>NW_028274821.1:3863531-5113531 GCF_037043125.1 Eumetopias jubatus | reverse complement strand
GACTGTTTTTTAGTAAAATTCGACATTCTCATTTAAAAGTGAAATGCCTGCACTCATGTTCATTCTCTGTTTCTGCCCATTATAATTCTCACCCTTTGTGTTTCCTTTGTGTATGTTCTACCCTCCCCACTTCTGATGGAAGGATGGCATGTCTCCCAGGCAGCACTACAGTTAAAAGATGGATGGAGAAGGAAGGATAGACTGTTTTTGACTTGTGCTCCTGCCCCGCCCCGAAAAGGTTTCAGGGCGGGGTGATGGTCGCAGGATTAGTTTTGGAATAATGAGAACTAAAAGTTACGGAGTGGTTGCTGACTAGCAGGCACTGGGCCGACGGTTCGTAGGCACAGCATCATTGCTTCTACCATCGGTCACACTGGTGTCACTTCAAAGACGAGGACCTGAGGCTGGCGGAGAACACAGGTGCCGCTCATGGAGCCCATCAGCTCCAGCAGCAGAGGCAGGTCTGGAAATGAGCCTGGGAGGCGAGTCCTCTCACTCACCACCCCCACTGGCCTGTGTCAGATCTACCCTGATGACAGAGAATAATGCCTGGGCAGTCGAGGCCCTTCGGAAAAGGGTGGAATTGTGTCTTTTCCTGCAGAAAGGGAATGCACGCTTCCCCCCTCCTCCACTGCCCTTCTGTTCCCACCACTCTCCGCAGGCCCAGCTCCATAAAAACACACACACTAGATTATACACCTTTGCACCTTTCTAGATCCCTTCAGAAACATATTGAGGTTAACTACTAGGAAGAAGGATCTAAAAGCTGGAAAAAATGCATTTAATGTGATTTACGTTTAAAATTAAAATTTAAACGTAATTTAAAATGTGGTTCTCGGTTTGGTAGGTGCTTTCATACTTCATACAAGGTTTGAAATGAAAAACCAATTGCAATCTGTCTCGTTTTCCACGTACTGCTGCACCTCGTTTTACTGTGCTTTTATGTGCTTTGCAGAGATCACACCTTTTACAAACTGAAGGTTTGTGGCAACCTGCCCGGAGCGTGTCCTCTTGGGAACATTTTTCCAATAGCATCTGCCCACTCTGTGTCTCTGTGTCACGAATCTTTCAAACTTTTTCATTACTAGGACATTTGTGACGGTGATCTGTGATCAGTGATTACAACTCGCTAAAAGCTCAGGTAACAGCACTTTTTAGCAATAAAATATTTTTAAATTAAGGTACATATATTGTTTTTCCGGACATAAAGCTACTGCACATTTAATACTCTGCAGTATATTGTAGACGTAACTTTTATATGTGCAGGGAAACCAAAAAAATTCATTCGATTCGCTTTATTGCAATATTTGGTCTGGGGCCAAACCCAAATATCTCTGAGGCATGCCTGTATTTCAAATGTAAAAAATATCACCCCTCAAATGCTTCTGAAAAAAAGCAGCAAGAAAAATTCACCTCTGGTTTGCTTTCGGAAATTAACACATTGCGCTGTAAAAGCTTAAAAATCAAGGCAATAAAACATTTGTGTAATATTTCAGTGCCGGCCTTCAAAAAAAAGTTAAATAACTCATACCTGTGTGTTGGAAGGGAGAACAGTGTGTACTCACGTGAAGCAACAGTAAAACTATCTCTTTTAGTTAATGCGACATGTGGCTTGTAAATCTATACAAAGCAAGATTGAAGCAATTTCCTAAATTGGACTTGACACTCTTGGCTCTGTTCATTTGTTGA
Source organism: Eumetopias jubatus (assembly GCF_037043125.1). Classification (NCBI taxonomy): domain Eukaryota; kingdom Metazoa; phylum Chordata; class Mammalia; order Carnivora; family Otariidae; genus Eumetopias; species Eumetopias jubatus. The sequence continues at coordinate 5,111,842 of NW_028274821.1, read as the reverse complement.
GGTCCACAAGGAAACTCTGAACACTGGTGGTCAGATTTTTTCATTTATAAAGAGAAACAGAAAGCTGAATTTCATTCCTGGCTTTCAATCCCGACCTGGTAACCCTGGGTCAGGCAAGATGTTCCTTCCATATTCAACCTTCGTGGAATGACATCTGCCTGGGTTTAAATTTTCATCAGCACTCAAATGCAAAAGAGTCCCCAGAGTCCAAAGATAACATGACTCTGGAAGTCAGTTTAGAAACGTGGGTCCTTCTTGGAAGACGAGCAGAACATTCACCCATAGTTCTAAGAAACTTATCCAAAACGGGGATTCCCAAAGCAAGCAGGAGTGCTCACAAAAAAGGGAAAAATCATAACTTCAAATATTATGAAAACTGGAGTGCGTATAGGAAAAGACAATTATAAGAAACCTATTTTCTCAAGAGGATTCAGGCTTAGGCTACTGTGTTCCAGTATTTTAAGTTGACTGACAATTACTAACCATCAGTTTATAAATAAGTTATTTTTTAAACTTTTTAATAGGTATGTGTGGTGTAGCCAACTTTGTGTCACACTGACTCACACACCAACAGCCTGGAGATACCTAGTTCAAAGGTAAAAGAAATCTAGTTCCTTCTAGAAGGATTACGAATATCTTATTGATTCAGTTGCTCATTTATTGCAGAGATGATGGAAGGACAGTGCAGTCATGGCAAACGCCTACTACCTGCTGTGACGTCCCTCGCCGGATGTCCGGGCTGGGAGAGACTCAGCTTGAGTTTTCCATCATTAAGCATGAGGATGAGAGCCCCCGGCTTGTGTTGAAACTGAGAGGTCAGCAGCAGCCCTGCCCTGTTCCACGTTCGAAACTGGAAAGCGACGGACACTTTGTCCTCCCCGGTGGTGCCCGGCAGAGCCAAGTAACTCCTGGGGCTCAGAAAAGTCAAGGGCACAATTTGAGGGTGTGAGCATGAGAAGGACACATTTCCCTGTGGATACAGTGGAAGAGGCAGGAGGGACAACTTTACTTTATGAACAACGGGCTTTCCAAGATTTGCAGTTTCCTAGCAACCTTCTAGCAAACTAGGACTTAAGAACTAGGCTCCCCATCCAACTTAAATCCAGATTTATCTGACAGGTCTCTCAAACCACAGCACTGCCCGAACTGGGCAAACGTATTTCTGAGTCTTTTAGAGAAGCTGTGTCTCCTCCATTTCTGGACATTGGCAAAGGAATCTCTTTCCCCGTCCTCATGCTGGGCATGGGATACAACAGAGGAGACATATCTCCCCTCAAGGTATTAGACATTCATATCCAGTATGAAGCTCAGCACCAAGGACCACATACTCCGAGAACTTTCCTGCACTCTCCTTGGTTGTGTAAACGTGCTTACAGGTCTGTCACTCAGGTGACATGTACATCTGACTTAGGTGGGCGGCGAGCTTTGACCCATCTGAAAGAAAGGGTGTGGCCGGCCTGGCCATCCCAAGGACTGGCTGGCTGCCTCTCTGAAGCTCGCACGGGCCGTGTCAGCCAGTATGTTCACCCAGCCGACTGTCTGACCTGCCTGGCAGGCTGTTGTTATTTTTATTTCATTCTATTTTACAAAAAAAAACACATCTTTTATCTTTAGATTATGTCTATTGCTCCAGGAGCAAACTTATTTTTAATCATAGTGCTTGGAAAGAAGGAACTTAAGTTCTTAAAGTAACTCCAGTTAAGATCTCTACAAGTGGGGCGCCTGGGTGGCTCAGTTGGTTAAGTGTCTGCCTTCAGCTCAGGTCATGATCCCAGGGTCCTGAGATCAAGTCCCACATCAGGGTCCCTGCTCAGCAGGGAGTCTGCTTCTCCCCCTCCCTCTCCCCCTGCTTGTGCTCTCTCTCTCTCTCTCTCTCTCAAGTAAATAAATAAAATCTTTAAAAAAAAAAAAGATCTCCACAAGAATTTTTCCTGAGATTGGATAAATTTTCATAAATTCCAGAGGAACATAGGCCCAAACATTGCCCTTCCTCTCCAAAATATATTATGCAAAGAAATACAGTAAGATGGGACTTAACTTAGCAGACACCAAAGCATACATACGATAAAAGCACGGTAATCAAGTCAATATGGTATTGGTGTAGGAATAAACATAGCAGCAGAGCCCAATAACTAACCCACAGAAAGACCTGAGAATATACGTACAGCCAATATGTAATGAAAGGTATGCTTCAACCCTGTGAACAAAGGTTGGGCCTAGTTACTAAATAGTGCAGGCACAAATGGGTACTTATATGGCATAAAATTACAACTGATCCACATAAAGGATAAATCCTAGACAATCAAAGACTTAATTTTTTTTCAATTTTAAAATAAGTAAAACCAACTTAAAACTTTTTCCGGGAAAATCCATGAGACTGTATCTAGAGTCTAGGGTTTTTTCAGAACCATTTCAAAGCAAGACCAAATACTACAAAGCTATAAAAAAAATACATAGACACATTGACCACATATAAATAAAAACATTTATATACTCAACATAGCGTATCACACTTAATATAAAAGATACAATATATAATATATAATTATAACATGATCTTATACTTAATATAAAATTGATTAATCTGAAAAAATATTTGGATCATGAATGAAAAAGGGTAACCTATCAAACATAAAGCTCTCTTATAAATTGGAGCACCTGGGTGGCTCAGTCTGTTGAGTGACCGACTCTTGATTTCGGCTCAGATCATGATCTCAGGGTCCTGAAATCTCTGTTCCTCTCCCTCTGCCCCTCCCCTACTCATGCTCTCTCTCTCTAAATAAATAACTAACTAACTAAATAAATAAAATCTTTAAAAAAAACTCTCATAAATTGACAAGAAAAAAAATTAATAAAATTAAAAATGGCAAAAGAATAAGAATCAACAATCACCAGAAAAGCAAATCTAAACAGACAAAATATTATTTCATTCATCAGTAGTTAGATAAACATGAAGTAACAATCAGGTATGAGTTCATGTCCACTGAGCTGGCAAGAGCCCGAGAGATGTCTAACAACATGTGGCTGCCTGAAATGTGAGGGGAGGGCTCTGTCGTACATTGCTGGTGACAAATGTCATGTTACAGGTTTTTTTTGGAAAACAACCCAACAACATTTATTAAAATCAAAAGCTATATAAAACTTTCAACTGGGAAATTCTACACCTGAAACCTTTGCCATCAGAATAAAAGACCCAGTATCTGAAAACAGGTGTGATTACCTGTTTGTGGTAAAATAGAAGCAGAAATAAAGCAAACGTCTTGATTAGGAAATAATTTTCCTAATGGAACCCTCAGCAGCCATTACAACAGAGAACTGCAGCTGATGGCTGGAAAGAACTTCTACAAGGTTTAGGGGTGCCTGGGTGGCTCAGTCAGTTGAGCGTCTGTCTCTTGATTTTGGCTCAGGTCATGATCTCAGCGCCCTGGATCCAGCCCTGTGATCGACTCTGCACTCAGTGTGGAATCTGCTTGAGATCCTCTCTCTTCCTCTGCCTCTGCCCCTCACCCTTCATGCTCTCACTCTCTCTCTCTAAAATAAGTAAATCTTTTTTTATAAAAAGTATTTACACAAGGTTTAGCTGAGTTAGAAAATCGAGATGGAGAAAAGCTTACATAAAACAATCCCATTTCTGTAAACGATACTAGATATGGAGGCACTGATATTCACAATTATGTGTGTGAAGCTGAGGGTACTGATCCGTAGAGAATTCAGTTATAATGAACCAAACATGGAAGGACAGATGCAAGCTCAGTAACATGCCGGCCTGGGTGGAGGGCCTGCAGCCATGTGGAGTGATGGAAATGTGACAACACTCCGGCAGGGGTGCTTCAAGATAACACGCTCCTTACTTGCTGACCTAAGTTCCCGGACCCATAGCAGACAGACCCCTGGCCTTGAGGATAGAAGGACCCAAACTTTCCCAGCTGCCTGCTTGAAGCCACATCCACCTTCTGAATAGCCAGCAACTTTTCTGGCAAAATGTTTTTCTATTTTAGGTCACACGAATGATTTTACTAACCTCCCTTTGTGTATCTGTGGGCTTTGCCTCCCTTCGCCAAAACAACGGAGCATTCCTGCACATCACAAAATAGGAACCGGAGAGCCCCTGAGCCCTGAGATAAGGTTTGTGGCCAGCATAATGGAGTCTGCTCGTGACCAAGAGACGCTGCAGACCACCGCACTCCCTTTATTGACAAACTCCTAACCCCCTCTAAAAACCCCTGGCAGAAACCTTGCACTTGACTTTTGAACAAGAGCCCACCTTCTCTCCAGGTTGCTCGCCTCAAATTAAATTAAGCTCAAATTCCTTTCCAATCAAAATTCATCTCTTGAGTATTGGCCCTTCAAGCGAGTGACAGGCAGCTGAACTTGGAGATCAGTAACAGGAGAAAGAAGCAAGAGGAAATCAATCACAAACAGAGACCCTGCACTGAAAAGTCTTTATTCGAACGCACTGTGACATATTTGCCAAAAGCATGCATCTGTTTCCATACACATGTAAAAATTGAGAAACCTGATGGGGATGAAGGAGGGCACTTGTGATGAGCACCGGGTGATGTATGGAAGTGTTGAATCCCTAAATTGTACTCTTGAAACTAATATTTTATGTTGTATGATAACTAACTGGAACTAAAATTTTAAAAAATTAAATTTAAAAATTAAATTAATTTTAGTTAATTAAGTCAAATATGAACCAAAAGGTATATATGATTGACACATCCCCTGCTTTCAGAAGAAACATATTCTAAGACTGGATCAATCAGACAAGTTGCAGTTCCCTTTTCTCTAGACCTTGCATATACACTTTCTTACCATGATGAGGATCTGTGGTTTGTGTTTCTTGGACAAATCAATGATATCCACTCCATTATAGTAGAGATTTTCAAAGCAGCCATGAAAGTTTTTATGTGGGAATGCCACTGATTTTCCGTGTCCAGGAATCCCTCCAAAGCTGATCTTAGAAAGAAAAAAAATGACATAAATAATATTGTTTAATGATTTTCTGATTATCTGCCTAAAACATTTATGCTTAGCAGGTACAAGATAATTGCCTCAAATCTATCTGGCATTATTTGAACATTATCACGTTAATTTCAAGTGACGTTTCAGATGTAGTTGTACCAATGCTTTCTTTATTATATTTAGATAAGTAGGTTAAATACCCCTTCTTGCAATTTGCTACTCAAATGGCTATGTCACTTCAGTTGACGGGGTATATTGTACGTTCATTTCCACGGTCAGTCTTGATCTGGGTGACAATGCAGCTGACTGTGATGACATTCTGCTTTATAAACCTTTCTAGAACCCAGACTTCAAGGTCCTGGTCTTTGCCATGATGCTGCTGATAGGTTAGAATAATGAAGCCATTGATAATCTCATTTAGGACCAGGCTCTCCAGCTGGCCTCCTCTGCTGAGGCCACTTATACTAAATGGACATTGAAATCCTCCCATTTGATCTGATAGATGTGCTGAGCAGAACTGGCAGAACAAAAGGTGCACTTCAATGCAAGTTAGATATGAGTAGGCAACGTGCCGTGAATATGTTGAGCCTGTAAGTATCCTGAGAAACAGTATTTTGAATCGTGTGCCTTTAGCTCGCTTGTTCCTTGAAAAAGCAGGTTGGAATATATGTTGATCACTTCTCCAAAGCACCCTAGAATGCTAATTCTGTTTAGGATTGCCCTAAAACACAAAGAAATCTCCGAGGGAAAGGTTCACAGCCAACACCAGATGTAACACAGAAGAACTGTCCAAACAAAGGTGTTTTCACGTGCCACCCATCCTACTGATAGCTCTTCATCTACACATCTCCCAGATTTAGTGACTACTTCCTCTCATGTGAAAACTAATACCTATGAGTGCTACACCATTTCAACAGTGCACGTGTGTATCTCCCACCATGCCGACGTCACCCATGGGAAACATTTCTAAAAAACGTTCCAAATCACTAGCAAAGGGAATGTCTCTGCGTCGCGGTATTTTCTTAGAAGGTTACGGTGCATTTAAATAATAAAATCTGTAATACTTAAAAAGTCATGTTCACACCTCATAATCAAGATCCAAATAGCCAGACTCGCCCGTTGCCTGGAAATGCTGAGTGTGCCTGTCCACGGTGAAGTTGACGTGTGTATTCAGGAGCTCGATGAGGACTGAATGCCAGTGCTGGTCGTCCAGCAGGCTGCCCAGGGTGAGGGTCGCACGGGTGTGAGGGGAGGGCAGGGTAGCATGGCCTAAAAGGATAGGAGAAGCAAATGAACCACTCCATCCAACTCAACATGGCTGCCATGTGGGAGGTCAGCACTTCTCCCCATTACTTTCCTTACATCCTTCTATCCCAAGAACTGGTCAGCTGCTTTTATCTTAGCCTTATATATGACCTTCTCTCATTTGTGAATGATTTCTTCTGTGTTTTGTGTTTTTATTATTACTAATTATTGCATTTTCATTTTTCTTGACTATATCTTCTTCCTAGAGCCTCATGTTCAGTACTACCTCATAAATTCAGTGACCCACACTTGTCTTTACAATATTACCAGGTTATGTGCTGAACTTTATAGTATTACCGGGTTACTTACTGAACCAGGTTATTCACTGAATATTACCAGGTTATTTACAGTATTACCAGGTTATGTACTGAACTTTACAATATTACCGGGTTATTTACTGAACCAGGTTATTCACTGAACATTACCAGGTTATTTACAATATTACCAGGTTATTTACATGTCTTACACAATTATCAAGCTATAAAACTTTTTACAGTAAAGTATATTCAGGATACACACATGTTGTCCACAGTATGCCTCAACTGTGGAGCAACCATGGTTCCATTTGCCTACACCGTTCTGGTTTATACCTATTGCTTCAGAGTAATTATTTATAGGGTCTTCTTTCTTTCTCAAAAGTGTTCTGTTCAGGATAAATTAACTACTTAACTGTGAAAAACTAAATATAAAAAGATACTTTCATCTAAATAAGCATATTTTCGAAAACACCCACTTATAGTTTTTTACCTGAATTAAAGGATAAGATGAGTGTTCCTTTAACTAACTCCAGGGTGATGTGTTTGCCATTTTGTCCTTCTCTGTGGAGTAGAATCCCATCACTCTGCCTGGTTTTAAATTTCAAAGAAATAACATCTTTTGTTGGACTCACGGATTTCTGATTAAATGTGTATAGCAAGGAGCTTTTTCCATCAAAATTAACCATCTCAGATCCTACAGTAGGAGACATTAAAAAGTAATCTAAGTATAATACATCTTTACTCATGCACGGAAATGAGCAAGTCGACAAACACACGCAGACATAATATATCTCTGGTTTCTTTAGTACAGAGGGAAAAAACGGTGCCGCCAATTTTCCCTTGATACCAGTAGTTGAGATCCCTAAACTCCACTCTTTGCCTTTTCTGACATTTTCCCTAACATGTATCAGCTAGAAATACTTCTGTCGACTAAGCCCAATTGCTTCTGCCTTTGCATTGGCCACTTCTCATCCTGTAAACAATGAAGATCGGTAAAGAAGTTGAAGTCACTTCCTGCCACGTCACATCATGGCTATGAAGCTGCCATTGTCCCTCAGCTTTCTGATAGTCTTATTTTTCCAACTATCAAGATCACTTGCATTCTCTTTATAAAAAGTTATATTTTTATCATTAACATAAAAAGAACACTGGTCAAAGCAATTGAAGACAGAACAAGAGATCCACAAAGGGATTCATATTGCCCAGAAAAATATCTCATATTTTTCATATTTCACAAGTAAAAAGACAAGACATTATTGTGCCTTAAAAAGACAAAAACCATGTGATTTTACTCATATGTGGAATCTAAAAACAAAAGAAATGAATAAACAAACAGAAAGCAGAATCAGACCTATAAATGCAGAGAACAAACTGGTGGCTATCAAAGGGACAGGGTGGGGGGATGGGTAAAATGGGTGAAGGGGCGTGGCAGGTATGGGCTTCCAGTTATGGAATGAATGAATATAAGTCACGGTATGAAAGGTACAGTTAGGAAATATAGTCAACTATATTGTAATCGAGTTGTATGGGGACACGCGGCAGCTACACTTGCGGGGAGCATTGTATATAACCTATAAAGTCATCAAATCACTATGTCGTACACCTGACACTAATGTAACATTGTGTGTACACTGCACTCAAATAAAATTTTTAAAAAGAAAATTTTTAAAAATGTGTATGTGTAATAGATGAAGGTGCAAGAGAAACCCAGTGAAACAGGAAGCTGATGTCTTTTGAGCCAATGATACGATGTTGTTTTTTAACTTCACAGAAGCCTATGGCTAATGTGCACTGGGGCCTGCATTTCATCCAGATGAACCAAAATATTTACAGTAAGCCCTTTATATTTGTAACTCTAAGGAATTTATTTCATGTGGCCACTTTTGAAAATTCAGGAGTTTGATTTTGATTTCTATACATGGTGGAAAACACATAAACACGGTAGTGTGTCTAAAAATCATGGAAACAAGCAATTACTCTTCATTGCATAGTTAAATGAATGTCTGATAAAAACATAACCCTTTGTCAAATTTAAATGATGTCCTTTAGCGTGTCAGATGACAATAAAGTAATGAGAATTTTATAATGAAGGATTTAAATGTTTTCACATTTTACTAGTATAGTTTATCTGCCTGGATGCCACTGAAAGGCAATAGTAATAATTAAGACTCATTTCTGTGGTTAGTGAAGAAGAAATGTTTGTTCCATGAGTGATTTTGTCAGGCTTATTTTGATCAGATCATGTCTGTCCCCAGCTTCCTTGTTGCCACTATGGCTTTCTAAGAGTAACATTGGTCTTCTAAGGGATGAGGATGTCCTGGCGTGTTGGCTAAGCACAGAATCCTGGGCTCCATCCCAGAGTTGTGACTCTGCTGGGCTGGGGCAGGATCCGAGAATCTGCATTTCTAACGTGTCTCCTAGTGATGTTGATGCTGCCGGTCTGGTGACTACATATGAAAACCACTGCTCTAAAGAACCTAAATTATATTTCCTGGACATTCCCTCAGGCAAAATGGAGTAGTGAAAATTTATTGGATTTGTAGAAACACAAAAGAATGGCCTTGAAACCCTTTTGTTCTCATGTTTTCCTTTTCTCTCCAGTGAGATCACTAACCCTTGTACCTAGAACAATCAACCACATGTTAATCATCACATTATATCTTATGAGGCACATTTAACATGTATTTTGACAGGTTTGCTAAGCCTCTAAGGGGTCTGAATTATAATCTAGATATGTCATCAACTGAATAAAACAAAACCACTTCAAACAATATATCTTGTAGTAGTCCTGGTAGTTTCACTAAAATTTTAAATGATAACAAATGTAAGCTCAGTGTAGAGGATAAACACAGCACAGATAAAATTCAGGAATTGCTTTCAGAAATCTGGAATGTGAGGTTGCTCCTTCTCTTCATCTGAAATGACCCACATCACTCTGCGGTGTTGTATGGCCCCACGAGCTAATTTTTAAAGGTTCTTTAAAAAAAAAAAAATCATGGTGGAGATCACAGGTGCCCACAAAGCCAAAAATGTGCGCTGTCTGGCCCTTTACAGACGCCTGTCATCCCACACTCTGCGGCATCAACCAGTGATGCTTTTTGTGCCGGATTCCTGACTGCTTCCAGGTGGCCGTGATAAGAGCCAGCTCACGGCCAGACATGTTGCGATCCTTCTTCGATTTAAAAATTAAAAACCCTATTTTAGATGGGAAATCACAAATTTAATTATTTTTGTTGATCTGCCTGTTGCATAATTCAATACACTTCATTTGTGGCTATTCCTGAATATATATTTATGAGGTCAAAAAATAGGTAAATATTTTGGCTCCTGTGTAGTAATATAAAAGATTGGTTTTATATGGACAGTCTTCCATAGCTTCAGATTCTGCTTTGGCAGGGATTTTGCTTTGGCAAATACAGTTTTGTTATGAAAAAACCATTTTCCCCCACTTTTCCTCCCTCCCCCACCACACTGCCCTGACTTAATTTCCATTTGTTCCCCAAGTACAGCTTCATTTTCATTTATTTTTTTTAAGATTTTATTTATTTATTTGAGAGAGAGATAGAGAGAGAGCATCAGAAGAGGGGCAGAGGGAGAGGGAGCAGACTTCCCACTGAGCAGGGAACCCAATGCGGAGCTCGATCCCAGGACCCTGGGATCATGACCTGAGCTGAAGGTAGACGCTTAACCGACTGAGCCACCCAGGCGCCCTCCATTTTCATTTAACATGGGTGTAGCGCCCACTAGGTGCAGGGATGCTGGGATGAAACCCAAGGCGACAGACGTGACCTGGCCCTCCCAGAGCCGACAGTGCTTCCCTCATCTTCTCACTTCTGCTATCATGAAAAGAACGCATTTCTCCAGGAATATCCTAGTCTTACTGTGGGTTGCTAAGGAAACTAGAGACAAGGAAGCCCACAGTCAGGATGGAGGAAGTAGGAGCAAGGGGGCTCTTCTCTGGGGAAGTGTCTGGAAAGAAAGAATGTAAGACCTTAGCAATCATATGGTTCCTATCACATGCAATTTACAGATAGGCACCTGAAAGTAGCCCACATGGTTCAAACAGTGGGCTTACTATTGATCAAGAAGCCCTGGTGTGAAGCCCACATGATAAATAAGAGTACACATTATCACAAAGATGACTTACAACAGGAATATTTAGATTGGAAACTCAATTATAGGCCTTGTCAAAGAGAATCAATTCTATAAAATGTTGTTTACTAATAAACGTGCATAAATCAATCAGAATATCTGAAAACAAACTAAGTCACTAAATATAAAATAACATTTTTAAACATGTATCAATCATACACAATTTTTTAAAGGTAATAGATTTTTAAAAATTAAACCAAAACATCATATTGTGAGACAGAGAATACTTAGCCCAGTGAGTTCGCAGCAGCTAGCTCTCCAAGTGCAGATGGGGGACAGCCCCAGGCAGGCAGGTCCCCTTGAGCATAATCTCCACTAAGTAGAGGTTCCCCTCACCTTTATGCCACATGTTAGTGACAGTCATCAAATTATAATTTCAGTTAATAAAACTAATAATTATAAATTAAAATCATATAAAATTAGAAAAACACTTCCTATTTTCAATTAAGTATCACATTTTCTATTTTGGAATGCAGGTTCTGTACTCTTATAATAGATGAAACCATTGCTTCCCATTCTAATTCATAATAAGTGACCTCTATTTCAAGTACCCCAATTATTTAATTAGTTGAATTACATACAAAGACATTTTTCATGAAGCCTTCTCGTCAAAGTTAAGTGTGATGCTAAGCAGTAATTTAATGCATTATTTTGGTGTTTTTATTCAAATAAAAATGTTAGAGTTGATTATTTGTATTAATTATGGGCATTTAAAATTTTATTATATTTATGTTACATATATTTGTATTACATATATTTATATTACATATATAAATTTATATTTATATTATATATATTTATATTACATACATATTTATATTTGATGACTATCACTAACAATATCATGAAAAAAAAAAAAAAGGCCCACACATACTAGCCGTTTAGGGAAAGAAATCCATTTTACCAGTAGTGAGACTAAATTTGTACTGATAGATTCATAGCTTCTGGATCTGGTTCCACAAACAGCGTTTCAGAACAACACAGAGCAGTAGCTCAGAGAAAGGGCTGGAGTTGCCCTGTGAGGGTCCAAATCCTGATTCAATTGCGGAAAGCCTTAACCCATCTGTGCCCGTTTCCTCATCTGCAGGGGATGAAGAGGCCTTTCCCACACAGCATTGATATGGAGTATTAGCTAAGTCAACATCCAGACAGTGTGTGCAACAGTGCCTGAAAAACAGGTGTTGGCTACCTTATTATGTTAGAGCACTGGGTGAAGAAAACCAAGTGCTACAAGAGTGAGAGCCATGTTTATGACTTCCACCTCCTGACCAAGATGGAGTAACCAGATTTACTCTCTCACTTGAAGCCAGAATAAGTAGTGTGTGGGGGGAGAGATGGGGGGTGGCACATAAAACAATGGTCTTCATGATGCCCAAGAGATGAGAGACATACAAGATGAGCCCTGGAACACCACTTGGGGCACTGCCTTAAGAGAGTTTCCAGGTCACAGGGTAGGAAGGAGAAACTGGGGCAGATCCCAGCAGATGCCCTGAGAAGAGGAGAAAGGGTCAGGGGTCTGATGGGAACAAAACACCTGGAGTCCACAGGCAGAGCATGGAGCAGAGAAGGATAAACAGTGAGAACAATGGTGATTAGCATTCAGCAAAGTACCGATCAGTGCATGCAAGTGATGAAGCTCATCAAGACCAGGAAATGAACCATCTAAAAGGATGAATGGGAAGGAGTGCTGGCATGAACACAGCATTAGGAGCAGTACCCACTGTATCATCCAGTCTGGAAACCTCACCAGTCTTTGCCATTGGGTACAGGGTCTTACCTCAGTGGTGAGAATAATTACCCTAGATCAAACACTGCTCTGGTGTGCACTAACAAATTTTAAAAGCAAAACCTAAAAGGACCAAATCCTTTCAATTCAGTGTATCCTTGAAGAAAGCTCAAGCTATAAGAAAGCAAAAATATCCATCATCAACAAGGTAACAATCAAAATGTCTGGCATCTACTCAAAAATTTCCAGGCATACAAGGAAGCTGGAAGGTATGACCCACAATGAGGAAAAAAAAAAATCAATCAAAACAGAACTGACACCAATATTATAATTAGCAAAGAAAGACATTAAGGTAGTTGTTATAACCGTCATCCATATGTTCAAAAAGTCAAGAAGATAAACAGAAGATACTTTTTTTTTTTAAGATTTTATTTACTTATTCATGAGAGACAGAGACAGAGGGGGACAGAGGGAGAAGCAGGCTCCCTGCAGAGCAGGGAGCCTGTGCAGGACTCGATCCCAAGACCCTGAGATCATGACATGAGCCGAAGGCAGATGCTTAAGCAACTGAGCCACCCAGGCACCTCACGAAAGATACTTAAAAAAAAAGTGAAAATTACAATGTCTGAGTTGAAAAATACACTGAATGGGATTACTGGCAGATTAAACATTGCAGAAAAATAGACCAGTGAACTTGAAGACACAACAATAGCAATATTTTCAAGTGAAACAGAGGAAAAAGATAATAATTAAAACAAAACAATAAAAAGGACATCAGTGAAGTCATGTAAGAAAACAAAGTCAAACAGCCTAATACATGTTTTATTTGATGATAACTGGGTCCCTTAAGGAAAAGAGTGAAGAGAAAATTTAGAAAAAAATATTTGAAGAAACAATGGCTGAAACTTTCCAAAGCTGATGAAAACTATAAACCCACAATTCCAAATAACCCAATGAGCTCCAAACACAAGAAACAGAATAAAACAAAACAGAATCAGACCAGAAACAAATCTCTCAAAATCTTAAAAGCAGCTAGAGAAAAAAGGGAATGTCACATCCAGAGAAACATAATACAGATGGCGGCAGATTTCTCAGTGGAGAGGATACAAGTGTGGAAACAGAAGAGCACCATCTTAAACGTGATGAACAAAGAAAGGTTACCCTAGAAGTCTACACTGAGTTAAAGTAACATTCAAAAATGAAGGTGAAATACCAACTTTCTTCAGACATACAAAAAGTGAAAAATGCCTCACCAGCAGATCTATGCTGCAAGAAAACATTAAATGAAGTCTTTGAGGGGGAAGGAAAATGATATGTGGAAATATGGATCAATACAAAGGAAGAAAGAACATCAGAATTTACATGGGTCAATGAATGCGTTTATCTCATTGTATATAAAACACAAACTCTTATATTGCATATAAAATAGAATGTTAATGGCAGGCTTATAAATATTGACACTTCCTGAGGTTGCTAAATAAAACCTATAAATTTTTGCTGCAACAGTCAATACACTTTTTAAATAAACACAATATTTTAATTTTTTTTAAGCAGGCTCCATGCCCAGGGTGGAGCCCAACGTGGGACTGGAACTCACGACCCTGAGATAGAGACCTGAGCTGAAATCAAGAGTTGGACGCTTAACTGACTGAGCCACCCAGGTGCCCCAAATAAACTCAATATTTTAAAATGGCCAATTACATGTTTTATTCCCTTATTCTCTTCCCTGCGTACCCATTTTATTTTCAATGCCTGATTTGACACAGGACTAGAGTGTCACGTGGATGACTGGTAGACCCCCATGGTGTTGGCCATTCTGTGCCTACGTATTCCATATTCCTAAGGATTCGTGCACTCCTTTCCTTCCTCTTTTCTCTCCTTCTGTCCTCCCCTCCTTCCTTCTCCCTTCCCTTATTCAAACAATCAACACACAAATGAACATAAGATTACATTATGAGAGCACACCACCATATCATGGGAATGATACAAGCTCAAGGGAATGCTTGAGAAGACACCGACCCTGAACATGGGTAGTCAAAGTAGAAAAAAAGGAAGAGAAGACCCCCCCAAAGAAGAAAAACAATCGAGAAAGAAATGAAGGTGGACCTGGGGCCAGTGTCAGTGTCTGTGGCTTCAAAGACCTGCGTTGAGGATGTCAACGTGGAATTGATCAGAGTGTGTAACTGTTACTAAAAATTTAAGAAAGTGGAGGACACCCAAATGGAGCTCTTTTTGGAGTGGCATACAAAGCCTAGAACAAGTCCATGGGGAATATGGCACTGGACACGCGGGGCTGCTGGAAGGAACGAGGGACTCTAAGAAGACCCCACATACTCCACGTCCACTCTCGGAGTCAGGGAAAGGAAGGGATTTTCAGGTAGAGAACATGTGTGTGCCAAGCCAGGAAGCAATGAAAAATGCCTGGTGTTTATAGGAATAGCGAACATCACTGTAATTGGAGTTTAAAATAATGAAACCAAAAAGAGAAGTTGCATCTAAGAGACATTATATGCCAAGATAAGCGATCGGACATTTTCTCAATATCAACAGAGCAGTGAAAATAGAAATGGGGTGAAAAAAGACAATAATTAGCACTTTGGGCTATAAATCATATCATATTCAATTACTGTCAAAAATAAAAGTACGAAGCTTTATGCTTGAACAATTATTCTTATTAATAATAAAAATGAAGACAATACAGAGTCCCCACTCTTAAGCAATGTACTCTGTCTAGTTTTACAAGTCGTGATGATTATTATCAGTCTACAGTTTTATGCCAGGAGACCCCGAGCCCGACAGCTCGTGTTTGCTGAATTTAGGAGGCACGCAGGCCCTTCTGGGGACCAGGCCGGCAGCTTTGATCTCCCTGGTACTGACCTCTAACCCAAGGAACTGGAGAAATATCTCCTCACGAAGAACATCAAGCTAATGGCAAATTGCCATCAAAGCATGTTCTGCTTTGAAGTCCGTAAACCTGAAGTTGTTTCCAGAGTAATGGGAGAAAGGAGAAGCTAATTTTATGTGATCAAAGAGAAGACAGAATATCAGGTGTCCCAGCCGCTTGCAGCAGCGAGCACGTTCATGGATCTCAGAAACAAAAGGAGGGAAGGAGATGGCCAATGGAAAGAGGGAAAAAAGACTGACAGCATCGCAACACCATCTCCGCTGAATGTTGCATGGAAATGCCAACCCAGGGACAGGGTTTGGAAACGGAGTGACAGCGGAGCCTCTCCTCGAGAAGACAGATGGAGCTGAGGCCGAAGGGGATCCTTGAATCTAGGATGGGGTTGCTTCTGGGATGGTGAGCCTCAACTGCAAAGGTCTCATTGTGTGGGGGGTTAAAAAAGGGGCGATGGTTGTTATGCAGCCGCTCCCTGTGCCCCACAGTGCCCACACCCTCCCGGATCCCTGAGAAACCAGAAGCCGAGATTCCTGCAGCCACTGTGCGCATGCTCCTTCCTTCCACCTTCCTAGAAGCCCTTCCCTACCCCCAGCTCACCTCCCAAGCCCTTCACATTGGAAAACTGACTGACTGCTTTACTCCCTAGGCCCCAGGTTCGTGTTCCAATATTTCACATTTGTTTTGTGCAATTTTATGGCTTCTCATAAAATCTTGACAAAGAAAAGCAATCACTTTAGAAGGGCCCCCACCTCCATTCCCAAACACAGTTCTTTGCAAATAGCAAGGGTCCGATAAATTCTTATATGGCGATTATATAGGAGGCGGAGCAAGATGGCGGAGGAGTAGGAGACCCGGATTTCGTCTGGTCTCAGGAATTCAGCTGAATAGGGATCAAACCATTCTGAACACCTACGATCTCAAGAGGAGATCGAAGAAGAGAGTAGCAACAACTCTCTGAACAGAGAAGCAACCACTTAGTGGAAGGTAGGACGTGCAAAGAAGTGAATCTGAGGCGATATTCGGGAGGATAGACGGCGGGGGAGGGGGCCTCCGTCGGCCGCTTCTGGCAAGTGCTAGAGCCGCGGAGCACAAAATCGGACCTTTTAGAAGTCGGCTCCGCGGAGGGACGTCACTCCAGCGGCTAAGCTGGGGGTGGAACCCTCGCAGGACAGTGTGGTCTCAGGACCCTCAGGGTCACAGAAAGACCGGGGGTGCCTGAGTGCGGCAGAGCTCCCAGGGATCGGAGCGGGGAAGCCGGCTGCAGAGACGGAGCCGAGGAGCGGGCTCGCAATTTGGGGTGGCCGTAAACTGTGATCCGCGGCCCAGTTGGGCCACTGCTCCTCCAGCAGGGACCCAACAAGTGGCAGAGCCGGGGAGACTCCCCTTCCTCCCCCGGGAGGAGCGGCGTGGGAGCGCACCGCAGGGATCTGCTGGGTTTGGAGACTCCACACGGGGTCGGGTGCCACAGATAGAAACGCTCGGTCACAGGCCCGGTGAGCACGGAGTGTGGCCGGAGACCAGGGAGATGGGAGTGACTGCTTTTCTCTGGGGGCGCACTGAGGAGCAGGGCCCCGAGTTCTCGGCTCCTCCGGGCAGAGATTGGGAGGCCACCATTTTCGCCCTGGTCCTCCAAAGCTGTACCGAGAGCTTGCAGGGAACAAAAGCTCCTGAGAGCAAACCCGAGCAGCTTGCTTAGCCCGGACCAACAAGGGCGGGGCAATTCCGCCTCCGGCAAAGACATTTGGGAACCATAGCAACAGGCCCCTCCCCCAGAAGATCAGCACGAACAGCCAGCAAGCCAAGACCAAGTTTACCGATCAAGGAGAACGGGAGAACTCCAGCGCTAGGGGAATACTGCACATAGAATTCATGGCTTTTTTTACCATGATTCATTAGTTTTTCAAAGTTAATTTTTTTAAATGTTTTTTTAATTTTTCTTTTTCCCTTTTTCAACCAACATCTTATCAATCCCTTTTTTAAAAAAAAAAAACATTTTTTATTTTTCATTTTAGAGTCATATTTTACCCCTTCATAGTAGTTACCCTTATTTTTGGCATATATATATATAAGTTGTTCTCTCTTTAAAATTTTGAGATAAAATTTCTTCTAACAGATCAAAATATACCTAAATCACTAGTGTATGGCTTTGTTCTAGTCTCCTGCGTGATCACATTCTCTCCCTTTTTTTTTTTTAAATCTTTTCCTTTTTCAAACAACTTCTTATCAATTCCTCTTATAAAATCTTTTATAATTTTCATCTTTACAGTGATCTTCCATCCCTTCATTGTATCAACCCTTATTTTGTACATATATAAGTCTTTCTTCCTTTAAAATTTTAGGAGGCACTTTCTTCTAACAGACCAAAATACACCCAAAATCTAATGTGTGGCACTGATCTATGCACTAGCCTGATCATATCTGATCATATTCTGTTTTTTTTTGTATTGTCCTGTTTTTGTTTTTATCTCTTTTTTTGTTTTTCTTTCTTTCTTTTCTCTTTCTTTTTTCTTTCTTTCCCTTTCTTTTCCCCTACTTTCAGGTCTTTTCTGATTTGTATAGAGTATATTTGCTGGGGATGTAGTTAATCTGTTAGCATTTTGTTCTCTCATTCATCTATTCTCCTCTAGACAAAATGACAAGATGAAAAAAATCACCTCAGCAAAAAGAACAAGAGATAGTACCGTCAGCCAGGGACCTACTCAATACGGACATTAGTACGATGTCCGACCTAGAGTTCAGAATCATGACTTTAAAGATACTAGCTGGGCTTGAAAAAAGTGTGGAGGTTATTAGAGAAACGCTTTCTGGAGTAATAAAAGAACTAAAATCTAACCAAGTCGAAATCAAAAAGGCTATTAAAGAGGTGCAATCAAAAACGGGGGCACTAACTGCTAGGATAAATGAGGCAGAAGAGAGAATCAGTGATATAGAAGACCAAATGATGGAAAATAAAGAGGCTGAGAAAAAGAGAGAGAAAGAACTACAGGATCACGAGGGCAGAATTCGAGAGATAAGTGATATGCTAAGACGAAACAACATTAGAATAATTAGGATCCCAGAAGAAGAAAGAGAGAGAGTGGCAGAAGGTATATTGGAGCAAATAATAGCAGAGAACTTCCCTAATGAGAAGAAGGAAACAGGCATCAAAATCCAGGAGGCACAGAAAACCCCTCTCAAAATCAATAAAAATAGGTCAACACCCCGACATCGTATACTAAAACTTACGAGTCTCAGAGACAAAGAGAAAATCCGGAAAGCAGCTCAAGAGAAGAGATATGTAACCTACAATGGTAGAAATATTAGATTGGCAACAGACCTATCCACAGAGACCTGGCAGGCGAGAAAGGACTGGCATGATATCTTCAGAGCACTAAACGAGAAAAGTATGCAGCCAAGAATATTATATCCAGCTAGACTCTCATTGAAAATTGAAGGAGAGATAAATAGCTTCCAGGACAAACAAAAACTAAAGGAATTTGCAAACACAAAACCAGCCCTCCAAGAAATATTGAAAGGGGTCCTCTAAGCAAAGAGAGAGTCTAAAAGCAGCACAGATCAGAAAGGAACAGAGAAAATATACAGTAACAGTCACCTTACAGGCAATACAATGGCACTAAATTCATACCTTTCAATAGTTACCCTGAATGTAAATGGGCTAAATGCCCCAATCAAAAGACACAGGCTATCAGATTGGGTTAAAAAACAAGACCCATCGATATGCTGTCTGCAAGAGACACATTTTAGCCCAAAGACATCCCCAGATTGAAAGTGAGGGGGTGGAAAACCATTTACCATGCTAATGGACACCAAAAGAAAGCTGGGGTGGCAATCCTTATATCAGACAAATTAGATTTTAAAACAAAGACTGTAATAAGAGATGAAGAAGGACACTATATCCCAGTTAAAGCGTCTATCCAACATGAAAATCTAACAATTGTAAATATCTATGCCCCTAACATGGGAGCAGCCAATTATATAAGGCAATTAATAACAAAAACGAAGAAACACATTGACAAAAATATAATAATAGTGGGGGACTTTAACACCCCCTGACTGAAATGGACACATCATCTAAGCAAAAGATCAACAAGGAAATAAAGACTTTCAATGACACACTGGACCAAATGGACTTCACAGGCATGTTCAGAACATTCCATCCCAAAGCAACGGAATACACATTCTTCTCTAGTGCCCATGGAACATTCTCCAGAATAGATCACGTCCTAGGTCACAAATCAGGTCTCAACCGGTACCAAAAGATTGGGATTATTCCCTGCATGTTTTCAGACCATAATGCTTTGAAACTAGAACTCAATCACAAGAGGAAAGTCGGAAAGAACTCAAATACATGGAGGCTAAAGAGCAGCCTACTAAAGAATGAATGGGTCAACCAGGAAATTAAAGAAGAATTAAAAAAATTCATGGAAACCAACGAAAATGAAATCACAACTGTTCAAAATCTCTGGGATACAGCAAAGGCAGTCCTGAGAGGAAAGTATAGAGCAATACAAGCCTTTCTCAAGAAACAAGAAAGGTCTCAAATATACAACCTAACCCTACACCTAAAGGAGCTGGAGAAAGAACAGCAAATAAAGCCTAAACCCAGCAGGAGAAGAGAAATAATCAAGATCAGAGCAGAAATCAATGAACTAGAAACCAAAAGAACAGTAGAACAGATCAACAAAACTAGGAGCTGGTTCTTTGAAAGAATTAACAGAATTGATAAACCCCTGGCCAGACTTATCAAAAAGAAAAGAGAAATGACCCAAATCCACAAAATCATGAATGAAAGAGGAGAGATCACAACCAACACCAAAGAAATACAAACAATTATAAGAACATATTACGAGCAACTCTATGCCAGCAAATTAGATAACCTGGAAGAAATGGGTGCATTCCTAGAGATGTATCAACTACCAAAATTGAACCAGGAAGAAATAGAAAACCTGAACAGACCTATAACCACTAAGGAAATTGAAACAGTCATCAAAAATCTCCCAAGAAACAAAAGCCCAGGGCCAGATGGCTTCCCAGGGGAATTCTATCAGACATTTCAAGAAGAATTAATCCCTATTCTCCTGAAACTGTTCCAAAAAATAGAAATGGAAGGGAAACTTCCAAACTCATTTTATGAGGCCAGCATTACCTTGATCCCAAAACCAGACAAAGACCCCATCAAAAAAGAGAATTACAGACCAATATCCTTGATGAACATGGATGCAAAAATTCTCACCAAAATACTAGCCAATAGGATCCAACAGTACATTAAAAGGATTAATCACCATGACCAAGTGGGATTTATTCCTGGGCTGCAAGGCTGGTTCAACATCCGCAAATCAATCAACATGATACAATACATTAACAAAAGAAAGAGCAAGAATCATATGATCCTCTCAATAGATGCAGAAAAAGCATTTGACAAAGTACAACATCCTTTCTTGATCAAAACTCTTCAGAGTATAGGGATAGAGGGTACATACCTCAATATCATAAAAGCCATCTACGAAAAACCTACAGCGAATATCATTCTCAATGGGGAAAGGCTGAGAGCTTTTCCCCTAAGGTCAGGAACGCGGCAGGGATGTCCACTCTCACCACTGCTATTCAACATAGTATTAGAAGTCCTAGCCACAGCAATCAGACAACAAAAAGAAATCAAAGGCATCCAAATCGGCAAAGAGGAAGTCAAACTCTCACTCTTTGCAGATGATATGATACTGTATGTGGAAAACCCAAAAGACTCCACCCCAAAACTGCTGGAACTCATACAGGAATTCAGTAAAGTAGCAGGATATAAAATCAATGCACAGAAATCAGTGGCATTCTTATACATCAACAACAAGACAGAAGAGAGACAAATCAAGGAGTCGATCCCATTTACAATTGCACCCAAAACCATTAGATACCTAGGAATAAATCTAACCAAAGAGGCAAAGGATCTGTACTCAGAAAACTATAGAATACTCATGAAAGAAATTGAAGAAGACACAAAGAAATGGAAAAACGTTCCATGCTCATGGATTGGGAGAATCAACATTGTGAAGATGTCAATGCTACCTAGAGCAATCTACACATTCAATGCAATCCCCATCAAAATACCATCCACTTTTTTCAAAGAAATGGAACAAATAATCCTAAAATTTGTATGGAACCAGAAGAGACCCAGAATAGCCAGAGGAATACTGAAAAAGAAAAGCAAAGCTGGCGGCATCACAATTCCAGACTTCCAGCTCTATTACAAAGCTGTCATCATCAAGACAGTATGGTACTGGCACAAAAACAGACACATAGATCAATGGAACAGAATCGAGAGCCCAGAAATGGACCCTCAACTCTATGGTCAACTTATTTTTGACAAAGCAGGAAAGAATGTCCAATGGCAAAAAGACAGTCTCTTCAACAAATGGTGTTGGGAAAATTGGACAGCCACATGCAGAAGAATGAAACTGGACCATTTCCTTACACCACACACAAAAATAGACTCCAAATGGTTGAAAGACCTAAACGTGAGACAGGAGTCCATCCAAATCCTAAAGGAGAACACAGGTAGCAACCTTTTCGACCTTAGCCGCAGCAACTTCTTCCTAGAAACATCGCCAAAGGCCCGGGAAGCCAGGGCAAAAATGAACTATTGGGATTTCATCAAGATAAAAAGCTTTTGCACAGCAAAAGAAACAGTCCACAAAACCAAAAGACAACCGACAGAATGGGAGAAAATATTTGCAAATGACATATCAGATAAAGGGCTAGTATCCAAAATCTATAAAGAACTTATCAAACTCAACACCCAAAGAACAAATAATCCAATCAAGAAATGGGCAGAAGACATGAACAGACATTTCTCCAGAGAAGACATCCAAATGGCCAACAGGCACATGAAAAAGTGCTCAACATCGCTCGGCATCAGGGAAATCCAAATCAAAACCTCAATGAGATACCACCTCACACCCGTCAGAATGGCTAAAATTAACAAGTCAGGGAACGACAGATGTTGGCGGGGATGTGGAGAAAGGGGAACCCTCCTACACTGTTGGTGGGAATGCAAGCTGGTGCAACCACTCTGGAAAACAGTATGGAGGTTCCTCAAACAGTTGAAATTAGAGCTACCGTTCGATCCAGCAATTGCACTACTGGGTATTTACCACAAAGATACAAATGTAGGGACCCGAAGGGGTACGTGTACCCCAATGTTTATAGCAGCAATGTCCACAATAGCCAAACTGTCGAAAGAGCCAAGATGCCCATCGACAGATGAATGGATAAAGAAGAGGTGGTATATATACACAATGGAATATTATGCAGCCATCAAAAGGAATGAGATCTTGCCATTTGCAACGACGTGGATGGAACTGGAGGGTGTTATGCTGAGTGAAATAAGTCAATCAGAGAAAGACATGTATCACATGACCTCACTGATATGAGGAATTCTTAATCTCAGGAAACAAACTGAGTGTTACTGGAGTGGTTGGGGGTGGGAGGGATGGGGTGGCTGGGTGATAGACATTGGGGAGGGTATGTGCTATGGTGAGCGCTGTGAATTGTGCAAGACTGTTGAATCACAGATCTGTACTTCTGAAACAAATAACGCAACATATTTTAAGAAAAAAGAAAAAGAAGAAGATAACAGGAGAGGAAGAAAAGGGGAGTATGTCAGAGGGGGAGACGAACCATGAGAGATGATGGACTCTGAAAAACAAACTGAGGGTTCTAGAGGGGAGGGGGGTAGGGGGATGGGTTAGCCTGGTGATGGGTATTGAGGAGGGCACGTTCTGCATGGAGCACTGGGTGTTATGAACAAACAATGAATCATGGAACACTGCACGAAAAACTAATGATGTAATATATGGTCATTAACATAACAATAAAAAATTAAAAAAAATAAAGAAAAAGAACTTATCAAACTCAACACCCAAAGAACAAATAATCCAATCAAGAAATGGGCAGAAGACATGAACAGACATTTTTCCAAAGAACACATCCAAATGGCCAACAGGCACATGAAAAAGTGCTCAACATCGCTCGGCATCAGGGAAATCCAAATCAAAACCTCAATGAGATACCACCTCACACCCGTCAGAATGGCTAAAATTAAC
Source organism: Eumetopias jubatus (assembly GCF_037043125.1). Lineage (NCBI taxonomy): Eukaryota > Metazoa > Chordata > Mammalia > Carnivora > Otariidae > Eumetopias > Eumetopias jubatus. The sequence continues at coordinate 5,088,442 of NW_028274821.1, read as the reverse complement.
AAGTCAGGGAACGACAGATGTTGGCAGGGATGTGGAGAAAGGGGAACCCTCCTACACTGTTGGTGGGAATGCAAGCTGGTGCAACCACTCTGGAAAACAGTATGGAGGTTCCTCAAACAATTGAAAATAGAGCTACCATTCGATCCAGCAATTGCACTACTGGGTATTTACCCCAAAGTTACAAATGTAGGGATCTGAAGGGGTATGTGCACCCCGATGTTTATAGCAGCAATGTCCACAATAGCCGAACTGTGGAAAGAGCCAAGATGTCCATCGACAGATGAATGGATAAAGAAGAGGTGGTATATATACACAATGGAATATTATGCAGCCATCCAAAGAAATGAGATCTTGCCATTTGCAACGACGTGGATGGAACTGGAGGGTGTTATGCTGAGTGAAATAAGTCAATCAGAGAAAGACATGTATCATATGACCTCACTGATATGAGGAATTCTTAATCTCAGGAAACAAACTGAGGGTTGCTGGAGTGGTCGGGGGTGGGAGGGATGGGGTGGCTGGGTGATAGACATTGGGGAGGGTATGTGCTATGGTGAGTGCTGTGAAGTGTGCAAGACTGTTGAATCACAGATCTGTACTTCTGAAACAAATAATGCAACATATGTGAAGAAAAAAGAAAAGAAGAAGATAGCAGGAGGGGAAGAATGAAGGGGAGTAAGTCGGAGGGGGAGACGGACCATGAGAGACGATGGACTCTGAAAAACAAACTGAGGGTTCTAGAGGGGAGGAGGGTGGGGGGATGGGTTAGGCTGGTGATGGGTATTAAAGAGGGCACATTCTGCATGGAGCACTGAGTGTTATGCACAAACAATGAATCATGGAACACTACATCAAGAACTAATGATGTAATGTATGGTGATTAACATAACAATAAAAAAATTTAAAAAAAATTCTCATATGGCATGTAAGGGAATAAAGAAATGAAAGCCTGAATAATATAGTAGTTATGAGAACCAAATTTGGGGGAAAAGACGTAGTTTTTAAATCGTAGATCCAGTATATAATCTCCATTTCTCCAAGTTGACGATTCTTCCTCCTCCGATGCAGAAAGCTTGTTACTCTACCGGATCCATTTGGCTGTTGTGGGAGTTGAATGAGAAAATGTCTGTAAGGTAGGATCTGACACATTACACATTCTGCCTATGATAGATCTTACTGACACTTTTCTGCAAAGCTAATGCTCTGATCAGGTATGAAATGAAGTGTGACCAAAAACCTCCCAAGATGTTCCCATCTAACATACTTTTTGGGTTATTCTCCAGTTTTCTAGATTTTTTTAAATAATTTTTTCTTTTGGACTCATTTAAGAAATTCCAGTATATTCCAGATCATCAAAATGGCAACTGTAGAGTCGATTCCCCCACAGATGTCATTGAATGTGTTTCTGCTTGCGTTCATGCTCACGTTGGCTGCCAATTTTGTCACTCTTCTCATTAGTGGGGAAAAGACGGAAGACACAACTCACAAATGATGTTCAAATGAAGGTTCACATCAAGGAAAGTGGGGATTCAAGCAGTGAATATGGGAGAAGCACAGAGTCATTGTGGATTACGGGGAGAACAAGATCACCTGCTGTCACCTGTGTCCCCACACCAGGGTCACCTCAGTGTCGGAGAACAGCACCATCCGCCACAGTGGATTACTGTTGTTGACTGGAACCTCGTTATTTTTACGACGCACCTGCTCTAAAACAGGGACCCTGCTCTCCTCTGGGAATTTAGGATTCTGAGGCTTAGTTGGGGCGCACCTCTACATTCAACTAGAAAATAACTAAAGACAGCAATATCCAGGCTTTCCATAAAAAACAGTTTTACATACAGGGATATTTAAAAGGCTGAAAAAAGTCCAGCTCGGTTTTCAGCCTGGCCTTTGGAGCATGTCCCTCTGTCACTGATCTTGGGGTGGGGGGGCTGGGAGGAGTAAATGCCACTTACGGTATGCGCATCCGTACACTTCTATCCGCATCCCGATTCTGCCCTTAGGGTTCCAGGCTAAGGGGAGGAAGCGCAGGAACCTGGCTTCGAAGGGAGGCTGGAGTCGGTAATGCACCACACTGTCCGCGTTTGTGTTTCCTGGAAAACCCTGGTTGAGAAGGGAGAAAGGGATCAATGTGTCTGCAGAACACGGAGTTCACAACTTCACTTCTCTTGCCCAAGAGGGATGGAGGCTTCATTCTGTTAATATGCAAAAGGCTGCCTGCTTTATGGAAATGCTGCTAACGTTTAAGAGGGATGTGACAACCTTTCTTCAGGGCCTGGATTAGTCACCATTGTTCTAAATTTTCCTTATTTGCAGGGTGATTTAAATTTCAGTGGCACCATTAAGCTGGCTATAAACCTGCTACCCTTGAAGGCTTGCTTTTGGAAAGGTGCTCTTCCCCTAAAGCATTTCCCTAATCTCTAAGCAGTTAAAACGCCCACATGCAGCCCCACATCCAAGGCAATCAAGCACAGGGATAACTTGCAGTTTGTGCAGTAAGAACACTTAACTGGGGGATTTGAGAGGCAGAAGGGACCTAGACAGGGTTCTAGTTCAAAACCCTCCATTTATAAATGCAAAACCAAAGTCAAAGAAAGTAGGAAGATTCTGCAGCAGTAGGAGAGCTATTATCCAGCATGACCAAGACTAGATTCTGGGGCTTTGGATGTCAATCCCAATGTTCTTTGTGTGTGTTCACGTTGCCCCAAGTTAGCTGCACTTCGGGAGCACCCGGGAGACCCACAAGACGGAAGGGTGCGCTAGCTCAAACATGGGTACCCGGCCTCAAGCTAGAAGGCGCCAACCTGAGAGCACAGGATGTTGTTATAGGGAATGTGTGACTCGTTTCTCATGGCATTGTTTTTCATGTAAATATCAGCATGCATATAGGGAAACCCAAAAAAAGGGTGACGCTTCTGTATATATACACATTAATCATAGATATGTTACTAACGAGTTAATCAATTTTTTAAAGGTAACACATACAGGCAAGAAAATTTACAAAACACAGCACAGACTCCAACACACAGGATGTGCGTTCCCATGCAGCCTCTCCACCCTGTCCTGGCAACCTCTCTTTAACGGTGTTGACTGAAGTGTTCCGTACTTTTATTCAGGGGGTGGAAAAAGTTGGGTGGGTTTCAGATAACATGGATTTAGTTATCATCCATTCAGCCATCAGCGAATCCACTCCTGCTCACCCCTACGGTCTTGCCTACCTCAGTAAGTAAGCATTAACGCCCACACATCAGTATTCAGGCCATAGGATGCATCAGAAGATCACAACTCATGTGTAAATAATTCACCTGTGCCTGCGAAGTCCACTGAAATGCTGGGCTCCTCTGTCCCGCCACCTGAGCCCCAGAACCTCCTCTCGCCTCCTTCAGACCAGGATTTCAACGGGCTCTTTCCGCTCTGAATATTTTAGAGTCTGCCCCTGAAGCTTTATATCCCTTTTTAAAATTGATTCCATCAATTTTTCATCAGATTCTTCATCAGTTTTCCCAGATGGCCTATGCAATAGCAAAGCCTAACGACCTAAGGTTTTCCTAATAGTAACACAGCATCTTAATAGAAAATGCTGCCCCATCCAAGGACCTTGCCAGTTTATGCTCTGAAGACAACCCGTTAGAGCCCCAGCTATGGTGTGTCTCTTAAAATCTATGTCAAATGTTAAATCTATCTAAACGCTATCAGTTTTTTGGAACCCACCATCAAAAGTTCAAGTTCTGCACTCTTTGATCTCTCCAAGTTTTATCATCCAGAGGGTCAAAGACGTTCTCGTAATATTCCTTCCTGTGATAGTAATAAAATTAGGGGACAAAGGACTTGACCCTTTCTTATGCTCACTTGCACTAGAAGACAGACTCCGTTACCCACCTGCAGGTAAAACAGTCAGATATAACCATGCAGCACAGGGCCAAAGCTCTTAGTTCAGCCAAGAAGGCTGCTTGCCTAGTCATTTTGCTTAGTGAAACACCAGACCTGGCTTAACAACCAAACCCAACCAAACCAAACCCAATCACTACTCAGGGTTGTAAGCCATGAGAAGGTGGTATGAACAGAGGGAACTAGGAATATAGAAAACCCAAATGTGATGGCAGTCCCCGTCTCAGACACTGTACTACTTCCTCTTGGCTAGTGAATGAAACATCAACTGGGAGGCCCTCAGTCATTTCTCTCTTGCTCAGTGAAAGCATAATCTTCACCCAATATCATTTTTCAAGGGTTAGCAATTGTTACGCCAAGATCAGGTAAGTCCTTTCCATTGCCGCCATGCTCCAAATGGGAAGTCAGGAATGTGCACTCCCCACCCCCACCTTCCTGCTGGAACCACAGGCTGGCGTGCACAGGACCTGCATTGTACCAACGCCACCACATTCCAGCACATGATCTTAGCTATTATTAAGGGCTGCCAGCCACACTTCCTTCATCTACAAAACCAGCTTGGTCAAACCTAACTCTAAAGGTTGAGGTGCTATTAAGTGAGATACTATCTGAAAAGTCATGTTCCCACTCCTGCCTGGAGGTAGTTGGTCCACAAGGGCTGGCCACTGTGGCCGTGGCCATGGCTGCCATTTTGGTTACTGTGGGCACATTAGGCAGAAGCGGCTCATCTGTCAAACCCTGCATCTTATTACTTACATTCTACCTCAGTTTCAATACCCAAGACATGCAGATCAACATTCAAGAGAGGGACATCGGCTCCTATATCCACTGTGAAGCCAAAATTATAATTCAACCTAAGAACTGAAGTCAATATTTATTTGAGTGTAACTGACAAAAATTCTAAATGTCAGTATAAACCATACAATGAAATGATTTCCTAGGAAGGATACTTTGACAAATTATTTTCTTTTCCTTGGCTATCATTATTTCCTTCTGAAGTACTTTGTTTATTGAATAAAAATTCTGAACACCGTACTTCAGATTGTGATGACAATGCCATATAGCAAAAGGAATTTCTAGTTCTGTTTTAATGGAATTTAGACAGAATACTATTTAAGAAATATTTCAAGTGGCAATAATGTCTTAACAGTCTATGAAAAGAGGAGATTCAGAAAGCACTTTTTACAACTTCTGAGAATCTGCATACAAAACAAAACATTCGTCACGTACAATTTTAATTATATTCAAATACTTGGAATGTATGTATGTGTGTACACCTATGCAATTATCTTTATTCATTCTAATTTTAAGGAATTACATTATTCTTGTCCTAGGTAGAACTGCAACAGTCCCTTTGGGTACACATCAATAATACATTTCTTTAAAGATAGAGAAGTTAAACGAAATGAGTTTGGCACATGAGGGATCCTTACTAGCATGTCACTCTCACTTTTGGGGCTCATTACTGAAATGATCCCATATATTTTTGTGAAGCTAATGTTTATCTCTTAAGAGATGGTATAATCTATTCTTTGCCTTATGTACTTTTGCTTTGGTGTTTCCAGAACAGACCTGGAGGCACAGGCCACACAGACTGGCAGGCCCGCTCTCTGTTCTAACAAGCGGGAAGATGAAGACCCCAACTTCCCCATCTCCCGTTACAGGAGTGAACTCGGGGAAGCCAGCATTTTCATGTGTAAAGTAAGAACAAGAAAACCTCTCTTACAATTTTGATGAGTCAGTGTAAGCAGTCTCGTGGGCTTGTCTTTCTGGCATCCCCCTTGGCTCGCCTAGCATTAAGAAACAAACCGAGAAAACCCTCCCCACTACTGATCACCAGGAACACTTTAGTTGGACATAGACTCAATATTCAATCACTTTAAAGGCATCACGATTGAATGTTTCATCCACTATTAGGAACAATGTCTGATGAAGTCTTCAGTTTCCATATTAGCTATGCTGAAGGTAACCCAATTCCATGGCTTGGGCTCCATTCATGTGCTATAAGTGTGTTTCCAAAATAATTTGTTTCAGGAATCGATGACATTTCTGAAAAGCTGCCAACTCTGCATTGAGTTTAGTTAGCAGTCACATCAGTAGGCTCTAAATCATGAGAAAGGATCGTTAGGAGGCTCATGCAGAGCCATGGTCTCTAGTGTAATGTGAGTCCTCACAATTCTGCGTTAAAGTCAACAAATGACCTTCAAGATGCCTATTATGTATTTGTCATTTTAGGTTTGAAATATCTGTGTCCTAAGGTGGGCTTTTATAGCAATACCTTATTTCAAAATACAAGTGATGAAATAGGTCTCAGTGATTTTAAAAAATAAATAAATATTAAGCCTCTACTGTGGGCCCCTAGGAAATCCGAGCTTCATTATTCACTCATGTATTCATTTTATTTTAAGACCCCTGAGGTAGGAGGGAGCATGTTGCTGGGATTAAGAGAGTGTGCAGGAATCCCCGAGCTCTAATTCTGGCCATTTTAATTATGGGGCCGTGATGGTCTTGGACAAGATGCTTAAATCTCCCCACGTCTCAGCTTCTTCATGAGTAATGGGGGAATAATAATAATTATATTGTTATTATTAAAAGTAATATTTTTGTCCCTGTTATTTCCGGAGGCTCACGGACCATGAAAGGATGTACTAAAATTATTTCCTGTAGTTTTAGACCATATAAAAGTTGTAGTCAGTTGCTTTAAAGTAAATGCTCTTGTTATAAATTATTTTTAATATTTGAGTGAACGAGAAAGTAATATAACATTTATACATAAATAAATCAAGGAAAGTATCCTTCTCCTTTGTTTTATTGAGTGAACCGGGTTGGGGTGTCAAATGTATGATCTGAAGGGAGTGGCTCACCCCTTGAGGTCTCAGTTAACCTGGGTGCTTTGTGCCAGGTGAATGCTCAAGTTTTAACTTGTGCGGACGAGTTTACTTCAACAGTGTTCTAGAAAGTGAATGAATAATCTCTCTTCTCACTTAAAACAAGCAAACGTGTACCTGAAGTATACTTAAAAGATCTGCTTGTGTCTAATATGTATGAATTAATGCACAGAATATGTACATTACAGGCGTGTATGTAATATCTTCTGATGTGAAAATCTCAATGTGTTGGAAAAAGTATGCACTTAAGAAGTATTTCCTGGGTTCTTTTTTGGACTCTTGGTGGAAGCAAGTCACAAAGTCAAACCAGTGACTGAGCAAAAAGAGACAGTCACTTCTCTGTGCCCCAGCACCTTCCCCTACTTTGAGAGGGAACCCGTCCCACACAGCTGCACCACACAGAAACCCATTGTGCCTGGTCCTGGACTGATCCACATCCCAGGGCTAATGCAGATGCAAGAAACAGGGTCCCAAATGCTGCTCTTCATCGACATGCTTTTGTTATCTGTGCTGTATAAAGAAGGGTAACGTAAGCATTACCAAAATATTATTGAAATAGAGTATTTTTAAAACACATTGCTAAGTTGTAGGCTTTTACTGCTTAGTGTTACCTTCTGCTTGAAATATGAACCCAGTTTCCTTGACTGTGCAGAAAAACTCGTTTGGGTTTTTCAATACTCCTCCCTTCCCCGTCTTCCTAAGTGATCAGGAGAAATACATTTTACAAGGTATCTGAAAAGCCCATTAGTGTTGGCAAAGAGGTTGAAAGTAGAGAAAAAGCCAGAAAAAGATATTTCCAATAGCAACAAGAGCATACATTAAAAACAATATATGGTTCTTGAAAACAATCCCAGAGCATCGCAAAAAAATATGTGTGGTTTGATACATGGCACAAGCTTATTTTTTGAAAACTGAATTAGCTCTCAGTATTTGAAGAGTGACACAAAAGAGCAAAATGAAGTATTGCTAGTGTTATAAGAAATGCCTCAAATGAGTGTTTAATAGTGTGCATCTCCTATCAGCAGCTTGAAGAAATTAAATAAGTTAACTGAATGAAAAGAATTAAATATAATATTTAAACTTGACTCTAGGCATAGTTTTGAGGGCATTCTTTAACAATTCAGATTATTGGTAGGATAACACTATCCTGTCAGCCTCCTGTATATGTTCAAAACAGTGATATGTCAAACAGGTTATTTGTACAAAATTTAGGAAGATTTCTCATCAAGAAGTACCAGTGACTTGAAGTGATACCATATGTATTTAAGTCAACATTAAAATACTTCATAAAGTAGGGAACTCATCTAACTTATTGTGGTGGGCTGAACTGTGTCCCCCCAAAATCCATATGTGGAAGCCTGAACCCCCAGTACTTCAGAATGTGACTGTGTTTGGAGACAGGGTCTATAAAGAGGTGATCAAGGTAAAATGAGGCCATTAGGGTGAGTCCTAATCCAATGTAACTGGGTTGTTCCAAGAGGAAATCCGGATGCACAGAGAGACCGTAGGGAACGTGCACATGGAGGGAGGACCACGTGAAGACTCAGCAAAATGTTATGCGCCATTACAGCACAATAAACTGGGGGAAAAAAACTTGGCACTGGTGTTAGACATCTTGAACAAAAACTCCATTTTTAAATAGTTTCTGAGGGACAGTGAATACCACTGAGCAGCTAAATGAATACTTCTAAAACCTTCTATGTGGATTTTAATTTCTTTCAAGAGGCTAACTGCCAGGGTGCCTGGCCGGCTCAGTCAGAGGAGCATGCGACTCTTGAGCTCAGGGTCTTGAGTTCGAGCCCCAAGTGGGGTGGAGAGATTACTTCAATAAATAAATAAACTTTAAACAAATACATATTTTTAAGAAAGAGGCTAACTGTCCATTTTATTATAGGGGAACAAGCAAACGATCCTGCAGTAGTGGAATGAAAATGTGTCCCATTCTAAATTTTCTTCTCCAATCAGGTATTTAGATTTCTCCTACACTCTGTTTAATAAGGGAAACATACTTACCATCCCAAGATTTTGCTGTCATATATATTAAAAAATAAGAGTCACTTCTGAGCGGTAGTCACAATTCTGCACTCAAAGGAAGTATTAACTTACATAGAATTTAGGCAAAGAAGCTTAAAATTGTATCATGATCAAATAGCTGTGTTTCAACTAATTGTCTATCTAAAGTTGTTTTGGTCGTTTTAGTAACCACCCCCCCCCCAAAAAAAAACCTGTTCTTTTCTCAGCATTTTAAATTTGAGTGAGCAATACTGTTAAACCAAAATGATTAGGGTCACTATGAGTTCAAAATTAATTCTGACACAAGAATTATGTTTAGAACGGGATAAAAGAAATACATCTCTGAAAAGTAAGTTGAAATACATATGATGTAAGTCCTTTACCACATATACTTGCCTTTTCCTAAGGATGATAGAAGGCTGTGGGGGCCAGAGCAGAGGTAAGACAATTCTCCATGGGTTTCTCACATTTCTGCACATCTTACAAAAAGAAGCCCTGACTATCTTTTATTCTGAACTGTCTTTCAAGGACATTTATGTAGAAAGCAGCCTTGTAAGATCATTTTTTTTTCTTCCAGGCGAAGGGCAGGCATGCTTCCTGCACAAAAGATTCAGGTTCCCTAAGCTCTTGTAACGTAGCCCCCTGCATGTGCAGGCAACCATCTGGGCCTATAAACATGGCACACGTGTGACGTAGGGTCAAGGAGAACCAAGGCCGGGACGTGATGCTGCCTGCTGGGCTTTCTGAATAACCGAGTCAGTCACACACTCCCCTGTCTCTGACCCAGGAGTCTCCTGTCTTCTCCCAGCATCCAGGAAACAAGCAGGCTAACTTGTTGCAAATAGAGCAAAAGCTCAGACACCTCAGAGTTCTAAAAGGAAAGTTTAAAGTTCATCTCCCTGCAGACGTCTTAGAGAACGTGTAGGAAAAGGCGTAGGACTAAATAATCTATTTAATTCAAGCCGCTATGCAAACATTTATATATTTTAATATATTGGTCTGTTATGTTGTGCTCTTTTGTTTGCTTTTATTAATGGATGGTTACAAATTATTTTTTAATTTATTTTTTAAATGCTACATGTTAACACTGTTTCTTAAAAAATACCAAGAAAAAACAAAATGTGGTCTGTGTTCTCACCAGCAAGAAAACCCCAGTTGACATGGAAAATAAATGATAAACATAGATAGCTTTGGCTAGAAAAGTCAAATAGTACAGAAAAGTAACATGCAGAAGCCACTCTTTCCCCCGTCCCCAGTTAGCCATTGTTTATGGTTTATTGTAATTTTCTTCTGCATTTACTGCTTCCCACCAGTCCTTTTTTTTCCTCCAGATTTTCTAGTAGGGATCCCCGTGATTAGAGACAGGCAGACATGAGGTCCCTGGCTTAGGCACAGCAGGTGCCATCCCCCTGCCACAGGATCCTTCCCATCATTAACAACGTTCTAGAGAAGGTCCAGCCGACATCCCAGGCACTGGGGAAAATATTAGCAAATACTGCCTCATCCCTCCCCCCAGCAGGGAAGCGTGCTGGATCCACAAGACACCAGTCCCTGTCACCTGGAGACACCCCTCTTCCCTTCTCCTCCGAAAGGGAAGCAGGTAGGAAAGATCTGCCCAGCTCCCAATCTTTGGAAAGGCAGATCAGGAGCTCGTGTTTGGTTTAACCACTTAGAAGCCAGATCAACTGAAGTCACTTTTGTGAACTGCTTACCATTCATTTTTAATCAACATGTGGCATAATAAAAAAGCATGCATCTCATTAACTATACATCGCATTTGCTCACCGATAAGTTTTGCTATGCTAGAGTCTACTCGTGTAATTTTTCTCCACAGTTTGTCTCTGCAGTGACATTTCCACCTACATAAAATTTTACAGAATTGGAAGAAATCTACGTTATGTTCTGCGTACAATCCAGATCTTTTCCATTGCAAAATGTTTACCTCTGTATTTCAGTATGCTTGATGATCTCATTTATAATCTCAGGGTATGTTTTGGGCTCTTTAAATATGCAGATTAAACTAGAATCCTGAGATTTCAGAGTCACAGGTGATGATGATATTATGCATTGAGCACTTGCTAGTGTCAGGGAGGAAAGACCTCGGCTCTTTTAGAGAGCCCTAGTATAAACCGACGAGAAGCAGATTAACAGGAGAAAAAGTGTGTTCCTATAAACGGGAGTTAACAAGAGAAGAAGCTAGCGCCCGGCTAAAGTTGGAGGCTTATTAGACCTCATTTAGCAGGGAAAGAGGGAAGAGACAGGGCTTCTAAGGAAAGAACAAAGTAGTTTCTTTAGGAAAGACAAATGGGTTTTAGGGAGAATGAACCAGAGATGGGGAAGTTTGTGATAATAGTGGTTTATACAGGTGAGAGTGGTCTTTCTTTTTCTGTGCCATGAACCTCTGTGGAGACTATTTATGGTAGGTTATCTCGGTCTCTTTCCTGAGAGTGGACCTGCCTAGAGCAGGGGCTTCACGGCAGCTTCACCTCTCAGAAGTGGCTGCTTTTAGTCAGATTAGTGCCAGGAAGGCCGCATTCTGCAGCTGTTCATTCCCCAATGCCTTCAGTTTAAAATAATCTTCATGCCAATTCTGAGGTTCAGAGTGGGTCCCCCCACTAGGAGCTCCTCCCCCTGGGTCTTCACCATTGGCTTCCCCGCCTGTATCCTCCTGAGACCATGCCTGCTCTTTACTTTGCACAGATGAGAAAACTGGCTCTGAGGTACTCGGTCGTCAGCCCCAGGGGCCAGATGGCCAGTGGCAGTGCTGGGTTCTTACCAGGGCTGTCTGACCCCAAAGCCAGGGCTGTTCCAAACACTCGAGAGATCTCAGAACACATCTAGATCCAGCCCTCCTTGTGTTATTCAATAAATTTATTTACCTCACTGCCAACCACTAACTGTGAGATCTCGGACAATTTCCTCAGCCCATTTGTGCCTGTAAAATGATAATAGTACTCACTTCAAAAGCTTGCTGTAGGGAACAGTGCCCAGCACTTAGGAAGTACTAAGTATCTGCTTATCATTTTCTTATTTACTTATTATCATTTATTTTGTAGACATCAAGGTGTTCTCATAAAATATTCAGAAACTAAATATTGACTTCACATGATCCACCCATCCCATATGGATAGACATCTAGGTAGTTGTTGATATTTGGCTGTTACAAACCCAGGCTGCAGTGACCATGAACACCTTAGTGCATCTGGGGGAGTAGGGAGAGTGCCATCATTTGAGGAATTCTGAAATACAGATTCCTACGAATAGTATTGCTACCTGAAGTTTGTGCACCCACCACTACGTGATCACGTTTTCCCCCTATGATGGAGGAACTTTGTTGTGCATCATCCCAAGTCAATTTCTGATGGTATTCTGACACTGGGCAACAGAAGACCATCAGTTTCCAAAATTTCATGAAATTTGCATTAAATGAAAATTTTGTTTCTTAAACTTTATTTATTTGAGAGAGAGAGAGAGAGAGAGATTGTGTGGGAGGGGCAGAGGGGGAGGTGCAAAGGGGGAGGGAGAGGGAGAAGCAGACTCCCCACTGAGCCGGGAGCCTGACGCTGTGATCATGACCTGAGCTGAAACCAAGAGTTGGTCCCTTAATCAATTGAGCTAGCCAGGCGCCCTTAACTGAAATTTTTGAACTAGCTTTAGAAGTATGCAAGAAAGGAGAATCCAAGAGAGGAGAAAATATGTTACCAAATTATTCACAAAATGATAATGATGATGTTCTGTGTTTGTGGAGTGCTTCCTATGAATGAAGCCCTGAGCCAGGAACTTTGCTTTGATCACCTCGCTTACTTGTCACAACCTAACAACTCCCACCTACACATGAATCAATCCATCTAACTGGATGAAGTGCAATAAAGAGTTTGTTGCTGTTGTCTGGTTTGTAAAGCAAAGTTGCTCGTTATTATCTCTCTTCTGGATTATTTCACAGACATTAGACAGAGTTTCAGAAGACAATTCTCCCTTGCATAGAAGAGTGGATCTTCCCATGTTTTCTCACAAACCTTAGCTACAAACATTTCAGAAACGCTAATATAATATATAATGTTTTCTATAAATAAATAAAAGCAAAGATTTATCTCACTCATGTAAATGCTAAAAAAGCAAGATAGTAGAATTAATGACTGAAGCCTAACACCTGAATGACAACAGATAAGCAAAGATCTACAGCAGGTCAACTATAAAGAAGGACAATACACGTAAGCAACATCGACTTCATAATCACCGGGCAAACTGTGATGTACGATTTGAAAAATACTAGAAATGGTCACTGTCTTTCAAAACATCCCTCCTATTCTTTCCCACAGTCTGAGGGGCTGCTGTGGTCTCGAACTTGTGATTTACTGTGAGTCTTGAAAGCTTTTCAATCTGGAGAAGTCTCTTTCTGAAATAGAACTACCCTTTTGTGCCATTCTTTTAAGTCAGGTTCTCGCATTCGTCTATCAATCCAACAGTATTTACTGAACCACCGTTGCGGGCAGGTGCTGGGTCAGGCTCTGCGGGGGATGGGAGACAGAAGCAGCATGGAGAGCTTAGGAGAGCTTACATCCACCTTACGTTCACTGTCTTCTACTCCTACCTGCGAGTGAGCACACAGACGAGGTTGGAGTGGAGGGAATGCTCATCTCTGAGCAGGCAGGAGGGGAAAATCACAGAACACTTTCTTTGCCTGCCTCACTGTCTTGCCTCAGGCTCGTTCTGTGGACAGAACATAAAACATGGGAAAATACGTAACGTGCAGGTACTGAGCCTCCAGCCAGGGCACCCCTGCCTCTGTCCTTGCCCTCATGGTCTCTGTCTTCATCCCCACAGCTTCTGCCCCAGCCAACTTCTCATCCAGGGTTGTCAGGGAGCCTGGAAGAGGATCCCACGTCGCCTCTTTGCTGGCTTGAACCAGACAGACATCCATCTGAAGAAAAGGGGCTCACCTGTGCTAAGATCTCTTTCCAGGACACTAAATGTGATCTTTTTCAGAAGCAGGATCTCAATAAATCCGTACCAGAACCCTGGGTGTTAGGATATATCAGGCTGTTTTTTACAGAAAGAAAGAAGAGGAGAGGCTCAGATCAGAAAAATGTCTTTGCCAAGCTTTACAGCAAACGGTGGAGCAAGGGATCAGCCCCCCTCCGAGACTGAGGGTGGGAGCTTTTTGGAATAACGTACAACACACCAGGGTGCAGGCTGGGAGGAATCCACTTACTGACGGGAGGTTTTATCTACACATACTTCTAGTGTGATGGAAACGGTAAGTAGGAATTCTCCAGGAAAAACTCCAAGAAAGAAACCTCAAGAGTAGAATGCTGAGTTACTGTTTGTCTTCAGTCAATCCTTCATCTTTCTCATGCCTTCAACCTCCCCTTCCGCACCCTGAGGGTTTGGACGGATGGGCTCAGAAGCCCCATCCGCTCCGGCTAAAAGAAAGACCCATGACAAGATTTTACCAATTCCCAAGAGTTTAAAGGACAACAGAGAGGGTCAAGATGCTGCATCAGAAGAAGCCAGGGACATCTGGGGAGAAAGGTACAGCTTAGCCCCTCACAGGCCTGCTTCATACAGAAAGGAAGGGAGAGAATTCTGGTACTCCTTCCTGTAAGCAGCCACATACCATCCTTCCTTCATTCGAGACTTCCCACCCGGAAAAGCAAACAAACAAAACATGTAGAAAGGCTGAGCCAGGGCAAGTGGTTTCTACACCAACTATTTCTAAGTTAGTATTATGGCCTTACAATACCTCACTTCTATTGTTTAACTGTCTCTGCTCTGGGTACTTTTCAGAGAAAATTCTTAAGTGAGCATTCAAGTGAAGCCATAAAAGTGTTCTGTAGTGTGATCAAGTGGGTATTTTAACGATTTATAATTAAGCTTCTAACATAGAAAATGCTCCAGGCCTCCCAAGCTGAGCTTGTTAGGAGTCAGATAGATTCACGAATGTGTGCAATCTCTATTATATGTCTGTTCTGGCCTATTTCCCTTAAAAATGTTCATAGCTGCTTAAGCAGTGATTTAGAAAAAATACTTTGACTAGTTTTTTTTTTTCATTTTAAATACCCACTTCAAATATTGTAGAAATATTAAAAGATAAAATTCTCCCATTCTCGTGCCTCGAAGTTTTTAGTTTGTGTTTTTGAGTACGCTGTGTATTGAAAGTGACGTAAATGCGCTAGGTGTCCTGATACAAGGGTGGTATTTTCCATTCGATGCCTACTTCTCGAAGGTTCAGTTAAGCACAGAGGACCAGCTGACATCTTCCGCTGCTTCTGCGTGGGCTCTGTCCCATCACTGAAACTGCCCGCTGTACTTTGTGCCACCAACAGGTTACGGGACCGCTCGGTTCTGTGTTCTGAGATCCTGGCTTCTAAGCTGGACCCACTGGGAGAGCCCTGAAGACCACACGGTCTGCCCACAGAGTCCCACCACGGCCCAGGAGAGTAACAGGGCAGATCAAGGGCAGTGAGAACGCTCAGCACTGCTGCCCCTGGGTTCCCTCTTCACCCCCCCCGCCTCCCACCGACCCCAGGACAGCACCCCACCTCAGCTCCTGGCCACCCACTCCCAGGACGCAGTGGTGGATGCCCAAAAACTAGGGCTCTAAGAAACTTCTGCCCACATTTGACATACATATAATCTTAGTGAGGGAGGCAGTGATGGATTGGTGAAGAAAATAATATTTGTTAAGTAGATCTAATTCAGAGCTCCTCACTGTCATGCAGCATCTTGTGCATAAATCTTTTAATATTCTTGAACTTCCATTCTTTCTATGCAAAATCAAGGCGACAGTGATTGCCCTGGCTAGCCCCCAGCACGGAGGAGGGAAGATGTGTTCGTGATTTAGAGACTGAGCGAAAGCACACGAATTCCATGGCCGGTGATTTGTGGAATGATGCCAGGTAGGAAGAAAGAAATAAAACAGAAAGACGAGGTGTTATTTTTCCTTCAGACAATAATAAATGCACTGAGGAGTCTGAAAGGTGCCAGGAGCCGGGGTCCAGAGCCCGGCAGACACCAAAGACACCTGAGCCTGAGCAGAATGTCACAAATCCCAGTTCCCCGTCACCACTAACTAACGGAACATGTTTCCTCTCCGTCAGTTTCAGGTGACAAAAGACTGTTTATATATTTTGGAACTACATGGGGTGGTATCAGAGTCTTGGTTCTCTTACCTGGAGAAGGAAAATAAGGTTGAAAATGAGAAGAAAGAGTGAAGGCGACTGGATTGTAAATTGTTAACACTTCATAAATTGTTAACACTTCTTCTTTCCCAGATGACCCAACACCCCCACGCAGAGGCTGTGAGCCCCGCGCCCGGGTGCATCAGGGTGGTCAGGCTGGCTCCTGTCCCAAATTCCCCCTCTCGCCTTCCCCTGTCTGTGACCCAGGGATGTCCAACACCAGTGAAAACCCTCAAGGCTTTGTTTTCCATCCCGACCCCGAATACGGGTACCTGCCCAGGGGTTCTCACCAGCACAGCTCCGCACCTGCTGGGTAGGGCCACCTCCTGGGCACGCCTGCCAAGCAGCCACCAGCAAGGAGGGCCGGCTGTGCCTCCCACCCTAGCACCTGTGACTGTAACAAATGCTGTCATTCCTTAGCTTTCCTGAGTGTGATTTCCACAACCGCGTTGGAATGCTCCTTAAAGACCCCACAAGGGGAACTGAACTCCCTCACTCACAACACAGTGATACTGGTAGAAAACAGAATTTTTATTACAAATACATGCGGTCCGGGAAAGCTAAGTGATTTATTAACCCACACTTCTAGAAGGTTTCACTGTGTCCTAGATACCTGATAAACTCAGAGAACCCGTTTCCTGGACAGTAGATCACACCAGCTCAGTTTCTCTCTGCCCCCTTCCTTGACTCTCTGCTCACGACTGACTAACCTTGTTCTCATGCTCCTCAGCCATGTTTATGACTAGTAACTTCCTATTGTGTAAAATGCACTAGAATGAGGACCTTGCACAACAAGTGATTTAGGTAGGCAGAAGTCATACTTCCACCATATTCTTTTAAAACACTAAGTAACTTTTTAAAAGATGAATTAGGAGATGTCAGGGATATCATCCAGCATAGGTGGATATGCAACTCAATCTGTGCAGGTGCATCCCTCAGATCATTCACCATCTACAATTTATTTTCAAAAGACATTGTGTGCTAAGTAAATGTAATTTAACTTACATAATTTTGGAATGCTTTATGAAAAGGACAATCACACTTCCCAATATTATCTTTTTATTATTATGAAAAGAGTCAGTTTGACCTTTGCTCAATATGTATTCGAGTGTGATTTTTAGGTCTCTTTTTACTAAATTAGATGAACCATAAAGCTATGGGATATCGTAGCATCAGCAATTCAGAAGTCATCAATGCAGCTTAAATGCTAACCTGCTCAGAGAGGATCTAAGTGCATCACTGGGCCCTCAGGGACCGTAACAAAGTGCTTGTGGATGTATTATTTACCATATGCTTATGTCACACCTGACTTTTCAGTCTTAGAATGAATGGGATTTGTGAATTCAAAATTATTCTGCAAAAGTTGCCATAGCTGCCCCTGCCTTTCATCATCACCCTGGTGATTTGGCACTAGGAATACTGTAAAATATTTTACATCAGCCCTGCTCACCCACCTATTATTAAACTATGATATGCTCTATAGACAGTGAATCATTTAAAAAGGTTATATTCTATGAGATGACAGTTGCTTACACCTAGAAATGCAGTAAATACTTCCCTTACAGGATTCTGATGACTGACAGATGAGAAAACACACCAGGCATCGAACACAAGGGGCTGAAGCCAGGCTCTTAGGCCTGCATAGGCTGGTGCTGTGGGCCAGGAACCAGCACCACATGGTTCGGGAGCCCCCTCCGGTCTGCAGGGAAACGCAGCAGGTGCGTTCACGGAAGTCAGGCAAGGCTCCCTGGAGGAGGAGGGGGTGGATGCGGGGCTTTCACAGCAGGGAGTTTAGACTAAGTCCACAAGAGGAGGGGCGTCTGGGGCAGAGTGCACCTTCAGGGAAGGCGCTGAGCTGGAAGGAGGCTGCGGGCAGGACGGGCAGGATGCCCCAGGGAACCGCACAGACATTTAGGAAACGGGTTGGCCAGGAGACGAGCCCAGAAGCCTGGTCAGGACGCCGCACTGTGAGGGGCCCTGAGTGTCCAAGCCAGGAAGGGCGACCGCGGTCCCCAGGCAAGGGGCACCCGGGGAGGTTTGGGGGCATGGACGCCCACCTGCTCTGGTGGGGCGACCCCACAGAGCCTGGAGCAGGGGATCGGGGTCGGGGTTGCTTCTGAACCTGGACCAGGAATCTGTTTTTTACAAACTATCTGAAATGAAGCTAATTAGTGATCAGGAGTGAGTTAAAATAGAGACCATCTCATCTGGAATGAGACCGGTTCTTGGAAGGTTGCAAGTTGGTTTATCTCCTGGTGCACAGTCAGGCTTGCTTTTGTTGTTGTTGGGTTTCCCTTCTTTTCTAACCAGCTACAGTGAAATCAGGGTCGCACTGAGTTCCGGTAGCTAACTCTGCATGGGTGGGGGCCGCAGTAAGCAGGCTCCCCATCTCCTTGTGTGGACGCGGCTCATCCAGGGCTCCCCGGGAGGAGGGCCGGCACCTGGGAGACTTGCATAGATCCCGAGTCCTCGTGCCTCCCCAGCCTGGGGTCGGAGAGGTGGGCTGTCCCTCCTTCCTCTGGAGGGTGTGCCCTGGGCTGAGGCCCTGAGAGGGGCCCTGAGGACCTGCCCCTTCTTTGACAGCGGCCTCCCTGCTAGTGCTTGTTAGGATCCCTGGGCTGTGAGGATGTGCCCCACAGAATGGTCATTTAGTGAGTCCTCGAGATGGCACTGCTTGGCACGGGTGAGGGTCCCATCTAATGGACCTCGGGAAACGTCCCATGGGAAATCAATGTGGGCCCCTGAAAATGGGCCTGAAGGAGGAGGTGCTGGAGGGGGGAAGGGCCGAGGGGGTTTGCAGAGCCAGGGACAGAGACACACAGGACATGGCCTGGAGGTCCATAGGGACATGTGAGGAGCCTGCTCTGAGTGCTGCGTCCCAGCTGTGGTTCCAACTTCCTCTCAGTGTCACATGCTGGCCACAAACCTCCCCTGAGGAGTGAAGGCTGCTTTGGTAACTGGCACGCTATTACATTATAATACTGCTGTCACTTCCTGAGCACGAACGGGATGATCATTGGGACCCGGAGCATTGTCAGTACCCTCTAAATCTTGTGGGTGTCCAGGCATGTGGTGGTGTTTCCAGCAGTACCTGGAAAAGACCACCACCCCTCAGTGTAGGAAGCAGATCTGTGTTTAAGGAGAAAAACAATGAATCATGGATCACTACATCAAAAACTAATGATGTATTGTATGGTGACTAACATAACACAATAAAATAAAATAAATTTTTTTAAAAAAGCAGAAGCATGTCCAATTATACATGGTCACTTGGTTCTCTGTAAAAAGTGACAGAATCCATGTTGCAGTTCAAAAGGTCCTCTTAAGCATCACACATATCAGGTTGGCAGAGTAACGACCTCTTCTTCTAGAAGTGACTAGAATCTGTTCACATTTGTGTTTTCATTTTAAAAATATGGGAAAAGGCAGACTAAAATAACAGAACACTAACATGTGTGCATCAGCACATTTTGAAATAGACTGGATAGTTTAAAAACTTACTTTAAAAATTCAGGAGAGTGATGTCAGTAAGATGACAGACAAGAAAACTCCAGACGTGTTCCCCCAACAGAAACATCAAATATACAACCAGAGACTGGCCAAAATAACATTATGGGAACTATGGGAATGGTCAAACAGGCAGAATGATACCAAAAAACCAAAACCAAGTGGGCGCCCAATCAAGAACAAGCCACATGCAGCAGGGTAGGAAATTCCATGAAAGTGCAGGCAACACAGCTTAAGCAAAGTGGTTGCTACATGCTATTCCCCTCTGCAAACCAGAGAGCAGAGTACATTCATTTGTAACCCTCTGATTTCTAACTTGTTTGGGGGATGCTCGAGGGATTGGTCTTGTGACCCCCAATTCAGAGTTCAGACAACCAAAAGTGGCTCACATCTCAAAATAGGGGAAATCACTGGAAGCAGCAGATACAACTTGTTAAAACCATCCTAAAGGTAAATACAGACACAGATATCTGGAGTAAGAGATTACCGATTGAGGAATACACTAGAACAGCTAAGTGCCCTGGAATGAGCAAGAGTGTGAGCCTTACAGAAAGTAAGACATTTAAAAGCAGCCACATCAATGGGAAGAAAGCACATGCAGATCTAGGGACAACACAGGCCTGAGAAGGCGTAAAGAGTGCATGCCAGACTGATTAGTGAGGGACCTCCGCTACATGAAGCCAGCATGCAAAGACTGGGAGAGGGGCCTGTTTTTTTAAAATACCCAGTTTTCAACAAAAGATCATAAGGCATACAAAGAAGCAGTAAAACATAGCTCAAATGAACAAAATGCATCTCCAGAAACCATCCCTAAGGAAACATTGGCTTTGGACTTACTAGAGAAAGGCTTTAAAACAACTGCCTTAAATATGCTCTAGAGGCTAAAAGAAAACATGGACAAAAGAACTAAAGGAAATCAAGAAAATATATGAACAAAATGAGAATATCTATGAAGAATTTGGAATTATTAGAAACAATCAAATGGTAATTCTGGGGATGAAAAATACAAAACTGAATTGAAAAAAGTCATTTGAGGGGTTCATTAGCAGACACAAACAAAAAGAAAGAATCTGCAAACTTGAAGACAGGTCATTTGAAACTATTGAGACTGAAGAGCAAAATGAGAAAAGGAAGAACAGTGAACAGAGCCTGAGAGATTTATGATGGGAGAACATCAAGCCGACCAATACTGACACTATGGGAGTTGCAGAGGGGGAAAAGACAGAGAAAAAGGCAGAGAAGTTACTGAAAGACATAATGGCCAAGCATTTCACAAATCTGAGGAAAGACATGGATATAGAAATAGAAGCTTAACAAATAGCAAGTAGGATTAACACAAAGAGACCCACACCAAGAGAAGAGTGACTCATCACATACAAGGGATCCTCTGTAAAATTATCAGTGGATTCCTCAGGCAAAAATGCAGGCCAGGCAGAATTCTATATAAGGCAAATGTCATGCAAAAATGAGGGAGAAATAAAGACATTCCCAGATCAACAGAAACAGAGTGACCATTATCACTAGGCCGGCCCTACAGGAAATGCTAAAGAGAGTCTATCAAGTTGGAATGAAGGATGCAAGATGGCAACTCAAAGCCATATGAAAATATCAAATTCTCCAGGAGAGACAAATACATGGACAAACATAAAAATTAGCACAGTATTATTGTAATTTTGGTTTGTTACTCTTTTTCACTTTTATTAAGAAATTATTGACATATATTGTAATTCTACTTTTTATTCTTCTACAAGATTTACAACAAATCGCTATAAATATATATATATAATTATAAATCTATGTTAATAAGTACAAAATATATAAAGATGTAATTTGTGACATCAATAAGATAAAGTGTGGGTGAATAAGTAAATATATAATAAATAAATAATAAACTGTGGGTGGAAGAGCTAAACAAAGGGTTTTTGTATGCAATAAAGTTAAGTATCATATAAAGATTATATATCATATAAAGATTATAATAATCTTTATCAAATAAAGATTATTATAACTTTAGGATATTATTTGTAATCCCCATAGAAATCACAAAGAAAATATTTACAGAATTTACAGAAAAGGAAATGAGAATTAAATCAAAATGTAGAAATCAAAATGAGTAAAAAAATTAAATACAGAAGAAGACAATAAAGGAGGAACGAAACATTTAAGACATGAAGACAATTAGCAAAATGGCAATAGTAGGCCATCCCTACCAGTAATCACTTTAAACATAAGTGAATTAAGCTCCCCAATCAAAAGACATAAATCGGCAGAATGATACCAAAAAACCAAAACCAAAAATAAAAACAAAAAAACCCAGGATCCAAATTTATGCTATCGGTAAGATATTCATTTTAGATCTAAGGACACAGCATATGTTTGGAAGTAAAAAGGGTAGAAAAAGCTACTCCATGCAATTAGTAACCAAAAGGGCAGGGATGGGTATACCAATATCAGACAAAACAGACTAAGGCAAAAAGCATTTCAAGCAACAAAGAAGAACATTATACAATGATAAAAGGTCAATTCACCAAAAGGATATAAGAATTATAAATATAGGTGCAAACCGACATCAGAGCACCAACATATCAAACCACTGACAGAACTGAAGGGAGAAATAGATTGATCTAGAATAACGGAAGGAGACGTCAATACCACATTTTCAATAACAGACAGAACAATCAGACAGAAGATCAGTAAAGAATTAGGGGACCTGAACAACACTATAAGCCAATTGGTCACAACAGAGATCTACAAAACGTTCCATCCAACAACAGTAGAATACACATCTTTCTCAAAAAGGCATGGAACATTCTCCAATATAGACCAGATGTTAGCCCATAAAACAAGTCTTAAAAATTTTAGAAAGATGGGGATCATGCAAAGTATCTTTTCTGATCAAAATGAAATGAAACCAGAAATCAGTATCAGAAGGAAAACTGTAAAATCTACAAATATGTGGAAATTGAACAGCACCACCTTAAACAACAAATGAGTCAAGGAATAAATCACAAAGGAAATGTGAAAATGTATTGAAACAAATGGGAATGAAACCACAACCTACTAAAGCTTATGGGATGCAGCATAGGGAAATTTATAACTATCAATGCTTATACTGAAAAAGAAGATATATCTCACAATCAGCAACCTAACTTTATACCATAAGAAACTAGAAAAAGAAGAACAAATTAAATCAAAAGCTAACAGAAGGAAGAAAATAATAAAGATCAGCAAAAGGGAGATAGCAAAATAGAGAATAAAAATAAGATAAGCAAAACAAGATAAGCAGAATAGATAATAGAAACAGAGAAAATCCACAAAACCAAGAGTTGATTCTTCAAAAATCAAAAATTGACAAACCACTAGCTATGCTGACTAATAAAAAAAGAGAGAAGACTCAAACAGCTAAAGACAGCAATGAAAGTAGATCATAAGTACAGAGTTTACAGATAGGGAAGGGTTATAAGAGAGTACTGTGAACCCTGCAAGGTAACAAATTGAATAATCGAGATGAAATGGATAAATTCCTAGAAACATGAAACTTCACCAAGACTAATGCAAAAAGAAAGAGAAAATATGAACAGACCTATAACAAGTAAGGCTACCGAATCAGTCATCAAGTCTCCTTACAAAGAAAAGCGTTGGACTTGATGGCTTCACTGGTGATTTCTACCAAAAGTTAAAGAAGAACTAACACCAATCCTCTCAAACTTTTCCAAAGATATGAAGAGGAGAGAGAACTCCCTAACTCATTCAATGAGGCCAGCATTACTCCATAATCCAGAGATACTACAAGAAAAGACAACTACTGACCAACATCCCTTATTAAGACCAGTGCAAGAATCGTCCACAAAATATTAGCAAATTGAATTTGGCAGCATATGAAAAGGATTATTCACCATTACCAAGTGGGATTAATTCCTGGAATGCAAGAATGATTCAATATACGAGAAACAATTAGTGTCATACGCCACATTACAAAAGGAAAGGAAAGCCACATGATCATCTCGATTGAGGCAGAAAAAGCATTTGACAACATTCAGCACACTTTCATGATAAAAGCACTCAACAGACTAGGAATAGAAGAAACTACGTCAACATAATAAGAGACATATATGAAAAAACCCGCAGTGAGCATCACACTCCACAGTGAAAGGTTAAAAGCTTCTCCTCTAAGATCAGGAACAAGACAGGGATGCCAGATTTTGTCACTTCTACTTAACATAGTACTGGAAGTACGAGCCAGAACCATTAGGCATGAAAGGGATCTAAATTGGAAAGAAATAAGTAAAATTACCTCTGTTTGCAGACGGCATGATCTTATATGTAGAAAACCCTAAAGATTCCAGGAAAACAACAACACTTTTAGAACTAATCAGTGATAGTTGATCAAAACCAACATACAAAAATCCGTTGCAATTCAATACACTAGCAATGAATAATTTAAAAAGGAAACTAAGAAAACAATTCCATTCACAACAGCATCAAAAAGAATAAAATACACTGGACTAATCTTAGCCAAGAGGCAGCATATTTGTACACTGTAAACTACAAAATGTTGCTGAAATAAATGAAAGAAGACACATATAAACGGAAAATCACACCATGCTCAGGTTTGGGAAAACTTGATACTTTTAAGATGTCAATGCTTCCCAAAGTGATCTACAAATAATTTTCAACATGGGTGCCAGGACTATTCAACAGGGAAAGGACAGTTTTTCCAACAACTGATGTTGGGAAAATTGGATATTAGTATGCAAAGGAGTAAGAATGCACCTTCACCTTATACTATATACAAAAACATCAAAATGAATCAAAGTCCTCAGCATAAGACCTAAGGCTATAAAAACTCTTCGGGAAGGAAAACAGGACAAAAGCTTTATCACACTAAATTTGGTGATGATTTCTTGGATATGACACTAAAAGCACAGACAACATAAGATAAATAGATAAATTCAAATACATCAAAATTAAAACTTTTGTGCATCAAAGAATGCTATCAACAGAGTGAAAAGGCAACCCATGAATGACAGAAAATATTTGCAAATCATATATCTGATTAGGGGTTCATATCCGGAATATATAAAAAACTTCATACATCCCAACAACAACAAAAAAATCAAACAACTCGATTTTAAAATGCATAAAGTACCTCAACAGACATTCATCCAAAGAAGATATACAAATGCCCAATAAGCACATGAAAAAATGCTCAGTATCAGTAGTCATTAGAGAAATGCAAATCAAAACTAGAGTGAGATACCACTTCACACCCTTTGGCTATTTTTTTTTAATGGGAAATAGATGTGTTGATGAGGATGAGCTGGAACCCGTGTGCGCTGGTGGGAATGTAACACAGTGCAGCAAAGCAGACCGTTCTTCAAAAAATTAAAAATAGAATTACCATATGATCCAGCAATTCCACTTCCTGGTATATACCCAAAAGAACTGAAAGCAAGGTCTCAAAGAGGTATTTGTTCACCAAAATTCACAGCAACATTATTCACTACAGCCAAAAGGTGGAAACAGTCCCAAGTATCTACCAACAGATGAGTGGATAGCCCAACTGTGGCATATACATGCAGTAGAACATTCTTCAGCCTTAACATGAAGGAAATTCGACACACGCCACAGCATGGATGACCCTTGAGGACAATATGCTATGTAAGATATCCGGTCACAAAAGGACAAAAATTGTACGATGCTACTTAGATGAGGTAGCTAGATGAGTCAAATTCATAGAGACAGAAAATGGAATGGTGGGTGCCGGGGTCTGGAGAAAAGTAGGAATGGGGAATTAGTATCTAAAGGGGAGTGAGTTTCCGTTTGGGAAGATGGAGAGGATTCTGGAGATGGATGGTGGTAACAGTGACGCACAAGGTGAATACGCTTAACGCCATTGACCCATCTACTTAAAAATAGTTACAAAGGTAACTTTTATGTTATGTATATTTTACCACAGTAAAAAATATTTAAACAAAAGATGTGCTTTCATTCATGTGAAGGAGACCCAGCCTGATTTGTGATCCAGTGAGAAACCCAATTCCTGCACATGAAACCCATTCCCTGGGGTGATGGGGAACCCCACCCACTCCAGCACCCCAGCGCAGATCTCCTGGTCACCCTGGGCATCTGCCACTGTGCCCATCCCCGACTTCACATCAGTGACACGGGACCCATCTGCCATCGCACCTCGTTTAGAGTCATAGAGTGGCAGAACGCGTGACACAATTTCTCACCTGTACTCACACAGTGGGAATATACCCACCAACTTCACACAGTGAAGGTCTCAAAATGCCCATTTTTTTTTTAAGATTTTATTTATTTATTTGAGAGAGAGAGCACAAGCAGGGGGAGGGGCAGAGGGAGTAGCAGGTTCCCCGCTGAGCAGGAAGCCCAACACGGGACTCAATCCCAGGACCCTGGGATCATGACCCGAGCCAAAGGCAGACGCTTAACCGACTGAGCCACCCAGGCACCCAAAATGCCCACTCTTTTAATCTAGGTGTTTTCAGCACCAACACCTTTACATCTTCAGGTTAATGAACTCTGAATCATGAATCTAAATAAAACACTGAAACACAGGAAGTTACAATCCCATGATTCCATCAGGATAAAAGCAAAGACTCCACCTCCCATCCTCTTATGATTTTCCCGGGTGTGGTGCGTATGGCTGAGCAGCCAGGTCTGACCGAAACTGCCTCCGCCCTGAGAATGGGTAGCAGCCTCTCCCAGAAGGTTGTCTGTGAGCCTGTCCCCACTCCGCTTCTTGGGGAACACAAAGCAGGAGAGGAATCATCTCAAGAGGCTGCCAAATAGGCTAAGCAGGACTGAGGTAACAAAATCAGCCCTTGGCAAACAACATAAAATGTCTAAGAGGAAAGCAGCAAATGGAAAAAAAAAAAAAAAGTATAACTTGGAAGTCATAATGCTAAAATCAGGAGAAAAAAGCAGAAAGCAAAACTGAAGCATGTTCAGCTGCAAAGTGTGAGCGAGAAAGGAAACTTAAAATGAGATTTGAAAATGACACAACTGCTGAATGGAGAGCACTGGATCTGGGGCGCTGTCCAGCCCCCAGCCAGGGGTGGATGGAGGGAGGCTGGCACAGTCAAGCCGTCAGTCTCAGGCTCTGCACGTGCGGGTGGTGCCAGGACCTCCCGGCCGCCTCTCACCTGCGTCCCCTTGCCTGATTTCTCGAATCTTCCGGGTTCATTCTTGGCCTGCAGTGGTTCCCCAGGACCAGGCCCTGGGTTTGGAGTGATCCAGAGACCAAGATGTGTAAGGGCTGCAGAGGAGGGTTCTCCTATTACAAGGGCTTCAGAGAGAAAGGATATGAAAGCCAGGAAGGCAGAGAGAGAACCGAGCTCCAAGACGCTGTGTCCAAACAAGAGCCACAGAAAACCAGAGGCAAGTCTAGTATAGCAGACTTCACTGTCTTGCATTTCCCCGAACCAAGATGCTGAGCGAGTCCACAGCCCTGGATGAGGCAGGCAACGCGTTTTCCCAATGCTGAGCGGCTCTCTTTGCTGGGTCCCAAACCTGGAGGCAACCGCCATGCCTGCTCTACATCTCACTCCCACCGGAGAGAGAGAATCAGCAGAGGCACCGTGTGAGAACTCTGAACAAGATGGCACAGGCTGGGCTGGGACGGTAGCCCAAACACATCATTTTGGAATGCCACTGAGGATCCTGAGGGCAGCAAGTCCCCAGACATCTCCTGACCACTGTCCTTGGGTGCACCTTCACCTGCAAAACCTATGCCTTGGGTGACCCAGATCTGCCTCTACCTCACCAAGAGCACAACCATCCTCTGGTGTCTCCTGAGCAGGTGACAAGAAGAACAATAACGAAAAGGAAAATAAAGGACTGCATTGATCATATCCAACAATATGCAAGGGTAGCAACAAAACTGACCATTGTGTAACTCTGAGCTTCAGTTTCTTGTTTTGTAACATGAAGACACTTGTTGAACAAGATGAAATGATATAATGCACCTTGAATGTCTGAAACTATGCCTGGCTCACAATAAACACTCAGCAAATGTTAGATGCCAGCCACCATGCATCACCTTGACTCACACACCAGCTTCCCTTTCTGAGTCCTACTCCATGTAGCACTTGGGGGTGCTGTTTGCTCATTTTCCCATGTTCTACTTGCCAGGGAGTCCAAAAGCATTTTTTTTTTCAATTTCCTGTCAATTCCAGACGATTGTTCTTCCTCCCTTATTTTTTTTTTTAAAGATTTTATTTATTTATTCATGAGAGACAGAAAGAGGGAGGGAGAGAGAGCGAGAGAGAGAGAGAGGCAGAGGGAGAAGCAGGCTCCCAAGAAGCAGGGAGCCCGACGTGGGACTTGATCCCAGGACTCCGGGACCATGACCTGAGCCGAAGGCAGACGCTTAACCATCTGAGCCACCCAGGCACCCGTTCTTCCTCCCTTATAAAAAATGGTCACAACCATCAATATGAGAAAGTATCTCTCCTCCTGTCCCATAAATATCGTGTGACTACAGCCACCTTTGTCCTTCCTAGCCATTGTCACATTGAGATATGTTGGAATCCTAACTCTGGGACCTGTGAATGTGACCTTATTTGGAAAATCTGGTCTTTGCAATTGTCAAGTTAAGATGAGGTCATTGGGATGGGCCCTAATCCAATATGACTGGGTCTTTATAAGAAGAGGAAAGACAAGAGGAGAAGGGGAGATGACATGAAGACACAGGAAGATGCCACGTGATGACAGAGGCAGACATCGGAGTGATGCATCTGCAAGCCAGGGGCCCCAAGAATCGCCAACAACATCATAAACTATGAGAAGGACATGGAAGATTCTCCCCTAGACCATTCAGGAGAAGCGTGGCCCTGTCAACAGATTGAGTTCAGACTTCTAGCCTCCAGAATTGTGCAAGAATAAATTTCTGTTGTTTTAAGCCCTAGGTACTTAGTCAACAGTACCTAGGAAAAATCTTACAGGGATAGCCTTAATTTCTTTCCCCCTAAATGTGCCCGGGAGCATCTAAGAGGCAGGTTTTCCAAGAGAGCCAGGAGATCACTGTGTGCTTCCTTAAATAATCAATGAATGGATTTATTAAATTTAAGGATAGAAAATCTATTATCAATGTAATGAATGCATTGAGCATTTCACTTATTATTTGGGGGTGTACAAGCGAAAAAGCATTGCCACAGTAACTTTGCATTCCATTTTCAGGACACTTTTCTGCAAGCTTTTCCTGTGTCTGAATTTTCCCTCAGTGGGAACTTTGGCTAATAAAGCTTTTGCTGCAGCATGCATGCAAGCTCCCCGGGGGTCTCTTTCCGCTGCTCCTGTAAATTTTCTCTTCTCTCTTTTAAGAAAGAAGGCTATTGAATCGTTACAATGTTCAAAGCTCTGAAAGGAAGATAAGCCACTCAGGTTTGAATGATTAAGACCATTAAAACATACACAATAGAAGATGGGACTTCAAATCCAAATAAAGTGCATTTGCCTAATGCACATCAAATGGGATTTATTTTAAACTTCTCTCTCTTGGTCACAGACGTAATGCGAGGCGAAGTTCTGGGACTTCCGCTGCCTGCCCTTCTCCTTTCTTGCTCACAGCTCCTTGTGGAAAAGGGCTCTGACCTTGGACTCTTTTTCAAAACTGGGCTCTTTGAGAGTTTTAACTGATTTCTCCTCAAGGGCATCAGGAAAAAGACGATTATGCCAATAAGAAAGTAAACAGAGAGTTTTGAGCACAGCACAGCGTTAACTGGGAAAATGACTGGCAGGGGAGCGGGTGTCTCAGGTGTGAAGCTCACCTGATGAATGACACAGGACAAACAAACATGCTCATCTCCAAGCAGATCTCTGTACCGTAATTCCAGAGGCAGCTTGCCCTTTTATATGCAAGCAGAAAGTCACCTAAAAAAGTTTTCCTTAAATTGGAATAGTATTTATTCTTATCTGTATCATCAAAAAGCCTATAATAGGAATATATTCACAGTGGAGATGACTTAAGATTCTATTTACACGAAGGACACTCAAGCCTAAATCCTCATTTCAGCTGACAATCTCAAATAAGTAGCGAGCATATTTTTAATTTTTTTATGTGTAATAAAAAGACAGCATGAATGATATGACTTTTAGCCACGAGCCTATAGATCTTAGATTTGACACAATGTATGTCAAGGGTATAATCTGGGGGGAAAGGCCAGCATAGAAGCACCATGAAAGAGAAAAGTCAGTAACTGAAAGTTTCCAAATGCCATCAGGGAGACACTGGGCATCATGTCAGTCATGGTCATCCAGGAAAATAGCTGGGAAATGACACCATTTTGGAAGCCATGCACTTGACAGAGAAGACATGGCTTTGTGAATAAGGGGTCAGCTCATCATGCCTTCCTGAGTACCACAGAGATGCAAAGGGTCCTACTGCTTTAGAGGACAAGAGCACGGAGCTTGGGGGGATCCACTTAGAGTGAGCAGAAGCAAACCTGGACTTAGTCTGGTGGAGGCAGCCCCTCATCTCTCAGGATTGCTATTCTGATATACTCTGAATAGAGCCTGCATAAACCACAGCCAGGGTCTTGAGCTCTTGGCACATCCAGCAAGGACATTAGGACCGCTCAGGGTCCATGGGGGATTGCCTCTCCCTACAAACCTCAAGGGTAAGAGAACCATATAAACCCACTGTGTAGACGAGGATGCAGAAAAAGTAGAGCCCTTGCATGCTGTTGGTGGGAATGCAAAGTGGTGCAGCCGCTGTGGAAAAGAGTTTTGGAGCTTCCTCAAAAACTTAAAATGGAATCACCGTATTCAGCAATTACACTTCTAGGTATACATCCAAAAAAATTCAAAGCAGTATCTCCAAGAGACAGGTGCACACCCATGTTCAATGCAGTGTTATTCACAATGGCCAAGAGGTAGAAGCAATTCAAGTGGCCATTGATGGAGGAATTGATATCTTGGTCCGTTCAGGCTAGGAGAACAAAATACCAGAGACAGGGTGCCTTCTAAACAACAGAAATTTACCATTCACAGTTCTGGAGGCTGGAAGTCTGAGGCTGGTGTGCCAACATGGTCAGGTGAGGGCCCTCTTCTGGGCTGCACACTTTCACTATGTCCTCACAGGGCAGAACGGGGTAGAGATTTCTCTGAGCCTCTTTTATAAGGCACTATCATTTTCAAGAGAGTTCCACTCTCATGACCTAAACACCTCCCAAAGGTCCCACCTACTAATACCATCATCACCATTGGGGGTTTGGGTTACAGTGGATGAATTTGGGTGGGACACAAACATTCAGATCATAGCAATAGATAAACAAAATGTGGTATATCAATACAATGGAATATTATGCAGCCATTAAAAAGAAAGAGATCCTGTCACATGCTACAACATGGATGAATCTCAAAGACATTATGCTGAATGAAATAAGCCAGTCACAAAAGGACACATACTATATGATTCCACTTACATGAAGCATTTAAAGCAGTCAAAATCATAGAAACAGTTAGTAAAAAAGTAGTTTCCAAAGGCTGGGGAGAGGAGGAAGGGGAAATTTGTGTTCAGTGCGTTCAGACCTTTTGTTTTACAAGATGAGAAACTTCTAGAGATGCAATGCACAACAATATGAATATACTTAACACTACAGAACACCCAAAACCGGTTAAGATAGTAAATTTAATGTTTTGTTTTTTACCA
Organism: Eumetopias jubatus; assembly: GCF_037043125.1. Classification (NCBI taxonomy): domain Eukaryota; kingdom Metazoa; phylum Chordata; class Mammalia; order Carnivora; family Otariidae; genus Eumetopias; species Eumetopias jubatus. The sequence goes on along the minus strand of NW_028274821.1, from coordinate 5,057,288 downwards.
CAATAAAAAAAAACTATTTTGTATTTTCTTTGTTTTTTTAAATCCTTTCAACACCTAGTACTTAATTGAACAGCAATATATACCTCTAGTTTAAAAATAACAATTACTGTGTATTTTTAGCCTCTAGCCCTTTCCCCATAGTGAGAAATGCTATTTCTAATTTGTTGTGTATCTTTCCAGAATTATTCCATATGTTTGCATGCATATGTATGTATTTGTTCATCTCGGGAACTTCGAATGGGAGAACAGTGTACGTACACATCACTTTTCCTTGCTTTAAAATAATGTTTCCTAAAGCTCTTTGTCAATAAATAGATTTACCTCCCTCTTTTCAAAGGAATGCATTCTATGTAATGCTATACCTTTCCATAAAATGGAGGTATCATACTTTATCTATGTGCTCATCTACTGGCAGAGAACCGGATCGTGACCAGAAACAAGGACGTGAGCACCGTTCTCATAAGCACTTTCTGTGCAGCTCACATGTCCCCGTGGGACTCATTCCCAGAACCAGAATTTCTACTCGGTGTAGACGGTATCTTGAGGGGACTTAAGGTGCTGCTCCTTTGGGATTGTCATCTTCAGAGCTAAACAGCAGGTGTTTGGGACACTTTTATTTAATTTTATGGAAATCACCCTCCAAGGGTTTGTGAGAGTGAACAACTTTTCACGCATTTATAAACTTCTGTTTCATTTTTGTTTACTGCCTATTTCTACCTTTACCCATTTTTTTGACATTGAATATGTTTTTATTGAGCCTTTTAGTTTACAAGGGGAGGTAAAAGGAAAGTCATTTCTCCTTAACCAATATTTTACACAGCTGTAGTAAAATATTTCAAACTTTAGGGAATTATAATGGATTACATATATTAAAAGTTGGGGATTGGGTAAACAATATCGGAGTTCCTGAATTTTCCAGTTGACTTTTCCCTTACAAGAGTAACCAGCTCTAATTAGTTATATAAGTTTCTTCAAAGCCATGCTTTATTGTTGCTGATGTCTTTATATCCGAAGCATTGCTATTTCAGTCAATATCCACTAACTCCACTTCAAAAATGAGTTTTGCATTTGGTGGAATTTTGGCATCAGACTGTTCTTTCTTTCCATAAGCCCATTCTGGTTCAATCTCTAGGTGAGCCTTTTCTCCTTTACTCATAGTTAAGAGTGCTTCATCCCATCCTCTGATAACTTTGCCTATTCCAACCTTAAAACTTAAAGGCTTGGCATTTTTCTTCTTCTTTGAACTCGTTTGAATATTAGTATCAAAAACAGTCCCATCCTGTAGTGTTCCTGTATACCAGCAGTGAACAACATCTCCCTTTTTGGGAAAGTTGGTTTTATCTCCTTTTTTAAGAACAGATTTTATATATTTTGGTGGACCCTCATCCAGAGTCTCTTCAGACTTGGTTTCTTTGGGTTTATCTTCATTAAGCTTCACATTTTTCACCTGCTCAGACACTTTACTTATACTTTCAATACGCTTGAAACGTTTACTTTCAAAAAGATGGTTGTAGGCTGTAACCAAATGGTCCTTGTTAGCTGTCTTGGCCACATTTTTAATGTTTCCTAATAACTTATGTTCTGCAAGAAATGAATCTGAACCGTGGTCCTGTAGACACTTGATAATGTCCTTCTTGGATAGCTGCTCCCTGCACAGCTGCTCCACGGTCCACGCCCGCTGTGGTACAGCCGCCGCCATCTTCCCCCGCTGCCTCTGCTTTCCTGAGCCAGCCCACCTCCTATCTTTACCCATTTTTAAATGATTTTTTAAATCTTACCCATTTATTTATAAGAATGCTTTATAAATGAAGAAAACTCGCTCTTTGTCATATATATTTAAATTTTCCCCAATTTATGTTTGGTGTCTTCTCATGGCATTTTTTTTCCACACATCATTTTCAAATTAATCTGATTTATCAGTCTTTTCTTTTATAGCATCTGGGTCTCCCATTTTGCTTAGCATGCTCTCTCCAATTATCCATACAAAACATTTTCTAACTGCATCTAGTCCTTTCTCTGTGGCTGATTTATTTTAAATTGTATCTATTTAAGGTATAAAATAGGGATCAACCTTTATTTATTTTTTCCAGGTTGTCCAGTATCATTTATTGAATAATCCATTTTTTGTCACTGATTTGAAATGCCACATTTATTATTTGCTAATTCTATAAATATATTTATTAATAAATATATAATTAATTAACAATCCTATTGTGTTTCTTCACTAATCTTTGCATTAATATGCTAATATAAACAATATTAATATTAAGTAGTTTCAAACAGCTAGATTTAAACTTTGTAAGGCATTTTACTAACTTAACAGGAATAACTCCCTTTCATACTATTCTTTTTACCAATTGCTGTGGATATTTCTGCATGAAAACAGTTTAAGATGAAATTTAGAAAGACCTCGGGGCGCCTGGGTGGCTCAGTTGGTTGGGCGACTGCCTTCGGCTCAGGTCATGATCCTGGAGTCCCGGGATCGAGTCCCGGGTTGGGCTCCCTGCTCAGCAGGGAGTCTGCTTCTCCCTCTGACCCTCCCCCCTCTCATGCTCTCTCTATCTCTCATTCTCTCTCTCAAATAAATAAATAAAATCTTTAAGGAAAAAAGAAATTTAGAAAGACCTTATTTTATTTCGGGGTTAGTTTAGGATGAGCATACATCATTACACTATCAAGTCTTGATACCCGAGGACAGGGATTAATCCCACTTTTCTTTTATGCCCCTTAATGGTGTCTTAAATATTTATTGGAGCATATTTCTTGTCAATTTTATTGTTTGTGATTCTATTATAAATGAGGTCCACGGTTCCTTTATCTTTTAGCTAATTACTTCTAGGTACAAAGAGAAATTAATTAATTTTGGAAATTACTTTCATAAGGAGGTACATTGCTGAGTTATTTTATTTTTTTAAATTATTTCTCAGGAGAGTTTCTTATATTCTCAAAGAGCATATAATGATAATTTATCCTCATTTCTAATTTTTACGCCTCTTATATTATTTCCTCTTCTATCAGAATGCACTTAATAACCTGAGAATGTAAGGATAGAGACTTAGAGAGCAGGGCTTAACACATTCATCTTTTAAGGTCACGTGAAATAAGTGCTTTTAAAAAGCCCTCCATATTCTCAAAAGTAAGGGAAACTCCAAATCGATTCTCTCTGAGACAAGTTCTGAAATAAGGCAGAAGTAGAAGTCTAAAACTTAATCCGAAGATGAACAAAAAATAAGGGGAAAGACTACTTTTTACCTAAGTAACACAACCCATTTATGAAGACAACTCACCCATAGGACCTTCATGACAGAAATGTTGAGAAGCACTGATCTATTTCAGATTGGTGAACAGGCTCTATTTTACATCAGTGTTAATACTATTCCCTGCTTAATACTGCTCAATAAATGATACTAGAACAACTAGGTAGCCATCTGGAAAAAATCAATAAACCCGGATCCCTACCTCACACCTCAAATAGATACAAAATGGACTAAACCAGGGATCAAGCAACCTGTAGCCCAGAGCCAAATGCAGCTGGCTGCATGTTTTTGTAAATAAAGTTTTATTAGAAAACAGCCACACTTGTTCATCTACATAACGCCTGTGGCTGCTTTCACACAATGGAAGAGTTAAATAGTCACAACAGAGAATGTATGGTCTACAAAACTGAAAATATTTGTTATCTGTCCCTTTACAGAAAAAGTTGGCCGACCCCTGGTCTACACCAATATCTCTCTCAGTCTGAGGGAATATTTAGATGACATCCAGCTTCTGAACTGATGCCCCGACCTTACTGCTTGGAAAGTTTGAGGATTGCTAATCAGAAATCCTCATCATCTCAGAGTTTTAAGACTGGCAACATTAACATTTTTTTAAGTACTCATAACCTGACATCCTCTTTTGCAAAATATTATTATTTATTTCATTGCTGCCTTTGTCTATACAAATGCATAAAATGTGCTCTGCATCAAAGGCAGAAAATTGTTCTTACTGCAGGTGGGCATAAAACCAAAGGAGTTATGGGTCAGTGCTCCCTGCTTTAAGTGCAGAACTAACAAACCTCTTTCCTTCCTTCCTTCCTTCCTTCCTTCCTTCCTTCCTTCCTGGGTGGCTCAGTCATTAAGCGTCTTCCTTCGGCTCAGGTCATGATCCCAGGGTCCTGGGATGGAGCCCCGCATTGGGCTCCCTGCTCAGCAGGAAGCCTGCTTCTCCCTCTCCCACTCCCCCTGCTTGTGCTCTCTCTCTCACTGTGTCTCTCTTTGTCAAATAAATAAATAAAATCTTAAAAAAAAAAAAAAAACCAAAGGAGTTATCAGGAGATGTGAACACAACAGTGGTCTCAACCACTACCCCTCACGCAGCGGCCATCTCCTCAAGACCCCAACCAGTCTGGCACCAAGCCACTTTTGAATTTCTTATGTCAAAATGAAAGGCCCAGGAAATCCTCCACAGAGAGCCCGAAGTACACACCACCCTCATGCATTCTGTGTATTTACAGTATCTGTGCAAGTTGTAGAAATTGTAGAGTTGATTGTCACTCCATCTGAGACCAACTATTAGTACAACATCCTCTAAGCTGAGCTGCCTGAGTTGCAAAAGGCAGGAAGAATTTCTAGGAGATCCTGCTGGAGATGCTCCCTGAGCTTCCCTGCCTTCCACCTCCCTGAGACTCAGCTCAGCGGCATTTCCTTTCAATGACTGTGCTGCTGGAGAAATTTTTTGGTAAGAATTTAATTTTTCCATCATTCGCTTTTCTTGCTTAACACAAAAAGCGTTTTTATTTTTGTGCTCTTTCAATGAATAAAAAAAATCCTACTTTTAATGAAGTAGGTACAAAGGATAGAGAGAGAAACAAGTCAGAGTCCCTGCCTCCAGAACAGAGGTGAAATGGGCACGAGATGAATGAATGGAGTAAAAGAGAGTAGTGTGTGAGAAGTGAGAAAAGGGGAGTGTCTAAGCAATTTCAGTACAGAGTGAAGCTTTTCGGGTTCGGGAGGGTTATCACTGACAAAGAAGGAAGGAAGGAAGGAAGGAAGGAAGGAAGGAAGGAAGGAAGGAAGGAAGGAAGGAAGGAAGGAAGGGAGGAAGGAAGGGAAGAAGTTAGTTAGTTCTGCACTTAAAGCAGGGAGCACTGACAAAAGCAGTTGTTACAGGACACCCTGCCTCTGGGGAGCCCCTGGTTACTTTGTGGTTGCAGCTCAGATGGCTCATGCACTTCTCTGCCTCAACCTTTCCAGGTGCTCTGAGAGTTTTCCATGGATGGAATCCAGCATTTATCTCTATTGTCACTGAGACCTGCAGTTAAAGGCACATGGGACTACCTTAGGCTCAATAGGGCATCATCCTTGTACAGCTTTGTGGGGAAGCAGTGTTAAACTTCTTCTCACTCTCAGATTTGGCACCAAAAGCCTCCCACTGTGTAAACAGTGTCCCATGGTTGGCTAAGGTTTCCATATCCTTAACTACCTATCTGGTTGAGGTCTATCTGACAACAGCAACTTTCCCTTAATTCAATCCAACAGCCCTTTATTGAGAAACTGTAATAAGCCTGGGCCTCCGGGGAGATCAATTGCTGACCTAATGGCTCTCAGAGCCCAGGAAGGGAACACACGTATAGAAAATCCAATCGCAGTCCACAATGGTAAGCGCAATCAACGAAGTACGGTAGAGTCGCTGTGATCAATATGCTGTGTGTGATGCGCTGGATGGTTAAAAGGGAGACACACATGCCCCCAACGAGGCTGAGTAAACAGAAGTGACTGATAACAGAATCGTTGAAGTGTTGCTCCCGTTCTGCTATAAACCAATCGGTCTCAGAGCTGAACTTGGAACTGGTGAGCCTGGCGTTGGCACAAGCCCCATGTCTGACCTTGCAGACCCTACAGACCCTTTCTGCAACCACCCATGTGAAGTGGGGCTTGGCTCTGTTGGGTCGTCTACTCAATAATAAATGTATGCACCTAGACCTGAAATTAACCAACACGGATTTAAATGACTGAACTAATATGAACCTGTGTCAGGTGAATTTCCACTTCAGCTCCCAGCAAAGCTTCCTACTTAGCAGAGTGCCTATTTCCTTGCACACAAACACTCTTCCTTATTTCTGATTCAAGTTGCTCTTATCACGATTGGACACAGTTCTTACTCCTCTTTATTTTGAAATCATGTATGGGTCTCAGGATTTTTCTATTTATACCAAGTAACCATGGTTCTTTTAAACCTGAATTCAATATTTGGGGTTTTTTTTGGTTATGCCACGTTTCAAACATATCTTAAAAAGCAAACACACACATACCTGTGATCTGGATTTAACAAGGCGAATATTTTGCTATAGTTGCATCAGCTCCTTCTCTCAAATAAATAAACCACTGCAGACGTAACAAACACCCCCCCAACCCATCTGTCTTGTTTCCAATATTTTCTTGTCATTTCTTCTACCCTAAATCTTTGGAGTCACCTTTGTTGCTCTTGGAGAGCACTAAAAGGTTGTTGTGTCTTTCAACACAATATTAATTAGCCTCACTAATTAGTCGACATTTTCTACTTGGTTTAGGTTGTAAACTATCCAAAGGAGAATAAAGTTTCAAATGGTTTGCTATTTCTCTTTTATTTTCACCCAAGGACCTACTGATAACACATTTTTTTCAAGGCAAAAAAAAATTATTCAATAGAATTATTTATACTCGATCCTATGTTTACTTCAAATAATTTCTTTTCTTTTTTTTTTCAAATACATTTTATCAGTCTGTTCTTAGATGAATGCCTTTCTCACACAAACATCCTGCATAGGAAGAAAAATCCACTTAAATTCTAACTTGTCAGTGCGTTCTGAGTAACAGCCCCATCTTGAATTCCTGAGAGATATAGTGTTTGAATTTGAGTTCTGATGAGTTTATAATGGAAAGAATAAAACCCTAATTAATGCAAAATGTACAGATCCAGGAAATAATACAGTTCTCAAAGATGGTACTAACTTTAAGCACTTTAAGCACAATGAGAAGACACTCTGGGCTTTGTTCCACTAGGTTAGAGGCTACTGGGGAGAAAGAGGGTGTTCTGCAGCCAAAGGACTATGGAATGAGGTCCCGTTACAGGAAGGATCATGTGCTCAGGGTAACATGTGCGTGGGACAAGCTGTGTCCTCCAGCAGAGGCGCGATCTCCTGTGATCCAGGCAGGTATGGTTAGTTAAGGAACAGAACAATCTCTCCCACAGATGGGACTTGGGTCATTTCAGTCAGCACTTCTGGGATCCTCTGGGAATCTTGTTAAAATGCAGATCTGGATCCAGTAGGCCAGGGTGGGGGCTGAAATTCCATATTTCTGTCAAGATCCCAGGTGATGCTAATGGACTGTGGGCCACCTGTTGAGTTGTAGGGCCCATGATAATCCATGTCCTCTCTTTTGGAGAGAAGGGGAGGATAGGAGTAGAAAGATGTGATGTACATGCAGAGGAAAGCAGAGAAATATAAAAGAAAGCACAGGATCATAAAGAGAGATGAAGAATAGGAAATTTGAAAATATGGCCCTCCCAGCATCCCTCCCTTCTAAGCCCATGTCAGCCCATCAGGGTGGCCACTAGGTCCTTACGTGGCTCCACCCAGAGCTCAGGAGCTTCAGTGCGTAGGGTGGGGTAGAGGGAGCCACCAGGTGACATGGACTCTTCCAACAACCACAGATGTGAGTTTTCAGATGGTCCCTCAGCCGGAGCCAGGCAAGTCAGAAGGCTTCCCCAGACTTCTGAACCCATCCTTCTATATAGGGAAATACATGCCAGTAGCCAACCCATGGAAGGTGGAGGGGAGGCAGGGGCAGGGCTCCCTCTTAGGTACAGCTGAGCCAGAGACCACTTGAATCATCCTCTTCACAGTGTGGTTGGACTCCCAAATCACCTAGACTGATTCAGATCTCAAGGCTGGCCCACTCCCAAGACCCTAATAATGACAGTGGCTCACTGTGCCTAATGTTTATGCAAACAGTGCAGTTTATACTTAATACCCATCTTCCAAGGGGTCTTGCAAGGAGGGTGCCTATGTGACCAGCCCCCAGTAAATACCCTGGATGCTGAGTCTCTAATGAGCCTCCTCCCTGGTTGACACCACCTCACATGGATTGCTATAACTTGTTTTGGAGTGAATTCAGCACATTCCACGCGTCCCCACTTGGAGAGGATTCATGGAAGCTTATCCTGGTTTCCTATGGACTTCACCACATGCTCCTTTTTCCTTTACTCATTTTGCTTTTTATCCTGTATAAATCATAGTTTTATGACTACACACTGGTCCTGTGAGTCCCCCCGTGAATCGCAGAACCTGGAGATCCTGGGGATCTCCAGACACCTTGGAGGAGAAAAAAATGCAGCTCTGCCAACACCTTACCCAGAGGACCCAGCCAGGCGTACTGGACTTTAGACCTACATAATGGCTCTGTCTTGTGTTGGGCCACCAAGTGCCTGGTAATGTTTTAGAGTAGTAGCACAAAAATTAAGAAAATGACTATAATACTTTTGCTAATAAAGAGTGTAAATATTTCAAGGAAATTTTTTAGAATCTTAAATTCACTCTGATATAATGGCAACATTATATGAAGTTCAAATGAGGCCAATTTGTTACCAACCAAATAAGTCAAGCAGAGAAAGTCAATTATCATATGGTTTCACTTATTTATGAAACATCAGGAATAGCATGGAGGACATTAGGAGAAGGAAGGGAAAAATGAAGGGAGGGAAATCGGAGGGAGAGACGAACCATGAGAGACTAAGGACTCTGAGAAACTAACTGAGGGTTTTGGGGGGGTGGGGGGTTGGGTTAGCCCGGTGATGGGTATTAAGGAGGGCACGTATCGCATGGAGCACTGGGTGTTATACGAAATTCACTCTCAAATTAATGGCAGCAATACATAGGTTAAAAACAAGCACCTGAAGAATGGGTAGAGCCTCTGGGAGGGTATGTGCTTTAGGATTAAGGGCAGGTACTCTGTGTGAGAGGGGCCAGAGAGCAGCCAAATCAGCCTGATCTTCTTCCAGAAACTGTAGGTATAATCGCATAAGTATCAACTAGTGCGACTCACTGTGGTCAGAGTGAGCCATATACGGAGTCAGGGGCAGAGAGATTAATTCACTTAAGCTGTGGGGATGGCTGAAGGAAATGCAAGGATGAGTCCCTTTCCTAGAGGAGATCAAAATGCAGAAGGAATGCCCGCACTGGAGCTTCAAGAACCCCTGAGCTGAGACAAAGGGCTTCAAAGCCAGGCAGAGCAGGGAGCTCAAGAGAAGCGTCCTGTCAAAAGGTAGATTCCACTCGTGCATTCATCTAGTAAACATTTACCAACTTTCTGCTCAGGCTCAGGCACCGTGAAGTGCTCGGGACACAGAGGGAGAAGGTGAGTCTCTGTAAGCGAGCTCCCCAGGTGTGGGACACCAGTCTTGACTGAGTGATGGCCCGTAGGACTGACGGGTCCAAGCATACATCCTCACCTGCGTGGTCTAGGATCAATAATGCCACTGTTCTTGACCCTTACTTCCCCTGGGCTCCTTTAAACAAGGTGCCAGATGGTGGTGCTTGGATATATGGTTCACCCCAAGCTGCTAAGCTGAAAAACAGGAATTGTCACAATTTTGCAACCATGTATTGGGGTGGGATGGGGGTAAAAATATGAACCTTGATTAATACAACTAAGAATAAGCATGCATTAACACCTGATTTCGGAAAAACAAGACTTAATTTGAAACAAATGTTCTCCATATACATCGATGCTTCATTAAGCTTTAACTGTTATTCATTCTTAACTAATGTTGATCTTAACCCTGGTTTAGACCTGGTGTTCTTAGAATCAGCTCAACATCAATATCTACTTCTGATCACACACTTGGCAAACGCGTGTTTAGGGTATTTAGGTCACCCAGCCCCCCAAACACAAATTCTCTCCTATTTTGTTCTTTTACCTAATATTAGACAACTGACTACTTCTAAATTCAATTGAAATCAACATTTATTGATGAACTATAAAGAGGTCCAGAGATAAAAAATTAAATAGACCATAATCTATGAAGTTGTACTAAGTAACAAGAGTTCTAAGGAAGTTCAAATGAGGCCAATTTGTTACCAAACGAGTACTAAAATTTTGTTGCTTGTTAGTGTTATAGATAAGCTCTGAGCTAACAAGTAATGGCTTTTTCCCTGCTACTTTTCCTCTTACCATGACAAGAAAATTTTTTAAGAGTTACATAATATCCTTAGCCTAAATTAAATGGAAGCTAAACTGTATATTTTTTATTGTGGGTAAATAGTCATAATATAAAATTTACCGCTTTGGCCACTTGTAAGCATGCAGTTGTATACCATTAACAATCACACTGCTGGGCAACCATCACCCCCATGCATCTCCAGAACTTTCTCATCTTCTAAACTGAAACTCTGTCCCCATTCAACAGTAATTCTCCATTCCTCCCTTCCCCAAGCCCCTGGCAACCAGTTAAAGTGTATTTTTTTAAAGATTTATTTATTCATGAGAGAGAGTGCATGTGAGTGGGGAAGAGGGGGAGCCAGAGGGAGAGGGAGAAAGAGAATCTCAAGCAGATTCCCCACTGAACGTGGAGCCCGATGCGGGGCTCAATCCCAGGACCCTGAGATCATGACCTGAGCTGAAACCAAAAGTCAGAAGCTCAACCGACTGGGCCACCCAGGTGCCCCAAGTGTATTTTTAATAATAAGAAGAAAGTAATTCCTTCGCCACCTGACAAATCTTCTTCGGGCCACACCCCTCCATCCATTGCCCCATCAACCAACTGCAAACAAGGCCAATCTTTACCACACTCTACTCTCAGAGCTCCTCCTTCAGGGCAGACTATGATTTGAAGACTCCAAATGCTGAATATGTAATAAACTTCATATATTTTAATATTCAAAAAGTCAGGCAAGCAAAATTTAATTCTTCTCAAAGAAGCAACTGTATGTCATCAGAAGCAGAAACTACGTCAGTTCTGTAAGATAATTTAAAGTAGTTATGATTCCAAAGAATCCCCCATGAATTACAAGGGGCCACACAAGTGCCCAAGTTCCTGCTGGAGCTGGACCTTTGTCCCTCAACACACCATCATCCATAGGGAGACTGCCCATTATGTGTATTTTTAAATGTTTGGGGTCCTTCAGAAATCTCACTTAATCATTAGAGGACTCAGAAAAATGAATTTCCTTAACTGAACAACAGCAAGGTGATATCAGCTACTGGATTATGGAACAAAAAATACAGTAGGTTGTATGTGACTTCATTCCTTCGATTTCACACTATGTTAAGGAATAATGGGAAGACGTTTTTCCATATTTCACTACAGTACAGAATTATTTTACTTTTACTTATTTCATAAATTATACATGGGCAATGTATTTTAAAATGCCACACGTGTCTTATATTCATTTGAAAACATTTTCAAGTACTTTAGGAGGCTCCATCTCTATATTTGATCTGACAGATTTGCGGCAACATGGAGTAATTGGGGTAATTCATACTCTGAGAGAGGGCTCTCAGTGAAGGAACATACCGAGATGCTTTCTTCCTGTCGATACTGCTTCCAGTTCCTCCCGCCGTCACTGAACATGAGGACGTAGCTGGTCACCCAGTCGGAGCTCCCGTAGCCGCCCTGGGTGGCCACAGCTGTGACCTCCATTCTCTCTCCAAGGTCAATCTGCAGCCACTGGTATTTATCTGACACAAGTGGAGACCAGCCACCAGCCCCTTTGAGTGGAAACAGAAACAGGAAAAAAAAGTAAAGGGAAAGAAATCTTTAAGAGCTATATTATCCTGTAAGAATGGGATCATAAATAAAATTTATGAGAATCGTAGTTTCAAATTCTGGAACATATAACCCTCCATGATTACACACACACACATGCACTCAAAACCATGGGTTAAGTAAACAGATGAATCCTACATTCATCATTAATGGCTTTGGTTTTTAGCGCATAACCCCTGACTCTCCGGTGTCTAGTGGTCCCAGGCAACAGGTGGACAACCAAACACCATGTTGCCACATCAGCTTGAAACGAGTGTCTCTACTGGCCTGTATGTATGACTTACTTTTGGCTGGACCTAAAGGAAAATATTCAGACCATGGTAGAACTAGAAAAGCTTAATTCTGGAACTCCAACACGAGGAAGTACCGTATTGAATGCTGGGATGAGAACAGTGGTGATGGCCAAACCCCACACTCGATATGCTTACAGATTCATGCCAAAAACAGGCATTTCAAAGAGCGATCTGAAATGCAGTGTGACAGGGATGGAGGTGAAGGTTTTTCTGCGCAGGGAGGGAGAGCTCTGAGAGGCCACAGGGAGGCTGAGGGAGAACCCAGAGCGAGTGAGTAAGAAGGACGTTCTCAGGGATTGGAGAGAACAGCCGCAGAGCAGAAATCACGATGCTTTGTCTGGTCCGGTGAGAAACAGATGAGAAACAGAAAAGTTAGAGCTCCCCGAGGATGTGTTGTTGACATATTTTGTTCTTCTGGTGTCACAGAAACATGAGTTTTGAATTTGGATTTCGATGTGACATTGAATTTTCTGATTTTAAATTAATAAGCAATAAAAAACTGGAAAATAAGCTTGAAACACATTCTGGAACCGATATTTTGCTAATTATCTGTGTCTAGAAAACACAAGTAATGTAAATAATGCCTAATATGACAAAAGGAGTCTTTAAAACAATTTTTCTGACACTGTTCTGACACCTCCCTTGAGGTTCTCATAATGAGGTCTAATGCATTAGACAACATTGACCATCTTCTGGGGAGGAGCTCTTATTGATATCCACACTTGGTTTGCTAACACCAGTAGGGCTGAGTGTATGTCAGGAGGTGTGTGACACGGTCACAGGATGGCTGGGAGGGACACGGAAGTGGGGCACTTGCATTAGGGTGCGGGGCATCCCCAGGAGGCGGGCACATACATTTCTTGACCGCGACCTCCATTAGTCACACAACGTGTTCACGCACAAGCTTCAGTAAAGTCTAAAGCTTACAAGTTCTCTAGAACCCAGATTCTTTCTCATTTCTTTCTACCCTGGTTTCCCGCACTGAATCTTTGTTCAAATATTCCAAATTTTCCTCTCAACTGTACCGCGAGCACAATGCCTTTTCCTTTGACCCAGAATCCCAAATATGCTGCAGTTTTGGTTGTTCTGTAATGCATTTTTAAACTTTTTATTCTGAAGAGCTGCAAACATGGTATAGGGGATTCCTGTCCACTTTGTACCCAGTTTCCCCCACAGTTAACATCTTACATCATCATGGGACTTGTATCAAGACTAAGATATTTACACGGGTACAATATTAATGAAATGATAGATTTTATTCTGATATCCCCAGTGTTCCCACTAACTCCGTTTTTCAGCAGCAGGATCCTGTTTTGACATTGAGTCTCCTCTGTGTCCTCCAACCCGTGACAGTTATGCAGTCTTTCCCCACCTCTCATGACAGGATTGGTTCCACTGTTTTGTCCGAGGGTCCCACTAACAGTTGATAAATGGAAGTCCTTCTGTATTCTATCTGAGAGCTAACTAACAGTCTGAGGGACGTTACTCTGCAGCTGGGTGTGATTTTATAATAGTCACAAAAATAAACTTAAAAGTTAGGCGTTGGCATTTAGCTGATCGTTTTAACGTGGAGATTCCACATTTGAAATTTTCTATGGATCGGTTTAAATCTCTGAGGAACTACTCAAAGTCCTGTATCCTAGCTCATCCTAGTTGGTAGTAAAGTTCTATAGAAGTTACTGATGATACACTTGCCTGCATTTCACCATCCTTCCCTGTCAATTGTAATCTCTCTTGAAGCCAGGAAGTATCATCAGCATGGCATCACCGGTGTGGAGAAGCACCGTTCAGTAAACACATCATGACGTCTCCAGCATGTTGCCCCGGGACCAGCCTCTCCCACAGGTGCGGCAGCCCACCTGCCAATCAGGCTTCCACACGCACAGCTAAGACCCTGAACATCTCCTATTCCTTACCTGCAGTGAGGAGGTGCTACTGGTACACAAATTAAGCTCTTCGATTACCTAGGGACTGTGATAAAGGGATGGAACATCGGAATCCCCTATGCCAGGGGGCAATTCGCTTTAGCGGGATAACACAGTACCCCACGATCCCCAGATCGTTGCTGGGTGCTAGGCATTCCCTCCCGTGTGCACGGCGGACTGTGCGTTCCCACCACCACCTGCCTCTCTCCTACCTCCACCCCTTCCTGAATAAAGTGTCAAAATATGTACAAAGGAAAATCTATCCAGGGGGCCCCACTTGCACAGAACAAAGTCCCAGTGCCTGGGAGGTCACCCCACACGAAACATCCTTCTCACTCCTCGGGAAAGTGTGGTGTGTTGGTGCTGTAAGGAGATGCGGCAGGAGGATGTGTTAAGCACCCCGTGTTTTCCCTCCCATCGGCTGCCGTGCACTGAAGGCAAGAGGCTGTCACCACCGTGGCTTCTAGGTGAATGAGGGGCCACAGCCCAGGCGCTGAGCTTTCCAGTCACCTTATTACTAAAGGGTCTGTTGCCTGCCACTTCATAGCAGATAGGGGTAAGACCATGAAGAAAGAGAAGACTTGTCGTGCGTGCGTGATGTGCTAAGACCTTGCCCGAGGCCCCACGTGTGACCTCACAACCCCACACACCCCCAGCAAGTGGGACCGGCGTAACAGTCTCTGCTCTACTGATGAGGAAGACACATCATTTTAGGCTCCTGTGAGAGCATTTAATTAAAGCTTGGCCCCCTTTCATGCTCCACCCCATCTAAGAACATCTCCCTGCGGTTTTTATCAGTTACTCAGTATTGTTTGCTGACCACCAGCCGGACTGTATTTTATATCGATCTGTCGCAAGGTTTCTGTCTCTAGTTAATCCTGTGTGACTGCTTCCCCCGCCTTTGGTTGGCTCAGACACAGGCAGGGACGAGTCCTCGGGGAGAGGAAAGGTTGAATAAGAAACTCTCAGCGGGCCTCAGTTACTCTGCCCACTGATCACGATGACAGTGACCACGGCTCCTGGTGGTCACAGGGCATGCGCTCTCACAAACTGTTGGCTTTAGGCAGAGAAGAACATTACCCGGGGGCGAAAAGCCAAAGCTTATGCCTTCTTCAACCTTCAATGAATACCAGAGCAGCAAACTGTAAGGGACTCTTAACTCTAGGGAACAAACTGAGGGTTGCTGGAGGGGAGGGTGGTGAGGGGATGGGGTCCCTGGGAGATGGGCACGTAGATGGAATGAGCACAGGGTATTGTATGCAACTGATGAATCACTAAATTCTACCCCTGAAACTAATACTACACTCTATGTTAACTAACCTGAATTTGGAAAAAAAAAAAAAAAAAAGATATACATGGAAACAAAAGTCAAGTGGGTTAATTTGAAGTGAACAGACCTACTCATCTTCAGGGCATCTATGTGCGGAGCAGATAAATGGCTAACCTGCAGTTGTTGCCAAGGGAAGTCTCCCCCCACAATCATTACTCCATTGTCCCAAATGGGATCTCATCCAGCGATGGGTGCTCTTTCCTCACTTACACGCATCTCAGTCCACAGAAGATTTACTCTGAGTTCCAGGCGGGGCCGAGTGTGCGAGGGAAGAGCAGGAGAGAAGCAGAAACCCCTCGCTGCCTTCCCCAGGGAGATGACCAACGTCCCCAGGAAAAGGGGGCCGGCAGGCAGACGGGCTCCGTGGGTGGGTGCCCCCCTGACCTCCCCACTCAGAGATCCTCGGGCTGCACACCCTGAAGCCTGGGTCAGACCCTGCCAATGTTACTGGGGGGATTAAAGCATTTGCTGCTGTTCTGATTCCTTCGGATGCAATTCCAGCTACCTCCTGGTAGCATTTCTAGCTATCGGGATGGAGTAAGCCCAGAAACCCTGCCTCTGGGCTTGCCTAGTGTGCTCTGCTTCCCTTTCTGTGGCTTCCTGCACTCTGCTAGAAGCCTGATTGGGGAGGACAGGACATTTCCCACAAAATGCATCCAGAAGGGAAAAGTCAGCCGCAGCTGTCTCATTGTAAACCACATTCCTACGTGCAATGTGAAGATACCCTAAAATGGCCCTGTAAACAGACCCTTCAAAAGTTAAATAAAAATATGTGTTCGCCAGTCAATCTGAGATTTGTATTAAATGCCAGTGATCCTGAGGAAAAGAAAACACCCCCTAAGCATTCACGTGTGCACCCTCCCCAGGGACAACTTTCCGAGCCCTTAGGCACCGAGCATTCCCGACTGAGGTTCTTTCTGCATAAAATAAACAGAAATCTGTCAGTCCTGTGTGTTTTGTTTTGCTGTTCTCACATCGATTCCTGATCACGTTTTAAAGGAACATACAGTAGAGAGCCACTGAGATCTGAGCTGATCCGAGGTTCTCCAGCTCTGATTCGTTTGAAGTTCTGCACTGACAAAACCATAATAGGATTCTGCTAATTTCTCACCTTAGAAACAGAACAAGAATTGCCCAGCAAGCCTATAAGAATCCAAACAAGTCATAAATCCCTCATTTACGACCGAATAAAATGTGTGACTGAGCTTATTCATGTCCCGTGAAATCTCTATGTTTACAAGGAGCGTGGCTCTGGGATGTGTCCTAATTCTATGAAAGCATCATCTCACCGGCCCTCTGAGTTATGCAGAACAGACAGGATATTCGATCATCCCTGAGGCCAGTCTGAACAGCGGCACCTCCCTCTGCTGCATGCAGACCAGTGGGGAGTCCAGGCCGCCTGGAAGGTCAGGAGGCCAGGCCAGCATGGGCAGCTCCACCACCCCCAGCGCTCCCCACGGATGCTCCGCTGCTTGCTTTCAAGGCAATGTCTCCTTTTTTAAAAAATTAAATACGGAGGAGGATCATGTCAGGAAATGCAAGGGTGAGATGCTCAGAAATAAAACCATGACAACTAAATTATCCACCCATTTGTGACTGCTTGTCAGCCAAATGCCTCTGGAAAAAAAAAAAAAATTCCACCGATGGTAAAACTTGCATTTTCTTTAAGGATGTTGTACGGCTTAATTCATAACAATTTGTAAGCACGCCGTGAGAGCCTCCGATGAAAAGAGTTGCGTACCAATTACCTGCTATACAAAATAGAATATCATAATGAATGCAAAAAGGGTGAGGCTTGAGCATGGCAAAATGTGAATGCTGCTGACAAGCAGCACTCGGGGTGGGGGCGTTCAAGGGATGGCACTTGAATGTGTCAGAGCAAAGCCCACTCCACCTGATTTCTGTTAGAGGAAGCATGGCTGCGAAACAACAGTCAGGCTGCAGGGATCACAGGAAGGAGCGAAGAGGGAGCCCCTGGATCACCAGCTCCCCGGCAGCCCCTAGTCCAGGCAGGTCTCCCTCCACGTTCATGGTAGCAGGGCAGGTGACCGCAGGGCCCACGGAGAGGTGCCAGTAGCCTTTGCCCTTGGCTATGGTCACACGTGAAACATGCAGTTCAGGACTCCCGTGTTGATTTCAATATGGCACCTATGTACCATTGGGGATCCCAGGTGCCTCGTCAAAGATGGCTAACTGGACCTTACCACTTTGGCAGACATGAAGGTCACCTTAGCTGGTGCCTCATTTGCCAGGAATCCTGGGCAGAAAAAAAAGGAAATTCCTAGAAGGGGCAATACAGTTGAACGTGACTGGATGGAAAATCAATGTAAAGATTAAGTGTTTTTGTCTTTCCTTAGGGAAGTTATTTGAATCACAGCCCTTATTCCTCAGTAAATTCTCAGCTGTTGATTTCCACTCAAGTCATGATCCCAGGGGCGTGACATGGAGCCCCGTGTCCGGCTTTGCACTCAGCGTGGAGTCTGCTAGTCGCTCTCCCTCTGCTGCTCCCCTCACTCTCATTCTCGCTCTCTCTCTCTAAATTCAGTAAATAAAATCTTTCAAATAATAAAAATAAAATAAAATTATATACTGATTATTCTCTTACTACCCTATATATCAGGTAGATGCAGTGATCAGCTACCTATAAAATCCCTGGCAGGAGCCATGATAGTTCAGATATTTCTATTTTTCCATAAAAATATTTGAAAGCTCAAAGACTGCTGGGCAAAATAAGAAACTAGGGAGGTAAGACAGACCACCTTCTTTACAACCTCCAGGTACCATACGTCTATGTATCTGGTACATAGACCAAGGATATTTTAACCATATAATCAGGTAGTCTAACATGATTTCCATCACCACCAGGTCATGCACTGAATTTTCAAAAAAGTTAAAACTACTACATATGAAGAATCATCATCATCATTATTATAATCATCCACATTTTATACAGTCCACATTTTACATCATAATATCCTAAACTGAAATGAACTAATCTGTTCTCCAGCATTTACAAGGGCAGAAGAAATGCCAGGAAAGAATCTGGGATGCTGGCTTTTATATTTTTTAAGATTTTATTTATTTATTTGAGAGAGAGAGACAGAGAACACACAAGCAGGGTGAGGGGCAGAGGGAGAAGCAGGCTCTCCCCTGAGCAGGAAGCCCAATGCAGGGCTCAATCCCAGGACCCCAGGATCATGACCTGAGCCGAAGGCAGATGCTCAACCCACTGAGCCACCCAGGTGCCCCTGGGATGCTGGCTTTTAACAGAAAATATTCATAGATAATCCTTCAGAAGGAATACTGATAAACTGTGCTGTCTGAATCTTGCCTTAGGAATGGGTATGAAATCAGATGGTAAAATGAAGGAATATTTAGTGAAATGTGTATTGTACACAATCAGAGTAGCAACAACCACAAGAAAGAACCTTGTCGGTTGATTGCCATGCTCTTTTTTCTTTTTTTTGAGATTTTATTTATTTATCTGACAGAGAGAGACACAGCGAGAGCAGAAACACAAGCAGGGGGAGTGGGAGAGGGAGAAGCAGGCTTCCCGTGGAGCAGGGACCCCGATGTGGGGCTCGATCCCAGGACCCTGGGATCATGACCTGAGCCGAAGGCAGACGCTTAACAACTGAACCACCCAGGCGCCCCTGATTACCATGTTCTTAAAAAAATTAATTTAAGTCTGCAAAGAGAGATCTGAATATAGTAAATACATTTTATACTTACCATTTTACAATGGCTGCTTTTCATATTCTAAGTTATTTATTTTTTAATTAAATGTAATGGAAATAAATTCATCTTAAACATTGGGATTTTCCCTTCCGATGCTTATAAACTTTCCAGTGCCTCCACACTTACAGGACCAGAGGCCTGAATCATAAAGATATTCTGTGTATGCAAATCAGAAACACAGTACACAGACCCCTTGGGATCCTTTAAACTAATTAAGTATGGTGCTTATTTAGTTTTTACAGTCTTTGGGCAACCACTGGAAAGTTTAGATGTTAAGCTGGTATTAGAGTAACCACCAGACCAAAAATAGTAAATTTGATCATTTAGTTATGAATTGAAAACTGGCTTCAATGAGAAGATACTTTCACTGGGGTACTGAATGTTATCATGACTGATGCTTCATAAATATCTGGAGGAGTAAATATCTGGCCAGAAATGCTTCTTCATAGTAAAAGGCCATGAAGGTGGTCATCGGTGGGCATGCTCTCCCCACCTAAACTCATCAAAATCCTTCACTGTGTCCTTACTCTGCCCTACCAGTCTATTTGATCATTTGTGGGGTTCCTGCATTTGATTTTTGAGGACACAATAAAACTCAAGCTATACTTAAACTGTAATCTTAGAAATACCAAATAAAGGGGGGGGGAATGCTCCATTACATAGTAATATCTTCAGAATTTACATTTACATGGGACACAGTCAATTTAAAATTTTACTTGTGAATGAATCATTCACCAAAAGAGTTAATCCTTCCCTTTCAAAGGCAGTAAAACATTTAACTTTTCAGCGTATGTATTAGCTTATTCAACCCACTGAACTATTATTCGTGCAAAAGGGAAAGTAACTTAATCCATGACACTCAAGGAGCAAGAATGAATGAATACCTCTTCAAAAAGTAAGCTCTCTTCCCACAGATATGAAGAGAATCCATTTTCAACAAGAGCCTTTGCCCAGGCTCCTCCCAGGCCAGGTCCTGGGATGGAGCTGTCTCCCCATCACTATCCCATGGGCAGCTTCACATCTCACTGATGCCAGCCAGTGGCTTGCTGGTGTTCCCCAGTGCCTGTGACATTGGTTCGTTCGTTTGTTGTTTTAGTTACCCACAATAAGCGCACTTGACTAGTCACCCGTCCACAGAGTGCTCTAAAACTAAAAAAGGATGATAAAATAGGAAATATTCCAGAGCCTCCAATAATTCCCTTCTGATCTGCATCTCAT
This sequence comes from Eumetopias jubatus, assembly GCF_037043125.1. Classification (NCBI taxonomy): domain Eukaryota; kingdom Metazoa; phylum Chordata; class Mammalia; order Carnivora; family Otariidae; genus Eumetopias; species Eumetopias jubatus. Next base: position 5,036,997 of record NW_028274821.1, on the reverse strand, counting down.
TTATGATCATTTGCAGACCAACAACAGGCAAGGGAAATGTCAGAACAAACAAAAAAGATGAATACTAAAGACGAAGGAAGCTAGCAAATGATAAAATGTTGAACCTGCTGCTTCATCTTCATTAAACTGCAGTATAATTACTTTTTGAACCATGAGAACGAATATTAAGTAAGAATGATCATTGTTCTCTCTGAGAAAGAATCATGATGGATTAACAACAAGACGGTATCGGACTCACCATCTCTGCGATTAAGACTTGCAAACCCCGGGCCGTGGCTGCTGGACAGCTCCGACGAACTGCTGAAGGACTCTCGTGGCAAGGTGGACGCCAGCGGAACATCACAGTTATCTGTGTGGAAAATACCAAATTCAGATGAACCCCCTGCTCCAGGCTTTCCCGTCTTCTTCCCTCCCTCCTTTCCTGCTTCCTTCCTACTCTCCCTCCTCTTCTTCCTTCTTCCCTTCCTTTTTAGTTAACAGGCTAAGAAAGTGCTAGAACCTGTGGCAAACATCAGTCTCCATCAGAGGTGTGTTAGTAAATGTTTAGCAATAGGCTCTTAAAGCCCTGATTGGTAGCATTTGCCATCTTCCATGGTGCAAATACTCCCACCATGGGCAATTCCAAGCTGTCAGCGTGATGTTACCAACCATGGAACTGGAAAGAGATTCACACATGTCACGTCATTCTATAGTATTTCCACCATGCAGATCCAAGAGACCGAAATAACCTCAAGAGCATAGGTAATAGTAAGATGCCATGAAATAGAGTAATAAGTGGTGAGTTTGGAGAATTTACCTTTGTTTTTAATATGATTTACTTAATTGTAACTTTATATAACTTAATCTTTAATAATGACTGTGTTTTAACAACTGGCTTACAAAATTCATGAAAAGGTTAACGATTGGCTCTTGCTAGCTAACTAAAGGTTGGTTCCAGCCCACTGCCCCTCAATGGATAATTATTAGAAGAATTTCCTTTAAAATCAGGAAGAAGACTTTAATAGGCACCACTGCTTCTGTTGAAAGCTGCTCTCAAAGTCCTATCAGTACAGAAGAGAACATTTAAAAACTAAAAACACAGAATTGGGGGAAAAAAAAAAAGCAACTGTCCTCACTTCCAGATGATACGACTGTAGAGGTAGAAAATCCAAAAGTAAGTAACTGACTGGCTTAATAGCTCAATATCCCAAAACTGATTTCATTTTAAACTCTAGCTGGGGTTAGATGATAAACAGAATAGCAACTAATAACAAAACACATAAAGTATCTAAGAATGAATCTTACAAAACTGTGAAAAACATTTATGGGGATTATTGTAGAAACTGTATTGAAAGACATTAAAACAAAACTGCATAAAATACAGACTCCAGCGATCACAACCAGAAGACAGTATTTTCCAGAAGACAGTATTTTCCAGAAGACAGTATTTTCCAGAAGACAGTATTTCTTAAGTCTCAGTCGTCCCCAGTTTGATCTAAAGATTCATTAGGAGTCCAGTCAAAAGCCCAAGAGGCTTTTTCATAGAAACTGAATTGGGGAACCATGACTCAGGAGTTCCTAACATGGGGTACAGATATGATTTAAGGAGCCTGTGAAGACAGAGAAAAACTACATCTTTATTTTCATTAAACCTCGAGCTGAAATTCAGCATTTTCTTTAGTCATGAGCGTAGACAAACCACAGCATTTTCAGCAGTGCCCATGCTTTTTTGTTTGTTACCATCATGAGTTATAGATTTTCTTATAGCAATCATTGTCACGGATATCTAGAAATATCATTCATGTTCCTCCTTACTTCAAAATAATCGTATTTATTCTACTCACCACTAGATCTTGTTATTTAATGTGCTAATAACTAAGGAGACTTATTATATTACAATTTCTAATTTATTGATATCAGCGCTTCACTATAATTCACTATATATATATATATACACATATATATATATATATGTTTTACATTTACAACCATTGCTCTGAGAAAGGGACACAGATTTCAACAAAGCACCAAAGGGGCCTGTGGCACAAGAAGGCCTCAGAAGTCCCTGTGATGGTGTGTGCACTGGAAGCACCAAGTGTTGAGTTATTACTGGGGTGTTATTCGTACTTCAGAAAACTCCAGAGGAGGAGGGTTATCTACAGTTCACAGTCAACTGAGCTAACTTGAGTATTAGCCTAGAACTCTCTTAGGGTAGCAGCATGTTGAGCAGACCAGACCTGCATTGTTCTCCCTGTATGCAGAGGGGTCCTGGAGACCTCACCACCACCTTGAAGTCACATAGCAGACTGAGGGCAAGAGAGGATTATTCCCATTAACTATGTGTCTCAGGAAGCCTTCTCTCTTCCCAGCCCTGGCCCCACACAGTTTCCTTTAGGGATGTATCCTGATGCCACCCCTCTTTGTCCCCTCTGCTCACACTATTGTCGTCTCACCATTTATGGTCTCTCCTGAAGTTGGAAACTGAATGGGAAGCTAGCATAGATTTTGGAACCGGACTTGGGTGGGGTTGGCATTTACCAGGTTTGCCTACTCTTGGGAGTGTCACTCACCCTTCTCTAAGCCTTGGTTCTCTCCTCAGTTCAATAGGAAATCACACAACAGGATAATGAAGAGACACACAACTGGACAGTGAAGAGACACACAACTGGACAATGGGAAATCACACAACAGGATAATGAAGAGACACACAACCGGACAATGGGAAATCACACAACAGGATAATGAAGAGACACACAACCGGACAATAGGGGGTCACACAACTGGACCGTGAAGAGACACAACTGTACAATGGGGAATCACACAACTGGACAATGATGATATCCCATAATTATACAATGGGGAGTCAACCCCCACAACTGTACAGTGGGGAGTTACACAACTATACAATGGAAGTCACACAGCAATATGGCAGGGAGTACAATGGGGACTCACACACTGAGAGGATTGCTGAGGATTAAAAGTATTTGCTCTTATTATTCTCACTATGGTAAGACACCCTTTTTAAGTTCCTTCAAATGATGCTCGAACAGGGCGCCTGGGTGGGTGGCTAAGTCGTTGAGCAACTGCCTTCGGCTCAGGTCATGATCCCGGGGTGCTGGGGTTGAGTCCCACATCGGGCTCCCTGCTCGGCGGGAAGCCTGCTGCTCCCTCTCCCACTGCCCCTGCTCGTGTTTCTGCTCTCGCTGTCTCTGTCTGTGTCAAATAAATAAATAAAATCTTTAAAAAAAAAAAAAGATGCTATAAGGACATTTTCCCCATATAGAGATGTAAAAGGCAGTGTTCAAAGTTTCAAACCATATTGTCATTTTTTATTTTTTCTTCAAAGAAGGCATATGAAGCTTAGTCTTAAAAAAAAAAAGTAATAGCTTTTGTGCTGTAATCTTTCTTCGGAAGAACAATTCATAAAGTTTATTTTAAAATGACAATATTCTTTATAACCCTAACTTAGAGTCTTCAAAAACAGTGTTCCAATTTACTCCAACATAGTACAAGTTGAGAATATGTGTGGTCAAAAACAAAGTGGTCACATCCTCACAGGGAACCTAGAGAGGAGCTACTCTGGATTTGGACAGTGTTTTTCATGTATTCAGTGTGTTTCTAATGAAATTTAATCTATGTGAGGTGAAGGCTCAGGAGCCATCCCAAACCTCCATTAACTTTGTTTTCAACTTGAAATATCTATATTTTCTATTAAGATTCCTGAAGCAAAAATTGTCAAGACCCAACTTAATTTTCTTTTTCCTGGCATCGTTATAAAACATTTGAATCCCTCTAAATGAGCATCATTCTTATGAATAATCTGATAAATACTATTTCTATCCAAAAAAATAGATGATTCCTGAAATGTTTCAAAGCTACAAGAATTATTCACAAATTATAGTTTTTAACAAGTGAGATGGCAAAACAATTTTAAAGAACCACTATTTATCACTTAGAGGGAAAAGCAAGTTGAGTACAAATAATAAGCTAATGAGAATTAACATATGAAAATAGAGAATATTACAGTTAAGTAAGCTAAAACAATTTTATTTCCCTTTAAAATAACCACTCATATTAATGAGAGTGATTCTATGGAATAATCTTAATTTTGAAATGCACTCATCCTTCAGTGGGGGTTCAAATGTACTCAAAGTGAGGTTCTCGGAGAAGCTTAAGAATGGTAAAGGAAAAGTGATGGTCCATTGTCATGTGTTTTAGAGAGAAAACAAACACACCACAATTGTTCATGATTTATGTATGACTCAGATCAGAGTACTAGGGACATCCTTGTGTGCGTTCTGATATAATAAATTCATATTTATGAAATACTCAAAACTTTTCTCACTAGTTGCACCTGTTACAATGGCATTTTAATCAAAAGCCTATTGTATGTCTTACCTACAGAACAGCCTTAGACTGAGATCATAAAACAGTATTTCAGCTTCTGTTTTTGAAAATTATATATTTTTCCAGGTAAAATCTTAGAAATTTGGAACTTCCCACAACTGGGGAAAATATAACTGGCTTAGTCCTCCCAATCTAAGTGAGCTGGTCTGAGGGTTTTCCAGGCTCTTGATCTCCTTCTAAACTACTTAAATCTACCCCTCCCCACAAACAGAAAACAACTCCAGACATACTCCCTTAGTTAACCACAGCCCGTTGGTAATACATTTGCTCGGGCTTCTTTGGCACTTCAAATTCAGTTTATACTCGATTGGTATCTTTTCAGGATGCATTATCTTCTGGATGAGATTAAAAATTCCTCAACACAGAAAATTCATGTTTGTTTGTTGCTTGTTCTTCATCCTTCAACATATCATAATGGACTTCAGTCCCTGGAATGGAACAGAGAGTATGACACAAACTCCCCTCGACTTCTGGCCCTACTTGCTCTCCCACGTGGGCTGCTCGAATCAAGGCCCAGACCCATACAGTGGTGCCCCTTGGCCACTGGACCAGCAAGAACATCTGAACTCAGAAGAACCTGAAGATACCTGGGAATTTTTCTCTCTCAGGAGGAACGAGGCCCAGAGCTCGCTTGCTGCTCCAATATCCACCATTCCTGGTGGCCCATCAAGGCCTCTGAGAACTTTGTGAACATCTGGGGCCCCCTCCCCACCCTTCCCGAGGTGTGTGCTTACGGAATCCCAATCCATACAGATTCCCGATCCATGTATTCCGCACTTCGGACCACAGTGCTGAACTTGGCCAAGTCTTTGGGGGCACTGGCCAGTTTCCAACCCTCCGGTACACACAGAGTGGAGAGGAGGTAATGCCCCCTAGAATCTACAGGACATTTCAAGTTTGTAAGCATGGCATGCAGGATGCTCTAGTGACCCTTGCATAATTCTCCAACTCCATCTCACCCACCCCCACCCTCGCTTGCCCCTGAAAATGTGTGCTGCTCTGTGTTCAGATCTGCAATTATCCCACATGGGTCTATACTTGGCACCAATTGGGCATCCCATGAGTCTCAACAACTGCGAGTCTGAGTTGCTTAGTTTCATGATCCTCAAAGCCCAGCCTGTTAGGAATTCAGGTGGAGGAAAGCAGAGGTGATTTCAGATTTCTTGTCTGTTCCAATAAGTTATGATGCCATTAATAGAATATAGTTAAATCTCTGTGAGAACAAAGTCAGAAAGGGCAAATTACTCCAAGTTCCTGGCTAATTTATTTATTTCACCCGTGCAGAGAGTGCAAGCTTACCCGTTAGCACAGTCCAAAGTTAAGCACTCTTGTTTTTACTTCTAGGCTTCCTTTCCTATCATAACCTATGTCATGAATTATTTCAAAGGTTTGGTTTAGTAATACTGTTCACTGTATTAAATCAGAGCTATTTAATGAATAGATCTAGATCCAGATATTGCCTATAAAATTATTCCTCACTTTTTATTGTAAGTCAAATGGTAACACTACAAAAACAATTTGCCATTAATTTTAGTGCTGTGATATAGCAAACTAATACTCATTAATTGCAACTATTATTAAGTATAAATTTGAAATAATTATTGTTCTTATAATTAAATTATACCTCATATTCCCTCCAGCTGAGTGAATTCATACTGGTAGTGTTTCCTTTTTTAGATCAAAGCTTTGTAAAATGTCTTACATATTTTTGAGAAATTTTTCAATTACAAAATAGTATATCCTAAATGCTGAATCCAAATGGTAGAGAAGATGTAACTGGGCAAATATTTGTTAATAAAAAGAGCTTCCTGCCTAATGATCTGGCTTTGAAGTTCCAGAAAATCTGCAACTCAAAAGCACAAAATCACTTTTGAAAAAGTCTTCTTGTTAGAGCACAAATCAATAAAATTGAAAATAGGAAATCAATGGACAAAATCAAAAGCTGGCTCTTTGAAAAGGTCAGTAAAAGATTCTAGCCAGGCTAGCTTAAAAAAAAAGAGAGGTCACAAATTACTAATATAAGAAATGAAAGAAAGAACATCACTACAGATCCTCCGGACATTAAGATGGATAATAAAGAAATAATATGGACAACTCTATACCCACATATTTGATAATCTAGATTACATGAACTAATCCCTAAATGATACAATCTGCCAAATTCACACAAGAAAGAAGACAATCTGTATAGGCCTATATCTATTAAAGAATTTGAATCTATAATTAATAACTTTCCAAAACAGAAAGCACCATGTCCAGATGGCTTCAGTGGTCAGTTCTACCAAATATTTAAGGAAGAAACTTTACCAATTCTCTACAAATTCTTTCAGAAGCTAGAAGCCGAAGGAATACTTTCTAATTCATTTTATGACAACTGAATTACCCTAATACCAAAACCAGTCATAGATATTACAAGAAACCTAGAGACCAATATCTCTCATACACATAGAAGCAAAATCCTCAACAAAATATTAGCAAATTGAATCCAACAATGTATAAAGAGAATTACACACCATGAACAGGTGTAATTTAACCCAGGTATGCAAGGCTGATTCAACATTCAAAAAGCATTAATGTAATCCACCACATCAATAAGCTATAGAAGAAAAATCACACAATCATATAAATAGATGCAGAAAAAAAGTATTTGACAGAATCCAACACCTATTTATCATAAAAACTCTTAAACTAGGAATAGAGGGGAACTTCCTCATCTTGAAAAGGAACATCTACTGAAAACCTAAAGTTAAATCATACTTAATGGTAAGAACTTGAACCTTTCCCACTAAGATCAGGAACAAGACAAGAATGTTCCCTCTCCCCATTCCTTTTCCACATCCTACTGGAAGTCTTAATTAATGCAATTAGACAAGAAGATGAAATAAAAGGGATATAGACTGGGAAGGAAGAAATCTTTGTTCACAAATGACATGATCACGTATGTAGAAAATCCAAAAGAATTGACAAACAAAAACAAAAACCTGGACCTAATAAGCGATTATAGCAAGCCCACAGGATATAAGGTTAACATACAAAAGTCAATTGCTTTCTTGTATACCAGTAATGAACAGGTTGAACTTGAAATTAAAAACACAACACGATTTACATAAGCATCCACAAATATGAAATACTTGGGCATTCATCTAACAAAATATGTACCCAATCTATACAAGGAGAGCTACAAAATGCTGATGCATAAAATCAAAGAACTAAATAAATGGAGAGATAATCCACATTCAAGGATAGGAAGATTCAACACTGTCGAGATGTCAGTGCTTCCAATTTGGTCTATAATTCAAGGCAATATCAATCAACATCCCTGCAAGTTATTTTATGGATATCAACAAACCAATTCTAAAGTTTATGTGGCAAGGAAAAACTACCCAGAATAGCCAACAGAATATTAAAGTTGGAGGTTTGACACCACCTAGCTTCCAGACTTAACTACAAAGCTATGGCAGTCAAGACAATGTAGTATTGGCAAAAGAACTGACAAATAGATCAATGGAACAGAACAAAACCCAGAAGTGGGCCCACACAATAGAGTAGACTAATCTTTGACAAAGGAGGAAAGACAGTCTGTTCACAAATGGTCCGGGAACAATGGGACGCCCACATGCAAAGTCATGAGTCTAGACACAGACCTTTCACCTTTCACAAACATTAGCTCAAATCGATCACAGACCTAACTGTAAAATACAAAATGATAAAACTCCCAAAAGACAGCACAGGAGAAAATCCAGATGACCTGTGTTTGGCAAGGACTTCTTAGATACAACACCAAAAGCATGGTCTAGGAAAGAATTGACCAGCTGGTCTTCATGAAAGTTCAAATTTTCTCCTCTGCAAAAGTCACTGTCAAGAAAATGAAAAGACAAGTCACAGGCTGGGAGAAAATATTTGCAAAAGATACATCTGACAAAGAACTGTTCACCAAAATATAAAAAGAACTCTTAAACTCAACAATTAAAAAAAAAAACTCCATTTAAAAATTGGTCCAAATACTTCCAGGCACCTCAACAAAGAAGATATGCAGATATCAGATAAGCATATGACAAGAGGCTCAACATCATATGTCATCAGGGAAATGGAAATGAAAACAATGATATACCACCACATACCTATTAGCATGGCCAACACCTGGAACAGTACCAACATGAAATGCTGGCAAAGATGGAGGGCAAAAGGAACTCTCATTCATTGCTGGTGGGAATGCAAAATGGTATGGTCTTTTTGGAAGATAATTTGGCAGGTTCTTAGAAAACTAAATATACTCCTACCATGCATTCCAACAATACCAACTCCTTGGTATTTACCCAAAGGAGTTGAAAACTTATGTCCACACAGAAACATGCACGCACTGTTTATAGCAGCTTTAGTTGTTAATTGCGAAAACCTGAAATCAAACAAAGTGTCCTTTAGTAGGTGAATGGATAAAGAAACTGTGGCACTAAAAAGAAATGAGCTATCAAGCCATGAAAAAACATGAAGGAACCTTAAATGCATATTACTAAGTGAAAGAAGCCAATTTGAAGAGGCTACATACTGTTTGATTCCAACTATATGACATTTTGGAAAAAGCAAAATTATAGAGACAGTAAAAAGATCAGTTGCTGTCAGTGTTTAAGAGGTAGACAGAAATGAATAGGCGGAGCGCAGGGGATTTGGGGGCAGTGAAGCTACTCTGTAGGATCCTGTCATGGTGGATACATGTCTTTATACATTTGGCAAATCCCATAGAATATACAACACCGAGAGTGACCCCTAACATAAATCATGAACTCTGAGTGATAATGATGTGTCAATGTAGGTTCATCAGTTTGAACAAATGAAGCACTCTGGGAGTGATTCCTGTTAATAGGGGAAGCTGTGGATTGGTGGGGAATGGGGGGATATGGGAAATCCCTATACTTTGCTTAATTTCACTGAGAACCTAAAACTGCTCTAAAAATAATGCCTATTAAAAAACAAAGTCTTTCTTTTTATCAAGAACTGAGAATTTACCTAAGAATAAAGGCTGTGATTCAAATAACTTCCCTACGACATAAACACTTAATCTTTACATTGATTTTACTCCAGCTATATGTCAAGAAGCCTCTTTGTGAAATTTAGCTCTAGCACTTGGCCAAAAACCTCAAGTCTGTTCCTTCCTGGTTTTAAAATCATGCAAAGCTGAGTGACTTCCAAACCTCAGAGGAATCACAGCCTTGGGGGAGAACTGTTCCAGTTTTCTCACGGGTTGCCCTCCTTCCGCACCCTAAGGAGCAAGGATTCGCACCTGTTTGAAAGGCAAAATTTTAAAAATCCCAATTATTATCCACTAAGGTCCCCCCAAAACTTATATTCAGCAAAAGGCATGGATACCCAATGGTGACTGTGATTCCAGAATTACAACTGGTGCCATTTTAATGAATCATCCTGCTTCTCGTATAGGATCAGCGGGTTTTGTAAAGAACCAATATTTATCTTTATTTCCTCAGCTTCTAGCGCCGTGTCTGGCACACGGTAGGCATCTGATAAATGTATGCTGAATTAAATTGCCACAAGTTGGAGAACAACTTTCTTAAATCTCCATATCTAAGTTATATTTCATCTTGACACATATTGAGCTTACACCAACGAAACAGCCAAATTCATCCTGATAGGAAAAGCATGCCGTCTTCATTTCTGGGCCGGGGGTGGGGCAGGTGTGTGACAGCGAGACACATGCGAACACGGGTAGAGAAGGGGGGTCCACACCACCACGAGGGGATAGTTTCAGGAGACATTCTTGCTCCTGCCTTCACATATCAGTAAAAGTCAACAACCCACCACACTCGGATATTTTTCAGAAAGAATTCACAAACGGAAAGAATACAACACCTCTGCATGAGAAGAAAGTAACATCTCTAGATGTGTCAAGATTGTACAATTCTGTGCCATACAAATTCAGGGGGAAACAGGCATAGCAAGAGTTTCTTGGACACTGATGCTCAAGAGACCTTTCTTCACCCATGAAATTATGTGGCTTCCCCATAGGACTCGGAAGGACACAGAGGTGCTCTGGCTGAAGGGTGGCACGGGGTCCTGATGCTGCACCTGCTGAGGACTTGCCCAGGCCCCAGGCAGGACCTGCCAATCCCTAACATCAGTGAGCATCTGTCAGCAAACTTGAACACCAGTAAAAAGCACTTGGGGCATTTTAAATATTGGCATTCTCCCGCCACCGCCATTCCAATTTAGTGAGTGTGTTTTACCTTGAGCCCCACCAAACCAGAGTATTTCAGATACAACTGACAATACCTCAAGACAGACACATTCTGCTCTTCAGAGGAGAAAGTGCACACTGTCTGTGCAGTGCGTGCAAACCCCGACTGTGGGCAGAGCAGCTCAACGTGGCCACCTGTTTTCATGTGAGCGGCCGCGGCACCCACCCATGTTCTGTGGGTAGCATTTAAACCAGTATTGGCGAGTTGGCGGGTAAAAGACACGACTGCAAAAAGCTGAAACTCCTATCATGCTCCTACCCAGAAGGACGCACTTGAGAAAGCCAGCTGTTGACTCATATTAGTATTGATGTTGCCCTACACGTTTTGTTTAAAAAAAAAAAAAAGATTTTAACTATCCATAGCTCATTAACTGGAGAACTGCCTTGCTGGCACATAAATCTGAAATATCCATTTCAAGGGGCAAAGTCTAATAGCCCACAAACTATACTCACATTGTTAAAATGGTCACAGAGCAACCAAGTGTGCCTGTTCTTAATTTTTCTGTTCATACAGTGTTTGCACAAATTACCAAAATACTGTAATTCTCATAAAATCACATAGCTTCATTCTGTAAATGTTGCTCCTCCATAGGCTGCTTCATGGAGCAATAGCTAATAAATATTTCTTGAGTGAATAAATAATTTATTTTGAAACTTGGCACAAATTTTTTTAAGTTTCTCAATTTTCTCCACCCAAAATTTGGAAACAAAGTTCCTTCATTCCCTCTCTACTGTATAATGGTAAAGCAATTGAAAAGTACAGCACAAAGTTTCTAAAAACTTACGATGAAACATGAAAGGGTTTAGATGTTCATTTATATTGTAAGGAATGTTTCTCCTGAAAGTCGATGTGACTTTAAAGGACTTAAAAATTTTAACCAAAAAAGCTAACAACGTCCTATCATGTTTGATCCATAAATATTATAACCAACGGTTGAATTTTTAGGACAAAACTTAGGTGACATGAGAACTTTTTATACTATCTTGGAAAGAGTATTTGGTATTTGGGCATTTTCATTGGAAAGAATTTAAAACAATAAAAACAAAATAACTAACATATCCCGAAGCTAAAGACTCACTGCTTTATAAGAATGAGAAACAGAATACACACCATTGCAAAGAAATATGTATTTTGTGCTTTAAATAATCAACCGGGAGGTTCAAAAAGCTTTTGTGACTGCAGATGAAAGTCTGGTCACAAGCTTTGTTTTGTAATTTGGACACACTTGCCTTTTGTTCTCTCTCCCTCCTCCCGCCTAACCTCTCCTTCTTCCTTGTCTTCCTCCCTCCCTCCCTTCTTTCCTCTGAGAGAGTCAACAAGGGATAGTTGTTCAAAACAGATCTGCAGTTGGTGGCAGCAAGTACAATCAATCCACTTCAAGCACGAGTATTTGTACATGACCCTTCCACAAAATATCGTTCTTCCCCATTTTGTAGGAAGGGGAAAAACACAGGGCAGTAATTTCTTTGTAGAGTTCCAAGAATATATACAAAATACAGGGGGGGAAAAGGAAGGTTTTTATATTATGGAATTTGATATATTATGGAATTTAGATGATTCTTAAAGTTTCAATACAATCCACTCACACTTACAACCCACTGGGTTTTTTTCTGGTACAACCCACTGAGGTGCTAGTATACTACAGCATTGTTGTTTAATGTAATGTTTACCTAGAAATTATTTAAATTTAAATAGTAACAGTTCACTGAAAACTTGGGTCTCTGCCCAAAAAATTTCCATAAAACAATCATTTTGTTTAATGGTTCATGTTTATTCAAAACTAGAGGCCACTGCTGTTACACAAGTGCAAATCCAATCATTTTTAGGAAGCGTGCATGTGCATGTGCGTGTACATGTATATCAAGTAAATGCAAACTTAGATTACCGTTGAATAAAGCAGCACATTTTCAGATATCTCATTAGACACATTTACAAAGATAATATATCTTTTTGATGCAATTTTCACAGGGTGCAACTAAACTTTTCTTTTAAAAGATCACTCAACGAGGGTGGGTTTTTTTACTCCTCTACTAACCTTCCAAGCCATGCTGACATATACCACTCCTGTCAAAAAGAAGGGGAAATGTTGAAATGTTCGGCAGCAAGTAGAGATTTAAAATTCACAGCATGTGTTGAAATACACCATGTATAGCTACTGCCTTTTCTTTTATAAACCTGACTCTATATCTGCACCATGTAGGCATTATATAAGACCACAGAACTTAAAATTAGTTTATAAAAAATACAAATCCCCTAACCTCAGAGAACTCCAGATTTTAACAGAAAAATGCATGATAAAATCCAATAGTTTGTTCTGTTTTAAAATATGAGAAATAGGTCATGATTTCAGACACCCGTAAAAAATGTCTCAGTAATTTATCAGCAATAATTGTTGAAACTTCACAACTTCATAAGTGTACTAGTAAAGTGTTATGAGCACAAATTAAATTGTGTCACCCAAATCCACCCATGGTGCCAACTGTCATACTTGGAATTATCACTGTAACTCTAACAGCAGTCCATAAGAAAAGGAGATTAGATGAAAAACCCCACACACTTAAACGATCCCATCCACCTGTTTTCAAGTATAAACACATTTTCTTTGTTTAATCAAGAATACTCTCTTTGGTTAGATTTATTCCTAGGTATCTTATGGGTTTGGGTGCAATTGTAAATGGGATCGACTCCTTAATTTCTCTCTCTTCTGTCTTGTTGTTGGTGTATAGGAATGCCACTGATTTCTGTGCATTGATTTTATATCCTGCCACTTTACTGAATTCCTGTATGAGTTCTAGCAGTTTTGGGGTGGAGTCTTTTGGGTTTTCCACATAAAGTATCATATCATCTGCAAACAGTGAGAGTTTGACTTCTTCTTTACCAATTTGGATGTTTTTTATTTCTTTTTGTTGTCTCATTGCTGTGGCTAGGACTTCTAATACTATGTTGAATAGCAGGGGTGAGAGTGGACATCCCTGCCGCGTTCCCGACCTTAGGGGGAAAGCTCTCAGTTTTTTGCCATTGAGAATGATATTCACTGTAGGTTTTTCATAGATGGCTTCTATGATATTGAGGTGTGTACCCTCTATCCCTATACTCTGAAGGGCTACCCTCTATACAGCATCCAGAAAGGATGCTGTACGTTGTCAAATGCTTTTTCTGCATCTATTGAGAGGATCATATGATTCTTGTTCTTTCTTTTGTTAATGTATTGTGTTACGTTGCTCGATTTGCAGATGTTGAACCAACCTTGTAGCCCAGGGATAAATCCCACTTGGTCGCGATGAATAATCCTCTTAATGTACTGTTGGTGACATTGGCTAGTATTTTGGTGAGAATTTTTGCATCCATGTTCATCAAGGATATTGGTCCGTACTTCTCCTTTTTGATGGGGTCTTTGTCTGGTTTGGGGATCAAGGTAATGGTGGCCTCATAAAACGACTTTGGAAGTTTTCCTTCCATTTCTATTTTTCGGAACAGTTTCAGAAGAATAGGTATTAATTCTCTTTTAAATGTTTGGTAGAATTCCCCTGGGAAGCCATCTGGCCCTGGGCTTTTGTTTTTGGGGAGATTTTTGATGACTGCTTCAATTTCCTTAGTGGTTATAGGTCTGTTCAGGTTTTCTATTCCTTCCTGGTTCAGTTTTGGTAGTTGATACATCTCTAGGAATGCATCCATTTCTTCCAGGTTATCTAATTTGCTGGCATAGAGTTGTTCATAATATGTTCTTATAATTGTTTGTATTTCTTTGGTGTTGGTTGTGATCTCTCCTCTTTCATTCATGGTTTTGTGGATTTGGGTCATTTCTCTTTTCTTTTTGATAAGTCTGGCCAGGGGTTTATCAATCCTGTTAATTCTTTCAAAGAACCAGCTCCTAGTTTCATTGATCTGTTCTATGGTTCTTTGGGTTTCTATTTCATTGATTTCTGCTCTGATCTTTATTATTTCTCTTCTCCTGCTGGGTTTAGGCTTTATTTGCTGTTCTTTCTCCAGCTCCTTTAGGTGTAGGGTTAGGTTGTGTATTTGAGACCGTTCTTGTTTCCTGAGAAAGGCTTGAGAAGAGCTATATACTTTCCTCTTAGGACAGCCTTTGCTGCATCCCAAAGATTTTGAACAGTTGTGTTTTCATTTTCATTTCTTTCCATGAATTTTTTAAATTCTTCTTTAATTTCCTGGTTGACCCATTCATTCTTTAGTAGGATGCTCTTTAGCCTCCATGTATTTGAGTTCTTTCCGACATTCCTCTTGCGATTAAGTTCTAGTTTCAAAGCATTGTGGTCTGAAAATATGCAGGGAATGATCCCAATCTTTTGGTACCGGTTGAGACCTGATTTGTGACCTAGGATGTGATCTATTCTGGAGAATGTTCCATGGGCACTAGAGAAGAATGTGTATTCCATTGCTTTGGGATGGAATGTTCTGAATATGTCTGTGAAGTCCATTTGGTCCACTGTGTCATTTAAAGTCTTTATTTCCTTGTTGATCTTTTGCTTAAGATGATCTGTCCATTTCAGTCAGGGGGTTGTTAAAGTCCCTGACTATTATTGTATTGTTGTCAATGTCTTTCTTTGCTTTTGTTATTAAACAAAACATAAGATACCTAGGAATAAATTTAACCAAAGAGGCAAAGGATCTGTACTCAGAAAACTATAAAATACTCATGAAAGAAATTGAGGAAGACACAAAGAAATGGAAAAACGTTCCATGCTCATGAATTGGAAGAACAAATATTGTGAAGATGTCAATGCTACCTAGAGCAATCTACACATTCAATGCAATCCCCATCCAAATACCATCCACTTTTTTCTAAGAAATGGAACAAATAATCCTAAAATTTGTATGGAACCAGAAAAGACCCTGAATAGCCAGAGGAATGTTGAAAAAGAAAAGCAAAGCCGGCAGCATCACAATTCCGGACTTCCAGCTCTATTACAAAGCTGTCATCATCAAGACAGTATGGTACTGGCACAAAAACAGACACATAGATCAATGGAACAGAATCGAGAGCCCAGAAATGGACCCTCAACTCTATGGTCAACTCATCTTTGATAAAGCAGGAAAGAATGTCCAATGGAAAAAAGACAGTCTCTTCAACAAATGGTGTTGGGAAAATTGGACAGCCACATGCAGAAGAATGAAACTGGACCATTTCCTTACACCACACACAAAAATAGACTCCAAATGGTTGAAAGACCTAAACGTGAGACAGGAGTCCATCAAAATCCTAAAGGAGAACACAGGCAACAACCTCTTCGACCTCAGCCGCAACAACTTCTTCCTAGAAACATCGCCAAAGGTAAGGGAAGCAAGGGAAAAATGAACTATTGGGATTTCATCAAGATAAAAAGCTTTTGCACAGCGAAAGAAACAGTCCACAAAACCAAAAGACAACCGACAGATTGGGAGAAAATATTTGCAAATGACATATCTGATAAAGGGCTAGTATCCAAAATCTATAAAGAACTTATCAAACTCAACACCCAAAGAACAAATAATCCAATCAAGAAATGGGCAGAAGACATGAACAGACATTTTTCCAAAGAAGACATCCAAACGGCCAACAGACACATGAAAAAGTGCTCAACATCGCTCGGCATCAGGGAAATCCAAATCAAAACCTCAATGAGATACCACCTCACACCCGTCAGAATGGCTAAAATTAACAAGTCAGGAAACGACAGATGTTGGTGGGGATGTGGAGAAAGGGGAACCCTCCTACACTGTTGGTGGGAATGCAAGCTGGTGCAACCACTCTGGAAAACAGGATGGAGGTTCCTCAAACAGTTGAAAATAGAGCTACCATACGATCCAGCAATCGCATTACTGGGTATTTACCCCAAAGTTACAAATGTAGGGATCTGAAGGGGTATGTGCACCCCGATGTTTATAGCAGCAATGTCCACAATAGCTAAACTTTGGAAAGAGCCAATTTGTCCATCGACAGATGAATGGATAAAGAAGAGGTGGTATATATATACAATGGAATATTATGCAGCCATCCAAAGGAATGAAATCTTGCCTTTTGCAACGACGTGGACGGAACTGGAGGGTGTTATCCTGAGTGAAATAAGTCAATCAGAGAAAGACATGTATCATATGACCTCACTGATATGAGGAATTCTTAATCTCAGGAAACAAACTGAGGATTGCTGGAGTGGAGGTGGGCTGCGAGGGATGGAGTGGCTGGGTGATAGACATTGGGGAGGGTATGTGCTATGGTGAGCGCTGTGAATTGTGCAAGACTGTTGAATCACAGACCTGTACCTCTGAAACAAATAATGCAATATATGTTAAGAAAAAAAAAAGAAGAAGATAGCAGGAGGGGAAGAATGAAGGGGGGGAATCGGAGGGGGAGACGAACCACGAGAGACGATGGACTCTGAAAAACAAACTGAGGGTTCTAGAGGGGAGGAGGTGGGTGGATGTGTTAGCCTGGTGATCGGTATCAAAGAGGGCACGTTCTGCATGGAGCACTGGGTGTTATGCACAAACAATGAATCATGGAACACTACATCAAAAACTAATGATGTAATGTATGGTGATTAACATAACAATAAAAAATTTTAAAGAAAAAAAGAATACTCTCAATATCTGATGAGAGACAAATCAATCAACATACAGTCATATTAAAACATGAAACAGAAAACATGATTTTTTCCTAAAGAGGAAAAAAATTTCATGATGAACAGCATGCAAAATATCACATTTAATTTATTTTCTGCTGATTATCTTTCTATTTTTAACACAACGCTTACTCTCAATTTTTGAACAATGCCTCGAGCAAAATTTTTCTTATTTCCCAAAGAATATTAGCAAGAGCTTACTCTCCCTTGTCATTCTCGCCACTCATGACTGTAAATTTCTATCTTTTTTAAGATTTTATTTATTTTATTGACAGAGGGAGAGACATCGAGAGACAGAACACAAGCAGGGGGAGTGGGAGAGGGAGAAGCAGGCTTCCTGCTGAGCAGGGAGCCCGATGCGGGGCTCGATCCCAGGACCCCGGGATCATGACCTGAGCCGAAGGCAGATGCTTAACGACTGAGCCACCCAGGCGCCCCCAAAATTTGTAGTTATTTCTGCTTTTCCTTTTGCTTCTGATCTTACTGCTCCAATAAAGGCAAACAAGCTCATTTCATTATAGCAAATTAGCTTATATCATCATCTTTGGTGACCAAAACTGGGACCATGTTTCCCTGGTTTTCCCATTTCCACAATTTTCATTTGACAATTGTGCTCCATTTAACTCAGCACAACATGAGCTCCTGTAATGGAAATACATTATTCCTTTTCAGTTTTGAGAAATTTTCTTTTATTTTTATGTTGATAATTCTTTGAAATTTATTAAAACTGGTTTTTTGGTCAAGTAAAAATGTAAATATTCTATATATAGTTGAAAGCCTGAATAATATTGTCCAATATAATCTATACCCATAAAAATAAAACCTGGAAATAATTTATTCATATCTCCATATCCTTATCACTTCATTATATTTTATTTTATGTACTTATTTGTCTATTTTATCCAAAACTTTTTTTTTCTTCCCTTCTCTTCTTGCTTTCTTTTGAATAGACTGAAATCTGTCCCCCACCTAGTCCATTTTTTTATTCTATTCGTTTGGAATGTATATTTCCTATTACTATTCTTCTTGTAGGCCTCCTTAAAATTTTACACTGCATTTTGGTTGACAGTTTAACAAAGCCTACAGTTAAACAGATTTATTTCTCTCCACAGAATAATGCAAAGATTGTAAAATGCTTTACGTCTGATCATCCCTTTCCATGTTTATTTTCCATTGCTCACATAGATTTATCTTGTCTTCCTTCTTTTCATTCCACCAACTGCACACTGATGTTGTACATATAACTTTGCTGTTGCTTAAATGTGTGATCAGATTTGCACACTAGCTACCAGATTCTTATCTCTCATACTGCCATCTGTAATCATTTCCTTTCTTGCTAAACTTATCCATCCACATTTTTTAGTGAAGGTTTGTTGGGCTTTAATACTCTTGGATTTTATTTTTTCTATGAATAACTTTATCTCACCTTCATTCTTGAACCATAAAGCAACAAGTCTACAATTCTTTTTTTAATTTTATTTTATTATGTTATGTTAAGTTATTCCATCTCACAAACTCAAGAGTTCATGACTGCTTTTATTGTTTGTTTGTTATTCCTATCTCAGGCCACTCTCATCAGCTTCTCTTGATTCTGGTGTTCAACAGTTCCAACATAATGTGCTGCTGTGGGTGGGAATTTCTTTTTCTTTGTATTACTAGGGATTTGAGGGGCTTCCTGAATCTAAAGACTGGTGACTTTTCCATTCTGGGTAATTTCTATAGATTACCTCTTAAGTATTTCTTCTTTCCACACCTCCTCCTCCCAGAACTCCTATCAGACACAGAGATCTTGCTGCAATCTACTCCCTGCCCTTTGGCCTGGTTTTCACATTTCCCACCTCTCTGTCTCCCTATGGAACATGCTGGTTATTCATTCCACCACTGTCTTCTAATTTGCTAAGTCTCTCTCCACCTGTGTCTAATCTGCCACTAAATGTGGCAGACTAGATGTCAGCAGCCACTGAATTCTTTACCTCAGTGATAAAGAATTTCATTTCAACACTGTTCTTTTTCAATTCTTCTTGACCATTTTGATCATCTGTTATTCTTTCCATTCTCCCCATCTTTTATTTCCTTATACATATACAACAAATTGTACATTCTAAATTGATCTCAATATCTACATTTATTTTTATCTGATTGTGCAGTTTCTTATTTCTTCTGATTCTCCCTCATGGCACTTTGTTTCTTCTATGTGCTTTATATTTATATTTTTATTTTTATTGTGAGCATGTGTTTCCGGGACATGGACCCATGGGCCTAGATGATTGCAGAAGCAAAACACATTCAACAGGAAGACAAGACATGAGGAGACAGAACCGGAGGCAGAGGGAGGGGATGAAAGTCCTGGTGAGAATGCTGGTGCAGTGAGGTGGCTGTAGTTCAAGGTCAGTTAACAGAGAGGATGAAAGCGGTGAATGAAGAGAAGGGACCTTTCAAGGAGAGAGAGAGAGAGAGAGAGAGAGTGTGTGTGTGTGTGTGTGTGTGTGTGTGTGTGAGAGAGAGAGAAAGAGTGTGTGTGTGAGAGTGTGTGAGTGTGAGAGAGTGTGTGTGTGAGAGAGTGTGTGAGAATGTGTGTGAGAGAGTATGTGTGTGAGAAAGTGTGTGAGTGTGAGAGAGTGTGTGTGTGAGAGTGTGAGAGTGTGAGAGAGTGTGTGTGTGTGTGTGTGAGAGAGTATGTGTGAGAGAGAATGTGTGTGAGAGTGTGTGTCTGTGAGAGAGTGTGTGTGTGTGAGAGTGTGTGTGTGTCTGTGAGAGAGAGAGAGTATGTGTGTGAGAGAGTGTGTGTGTGAGAGAGAGTGTGTGTGTGTGTCTGTGAGAGAGAGAGTGTGTGTGTGAGAGAGAGATATGAGAAAATACATGAAAGTTTTACCAAGGAAAGTAAGATCATCTTTAGAAATATGACTCTGGCAGTAGGATAAACTGGATTAGGAACATGTAAGCTGGTGACAAGGAAACCACGGAGACAATTACAGAACATACATTCCAGAAATATGGAGGGTTTGAACAAGTCAGTGCTGGAATAATTGAAAAGGCACCAGGGACAAATTGAAGAGAGAGCGGTAAACCTAATCTTTCAGAATCAAGCAGTAATGCTCCCTCTCTAAGGATCCACACAGATGTCTTCATATCCATTTTAATTGAGCCTGCATCCCAATGTCTATGCAAATATGTTTGGCTTGGAGACTAACACTCATTTAACAATCATAAAGGCTGAACAACCTATGTTGATGGCCAGATACTAGGTATCCTAGAAGACTTCAGAAAAAAATAGCCAGATAAAAGTAGGGTCAGTTTCAGGGGCATGTTATCTTGATCTGGGGAATCCTTCTTGACCAATGGAAAAACATATAAAATTGAAAGACGTTAAAGATTAACAAGTTAATCCAAAGGGCAAAATCTAAGGAACTTTATTATTTACAGAGGTATGATATTACAGAAAGCCAAAACTTAACCAATGTACTGTACAAGCTTCTGATTCTGTACCATAGTCTTGTTTTTAATATTCTTATTAGGTAATATTATCTTAATCTTCCATCATAGTGATAATATTTTGGATAAAGGAAATACCCAGGACAAATGTTTTTCCTTAAAATATTGCTTATGTCATTATTCTACCCAGGATCATGGACTAAAGTCACATTTCTGATTTTATACTTGAGGTCTACAGGAGCAATAATAGTGGCTAAATTTTACTCAGGATTTGTTATGTTCCAGGCAATATTTACATACATTAATTAATGCAATCTTTCCAGCAGCTCTATGAGGTAGGTGACTACTATTACTTATATTTTTTAGAGATGCATAAACTGAGATACAGAGAGAATAAGTAAATTACCCAAGGTCACACAATGGACATTAACTTATAGAAGCAGAATTCCCATCCAAGCATTCCTATCAAAATTACCCCACCCCTAATTATATGATCACCTCAACAGATGCAGAAAAAGCACTTGACAAAATTCAACATCTATTCATGATAAAAATTCTCAACAAAGTGGGTTTAGAGAGAACATACCTCAACATAATAAGGGCATACTTGAAAAACCCCCAGTTAACATCATACTCAATTGTGAAAAACTGAGTTTTTCTACTAAGATCAGAAATAAAACAGAGATGTCCACTCTCACCACTTTTATTCAACATAGTACTGGAAGTGCTAGCCATAGCAGTCAGACAAGGAAAAAAAATAAAAGGCATCCAAATTGGCAAAGGAAAAGTAAAACTGCCACTATCTGTAGATGGCATGATACAATAGATAGAAAGCCCTAAAGACTCTATTAAAAAAAACATTAGAACTAATAAATTAATTCAGTAAAGTTCCAGGATACAAAATTCATATACAAAAATCTGTTACATTTCTATACACAAATAACAAAGTAGAAGAGAAATTAAGAAAATAATTCCATTTTCAATTGTACCAAAAAGAATAAAATACCAAGAAATAAACTTAACGAAGGAGGTGAAAGATCTGTACTCTGAAAACTATAAAACACTAATGAATGAAATTGAAGATAGACACAAAAAATAGAAAGATATCCCATGCTCACTGATTGGAAAAATTAATATTGTTAAAATGTCATATACTCAAAAAAGTCTACCAATTCAGTGCAATTCCAATCAAAATGCCAATAGCATTTTTCACAGAACTAGAACTCTAAATAACCAAAGCAATCTTGAAAGAGAAGAAAAAAGCTGGAGGTATAACAGTCCCTTTCAAAATATACTACAAAGCTGTAGTAATCAAAACAGCATTGTACTGGCACAAAGACAGACATGTAAGTCAACAGAACAGAGAGCCCAGAAATAAATCTATGATTATGGTCAGTTAATCTACCACAAAGGAGGCAAGAATATACAAGGGGGAAAAGAGTCTCTTCAATATTTGATGTTGAGAAATCTGGACAACTACATGCAAAAGAATGAAACTGGACCACTTTTTCACACCATACACAAAAATAAACTCAAAATTAATTAAAGACCTAAATGTGAGACTTGAAACCATAAAACTCCTAGAAGAGAACATAGGCAGTAATCTTGGATATCGAACTTAGCAACATTTTTCTAGGTATGTCTCCTGAGTCAAGGGAAATAAAAGCAAAAATAAAACAGTTGAGACTACACCAAAATAAAAAGCCTTTGCACAATGAAGGAAACCATCAACAAAATGAAAAGGCAACTTATTGAATGAAAGAGAATATGTGCAAATACCTGATAAGGGCTTAATATCCAAAATATATAAAGAACTTATACAACTCAACACTAAATAAATAAATAATCTGATTAAAATGTGCAGAAGACCTGAATAGACATTTCTCCAAAGAAGACATACAGATGGCCAACAGACACATGAAATGATGCTCAACATCACTAACCATCGGGGAAATGCAAATCAAAACCCCAGTGAAATATCACCTCACACCTATCAGAATGGGTGAACTCAAAAAGAGAAGAAATAACAAGTTTTGGTGAGGATATGGAGAAAAAGAACCCTCATGCACTGCTTGTGGGAATGTAAAATTGGTGCATCTGCTATGAAAACAGTACAGGGGTTCCTCAAAAAAATTAAAAATAGGGGTGCCTGGGTGGCTCAGTTGGTTAAGCGTCTGACTCAGTTTCAGCTCAGGTTGTGATCTCATGGGTCTTGAGATGGAGCCCCATGTCAGTCTGCTTAAAGATTCTCTCCCTCTGCCTCTCCCCCCATTCGTGTTCTCTTTCTCTCTTTCTCTAAAATAAATAAATCTTAAAAAATTAAAAATAGAAATACCATATGATTCAGTAATCCCATTACTGGATATTTACTCAAAGAAAATTAAAACACTAATTCAAAAAGATATATGTACCCTTCATGTTTATTGCAGCATTATTTACAATAGCCAAAATATGGAAGCAACCCTACTGTCCATCAGTAGATGAATGGATAAAGAAGATGTGGTACATGTGTGTATATATGTATATGTATATACATATATATGTATTATGTACACACACACACACACACACACACAATGGAATATTACTCAACCATAAAAAAGAATGAGATTTTGCCATTTGTGACAATATGGATGAACCTAGAAGGTATTATGCTAAGTGAAATAAGTCAGACAGAAAAGACAAATACTATTATTTCATTTATAGGTGGAATCTAAAAACGAAATGAACAAAGGCAGAAAAGACCCATGAATACAAAGAACAAATTGGTGGTTGCCAGAGGGGATGGGCAAAATGGGTGAAGGGAGGTACAGTCTTCCAGTTCCAGAACAAATAAGTCATGGGATGAAAGGTATAGCCTAGGGAGTAGTCAATGGTATTGTAGTTGGGTTGTATGGTGACAGATGGTAGCCACACTTCTTGTAAGCATAGCATAAAGTAGAGAATTATCCAATCACCATCCAATCACTATGCTGGACATCTAAAGTTACATGTATGCCAACTACACGTCAATTAACCTCCCCCTCTCGTCTATCTGAAAGTGTGGTCCACGACTTTAGTACATTTGTTGAATTTTTGTTTTATGCTATTTGAAAGAACATTGCTGGAATCGTCCTCACTTATATACCTCCACAGTGCCCCCACTATGTCATTCTGAAAATAAGAATAGGAACAGTCTTGGGGCACCTGGGTGGCTCAGACAGTGAAGCATCTGCCTTTGGCTTAGGTCAGGATCCTAGGGTCCTGGGATCGAGCCCCGCATCGGGCTCCCTGCTCCGTGGGAAGCCTGCTTCTCCCTCTCCCACTCTCCCTGCTTGTGTTCCCTCTCTCACTGTGTCTCTCTCTGTCAAATAAATAAATAAAATCTTTAAAAAAAATTAGAAGCAATCTTCATTTGAAAATAGAGATACTCTTTAGAGGTCATCATGCCCTTGAGCCAGCTAGTCATAAAAATTTTCAATAATAATAACAGGTTTTGTTGACTCAGAAAATCCCCCAGCCCAGACCAGGGGTGTCAAGTCTGAGACCACAAAGGGAGCTTGCTCTTGGTGTGGCAGGTTCCTAGACACAGAGTCCATGGCTGCCACACCAGAAACAGCTGTGGCTCCAATCAACTCAGCCTCCTGGCACTGGACACCCATGCAGAGGTGCAATGGCCATCTGTCCACCTGCCTGTCTTCTGCCCTTTGTGCAGCCAACCTTTCCCACTTGGATGACACACTGCTGCAAGTATCTAGTGGACGAACCAGGCTTCTGGAGACCTCCAGTTACACACTGCTGCCGGGCACCTCTATTTCAGAGCCTGAAAATGGAGCCCGGCTCGGGCTTGATCTAGGATCTCCCTAGAAACAGACATCCCATCTAATGGCCCCTGCCCAGAGGCCTCCTCGTTCCTGCTCATCGGTCCTGGGTAGCGCCCCTGACACCGTTCCTGCTCATTGGTCCTGGGTAGTGCCCCTGACACCTGGCCTTTTCAGCACTCCCTCGGGGTCCCCAGTAGCTTTTATTATACGCACCAGGCTTATCAAAGCCTCAGGCCAGAAATTATGTCATGCATTTTGCAACCGAAACAAAAGGAAACACTCAAAATCAGCCAGTGGATCTTTCCATGGACAAATGGTGAGCTCAGGGATGCTCATGTAAAAATTAATTTTTTATTAGGCTACCTGCAAAATGATTATAAAACACACATGAGGACGCTCCATTTCTTCTGTATACTTTCAAAACAGCGTATTTTCAATATATTAATTTCTTCTTTTCTTGGTAAATACTTACTGAGGGCCATCAGCAGAGCTGTAGGGACAAATAACTGCGATTCTGTTTGCAGGAACTTTAAAATCTAATGAAGGAGGCATACACGTAACCAACCATCTGTTATATGAAAGCAGATAAGAGCCTGAAAGCTGGTGCTTTCATAATAGATGTTAAACTAATTACCTAAATGGATGGTGCATTTTGCTTTCTTGTCAGGATGATGCAGGCAAAGCACCTGGTCAAGGACCGAGTCGCAATCACTTCCTGGCTCCACTTCGGGTCGATCAGAAGGCCACCCTCCTGTTAACAGTCCCCCGATAAGAATGGCCACACAACACAGCAGAGACAACATGAGTCAGATCTGGGGATTTGGCTGGATGTTTTGGGAAAGTGAATCATTCACCTTTCTACTTACTCGAGAGCCCACTGTCTCTCAGAACTACCCCCTGTCTCCTCAAGAGGTCCCTGCTTTCTTGGAGCTTGGAACAAGGGAATGAATAAGTAAGTAAGTGATCACTGCTTCAAAGTCCCAGCTAGGGAAAGCATTCTCTTGAGCAGTGTTGCTGGGCAGCTTGACCTTGGTCATGGATGTGCCAAACGGAATGTTGCTAGAGCATCAGGCCAGCATGGGAAGCCGGCACTGAAAGAGGGAGAGAGGCCAAGCCTCCCGGCACAGCCTCACCAATTGGCTCCAACTTTGCCCAAAATGAAATGACGTGCGCCGACAATTCCCTTCTTGGTGTAAGTCCATTTGATGGGGTTTTCTGCCACTTGGAACTGAAATATGCTTGCCAATACCCTAATCCTGACATCTCCATTTCTTATTAGTCTACACACAAAATCAAGCAACCACTGAGTCCTGAGAAGTGTTCTTGTGCAGGCGACACTGCCCCCTCGCACTCAGTCCTGACCCCACGGGCAGCAGTGGAGGACAAAGGACACCTCTCTGGCCAGCCCAATTCACGCAAGTCAACCCAGGCGGCCATACAGCCTCACTGTCCATCCAAGACAACAGAAGAGGAAGATGCTCATGGAGGCTCTGGAGATGAGGGTGCCGGGGACACAGGGGGGCTGCCCAACCTCCTCCCTGGAGAATGGGTCCACGATTAATGACATAGGTGTCTTTTTCGTGTTAAAGAGCACACTAGCCTCCCACTCCCTCCTGCCTCACCTTGCAACAATACTCACAAGGGAAAGGATCTTTTTTCTAGGCAAATATGGAACCTGTCCTCCAGCAAATGAATCCCATTACTTAACAAGGAGAGAGTAAAATCAATCATCGGTAGGGATGTAAATTTCTCAAAGATCAGGTTTTCAGGTTTACTAAAATAGAGCAGTAGCTCATCATGACAAAGTAGTAAATTCTTAGGATGACAATTTTATTCTTATGATCTAGAAAACCAACACTGTGTTTTCGTAGACTTGCGCTATAATTTAGAATAGATCATTTGACTTTGCCTAGCAGGGAACTGACTCTGATATCTGTCAACTCTACTGTGTTCTACGTCTGCAAAAAAAAAAAAAAAAAAAAAAAAAAAAATTTAGGAGTTTTCCTTAGACTTTAAGAAAGCTTAGAGTAGGGGCACCTGCGTGTCTCAGTCGGTTAAGTGACCGACTGTTGGTTTTGGCTCAGGTCATGATGTCGGGGTTATAAGATCACGCTGAGCGTGGAGTCTGCTTCAGATTCTCTTTCCCTCTCTCACTCCCCCCACTCGTCCGCACACTCTGTCTCTCTCCCAAATAAATAAATGTTAAAAAAAAAATAAAGAAAGCTTAGAGTAATTTGGTGATTGCTCCTTTAAACTCTGAAATACACCTTAAACTATCAACACGCCTTCCTGGAGTCCTCCAATTTTTTTTAACTCTTAGCAATGCCTGCACAGCCACATCATACAAAAGGATGTGCATTAGGGGCGCCTGGGTGGCTCGGTCAGTTAAGTGACTGCCTTCGGCTCAGGTCATGATCCCAGGGTCCTGGGATCAAGCCCCACATCGTGCTCCCTGCTCGGCAGGAAGCGTGCTTCTCCCTCTGCCCCTCACCCTGCTTGTGTTCCCTCTCTCGCTCTCTCTATTAAATAAATGAATAAAATCTTAAAAAAAAAAAAAGGATGTGCTTTGGAAGGTCAAGATCACGGGGTTTCTTATCAGAACTTCCATGAATCAACACAACATTGTAAGGAAGCTTAAGACTCACAGACATGCAGCAGCTCACTTGATGACAGCACACAGCTATTTATTTTTCTTTTCATGTGGTAATACTCTTAGTGTCGCAGTGCTCTTATTTGCAAGTTTTAATCATCAAAAGCACAACAAAAGTAAAGGTACATAATAAAACCTTAATCTTGATAATCTCCAAATATTTGAACAGATGTCTATAGACACGTATTATTTTTCTTAAGTCTGCCAGACCTGAGACACGAAAATAGATCCTGGTTCTTTAAATATTTTCTTCCATAATAGAAGTTTTGATCACAAGGACTTTCTTTGAGCCGCATCAAATCATTGCATTATTTTCTAATGCTAATTGGGCTCTTCTTAGTATATCTACTGGCCTGTAAATCAAAACGCTACCCGCCATCCTTAGTACACACGTCCCGGGGAGGACGATGGGATTAGGGGCGGCGGGTTCGGGACGGCTGCATACCAACACCTGCAACAGCACCTTGGCTGGGGAAGGCAATACTTTCACCTGGGACGGGGCACCTGTCGGATTTCTTAATCACTCACATGCTCAGCAATCCGAACTGGAGAATATCCACCTTACACAACAGTTAATAATAAACAACTCGATTCCGCATAACGGGATTGCCACCTAATCCACCACGTGCCTGGCTCCTAACGATCAACGGTGGTTCCCAGTCCCTTCCGCAGCCCTCTCTACCCACCCACCTCCCCGGGACACACCAGCCCATGCACGCTGTGGTCATTCTCACACCCCTGCTGCCAATTCACCACTCCCAGAAACAGTGTGCTCAGCTTAACTTTATCAAGCTCTCTGGTTGCCTGGGGATTTATGTATGTTAAAATAAAAAACTCATTAGAACCGTGAGTCCTGCAGGCAGTGCCTAATTTAATGTCTCGAGGGAACAGGTCACTCCTGCTGTCATCCAAGCTTGCAATTTGCCTGCTGGCTCACAAGCTCTAGAGAAATCTTCCACTGGGTCTTGAACACCCCAAGCAAGGGGGTGACAGTGGCAGGAGCATGTGGGACACGGTCTCAGCCACAGCACTCAAGGGGCTGCCCAAGGATACTGAACCCCTAACAGATTCCAAACAAGGTGGGCCAGCCCCTGTCTCCCAGTGGCCCAATGAACACATGGCCTAGAAATTCCTTCTCCCGGGGCAACAACTGTGAAATTAGCTGATGTAACCACAAGTGATAGAGTATGTAAAAGCCACATCTCAATAAAACTCAGGAAGACATAAATTTACACTGTTTATCATATTCCCTGAATTAACACATCCAAAAATAATTGCATTTGCCAGTTCAAAAAGCAAACTTTTTCATGTGTCCCTCCCCAAGTTAGCTATAACTAACACACCCTCCATGAGTATCTTATTCAGAGTACTACAGAGTAATAAAAGGCACTGCCCAGATAAAATACATTGCACCATTTTTTTGTCCTACAACTGTGCTACAGGGCAATAAAAGCTTTGTAGTTAACATTTGTACCTGAAAAAAAAATCAATTTAACTTGTAACATCTTAATGTCTAAGCTCTGATCAAACGGTAAATGACCAAGTCAGCCATGAGTGCATTATTCTGAATAATTAAACAATCATCTGGGCCTATTGAACAATGCCCTGCCTAATGGTAAAAAGGTCATGCGGTCATGCTCTCTTTTTGCAGTATTTACAAGTTGTGTGTAATTTTTCTTAACACATGATAAAAGACATCTTTAAAGCATGTGATCCTAAGCCACAGAATTCAAACGAGGAATAACAAGTATGTCTATTTTGATGGAACTTATTACATTTGGTCCAATGCCTTTCAGAAATAGGCTGACATAAATAATTCAGTTTTTTAAAAGTTATTCAACACCAAGCAACCCATGCCTAAAGCAATAACACCAGAGTGGGGTGGCAGGTGGGGTGGGCACCCTGCAGAAGTTACTCTGAAGAATTTTGTATGTTGAAGCTAAGCCTTCCAAGGCTCTAAAAAGTTAATGGGGAGAGGTCCTTGGATCTATTACTTCCAAATTGTTTGAACTATTTTATACTTTTACATTCAAAGTCCAATTTTGATTTAAGGGAGAGAATTCAAATTAAAATTTGCTCAGTTCATTGAGATGTTTCTATTAGTGAATAGGTCCTTTATGAACTACTTTTGAATGATTTGGGTTTTTTTTTTCCCCAGATCAACACAAAAAAGCAGATTTTCATGACCTCCAGTCCTCTCCACAAAACATCCTTCCAGATGTGGGAGGGTCACTGATGACATATCCTCAGGGCATTTTGTTTGTTTTTGCTTAAAGAGTCTCCCAAAATTGTATAAGCTGGCTCGGTTCTTGCCCATCACTCTATGTTGAGAGTCACCATGGAGTTTGTAAGTTTTTTGTTTGTTTTCTCTGTGTTTCCAAAAGCATCCTCACCACCTCAGTACTTCTGGGAACTGTATTCAAATACTATAAAGACGGGTTTGTCGAAGGTTCTTTCCAAAAGTTCTGAGCTCCACTGCTTGCTAAAACACCTATCCATTTTTCTGTGCTCATTTTCCCCAACACATTTCAGTGCATCAGGAATGGAACCCCCTATTCACCTGCTCCTTGGGCACATCCTCTGACAGGCTCCCTTCCTGCCCCAGGCTGATGAACTCTGAAGACTGGGCTCACTCCAGACAAACACAAAGCAGGCTACTGAGGCAAAGAAAAGCCTGAACCAGTGAAAATACTGGAAGGACTTTAGTCCACATTAGTCAAGGTGAAATTTCTTTACAGACGATATAGAGCCTCTTCACTCATGACATTACTGGAGACTGAGTACGCTCAGTTAGCAATAAAGAATTTTAATGACACTTAACTTAATTACAAGAATCCATGTCCACTGAAATAACAAGACTCATGAAAAACAAAACTCTCGAGAAGAGACATATGACAAATACATTTACTTAAATAAATGCTCGTGGGGTGCCCGGGTGGCGCAGTCAGTTAAGAATCCAACTCTTGATTTTGGCTGAGGTCATGATCTCAGGGTCATGGGATCGAGCCCCGCGTGGGGCTCTGTGCTGAGTGGGGAGTCTGCTTAAGATTCTTTGCCTCTCCCTCTGCCCCTCCCACACGTGTTCCCATGCACTCTCTCTAAAAAAAATAAATAAATGCTTGTGATTTTATACTTCTTAGCAATTATAGCATTATGTCCAGTTACTAAGCTCTGCATGCATATTTTTTAGTCCAAATTATTAAGGCTAATCATATCACCAGGTTAGGATGATTCATAGACTATAAGAGCCTCACTATTATATCAAACTGTGCCTGTTATTTATATTTTAAAAGGATAACACTGTATGATATTTCTATTACAGGATTATATGAATGCACTTTCATCAAAGAAGATACAGTAAGGCTTTAGCACATGAAGAAGCCAAGGTTCCAATGAAGGAAGGGTGCAACTCTGGTACAAATCTTCCAGCTGAGATGCTAGCATGTTTATTGCTTAGGTCAAGCCCTATGTAGTCCATGAAGATCATGCGCTGGTTTCCCATGGCGGCCAGCAAAATGGGCTTGGTCCACACCCCCAGTCATGGTCAGACATCTCTCCTATGTATGTAGGATTTACTGGGGAAAAGGGCAGGTGCCAATATATAAAAACAAGTTCAGATGCTCACTCCTAGAACAGCAATTCAAAGTGTGTACCCCACCTGCAGTGGGCCAGAAATATATCTTTCTTTCTTGCAATGAGAAGGGCACTTTTGACAGGAAGGAATCACAAGGAAGCTTCTAGGGAAAATCACAAGTATTGAGTTTTAACAAAGTGAAAACACGTCAGTCGTACTCACTAAACTGAATCCCTGGATTTGCAAAAATGTCATCATTCATATCAAATAATCACCACCAATGCCTGAAATTTCTAACATACGCTTTGGTCCTTTTTCGGTAGAGATGGAAAGGGGGCAGCAACTATCAGCTATAGCTTATATTTCACTTACATGGGGACAATAATGCAGCTGTGAATGAACTGTCAATTGTGTTGTTCCCAAGTGGGGAGGGGGTACACATTACCCCTCAGAGTGATGCACAATCCTGGAAACAGGTTTACATTAAATACACAATCAAAATGTTGACATTTTCAGACGCAGGTTATGTCTCTTCTTCCTCCCAAAGGGTCTTGGAATTCATAAAGGAATCGTGGATTCACGAGAATAATTCTAAAGTGAAGAGCTATCACCTTCTTCCATTTGTGGCTCTTGTTAGGAAGTAAAGGAGCCAACAACAGCCTACATAACAACTTCCAGAAAGCAGGGCTTTAACTTGGAATCTATATTCTAACTTCCCTCTTGAGTTATTTAAGAGGACAGATCCATATTAGAACACTCTCTTCTTGACTCAGGACAGACAGTTCTAGAAGGCAGACCAGGGAGATGTTCACATTTTTAAAAAAATATCAGGTCCTAAGCCATATTTTGGAGAACGCAACTTGTTTTATCTTCAGAAAGACAGAGAATAAAGAGCAACAAAACAAGCTCATGGTCACGGCCATTAAGAAACATTTCCCTCCTGTGTATCATCTTCCTGATATAAAATTTCCCACTGATTAAAAAGATTCGTATCACACATGTGTGATGTCTGAGATGTCAAGTCTTTCGAGCCAGTCCTGTTCCTTCAGAGGATCTCTTAGGCTGGAACCTCCCCTGGGGCTGACCCCTGGCTGACCGATTTACTACTGAGAACCTGCTCTAAGGAGAGTAACTGTGTCTTTGGGTCCGTCTGGGGAGATCTTTGTCTTTTTTTACTCATACACAACTCTCATTAATTTCTTATTAGTGCTCAAGAATATTTCATTTTTGTTCATTTTAAAGTCCTGCCTGAAAGGATTATTTGAGTTTTGAAAACACTAAAACGGGGGCGGAGTAGGAGGATATACAACAAAGATCTTGAGCAATACTGACGTTCGTGATTTCTTGTTTGTATCTTAAATCCCACACTGCTGGCAAACTCCTCTAGAATTTCTCGAATGATGGGGCAGAACAAAAAAGACCCTTCTACCCTGACTTAGTAATAACAGATTGCAAATACATGTTGATGTACCTTGCTTGTACGCACATATAACACACACTTCCCAAATCTGCAGGAGTTAAAGAAACACTGAATTGGTCAAACTAGCTCATCTAGACATGAGATTCATTCACCATTTACTTGTACTGTTACAAATGATGCGGCCAGATGAGATTACTGAGAAATTATCAAAGGCAATCTGTGTGGTCTCTATCAATCTTTAAATCTGCAAAGTCATTTAAATATATACTCGACACTTGAAGAGTGTCATCTTTGTGGTGATCTGATCAAGGACTTTAACTTTAGTATCTAAACTGTCCTTAGCAATGCAAATGTACATAGGTTCTTTAATTTATTGAACTTTTTGCAAGAGTACTAAATACACCTAAACAAACAGAGAATGAAAAGCGAAAACTAGCATCAGCATCTGGAGAGTCAGCCAGAGACCCAGAGGGACTGAGCTTGGAGACACAGCCGGTTTCAGACATTAGTATCTGCATGGATATTCAGGCGCGGCGCATCCCAGAGCATGTGACTCCTAAGAAGGATGTTCAGCGTGAAAGAACCTGATACCTCCGTGGATTTCAGGGAGTAAAATACTAAGTGAAAATAAATAAATACCAAAACAACTGATCTTGGCAATATGCTGTAATTACAACTAAGGAGCCGAGAAAGGCAACAGGGCACTCTGCTTTCTCTCGTGGGAAGGATTTTTGAAGCCACGTTTCCTTTAAGTAGGAGTGACCTCCAGTGACTTTTTAATGGTACCTCAGAGTAGTACGTTGAATCATTCTACAACTTATTAGTATCAACAAATCATTTAGTAGTGGTCATTTTTAATTTCTTAGCAAAATGACAAGCGCTCTGTTGCAGAATCTAAGGATTTGATTTTATGTAAATGCCCATTTAATTAATTCAGAGCAGTTGTTGCACCAAGCTAAATTAAAATTGTGTCTGAAACACAGGGCAGTATTTGCTTAACGAAGATTAAGGCTCATTTTTGGCAGTGACTCATACCCAATATGGCATTAAATGAGCTGATACTAGATGATGACACCACTAAATCATCACAGCCCTGCAGCATCCATGGATGAATGAGTGGGAGAGTGACTTTATGTGTAATGCTTTTTCACTTTAGCAAACTTCCCAGTGAGGGCAGAGTTGGACCCCCAAGAGGCAAATCTGGATACCCAACAGTATGGTCAGTTTCTGAACAAGCCTGCTAGCCCTTTCTTGAAACACACACTAGCTTGTCCTAAGCCCTACACCTGATTTTTTTTTATTTTTTTTTTTTTTCCTTAAAGGGAATGGGGCAGGGAGAGAGGACAAGGGGGACTTTCTTAAAACCCCTCAAGGAAAGAAAAGCCCCAGACGGAGATTTCAATCTGAACAACACTCTGAAAACTTTTTCTGATGTTCAGACTCAGGTGGGCTGAGTCCATGCAGGTAATAGCATCTTTAAGATCGGACTCAGCGCGAGCTAGCCCAGCACCCAGAGGCTAATGTATGTAGCCCCGGTGAACCTACAAAATCAGAAGCACACACATCACAACATGCAAAGCATGGACATAAAATCAGCGCGGAGGGCAGGCTGCTTTCCCTCTACCGCGTGAGGGGTCCGGCTCTCCCGAGTCGCGGGGACCGTCCAGGGCAGGGTGGGCTGCGCTGCAGCCCCGGATTCCGCAGAGCGCCCACTGCAAACGCGTGCGCTAATGCAGGACCCACCGCTTCCCACTGACACGGCTCCTACAGAACGCATTTACACCAGAAGGAGATAAATGACCACAGCCGGCCTGCTGGCCTCCCGTCATCGGAAGCTATTCTCTCGCTGGACTCT
Organism: Eumetopias jubatus; assembly: GCF_037043125.1. Classification (NCBI taxonomy): domain Eukaryota; kingdom Metazoa; phylum Chordata; class Mammalia; order Carnivora; family Otariidae; genus Eumetopias; species Eumetopias jubatus. The sequence continues at coordinate 5,003,009 of NW_028274821.1, read as the reverse complement.
CCGCGTCTCCGTATTCTCATGCTGATTTTTAGGCTTTACTAGAACTTGAGCTTTCTCAATGAAGATTCAGCTCACAGACAAAAAGTCAAATACAGGTTTTGCTGTATTTCAGACTTGGCAGGAGGAAAAAGCATGATAAACCATCCTATCTTGGCGCTGATACTTGGGGATGTGTTTTTTTTTTTTTTAATGCCTTATTTTCAAAAAAACACGCCAGCGATTCCCTTCGGCAAATATTCGTTACTAATAAAAACACAAATTCTAAGTTGTCAATGCAAGTTTTAAAAGATGTGCTGTACTCACAAGTATTCCCTGCCACTACTGGGCTCCAGGGCCGAGCAGACAAAAGAAAAAGCATCCCGAGGAAGGCTCCCGCGGCAGGGTCCATGGTCCCCCGCCCCAGGACCCGAGGCGTCCGGCAGCGGCTCCGCGCGGGCCTAGCCGCTCGCTCCCGGCCGGGGTCGCGCTGCCTCCTCCGCGCTCTGCGGACCCGCGCGGCGGGCGGGCGGGAGCCCCACCTGCGGCCACACCCACCCCCGCCCTCCCCGCGCCCGCGCTGCGGGCTCGCGCAGCCCCGGGCGCCCCTGGCGGCGGCGGGCGGAAGTGCGCCCGGACCGCGACCGGCCTGCTACCTGCGCGCCCCGCGGGGAGAGCGGGGGTCGCCGCGCCTCCGGGAGCCCGGCTCCTTCATCTGCGGGTCTCCCACTCCCGACGGCGCGCGGTTCAACGAACCGCAGTCTGAGGTGGCTAGCGCCATCGACGCGATGATGCTGGAGCATCCGCAAGGCACTGAGCATTAGCACTGACGCCAGGAAAAGTGTCTTTTGTGGTTTTTGGTTTGGTGTGTGTGTGTGTGTGTGTGTGTGTGTGTGTGTGTGTGTGTGTTAGTGGAAAAGATGAAGTTGGGAGAGAAATAACTAATCGGGTTGGAAGAAAACCTTTACATGTATTGAAAACGATTGTAAAGAAGACTTCTTGTTTTCTGAACTCATTTAATGATTCATAGTAAAAACACCTAAAGAACTCCATATTCATGTATCAGATCGCGTTGAACATTCTAAACTTTCGCAGTGATGTATGTCCACTTATAGCTCAATAAGGCTGGAAAATTTTTAAATATACATATATTTTTAAAATATTATATATATAAATTGTAAACCCTACCCTACTTGAGCTATGGTGTCAGCATTTTACTATGGATATTCCTGCTCGGAGATTTGAGGGCTATGACCAACAGACAGATAAAACCATAAACTGGCACCCTGACAGAAGGAATGTTGTTCCAAATACCACTGCAGAAGTCACCTTATACCGAGTAGGTGTCTTGAATAGATTTAATTGCAGAATGAAAGCTTTGGAAACAACTTATATCTACTGTATGTGTATTGCTTTCCACTCAGATTCTTTCATAACAGTTCCCCAAAGGAACATATTTTTAAATGATGGAATATTAAAGGAAAAGCATATCCAAAAGCGGGGGGGGGGTCATTTCACAGCATAAAGACAAAAACCTAAAGGCCCATGGAGAGAGAAGGATTTCAAGACCCATGACCTGGTACTCAGTTGCCAGCTTAGTGGCCTTGTCTCCTCCCTGAAGGGGGTCCCAGCAGATGTAAATCCAGGAGTTATGAGCACGGCATCACAGATCAATACTCTCCTAAAACTGTCATCAGACTGGTGACAAATGTGCTGAGATTGGGAAACAGGCTCCAGGCATTCTTGTACCTTCCAAAGTGACTGGAATACGAAAGGAACTTTAACCTTTAGCAAAGCCCCACTTGCCTGACAGCAAAGGATGCAGAAAAGTGTTTTTATGGTTGTTATTTTGCCTGGTGGGGGCGGGGGGGAGAACCAAACCAGAAGTGGAAAATTTAAATAGCTTTGCCAAAGTCATAGTATTAACAGCTAGAAATGCTGAGAATTAGACCAAAATACAGAGATTCTGATCCCAACTTTACTTTTCTCTACCCCCACTTGGGCCCTTGGGAATTGGGAAAACTTCCCACCCCCCCAACCCCCCACCCCGCCTCCCAGCAAAAGGCAGTGACGGCAAAACCTGTTCAGAAGGCGTATTTGGAGCCTTGCAAAAAGCCACAGGTATGGCAATGACCTTCGTTCAGACACTTCTCCGGGGCCTGCCAGGAATCCTGGGACTGGAACATTTTATTTCTAATTTTGTAAAGCAAATATAAATTAATGATATACATTAACGGTCTAATATATTTTTTAAACAACCTATAGACCAAGCACTGTGCATGTGTGTGTATTCTTAGTCTAAATAAATGTTCACAACTTTCCTTTGAAGTAAGTACTATGCCCATTTAACTGATAAGCTGGACCTCAGAGAGGGTAAGGGATGCGTCCAGAGTCACACAGCAAACCAGGATTGGAAGCCAGGTTAACTGAGCTCTGAAAACACCTTCTCACAGAGACAGTGTCTCTGCAACGGAAAAGTTGTCACCCTGTGAAAATGGTACTCAGTGGTTCATAGGAAACTCATTTGGAATGCATTAGTAGGCGCCTCACTAACTGATGCTGATAAAACCCAAAAGGGCAGTGATGGTAAATCACTTGAGCAGGCATTAGAATGGGTTTCTACAAGTCAGATGAGACCCAGCAACAGAAGGAAGTGAGACCCCTGGGTGGGCTTCCCCCTGCAGTGCACAGCATTGAGCTGTTACCAAAAATCCAAATGAGTAAATTTTAAAGTCTATCTGACTTTATTAATCGATTCAGGAATCCGGCAATATCCCCTCTAGCAAGCAGAGGGGAATTCCAAAGGGCTCTAGAAAGAAAAGTTTTTAAAGAAAGGACGAGGGAGTCATAAGCAGGAAAAAAAGGATTATTTGGGGTGGGCTCGGCTTCCTTTAGGGAAAAGTGGTCTTATTAGGTGGATTACTTCATCTTCCTTTGGGGGTTGGAGAGGGCCCATGTGATGGTTTACCTTATTACCTTATTGATGCTGATCAGAAAACTCCTGACTGATCAGTTAAGACTATATTTCTGGGAGAAGTTGAAACTTTAATTAGGTTAGGCATTAAGCCCCGGTTTAGGGGCTTGGTCTAGCATAAGTCTGGGCTTGTGGTTCTCTTTTTAAAAGGATGCTGGGCCAGGGCTGGCTCAGTTGGTTAAGCGTCTGTCTTCGGCTCAGGTCATGATCCCGGGGTCCTGGGATCCAGCCCTGAGTTGGGCTCCCTGATCAGCAGGGAGCCTGTTTCTCCCTCTCCCTCTGCTGCTCCACCTGCTTGTGCTCTCTCTCTCTCTCTCTCTCTCTCTCTCTCTCTGTCAAATAAATAAATAAAATCTTTTAAAAAATAAAAGATGCTGGACTGGACATCAGCACTGGGGTCATGGCATGACCTCCCAGGACAAGGGGAGCCCCGGGTGAGAAGGGTTGGAGATATCACATTGGAGCAGAGACCTGCTAGCAGGCGGTCCATATGGCTCGTCCATTCATCCCTCTCCCGCTGTCTCTTCTAGTAGGAGACTTAGTGGCTTGCTTTTCAGTTTTTTTTTGTTTGTTTGTTTGTGTAATGGGGATCATAGCCAGTCACAGAGCCTTTATAAAGTTGCAGGTTTGAAACCCCCGCAGGAGGCTGGAGCCTGCAGAGCACACCAGCTGCAGAGCCGCCTGGGGAGCTGGCACAGCCGTGAGACCCTACCAGCTCCTCAGCACCCGGGAGCCTCAGCTTCCTCGTCTGTTTGCTAAGGTGATCGGAGTCTCTCCACAGAGGACTGATCCAAGCATTAAAGGAGAAAATGTATGTTGAGTGCTTAGTGTCATGCTTGTTGCAAGGGCACTGGATCGGGTGGGCATGACGCTGGAGCTCTGGGCTCAGAGGAGAGAGGATGCAGCCTGGGTGCTGCCAACTACCAGAAGCTAACACACTCCATTCCCCGACCCTTCTCCATAGCTCTTTGCTATTTTATTTTAAGTAGGAAAGATGAAACAAATGTGGAGACGTAATCTTGCACATTTCTATGGCTGATGATTCAAACCCAGTGTGCGTGGCTGCAGAGTTTATACAAAACACAAAAGAGAACTTAATATCAGCATGAGTCATAAACTAAAGACAAGAAATGCACTGCTGATGTTCAGAAACGTGTGGACACTCATGTATGTCACTGCAGACAGGGTGCCTACAGAACTATTCTAAGTGAAACCAAGCCCATAGCATTTCCTGATCAATGTCCTCTGTCTTCCCGGCACACCTGGGTCCACTCCGTCCCTGAGCAGAGGAAGGACCAACTTGCCCGACCAGAGTGAAGACTCTTCTGAAGGCTCTCCACAGATTGAAACATGATTCCATTAATTCCCCGCTTCATTCGGTGATTTTTCCCTATAAATTCTTATTTCTGCATGTTTTATTTAAATCTAGAAATACATTTAACTATACTCCCATAATGGGAACAGATTTGTCATTAAATCCTCTGAAAGTTAGAATACTGTGAATAAAATATAATAGTATTTCTATTAGGAGTAATTTTTCCCATAAGCCCCTGAGCAACAAATCCTGAAGAACAATTATCAAGAGACAGACTCCAGCGAGAATAAATGTCACATGTGTGATATAGGACACACTGCACAGCATCTTTCCAGGTTCTCACTGATGAGCTGTGTTCCCTATAATTAGTCCTTGGGAAGCCGGGGTTTTAACAGCCAAAGGATTATGCATCTGATTACATAAATCTCAGCTACAAGAATAGTCAACCTCCCTACTTCTTACAAATTCAGTCTGCTTCAACCCAGTAGGACTTTTTGTGACGACCACGGGTATCTAAGACAACCTAAAATAAGTCACAACAAAGAACCTGAAGTATAAAAACAATACTGCATGGTATTTCCCAAAGTGCGTGAGGAAACATTCCACATGATTATTCCCAGATCGTCACACACACTTTCCCTGATGTTCTGGCTTGGATAGAATCAGAGAAGTTTAAATTAAGATGGCGCTCAGATTCAAGTGGCCAGCCCTCCACCGAATTCAAACACTGCCCTCTCCAGGACCAATCCTTGCACATGCCCACAGATGACACAACTTTGAGGAGAGAAGGAAGATGATAGGATTCCCTCCAATCACAAACCACAGGCAGATACATTCACAGAATCAACGACATGAATTTCCACAAACATTTCTCTTCTTTTTAAAAAAATTACAGAGATCTATTTGTACTTTTTGAACCAAATTTCTAATTCTATGGAAGGCATGAAAGGTTACCTCTGATTTTTTTCCTCACTTCTTTGGGGCTAGGAGGAAGGAGGCAGGATGGAGTGTATCTAAAAAGGTTGTTTTTTTCTTTTTTCACTGAAAATTAAAATCAGCATCTGAGCTTGACATAAGAATTTTAAGAGTCCTCCTACTTGAAAGGGCACAATTTTAAAATATGATTTTATACATTCAGACTCTAAATTGTACCCCTTTTAATATAGAAAGAAAAAATAAATAAATAAATAAATGACTCCATTTGGGTTGAGAGATCTTGTTTACTCAGTGGAGCTTTTAGGGCAAAAACAAAATGCCAGTTAATATACTGCAGTTTGAGGAGAGTTTGAGTAGAAACTGAAAGGGAGTTAAAAATTTTTATGAATTTAGCTGTTGAAATTTTTAGGCTTAATGGTGAAAAGTTAAGAAACTCTTTTTAAGAAGCACATACTTAATCTCTAAATCATGACCACCTCGAAGAAGTTAAGCAAATGTAAAAAAAAAAAGAAGAAAGAAGAGAAAAGCAAATGTAGTCAGTGTGAAGTCTTGGTTTTATTACAGGGTAACACAAGGAATTGAGCATCCAATTCCAGGTATAAAACATACTTTCTAAATTTGGTTGAGAACAAAATTGGCTGTGGTCTCAATGTGAAATCTACCAGAAGGCCCTGGTAGTGAATCAACACCATATTTTGTATGCTGCCATCAAGAAACATAAAGTTTGTTCTTCAGAAAGACAGGAAGCATGAACATTGTTGCATTTTTTTTCTCCTTTTAGGTTAATACTTGGATAAGGAATTGTATTAATTCTATTGTCCTTTTTTTTTTTTTGGTTAAAGGGCTTAAAGTCCTATAAGGAAATGATGCTCATAAATGCAATTTTTGTTGCTGTAATCACTGGTAAAGAAATGTTATCAGTGGGGCGCCTGGGTGGCTCAGTTGGTTAAGCGACTGCCTTCGGCTCAGGTCATGATCCTGGAGTCCCGGGATCGAGTCCTGCTTCGGGCTCCCTGCTCAGCAGGGAGTCTGTTTCTCCCTCTGACCCTCCCCCCTCTCATGCTCTCTCTCTCTCTCTATCTCATTCTCTCTCTCAAATAAATAAATAAAATCTTGAAAAAAGAAATGTTATCATTTTTGATAAATTTGTATTTGAACCTTATTTTGACAATAAAGCTGCTCCAAACTGTGTTGAATTTAAGAATACTGAAACTCACCACAAAGAGATCACACCCATAAAAAAGGCTATCATAATAATTAATAATAATAATAATAATAAAGGACAGGTAATAATAAATATTGGTGAAGATGTAAAGTAGAAGTCCTTGTACACCCGTGGTGGGAATGTGAGCTGGTACAGCTGCTTTGGAACAAAGTCTGGGGGTTCTTCAAGTGGTTAAACATAGAGTTGCCATAATACCTAGCAGTACAACTACTAGCTACATATGCAAGAGAAATGAAACCATGCCCCCACACAAACTTAAGCACAAATGTTTAGAGCAGCATGATTCACAATAGCCAAAAGGTGAAGACAACCCAGATGTCCATCAACACGTAAGTGGATAAACAAAATATGGTCTATTCATACTGTTAAATACTCTCTCGCCTTTAAAAGGAAGGAAATTCTGATGTATACTACCACATGGGAGAACCTTCAAGATATCATGCTGAGTGAAATAAGCCAGTCCCGAAAGACAAAACATGGTATGATCCCACTTCTACAATGGAACTTTCAGAGACAAATGAAGAGACAGAAAGTAGATTAGTGGTCACCAGAGGCTGTGGGGAGGGAGGATGGGGAGACAGTGTTCAAGGCATACAGAGTTTCAGTTGGGGAAGATGAAAAAGTTCTAGAAGGTAGAGTGGTGAGGGTTACACAACATTGTGAATGTAATGCCCCTGAATTATATGCCTAAAAATGATTAAAATGGTGAACTTTATGTTATGTATATTGTATCCCAATAATATACAATCCCAAAAATACAGCTTCATAGATACAAAAGTTGTAACTTTAATAGACTTACAGTTCTTAATTTGGATTAATTTCAGATATTAAAATGTTGACTGGGGAAGAAATACTACCGACGGATTGATGCATACTCCAACATGGAGGAACCTTGAAAACATGCTAAGTGAAAGTCAGCTATAAGGACCATGTATTATATGAGCCCATAAGAATAAGAATTTCTCAGAAAAGACAAATCTACAGAGACAGAAAGTAGACTAGCTATTGCTTAGGGCTTGGGGGCCGGCGCAGATAGAAGAACAAGAGCAGCTAAGGGGAGAAAGGTTTCTTTGGGGAGTTATAAAAATACTCTAAAATGGATGGTGGAAATGAATGTGCAACTCATTAAATATATTAAAAACCATTGAGTTGGACACTTTAAAGAGGTGAATTAAATGGTAGGTATCTCAAAGCTATTTTTTAAAAAGAATACAGGAACTCTAGAAATACATTGAACCCATTAACATCTACTTGCCCACAGCTATTCCAAATAGAAATTTAACTGACAAAGGAGAGTTCACAACCATAAGCAGCTCTATCAGTTATTTACTGCCATAATAATGCAGACAACAACCTCAAACCTCAGTGGCAGACACTGCCATACTGAGCTCCCCAGGCTCAGGGCCACGGTCGGCTCAGCAGGTGCTTCGGTCTCACTTCACCTGTCTTGGGGACACTGGCCGTTGGCTGATCTAGAAAGGCCCCATCTGGGATGACTCAAATCCTGTCTCACCATGCAGCCAACAAACCCAAGCACCTCTTATAAAGGTGGTACAGAAGCAAGAGAAGACATAGGAAAAAATGCAAGGCTGTTCCAAGCCCTTCATCTACCACCTTGGCGAGCATTCCACTGACCAAAGCAAATCTCGTAGCCTAACTCAGAATCAAGGGTCGGGAGAGTAGATTCTGCTTCACCTTTATTTTCTCCCCATTTCTACTTACAATTGTATCAGGAACTTTGAGATGTCTTGCTTTATTTCCGTTTAATCTTGATTTAAATAATAGCCACATTTAACATCTTTATAATTCAGCTTGAATAATGACTGCATAATTCAGGTAGATTCAAAAGCAAATACAATCTGTTTGCAACAGCAAACTCTGACATAAATGCCACTGGACGATGCTGTATGTGCCATGAGCCTTGACTGTGTCAGGTACCTTCCCCTTAAAGTGTCTTTGTGGCAGACATCTTTGTTGCTCAGGTGTGTTCACCACAAGCATTTTTGCTGCATAACTAGCAGCGAAGGAATTTGGCCATAAAAATTTTAAAAAGATAAAAGAAAAAATAGCCTGTTGGCAGTTTGGCTTGACAGTTTCGTTTCGTTTCTTTTCTCCATCGACATGCTACTCTCATTTTTATAGCATATAAATCTTAACCCCCCTAGTGGTCCATAGAGTGGCACGGTTCTGAACCTACATTGCCCGAAGAACTTTGGCACGTCGAGCCACGGACATGTTGGCAATATGCCAAGAACAAAAAACAGTGTGGAAGGCTTTCACGACAGGCTACAAAACTCAGTTACAAATATGTATCCTAGTATTTGGAAACTGATACTGCTCTTAATGAAGGAAGGAATTTTAGTGGAAAAAAAAGGTGTAATGCAAAATGAGGACACAACTTGACAGTCAAAACAAAACAAAAGTATGAACAAAGACTTGAAAGACAAGTGTTTAGGTACAATCCAGAAAATAAAAGCAGTTATATGCAGTGTTGGCATGAATCTACACCCATTTTAAATGTATTCAAATATTTTGTACTTCACAATAAAGTCTTTTTAATTTTTCCATTGATTTTTCATGTTTCATTGGGTCCTTTTTAATGAATGTCTCTCTTTCACTTTTCGTGATTTTATCTTTTATGGCAAAATGGCCTTATGGCCAATTAGGAATGTGCCAAAAGTGTTTGCTGCAAAAATGCTCTTGGCCAAGATGCTTTCGGCGAAACTACGGAGAACCCAGCTTGATGACTTGCCTTTTAATTATAGGAAATTTTAGCTTTTACAAAGAAAACTACTTTTTAAAGTGCTTTTCTAAATATTCTTCTCTTATCACTAAAATGCATGCCTGTATGCACAAATATAATTGGAATAGGAAAATGTTAATAACGACCCCCCACACACACACACACACAAACACAAACACACACACTCCCCTTGCTCTTGCCTGTGGATGAAAAGTGCTTTGTCACTGATATAACAGATGATAACTCTTTCTTTATGTTCATTTATAGGACTAGATTCATTTTATTTGTGTTGTAATTATAATGTGACATTACTCTGCATCGTGTTCCGGGTTTGCACGTTTTATTTCCAGAGAGTGGCTTCATATGTGGAAAATGAAATCTTATTTTTGCCTGTCAGTCTAAAACGACTTTGAATCCTAAATGGGTCTCACATGGCCCGCCTTTAAGACATTCTTTTTTGTTGTTACATTTTCTGCATGACGGACTGTATTGCTTACATGAATTATGTAACAAATGCCCACCCATATAGTGTTGGGTATACTTTTTTTTTTAAGATTTTATTTATTCATTTGAGAGAGAGAGAGAGCACATGAGGGGGTATACTTTTTATCCACAGGCAAGAATCAGAGGAAAGAAATGATTATATCATTAGAGTTTTTTTTTTTTTTAAGTGGTGGCTGTAGTTGATTTTGTAAGGAGTGACTTAAAAGTGGTGGCTCAAAGTAGGAATCTAAAGCCACTCCATTATTTGGAGGCTTAAGTAATCGTACCTGCCAGGAAATAGACCAGGGCTCTGCTCTCTCTTCTCTCCCCCTTCCATGTGTTTCAATTACCGGGAAGGTTAATGGTGCCGAACAACAGAGGTATGAAGGCGCCTTTCATTACCTTCAGCGTCAGAAGCCCCCCGAGCCTATTTGCCTTCTCTTACTGTTTATGGGGAAAGACAGAGTGTTCTCTCACATGCCAGAGAACATGAGAACTGACTTCGCACAGCCGAGCAGAACTTTGCCAACATTTTCTGGAAAACAATTCTGTCCCTTTCAGAGCCAGCCCGGAATGTAATTTGAACTCAAATACAAAGCAAAAAGTCCTCTAAGATGAGTTATGAAATCCTTTAATCTTGTGAAATCAGCAAACTGTCTTCTACATTCTCCTACATGTTCTCTCCAACAAGGGCTTAGTTACTAATCAAGCAAAGGCAGAGTAGACAAGTAGAGTGTCTCTTTGAATTTTTTATACTGAATTAACAAAAATAATAGGGGTGTTAAAGACGAGAGGGCAATAATGGGCAAAATGCACTAAGGCACTTCCCTCTGCTGCGTAGGTTCTCTCATCTCTCATCTGTAGGGTACCGTGATGCTGCCAACTGAAGTTTAAAACATTCTATAGATGTCCTCCCTCTCTCACTGTGTCTCTCTCTGTCAAATAAATAAAATCTTGAAAAAAAATTCTATAGATGTCCTTTGTGACCTCTCCTTTTGAAATATCATCCTCCATGTAGACTCCATCAGGATTAACCTTATATAGAAATAATCAGTACCTGAGAGCAGGGCAGGTTTTCAGGGAATGGAAATGAACTTCTGACCCCTACCAAATCTCTCTTGTTTAAGTATAGACTCGCCAATATTTAGCAAAAGACGAAAACCTTGTTTCCTTTTCCTCGTTATTGTTTCAAACATGTAACAAAAGCCATTAATTGTAAGACAGGCAACGTTGCCTTAAATTGTCCCTCCTCGGATCCTCGGCTTTGATCTGGGGAAGGACTTCAAGCCCCAAGAAAGGGTAACGTGTGCAAAGAAAAGATCACTGCAATAGGGTTTCTGGATAAAATACAGCACACCTACATAAACATGAATTTCAGAGAAACACATAGTTTGGGGGACATACGTATACTACACATGAATCTGGCAACTCTACATCAGGGTGTACAGCGGAGATGGGGGATGATTAGAAGAAAAGAGGTCACGGAGGGCATCAAAAATGAACATGATACTTCACAGTTGTGTCTAGGCAAAGGTCAGCGAACTCTGGCCTGAGCTGTTTCAATAATGTTTAACTGAGGAGCGCCTGGGTCGGTGAAGCGTCGTCTGTCTGTCTTCAGCTCGGGTCATGATCCTGGGGTCCTGGGATCGAGTCCCGTATCGGGCTCCCTGTTCAGTGGGGAGTCTGCTTGAGATTCTTTCCCTCTCCTTCCTCGGCTCCTCCTCCTGCTTGCAACATGCTCTATCTCTAAATAAATAAATAAAATCTTCAAAAACTAATGTATTACTGAGACACAGTCACACCCAGTCATTGGGTGCAGTCTGGGACTGCTCTCACTCCACAATTGCAGAGTTCAGTAGTTGCAACAGATACAATATGTCCCCTAGAGCCTAAAATATTTTCCATCTGACCCTTTACAGAAAAGGTTAACCAAACTTTTGTCCCAGGTAAATTCCTGAAATGACAGCTGCCCTCCTAAATACTTGCCATTCTCATCTCTGAAGAAATGTTCCTTTCCATAGGCATGCCCATAATTTTAAAGCTGAAAATACATTAGGATATCAAATAAGTGATATCATTTTACTCATTGGAATTAAACATAAGACAATAAAGTTACTTCAAGAAAAACAGAGCTTTGAAAAATGTTTATACATGTCAGCATTTGTGTTTCAGAACTCCAGACAGCCTCATGGAAAACTTATTTCTCAGCACAATGAAGCAGAGACTATTATGGAAGATTCAGGGAAATCAAATCCACCCAGCAACTAGATCTTCCAATCTTCAGGAGAACATTTCCTACCCAATGTGGTTCAAAGTGGCTTAAAGAAGCAATTGTTTAATTCTCATGTGGATAACTATGGTTCTGGAAGAACGAAGGAATTGTAGACTTAATCTCCAAGCAGTAAGAAGAAAAATTGGGCTTCCAAAGTCTGTAATGTGCCAATGAATAGCTGGAAGGAAGCATGCAGTTGGAAAGTAGGATTTTATTCCTCAGAGCCAACACATGGTTGAAGCCACTTGGTGAGTGGATAACAGCAGTGAAGTCTGGGGACCAAAGTCGCCCCCTACATGCAGATGGCAGACAGAAACAAGATAAAGTCCACATCACAACTCAGGGTTTGAAAACCTAGTTTGCAAATAAAAAGTGCAGAGAAGAAAATTCTATTCCTAACCTACCTGTGAAATGTATGCACTTAATTTTCAGATTATGAAGTGTACAAAGGAGGAGCAAGTCTAGACTGTTATGCCTGACGGCGCATCAGCTGCCAGGATTCCCCGATGCGAAGCTAAGGAATGACAGTGAAGGAGTGAACCCAGACCACTGCCAGCACCATGGCCGAAGACTGAAAAACACACATGAAGGGATTTCCTGACACGTATGGCAAATAACCCTGCATACAAGTCCTCCAGGCCATGACCTAGATGGTGTATGAGAAAAAAAGAAATAAAGAAACCAGCTGGTTGGCACTGGGGAGAGAGGACCAAGTCAGTTTCAGTAGACTTGAGGTTCCCAGGGCTCTGGGGATAAGAATGGTACAGAGTCCAACAGGCCGGGACACGACACCCTGGTGCTCTGGCCCTCGCCAGAGTGCTATAAACCTCAGTCTGCACACTTCCACTGTGAAAATAAAATCCAATGTATTTTATTAAAACTCTTCATGGAAAATGGCCAGGGCCAGTAACATAATGATAGTTCGATAAATGCGTAATATTAGTAATAGAAATAACTATAAGAATCTCCTAAGAACATATTTAATAACCTAGTGCATTTTGGGTCACCCATTTCTAGCCCAAGGATTTAACCTATCCTACCATAGTCTCTAATCTAGAGTCTACCTTCTGTTGGCCAGGGTATGCCAGGATGAAATGTTAGTGGTTTTGGTGCTATAGTCCTATAGTTTCTTGTGGCAGTGTTACAGATGGATGTTTCTAGACATACTTTTTGTATGAATAAACAAGTAAAAGTAAAAAAACATTCCTATGAATTGCATATTAAATATTAAAGTGTGAGCAATTCTAATTTAAAAATGAAAGAATTATAAGTGAAAATTTGACTAATGTGCTTTTCAGAAGCCACTATCGGACCTTTTCACAACAGAAAATTTTAAGTTGTGCTAGAAACATTCCTTGCAGAAGTCACACCTGACATAAAGAACTCTAATTAAACATAACATCTCCCATACAAACACATTCCTTAATAATTACTTCAGTGTGGAATAGGGAAATTATCAGATGGGATTGGAAATTTGTCAGTTGGTAGTTTTTCAGTGAAGCACACCTGAGTTAATTAAACCTCCAGCAGCAAGCAAGAAGACCATCTTGACAGAATCTTAGCCGTAGTCAAATGCAGGAGTTGTGGGAGTGTATTTATAGGGTTTGGAGTGTGAACTCAAATGGTTTCAGGTGGATTTTTCAAGATGGGGATCTGGCGGAGCTTGGGAAAATCTTATGACATAAGAGTAAGGTGGATTTTTCTAGATGGGGATCTGGCGGAGCTTGGGAAAATCTTATGACATAAGAGTAATGATTTGGAGGCTCATTATGAGGCATAAAGGCAATTCAGCAGAGAAAGGGTAGAATTTTCAAGAAATAGTGCTAGAGCAATTTGATCCTTATTTGATCCATTTTTTTAGAAACAAACTTTCATTTATACTTCATACTTTATACAAAAATTAGCTCAAAATGGATCATAGACCTAAATATAAAACCTAAAACAATACAATTTCTAGAAGAAAATATAGGAGGAAATATTTGTGACCTTGGATTAGGCAAATATTTCTCAGCTATGACGCCAAAATCACAATATATAAGAAAAGTCAATAAATTAGATTTTATCAAGATGAAAATGTCTGCTCTTTGAAAGAAACATTCAGTTAAGAAAGTAGAAATCATGAACTGGTCAAAAACACTTGCAAGTAACAGATTTGATTTAAAAAAACGTGTATATATAAATAACTCTTGAAACTCAATAATAAAATCTGAACAGACCAATTTCTGGTAAGGAGATTAAATTAGTATACAAAAACATCCCAACAACAACAACAAAAAGAAAGTCCAGGACCAGACAGCTTCACTGGTGAATTACACCAAACATTCAAAGAACAATAATACCAATCATCAATCTCTTCAAAAAATAGAAAAGGAGAGAACACTTCTCAATTCATTTTAGAAAAAATAAAGTTCCCTGATACCAAAACCAGACAAGAATGTCAAAAAAAAAAATTAGAGGTCAATATCTCTGATGAATATAGACATAAAAATTCTCAACAAAATATTAACAAACCAAACTGAACAATACATTAAAAGGATCAGATGCCATGACAAGTGGAATTTATTCCAGGGATTCAAGGAGGGTTCAGCATCTGCAAATCAATCCACTGATATGCCACATTAACAAAATGATGGATAAAAATCATACAATCATCCAAAAGATGTAGACAAAACATTTGACAGAGTTCAACATCCATTCATGATAAACACTCTCAACAGAGTGGGTATAGAAGGGATGTACCGCAACATGATAAAGGTCTTCTGAAAAATAAATGAATAAATCTAAAAAAAAAAAAAAAAGGAAATCTTAAAAGTTCTTATCACATAAAAAAACTGTGTTAACTCTGTGTGGTACACATGTTAACTAGACTTACTATGATGATCACTCTGCAATATATACAAATATTGAATCATTCTATTATACATCTGAAGCTAATATAATATCATAGTATATCAGTTATACCTCAATAAAAAAATAACAAACAACCCAACTTTTTAAAAGGTGGTCAAAATTTGAATAGACACTTCACCAAAGTTGTATAGAATGCAGATTAGCACAGGAAAAGATGCTCTGCATCATAGCCATTAGGGAAATGTAAACAAAATTCATAATGGAATTATTCTACATACCGATTAGAATGGATAAAATTAAAAAGACAGATGATAGCAAACGTTTTATTTGTAATAGCCCCAAACAGAAACAACACAAATATCTATCAATAGGTGAAATATCTCTCAGTACACAAATTGTGGTATATCCATACAGTAGAATACTCAACAATAAAAATAAATGTGTTATAGATAACTGTAGGAAGATAGATGAATCACAAAATAATCATGCAGCATAAAAGAAACCAGGCAAAAAATAATATATTCTTTGTGACTCTATGTAAAATTCTCTATGCAACACAAACCAATCTACAGCGGCAGAAAGTAGGTCAGCGGTGGTCAGTTGATGAGGATGGTAAAGAGAGGTGACCAGAAAAGTTTATAAAGGAGCAAGAACTATCTTTGGGGGAGATGGATATACCTTCATTTTCTAGATCGTGAAGATGGATGGTGCCATGGGTGTATATATATCTCAAAACTTGTCAAAGTAGACACTTCAAAATATGCAGGTTAGTTCATATCGATTATACCTTACTAAAGTGGTTCAAAAAGGAACACATTCCTACAAAAAAAAGAGAGAATGTAAAAATATTAGCGAGTGAGCATTATGATTTTTACTGTTGGAATTCCCAAAGGCACTTGGTTAAATGGTACTTTTTCAGTGAAACATTCCAAGTTGTCCTCTTTGGTATGAAAAGAACAAAAAAACAAAAAAAACAAAACTCCTAAGACTCAAGGGATCAGATAACATACCCCACTTATTCTTTTCTCTCTTTTTTTAAGATTTTATTTATTGATTTGACAGAGAGAGACACAGCGAGAGAGGGAACACAGGCAGGGGGAGTGGGAGAGGGAGAAGCAGGCTTCCTGCCGAGCAGGGAGCCCGATGCGGGGCTCGATCCCAGGACCCTGGGATCATGACCTGAGCCGAAGGCAGAAGCTTAAGGACTGAGCCACCCAGGCGCCCGCCCCACTTATTCTTTATGTCATATGTTACTCCACCGCTACACACACACCTACCTACTAAAAGTATGAAAAAGACCTAGAGCCCAAAAATGGTGTAAAGAACGCTCAGCCTCTCCCGCACCACCTGAACACCCCAGCCCAGTGTGCTGATGGAAAAGTTGCTGTGGAAAGCGTGTCTTACACTCAGAAAAACAAACCAGCATACTAAAGCACAAAGCTTGCAGAATTCTAGCAATAAAATAAAAAGAAGCTCATTGGAATTAAACCTGTTGAGATAGACCAGGGCAGCATCCAGGAACCTGTCCTTTTTGCAATCCAGTGGTGGAATTAAAGAAGATAATTTAACTCCACTAATAAACACTCAAAGAGGATTCCAGACAACGGAGCAAAATTGATCCTCCCTGTCATAGGGCAGAAAGGCCTCCCCCACGTACTTGAAGGAGCTGAAATATTAGTGAAGGAGATCAGGCTATGCCAGCCCAAAATATGCCTTGTTAACGTCAAGATTGTTTTGAGCTAAAGGCAGTTGAAAATCGACAGATGCGGCAAGAAACTTTCCTCCCCTTTTCTGCCTAAAATCAGAGTACTACCTTCCCTTGTGAAAGTGTATCTGCTCCCGTAGCAGGCAGAAGAAATAAAATCGGCACTGAGATGCGCCCACATAAACAAACCTTACCAAAATAACTCTTACCTCCCATTAGTTTCCCTCATCCATTTCCTAGTCACTTTCCTGCAATGTATCATCCTTCCAAGCCCAAACCCCCTTTCTTTTGTTGAAAATGGAATATAAGCCCCTGTGTCTAACTGGTTTCACTCCCTTTCTGTGGACTCTCATACATAATAAAAGATTAATAAAAATTGTATGTCTTTTCTCCAATTAATCTGTATCTTGTTAGTTTAATTTGCACACCCTTTGGGACAGAGCCTAAGAGGGTAGAGGAGAAGATTTTCTTCTCTGACATTAGCAATAAAGGAGAAAATGTGTTTTAGTGATGAGATAAGGGTAAACTTTGGAGTTGATCAAATCATCACATCAGTCACCGGGGTCTTCTATCCCGAGCACCCTCCTTGGTATCATTGTCTTGCTTCTGCCTTTTATGATACTCAGGAGAGTTGCAGTGTCCAGGAATGTTATCTGCTTTCTGCAATGTGAGTCCTATATACAGACATTATTTAAGAAACTATTTCCATACTTCCCTTTAAACATGGTCAAGGTAAAACCATTAAATTCATGTCCTAAGCATGATGTCAGCTCAGCACACAAAACAGGCCCTCGAGAAAGTGCAACATGCCTATGGATTTCGGGTATGGTGTTAATAACCGCCTCAGGATTGTCAGAAAACAGAAAACACTGCACTGCCTTGTATTGGCCAAGTGTGAGTAAAATGCATCTGCAGGTGCTTCATTCTCCTCAATGATGCAGCTACCTGGAACTTGTAACATTTCACCAATACTATGCTTGCAAAGAGCAGTTTCTGCTCTCACTCAGATTTATACTCCACATAGTCTGGGTTGTTTTTTTTTTTTTTTCATCATGTGAACAGTTTCAAGATTCACTGTTACAATGGGGCAGCTGGATAATGCATCTGGGAATACCCTCCCCAGTAATATGTAGTCTCCTAGATATTTATTGGTCAGATAAGAAAGAGAAAAACCCTTGTAAATTGGTGTTAAGAAAAATTACCCAAAAACCTGGAAAAAAGCTAAAAGATTTTAACTTGCTGTTTCTTGGGGTCAAACTGGAGCTTGATTATCAGGTCTGCCTGAGGATTATTTGACTCTCCAGGCATGTACTTTTGTTTCTTTGTTTGACTTGCTATTTAATATTGATAATGGTGTGTTATAACTCCGAAAGGGTTGATGCTAACTTGTAGAAAAACGATTCTTGTCAGACAGTGATACAAATGAATTTGGTCGAGTGGGTACAAATGATTCCTGTCTGAGAGAAAAGATAACCCCCAAAATTTAGAATTTCAGCTGGTTTTCCCTACAGAAGATTAGGTGGTTTTGTTTTGTTTTGGTTTGGTTTGGTTTTGATTAAGTGTTTTTTTTACCTAAAATTTTAATGATCTTATGTAAGAATTCTCTCTTCCAGCTACTGTAAAGGCTTCCACTCCATCCTGTTCTCTCCAACCAGCATTATCATCAAGCTGGTTCTCTTATTAATGAGCTAATTAAATCTATGACATATACTCATTTTATATTTGCATGAGAGTCATGGGTTTAATTTTTGAAAATTATACTTTAACAAAGAGCAAGTGTGAATCATACTGCATGAGCCAGTCCATAAACTGTGGGTGCATGAAGTAAGGGTCATCTGCACGGATATATACACACAGGAAAACTAGTTGCTTTCAAACAGTAGCTCTGCAATCTTTCCCCTGCTGTTATCTGGGTTCATAAGATTTGACAATATCTAGTATATATGTTATGCTTCTCTGTTAAAAACACTTGGGCCCACATTTGTTCTATGCCATTGTAATTTTGGACTACTGTTTCTCATAGGATAGTTAATGCCTAGCCCTCTGTGCATGGGTCTGATAACAGGCTCTCATCTGAAGCTGAGATATGTTCTAGAAAGTTAGAACCTACAGCTCCATCCTTCCTGAATGCTGGCATATCCTCACTCAGCACCACCTCCCAGCCCTGGGTGTTCCTACTGTTTTCCCAGAAGAGAACCACTCTTCCTTCCCTCTGGTCTTCCCCCTCTCCTGGGGAGGCTGCTCGGACACCTCTACTTCTTCTCCCCCCTCCCCACAGCCGCTCTCCACCAAGTCCCAACATCCTTCTTTAAAGGGGCTATTTCCCTTGCAAGCAATTTCATTAGAATTGCTCTGATTGGTGGATACTATCGAAAAGAAGGAATCAAACACCTGGCCTGGAGGTATTTGCAACTATGAGTGAAGGAAAGCTGAGAGGGACTGATTTCATAAATGTATTCACTAATTTTTTACTTCTAAACAATATCGTGTCCCTACACCACTTAGGACCTGTAGACCTGTGAAAATGAATTTTAAATCAACAAAGATTCAGTGTTATTCAAGTCAAAGGATGTATTCTACTTAGTATTTTTGAACCGGAACAAGTGTTGAACTTGGTCCAAAGATGAATAAGGCAAACCACCTATCCTCGAGAAGGTCGTAGTGCAACAGAGGTGACATATACCTACACAGAACATAGGAGATAGAGTTCATAAATATTGTAGAGGTACAAACCAGCTGAAATAGGGCGTAATGAGGGAGAAACACATGACTTAGAGGATCTGGAAAGGCTTTCAAGGGGTGTGAAATTTTAGCTGGGCTTTTAGTGATCGATTAAAATTGGGGGGAGTCAAAATCGAAGTAGGGAGAAAGGATAGCCAGGTGGGGAAGCAGCGTGTTAACGAATGAAGAACCTGGTTCTTTTCCGTGCCCCTAAAAGTGTAACCTTCAGTGACAGTCATTACTTAGATGTGATATGACTCAAAAAACATATTTTCACTAAAAAAAATTTTTAGAGGAGTCTGAAGCTATATTTAAATGAGATTCACTCAAAAATGGTATCACTTTGTGATTTTGATTAAAAGGAGCATTTCCAAATGTGCACCTGTTTAAAGATACACAGCAAAACAATGATTTCCCTGATTTCAAGGCAAACTTGGCTCCCCTCCCAGCCTCTTCCCACGCCTGCAGCTACCCAAGAAATGTCACCCAGGAGCACCCAGGAGCCACCAGGGCCTGAGCAGGAGGTGCAACTGGGCGACCCCGAGGATACACCGAGGCTCTCACCTTTCAAAAGCACACGTGGAATATTTGGCATTCTCTTTCATCTTCTCAAATTGCTTCCAAAATCACTAATCTTCATAAATAATGAAAATTCCAAAGGTCAGGGAGAACCTTGAAGATTAAAAACCAAAAGAGGCAGCTCAGAGTCCGAGTCTGACAACTGACTCCATCACCTTGGGTGTTTCCCAGGTGAAATGAGGCAGTTTGGGCAGGTGGAGTAGGCAGGTGCACATCTGGATCTGGAGCTCCAGGAAGAGGCTGCAGAAATAAAATTGGGCGCTCTCAGAGAACACAGGTTTACAGGAAGCCAACCTCTTAAACTCAATTAAACGTTTGGATTACCACAAGATAGTTCGCTATCTGCAGAAGGGCAGGGGCCAGGAAGGCCGTTGAGGAGGGCAGCTGGGGAAGGCAGTCAGGAGAATACAGGACTCTGGAAGACACCGAGAGACCGAATATCCAAACGGACCATGGCCAGACCATATATAAAAATAAAACTCTGACTCAAAACCTCAGTGACCTGCCAAGGAAGCCAACCCCTTCTCTATAACTGGCCCGGTAAGGCAGCCTGCTCTAAGTCAGACTTGTAACTCTGTAAATAATACAGGAAGCCCAATAATAACTTCCATAACAGTGAAGCCAAAATAGCCAAGAGTTAACTAATAACTGGCAGCTCTCCTACCTTGTTGTCCCACTTCCAACTTAGGACCAACCAGAGAAAGCCAGCTGTGCTCCCCTAACACCAATCCCCCGGGATGGGCACCTGCTAGTTAGCCGCCTCCAGCTTCCCTCCACACCACTGCTTCTGCTCGGGGCATACCTGAACCTTCCTTTCTCTCCACCAGAAAGTTCTCCCACACGCCCGTCTGCCTTTGAGTCTGCGCCAGACCCAAGCGATGGTGGCTGACTCCCTTGCTAGAGCGAGCTCTGAATAAATAGCTTGTCCTCATTTCGCTGGTGTTCATTTGCTTCCGAGCACGGTAGGCAAATGTTTTCAGAAGGCAAGGGTGTTGAACTGGGTGCGTCCCTGTGCACAGGCTGAGTAAGATGAGGGAGCAATGTGTCCCTTGTGCTTGGTAATATGGAGGCCATCAGTGGCCGTGTCACTTTGCAGGAGCGCCAGGACGCTGGGTAAGGGGAAGAATTAAGAGGGGTTGAGAAAGTGGACACAGCAAACATGGATGATGACTTTGTAAAAAAAAAAAAAAATTTCCAGAGGAAGAGAAAGAGAATTTGGAGAGTAGAGAGTGGAAATAGATGGTTTTACAACCCACGTTTTAAAAAGACTGCGGAACATGTCTATGTTGTGTTGGGAATAATCCAGTTTAGAGAGCACTGCGGTGATGCCGGAAAGAGCACAACTTGTTGAAGATGGGACGTCACGAAGCTGTAAGGGGGCAAGGGACCCAGGGCAGGAGCAAGAGGGAGGAGGGAACTTTATCCTTTAAAGGGATGGCAGAAGATGCACGTAGATGCCAGTAAGTGGAAGACTCTCGGAGAGGAGAGAGAATTCTTCCAAATGCTTCTATTTTCTTAATGAAGTAGAAGGTAAAGCCACTAGCTAGGGGGGAAATGGAGACTCGTTGGCGGGAAGCTGTCACAGACACGGAGCAAGGATCCTGCTGGAAAGTGTGGTAGGATCCCACAGCACAGTTAAATGTGTCTGGTGAAGGACCAAAAACTTCAGGAGAGTCTGGTGAGCCCAGTGGCTAGATTTGCTCCGACTGTTTTGTTCATAGGAAGGTTTCCATAGGTGGGGTGCGGTCCAGGGGGGAAGCAAATACAGGGAGGCAGAAAGGATCTAAACTGTGGAGGGCACGTGCCGGGAAGAGAGCATAGTGTCCGTCGCGTGGTGGAGCCTCACCTAAACTAGCAGGAAAATCAAGGCAAGAATCGCTGGAAACCGGGCATGAAGTGTAGAGTCTGGCTTCCCAGGGACATAGAGAGGCTTGAGGCAGGGATGCTGAAGCAATTGAGCTGGAAGGATAGAAAACGCAACTGAAACTTGGAATATTGAATAAGGAGACGTTGGAAACGCTACACAATGTGCTGGTGATCCCAGCTCCGAGGGTGTGACACGCAGGAAGCTGGTGGAGGGGAGCAAATCCAAGTGCAGGGAAGCAATGAGGCTATACGCACGTGAGTAGTTAAGAGTATCACAGGCTGGCTGACGGGGGTTGGCCTCAACTTCCAAAACTCAGTGTGCAGGAAATGTTAAAGCATCTTATTTTATTTTTTTAATTTTCTATAAATGCACTTAGGTGAGACCCCAGACTCCAGTGCGGGAGAGGATGAAACCGCCATCGCTCTCGTCCCTCCAGGCTCCAGAGTCCCAGCAAGGCTCCAGCTGACCCCGTGCCGAGTTCCAGTGAGCCCCATCCCTGGAGCCTCTGTGCTGGTATACACACCACATTCCTTTTGAGATCTTGTCACCTCCTTGGGCCCTGGTGTCCCCTACCCCGATTGCTCCTCTCTCTCCTTTGCCCTCAGACAAGCCAATATTGCTCCTGAAGACTGACCTCGGGCTTCCCTTGTGTGGAGCCCAGTGGGGAGCCCCAGGCAAGGGTTGACAAAGCTGAGTTACCAGAATAAAACGAGAGAAGAGGGGGAAATGTGGGCAGCAAAAGCACGATTTAATGTTTCCATAAATTATTCTGGGAAAATTCCAAAAGTATTCTTGGTGTTTGTGATTATATCTGCCATATTCTGAGTATAGTAAGTGTATTCCAAAATGTAAATTGACATCTGTTGAAATAAGCGAATAAGGGCATTTTAAGTCTCATTATGACTTTTCGGACGCCTATACAAAAAATCTGAGCACACAATGGCTCCATAATCAAATATTATTATTTATTTTATTCTTTCTTACTGACGTATTAACAGAAGCAGACAAAAAGGAAATGTGATTTACTTTAAGCTTGTATTCCATTTTAGGATGTAGAGGTAATTACGAACGTATCCATTCAATCAAAGGAAGCCCCCCACCAAGGGGGGCAGGCAGCCGCAGTGTAATTACAAAAACAAAAGCTATTCTCATGGTGTTGTTTATATTGGACCAAATAAAAATCCACAAATTCTAGACACTGAAAGGCAATTTAATTCTCAGGAGGTGTCTGACCCCCCTGTCCCCATCTTTGTAGATTCCTGGCTAATTCATTCTTCTCTGTCCTTTATAAGGAATTAGATGAAAATTGTAAATAAAAAGCATGCCGTCAATACTCTATTGTGGATTGGCCCTCTGTAAGGATGTTCCTTTGCTGTTGAATCTGAGTGGTGCCCCTGTCCTCCAGGAGGGGTTTGGGGGATTCTGACGGCTGCCAGGGGATCCTGGAGAACCTATCGCGTGTCACAGTACCAGGATCATGACAGGTAAACGGACTGCAGCTAGGAGGTGTAAACTGTGCACAGTATTCTCTAAAATAAAAGTAAACATTGTAAAATGCATACATATGGCGCAACATTGGAAAGGGCTTTGCAGAGGAGGTCACAGGTGCCACCAGGGCCCCTGGGGCAGGGAGGAGTCATGTAGAGCCGGTCTGAGCCCTACAGACTCCAGTCCAGTTCTGCCTGTGCTGCTCACAATCGTTAAGTGAAGCTCTCGGAAACTTAGCTTCCTTTTTATTAAAAGAATCTTAAGGACCGGGAACAATTTGGATTTTCCCTTGTTTGAATGGATACTTTGTGTCCACCTCTAGTCCCAGTGATCATTGGTTCATGTGTTGGCCTGACTTTAACCTAATTTTATCTATTTTAATGGATTTGTTAAATAATATTTTAATGAGAATTAAAATACTCATATAAAAATAATATAAATAACACACTTGTGAAGTTAACCAGAATCCAAAAAGTAAAATAGTTGCCAATGTATTTTTCTCTCATAATGTCCCCCTTTTATCAACATGAGCACCTGTCTTGGGGCGCCCAGGTGGCTCAGTCGGTTAAGCCTATGACTCTTCATCTCAACGCAGGTCTTGATCTCAGGGTCATGACTTCGAGCCCCACATTGGGCTCCACGCTGGGCATGGCACCTACTTAAATAAAAATAAAAATAATAAAAATAAATAACTTATTGTTGGTTCCTGATTCTCCCGGGAGCTGGTGTAATCTGAAACTGGTTCCTGTATACAGAGGCCAGGAAGACCAAAGAAAGAGGCAAGTCACTCCGGGTTGGTAGGTGGTGGTTTTAATAAGCAAAGGGAACTCACATAAGAGGCTTGTCTTGGGCAGCAGTGGGATGAATGGATCCCTCACCTGCCCACCAAATCTGAAATGTTTACAAAGAAGCCTTAACTGGATTTAGTCGTGTATACCATCCAGATGGTCTCCACCCCACATCGCTATGTCAAGGCCATGTCCTTGGAGCAGCATCTGGGGACGGGAAAGGCAAGCAGAACCCACATTCTGAGGGCAGAGAGGGGGTGAGGAGTTCCCGATTGCCTGGGTCCAGCTCACAGGTCAATCAGCAGGCACATCTTTTCAATGATGTTCCTCAACACTCATTCTCTGATTCTGTTTGTTCTTGAACTTTCTAAAAAGGATTTTATAATGAACATCATCTGACTCTTTTTACTCAACAAGATTTTATTAGGATCTCTCTGCTTTGTCCTGCAGAACTGTAGTACATTTATTTTCACAGCCATGTATAGGTATCCATTGTGAGGATATCTGCAATTTTATTACCCATGTTCTCATTCATGCCATTTGGGTTATCTCATTGGTTTTTATTATCACAAACGTTCTTTTATATCTCTGCATTTTTCTTGCATACCTAGGAATTGTTAAGAATCAAGGGTCTAGGGGGCGCCTGGGTGGCTCAGTCGGTTAAGCATCTGCCTTCGGCTCAGGTCATGATCCCTGGGTCCTGGGATCAAGTCCCAGGTTGGGCTCCTTGCTCAGCAGGGAGTCTGCTTCTTCCTCTCCCTCTGCTCCTCCCCGACTCATGCTCGCTCTCTCACCCTCTCTCTCTCATTCACTCTCTCTCTCTCTCAAATAAATAAATAAAATCTTAAAAAAAAAGAATCAAGGGTGTAATAAAGAGTCTGACCCCACTGTTTGATGTTTGAGACTTTCAAGCCTCACTCCTCTTCCCTTCATGCCCCTATATGGACAAGCTGATAAGAAATGCCAGTGTCCCCTCCTTTGGCACAGGTGAGACATTCAGGTCACACACCAAGATCTTCATCTCAACCCCAACCCCAAGCCCTAACCCTCATAAAACCTCCAAGCCATGTGTGGACCAGCTTGGGAAGCCTTCCTTGCTTTCCCCAGAAAGTCTCATATATAAGTATAAAACTTTTCATACCTTCTTGGCGCACGTGTGTGTGTGTGTGTGTGCGCGTGTGTGTGTGCGTGTGTGTGTGCGCGTGTGTGTGCGTGCGTGTGTGTGGTGTCATCATTTTTGACAACCATACCCAACTTTGGGTAGAAATCCATCCTGTCTCTGCAGGTTGTTGAAAACAACAAATGCTGTGGTTCGGTGGGTTAAATGTCCAAATCTTGGTTTTTGGCTCAGGTCATGACCTCAGGGTCCTGAGATTGAGTCTTGCATCAGGCTCCATGCTCAGTGGGGAGTCCACTTGAGATTCCCTCTCTCCCTCTCCCTCTGCCCCTCCCCCCACTCATGCACACACACTCGCTCTCACGATCTTGCTCTCTCTAAATAAATAAAGGAAATGTTTTAAAGACATACCTCTTTTACATGGCTCGTATGAAGTTGAAGTAAGCCAATATAAATTCCCTAGCTTTGTAGGTGTCCTGTATTAAATCTTAGTTTGCATGGCTTTTCTGTTGCTCAGAGACACGCCCCTCGGTTGGTGCTGAGTAGATTTAAGAATCCAGAACTCTGGAAGGACTCTCAATTAAGTATTCTTTCTTCCAAGACAAGGAAAGGGATAACAGAAAGTGTGTGCCTTTTTACCTGGGCACCTCATATCCTGTAAGGCTAGGTGAACCGCAAAAGTCTTTGTCTTTGAGCGACTCGCTTTGGATGGCCCCAAAGAAGATGAGCCTGTGAGAGGAGCCACCACCAACCCCACGGCAACTTCCCGGGACACCATCCTCCTGGGACACCATCTTCCTGGGGCACCATCCTCCCAGCACCCCATGGCCACGCGGCTTCCTGCTTCCTCCCACCCACACTTGCCGACGATGAAGGTAACATCCACCATTTCAAAAGTTTGCAGCTTGTCCTTATTCCATTATTTCACACTCATAAAACACACAAAACAACCAAAAAAAAAAACCAAGAGTAAATGAAAAAGCTGCTTCTGTGTCATAATAGACTTCTCAGAACCAAAGAAGGATAATGATAAAAAAGAACTGTTTTAATTTCAGTGTCAGGTTTCCTACAAAGAAATCCTGCATTACTGGACGTGAGGCTAAGCTCCATAAAACGAGTTGTGTGTCAGCATAAGAGGGTGAGATTTTAGAGGTTACGCCTTCAAACTTGTCCACGGCATCGTATGAATATCGAAGACCAGAATATAGATTTTTTTCATTATTTTCAAACTGTTCTTCTTTCCGAAGCCAACTTATTGATCATACTTTCAGTATCTACGGTATAACCCAGTCAGTTAACAATAGATTATTAATAAATATAAGTTATGTTGTTGATTAAGATCCAGTGGCAAAGTCTGTGGTCACAAGGGGTTCGTCCCAAGGAAAGTCCTTGCTCATATTGGAAAATGTGAATGGGTCAGGTACCTGGGTGGCTCAGTCGGTGAAGAGTCTGACTCTTGGTTTTGGCTCAGGGCATGGTCTCAGGGTCCTGGGATTGAGCCTCATGTCAGGTTCCATGCTCAGTATGGAGTCTGCTTCTCCCTCTTCCTCTGCTTCTCCCCCCCAGCTCTCTCTCTCTCAAACAAATAAAATCTTTTTTAAAAATGTGAATGAGTCATGCCTCTCTAAGTATTACATTGGGAATCATTATTACTGAAATGAATAAAAGTTAATATGGAATTGGGTTGACCTCCAATAAGACTAAAAAATATTTTCAAACTACACAGTTTTAATTAAAAAAACAACCAAAACACTGCTTCTGCCTCATGTGAAAACAAATCAAAGAACAGCTTTTTATATCACATCTAAAAATTTAATTCTAAATACCAGTTTTTCAAAAAATAGAACCACAGTGAGTACTTCTAAATGTATTCTATGAGGTCAGCATTATCCAATATCAAAAACATAGAAAATATTATTAAAAAAGGAAACATTCAGACAAATATCTTTCATGGGTACAGATACCAAAATCCTCCATAAAATATTAGCAAACCAAATCCAATAATAGATGAGAAGAATTATATACCAGGACCAAGAGGGATTTATTCCAGGTGTGCAAGACTAGTTCAATGTTAGAAAATTGATTAGTGAAATTCACCATTTCAACAGGCTAAGGAAGAAAAACTGCATGATCATAGCAGTAGCTGCAGAAAGAGCATTTGACAAAGACATAAAAAGTATACAGATTGGAAAAGAAGAAATAAACTGCCTTCTTTCCCAGACGACATGATTGTCTATGCAGAAAGTCTTATAGAATCAACAAAAAATTCTGGTAACCAAAAAATAATTATGGCAAGATCGCAGGGTATATTTTCATACATAAAAGTTGATTGCTTTCCAATATACCAACAATGTACACTTGGGTTTTAAATTAAAAACACAATATCATTTACATTAGCCCCAAAAGAATGAAATACTTAGGTATAAATCTAACAAAATAGGTATGAGAGATACGTGATTAAAAGCCACACACCTCTGATAAAAAGGATATTTAAATAAATGGAGAGATATTTCATCTCCCTTTTATAGGAAGATCAAAAATTGTTAAGATGTCAGTTCTCCCTAACTTGATCTCTTGATCCAATGAGCCCAAATCAAAACCCCAGCAAGTTATTTTCTGGATATTGACCAACATATTCCAAATTTCATAAAAAAACAGAATAGCCAACGCACTATTGAAGGAGAAGAACAAAGTTGGAGGAATGCCACCCCCCAACATCAACACTTACTATAGAATTACAGTAATTAAGACCATGCGGTATTGGCAAAAGAATAGACAAATAGATCAATGGAGCTGAACAGAGAGCCTAGAAATAGAACCACACAAATACAGTCAACTGATCTTTGACAAAAGAGCAGAGGCAACGCTGCCTTTCCCAAAAATTAACTTGAAAGGGATCGCAGACCTAAATGTAAAACACGACGCTATTTAACAGAGGAGAAAAATCTAGGTCACCCAGGGTTGGGCAATGATTTTTAGACACAACGCTAAAAGCACACTTCTTGAATGGAAAAACTGATAATTTGGATTTCACTAAATTAAAAAACTGCTACAAAACCACAGACTGGTGGGCATGCAAAATGGTACAGTCACTTTGGAAGACAGGTTGACAGTTTCTTACAGGATTAAACATACTCTATTATATGACCCAGCAATCACACTCCTTTGTATCTGCCTTCCGTAGATGAATGGATAGACCAAGGTGATATACCCAGACAACAGAATAGTATTCCTCAATAAAAAATAAAAGAGCTATCAAGCAAAACAAAACCAAAGACATAGAGGAACCCTAAAAGTATACTGGTAAGTATAAGAAGTGTGTCTGAAAAGGCTACATACTATATCATTCTAACCATATGGCATTGTGGAAAAAAAAGCAAAACTACGAGGATAGTAAAAAGATCAGTGGTTGCCAGGAGCTAAGGACAAGGGAGGGAATGACGAATCGGTGGATTGCAGGAATTTTTAGGGCAGTGAAACTCTGTAGGGGACTATGATGCTGGACACGCGACATTATACATTTGTCAAAAGCGCTAGAATGTACAACACAAAGAGTGAACCTTAATGAAAATTTTAATTAACAATGTTTCAATATTGGCCCATCAACTGCAACAAATGTACCACTAATACAACATGTTAGTAATAGGGGAAAGGAGATGGGGGCGTCGTGAGGGTGAGGGGAGTGAATGGGAACCCTATACGTTCTGCTCAGTGTTTCTATAAACCCAAAACCGCTCAAAAAAAAGTTCTTAAATTCAAATAGTAGTGGCAGAGAGAGGTGGAGATTTATATGAAAGTGTTGACTCATGAAGGCTTTGGAGACTTGAACAAAGTGAATTAGTGGTGACTTAGGCTCGGGGGCTTGGGGAGATGTGGGGTCATCACCCAAGGGTATGGGATTCCTTTTTGGGGTGATGAAAGTGTCCTGAAATTAACTGTGGGGATGATTACCTTCTTTGTGAATATACTAGAAACTACTGGATTGTGCACTGTGTGATATGTGAATTATATCTCAATAAAACTGGTGAAATAAATCAAAGGGCCTAGATTTGTATTTCAAAGTTAAACCAATAGTATTTCATAGTTTGTCTCTCACCAGAGTGCGTGCTCTAAGGTCTTAACATCTGACTTCTTACCAGAAAGTCAATAATGTTTAAAAGTATAAAACTCCAGAGTGAACATCAGTGTTTTACTGATTTCAGTGAAGGTTAGGAGAATCACAGGTGCAAGAGACCCTTAACAACATTTTCTTTCCAGACCACGGACTGTTCTGGCAAGATTTTCAAGTGCCATTATTAATTACACGGAAACTG
This sequence comes from Eumetopias jubatus, assembly GCF_037043125.1. NCBI lineage: Eukaryota > Metazoa > Chordata > Mammalia > Carnivora > Otariidae > Eumetopias > Eumetopias jubatus. The sequence goes on along the minus strand of NW_028274821.1, from coordinate 4,973,657 downwards.
TATACAATGTTAATTTGGGCTGAAGTTTTGAGCGTTTATTTTTGAATAAAAACAATTACAGTCACCCCCCCCCCACCAACACACGCAGGCAGAAGAGCACATCCTCCTTCATGAAGCTACCAGCTCAACTGAACGCCACTTCAAAGAGGGAATACAAAAGACAGAGCACAGTACAAATACCCAGTATTGCCATCAGCTCGGGCACAGTGGTGGCTTTGTCATCAGAAGTAATGGGAAGAACGAAAGAAGGGATGAACGTTCGGATTACAGGGATTCACAAAATAAGCTTTGTCTTCCTTGGAGGGCTTGCCAAGAAAAGAGATTAGACATCAGAAAGAAGAAATGTGAGAGCCACAGAGAGGAAGAAGTTTTGGAAAATGAATTCTCCCAATTATTGTGTCTGGCTGTTTAACTTTGTGGCATGTATCTGACAATTTGAGCTGCTTTCCATGCGATTCACTCCAACATGAGTGGAATTGAATTAGCATGATTATTTTAAATGGAAGCTATCTTACAAAAAGGGTCTGAGACCTAAAACTGATAATATGATTAGTTGCTGATGATTTTTAAATACCACGTGGGAATCTGTTGAGAGGGATGTTTAGCAGCTGATATTTCGAGTCTCCAGCTCATCTCCATATCATCAAGTGAAGATCACATTTCAGTGTACTCTTTAGCTCTACAGGACACCCCCTCCCACGTGTTGGGATTAAACCTTAGGTCCTGGGAGACTTGATCTAAACTTGAAGAGTCATACATAGATGGTTTGGGAGCATCAATCAATTACCTGTTTGAATTTAAGAGACTAAAATAGCCATTGGCAATAATGTCAACCTCTTCCAGGCTGAACACCCCTCGCACGTACGCTTCACAGGTGTGATTTGTATCTTATCATCTGTAAAAATTGAAATGAGGCACTGGAAGGTAAACTCAAAAGATAGTAACTAAATTATGTTTGTAACACACTGAACATTATCTCTTAGTGTATATTTGAAGAACCCTGACTCACATAGGACGTATTTCCAGGGAAAAGGCATGTACATAATGTTTTAGAGAATAGAATAAAATTATTTTCATAATATATGTATATATGTAAGTGTATTTGTTAGCCAAAATCCATTTCTAAAACTTTATTCTATTCATCAGACTCAGTACTTCTCTTCCAAAAAGATTTGCCCATATAAAGTCAATAAGGCTCAACTCTTAAAATGTATGCATATCTGTGTAGGAGAAATAAAGATGCATTATAAACCATATTCAATTATTTAAATTCGTGTTTCATCCCACAAATTGGACTGCATTGCATAATATTCCATAGGTACTAAATACGCACTAAAGATTGGAAATTTGTTTATCTAGGTGATACAATTGACCAGAAGGAATGACCTGAATTATTACAAATATCTCAAAAAAGAGAGATTCTTTATAAAGCCTTGTTCATCTGAAGTCCAGATCTTTCGATACGGATAGAACTTCATTTAACATGTTTATAGTTTCCTGGTTTCCTTTGGAAAAAAAAAAAAAAGATAAGAAATTCCTCAAAGGAAACAAAACAAAACAAAAACAACACCCAAGTTAATCCAGTTTATGTTAGTCCTTGTTTTACTAGATCTTACTTAATTTAAAATCAATTTGAAATCTGTTGTGATATGTACCGCTTAATTAAGTAGAAGCAATTAGACAAATAATGTTTCAAGTACAGGTGAGCTCAGCCATTCTGGCAATTCTATTTAAAGATGCATTAAGACAATAGGCTGAGATTCCTGAATAGAATTTAATTCAAGGAGTTCTGGCTAACAAGAAGGTCACTTCTAAAAGCTTGTGCCCAATCCTATAAACACCAATTTAAAATATTGCATGATATCTTTGGATCGAATTCTGCATCAACTTTTGCAAGCATACTCTTGCAACTTTTAGGCCTAGTCACAAAAATAATACAGGCACACAGGTTAAAAAAGTCAAATAGCACTAAAATGTTTACTCTGACCATTAACTTTTCACAGCAGGTGTGCAACTTTGGAGGAGTCATTTAACCTCTCTGTGTGTCAGCTCCTCATCTGTAAAATGGGAGTAATAATGTATCGAACTCATAGGGATGCCGTGAGGATTCAAGGAGTAAAGGACTCAGGGCGTCTGACCACAGCAGGTGCTTCCTACAACCCACCATTTTTGTCAACGTCCCCACCCTCAGCCCTCAATTGTGATCCTCTTGACTCCTCGAAATAGCCCCCATCTCCCTTGGAACAGACTCGGAGTTCCTTCTCTCACTTAAGTGTAGTCTGTTAAAATTTTAAAATTTGGAAAGCACCCGCATGCTTTTTTCTTCTCATCCTCCTTAGGAGAATGTGGAACCCTTGTTTCCCTGAGGGTTTGATCCAACACTCAAAACTCCCTCAGTGTCTGAATCATCAGCCACTTTGGAATGGAGTCTGAATTTACACCTGGATGTACACATGGATCTTTCTAGCTCAGAACAGAGTCTACAGAGCAAGCCCTTGCTTCTGTCTCACGGCTCCTTCTAAAGCTATGTTTCTCTAGAATTTCTAAAGATACGGAGATGCATGCCTTCTGGCACAACTGCCTATTTCATGCCTGAGGAGGTGGTCCCTCTGCTGGAAAGCGTGTAAAGACTCATCTTTGCCCCAAATCCTCACCTGACTCAACTCATGGGCGTTCCAGAGTCATACTCAACATTGGAAGTTTCGTGCTATAGCCTACTCCAGCGATGAAGGACAGACGGAAGAGATCGAATCCCACAAAGGCACCTGCTGGAGCAGGATCTCAGGATCCCACCCACACAGCTTTTGATGAGAGGTACTTTTGCTCCATAGAGAGGCTGGAATTCCCTGGAAATGGAATTTCAGGCTCAGAAGGTTCCTGAAAATCAATAATACAACGGCATTACAAATTTCCCAATTGAGGATAGGGAAGGCCGTGTATGAAAATGTCCTTGGGACATTATTGAAATTCTTCGAAGCACTTTGTTGTCCTTCAGGTTCTTGAGGGGTTTATCAAAACCCCAGAGCCACAGAACTCCTCTTTGTTCCCATTATCATCTGACTCAACTTCTATTTTAAGTTACAGATCTGTAAGGGCATACACCGTGATTTCCTTAGTAATGAAACTGCAAGGCCGGCACCAAATCCCAACCGCAGTAAACCCCGGACTATAAATGCCGCGATTCCTTGTGGCAGTAAGGGGTCTTAGCTGTGGACGACATAGTTTGACAATTTTTCTTAATGAAAGGAGGATTTATTAAAGGATACAGTGAGCTCACAGAATCAGTGGGGGGCCGGAGGGCTTTGCTTGGGAGATTAGTAGAAACTAAGCACCCCCTGAGTCAGGGCTGGAGTGGGTACAGGGGTTAGAAGGATCATATTTGCCTTATAGTGGGAACCTGCCTCTCCCTTTACCTTTGCCCAGTTAGCACCAGCCGTAGCTGTTTTTAATTATTTGAGGAGTCTTCCCTAATTCTGAGTGCACAGCCGAGGATCAGACATCAGAGTCTCGTAAAGATATCTGCACCGCCACGTTGATTGTAGCACTATTCACAATAGGGAAGACACGAAAGCAACATAAAGGCCCATCCACAGAAGGGATGGATCAAGATGCGGGGTATGTATATCACGGCATGTTATTCCGCATTCACAAGAAGGAAAACTTCTGCCATTTGCAACAACATGGGTGAACCTGAAGGACATCCTGCTAAGTGAAATAAGCCACACCCAGGGGGACAAATACTGCATGATCTCACTTACATGAGGAATCTAAAATGGTCAGACTGATGGAAGCAGAGGCTGGGGGAGGGAAAATGGGGAGGATTTAGTCAAGGGTACGAGGTTCAGTGATGCAGGATGAATGGAGACCAGAGATCTGCTATACGGCCTCCTGCCTACAATTAAAAATGCTGTGCATTTAAAAATTTGCTAAGGGGATAGATCTTATGTCAAGTGTTCTTTTTTTCCCTAATTGTATTTATTTATTTATTTATTTATTATGTTCAGTTAGCCAACATATAGTACATCATTACTTTTTGGTGTAGTGTTCAACGATTCATTAGTTGTGGATAACACCCAGTGCTCTTATCACAAAATAACGATAAAAAGTAAAGAGGGTGAGAGGAAAAACAAAACAAAACAAAAAAAGCCCTGCCTGGCACAGAGTGTGGGCCACCCCCCCACACACACATACACGCACACCTGGAGGGGGAATGAAGCATTGTTCATAATAGCAGGCAGCACTTTGCTTCTCAATAGGAGATCACATTGCGGGAGGCAGGTGCGGACTGGCCAGTCAAAACAATTACAAGCATGGCTTCCCAAAATTCGTACACATTCTTATACACACTTGGAATTCCAGAAATTGTAAATGTTCATGATTAACACGGTACAGTTATCTTTCAAGCAGTAAAGACTGCAGCATCTCTGCTTCCTGCCCCAGTCCCAGCATCACTGGGCACCACCCAGTTCTCTCCTCCAAGATGGTCACAGACACATCTCCATCCTCTGAAGCCCACAGAGTAACAGTGAGTTTAGCCAACCCCAAAGTAGTCCTTATAAATGGGTTTCACAAAGCAAGGGGAGGGGGAAGGGAAGTTAGTTCTGGAGCAAGGAAGGAAATATGAGTCAGCATGTGCTTCTGCAACAGTCCTGGCATCGTGACGTGATGCTGTGAGCCACGCCCTGTCCCATGCTCACTTTGCCCTCAAGCAGCACTTAGCTCATTGCCTTCTTTACCCGGTGACCCAACCCAGACCTTCATTTCTGAGGACATTGAGACCTTCCTGGCCCGGCCAGGGTGGTATTGCTGCTGCTTCATTAGTTTTGATAAGATATAGAATGTAAGGAGGCCAAGACACAGGATCCCTTGGTAATTGGGATAGGATTCCTTCTGCCCATTCCATGACCCTTTCCCCACCAACTTACCCAGTGATTTGCAGAGACTGGGATACCAGGAAGCCGTCTCAGCCTCCAGACAGTGGGACCACTGTTGTGCCTGCTGATGGAAGCAGCCTTCTTGTGGGTCTGACAATGTCTAAATCCAGGGTCCCCAACTGAGTAGCAAGAAGAAAAGTGTTTGTGAGCAGGTCGTCACATGGTTCATAAGTGAAAGCGAAAGCGGTTGCTAGTTCAAGTCATAACCAGGTCCTACAAAACGGTATGCTGGGGAATCAGCCGGGATGCAACCCGGGGCACGGACAGGTCCAGCTTAGCTAGCCCTGCACACGCCGCGCCCCCCCGCCCCGGCCCCCATCCCGCCAGAGAGGCCGCTGTCCCTGCACGCTCCAGTAGCTACTGGAGAAGAGCTGCCATCACCACGACAAAATCCAGATGTTCCTTTATCTTTGCCCCACGTATTCCTGATTGTGTCTTGGGTTGGAGGATCGCATCCGCTGAGTCCAAGGCTTAGGCCTCCTAGCCGGCGGTCAGAAACACCAAGAAGATAGAATCTGTCCCCTTCATCCATTATCAGCATGAAGTCATGACTCCAGAATATAACAGCTGACCCTGCCGTTCACATGTTCGTTCCTGATTCCCAAATGGTTCACAGAAGCAAGTAGGGACCTCCGAGAGCTTCCGGCCATGTGCTCTCAATTTGCTTTTTAGTGCGGATGAAACAGACTCCAACGGGCTCACATGGTTCTTTCCCGGCAGAACTGGAATTAAGATCACACCTTGAGAACCTGCGAATACCACACATTCTGGTTATTCGGGTCATGCTGCAAAAGCAGACTCGTTACAGGGTTTTCTTCTCTGAGAGTTGGCAGAGAAAAAGCATACGGAAGCAGCGCACCGTGTCTCTCCCTGAGCCAGCAGCTCTGGATGGAGCTCGTGCTCATGAAAAGCACATTAATAGCCAGACGACCACTGGTAGGTATTTTAGGGATAGTACTCAAAATAGGGAAGACTAATCCTCCCCCGTATTAGGTCAGGCAGAGTTTTCTTCTTAAGCTACTTTCTAAGTCATTTTTATCCCCCCACGAAGTAGCGGGACAGAATCATAGCGTGTGTGAGCTGAATGGGCTCTGGGCCAAGCCGCTGATGACACAGATGACGGGCGCAGCCTCGGAGGCCGGCTGCCCCGGGGGTTCTTCCCAGACCTGGTGCCCCGGTGTGGTCTCAGGCCCACACTAACCGAGTGCCCACCACTTGCCCAGCATCACATTTGATGTTACAGAGAAATAACAGTCACATTTCTTGCCCTATTACAGAAGGTATTCTCATGACTTTCTTAGTGAGAGTGCATTAAAACAGCATTTTTAAAAAAGATTTTATTTCTTTATTTGACAGAGAGAGAGAGAGAGAGAGACAGCGAGAGAGGGAACACAAGCAGGGGGAGTGGGAGAGGGAGAAGCAGGCTCCCCGCGGAGCAGGGAGCCCGATGTGGGGCTCGATCCCAGGACCCTGAGCCGAAGGCAGATGCTTAACTGACTGAGCCACCCAGGCGTCCCTAAAATGGCATTTTTAAAGTAAATCTTCCCAAATGTAAATATGAACATGTGAATGCTTTTGGTCTTATACACTCAGTAATATCAACTATGAGGACCGAAGGGGTACAATTAAAGTAGGAAAAAAACAACCTTTTCCTTTCTCCGTAAAAATGTGTCTCAAAATAACCGGGCTTACAAAAGCTTGGAATACAAAGGCTGATGATGAAAAATATGTGATTGGGATAGCTCCAATTAGACACTTTCTAAAATGTTTTTCTTTCTTCTGACTAAAGTATTTTAGGCTGCAGAGAAGCTCGTTAGCTGTAATGGGACTCATTGAAGGATGATTCTTGAGAGAGAGCACAGAGCCAGTCTGCCGTCAGGCACGTGTGTGGGGGACGCTGTCCATAGCCCCAAACCTGGCAGCAACCACACAGCATGAAGCCAGTGTATGAAGACACAGGGGACCGTGCGGAAAGGAACAGAAGGTGGTTCTCAGGGAAGATCATGGGTCAGGGGCCGAATAGTCTTGGACTTGGTCCAGTCCCCAGTCCTGGGTGAAATTGGAAATGTCACCAAATCTTTTCAGAATCTCTCAGAAAATGTCTCACCATGAAGGCTCTCTTCTCCACCAGTTCTGCAACTGTTTCCATCACTGAATCCATTTGCCACAGTTTACTATGTAAACTTTCTATATTCTTCATTAAATCTCAGGAGCATTGGACTTGTCAGTTATCTTGACATCAGAGCGCTACAAAATTGCTTAAATTAATGAAAAATTCCATATAGCATGATATCGTGTATCTTAAGAGACTGCCTTTCTGTCCTAACATTATTCATTGATTCACAGATTTATCTGTTCATGGTTAACCTATCTCAAAAGTGAGCTAATATTATTCGGCAGAGTAATATTTCTAATAGAGTGTGTCAAAAGTTACATTACATTCTCCCTGAAATATAGTCTCCTTATAAAAATTGTGCTTCTCTTATTATGTTACCAATGATAAAATGACTGCCTTAAAGTTGAAATGTCTTGAACAAGTGATCATTCTCAAAAAAAAAAAAAAACCCACACTTCTATATAGACTTTTTCTTATTTTAGCACATTACTTTTTAAAATGTTTTGTTTTGAAATAATTAGAGATTGCCAGAAAGTTGCAAAAATAGGGCAAGGAGACTCCATGTAATCTTCATCCAGTTTTCCCGACTGGTTACATCTTACATAACAATAGAACACTATCAGAACCAGGATACATTGGTACAATACATGTGTGTTATTTTATGACATGTGTAACCACCACCACAATCTGGATACATCCCTGACCCATCAGCACAAAGATCTCCCGCCTGCCTCCCTTTCATGGTCACACACACCTCCTCCCCAGCCTACCCCCTTCCACCATGCCTACAACCTGGCAACCACCTACCTCTCTCCTTTTTCAACATTTTGTCATTTCAAGAATGCTATATAAATGTACTCATACACTATGTGCCCTTCAAAAGCCAACTCAAAGGTTAGTTTTTCTCATTCAGCATAATGTCTTTGAGATCCACTGGAGTAACTACACATAGCAATAGTTGATCCATTTGGTTGTGGAATAATAGTCCACAGTATCGATATACTATGGTTTGCTTAAGCATTCACTTATTCTAGGAAATTTGGTTGATTCCAGTTTATAGCTATTACAAATAAAGCTGATATAAACAATCATGTACAGATATGTGCATGGACTTAAGTTTTCATTTCACTTGGACAGATGCCTAGGAGTGCAAACACTGGCGTAAACGCCTCTTGGACATGGTGTATAATTCTTTTGATATATTGTCAAATTCTATTTGCTAATGTTTTGTTAAGGATTTGTACATCTATGTTTATGAGGGCTATTGATCTGCAGTTTTCCTTTTTTGTACAGTCTGAGTTTTTTAAAAAGATTTTATTTAAATTCCAGTTAGTTAACATGCAGTGTTATATTATTTTCAGCTGTACGATATAGTGATTCACACACTTCCATACAACTGGTGCTCATCACAAGTGCCCTCCTTCATCCGCTTTCCCTGCTTCCTCCACCACCGCCCCCCATCCTCTCTCCTCTGCTGACCATCAGTGTGTTCTCTAGAGTGAAGAGTCTGGTTTTCATATCAAGGTAATACTAGCTTTATTTTTTTATTGAATTTAATTTTATTATGTTATGTTAGTCACCATACAATACATCATTAGTTTTTGATGCGGTGATCCACGATCCATTGTTTTCGTATAACACCCAGTGCTCCATGCAGTACGTGCCCTCCTTAATACCCATCACCAGGCTAACCCATCCCCCCACCCCCTCCCCTCTCGAACCCTCAGTTTGTTTCTCAGAGTCCATAGTCTCTCATGGTTCGTCTCCCCCTCCGACTCCCCCCCTTCATTTTTCTCTTCCTTCTCCTAATGTCCTCCATGTTAGTCCTTATGTTCCACAAATAAGTGAAACTATGTGATAATTGACTTTCTCTGCTTGACTTATTTCACTTAGCATCATCTCCTCCAGCCCCATCCATGTTGATGTAAAAGTTGGGTATTCATCCTTTCTGATGGCTGAGTAATATTCCATTGTATATATGGACCACATCTTCTTCATTCATCTGTTGAAGGGCATCTCGCTCTTTCCACAGTTTGGCTATCGTGGACATTGCTGTTGTGAACATTGGGGTGCATATGGCCCTTCTTTTCACTACATCTGTGTCTTTGGGGTAAATACCCAGTAATGAAATTGCTGGGTCATAGAGTAGCTCTATTTTTAGTTTTTTGAGGAACTTCCACACTGTTTTCCAAAGTGGCTGTACCAACCTGCATTCCCACCAACAGTGTAAGAGGGTTCCCCTTTCTCCACAACCTCTCCAACATTTGTTGTTTCTTGAATTGTCAATTTTTGCCATTCTGACTGGTGTACGGTGGTATCTCAATGTGGTTTTGATTTGAATTTCCCTGATGGCTAAAGATGATGAACATTTTTTTCATGTGTCTTTGATTATTTGTTTTTTGGGTGTTGAGTTTGAGAAGTTCTTTATAGATCTTGGATATCAGCCCTTTGTCTTTAGTGTCATTTCAAATATCTTCTCCCATGCTGTGGGTTGCCTCTTTGTTTTGTTGACTGTTTCCTTTGCTGTGCAGAAGCTTTTTATCTTGATGAAGTCCCAAAAGTTCATTTTTGCTTTTGTTTCACTTGCCTTTGGAGATGTATCTTGAAAGAAGTTGCTGCCTATGTTAGCATGCATGGTGCTGGCACAAAAACAGACATACAGACCAATGGAACAGAATAGAGAGCCCAGATATGGACCCTCAACTCTATGGTTAAATAATCTTCGACAAAGCAGGAAAAAATATGCAATGGAGAAAAAGACAGTCTTTTCAATAAATGGTGCTGGGAAAACTGGACAGCTATATACAGAAGAATGAAACTCGATCATTCTCTAACACCATACACAAAGATAAACTCAAAATGGATGAAAGATCTCAGTGTGAGACAGGAATCCATCAAAATCCTGAAGGTAATACTAACTTTATAAGATGAATTGGGAATTATTCCCTTTCCAACTTTCTGGAAAGGATTTTGTAGATTGGTGCTAATTCTACAAACATTTGGTAGAATTTCCAGTGAAAACATCTGGGCCTGGAGATTCTGCTTTTGGAAGTTTTTTAAATTATGAATTCAATATCCTTAATAGGATTCAGGCTCTTAAAATGATGTGTCCCATTTTGGATGATTTCCCATATTCGTAATTTCTGGTTTATGTGGCGGATTTATTGTGGAATTGATCTATTTTCTCTAAATTATCAAATGTATGTGGGTGGAATTGTTCACAGTATTTTCTTATTACTGTTGTCATGTCTTCAGGGTCTGTAGTGATGCTCCGTATTCCAGATATGGGTAATTTGAGATCTCTCTTTCTCTCTCTCTCTCTCTCTTTTTTTTTTGTCAGTACTAGAAAATTGTCAATTTTACTGATCATTTCAAAGAACCTGCCTATTTCCATTGATTTTCTCTACTTTTTTCTATTTTATTCATTTCTGCTCTTACTATTCCCTTCCTTCCACTTGCTTTGGTTTTATTTTGCAACCATTCTTTTAGTTTCTTGATATGATATCTTAGATTTTTTTGTTTCAGACTTTTCTTCTTTTCTAATTATATGAATTTTATAAAAATAAATTTCCTTCTCAACAAAGGCTTTTCCTCTGTTCCACGAAGTTTGATATGTTATATTTTTATACAGTTTAATGTATTTTATAATTTCCCTTGAAATTCTCCTTAAAAGTGTATTGTTTAGTTTCTAAGTGGAAATTTTCCTGTTATCTTTATTTTGTATTTTCAGTTTGATTCCATTTTGGTTGAAGAACACATTTTACATGGTTTAAATTCTTTTAAATTTGTCGAGGTTCATTTTATTGCCTAGGATATGGTCTATATTGGTTTATGTTCTGACAAAAATGTGTTTTCTGCTCTTGACAGGTGGAGTAGTCTATAGAATCAATCAAATTCTATTGATTCATGGTGTTGTTGAGTCATTCTATATCCTTGCTGATTTTCTGTCTAGTTTTTCTATCAAATGTTGAAAGAAGGACGTTGAGGTCTCCAACGGTAACTGTTGCTTCATATATTTCTCCTTTCAGTTATATCAGTTTTTACTTCTTAGCTCTGTTGTTTGGTGCATAAACAGTTAGGACTGTTATGTCTTTTTGGTAGAATTGACCCTTTTATCATTCTATAATGTCCATCTCTATTGAGGGCTTGACTAGAGCAAGAGATGGATGGAGGAGAAATTTGCCCTTTTTTTCCTGTCTCATTGCTCAGGCTGGGACATCTCATTTCATTTTCTCCTGCCCTTGGACTGGGACTTGTACCAGCATCTCCCCTGGTTCTGAGGGTTTTGCACTTGGACTAAATTACATCACCAGATTTCCTGAGTCTCCAGCTTACAGATGACAGACTGTGGAACTTCACAGCCTCCAGAATCATGTGAGTCAATCCCTCATAAAAAATTTCCTTTCATATATATGTGAATTTAATCATATATACACACTATTGGTTTTATCTCTCTAGAGAAACTTGATTAACACAGATTTTGGTATTGACGGGGGTTCTAGAGAAATGGAGTTAAAAGGATAAGTTTTCTGAATTGTTTCTAGAGTTTCTGGAATTGGTTCTCTAATCTGGTTAGATTTTAAGACGTTAATGTGTCTATTTCTAGTAGTAAAGAGAGCAGTGATAGTCCATGGTGTGAAATGTTTATGGAGATATGCAAAATATCTGCACTGGATATTCTTAATATTATAAAGAGCTAAATGACTCTATATATAATACTTCTGAACATTTTTGGAAAACTAATGTATATGGTTTTGTTTGATTGCTCCTAATATCATTGGACAAGATGCTGAAAGAAAAGAATGAGCTTAGGGATTTGAATTCCCAGTGCAAGTGCCATATAAGTGACCAAAGAGTGTCTATGTGTGTCCTAAAGGAGACCATTGCCTCCTGTTACTACAGGGCTGACAATCAAGCACAGAACCTCATGATGCAACTGGTTGAGTTACAATGCAAGTTGAACTCCCAGCCTTGAAGGGTGTCCACTGTTAAAGTGAGGGCATCGACTGGGAAACACTAGGATCTTATAGGTTGGGATGGGGACTAGTGGGAAGATTGTGGTGAAGCTGGGGGCATTAAGCCTCTAGGGCTCCCTGCTCAGCAGGGAGTCTGCTTCTCCCTCTGACCGTCTTCCCTCTCGTGCTCTCTATCTCTCATTCTCTCTCTCTCAAATAAATAAATAAAAATCTTTAAAAAAAAACGTTGCTGTGCAAAAGCCTCTAAATTGTGGTGAGGCTCTTTTACCAGCAGTCTTATCCTCCTCAGGCCCAGCAAAGGTGGCCTCTACAATATGTGACTCATAAGGAGCTGTGCCACACTCCAAAAGAACTAACTCAGTCTCACGGTGTATACAGACAAAATCTGGAACAACATGTGTGGGAATGGACACTAAGGGTGTGAGATATTGGAAGAAGGAACTCATTATTAAGGTTGGATCTGCACTTATGGGCAGACCCATAAACAGAGCTTCTGCATTTAATGCTGCAGCTCAGGGAATTAGAAAGGGCTCTAACTGGTTGGTTGATTGACTGAAACATGGACCACAGGTGGCCCACCATGAGTACACTGGAAGTGCCAGACATGCTTTGGTTTAATGTAAAGGGAGAAATTCAAGTCTTAGAGAGATTGGATGTTAGAGTGTATTTTTCGTGTAAAACCTACTCACCCGACCTGGGGGCATCCAGGAGACATACTGTCCACCAATACTATGAGAAATACCTTTGTGAGGGGAGCTCCAGTATCCTTGAAGAGCTCTGTGATTTCTTTCTCTGGAGGCTGCCCTCATAGTGGGAACTGCCGTCCCTGGATTAGCACATCTAAATGCAATGGAGTAATTGGGTCCTGGGATAGAAGGCACCAAGGGGCAGCATTCAACCACCAAAAGCAAAGTGTGGCTGCAGAGTCAAAGCAGCAGTCAGAAGAGTCCCACCCAGGCAGACCTATAGCACTGGCCAATTGATCATGGTGTTTCTAGAAGCGAATTGGATGTAAAGCCTACTAAATTCTTATGTGATCTGCATAAGCAAAGAAGTTTTAGATCAAGTGAACAAAAGTCTAAATTAGATCATAAAACAGAAAGTCACAGCTCCTCAATCAATTCCCAGACATGAGCCCGAAGCTCTTGGATGAAGGGAAGGCTGGATCTCCAACGCACGAATGAAAGTTTCCATTGTTAATCTTTGTCCCAGTCTTCCCCAGAGAGACCCCTGGCCTTTCACCGGAGTAACCACGACTTGAGGAAAAGCATATGAGCAGAACTTTAAAGGACTACTGGACACTGGCTCCGAAGTGATACTATTTCGAGAGACCCCAAAACATCACAGTGGCCCAAAAGTCAGAATTAAGGCTTATGGAGGTCAGGTGATCAATTCCATCTCACAGTGGGCCTCGTGGGTCCCCAGACAAGTCCTGTGGTTATTTCCTCACTTCTAGAATGAGTATTTGGAATAGACATAACTTAGCAGCTGGCAGAATCCTTACCTTTGTTCCCTGACTTGTGGAGTGATGGCTACGGCTGCAGGAGAGGCCAAATAGGAGTCATCAGAGCCATTGCATCTACCTAGGAAAATAGAAAAGGGAGAGGACCGCCACCTCCCCGGAGGGACCGCGGGGGTCAGCGCACTCATCAAGGACTTGAAAGATGCAGGGGTTGGTGGTTCCCACCACATTCTATGTGGCTTGGAGAATGGCAGTGGATTATTGTCTGCCGAACCAGCCAGCGACTCCAAAGGCAGCTGCTGTGGCAGATGTGGCTTCATCGCTTGAGCAATTTCCCACATCCTCTGGCGCGCAGTGTGGTTGGTTTCTGGCAAGTGTCTTTGCCTCCATACCTGTCCGTCAGACCCACACCAGATGCGGCTTTCTCAGCTGGCAAAGCCAGCGATGCCTCTTCACGGTCCTACCTCAGGGGCGTATCAACTCTCCAGCCTAACTGAGCTCGCAGGGGCCTTGAGAGCCTTTCCCTTCCACAGGATATCACACTAGTCCGTTATGTTGATGACATTACATTGACTGAACCCAGTGAGGAAGAAGTAGTAACTCACTACTCTAGATTTGTGTGAGACATTTGTGTGTCGGAGGGGAGAAATAAAATGGACAAAATGCAGGGGCCTTTTACTTCGGCGACATGTCTAGAGGTCCAGTGTTGTGGGGCATGATGAGAAACCCCTTCTAAGATGAAGGACAAGTTGTTTTATATCTGACCCCTCCTGCAACCATGAAAGAGGCTTGATGCCTGGTGGCCCTCTTTGGATTTTAGAGGCTACGTGTTCCTCATTTGAGTATGTGACTCCAGCCGTTTTTCTGAGCGGCCCAAAAAGCTGCTAGTTTTGAGTGAGACCCAGAACAGGAGAAGGCTCTGCTGTACAAGCTGCTCGGCCACTCGGGCCATATGATGCTCCATTTGGGCCATATGGTGCTTGAAGGGCCAGTGGCAGATAGGGCTTCTGTTTGGGGTCTTTTGAGGGCCCTTTTAGGTGAATCAAAGAACAGGCTTTACGGATTTTAGAGCAAGGCCCTCTATCATCTCTAGATAACTACTGTCCTTTTGAGAAAGAGCTCTTTGCCTGCTACTGGGCCAAGAGACTAAACACTTAACCATGACCACCAAGTTACCAGGTGACCTCAACTGTCCATCATGAACTGAGTGCTACCTTACCCACAAAGCCATAAAGCTGGGCTTGCACTGCAGTGCCCCATTATCTAATGGGAGTGGTATATATATACAGAGCAGTCCTGGAGGCACAAATAAGTGACATAAAGATGTGACCCAGATACCCACGGTCCCCACTCCTGCTACACTGCTTTCTGTGTGTACACATAGGGCCTCTCGAGGAGTTCCCTATGATTAGGTAAAAAAGGAAGAGAAGACCCAGTCCTGGTTTACAGATGGTTCTGCTTACTATACAGGCCCTTGCCAAAAGTGGACTGCCACAGCACAGTAGACCTTCTGTGAGACATCCTTACAGGACTGTGGTGAAGAGAAATCCTCCCAGTGGACAGAACTTCAGGCATCCGGGTTGAAGGATAAATTCTTGGAAGGAGGAATGGCCAGACGTGTGATTCTATACCGAATCATGAGCTGTGGCCAATGGTTTGGCTGGATGGTCAGGGACCTGAAAGGCACATGATTGGAAAATTGATCATAAGGAAATATGGGGAAGAGGCATATCGATAGACTTCTCTGAATCGGTCAAAAATGCGAAGATATTTGTGTTCCATGTGAATTCTCACCAAAGGATAGATAACCTCAGCAGAGGAAGATTTTAATATTCAAGTACAAAGGATGACTTGTTCTATGGATACAAGTCAGCCTCTTTCCCCAGCCACCCTTGTCATTGCCCAATGAGCTTATCAACAGAGTGCTTATGGTGGCACAATGGAGATTATGCATGATCTCAGCAACATGAACTTCCATTCACCAAGGCCAGCCTGGCTATGCTCACTGCCGAGTGCCTAATTGGCCAACAGCGGAGTCCAGCACTGTCTCCAATATGGCCCATTCCCCAGGGTGATAAGCCAGCTAGTTGGTAGCAGATTGATAACATTGGATAACTTCCATTGTGGAGGGGGCAACATTTTGTGCTTACTGAAATGGACACTTGCTCAGGATACAGATTTGTCTTCCCTGCATGCAATACTTCTGCCAAAACTATTATCTCTGGACCTACAGAATGCCTTATCCATTGGCATGGTACTCCACACAGCATTGCTCCTGATCAAGAAACTCGTATCATAGCAGATGGAGTGTGGCCATGCGCCCACAGCTGTGGGATTCATGATCTTACCATGTTCCCCACCATCCTGAAGCAACTGGCTTAATAAAACAATGAAATTTGAAAACTCAGTTACAGTGTTGCCTGGGAGGCAATAACTTGCAGGCAAAGCTTATCCTGGGACAAGGTTTTCCAGGGAGCCAAATGTGATTTGAATCACCGTCTGACATGTGGTGTTGTTTCTTCCATAGCCAAGGTTCATAGGTGCAGGAATCAAGGGGTCAAAATGGGAGTAGTACCATTATTAACCCTAGGGAGCCTTTAGAATATTTTTGCTTCTGGTTCCCATGACCTTATGCTCTGCTGGTCTTAGTTCTAAAAGTATGAATGCTTCTACCAGGAGACACAACAACTCCATTTAAATGTGAATTAAGCCTGCCATTCAGCCACTATGGCCTCCTCATGCCTTTGAATCAACAGGCAAAGAAGAGAGATGAATTGTATTGATCCTGACTACCAAGGGGACTACTTGCAAACTACCAATTCCACAGTGAAGGTGAGGAACAGTGTATCTGCAATACAGGATGTTCCTTAAGCAGCTCTTGTTAAGGCCTAACGCTCTGGGATTAGGTTCAATAGAACACTTACAACAACCCAATCCAGGCAGGACTGCCAAAGACCCAGACCATTCAGGAATGAAGACGTGGGTCACCCTACCAGATGAAGAGCCATGACCAGCTGAGGTACCTGCTCAAGAAAAAGGGAATACAGAATGGGTAGGGGAAGAACGTACAAATACCAGCCTCAATCATGTGACCAGTTACAGAAGTGAGGACTATAATTGTCTGGAGTATTTGCTCCTTTTTTGTTATGAATGTGTGTGTGTGTATGGTTTTTACTCTCTTCTTATCACATAACATTAAGATGTATTGATTTTATATCCCAGTACATAAGAATCATTGATCTTACATTAAACTATATTACTCAAGGACTCTACCTCCCCTTCTGAGGATGGGGTTAGTGCATTTTCTGTTGGATGTAAGATTGTTGTATCATGTTAGAATCAGGTAGAATTATGACCTTCTTATTGTCTTTATTGGAGGTTAAGTATGGTTTAAGGAGATTCATATAAGTGTCATATTGACACAGGGTTTGTTATTTGTGATGGCTAATTTTTATGTGTCAACCTGATTGGCCACATAGTGCCCAGATTAAAAATTATTTCTGGGTGTATCTGTGAGGGTGTTCCAGATGAAATTCGTATTGAAATTGGTGGACTCAAGAAGTAGATTGCTCTTCTCAAAGCAGGTGGGCCTCACCTAATCTGTTGAGGGCTTGAATAGAATAAGAGGCAGAGGAAGGAAGAATTTGCCCTTGCTTTTCATTGTTAAGCTGGGACATCTCATCTCATCTTCTCCTGATCCTCAGACTAGGAGGTACATCACTGGTTCTCCTGGATCCCGGGCCATTGGAGTGCGGCCCAAGTTACACCAGCTTTCTTGGGTCTCCAGTTTGCAGACAGGAGATTGTGGGATTTCTCAGCGTCTATTATTGTATGAGTCAATTCCCCCATTACACACACACACACACACACACACACACACACACACACACACACACCATGCAAGTTCTTTTTCTTTGGAGACCTCTGGCTAATACAACATGCATCCACCATCATAATATCATACAGAATTAGTTTCTGCTCCAAAATCCCCTGTGCTCCACCTGCTCAGCCCTCTCTCCTCCCAAACCTTGACAACCACTGATCTTTTTACTGTCTCTATAGTTTTGCCTTCCAAAGTGTCCTAGAGTTGGAATCACACACTATGTAGCCCTTTTAGATTGTTTTCTTTCACTTAGGAATACGCATTTAACGTTCTTCCATGTCTTCTCATGGCTGGAGAGATCATTTCTTTTTATCACTAAATAATATTCCATTACATGGGTATTAGCACAGTTCATTTGTCCATCCACTTAGGAAGGACATGTTGGTTGCTTCCAATTTTTAGAAATTATGCATAAAAGTTCTACAGACATTCATGTGTAGGCTTTTATATGTATATAAGTTTTCAACTCATTTGAGTGTATACCATGAAGTTTGATTGACAGATTGCATGTTAGGTATATATTTAGTGTTTTAAGAAACTGCCAAACTGTCTCCCAAGTGGCTATACCATTTTGCATTCCCTTCAGCAGTAATTAGAGTTCCTGTGGCTCCATATACTCACCAACATTTGGTGTTGTCACCATTGCGGTATTTCATTGTTGTTTGAATTTATAATTCCTTAAAGGTGTATGATATTGAGCATCTTTGCATACGCTTACCTGGCATGTTTATATCTTCTTTGCTGGTGTGTCTACTAAGTTTTTTGCCCATTTTTAAATCAGGTTGTTCAATTTTTTTTAGTGTTGAGCCTTAAGAGTTCTTTGTATATGTTTATATGAGTTTTTATAAGATTTGTGCTTTACAAATATTTTCTCCCTATCTATGGCCTGTCTTCTCATTCTCTTGGTGTTCATTTCTTTTCTAAGTTTCTAACATTTTAACTTGTGAGTTTGTTTGGGATAATATCTCTTGCTCTTTGTTCAAGTTCAGTAATTTTTTTCTGCAATATCTAATCTGCAGTTAATCTCATCCAGTGTACCTTTTATCTGATCTATTTTAATTTTAATCTCTAGAAATTTGATTTGCATCTTTTTTATACCTTCCTTGCCTCTATGTCACATGTTCAATCCTTCCTGTAATTTCTTGAAAATATGGAATATAGTTATAATATCTGTTTTAATTTCCTTGTTTACCAATGCTTTAATCTCTCCATTTCTGGATCAGTTTTAATGCATGGTTATTTTTCCTTCTTACTGTGGTTCGATTGACCTGCTTCTTGGCATGCCTAGTAATGTCTAATGGATGCCAGTCATTGTAATTTTTACTCTTTTGGTGCTGAATATTTTAGTATTTCTATAAACGTTCTTGAATTTGGTTTTGGGATATAGTTAGATTACTTGAAAATAATTTTGTCCTTTTGGGTCTTGCTTTTAAGCTTTTTTAGGTGGGGTCCAACCAATGTGTAGTTTATGTTAATGTGTTCCCCACTTTTCAGGACTGAGTACTGTTCTGAGTTCTCATGTATTGAGGGTTTCCCATTCTTGCTGGAAAGACCAGGCATTTTTTTTTTGGTCTTGTGTGAGTCCCAGGGAATTTTTTTTTTTTTTTTAATTTGAGAGAGAGGGAGAGAGAGAGTGTGTGTGTGAACAGGGAGAGGGGCGGAGGGAGAGGGAGAGAGAATTCCAAGCAGACTCTGCACTGAGCATGGAGCCCTACGCAGGACTCCATCTCACAACCCTGAGATCATGACCTGAGTCGAGACCAAGAGTCAGATGCTCAATGGACTGAGCCACCCAGGTGCCCCCCTTCTGGTACTTTGAGGTGGTTCTTTCCCCCGCCTTGGGAAGTGTTTGTACATGAGTATGCTGACCTGTGCTCATAAACTTCCATTACCTAGTTTCCGCTCACCTATGCTGCTTGTCATCCCCGGACTGACTCTGCCACACTCACAGTGGGGCTTGTCCAGTTTCTAGAACAAGCCTGGCTCTTTGCACGCAGTTTTTATTCCTTCTACCTACAATGGGCTTCCTCAGCCTGGCTTGACTGGCTCCAACTGGCTTTCAGCACTGAGCTCAAATATTGGCTTTTCTTATGTAAATGTGATTCTCTAATTTTCTCTCAAATGCTGTTTCTTACCTTCAAATCGTTTTGTGATTTAAAATAACCAGTTTGTGTATTTTGTGGTTTTTTTAAAAAACGTGCTTTCCTAAGCCGTCTTACCCAGTAGTTGATAATCACATGGGGACAGGAACTCTAATTTTTTGCTCAGCCCTGGATTCCTTGTGTTTTGGTTGACAGAACACTTGGTTAATATCTGTTTAAGTATGGCTCTTTGGCTTGATCACTGATGAGAAGTCTGCATCTATCAATTATTGCAGCAATGTATGCCCGCTATTGTAAGATTTATAATATCAACATATTTATGGTCTACAGTAATACTTGTTATATGTTTATTATTCATTTTCTGCCATCTGATCCCCTAGGGTCTGTGTTCAGTAATGATATTTAAGTGAAAGTCCAATTTTATATGTTAGATTCTTTAGGTTTTCCACTCATCAGTTACTCAGTTTTAAATAACATGGAAATAAATTTGCTAGAGGCAGAACTACATTTTTCCCGAAGATATTTTGATATTAAACACTAATAATACCTTTTTCCATTCTTTTCTGATTCTAAAAAAAAAAAAGTCCCAGTTCTGAGAGGCTTAACAAGAAAAAATTTCCAAGTCTTGAATCATTAGACTGTACCCCCGAAACTAATAGAACACCGTGTGTTAACTAACTGGATTTAAAATAAAAACTTTAAAAAAAGTCTTCCAAATCAATGAAAAACAAACTTGTAATTGAAATTTTAAAATTTAAGAAGATACTTTCTGAGTTAATTATGTTATTGCTCTGAACAAAATATCTTCTTATCTTTATATCTCTTTAATTTTGGCTATGAATGCATACGAGTAATTGGCTTTTTGTAGGCATCCAAGAAATCACATTGGCTTAAAATGATCTATTCTTCCTCTTATTAAAATTTAACTGCAAATAAGTTAGGAGACTACGGATGTAACGTTAGGCATATAACACAATTTAATTAGTGAGAAAACATTTTGCAAATACTTAGTAAGCCCGTTGTATCTGCTCTCTTCTAGCTCTGGGATCCAATTATGTTTTTTTTTTTTTTTTTTTCCTAAAGAAAGAGGGGGAAATCCTTAAAACAAAAATTTATTAATTTTTTTCCACAACTGTGAAGAACACAATTTCAGAATTATTTTGACTTTGGGGATTGTCTTTTTTAGGCAACAATGAGGCATTTTATTGGTTTACTGGCATGAAGAGACATTGGAATTACTCATCAGAATGTCCTGCACTCAAACGAGAAACACAGCAGTGACATCTGTCTGCAGTGCCGACTGCTCGTCTAGCAGGAGGTCCAGCTTGTTGATCCTGACAAAGTCATTTCGGTCCTATCAAGACATAAAAACTTAGATGCAATCTTAATTCCAGGAAGGAAGGGAGATTATAGAGGAAATTGGGCTGAGTGAATCCTTTTTCCTCCCTCAAGGGGGATAAATGTGTTGATTCCAAGCATGTGTAGAAACAAGTAACCACACACTTGCTATTTAGGAACTCAGTCTAGATGGGCTTCATGTGCTCTGGGGGAAGGTCTGATTTTGTGATCATTCAGGACCTTTAATCTAAAGAGGTGCTTCTCTTTTCAAAGCAAGCTCTTCAGGAAGCCACGTTTTATGCCAAATACTCTGCCAGCTCTCAGAACCCATTTTCTATATCTAGATAACAATGAACCTGTAAAATTTTGAGCTGGTATATGTTACTAGTTAATATGATGTGACATTTTTCCAAGTTTATTTTCAGTTTCAAAAGTTTGAACTGTCTCCTTTAGAAGTAGGCAAGGATGGGGCACCTGGGTGGTTCAGTGGGTTAAGCATCTGCCTTTGGCTCAGGTCATGATCTTGGGATCCTGGGATCGAGCCTGCCACCAAGGCTCTCATGGGGCTTGCTGCTCAGTGGGGAGTCTGCTTCTCCCTCTCCCTCTGCCCCACCCCACTCCCCACCCCTGATCCCCTGCTCGTGCTCTCTCTCTCTCCCAAATAAATAAATAAAATCTAAAAAAAAAAATTCTCTAAGGGCTTTGAGAGGGACTCTGTGCAACCCTTTGCCACACATTTCTGTGAGTGTGTTTTGTTTGGCTAGGCCCACACCAGTATGCTGCAGGCACCCTTCCTTCTCCTAACGTGGGTCTAGAGTCACCACTTTGTGCTCCCTGTCTTGCCTTTGAAATCATCTGAGCATGCAAATGAGACCTGCTTCAATCCCCTTACAGGACAGAGGAAGCACTTAAAGCCCGAGCATGTCAGAGATTTGCCTAAGGTGACGGGACTGGTTTGTGACTTTCGCGGGTGTATTAGTTTCTCACAGCAGCTGTTAACAAATCCATAAACTTCATGCTTTAAAGCAACCGAAATTTGTGGTCATACAGCTTTGAAGGTCAGATATCCGAAGCGAGTCTTCTGAAGTGAAGTCAGGAGTCAGCGGGGTTGCTTTCCTTCCGGAGGCTCCGGGGGAGAGATTACTGTCTTCCTTTTCCAGCTTCTGGAGGTCGCCCACATCGCTTGGCTCGTGGCCACATCCTCCACCTTCGAAGCACATCACTCCAACCCCTGCTTCTGTGGTCACACCTCCTCCCTCTCTCTCTCATGTCTGCTCTGTCCTAGGAGGACCCTGGAGATCACATCGGGTACCCCAGGATCGTCTCAAAATCCTTAGTGTTCAAGGTCCTTTTGGTCCACGTGGGGTAACATAGAGGCAGGTTCCAGAGATTAGGATGTGGGCAACTCTGGGGCCATTATTCTCACCAACAGAATGAGCATATTTGTATTGTGGACTATTTCCTCCATTATAAAGTATTAAAAATTACATCATAAGACTGTATTAGTATAAAGACAAATATAATTCAGCCCCAATTGTTTCATATATTCATTATTATTATATTCATTTTTTTCCTCATAATTTTAGAAGAAATCAAAGTTAAGGCTTTTTGTCAGCCTGCTGTACCTCAGGCATAAGTAGGTCCCGGATGAAAAAGCTAAAAATGCATCTTGAGTGTTTGGACTTGATTTCCTTCCTCTTTACACTGAATTTCCTAGGTCTGGCTTGGAATTTCCAACGGAACTGTGCTGTTTATTGCAAGCTGCTTTGGAATGTGCCACCGCAAATGGCCTCTTCGACTTGATGAGGAGTTTGCTTAGTAACGCGATGTTTGGCTGATGTCGGCTGTCTTTGAGGCAGTCCTCAGACAAAACCCAGCAGCCACCCACCCAGGAAAGACAGTCATCACACCCACACAGGTCTTTCCTCACCAGAAAACACTTTCCCAGAGACGTGCGCGAATCCATTTCCCGCCTCCCACACTCTTCTACATGTTCCGGTTTATGCCAAGACCCAGGAGGAAATTAAAAAATTTTCCTCTGCAATTAAATCTTACCTTCTCCAACTTGCTGGCCCACTCTCTGGCACACGGTGTGAGCCAAGAGTCTGACAGTTTATTATATGACTCTGTGGCTATCGATGGTGGCCCGCTCCCCCAGCTAAGGAACGAAGATGAGATGGCCCCAGGCCTCCAGCTACGTCGGGTTTCCTGAGTTCCCTGACTTAAGAACCAGCCTCCAAGGGGATGAGCTATACTCCCCACGGCAGGAGGGTCTTTTCTTCCTCATCCACATGCTGGGATACAGTTTTCTCTAACTTGTCTTGACCCAGCTTTGAGGCTCCAACTCGAGGCCCACCAGTTACTCATCTTGAGCAGCTGGTTAGCTCCACACCCAGCCATTTCCCTCGGGTGGTGGGCTCTCAGATTCCAGCCCTCTAGCCCCTGCCCCAGGCCAGGTACCAGGCAGCTCGGGACAGCCTCTCTGCCCTACAGCATACTGACATCGTTCAAACTAGCCAATCCGAAGCCTGCCTACCCTGCCTCGCTTGTTCTGTCCCACAGAAACCACAATAAAGGTCCTTGTCTACATTTGCCCCTCACCCCCTCTGCCTCTCCACCTCACTCTCCTGATTCTCACGTGGCCTCCCGTGGTGCAGGCCCCCTCCTGTGCGGACCTGTGAGTATAATAAACTCTCTTTTCAATGGAAGTCATCTTCTGATCTGTTGGCCTTACCATTAAGACACATACATGTCTCCACATCAAACACCCATTGAAATAATGAGAGTTTTCACAATCCAAAGGGTTAGCCCGTGAATTTAACAGTGGGATGCGTGAGTCGAAAGAGTGAAACTTGAAAATGTACAGTAAACCATTTGGAGTGCAAAGATGAACGAAGGTATGTTTAAAGAAAGAATTAATAAACAAAATCTGATTTACGATTCACCTTACGGGAAGGCAGACAAATGCTCACTTTATTGAATATTAATTACATGTAAAGCACTTTGTAAGGACTGTCTCATTTTATCCTCACCATGAATACATAAATTGAGAGTTGTTATCTCCTTATTAGAGATTTAGAAATGGAGGTTTGAGAAATATAAGTAATTTGTTCAAGCCGCATAGTAAGTCAGTTATAGAGCTAGATATTCAGCCGAGTCTGACTCACCACTGCCGTTACAAAATGCCACATTATAAGTCTAGGTTTCTGCAAACGTTTTTGCAAAACAGGAGTTGGGAATGGAAGCCAAAATTCGCGGTCACAAGTTGAACGTGGAAAAAAAAATCCTTAAAAAGATGCCAAAATTGGAAACTCATCTAAAGAGAGAAGAAATTGTAAAGTGTGTTGGGTTTGGTAGGAACAAACACGATCTCCACCTCCTCCCAGAAAGTCAAGGGCTCTGGTCTCTTTGAAGTGTGTTTACTTTACCCGTGAATCATGAAAGCCTCTGAAATGTAAGGCCAGGGGTAGGAAACCCGCTGTTACAAGATGTCTAGTTTTTTGTCTTGTCCTGCCAGTTTCATCCGATTCAGGCTTTGACCTTGTCATTTCCACCCTGAGGACGCTGTAAATAAAATGTGCAATTGTCATGATCTCGATTGATTCTTTTCCATTAAAACTATTGTCTATAGCCTACTAATTCTTTGATCAAAGGCTTTGCAGCACAGGTAAAATACTTTGAAGTTTTTATGTCATTATTTACAGTCCACTAATTTCAGTTCTTTTCTGTCTTAATTTTATAAAATTAATTATTATTAATTCATCAGTCCTGCCCTGTACAGTATCATATACTATTTCACGAAGTCTAGTTTTTGTCATGGTGCCTTTTTTGACATATGGTCATTACTTTGATCAGTCAGTTAACAATTATCCGAAGTCTTCAAAGTTTAAATTTGTCAATTTTTACCCAGTAAACTATTTCACCACTTGCAGTTTGATCTCTTGTCAATACTATTTCAGGTCAATGATTTCTACCAATTATAAAAATTTGCATGTTTATTATTGCTATTTAAAATATTATCCAAAAATGTATGTATTATCAAACTGGGGTGCCTGGTGGCTCAGTGGGTTAAGCATCCGCCTTCAGCCCAGGTCATGATCTCAGGGCCCTGGGATCAAGCCCCACATGGGGCTCCCTGCTCTGTGGGGAGTCTGCTTCTCCCTCTCCCGCTGTACTCTCTCTCTCTCAAATAAATAAAAATCTTTAAAAAGTAAATAAATAAAATATTATCGAACTACGTGACTTGATAGTATTTTTACTACAACCGTTAGTATCAATTCTAGTTTTTCTTGAATTCTTCTACCGGCACAACTCACCATGAATTGGTTAGTTTTAGATGTGACTGGCATCATGTTTTTAGGACAAATATTCCAAACTGTTCATAAATGATTATTTGGCTCGATAAATGTTACCCTACATATTCTCTTCAGATGAAAAAAAAAAAAAAACCTTTACAGACCTAAAAACAGCAAAACAGAAGTCTAATTTCATGAAATAGTAATTGTTGGAAAAGATGACGTGCCGTCTACCAACTCTCGATGAAGAGAGTGGCCTCAGATTTGGAACATTTCCTTGCACGGAAATAGGAGCCCTCCTAGCCTGTGCTGTGTTATCACCTTGTTTGGGAATATCTTCTCTAGTTCCAGGCTTGACATGCAATTCTTTGTTCTGCTTAAGTGTGTGTATGTGTCCTGTGGCACCTGGCCAAGCCCACTGCTCTACCTATTCCCACTGGGGAGGAAACGAGGCGCTTCGCCTGCAGCCGAGAGGGGTGCATGCA
The DNA here is from genome assembly GCF_037043125.1 of Eumetopias jubatus. Classification (NCBI taxonomy): domain Eukaryota; kingdom Metazoa; phylum Chordata; class Mammalia; order Carnivora; family Otariidae; genus Eumetopias; species Eumetopias jubatus. The sequence continues at coordinate 4,948,066 of NW_028274821.1, read as the reverse complement.
GACCATAGCCATGCTTGGGTTGAGGCTTTCGACCCGCTGCCCGTGGAGACCGTGCTCACACTCCTGAAGCCGGCCTTGCCCTGGCTCTTCCTATGGGAGTAAAGCATCGTTCCATCCAGTGCCTGTGGGAGTCGTGCCTTTTCTGGCAGCCCCAGTTGGGTGCAAACCCAGCCGGGGGCTGACATCCTGGGACTGCCGCTCTCGTGTTTAGGGCCCTCCAGCAAGGGGCCTCCTCCCCTGGGAGTGGAACAGGTGTCACTTACTTGGCAGTAATGACAAGACTCCAGCATTGTTTGACCTGCCGTGCGGGAGACTGATTGCTCAGTTAAGTATAATATTGATTTGGTGTTGGATTTAGTAGAAGTACTTGTGCTATATTTTTGAGACTCTAAGAATTGTCTATAAATTGGAGATGATTAAACCAAAAACAAAAAAAATTCTAAGCCCTAGAGAGCACACACCAACCCCCCCTTCCTTCCTCCCTCCCTCCCTCCCTCCCTTCCTTTCTTTCTTTCTTCTTTCTTTCTTTCTTTTCTTGCTTTCTTTCAAATGTCCCCTTGACTATACATTTTCACTATGAAACCACTGAACAAATACTGGTATATTTGTGTAGACTGTCAGAGATGCACTATAACAAATAAAGGATGTAGGCTTTGTAATTCAAACGGTTGGGGTTAAATGCTAGTTCTACCATTGAGTAGGTACTTGATTTTTTTTTTAAAGATTTTATTTGTTTCTTTTGAGAGAGAGAGTGTGCACGCACATGCACATGAGAGTGGAAGGAGGGGCAGAGGTAGAGGGAGAGAGAGAATCCCAAGCAGACTCCATGATGAGTACAGACCCCAACGTGGGGCTTGATCCCACCACCCTGAGATCATGACCTGAGCGGAAACCAAGGGTCAGACGCTCAGCCGAACGAACCGATTGTGCCACCCAGGTACCCCAGGTATCTGACTTTGACACACTTATCTACTCACACTTGGCTTCAGTTTCTTCACTTATAAAGTGAAGTGAACAATACCCATTTCTCAGAATTGCATGGAGACTAAGTGAGCTAATGAGTATATATTTAAACTCACAGTTACTGGAACACATTAAATAGTCAATACATGGTAGCCATTAATGACTTGGCCTTTTTTTGGGGGGGGCGGGGAGGAAAGCCTAAATTTGAATGTGAAAGCTCAACCTTGCCTTTAATATTTTCTAGTTATTTTTCTTTTTACCTGTGCCGTAAATCCAAGTGGGTCTTCTGACAAGATGACAAGATTTAGGAATAAAACACATGCCCAGAGAGAGTTTTACCTCTACAATGCTAAGATCCCTTAGTGAATTAGCAACATAAATATGGCCATTTACTTAATGATCCCTTTCTCCAATGGGTGATTTGATTCTCTATGTGTATCTATCTGCATGACTGAGGCAGGATGGGGGAACCAGAGACTGACATTTGTGTCAGGTGCTGTGCTAAAAGCTTTCTTGTGTTCTCTCTCTCATCTTCAGAGCAAATGTCTGATGTAAATATTACTCATTTAATTTTACTTATCAAGAAATGAATACTCGGAAGACTTGAACATCTTCCCAAAGACAACACACCCAGGAAGAAGTGCACTGGGTTTTGAATTCCCATTTGATTCTATGTTCTTTCTGCCGCACCAGGTTACCATGGACATAAAAATAACATCTTTGTAGTCAAATGAAATGATTATTACGATTACTTTTCAAAGGTCACCTATAGTAAGATATATTATTTACATCCATTATAGGTATTTTTGATTCTATGTATTGCTTTTAAATTCAGCGTTTCTCTTTCACAGTCTCCAAACTGTGGGCTCAGCTGGGCAGAATCCAAATCCTTCACTCAATTCGCACGTCGTGTCATTCTCGCCATTTCCCACATAGCCATCTCTCCCATTGGCTAGCATCAGAGAAAATGAGCTTTTTTCTCCATCGTAAGTGTACTGAAAATGAACTTCTTTCAGAAAGAAATTACAGAGTTATCAGGAAAAGTAGGCAAGACCCAGGAAAGTTGCAAGGTTTCTTATCTCCTGTGATAGAAGAGAAATAGCTTGGGGTATTCATTCCTTTTGGTCAGTGTTTATCAGGAAGGTCGAATTTGACCACAAAGACTCAAGTTCTCATACTGCTTTAGCTAAATTGGTAGACCCTATTGATTTTTAAAAATGTATATCAGACTGACTTAGCCAGAATATACAGGACTCAAAAAAGTGATTTTTAGTTGAGTCATAGCAAATCCGTTTTTTTCTGAAACAACTGTAATGCAGTGGAGCTTTTTTTCTTTTTAATATTGATGCTGAATTACAAAAGGACTAAAAGGGAGGTGAAACATCGTGGTGTTGTTTCATCTGGGTAATGTAGGAAAGAGATTAGTCAATGAACTTCGGGATACTTGTATTTGCATAAGTCCAGATGACAGGCAAGCATGCCACATTTTTCCTTAACCCACGGCACACGTTTTCTTGTGAGTGTATTTAGAAACATAACTGTTCTTTGTTCCAACTCTGATTCGTCTGGAGTCCCGGCTTCTTCCTCCACTTCCTGCTTTTCCCTCAGATTTATTTCTCTGCTGAGCGTTCCCACTTGGAGGTTGATATTTATGATTTTCCATCTGACAACATCTTTGCTTTATGATTTTGTCTTCTCATTCAAAGGAACCATTTTGGTAGGTCCTGCTTGCAGTGGCATATTCATAGGAGTAAAATAAACTCACAGATTTAATAACAAATCCCACTTATCAGGAACAGTCTTTTAAAAGTATATATTTATGACCTTCAAATAAAGTATCGAGAGTTCTTTAGTGTGGTGGTTCCATTTGTATTTATATTTTAAATGGTTTGATGAAGTAATTAGAAATGAAAGGAATATTTCAATGTTCTGACTCTTGTCTAGGTGCCTTAAAGGTTTTTCTTTGTCATTGTTTTTTAAAGTTTATTTATTTAAGTAAACTCTACATCTGACCTAGGGCTTGAACTCACAACCCTGGTCTTCAGACTGAGGCAGCCTGGTGCCTCACTTTGTCGTTGATTTTTAACAGTTTTACTAAAAAGGACCAAGGTCTGGTGTTTTGTTTTGTTTTGTTGTTTTGTTTTGTTTTGGCTCACCAAAAATTCTGGGTTAATATTTTTCATCAGTTCTGGAAAGTTCTTGGCCAGTATTTCTTTAAAGGCTATGAGTTTTGCCGCTGCTTTATTCTGTTTCTTCTCCCCTATTGAGACTCCAATCGCACATCCTTTAGAAATTTTGAGCATGTTCTACATGTCTCTTAGGATTTTATTTTCCCCCATGCTTATTTTCTTTCCTATGTATTTTGGATATTTTCTATTGATATTTCTTCAGGTGCAACAATCCTGTCCAATCTGCTCTTACGTTCATCCACTGATATCATAATTTAAGATACTGTATTGTTTCAGTTCTAGAATGCTTATTTGACTTTCATACATTCCAATCGTCTGATAAAACCCTCCATTTTTGGTCTTCTTCGTCTGTTTCTTGAATACATCGATCAGTTATTTTAAAGCCCTTGTCTGTCGCTGTTAATAGCTAGGTCATCTGTGATTCTGTTTCTATTGTCCGTTGGTTATCAGCTCTATCGTCGTGCCTCTCGGCATGGCTGCACTCTGAGAGTGTCCCAGGTACATCCTCAGAGGACCCAGTGATGTCTCCCACTATTGAGGGGATTCTTCTCCATCAGATGACGTGTGGGGGCCGATTCCCCACATCTAGTTTTGGGAAAACCCTTAAAAATAAAGCCTGTTGCCAACCCAGAAAACATCTCCACAAAGGTTTTTGGTTTGTTTTTTTTTTTTTTAAAAGGCAAGAAAACAGTTTTCTTATTGAATAAGCATTAAATTAGACAGCATTGCCCAACCATTAGATAATTCACTAAGAGGTTGCAAAGACAGAGTAGAATCCCACCCTTTTCCACAGCTAGTGACACTCAACCCATTGCATTCTTGTAAATTGTCTTTATCTATCAGAAAGAAAATTAGAACTTGTAGTGTCTTTTTCATAAGCAGGAAGTTACCACTTGGAGCTAAGGGTCTAAACTTGAACCCCCTAAGATGGAAAGTTGGAGTGTCATACTCCTTGGTGTTTGTATTTCAAAGAGATATCTTCAAGATCTCCAAGAAAGGCATTCCTGGGATGCAACGAGTCTGATTTAGCTTTTACACAGATTTATCTACATCTCATAGAGACAGATAGAGCACTTACAACTTCAAATTTCCTAAACAAAATGACATAGAGATGTTAGGAGGACACAGTTCTCCTTCCCTTATGCACCAGGGAAAATTTTAGATTTCCTTTTTTTTTTTTTTCAGATGGGCATTTAGCCTTACACCAGTCAGAGTTACACTTGATCAGAACTGGGTGGCGGTTTGGGTAAGTTTTACTGAGATTCAGTCTACCTTCAGTTCACCTCTAGTCCTCTCAACTGAGAATCTGTTGTGGATCTAGTGAGTTGTAGAAGATCCCTTTCTTTTTTTCAGCTTCCTCTTGAGCCAAACAACAGCTTCAAAATCTCGCAGATGTCTTGAGTGAAGAAACCACTGTGTGCTTCAGGCCCCCCAAGTCTCTAAATCTGCCACGCTAATCTCACGCAAATGCCCCCAGCAGAGGCCTCCCACCAAATGCAGTAGAGACCCTCAGGCCAGGAGCAAGGGTAGACCCTCAGTGTCAACTCACTGCTCCCTGTAGAGGTCTCATCTCAGGCACCTACTGCTGCAGGTCTTTGTTTCCTGAAGACCCTGAGGCTACAGGAGATCTTACTCTGCTTTTCATAGGCTTTGGCGTCACACTGTTACCTTCCACTCAAAATTCAGCAAATGCCTTCTGAGGAAAACCTCCCTGTGTCTAATGCCAGGGAAGACTCCCATTGTCTGACTCTGCATGACTACCAGAGCTTTGCTGGTTTCTCTTGTCCCCAGAGGTGGTCGTTGGCCTTGGCCAACCCCTGTTCCTCAGCCAGTGCCCGGAGCTGGCAGACACCCCTGGGGAGGGGTGGGGAGACAGTTGGCTCTCAGGGTGCCCGGAATGGGTATGCCCTGTTGGGAATGGCACTTCACCCGGCCCTCATGGCTTCCATGGCCCTCCAATGCCATTCAAACTACAATATCTGTGGTGCATGCCTTTGTTGTATGGGGGACGATGCCATGCCTATGGGGATGTGCTGGAGGGCAGAAGCTTCATTCCGGATCACTTCCTGAGGCTTCACTTCTGGGACAAAACCCTGAGTCTGTTTTCTTATTAAAATAAATAGATAAGTAAGCGATCTATATTTCTCCATAGTTTGTAGCAACCAATTCTTCAAAAGCACAGATTATACCAATGTCCTCCTTTTTTTTTTTTTAAATGCCCACGTGCCATTTTGTTTTGTTTCACTTTCTGGACCTCTGATATTTTTCTCAAATGACAACACCTTCCCAGGCACAGAGACATCATTTCGCCAGTCCACCCACATAGGCTTCCTCTCAGCTTTTCGGTTTGAGAGGTTTCAAAAATAAGTTATTATGTTCCGATGAGGTGTGAGGAGCAGAATTGTTTTTTTTTTTTTTTTAAGATCTTATTTATTTATTTGAGAGAGAGCAAGTGGGGGAGGAGTAGAGGGGGAGGGAGAGAGAATCTCAAGCAAACTCCACACTGAGCGTGGAGTCTGATGTGGAGCTCAATCCCACGGCCCTGAGATCAGGACCTGAGCTGAAACCAAGAGCCCAACACCCAGCCGACTGAGCCACCCAGGCCCCAAAGCAGAATTGTCTTTATTTGCATAGCAAAAGAGAGGAATGGTTTTATGGGAAAATAATAACTCCTTAATTTATCTGGCTTATTATGTTTGTATTCTTACTTTACAGAGAATGAATGTTCAGTGCATGGCTAATAATGGGTCAGAAAATTTAACATCTGATTAATGAGTTATAAGTGTATAGACAGATTAAACGAAGAACAGATCCCAAGTCATACATACACTGAAGTATAAAGAAAATAATACATCTTGGATAAGTCAGAAGTCACTTTTGGGTGAAGCAGTCCCCTTTTGGTTTGTTCATTGATATACCAAATATTGATCACTCCTAGATTAAGTGCTCCAATGACCACTAACCAGGGGCTGTTAGAATCCTAGTTGGTAGAGAACGTGATTAGTAGCCACTTGTAGATAGATTTGGAAGATGACAGACATTCTCTAAAGTGCTGGACAACCAGAAATCAGATTATCTAAGGGGGGAGAAAGCAGGATGTTAAGAGCAAAATATGAGATGCTCACAACTCCAACCATCTCCATTAAAGTGCTAGCAAAAATGATACGGGCCAAAAATAGTTTATATGTTTCATGTACCATAGACATTGGTTAGTAAACTAATTCGACTTGACTCAACTGAAAAGCAAATATCACAAATAACAGAAATTTGGATCAATAATACCAATATCTTGCTGTCTATTCCATAATGACATATTTTTATGCTTTGAGGTATAAAAAAATTAGGAGTCTTTATATTTACTGTAAGAAAGACTATAAAAGCTTTATCAAACGGGAAGACAAAACCATATGAGTGTTCATTATTTAAAATGGCAGCAGGTGGGAGCCCTGCCTGTGAGCTGCTGGGATGGTTCCCTGTTCAGAACAAATCGAGCCAGCAGTAGGGCACTACTGAGCTGGAGCCGTGGTTCAGCCACAGCAAACACACAGGAGATTTCAAACAGCAAGGTGGGCTGTGTCTCCCCACGGTGTGAACAATACAGAGTAATTCCCTTACACCTTTATATTCTTCGTGTAACACCAGCAGCACCTGACTGTCTGTTGTTCGTGGCTCAGAAATGCCTGCGGACATGACACCTGCACGTGGTGGGTGACGGTGAAGTCTCTTCCTGCCATAAATAAAACATATTTAGGTCAGGATACGAACACTGACTCAGGAAAGTCTTTTAAAGCCATGTCCGCTGAATGAGACTGGGACTCAGAAGACCTGGGGTTCCTCCCTCAGACCCACCCCACATCTCTGGATACCAGCCAGCTTGCACTTGGGGAGCCAGTCAACGGTGGGCTGCACCCCGGCAGCCTCGCTCCTTCCCTCCCTGCCTCCTCTGCAGCGCAGACTTTCACCCAGCCAACAGCAGGGGTGCTCTGGCTGGCCAACCTCGGGGGGAAGAACCACTAAACCCAAGAGCGTGGGAGACCCAGAGCCCAGGAGAGGGGTCTTCTCAGCACTTCCAGTGCTGGGAGCAGAGGGGAGACAGGCGATGAATAACAAGGGGACTCGGAGTGTCAGAAATGGCGAGCAGTAGGGGGGAACATAGAGGAGGAGGGAGGGGGTGCCGGGGAGAAAGCTGCGATTTCCTGCCAAGGAAGCGCCCTCAACAAAGGGATGCTTGAGCGGAGATGCCGCGGTGGTGAGGGAGGCAGCCGCTCACACACCTAGGAAGCTTGCTCCAGGCAGAGAGGAGAGCAGGTGCAAAGGCCCTGAGGCAGGGCCATGTCAGCTATGTGTGAGCAGCAGCAGCTGGTGGGGGCTAAAGAGTGATATTGGGGAAGATGGCGGGACATGAGATCTGGCAAGCTGGGTCATGCTGGACCTTGTAGGTCACTGGGCAACTCCGGCTTTTACTCCGAGTGGATGGGGCACCATGGCAGGGTTGGAGCAGAGGAACTATGATAACATGGGGAACATATATATTTGGCCTTTGTCCCCGTTTCCTGGCACACAGCTCCAAAGACCCTTGGAATCTCCAGAGTAATGGGAGTAGTTTTTGCTTTCCAATGACATAGCTGGTGGCTCCAGGATGGGGGCTGACGGCCAGGGGGACCACCCATGTGGTTAGAGGACTAGAACTTTCAGCCCCCCTCCCTGACTTCCAGGGAGGGGAGAGGGGCTAGAGGTTCAGTTAATCACCTATGATCAATGAACTAATCAATCGTGCCTGTGTAATGAAACCATCCTAAAAATTCCTAATTGAAGGGGCTCAGAGAGCTTCCAGGTTAGTGAAGACATGGCGGTGCTGGGAGGGTGGTGCACCCCAAGAGAGCATGGGAGCACCAGGTCTCTCTCTACATGGCTCACCCTGTGCCTCTCGCCCGTCTGGCTGTTCTGGAGTTGTAGCCTTTATAACAAATTGACAATAGTAAGTAAAGCACTTCCCTGAGTTCTGTGAGCCATTCCAGCAAATTATCAAACTTGAGGTCATGGAGGTCATGGAATGCCCCATCTATAGCTGGTCCGGCCAAAGTATGAATGGCCTGTGGTTTAACGACTGGTTTCTGAAGTGGGAGACGGTCTCGTGGGACTGTGGGATCTGCCCTAAGTCAGGGTTAGTTCACGTCAAGAATTGATCTGAGTTGTTCAACACCCAGTTGGTGTCAGAGAATCAGAGACTGGGTCATTGCTGCGGAAAACGCCCATGCATTTGTGTCAGAAGATCCTCTGACAGTTGAGGAAGGGTCACCTCTGGTGGCTGCATGCCAGACAGGCGGCCAGTCCACGGTGGCCCAGTCGTCTGATCAGGATGGGAGGAGGGGAGGATGGCAGCTCACCAGCTGCTGGGACACTTTGTCTCAGAACACCGCTCAGCCCATGCTTTATTTCAGACAAGTAGATCTGCAGATGCTCTTCCTGTTCTTAACGAGCCTTCCAATCTAGCACGGCGATGAAGCATGTGTGCAGAAAGTGGTAAGCGCTCCTCACGGAGAATGAGGACAGGAAGGGAGAGGAGACCAAGGCAGCTGAGCCTGAAATGCAGAACGTGCTCTTGCGTGAGATCGTCAGGAAGGAATCCGGCATTATACCGCAATTTAAATGAGCCCGTTACTGTGTCGCCGGTATGGCCAAGGGGTCAATCTCTATATGTGAGTAAGGTTTCATTAACTACCTGTGCACCGTGTCCCCTTGTTTCTAACCCAGTGCCCTGCAAACAGCAGCGTGGTCCCACAGGGCAGGCAGGATCCCACAGAGTCACTGAGGGAGACAGAGGTCCACTGTCTGAATCTCTGCGGGCAGGGCTCCCAGGGAGCGCATGTGCTTTCATTCACGTTGTTCAGCCTTCCTTCCTGAAGTCTAAGGCAATGACCTTTATCACGAAGCATATAGAGGGTTTGACGGCTATAGAGGGGTTGAACATGGGCAGACGGGAAAAGCCATTCTTCTAAGCAGACGGTCTGCCCGCTCACAGAAAGGGGGGCAGAAAAGAGAGGGGCTTGTAGTGACTCTCGACAACTTCCGATGAGTGTTGGTGGCAGGATTTGCCTGGAGTGCGGGGCGCGTGGCTTTCAGGGAGTGTCTGGGATTGCAATGGGGAAGGCCTTGCATGTCAGAGACACTCGGCTCCATCGTCTAGGTAATAGGGAGTCAGAGGAGGTTTTCCAACTAAATGGAGACACGATAGAACCGTGGCTCACACATCTCCTGGCCAAGTGTGATAAGAACCGATGTGTGGCGGGATGTGTGTAAGAGACAGTAAGGCAGGACCCCCAGAGGAGAGAGGGCAAAGGCGGCCCTGGGGATTAAATGCAGGGAACCGGGAGACTGGGCCAGTAGCCTCAGCCGGGAGCACTGGAGGAGGAGATTTGGGGAAAATTTCATTTGGGTCACAAAGATTTCAGCGAGTGGATGCCACGCCCAGGATGTGGAAGAGTATTTCTGAAGGCCAAGTGTCCAGTTTAGGTAGGAAGCAGTCTTTTTAATTTTCAAAATCAAACATCCACTCTCAGAATTTACTCATTTAATGCGGAATATCCTGCAGATAAATGTGCTAACATTTCCAATTTATATTTAATTTGCAGCATCTCAGTTCACTGTAAGATTCTGAAGACTTCTCATCCCTTTATTAAATTACACCAGAATAAATGAGTTAAGAACTTAGATTACTTTCCCAGTTCAAGGTCCTATATGCAATTATCCTCTGTTGTCTTACATTATTGCTTCTTTACCTATGTTATTTCTTTAACATTGTATTTCTCATTACCCTGTATCTACACTCAACTCAAGAAAATCTAACCAGAGCTAACTTGTGGGACAGCTTGTGACGATTTGAGGAGTTGAGAAATATATATATATATATATATTAGGGCAGGTGTTCCAGAAGGGAGAAGTACAGCAAAGTCCAGCTGATTCAATCACCTCAAAGACTGAATTTTCTATGTGTCTCTATGCTCTGAGCAACTTTTCTTCCCTTCATTAAGGAGAATTCAACCTTCACATTTTGCTATGGCTTTCATCGCATGAGCAAGGAATGATTTTGCCATCTCCTCTCTCTCTCTCTCTCTCTCTCTCAGGCTTTCCAGAACCATTTGCTCTTTCCTTCAGGGGTAAGAAAGCAAGGAGGGTCAAGTCACATTTCCCTTTATCTTCCTTCCTTCAAAGACTGCTGGTGACCAGGAAGGCCAGTTGGGAAATTGGGGTGCATAGGGGATAAATAAACTCCTTTGCTGGTTTCATTTTGTGAGTTAATAAAGGTTACCGGTGTCCAGGGTTATAAATCCAACTTCTTTGTAGTCATGAAAAAGTGAAAGCAGTCCAGAAGTCCTTCAGCGGGAGAGTGAATTCACAAACTGTGGTACATCCATACAGTGGAACACGACTCACTAACAGAAGGAACTCCTGATTCAGGCAACAACGTGAACGAATCTGAAATGCATTTCACGGTGTGAAAAAGCCAGACCCAAAAGGCTCTCCAGTCTTTGATTCCATCTGTAAAGGGGAAAGATTTCCATTCTGATTTCCATTCTGAAAAGGGGAAAGCAATAGGGATGGAGCACAGATCAGTTACTGTCCAGGGTGGCAGGTGCCCGGAGCGTTCCATGACAGAAGCAAAGCATGATGGGAGTTTTGCGATAAAGGAACCATCGGGTGTCATGGCTTTGCTAGTGGATATGTGACTGTCCACCTTTGTCAAAACCCATGGAGCTGCACACCATAAAGTGTGCGGTTAACTAAAGCTCGCTCTTCATGGATACGTGTTAACTGGGGAAATCAACCAGGAGGTGAGAGTAACCAAAAAGGACCATGAACTTTAACAAAGGACCCTTGCTCTGTTATAAATGAATAACATAATCGCACCGGCTCCTTGGGAGAATGAGGTCATTACCTTCCATTCCAAAGAATTCCATTCCTGGGATTTAACAACTCACTTGTGCAGGAAGAAAAGCAACTCAGCACGAAGCCACCACTAAGCTGCAGACTCATGAAGTTGGGAAGACCCCTAGAATCATTTCATTCACCTCCTGCTTCCAGGTTTGCACTCTTGTCTCATTCCTAAATGAAATCCATTCCAGAGAAGAATCAGAAAACATTCTCTACAGCGGGATGTGTTATTTTTCACCCCTGGGGTCAGCACACATCTGTATAATGGGAGAACAGTGATGGGGCTAGCCTGGGAAGGGGATTCCATCTCTGCTTTTAGGGTGCAACTCTTAGCAAAGCTCAGTACAGCAAGAGATGAACGGGGGGTTTCTGTAATTGAATCCCTGGTGAAATGTTGGGGTTCTGCTCAAGCCTTCACTCTATCACCTCCATGCCCACCCTACCCTGAGGAAAACCTTAGGGATCCAGTGGCTATTGGATTCAATCTGAAAATCGTTGACTGAGGGGAAATGTAGAGAAGCAAGAAGGGTTAGAGGAAGGGGCGGTAGAATGTGTTCTGCCCACAGTCACCACGGTGGCCTTTGTTATGCATAAATAGAGGTGACCCAGGATTGCCTGCTTTTCACTGAACTTTCTGCCCTGCCCCTATTTTAGCGACTCTCCTTGTATAACACTCCCAGCGCATGGGGAAGGTCTATGATATTGGGCGTGGTATAAAAGAAGGGCCACATGCACCCCAATGTTCAGAGCAACAATGTCCACGATAGCCAAACTGGAATATTACTCAGCCATCAGAAAGGACGAATACCCAACTTTGACATCCACATGGATGGGACTGGAGGAGATGATGCTCAGTGAAATAAGTCAAGCAGAGAAAGTCAATTATCATATGGTTTCACTTATTTGTGGAACATAAGGAACAGCAGGGAGGACATTAGGAGAAGGAAGGGAAAAATGATGGGGGGGGAATCGGAGGGAGAGATGAACCATGAGAGACGATGGACTCTGAGAAACAAACTGAGGGTTCTAGAGGGGAGGGGGTGGGGGGATGGGTGAGCCCGGTGATGGGTATTAAGGAGGGCACATATCGCATGGAGCACTGGGTGTTATATGCAAACAATGAATCATGGAACACATCAAAAACTAGTGATGTATTGTAACGTGACTAACAACATAATACAATTAAAAAAAAAAAGGACTGTCATGTTCCAGTTCTTTGCTAACTGTTCTGACCTCATCGACCCTCTGACACCGGATTCCCAAGACGCCCTCCCGTCCGCATCTAGTTTCTCAAGCCCAAGTTCATGCTGCAGCCCTCGGGCTTCTGCTGGTGCCCTCCCTGCCCTCAGGCACCCACACTTGTAACTGTCTGAAGTAATACCTAACAGGCAAGTTTTTTTTTTAGATGAAGAAAGTGAATTTTATTTTTATTTCTTTTATTTTTTTTAATTTTATTTTGTTATGTTAATCACCATACAATACATCATTAGTTTTTGATGCAGTGTTCCATGATTCATTGTTTGCATGTAACACCCAGTGCTCCATGCAGTACGTGCCCTCCTTAATACCCATCACCAGGCTAACCCATCCCCCCGCAAGTTTTAATGGGAGTAATGAGTGGACTCAGCCAGGGGAGTCTTAATTTCCTTTGGACCTGGTCCCCTTAGAAAATCCTTTCAAACCCTTCTTCAGGAATTAAAAAAAAAAAAAAGAGTTTTTAAAAATTGCATACAAGTTTGAGATAAGTGTGGCCCACTTCCTCCCCACTGTGGGCCCCATAGGTGACTTTGCAAACCAGGCTGGACCCCGGGGGGCAGGCATTGAGGACAACCTCATCTGCAGCAGGGAGCGCTGCAGTGCTCAGACCAGGGAAATAAGCTGATCAAGCCATGTTGTAGAGCAAAAAGTTGTTTTTGTTTGTTTGCTTGTTTAGCAATGCTTTGGATGGACTGAGGAAACTAACAATAACGAGTTAAAGAATGGGGGCAGAGGCCGCCCGAGCGCAGAAGAAGAGAATTTCATGTGGATTTATAAGGAATGGATTAACGAGGAAGCAGTAAACAGGTGCTGTGACCAGATGTCACCTGAAGAATGTTCTTACATTTCAGAGACTTGCACCCCACCCACGCAGCACCCAAGAACACCCCACCCAGCACCCAGGAGCAGCATAAAGCAGAGATACACCTAAAACAGACTTTGAAGTAAAATTATTTCATGATCACCGAAAGTACCTCTCTACCTATGGATGCTGTGCATCCAGGATCCCTTTCTATGTGTGTCATTGTAGGACCCCCAGCTTGTTCTTTAACTGTTAGTTTTACAGTATATTTTTGGCCATGCTGGGTTTTTTTAAAGATTTTATTTATTTGACAGAGAGAGAGACAGCGAGAGAGGGAACACAAGCAGGGGGAGTGGGAGAGGGAGAAGCAGGCTTCCCACGGAGCAGGGAGCCCGATGCGGGGCTCGATCCCAGGACCCTGGGATCATGACCCTGAGCCGAAGGCAGACGCTTAACCACTGAGCCACCCAGGCGCTCCTGCCTTGCTATTTTTATTGAAAGATTATTATGTAGTCAAATTTGTCAGTGATAAAAATACATTCCACACCACATTGCTATGAAAAATTATTCCTTCCAGTTTTTTTATACTATTTGTAAGGTGTTTGTGCTTTTTTTAAAATTTTTATTTTGGGAATGAATTTTACTTTTTATTTGGCTTGGCAGAAATGTTGCAAAGAGCACAGAGTTCCCACGTAGCCTTCACTCAGTTTCCCCGTAATGTTATCTAACATAATCATTGTACATTTACCAATACTAAGAAATTAACATTGATACATTATTATCAACCAAGCTGCAGACTTGATCGGAATTTAACTAGTTTTTTTTTTTCCCCTGGTGTCCCAAGATCCCACATTGTATTTAGTCACTACGTTTCCTTGGGTTTTCTCTGATGAGATAGTTTATCAATGTGTCCTTGTTGGTCCTGATGCTTTCAAAGAGCCCAGGTCAGGTATTTCATAAAATGCCCTTTGGTTTGGGTTTGTCTAGTGTTTTCCCATGATGAGGTGGGATTTCTGGGAAGATCTGGGGAGGAGTAGATTTTTGGAAGGATACCACAGAGGTGATGTGCCTGCGTCATTACATTAGATTAGTCATATGACTTATTACTGGTGACATTAACCTTCATCACTTTGGTGCCTGCCTGGTTTCTTCACTGTAGAGTTACAATTTTTCCCTTTCTATTCACTATTTATTTGAAATGAGTCATTAATTCTAGCCCACGCTCAACAGAAGGGAAATTAAGCTTCACCTCCTGGAAAGAGGAATATCAAATAATTTGTGGACATATGTTAAAACCATCATAGTAACTAATAAATATTTGGCATTCATCCATGGATATTGCCTGCAGCAATATCACTGTGATGTTCTAATGATGATTTTCTGTTTCCCTCATTCTGTCTGCATTCATTAATTGAAATTTTTCTGTAAGGGTGATTTGCTCCTTCTCCCATGTTTATTTATTAATTCAGCTGTTGGATACAGAGTTGGACTCCAAACAGATTAAAGATCAAAAGAAGAAAGAAGAGAATATAAAGCTAACCTAGGGATAAGGAAAATATAAACCCAGCAAAAACATTAAAGACAATTAAGCATTTCTAATCAATAATAAACACCCACAGAGACTTCAACATATAGGGTACCACACTCACACGGCATACTGCATATTTTGGAAACATATCTAAAAGACAATATATCAAAGTCCAGCATATCCAAAAATTCTTTTTTTAAAAAGATTTTATTTATTTATCACACAGTGAGAGAGAGAGAGAGAGAGCACAAGCAGGGGGAGGGGCAGAGGGAAGGGAGAAGCAGGCTCTCCGCTGAGCAAGGAACCTGATGTGGGACTCGATCCCAGGACCCTGAGATCATGACCTGAGCCGAAGGCAGATGCTTAACCGACTGAGCCACCCAGGCGCCGCATATCCAAAAATTCTTACAAATGAGCTACCAGGATGACAGCAACAACAGAGCTAAGGGGTTCCTATTTTTAAAAATCCACAAGAGATACGGATGGGCAATTTCCAGAGAAGGACACTAAAAATCCATTTGGTGAAGAGATGCTCAATTCACTAGTAAGCCAGATAAACGTATGTTGAAACAATGAGATACACTTCACCTCCATCAAAGTGACTCATAAGGTGGGTAATAATATGCGGTGGCCGAGATAAGAGGAAACAACCTTTCGAGCCCTTCTGTGGGAGTGTAAATCACAGAGCATTCTGGAAAGGACTCTGGGGAGCATTCAATGACATAAAGAGTGTGTCGTGTGACCGGCTATCTCATGCCTGGTCATATATCTGAGAGATATTCTTAAATTCATCCATAAGAAGACACAGAAGAGGGCTTGGTGTGTTGTGGCAGGGAATTAGAAACAACTTACTTTATATTATTAGGTGAACTGATGGGGAAATTATAGCTGGCGCACGCTATGGAACATTCTGACGAGGAAAAACCCCAAAGCTGAAAGAAGTACATATAGCAACGTAGGCAGGTGGAGAGTGCACAGGGGAAGAAAGAAGATAGAGAACGAGATTTCCAGCGTGGAACTGTTCACGTAGAGGAAAAGCACATGTTCAAGCCACCACACATCTTACCAGGCTGCAGCATCCTTACGGACACACACCGGACATATTAAGAGGAGTGTTTTGTGGAGAAGGTAACAGAGACGTTATTGGATGAGGGTGGGAAATTCTGTGAGGAGGGTGTTTGCGGACCTGTGGTTCTATTAATCTCTGTACAGAGGAAGGTGACTAACTTACTTTAAGTAACTGATTTTTTTTTTTTTTAATTAGGAAGCAGTAATTTGCAAATGCCCTCCAGCCCGGGAGAGACTGGTACCTAAGGGGAGTGAGGTGAACACAAGAAATCCCACAGACAGTATATTCAGGATACGGATAAACAAAATGTGGTCTATCCACACAACGGACTACTATTTCGCCATAAAAAGCAATAAAGTACATGCTACAATGTGGATGAGCCTCAAACATGTCATGGTCAGTACAAGAAGGCGGACACAAAAGGTCACATATTATGTGTTTTCATTTCTATGAAATATTTAAAATAGACGAATCCACAGAGACAGAAAGCAGATTCGTGGTTGCCAGGGGGAAGGGCGAGAAGGAAAAGGGAGTAACTGCCTAATGGTTTGGGATCTCCTTTGGGGCAGGGCAGTAAAAATGTTTAGCATCTACGCAAAGGTAATAGTTGCACAAAATTGTGACTGAACTAAATTCCAGTAAATTGTAGACTTTAAAAGAGTAAGTTATATGTTATCTGAACTTTAATAAAAATATAATCTTCACAGTTATCATGGAAAAGAGCAGATAACTCCTCTCTGAAGGGACATAACATTGTCATAAATCCCAGTTTACTAAACAGTTAGTCTCAGTCCCAAAAACTGGGGGAAGCACATCTCTCAGAGTGATCGTTTACAGCAGAAGAACCAGAATATATCTCAAGTTTTTATGATGCATAGTTTGACCAGGAAGCAAATAATGGATTTTAATAATGCTTTAGACTATGCATTATTAGGTTAATAATTAATAATGTTTAATACCTCTTTGTGGTATAGATATATGTGGTTATTATGCATAATATATTAAATATATTTATACATTAAACATATATTATACATAAATTATAAAATTACAATCATATATATATTTATAGAATTATAATATACATTATACATATAATTATATGTAATTTTACATTATGTATATAATTATATACATTATGTAGAATGTACATTATAGTTTTATATATACATTGTTATATGTATGTTTGTGGGTGTGTGTGTATATACAGAGAGAAACACACACACTTATATATGTTAGGGAATGTTGCCAGAAGTGGAGTTTGATATCTTACCCTGAAGACTTACTGTGGTTTCATTAAGGGTCTTTCTCTTTAGCCCATGAACAACGGATAGCCACTAGGATGTATTAAGAAGAGGATGGGCAAATTTGATAAACGTTTTGAAAAGACTATTCTCACTATATGTGGAGAATGGATGACATCAGTCGAACATGGGTGCAGGTGGGTCACTGAGGAGTCTCCTGCAGAACTCAAGGAGGACAAGCAACTTGGATTTGGCTGACGTCAGGGGAGAATGGCTGAATTTGAACCACCCTTAGGAGAAGACCAGAGTGACTGGATCTCGAGAGACAAAGACGTCAGGGATTCTGTTGGGATTCGGGCTGGTCTATCCAGGAACAGTAATGCCGGGAGTGAGATCCTGGTTCAATTTCAAATGTGGTGGGATTGAGGTGTGTTTGATGATTCCTAACATGGCTGGCGAGTAATCACTGCTTCCAAGTGGAGGCTGAGTTTGTCACAATTGTTCTGCTCATAGGTGTGAAGTGAAGCCAGAGGTGTGGAGGAGATGGATTATTGGATTTTAAAGTGAAACCAACATCCATTTTGGGTTACTGATTTAAGGGAAGATCTTCGAGCATAGCTGAATTTAAAGTCTGACACCAATATTTGAGATAAAGGGGAATAAATATTAATATTTAGTCCAAACTCAAAGCTGTATTTGAATATCACCCAACCTATTCAAGTCTTTTGGCATATTCTAATTAGCGATGTATAACAAGTACCGATCTCACTAGCAAATAGCCTAGACTTCTCTGAACCAGGCTGAATCTGTGGATCACCTCCTGCGTTAAGTTCCGTTAAAAAGTAACATTACAGAAAGCCAACGTTTATTCCAAAAGTTAGACCCTGAAGGAGGCAATCCCATAAGGCCTTGATTTCTATCTCCTCAGGGCTGGGGGTTGAGGACAGAAGGAAGAAGAAGTGGAGCAAGACACGTTTGTTGAGACGGACCTGCTAAGCAGAGAGCCTGCATCTAATGTTGCAGCTTTGGGTTGGAATGGGTTCGAACAGTTTGGTTGGCAGAAACATAACCCAAAAGATGGCTTCCACTAAATAAAGGTACAGCACCCGACCAGCCTTGGTGTCCTACAAAGGCAGGGATTCAAAGCTTAGGGAGTTTCTTAGCCCGCTTGGGCTGCTGTACAAAGCACCATGGATGGGGGTGCATAACAACAACAGACATTTATTTCTCACAGTCCTGGAGTCTGGAAGTCTGAGATCAGGTTGCCAGCATGCTCGGCTTCTGGCGAGGGCTGGCTCCCAGGTTGCACACTGCCAATTTCCCCCTGTGACCTCATATGGCAAAAGGAGGAAGAGACATCTCTGGAGTTTCTTTCCTAAGGGCCTTAATCCCGTTCATAAGGGTCCCCCCCTCCTGATTTATTCATCTCCGCAAGGACCTCCTCCCAAGACAATCACACCGAGGATTGGAATTTCAGCATATGGATTTTAGGGGACATAAAGATTTAGTCTGTTGTGGCGGGCTGGGGAAGTGAGAGTGTAGTTGTCAATGAAGACATTCTGACCCACCCTGGGAAGGACCAGAACCCGGACCTTTCATCAGGACTGTGAGAAATAAATTATTAGTGAGTGGAGCCCCAAATCCTTGAAGGGTTCTGTGATTTCTCTTCACTGTAGGCCAGACCCTACAGTGGGAACCGTGGTTATAACTGGGAAACCTAAACACAATAGAATTAACTGGATCTGGGGTGGCATGGGCCAGGTGGTGGCACTCCACAGCCAAAGCCATGTGGACTTGGTAGCCGTAGTGGATAGCAAAGTCAACCCAGAAATCCACATAGAGACACAGAGATGCATGGCATTGGCCACTTGATCACTGTGTTCCTAGAAATGAAAGAAATGGGAAGTCCAAAACTTGATCTGTATGAGCATAAGAATACTAGGTCAAGTGAAAAAACCTTAACTTGAGTCCTGAAAACAGAGAATCATGGCTTCTCAGTCAATTCCCAGACTTGAGCCAGTTTACAGACCCAAAACCCTTGGAATGGATGGAAGGCCAGGAGGGGTGACTTTGCTACGCTGCCAAAAATTTTACTGTTAATCCTTCACCCAGACTTCCCCAAAGGAAACTCTGGCCCTCTACAGGGTTACTATGCATTGCAAAAAAAGAAAACTATCAGATTTTTCAGAGACTATGGACCCTGGCTCTGAATTGACATGAATTTCAGGAGACCCAAAACATCACTGTTGTCTACCACTCAGAGTAGAAGCTTATGGAAATCATAGAGTCAATAGAATTTCTCTCAGGCTGATCTCAGAGTCAGCCCAGTGGGTCCCTAAATTTATTCTGTGGTTATTTTCCCAGGTCTGGAATGCATAATTGGAAAGACATTCTCAGCAACCACCAGAATCCCTGCATTGATTCCATGGCCTATTGAGTAAGTACTGTTATGGTGAGAAAGCCAAGTGGAAGCCCCTAGAACGGCCTTTACTGTAGGGAAGTAGAAAACCATAGTTAAGGCACGTTCCTAAAGGGATTGCAGGGATTAGCCCCACCATCAAGAACTTGAGGCCAATCCCTCCCTCCTTCAGCCCGCCTGTTAAGTCTGTGCAGAAAACAGATGGATCCTGTATAATGACTATGGATTCTCATAACTTTAACCAGATGGTGACTCTATGCTCCTGCACCAGACGTAGTTTCATTGCTTGGACAAATTAACACATCCCCTGCAATCGAGTCTACAGCTATTGACCTGAAAAATGCTTTCTCCTCCAACCTGTTAGTAAAAATTATCAGAAGCAGTTTCCTTTCAGCTGGCCAAGCCAACAATAAATACCCTCTCTTGTCCTACCTCAGGGGTGTATCAACTCTCCAGCCCTGTGTTATGATTTAGTTCACAGGGATCTTGACTGCCTTTCCCTTCCACATAAGAGATCATGCTGGCCTGTGACACTGATGATTGGACACAGTGAGCAAAAAGTAGCAACCACTGTAGAGTTATTGGTAAGACATTAGTACATTAGAGGGTAGGAAACAGATCAGACAAATTTCAGAGGTCTTTGACTTCAGTGAAATTTCTCGGGTCCCACAGTGTGGCGCACGATGAGATGTCCCTTCCAACTTGGGTAACTTGTTACATCTGATCTCTCCTACAACCATGAAAGAAGCATGATGCCTAGTGACTCTCTTTGACATTTGGAGGCAAAATAGTCCTCATTTACATGTGTTACTCCAGTCCATTTATTGAGTGACCCAAAAAGCTACTAGTTTTGAGTGAGACACAGAACAACAGAAGGCTCTGTAACAGGTCCAAGCTGCTGTATGAGCTGCTTGGCCACTCAGTCCATGTGATCCAGTAGTTTCAGTGGTGCTTGAAGTGGCGGTGGCAGATAGGGTTGCTATTTGGAGCTTTTCGGTTGCTTTGGAGCAGGTTCTTATAGGTGATTTGCAGTGCAGGACCTTAGGATTTGGGGACTGAGCCCCACCATCCTCTTTGGATAATTGCTCCTTTTGAGAAACAGCTCATGACCTATTAGAGGGCAGTAGGAAAGTTACTTAACCTTGGGCCACCCAGTTAACATGTGACCTGAACATGACCCATCATGATACCCACCTATCAGGTGGGTGTCACCTGACCCACCATGCCACAAAGTAGAACATTTAAAGGAGCATCCCATCATCCAGTGGTACCAATATATACATGGTTGGGGCCAGGCAGTCCTGGGCATGTAAGTTACACAAAGAAGTTGTCCAAGTGTGCATGGCCCCAACTCCTGACACGCTATCTTCTCTCCCATTATGCACCTACGGCCTCCTCATGGAGAGTTACCTATAATCAACTGACAGAAGAAGAGAAAAGTCATACCTGGATCATAGATGGTTCTGGCATATATACAGGTACCACCTGAAAGTGGACAACTGCCTTACTACGCCTCTCTCTGGGACTTCCACGAAGGAAAATATTCCCAGTGGGCAGAACTTCGAGCAGTGCACCTAGTTATTCACTTTGCTTGAAAGGAAAAGTGGCAAGACATGCAATTTTATACCAATTCAGGGGCTGCAGTCAATGGTTTGGCTGGATGGTTAAGGACTTGAGCATGATTGGAAAATTAGTGACAAGGAAAATTGGGGAAAAGGTCTATGGATGAAATTCTCTGAATGGCTAAAAAAATGTGAAGGTATTTTTATCTCATGTGACTGCTCAGCAAAGGATGACCTCGGCACAAGAGCATTTTAATAATCGTGTACATAGGATGACTTGTTCTGTGGATACTATTTCCTCTCCCCAGCCACCCCTGTCATTGCTCAAAGGGCTCATGAACAAAGTGGCCATGGTGGGAGAGATTATGCATGGGCTCAGCGACACGTATTTCCACTTAGCGGGTCCAACCAGACTATGAACCACCGCTGAGTGACAGCAGCAGAGTCCAATATGGCACCATTCCCCAGGGTGACCAGCCAGCTACCTGGTGGCAGATTGATTACATTGGACCACTTTCATCATGGAAGAGGAAGTGTTTGTTTTGTTCTTACTGTAATAGACACTTGCTCTGGATATGTATTTGCCTTCCCTGCAAACAGTACTTCTGCTAAATCTACTCTCCTCGGACTTAGGGAACACCTTACCCATTGACATGGTATCTCACACAGTGTTGCCCCTGATCAAGGAATGTATTTCATAGCAGATGAAGTGCAGCCTTGGGTCCGTGATGGTGGAATTCACAGTCTTACCATGTTCTCCACCATTCTAAAGCAACTAGCTTGCTAGAACAACGAAATGACCTTTTGAAGACTCAGTTACAGCGCTGGCTGGGGGGCAAAAACTTGCAGGCAAAACTTGTCCTGGGGCAGTGTTCTCCAGGAGGCTGAGTATGCTCTAAATCAATGCATCCAAATATGATGCTGTTTCTCCCACAGTCAGGATTCATCGATCAAGGAAGCTAGGGCTAGAAATGAGAGGGGCACCTGTATTACCCTAGTGATGTCACCAAGAAATCTTTGCTCCTTGTTTCTGTGACCTCATGCCCTGCAGATCTCGAGACCCTAGTTCAAAGGGAGGGATGCTACCATCAGGAGACACGGCCATGATTCCATTAAACTGGAAGTTAAGACTGCTCCCCGGCCACCTTGGGCTCTTCATGCCTTTGAGTAAACACATAAAGATGAGAGTTAAGGTGTTTAATGATCCTGACTACACAGAAGAATGAGACTGTGAATCCACCGTGGAGGGAAGGCAGGGTATGTCTGCAGTACAGGAGATTCCATAAGCGTCTCTTAGTACCACCAAGCCCTGTGATTAAAGTCAGTGAAAACCTACAACAACCCAATCCAGGCAGGACTACTGATCGTCCAGAAAATTCAGGAATGAAGGGTTGGGTCACTCCACCAGATAAAGAACCACAGCCAGCTGAGGTGCTTGCTCACAGGAAATGTAATATAGAATGAGCAGCAGAAGTATATATTTATACCAGTTATAATACCAGCTATGACCATGGGACCAGTTACAGAAATAAGGACTTTAATTCTTCTTTTCTTAAGATTTTATTTGTTTATTTATTTATTCAGAGTGCAAGTTGGGGGGGGGGCAGTGGCAGAGGCAGAGAGAGAATCTCCAGCAGACTCCATGATGAGCACGGAGCCCAGTGGGGACTCGGTCCCACGACCCTGAGATCATGACCTGGGCCAAAACCAAGAATCAGATACTTAACCGATTCAGCCACCCAGGCATTCCAGGACTCTAATTCTTATGAATATTTCTTCCTTATTTTGTTATGAATATTTTTGAGTGTGTCTGTCTGTATGTTTGTTTTCTTCCTTCTCTTAGTCCTTTATCATAGAACATAAGATGTATAGAGTTTGCACCACAGTATTGAAGTTACAGGTGATCGGGGAGAAGAGGGAACATCTCCAAGGACTTTGTATCCTCCGCGAGGGAATGTATTAGTGCATTTTAAGTTGTATGTAGGATAATTGTATCATGTTAGACAGAAGTATAACCTTGTTATTAAAGAGATGTGTATGGGTCCTAAATTGACAAGGGTTAATTGTGATGGTTAATTATATGTGACAAGTTGCGTAGGCCAGAGTACCCAGATAGCTGATTAAATACTTGTCTGGATGTTGCTGTGAAGGTATTTTCTTATATGTGATTTTCACTTAAATTTTGAGAAAAGCAGATTATTCTCCCTAATGTGTATGGGCCTCATCTAATCAGTTGAAGGCCTTAAGAGAAAAGACTGAGGTCTCCCAAGTAAGAAGGAATTCTGCCTCCAGACAGGGTTTAGACTCAAGCTGCCACATCAGGTCTTCCCTGGGTTGCTGGTCTGCCACCAACCTGCAGAATTCAAACTTACCAGCTTTCACAGTGAACAAATTCTTTAAAATAAATTTCTCTCTTTCTGTGTCTGTCTCTGTCTCTATCTCTCTTTTTCTCTCTCAATACACACACACGTATCTTATAACCTTAATACAGAAAGTACTTAATATTTGTAATTAAGAAAAGATGAATAAAGCATGGAAGATGGGCATCATATTTACTCAGAAATTATTGGTATGTGCCTTGGTTATTAATTATAAAATTTCTAACAAAATTCTCTAGTAAATTCATAATAATGCACCTTTAAAGAAAGTACAGAAAAGGACTAAGCTATAAACTAAAACCTAGAAAAAAAAAAACAGAACAAAATGAAAATCCAGTAACTACATGAAATAGGAAAAGTGATAATAAGAATAAAATTAATCAAATAAAAAACATACACTATTGCAACTAAGAAGGAACGTATAACCAGACATTAACAAAATACGAGAATGTGATTTGTTTCTCCTGGAGCTAATGGAGCCAGGATGTTAGGTTTTTCCAAACGCTGAGCAAGCTGGTCTGGGTTTGATCTTCCCACAGACAGCTACCAGCTAAAGAGCTCATCCGTGGTTTTCTTTCCTTTGGGGAATTGTTGATAGACCATCCATCACACACTTAGCATAAGCCTGAGCATAAAGAATAGCAGTATCAACCAAAATTGTGATTATTAAGAATGACTCTCATCCCCAAGCTAGCACAGTATTATCTCACAGAGACAAGCCTGGTTAGGAAGCTCAGAAGCAAGGTGACTCACGTTGAAATTCACGCCAGGTACAGGGCACGTGACTCTGGGATCAGCTGTTCCTGGGATGGATTGGGAGTTCTGACTACCACTCTTATCAGGGTAATGAGTGGGTCAGATTGAGCAGAGTAGAGTTGCATAACAAAGAAATAAATGTGGACACTCATGGCTGGCTGATGTATAAAAGAGCAATGGAGCACCTGATGGCTCAGTTGGTTAAGTGCCCGAGTCTTGATTTCAGCTCACGTTATGATCTCAGGGTTAGCAGGGCTAACCAGTGCTTAGCAGGGAGACTGCTGGAGATTCTCTCTCTCTCTCTCTCTCCCTCTGGTCTTCTCCCCGCTCGTGCTCTCTATCTCTCTCTCCTAAATAAATAAATAAACCTTCTTTAAAAAAAGAATAAGAAAGGCTGCACAATTAAACAAAATGAAATGCCAGTGAGTCATCATGACATCTGAGTTTTCAAAATGATCATGAAGAAAGTAGAGAACAACCCATCCTCTAAAACATGCCAAACACTGGGAAAAACAAAACAAAACTGTCCCCTTTAAAAAACGTTCCCTTGGAAAGTATTTTCAAGGACATCTTCTCTTACCCACTCATTGGATTTATTCTGAATATTTATGGCACGGGTATATAATGAATGCATTTACATAGAGCATGAATATGAAAACGGGCAGGAGCGATCAACCTGGCATCAGAGAATGCATTGCAAAGGCAACGTCTGGTGCTTCAGGATTTCTTGGCTTCAGGCCTGAATGTCAATCTGGCTGTGGTCGTGATGGTATCTGTGGGGTGCTGTCCACTTACGGACACGGCTAAGGGGCCAGAGCCACTGACTACGGCTTACCTCCCCTGGTCTATTTAGGGAGAGGGGCAGGGCTCAGAATTGTTAAGTAAATTGTTCATTTTTATTAAAGCAATAATCCAAAAGAGCTTTCTTTGAAGAGTTTAAATACTATTTTCCATTTCTGATGTTATGTACCACTTGAAGGGACAGTCCGCACTTAAGCTTCGGTGGGACCCCTGGGGATGATCCATGGGTGTCTGCTGTCGAATAAAGTTGCAAGAACCTCTAGGAGTTTCACAGAAACACACGTTTGCTCAAAATAATTTTTTAAGTGAAATTGGATTAGGAATTAGTTTCAGTCCCTTTCTGGTTCACATTGGCCGTTTTTAAAAAGGGGTAGAGAGAATGTAGCAACAGCACTGATTTATCAATTTCCGCATCCGACCTGTGAAAATTCACGCTCTTCTATGTTCTCCAGAAAAGGACAAACTATCATTATGATCATATGAAGCATGACCACAGAAAATTCACATACTTTCATGTAGTCAACTGCACAGGTGGAAACACATGTAGCCAGCCAGTCGGCCAGGTAACTGCAGCTGGGGTCACGGGAGCCAGGTGAGTTAGTTTGAGTCAAGTCTGCCCACGGAACTGCATTTTAAAGGAAACTTGCTGGAATGGAGCATAAACATCATACTGGAAGCATCAACTGAGAGAGGAGCCTGGGTGACTTCCTGCTCCTGCCTCAAACAAATATAAGTAAATATCTCACTGTCAAGGAAGATCCAGGCATCATTCCTTTTCTCTTAAATGTCTGAATCAGAATCTGTAAGTGCCTTGGTGTAATAGAATGGGTCTTACCAACTTGATATTCAGCATGTTCCAATATACTGGTAAAACCTCCTTCAGATCCACTTCAACTTGCTTGGTCTTCTGAGGATCCAAGAAGCTGATTAGTACCATTTCAGAAAAATCTCCTAATAGGGGAGGGGGTGCCGCTCAGGTGGTTAAGCATCTGCCTTCGGCTCAGGTCATGATCTTCAGGTCCTGGGATCCAGCCCTGCATCGAGCTCCCAGCTCAGCAAGGAGTCTGCTTCTCCCTCTCCCTCTGCCTCTCCCCCTGCTTGTGCTCTCTCTGTCTCTCTCAAATGAATAAATAAAATCTTTTAAAAAAAATCTCGGGGCCCCTGGGTGGCTCAGTCAGTTTAGCATCTGCCTTCAGCTCAGGTCATGATCCCAGGGTCCTGAGATCGAGGCCCATGTCGGGCTCCGTGCTCACAGGGGTCTGCTTTTCCCTCTTCTCCCTGCTGGTGCTCCCTCTCTCTATCTCTCTCTGTCTCAAATAAATAAATAAAATAAAATCTTTAAAAAAAAATCTCCCAATATCATATATAGTGAGGGACAGTCACTTCTTTACTTTGTCAATTAAAAACTAAAATAGCCCAAATTGTTGAACCTTTCGTCACATATCCTATTTTGATCCTGATAGTCATTTGGTTGTCCTTCCTGGGATCCATTTGGTAGGTTTTTTTCATCATGTTGATGGTTTCCTTTTCTGTGCTCCATACTTTTTCAGCGCTCCAAAAACATATACCTAAGCCTATTTTTAAAATTTAATAGCTCCTCCTGAAATATGCTGGAGTAGATGACAATGACTCACACCTCACCAGCATATATGAGCGCACCTGTGATCCTGCCCCTTCTCCAGCATCATTTCTTAGTTTAGCCAATCTGATGATTCAAAATGCATTACCATATCCTCCAATGTGTGCAGTTTGATCTGTCAATGGAAGTCTTGGGTAGTAAGGCAAAGTGAATGCAACTTAATTAATCATAGCAAGCTAAAAGGATATAGATTATATGCAGCAAAACCATCCTCTGTGTGGTGAAAAGGACAACAAACATCCTTCAGATCTCATCTCACTGGCTTTATTTACAAAAAATATTTATATTGGAACCTAAACTTCCCTCTTAGATACTAACATGAATATTAAGAAGGTTAGTTTCCTGGGCAACATTTCACTGAAAGCCTGGGAGAAATGCAGAGTCATTTGGAAGTTCTTGTCTATTTCAGGGAATGTTCTATAATCTGAGACTTGTGTCTCTCTGACCTGGAGTTTGAGCAGGTCCTCAACTGACCTTCCCGGATTTGAATAGATGACACAGAGGCACAAAAGGGCTCAGTGTTACAACCTGGGCTATTGAGTGAGCACTCCCGGGTAAAGCATTTATGAAACCCTGGCGTTCATCACAGAAAAGGTAAAATGGTATACCATATTCTGTCGGCACAGATTTTATAATGTATCAGATGAAGCACAAGGAAGAGGAAAACAAGGGTGGACTCCACCTCCGTGACCGTCATTGGCGTTACGAGGCATGTAAGAAGCAGGATGTCGCACCAGCTCCAAAATAGTGCATTTCAAATGTCTGCCCAGTGTAAATACATAGAAACATTGTGTTTTTTTCTTATAAAAAATACATATTACACATAAATATTTAGATCAGTGTTTATAACTAAACAAGCAAAATGCTCCAAACATGAAAGTCCTATCTAAGTTTCTTCAAAAGCAGCTATATATCTCAAATGTTTACTTTTCCCCATGTTTTATTTAAGAAAAGTTCCTTTCTATCCGTCACTTGGCGAGCTCAGGGCTTGTTAGCCTGAAAGTCACTGGCCTAAATTCAAATACATTTGCACCTCTTCTTCCTTGCTTTACTATAAACTCATCCACAAGTGTGAGGTCTGGTCTGAATCTGTTTTCTGTCGAGTCACGGTCACTTTGCCCCAAGAGCCTGGATTGTGGGCCAGTCAGACCCAGGTCCTGCTGCCTGGCACAGTCAGAATGTAGCCAGGATAAGAGCCAGAGCCCAATACCTTCATTTACTGCTGAAAATCTGCAGCCAAGAAGAAGCAAGTGCCATCCACTAAGAATCACAGATCAGCATTTTGTTATTCTAGGTTTGGAAACTGTCAGAAAGTGATCTGAGTTGAATCCAGCTTGTCATAAACAGGGCAGTGGGGAGGCCCCAGCAATGCACGGCCTCAAAAGTGAAAGTCACACGGGGATCTTTAAGGTGTTGAGAACAAAGACTGCTCTAGAGCACAGAGCATCCTTACAATCAGTTTTTCTCCTCCCTTCCTGATGAGGCTGTTGGCTATTTTATTTTTGCTATGTTCGATTTTATTTCCAATGGAGTTGTTTACATTACCATGTGTCTTAGTGTTTAAAAGTTACAAGTTGACATTTATAAATTATATAAAAGATGTAAGGAATAATGAAAAACAGCCATAGACATCCCAACCTGTCTAAGAAATGCAGGATCATCCACATCTTTGGAAGCGTCTGTACATCCCTCCGTTCATCAATCCTGTTCATTATTCTCAGTGTTTTCTTTATATTTTTACCAAAGTAAATGCATTGCTAAATCATATTTTCTTTTGTATTGTGTTGAAACTAGAACAAAAGGAGTCATCCTGTACAATTTTTCTGCAAGTCGCTTTTATTTCTTGCTCAGTAGTGTGTCTACATAATTTACTTTTACAATGTTTTGCTGTAGTTCATTTATTTTAACTTGAGCACGATCCTCCAGCATATGGCTGAGCACATACCTTCCACTCGATTGGACTGGGTTGGTCCCCATTTTTTGCTATTACAAAATGGCGGGGTTTCTCTAGCTCTAGTTGTTGAATCACTCTGTCAAAAGGCCCGCTCTCTTCAGCCTGGACCATGTCATCATAAAGCATTTCCCAAAGCGATGGCTCTAACTCACAGCCCCACCACAGTCAGAACACATGTGCACGGACATGACATCATTACATAGGCAGCTTTCCATGATGTCAGCAAAACACTCCGTATCAAAGACATTCTCAGAACTGAAACCACTTTCTAGATACCAACGTGAATATTGAGAAATTTGGGGTCTTGGGTAGCAGTTCGCTGCAAGCCTGGGAGAAATGTGGGATCATTTGGAAGTTCTTATCTACTTAAGGGAGTCTTCTCAGAAAGAAAGGAGAAATGGGGAGAAAGACACAATATTTGTAGAAATAATGGCTGAAACCTTACCAAATTTGATGGAAAAATCGTAGTCTATAGATTCAGTATTTACCTGCAGTAAAATAAAAACAAGCAGATCTGCTCTTAGATACATCACAGTCAAACCATGGAAAAACAAAGAAGAAATTCTGAAATTGCAAGACAAAAACTTCTCTTCATACACCAGAGGACCACATTAGATTAACCACCGACTTCCAGTCAGAACCAGTGGGGCAAAGGCCCTGAAATGACAATAGTCAAAAAGCTGAAAGAGAAAAAGTTGTTCAGGTGCTTGGGTGGCTCACTCAGCTGAGCATCCAACTCTTGATTTTGGCTCAAGTCTTGATCTCAGGGTCCTGGGATTGAGCCCCGTGTCAGGCTCACTGCTCAATGGGGGGTCTGCTTCTCTCTCTCCTTCATCTCCTTCCCCTGCTCATGCTCTCTCTCTCTAAAATGAATAAATAAATCTTTAAAAAAAAATTGTCAACCCAGAATTCCATACCCAGCAAGTCTGTCCTTCAAAAATGAAGGCAAAATAAAGATATTCCCAGATGTACAAACTTATAAGAATTACTAAAGGAAACCTTTGAAATGAAACAAAACAAAACAAAACAAAAACTTGATTCTTAGATTTAAAAATGCTGGATTTGTTAAAGAATGTGGGTGAACATGTATATGTGTGTCTATACAGAATGTTCTGAAAGTGTTTCTACAATTTACTCTCCACAGATCTCAGAAGCAAAAATACTAGAAACATAGGAAAAACATACTTTGGAGGTTTAACTATTTCAATTTGTTTTATACTTGTTTAGCTTAGTAAATGTTGAATAATCATTAATTTTCTCAGTCCCTCTAGCTGAAGATAGTGGAGATGAACTGAAATAAAACATCGTAAGATGTTTTCAAAATATCCATGGCTAAAAAAGCACAAAAGAAATTTGAGTTTCTTTTGTACTAGGGTGATACAAGGCAAAAACATATTATGTGGGGAGATTGAAGCTGCAGACAGAGGGCAAAAGTTCCTGGGAATTAACCAAAATTCCAAGGACAACTCCAGATTTTTTAAAGCTATGAAACTGTTGGAGCGCAAGTAGAGATCTCAAGGGAACCAGGTATTATCTGAGTTCCAAGCAGGATGTATAGCAAGTTGACAAAGGTCTATCTCTAGCAGGGTGAGAAGGTAGGAGTGTCAGGCCTGGGAGGGTGGAGGGATGATGGAGCTACAGGGCTGGGTGGTGGGAAGGGGCTGTGGTCCAGCTACTTGTGTCCCCTACCTGCCCTCAAGAGCCCTTTGTGACCAGACCACAGCTCTGTGATGTGGGCCTAGGTTTTGTGTCCGCAAGTACACGCGCAGTGCTCAGTTGCCTGAGGGCAGCAGTGCAATCTGGTACTAATGAATTTCAGAGGAAAGAGATGCAGAATTACCTCTTCCCTCAGAAAAGCATTACTGGTGGTTGGCTGAGCTCCAGTGCCTCTTCCTGGGCACTTAACATCGTCCTCGCCTTCCCGTGTGGACTGGCGCTCTTCTTCCTATTACTATCCTACTTCCAGACTAATCCGTCCTTACCACCACGCAAGAAACACAGAAACATCAGGAAGGTAAGGAACCCTTGACCCAGACCCAGCAGAGTATGATTCTATCTCCTTTTGTATTACTATTTCCATTTTTCTGAATTAATGGAGAGATGGGGAAGAATAGAACATGTATTCTCAGGAAAGAATAGAACACCATTCATCCAAGCATAAACCAGACTAGGCAGGGGTTAGAGGGGCACAAGGATTTCTACCCAAAGATCTCAGGCCAGGAGTCCAGGTGTGGTGGAGGACTCCAGGACAATGTCCCAGACACAGTGACCAGTGGCCAAGGACCGGCGGCTAGGAGCTGCATCTCTAGCAGAGGTCAGGCCCCTGGGCACCGGTTCACCAGCCACCTTCCCGGGGCAGGTGTATCAGGTGAATGTTCCTCTGTCGGCGCTGATCGAGGGCAGTGCTGAGCCCAGGAGGCCCCGAGTAGCGGCTGGAGTGGGGCTCTGGCCTCGGGAAGCGGGGTCCTACGTGAAGGAGCTCAGATGCACCCACAGGTCTGGGAATACGTGTGTTTCTTGAGCAGAGGAACAGTGACAAATTTCTCAGAAAATCCTCCTGTACATTCTTCAAAGAAGGAAAACTGAAAACATTTTTATCCATTTTGAAAAGGAAATGAGTAAAATGATAGAAAACCACAGCCCCCCTTAGTTAAATGTAGGAAGTCACATTGTTCATGAGCAGCGAACATCTGCTGCGGGGGGGGTGGGGGTCCCAGCCTCCCCGTGTTCTCTCATCTCAGTATCAAGCAGAGCCATGGAGAAGGAACAACAGAAGCAAGAAGAAAAACCAGACTCTGAAAGGTGAGCATCTGCCACTCAGCCCTGCGCACACCAGTTACACCATCCCCCTCTGCTCTGAGGGCCCAGCCCCACCATCTCCAGGACACCAGGGCCTGAGCCCATCACTCAGGAAACAGAGCCCTGGGAGGGGGAGGGGCTCCTAGGAACGGGGAGGGGCTCCTGGGGGGGAGGGGCTCCTGGGAGGGAGAGTGGAACCCGGATGCTTCCAGATTCTGGGCCAGAACAAAGCCCTGAGGGGTTGGAAATTGGTGTCGCCCAGCACGGGCCCCAGGGCCTGGACTGGGAGGCGGGACCTCCAGCTCCAACTGTGGACAAATTGCCCAACTTTGCTCAGATTTCTCTGTGAGGCGACCTGGTCCTTTCTCCCCCAACAAGGTCACAAATGGGGAAGCACTTTGTAAAGGACAAAGCAATCCCCATCATGGGCTTTGCTATCACTGTGCAGGCATGCAGCCTTGGACACTGATGTTTGGGGCTCCCGAGTCTAATCCCTCAAAGGTCTCCCCTAAAGGGACATTGTACTCGGCCTCCTGTAAGACCCCTGGGCCCCCGCCTTCAGCTCTATGACCCGGTCTCCTGTTTCCAGCTTGCAGAGATTGCCTGCAAGAACTGGAAGAGGTTCAGGACCTGTTTTCCCTTCTGCAAAGGTAAAGAACCTTCCCCCTTCTCTCCTGGGTGCTCCTCCCAGAGTCTATGGTGTGAGCCCAGGGCTGCAGGCACCCTGGGGCTGTTCTGGGGGTCTGGGAGGAGCCACGGGGACAGTGTGGCTAAAGCCCTGGGACGAGGGACGGCAGGAGAATTGTGAAGTGGGTGTGGGGACGTGGAGGGCCGTGGGGCCCACCCTCCTGACCCCCCTGCTCCTGGCTTCGGCTCACACCTCCTGTCTTCCACAGCCACCTGGCGAGGGTCTCTGACCAGGGGCGCTTTCAGCTCTTACATCGAGCGGCCCCTGGGCAGGTGCGCAGAGGAGTGCCTGCTGGAGCCCATCAGCCATGCAGGGAGCCTATGGAAGATGCTCCTACCGTGGCCCCATCACCTTCCCCCGCTCCTCTGACGGGACACCCTCTACCCCGGACCTCCTCAGTTTCTGTTCATGCACACTCCTCCCTGAGTACTTCCTGGCCATCGGAGCCTTTCCTTCCCCCAGATGGCTTTTCACACCAGCCACTTGCTCTTCCCCCTTCCCCACCATGGCTCCCTCCTTCAGAAGCCTGCCCTCCGCCTCTGACAGCCTCCTTGGCCCTGGAGCAGCCAGCCTCTCCTCTGACTCTCCCTCAGTGTGACTCAACGGCACCCCCACTGCACCCCGTCCCACAGAGCTCGTCTCCACACACCCCTTGGTTAGCTTCCTCTGTCCCAGCCATCTCGGGCCTGGGCCGCTCAAGCTGTCCCATCTCAGCCCTGTCCTGGTGGCAGGCGGCTCCCAAAACCTGGACCCTCTCCACCTCCACACGCTTGGAGTCCCATCAAGAGCCTCTGGCCCACCGCCTACCAGAGGCCTTGTTCTGGGGAGACCCCGCACACAGACAGGGAGAGACTGGAATCCCCCCTTTCATCAACCTTGACATCCAGAAGCTTCTGGAGATACTAATCGCCAAGAGAACAGATCTGAAGACCCAGAAGGAGAAGGAAGAGAAGGAAGAATCAGACCACCACCTGACCTCTTTTGGGAGAATGTTCAAGTCGCCAGGTGACAAGCAGGACACCATGGGTGACCAACACTTCTGGAGCTTGAGAGGCAAACCAAAACAGCCGCTCAGTCCTGAGAAGCCCCCACATCCCAAGACTTCGGGGGACAATTTACAGCAGAAATGCAACCAGCTCTTCTGGGGTCTCCCCTTTCTGCACAGTGAGTCCCTGGTGGCCACTGTCGGCGTGACTGATTCCCCACTGGAGTTCCCGTCTGTCCAATTCAATGAACTCTCTCATGCCTTGCCACTCCAAATTCAGGACAACATAGCTCCACATCTTTCACTGACCCAGTCATTATCTGACACTTTGGCCCAGCCCCAACCCTTCACCCTGGGCTTGTCCCAGTCCCAGCCCCTGCCTCTGGCTCAGCTCCAGCCCCTGCCCCTGCCTCTGGCTCAGCCCCAGCACCTGCCTCTGGCTCAGCCCCAGCACCTGCCCCTGCCTCTGGCTCAGCCCCAGCACCTGCCCCTGCCTCTGGCTCAGCCCCAGCACCTGCCCCTGCCTCTGGCTCAGCCCCAGCACCTGCCTCTGCCTCTGCCTCTGGCTCAGCCCCAGCCCAAGCCCCAGCCCCTGGATCAGCCCCAGCCCCAGTCCCTCCCTCAGGCTCAGCCCCAGCACCTGCTTCTGGATCAGTCCCAGCCCCAGCCCCTCCCTCGGGCTCAGCCCCAGCGCCTGCCTCTGGATCAGCCCCAGCCCCAGGCCCACTTTGCACCCTCTGTCCCAATCGGACCATCTTCTCTTCCACCTGAGATGGGGACCTATGAGGTATCTTGCCCTGAATCCCAGAAGACACCATCTTTCACCTCAAATGCAATTCAAAACCTGGAATGTCACTTTTTGAAGAAGCAACTAGAAAGGGGCAGGGCCTTACCTGCTGTGGTGAAAAGATCTCAGGAAGTCTTTAGCCAAGGTTCTCCCGACCTTCCACAGGATGGCCAGGACCCCCAGGGCCATGGGTCAGTCTCTGTCCTTCCCAGGGACTTGATCAACCCTGAGCTCCGGAAGCAACTGGAGTGGCACCTTTGGAAGAAGTTCATGAAGCACCAAAGTGGCCTGTCCCGCAGGATCCAGCTATCTGTGAAGCGGTTACAGCCTCACAGAGAGTTCCAGAAGGTGCCACAGGCAATCAGCCGGCACAGGCCCGCGTCTGAGTCTGACTCTACAGACGGAAGCTGCCAGGCTACACCGAGGACTGGGTCCAGGTACCCAGCAAGGACCATGCCCAGGAAAAGCCTGGACAAGGATTCAAGCTCTACTGCAGGGAGGATCCGGAAAGATCTACACAGGGGCTCGGCGAGCTCTCCAGGTAAGGCTCCAGGAATAAATTCTGAGGAGTCAGACACAGACTTGAAACCTGCAACAAGCAGTGCAGACAAGAAGCACCCAGAGAAGGTCCTAAGAGCCCATTTGGGCAGGAAGTTGGGACAGATCAGAGAAGGTCAGATCCCTGCGGATGTTCATCGTTCCAGGCTCGCTGCCCACCATGCCTTGGACCTTCTCAGAAAGCCAAGCACTCACAGGAAAACTGGAAAGCCAGCATTTTCCGAGGGTTGGGAACCCTACAGGACCACCTCCCACAATTTTTCCATCCTCAGTCCGTACACTCAACGGATGCTGGAAGCACATATTACAAGGTTTCGGGTGAAGCACAGGTGGAGCCTACCCCTCAAGGTCCTCAAGCCTATAAATCTCTTTAAGTTGAAAAAGAGCTTCTTCTTTCCCCGGTCCTCTACTACCCGCTTAGCCACCTGTGTATCTAAGGCATGCCCCAAAACCGAGTTCTTGGGAAAACCTCCTCGGCCCCATCAAGCAGAGGAGGCGGTAGAAGAGTCTTATCCCAGCTTGGGGCGTCCTCTCCCTGCTCCCCAGCCTACATGTGAGGAAACCCAGCAGGCCCTGCAAGGGACCCCACCACGTGATGGCCGTGGGCCCTCGGAGGCCCCTCTGGCTGGACGGGAGGCCAGGTCACCTTCTCAGACCCTCCCATACCGCTTTGTGGGCAGAATCTGGCACAGGGAACCTGCCTCAGGGACTCTTATGAATAGCAGCCTGGAGTCAAGTCCAAGTCCAGCAACGGCCACGAGTGAGCCAAGGGAGAGTGGGGGTCAGGCCTCACAAGACTCCTGCTATAGCATAAAAGTGCTAGAGCTCAACTTAGAGTCCCAGTATTTGAGTGCCAAAGAGTCCAGGGAGGCGGGGGAGGTCGAGGAGGCCCCTGCTTGGGGAGTCACCTTGGAACCCAGTGTGTGGGCCAACAACCAAACCATCCGTGCGGATCTGAGAAGATCAGGGTCTTCAGAGAAAAGTGACAGCCCCTCGCCACCTACAGAGTTGTTCACCCAAGACCCAGAAGAGCTATTCTTTGATGCACAGTTCAGAGAGTTTGAGCTCCGGAAGTTGATGAAGTCAGAGAATCAGCCTCAAGACAATGCCGCCAGCGTGCTCCTTCAAGACTGTGAAACTGGTGTCCTCCTTCAAGACTGTGCCACCGACAGCCTTCTTCAAGACTGTCAGTCCAATGTATTCCTCGCCGCAGACATCTTGGCTTCTCAGGGGTCTCTGTCTGGCTTCCAGAGTGGGTCCAGTGAAGCACCTGGTCCAACTTCCCAGGTGCTGTATGGCCTCAGATCAAGCGGACAGAAAATCCAGAGGCAGTCAGAGCCCCTGGGACTGCGGGACCAGTATAAGAGCCGGAGCAAGTCATCTGTGTCCACTGCTGAGAGAGAGTACTACAGGAGGCCCAGCCGGAGAGAGCCTGAAAAAGAGTTGTCAGCACTAAAGATCCGCCACAACAGGGAGATGAGCCACACTGCCCAGCACAAGGACGCAGTGGAGTCCTCAGGAAGCAAGGCCTGCCAACTCTTGCTGAAAAAGGAGACGGTTCCTCCAGAAAGCTACTTCAGAAGAAGGATGAGGCACTTCATACAGTGGTTTTTTCCCAGTAAAGGCAAAGGACTGCAAGAGTCCCTTCAAAAAGGCAAGTCTTCATCATCCCGGCGTCGGAGACCAGTCATAGGCAGGTCAACTGTGGACAGTGCAACTGCCAAGGCTCAGGTGCTCATGACAGCTGTGGGACAGATCCTACAGGAGAAAATGTTGCCTCACCATGGGGTTAGGGCCCCGGAGTTCAGCTGGTGCCAAAGGGATCTCCAGGCTTCAGCAGGTCCCAATGTCTGCTACCACAGAGTCCTCTCCTATCAAGAGCAGAGGAGAGTGATGAGAAAGACAGCTGCCAATCAGCAAGGCACCCCCAAGGGCCACAGCTATGCCAACAAGACCGAGTGGATCAGAAGCAGGGACAATAGGTGGGCCTTCCCAGCCAGGGTGCCGGGGTGCCCAGGCAGACCCTGCCAGCACGGGTCCGTGGTGCCAGGAGCTTCGGGCCGCCCTCTGCACCCCCACTGCCCAAGGCACTGCCTCCTTCAAAGATATGTCTCATCTGGCCAGTCAGTGTGTGCTTCTCATGCCTTTCCTGGTAGGACAGCTTTTCTCCAAGAAAAAATGCAAACGGTGCAGAGAAGAACTTTTTATTCTCATGTTAGCACATCCTCTATGGGCTAATGGCTTCTCTGGACCACAGTTTTTATTGTTTCCCCAAAATAAATGTTTTTGTCTCATGAGAGATGCTGGCCCCTGTCTGTGCCCCGCTCGGGGGAAGGGAAGGATCAAGGTCTGCTCTCCCTGAGTGCCTGCTTTGGCTTCCAGAGGGATGGGGCCTTGGAGGGAGGGGGACCGTGGGGTACACCCCCACCCCCTCCCTCACACGCCTTCGGTTTCCATGACAAGATGAACGAGACCAAGACCAGCATCTGGCTCCGCCCGTCCTCTCCTGCTTTCTCTCTACCTTGAACTTGGGTGGCTGTAGGGAGGGTCTGCAGAGGCAGAAATCCCCCTCGGGCTCCAGGACGTGTGGAAGACAGAGTCCTATGTCAGAGCGGGGCGTGGAGCTTGGAGGTGCAAGGTTGGCCCTGAGTGCAGAGGAGGGGGAAATCCTGCTGCCCATCTCCTGGGGGAGTAGGGGACGGCCACCCAGGAGCCCTTCCCTCCCCGATGAAGCTGGGTTGACATCGGCCGGGAGCCCCTCTTAGCTCAGTGTCACCCCCCCCCATGCTCTGGAGCAGCAAGGGCGGAGCATGCTCACGGCCCTGGGGGTGTGCAGGTGGGGAGCACAGAGGCCCCTGCGCCCCAGTCTGCCCTACCCCAGACCAGTGACGGGGCTGCTCACCAGCCACCCCTTCCCCTTCTGGGGGATGGAGCAGGGGTGTGGCTGGGAGGCAGAGGGACACTGCACCTGGGGGGGGGGGACTCCAGGCAGGAGGCGAAGCGACATGGCGTGCCCCTCCCTGGTGTGACGACCGAGGACCCGCGGGGTCCCACTGCCACCTCCAGGCCCGGTGGAGAGAAGTTAGGAGGCCCTGCGGCTGTCCCCGCAGGGTGCCCCCCCAGTCCGGCGGCCGGGCCCAGGTGGAAAGAAGCCCCCTGCGGCTCCCACACGGAGGGTCAGGCGGCCGGGGCAGCAAGGCCTTCGGGCAGAGAAGCTTCATTTTTGCGTCATTTGATAAGATTGCACAGGACCGGGGGCCTCGGAATAGACTCGGAGCCTGTGACCTTTACTCACCTGTGCGGCCCGCGGACAGCTCCCAGGGCACTGGCGGGCGCTCAAGGCCACGGCCCTGGCCCTGGGGGCCAGTCCTGCCCGGATCCCGGTCTCGGTCTCCCCAGAGCCCGGAGGGGGAGGAGCTCATCGGCTGGGGCTCGTCCCCCACCGGCCGGAGCGGACCTGTCCAGGAGGCGGGCGCAGGCCCGGAGGGGCCCCTGCCGGCCCTGTTCCCGGCCCGACGGCCTCCTCCGGGGGCCCACACACATCGCTCCCGTGGGCGGGAGTCCTGCTCCGGGAGGAACCCCGACCCGACGGCAGCAGGCACGGCCCTGCCGCAGGCCCTCAGGACCCCACGCGCGCGGGGGCACCCGGGCGGCGGGGCGCAGCGGGCGCAGGCCTGCTCCGCCGCAGCTTCTCTCTGGAGCCCCGTCCTGCCCCGAGGCCCCCAGGGTGGGCCCAGCGCTGGCCCCGCGCACAGGACCCAGGGGAGGAGGGACCAGGACAGGGGGCGCGCGGGGCCCTCAGGAGCTCGGGGCGGGCGGCCCAAGGCCGGGTCCCTGAGCCTGGCGGCTGCTAGGTCCTCCCGGGGGCAGCAGCAGGGGGGTCGGGAGGTGGGGAAGCAGACGTGCACCCCACGCTCCTGCCGGGAGAGGAGCCACGGACAGGATGCTGGTGGAACAGCCAGAAACAGGAAGGAGCAAGGCCCTCGGCCCCTCTCCTGCCAGACGGTGCAGAGACCCCGACAGACCCGCGCGGAGACCCCCGACAGACCCGCGCGGAGACCCCCGACAGACCTGCGCGGAGACCCCACGCAGAGACCTCTGACAGACCCACACAGAGACCTCCCACGGAGACCTACACCATGACCCCACACACAGACCCCATACAGAGACCCCCGACAGACCCACACAGAGACCTCACACAGAGACCTCTGACAGACCCACACAGAGACCTCTGACAGACCCACACAGAGACCCCACACAGAGAGCTCTGACAGAGACCCACACGGAGACCTCTGACAGAGACCCCATACAGAGACCTCCCGCGGAGACCTACACCATGACCCCACACACAGACCCCATACAGAGATCCCACAAAGAGAACCCACAGCAAGACCCTACACAAAGACCTCCCATAGAGACTCACACCCTGAGACCCACAGAAATACCTATCTCACAGATCCACACAGAGAGACCTCACATCCAAGGACCCCACACTGAGAGAACACCCACAGAGACGAACACTGGGAAATCCCGCACAGAGCCTCCTCTCTGAGAGGTCCCACACAGAGCTTGACACCTCAGAGTCACTCTTTAGGAGCCGAGCAGCCACACAGTGACAGGACCTTCATAGTGGATCTGAAACCACTTAGCAAACTGCAGTGCAGGATGAGGCTGTGCCCGCCTGAGAACCCCAGACTCTGGGACATTGTCAGCATTTTCCCACATGGGGCTCTCCGCCTGGGGAAAGGCTCATGAATGTTTATCCTTTCGCTAGGTCCTTGACCCCAAGCAAAAGAATTACAGATTCCACCTGTAGATCTGCACACTCTCCCCTCCACAGGTTTTCATTAGCTTGTTCGAACCACAGTTTAGAGAAAGGAAAGCACAAGCAAAATGCCGCCAACCTCCAATGAAAGAACATATCTTGTCGAGTTTTACTAATGTCTAGTCAAAGGATGTCCGCGTCATATTTTTTGAAGATCTGAATTCAAGATGGCTGACTTCCTTACTTTGGAAACATGGTAAAGGCTTGTGGCAAGTCGGCTGGAGGAATAAAATAAACCAGCAAAAATCTGGACTCTCACTTCCCAGGGGGCTGGGATGTTATTTCGCACATAATAGCTGTGTCAGGTTTGTGAGCTTTGTCTTATTTTTAAAGGAAACAGGCTCACAGTTATGTGAAGATTTTTACAAATGAGTCAGGTATCTAAAAATATTTCTATTTTATCCTCTGGTAAAAATTATACTTCTTAAATTTTTTTCCTTAAAATGTGGTAACGCCCTCAAATGAGATTACACATATTTCCAGATGTGACAAAGTCTTAATGTTCAGGCTAGCTTAAACTGATGTACTACTTGGGAGGATTCCCTTTTTAAATAATTCTTTTAAAAATGCACATTTTGCGAGACTCAGGCAATCAGGCTCCATTTTGTATTCATTATAGGGCTTAAAAAGGACACATTGTTTCAAAGAGTTAGAAAACTTACAAAATGTATCATTTAATCTACAAGATATGCACATGAGCTAATTACTAGAAGGGACATCTTCATATCTAAAGTGAAGGAAGTGTACATTAATAAAGTGTACATTAATGTACAGAAAAAGTGTACACTAATCATCAAAATCCTCACATTATAGAACTAACACTTTCCAAAGGGTGCATTTTAATGAGAGTATATGCATATTTCTTGCTACTCATAAGCAACTCGCTTTTCTTGCCTTGTTAAAATCTATTTTAATGACCGCTGCCAAGGATGTGTCCCTGGTTAAGTCTCTCAGATGATCCATCGGGATGACAGGGTCAGTCTTCGTTAAGAGAAGCAGAGCTAACATGGAAGCTCTTTGGCCCATTTATTTCAACAAGAAATGCCCTTCTATTCTCCCTTACTCCCTTACGTCATTGAATCACAAAATGATGGAATATGGTCGTGGATGTCTTATCGTATTCGATAGTATTTTTTATTTTTTAGTGTAGCTAATGCAGAACAGGTTACTGATCAGAACAAAATGGGGCCAATTAGGAAAATTTTCGTCCAGGAAATGCTTTACAAAGAGCAGTATATCCTTTCCTAGTTGACTCAATCAGATTTAAGGGAGTTATTATTATTCAGTCTTTTGAATTAAAGTCGTTCAGCGTAGCCATGAAGTCTGCAAACATACAGAAACGTCCATAATAGTTTATCCCTATGACATGTGAATGTGTTTCCCTCACTAACAATTCATGGTTCAGTAAACTGTGTAAAATTTCAATGAACTAATGTGCACTAAAGCAACATTCCCATCAGTTACGGCACGCACACCCGTCATAGGTAGCCTCCGATGATTTGTGGGTACAATTTCTACCACATAAACTTGTACTTTCACCCTAGAAGAAACAGTTAAGAGGGTTCAATCTATTAGAAAAACACTGAATATTTCCAGACTTCATGGCTCCCTGTATTTTATTTTTAACAAGATTCACCTCCTGTAAGTCTGATGAACATTTCACCATTTATAGATACCAAACAGAAATGGAAATCAAAAACTAAACATAATGGAGGAAATAACAAACACAGATCTCCATTTTGCTGAAAATGAAGTTATTTTTAATCCACCAGGCTCTCTACATTCTATTCAGGATATGTTACAAGCTTAGTTTTGAAAACAATTTATATTTAAAACAGGCCTCACACTGATTTCCATAAATCAGGTATTTGAGAACAAAATGTGGAGGGTGGCAATTATGTGATAATTTTTTATTACTCCACAGGGTAAAGATCTTTTCCCAAAAGGCAAAAAAAAAAAAAAAAAAGTATTCAGTCTACAGTGTTCACCCTTAAGAGCGTTCCTCTTAATAGGCCACCAAAGTTTCATACGCTTTTACTTTATCACCAGAAACTTCCGGAAGTGTTCCCAAATACACACAGCTCCACTTTCTGTGGTGCTCACAGCATGGGGGCACCGTAGAGAACATCCAGATCCAGAGGATTTCCCAACGGTTGCCACCTCTCGGAGGGGCGTCAGATACATAATCATTTCCAGGAACAGGATCGGTGTTCAGAATCGAGCCCGTGGCCACGTGCATTGCTGCTTTTCCCACACAGAGGCGGGTCTCCATGACTCGGGTGTGCCGGGGAGCCTTCCCTGGTCCTGCCCCCGCGTCCTGCGCTATGGTAACCGGGAGAGCCCATGTCAGGCACCGGTGCTCTCCATGGCCACACTGTACCACGGAGCAAAGTAACTTGCAGATAAGTATAAAATAGTGCACGCCAGGCAGGGTAGCACCTCTCACGGCAAAAGTGGGGGACAGGGTTCTCCGGCTGGAAGCATGTCGGTGCGGTGTTTCCCCACTCACCGTAAGGACGTCTGCAGCTCCGCCTCACTCCTCTGAGTCCAGAACCTGGACGCACCCCCACGTGCTCCCTGTGGCTTCCACAACCTGTGCCATTTACTTCCAACGACTACTTCAGCCAGAAGTCCAGCCAGATGGACCTCTTTCAGCTCAGGCACTGCCCTTAAACCTCAGAAGCCAGACCACCATCCTTCCTTCTTCTTACACCTGCAGTAACTTTATGCCGCTAACCCTTCCCACGCCCATGTCCAGCGTCAGTAAATCCTCTGCAGAGCGTGTGCATTTATTCTGCAGTGTGTGTCCCCCGAGTAAGCTAAACTTTCCACTTACCAGTTCTGTGACTTGGGCAAGTCACCCAGTGCCCCCAGACTTCATTTCCTTGACCCGGAAAATGGGGATCCAAGTTAATAGCGTTGCAGCGAAGGGAAAATGAGTTCAAATTGTGAAACACTTTGCTTAGCAAGTATTGAATGCTGTTGCTATTATTGCTTATTAGTTTTTATGTTTTATGTTTTCATACTATTATTTCCAAGTCATTTTCATCTGTAAAACTAAGTACACACAATTAGTTATTTTTTACAGAATTAAATGTTTTCTTAAAGATTTTATTTATTCATTTGAGACACAGAGATACAGAGAGAGAGAGAGCATAACCAGGGAGAGAGGCAGAGGGAGAAGCAGGCTCCCCGCCGAGCCAGGAGCCCGATGTGGGGCTCGATCCCGGGACCCTGGGATCATGACCCGAGCCGAAGGCAGACGCCTAACCATCTGAGCCACCCAGGTGCCCCTTACAGAATTAAATATTCTCACGCAAAAGCTAGTGTTTTTTAATGTATTAAAAATCAAAAACCCTCTCTGAGAAAGTGAACAATGTTCTTTCAAGTAATCACCAAATCATTTTTTTGCAACACAGTGTTTAGTAGGTCTTTCCTAATTCATTCTGATTGTAAAGGACTCTGTAACCCCAAAGCTTTTCCTTCATTTGCCTTGAACAAGCTGGACTCCTGTGGTAGTTCAAAACCAACTCTGTTCTCTCCATCTGCCTGTTCACACCTGCTCCTGGGTGCTGGTCCTCCCACCTTGGGTGAAATCGGGGGGTCCTCTGGTTATCTTCAGTAACAAGAGAAGGTCTGGTTTCAGGCATTAAATCACACAGTCCCGGGTAGGAGTCAAAACGCCAAGCTGCATCTCAACACGATGCTTCCGTCCTCCGGGAGAGCAGCCTGACCTCGACGGGATGCTAGTGTGGGAGCCGCAGGAACGCACGGACTTCTCCATCCGCGCTTGGTGCCGCTTCGTCTTCCCAGCCGTGCCCACCGCCCTCACCTGCTTACCCATCTCGGGTTCGGACCGCTCAT
Source organism: Eumetopias jubatus (assembly GCF_037043125.1). NCBI lineage: Eukaryota > Metazoa > Chordata > Mammalia > Carnivora > Otariidae > Eumetopias > Eumetopias jubatus. The sequence continues at coordinate 4,905,067 of NW_028274821.1, read as the reverse complement.
CGCCCAGCACGGGCTGGGGGAGTAAAAGAGCAAGAAGGCTGCGGTGGCCGGCACCGCACTGCCGCCAGCCCACAGCGGTGCCCCCGGGACTTGGCAGGGGGCAGAGTGGATTTCCTCTCGTAGGCATTTTGTGCTGTTTCCAGAGCCCTGCACCTGCCCTTCTTTGCAGCAAGGACCAGCGCGTCGGCCAGCCGGGCCCCACGGTGCCCCCATCACGGGGCAGCGGTCTTGCTGTTCCCATGGCCTCCCCTCTCCGGCCGGGCCACAGTGGTTCCTCTGGATCGCCCTCCACCCCGGGAGAGCACTTACTCCCAAAAGCAACCCCTGGCCCCGGATGTCTCGAGGATGGCCAGTCATGCCCTGGGTCCCCAAACGCCAAGGGGTCGTGAGCAGGTTTCCAGAGTTGGTTCCTGGATGCCCCCTGTTGGGACAGCAGTGAGGGTACATTCCCAACACTGAAAACTCTCTCTAGAGAGTAGGTAGAGGTTCACATTCAACCCACCCCTCCTTTCCAGGTGCTGCTGGGTGGGCTAGGGTCTCACTTTCTCATCTGGGAACGCTCACCTCCTGGAGATTGTGTCAGGCCTTTATGCTGCTGCCTTAATCTCAATTTATTTATTTATTTATTATTTTTATTTTTTCTTAATCTCAATTTTTAAAATTTTTCTTTTCATTTTTAATTAACCTTGTTCCACCTTTTACTAGTTCGTTGAAAAGAGCTTTGCCTATTCTCAATAAAAATAATTAAGATATAAGCTTATAAAGTGTTATATTATTTGGAAATTTATTTATTTTTACTTATTTGTATAATACTGAAATACTATAAAATGTTGTATTATGTAATATCATGTAATGTTTTATTTATGTAATGCTGTCACTTACCTACAAAAGTACTTGTCAAATTTTCTTCCTTCTTTACCAAAGTCAGAAAATATGTTAAGAAGTAGCTGTGGGGGGGGGGGGCGCCTGGGTGGCTCAGTCAGTTAAGCGACTGCCTGCGGCTCAGGTCATGATCCTGGAGTCCCGGGATCGAGTCCCGCACTGGGCTCCCTGCTCAGCAGGGAGTCTGCTTCTCCCTCTGACCCTCCCTCCTCTCATGCTCTCTCTCTCTCTCACATAAATAAAAGAAAAATCTTTTAAAAAATAAAAAAAAAAAAAGAATTAGCTGTGGGGGCGCCTGGGTGGCTCAGTCGGTTAAGCATCGTGGACTCTTGGTTTCTGTTCAGGTCATGATCTCTGGGTCATGAGATTGATGGAGCCCTGCGTCAGGCTCCACGCTCAGCACAGAGCCTGCTTAAGACTCTCTCTTTCTCTCCCTCGGCCCTTCCCCCCCTAAAATAATAAAGAAATAAATCTTTTTAAAAAATTAGCTGTGAAGATGCCAATATTTTTCACTTGTGCATTTATTTTTATGTTAAAATCTCTCTTCTGAGAAAGCAGATAAGAAGCTTTCAGGGGGAAATCAGCCTTAAGGACATACTAGGAATCATTTAGAGTTGAGGGCCACCCGACCTTTTCAGGATGTTTCTCGTAAGTTGGCGAAAAGCTCTAAAAGCTTAGGAACAGGAACAAATTGTGAATTAAAAGCCCAATCATCAAAATGAAGAGCTGTCTGACAAGCTCGTGATGCCCTCTGACACTTCTGGTGAGCGGGACCAGAGCCTGTGTGGAGGTTTCTGAGCACTTTAGAGAGGCCAGCAGGAGAACAGGGTATCCCCAGAATGGAGCTGGGCCTTCTCCCAGTGCTTCGCAGGGAGATGCTCGACTGCTGAGAGGTGACCAGATTTCACAGGGGGACCACAGAGAAGAAGCAGAGAGAGCTCCCAGGGGCCGTTATCCCTGCTGTGCTTGGCTGTGTTTTCCCTTGGATAATAAATACGATTCCATGTCATTACTCGGGTACTAAAATCACATTCAAGAGCCTCTTTACCTGCTGGTGAGTTCCTCGATATTGTGGGTCGGAGGACGTGTTGGGGAACACTGGTCCAGGGGATGTGCTGGCCAGGATGAACATTTTTCTGAGTGATTTGACAACAATAACAGTTCATCCAACAGAGAGACTAGGAAAACAAATTTTCTAACTTTCTAGTAGAGAAAGCATCCAGTACTATTTTTATTGAGGGATAAAAATATGTATTTGTTTAGAAGAATTTAGAAGAGCATTGAGTGGAGGAAGTGGTGCATGTGGGATTGGCTAGAACATTCATCCTCGGTGACTTGGTCGGGGCTCCCAGACCATCCCGGCCTGTGGCTCAGGGCAATCCAGGGGGCTGCTTGTCTGCAGGCAGCACTCCAATCCACTCCTGTCCCTTGCTGACCAGAAGGACACACAGCATCATCCACGGCTGAGAGCTGTTTATTAACTAGCTCTGTTTCCTCCAGCACAGTTCATGCATCCTGTAGTCCTGTTATCACTGCCTTCTTTTGCAATCTCAGGGTAAAAATGGATAACCAATGTGAAAATCGTCCTACTTGAACGAAAACACACATGAAACGTTTTCCCATAATAGTGGTCTCAGTGTTATAGCCACCCAAGTCTGTCAGTCTGTTCCAGATTGGCTTCTTTCTCTTAGTATTATGCACTTAAGCTTCCTTCATGTCTTTCCACAGATTGATAGCTCATTTCTTTTTTAGGACTAAATAATATTCCATTGTCTAGATGGACACCATTTATTTATCTATTCATTTACTGAAGGACAGCTCAGTTGCTTCCAAGTTTGGGCAATTATGGAAAAAGCTGCTAAAAACATGTGTCCAGGTTTTTGTGTAGATATAAGTTTTTGACTCCTCTGGGTGAAAAGGAGTCTCCAAGGGGAGAGTTGGATTGTAGGGTAAGAGTATATTCGGTTTTGTAAAAAACCGCCAACTGTCTTCCAACGCAGCTGCACCATCTTGCATTCCCACCGGCCATAAATGCAAATTCTTGTTGCTCCACATCCTCGTCAGTATTTGGTGTTGTCGGTGTTCCGGATTTTGGCCATTCTCCTAAGTGTCTAGGGGTGTCCCATTGTTGTTTTAATTTGCAATTCTCTAATGACATATAATTGTGAGGATCTTTTCATATGCTTATTGACCACCCATGTAACTTCTTTGGTGCAGTGTCCAGATCTTCTGTCCATTTTTGAATCAGTTTGCTAGCTTGGTTCTCTGTGTATTCTGGATAACAATCCTTTATGAGATGTGTCTCTTGCAGATATTTTTAAGTCTGTGTCTTGTCTTCTCATTCTCTTGACATTTTTTTTAAAGAGCAAAAGTTTTTAATTTTTATGATTTCCAGCTTACCGATTGTTTCTTTTGTGGATTGTGCCTCTGGTGTCATATCTAAAAGTCATTGCCATACCTAAGGTCATCAGGGATTTTTCCTATGTTTCTTCTAGGAGTTTTATAGTTTTACATTTAGGTCTGTGATCCATTTTGAGGTGTCTTTTGTTTTGTTTTGTTTTGTTTTGTTTTGTTTTTGCATGTGGACGTCCAGTTGTTACAGCATCGTTTGTTGAAAAGATTGTCTTTGTTCCATTGTGTTGCCTTTGGTCCTTTGCCAAAGATCAATCAACTTGATTTATGTGTGTCTACTTCTGGACTCTCCATTCTGTCCCATTCATCTGTTTGCATATTCTCTTACCAATACCAAACTGTCTTGATTACGGTGGCTTTGTAGTGAATCTCGAGGTAAGATAGTGTCAGTCTTCCAACTTAGTTCTTCTCCTTCAATATTGTGTTGACTATTCTGGGTCTTTTCCCTCTCCATATAAACCTCAGAACCAGTTTGTCGGTATCCATAAAATAACTTGGGATTTTGATTGCGACTGTGTTGAGCTATAGATCAAGTTGAGAAGAACTGACATCTTGACAATATTGTCAATGTCAATGTCAAAGACTCATTGACAATGAGTCTTCTTATCTATGAACATGGACTATGTCTCCATTTATTTAATACTTCTTTATTTTTTTTTAATATTTTATTTATTATTTGTCAGAGAGAGCGAGCCCAAGCAGGGGGAGCAGCAGGCCGAGGAAGAAGCAGGTTCCCCACTGAACAAGGAGCCTCATGCAGGACTCGATCCCAGGACCCCAGAATCATGACCTGAGCCAAAGGCAGACACTTAACAGACTGAGCCACCCAGGGGTCCCTAGTTAATTCTTCTTTGATTTCATTCATCAGAGGTTGGAAGTTTACCTCCTATAGATCTAATACGTATTTTGTAAGGTTTATACCTATGTATTTCATTTGTTTTGATGCTAAGATAAATAGCATTGAGTTTTTAATTTCACATTCCACTTATTCATTGCTGGTATGTAAAAGCAATTGACTTGTCTAATAAACTGTGATTTAAAAATACCAACATTTCTTCAGAAGAATTCTCACTCTCTATGGAATAAGTCAAACAGGTTGGTAAGAAGCTGAGTCCCTGTGTCAGCAGAGATCTGTCCCCACGGTCACCATTACCCCTTCACCACACCACTGAGCCGGACGCTTGAGAAATAGAACCATAAAAATGTGGCTTCTGGCCCATATAATTTATAGCCCCAAGGCTTCAAAAAATGAATTTTATTTAGCAACCTGTTTTTCATAAGTCATAAATGCTGACACATTTTCAAAATATAGAAAGCATAGGAAAAATACTTACTAACTATAATAAATTAAACTAACTAAATTATGAATTCAGTATTACATTCTTCAATTAGAATTGAGGGTGAGACATTTAAATTTTTCCCAGGAAAGTCTTCTCATTCTTCACAACTGTAAGGAAAAGATTCGACAAAGAGGAGAAATCAGGGCACTCAAAGTCTAAAGTAGGAAAGAACACAGGAACACATGTCCAAACCTTCTCTTTGCAGTGTTCTCCTTCTCTGTCAGTAAGACCCAGACAGGAACACACCACAATTTGAGGAACCGCTACGTGTCAGGCACTGTGTTAAAACTAGGGATGCAGTAGTGATTTAAAACATAATTTTCTGCTTTCATGAAGCATATGGTCCAGGGTAAAAGGCAGACAGAGAACAAACAATGTCACAGCCATAAAACTGCAAGTGTAACCACAGACCACGACCATTGGATTAAACTAAGCGGCTGTCAGAACTGCCACCCTGAGACATGAATCTTCTCTCTGTCCACCCTCAGGAAGTGTGGCCGGCCAGGTTCTGGAGCAAACTGTGGTCTGTGGGTGAGACGGAGGAAACCGTTCAGCGTCCCACATCCGAAGGTGTGCAGCTGGAATGCCAAGAACAAAGGTGGGGAACGGAGCCCACCAGATCCTCCGCCCATAGCCTCTTTCTCCAGCTACTGCCAAAACTTCCTATCAATCGCCCTGTGTCCTCTCCCTTACCCCTGGCCTGCTCGCAGAGCTGCCGGTGACACCTGCAAATGTAAGTCTGACTGTGCCATCCCCCCAAATTGTCCAGTGATGTCCCATCCGATTATAACACCCGTATATGGCCTGGCCCCAGGCCTCTTGGCCTCACGCTCACCTGCTTCCCTCGCTCCTTGCCCTGCAGCCTTGCTGGGCTCTGTGCTTTCCCTCAGATGCTCTGGATACTCCTTCTGAGACTCTGCACTCTGGAATGCTCTTCCCGCCCACAGCACACGCTTCCATCACTCACCCCAGTGGGGTCTCCTGAGTGCCCATCCAATATAGCTTCCAAAAGGTCTCTGTTGTCCTTGCTAGCTCACATCCCTGCCTGACACAACATTAGATACAGTATTTATGTGTTCATAGTGGGACCCTCCTCATGAAGCCCACCGGCGCTGGGCTGACGCCCCACCACCCGTGGGCCTGCCCCTGCCTTCATCCACTTTTTCCCATGTCTGCGTCCTTGGAGGTTACTGGGATCATCTGTTGATAGTCTGTGTCTAGGAGAGACAGGGCCCAGCCCAGAGCCTACCTTGGGGCCCCTGGCCTCTGGACAGAGACACGTGTGGCTGCTGGCCATCCAGGCACAGCAGGGAGCAGCTGGCTGGCCAACCACCCAGGGCATGGGTGAGTGGGTGGGACAGGGCTGGAGGGCAGGGAGCCTTGGGGAAGACTGGGGTTTGGCAGAGCCCAGGTCACTCCAGAAGCCTTCTATGCATTCTTTATAGAATGCCGTCTTATTTGCCTTTGGGCTGTGGTCCCGAACGTTCAGGCAGGGCCATGCTCTGGGACCCAGCGCCACCTTGGCTCCTCCCTGCACGCCCCAGGACCTGGTCCAGCCAGGGTCAACGAAGGGGACAGCAGACCCACTGGCAAAGATTCTCTCCTCGACCAAACATTGCTCAGGCCCCTCCCTTGTGGAGTCCCGTTCTGGCAAGAATCCTGCTGCCAGTTTGGCCAGATCACCCTGGGCCCTTGGTATCTGACAAGGTTCTGTATCCTCCACCATCCCCCGGGGGATGTCTGCTCTCCCTGGCGTGCCCTCAGCAAGAATCCTGGTAGGACAGTTTTGCCAGAAGCTCCCTTACTCCTGACCTTTCCTCTTAGTGATTCTCCGTCTACTTGCCCTCCCCCCGCCCCACCCTTGGCTATAAATCCCCCTTTTCCTTGTTGTGTTTGGAGTGGAACCCAGTCTGCCCCCCCACTATAAAACCCCATCGTAGTAAAGCCCATCTGCAGGCAGTCGGCCTGGCAAACGTCATGAATAATCTTTTCTTGACACCCCAGAGCCAGCCCTGGCTTTCTCTCCGTGCCCGCAAGGCAACTCAGTCCTAAGGACAAGTCTGTGGGCATGTGGCAGTTGCAGGCCCCCTTGTTCCTTTCCACAGGTTCCAGGGAGCTGGGGAGCAGGCCACGCAGGGACTGTGGCTGCAGGCCAGCCCCAGGAGAGGGTGCGCTCTGGGGGCCTCGTTCCCACCAGGTACCGCGGCGACCTCGGTGCTGGGAGAATTTGGTTTTGTTCAGTTTTTTCCTTATTTACTCCACAGAGTTTCTGTTTCCTTAGGGGGGTTTGTCTTTGTTTCTTTTAAAGATTTTATTTATTTGAGAGAGAGAAAGAGAGAGAGAGAGCAAGAGAGAGCACGAGTGGTAGACAGGGAGAAGGAGAGGGAGAAGCAGACTCCCCACTGAGCAGGGAGGCCGACGCGGACCTCGATCCCAGGACCCTGGGCTCGTGACCTGAGCCGAAGGCAGACGCTTAACCGACTGAGCCACCCAGGTGCTCCTCTTAGGGGTTTTTGATACACTCCTGCAACCTACGCCAATCAATGGAGTCTTTCTTCGTCCTATTCATTGTTACCATTTTACACCATACTTGGGTTCCTGACGACTTTTTCTAGAAACTCAGTGGCTTCAAAGATTCTCCCTCAAGGACTCTTATTAACATTTCTCTAGAGAAGTGTTGGTCTGTTTCAAGCGTTGTTTTTTCCATCATGTCGGCCGTGTTCTCCCAGACTCTGTCCTTGGCTCCTGGGTCACACAGTCGGTGAAGTTTGCCCCTGTGTGTCCTCAGCGTATGGCCGATGGCCTGGCAGTCCTGCTGGGCCAGCCCCACTGTCATGCTGAGCCAGGCCTCCGAGGACGGAGCACCTCAGCCCCCAGAGCCAAGGCCTCCGATCAAAGAATTTTGCCTGGATTGTATGTCAGAGACCTCAGATAAATCAGCACAACACACTACAATTAACTCTGCACTCTGTGCAGGCGGAGGGCGGGGACAAGAAAGTTACTAACTAAGGGAAAAAAAAAATGTTCCAGGGCGCCTGGGTGGCTCAGTTGGTTGAGCGCCTGCCTTCGGCTCAGGTCATGATCCTGGAGTCCCGGGATCGAGTCCCGCATCGGGCTCCCTGCTCAGCAGGGAGTCTGCTTCTCCCTCTGACCCTCCCCCCATCTCATGTGCTTTCTCTCTCATTCTTTCTGTCTCTCAAATAAATAAATAAAATCTTTAAAAAAAAAAAAAATGTTCCAGGCGAGGCTGCTTTCTAGGGGAAAAACGAGGGGTCTTATCATGAGATGACCTCATCTTTCTTTGGGGTGTGGAGAGGGCCCATGTGGTGGGCTCACTGGAAAGTTCCTGACTGACCGGTTAAGGCAACGTTTCTGGGGGACGTTGAAATTGAAGTTTGATTATGCCTTAAGCACAAGTTTATGAACTCCATGTAAGTGACCCCATTTGGGGCCTGGGTTGTTTTTTCCTAAACAATCCAAAGACATGTACACTATCTTTATATTTAATGTCTGAAATAAATACCCTCCCTACTCTTATTTCTTCCTCAGTCGTTTCTACTAGGAAAGAAGGTAAAGACAATTTTCGTGGAATTACTGACAATTATAATGAAGTTTAGGCAATGATTCAGGAATGGACTTGAATGGAAAAAAACAAAACTAATTAAAGACGTCTTTAACAACTGTAGAAAATATCTTATGAAGTGCAGTATCATTAGTAATCACAATTATATTTATTAAATTTCTATGTATTTAATAGAATTAAATTAATGCTATTTATTAAATTACTGAGGTGTGGTAGCAGCCATGAGTATGAGCAAAGTACAAATTCTGTTATCTTTCTCTTGTCGACGTTACAAAAAAATCATGAATGAAATGAAAAGGAAAGATGCAAATATGAAAAATGCAAACATTTTGATCCCTTTTTATAATTTCCCTGTAAATGTCAAAGGCATTCAACCCTTGGCTCCAACTGACTACATATATTTGCAAGATATTCTCCACAAAATTACTAATGTCAAAAATCCAGAAACAGTAAAAATTAAAAGCGGATCAGTAGAATAGCATGCAGTAAGAGTTTATTGTACCTATAAGAACCATTCATATGCAACTTGGGAGTTTTCAGATTCAAAACCTTATGAAGCTCAGGGGCATGACGGTTTGGGATGGCTTATAAAGTAAAAACGAGGGAGCTGCTCACCCTTTACGGTGGTTGGTCATTACAGTGGGGGTTTCCAGACAGCAGGGGATAGGTTAAAAGTGATTGTCTTATCCATTTTTAGGACGATGACTTAAGGCTTTTTTATGATCACCAGAGACATTTACAAGAAATAACCCAGGTTAAGTATTGCTTGTGTTCAGGAAACCAGCTAGATTTGTTTTGCTTAGGTGGCTTAAATGGTTGTGTCTCCCGGGGGACCCTCAACGCTGGTCTCCATCTTACTTTTTTAAGATTTTATTTTTATTTATTTGAGAGAGAGAGAGAGAGCGAGCGCACAGGCCGGGAGAAGAGCAGAGGGAGAGAGACAAACAGACTCCTCGCTGAGCACAGAGCCCGACACGGGGCCCAATCCCAGAGACACAGGAGTCCCTCTATGCAAACTCCCCGCCGTGGAAGGCCCCCAGAGCACCTGCAATGGAGGTGGCGCTGGTAGATGCTATGTTCGTGGCTCTCCCCGGGATGCCTGGAAGTCACCCCTCACTTCCACGAGCTTGTGGGGACTTCTCACTGATGGTATTAACAATCATGGGGTCAAAGAGCACTCTTGGTATCCTGGCTCCTGAAACACAATCTCCTATTTCTCCATGCTCGTCAATACCTTTGACAACTACAATGGAGATTGCTTGTTTTGCAGAAGGAAAATTGCACCCTTTGGAGACTCAGTTCTCCCCACCTAAAAACGGGGCCTCGGCACTCCACGGAGAACTCAGCATTATCTGGGCGGACACTTGAGACTGGTGACAAGTCTGACCTCCCAGGTGGGCACCTGGGCAGCTCCTGCAGGAAGCCTGAGAAGCCACCTGTCAGTGGGTTACAGCTGCAGCTCAGTGTGGGCCCCAGGGACACATGGGCTCTGCAGTGTGGGATGAAGCAGGCTGAATCGCATTAGGCATTTGGAGAGTCTGCTGCGGGGCTGCTCGTGTGCACGGAGGGGAGCTGGGCCTGTGATGGCAGGGTCTGCGAATCAAGAGAGGGTCTGGAGCCTTATTCTGTGGCTCCGAAGCTGAGTGACTCAGGCAAAGTCACCCACCCAACTCTTCTGACAGGTTCCACACCTGTGTCCTGTGGACACCGTAATTCACTTGATCCAGGTACGGTGCTCAGGACAGCATCTGGCTATTTAGTAAAGCTGTTCCCTTACCAATACCTCAGCCCAGGGCTCGCACTCAGTGAATTACTGTCACTGGTGGCGACAGCGAGATCCCCCAGGTGTGTTCAAGTGAAAAAGCACTGATCGCCACTGCCTGAGATTGCACCCCTATGGACTTCAGAATTTGGTGCCCATGTGTGATGGACTCAGGACTCACCCCAGCCTCGATGTGCAGAGAAGTCTTTGTGCCCACAGTAAAGGCCCATGGAAAGGGGTTCCCGGGGGTGCTTGCAAAAGCAGGTGGGGGCCCCTGCACTGTAATGTCCCCCGGAGACTGGGGTGATGCTGTACTTAGGCAGGGAGGGGCTTTCCCAGAACCACAGGAGTCAGTGAGTCTGCAGGCCTTGCTCTCCAGAACGGAGCTCCAAAACTGTGTTGGATATTTCCCCTTATCAGAAACAAAAGACCCCCTCGCATGTGTGTATTTATTTATGCATGCTTACATAAACCATAGTATGATACACAGAAAGAAGTGCTGAGTGCTAGATATGAATAAAGAAGACAGGTTGCTCGTTGCTCCAGCCACGTTCCTCAGCGTACCACCGGCCCCGGGACCACAGCTCGCTGTTGCCAGAATCTTCGTCGGCTAGTGTTTTGGAGTCTTCCCGGCAGTGTCAGATTTTTGCTGCTCTTCACTGCTCACTGATCTCAGCAGCAGCTCCACAGAGGGAGGGCTCCTGCCAGAGCTGCCGTGGCCTGGTCGCCTGGGGCACGGCCACGCCCTCCTCGTCCCTACTCCGGCTTGCTTGTGGTAGCAGTCTCTTCAGCCCCGGTCCTCGGCAGGAACCGTTGTCCATTCCTTGCGAGCCCCTCGGTTATAACCAGACCATGTCAGCTGTAAGTGCACAGGAGGGCGCCCGAACCGCACGATGGCGGTCAGTCGGAGGACACCCCACTGTGCACCCCTCTGTCCCTGGGAACCACGAGGACCTAGTCCACCAAGGGCTCCAAAGGTAAGCTGTGATGTTTGTTTTTTTCTCTTTTTTGTTTGTTTGTTTGTTTGTTTTTGTTTGTTTTGGCCAAAGAAAGACATAAACATATTTAAAACAAAAGCACAATATAAAATATTAAGCTGTCTTTAGGACTTTGATCTCTTAAAAGAAGGTGAATTTTAATGCAAAGTCTAAGAAGGGCATAATCTCAGAATGAAGGACAGGACTTTTTAATTGCACAGGTTTGGTTTTGTGAGAAACCTATCACGTTCTCCTTCTTGTCTTTATTTCCCTGAGGACCTGGACAGGGGCTGCCCTGGGGCAGGCATCCAGGAGCCACTGGGTAAATAGGGCGTGGCCCGTGTGGCCAGGAACTGGCCGGGAGTGCGTCCCCAGGTCATGTTCCTCATACTCTCCTCCTTGAGATGACTTGTCAGGGTCTTCAGAAAGCATTTGACGACCGATTGAGGAGTAGAGGACCCCGGGGGGGGGGGGGCGGGGATTAAACGTTCACTTGGAAAATGCGGACACAGATGACCTGAATTACCAGGGGGGCTGCAGGTGGTGCATTGCGCTAGGGGCACCAGTAGTGGGTGAGGCAATAGTCCCAGCTGGGGAGCAGTTACCACTGACTGAGCACCACTGTGTACCTGCCCTGCCCTCTATATTTCTTATTACAGCACTCTCTTCTGAACATTCAAACATAACCTCTTTTAAATTTTCTTGAAGTGAACCAGATCCAAAAATAGGCCATGAGGTCCATAGTAACATGTCAGAGTCATCAAAGTGACCAATCTTGCATTCAGTGTTTGGAGACTCCTTTAAACAATTAAAGTAGAACTGGGCTCTTTTGAGATCTCTTTTGGGCTGCCCCAGCTAGAGAGCCAAGTTACTTAGTCATCCGAATGCATCAACGGTAAATAACAGCAGAGTAATGACATATTCAACAGTCTAACTTATTTTGTATCTTTGCACATAATGTACAATTCTGCAAAATGGACGTCTTTGTGGAAAGACCCTCCCCCTAGGGACGTAATTAATGCTGGTGGTGGAAGCGCTTCAAAGAATAGCGATTTCATTTTCTTACAGAGTCAAAGAAAATTGCATCAATACATCAAGTAAGTGACTCCTAGAGGCATTTTTATAATTGATAAAGATAAAATTGTTCTGAAATGGAAATATTATCATGAATGTAATTGAATTGGGGAATATAATAAAAATGTTCATCCCAAGCCTGCCTCACTCCACTGGTATCGATAAAAGTTCGTGATTAAACTTAAAAGTTCTAGAAAAGCATACAACAGCCCGTGTCTGAAAAACCAGCATGTTCTCAGAGACTGTTACCTGTTGCCTTTCCAAGATTCACAGAAAAAGGAGGGCTGGATTCAAATTTTAACAGATGGCGTGAACAATGTGCTCACTGAAGAGGGGACTGCTCACAGGGGTGAAGGGGATCCTGAGGGATGTGGGCCCCCGGGAGCTGGAGACCAGCTCCAGCAAGAAGATGGTTCACCTCCAGGTCTGAAGGGGCTGGAGAGGGTATGTGTTCCTGGAGCTGGACCAGAGTCTGCTGTGGAAGAGCTCCTGTCCCTCCATAGCTGTGGCCATACGATCCAGCCATGCCCAGTGCTGCACACAAGCAAGGACTAGAGAGAGGGCCCGGAGTGAGTGTCCTGGTTCCCCGCTCCTGCCTTCCTGATCCCCAGCACCTCCCATTGGCTGACCGAGGTCCCAGGGGCTGGGAGAAGCTCCATGGAGGCCAGTTCCCGACAGTGGGATTGGGCTGGGAATGCAGGTGGGGTGGCCGAGGGGTGCAGCATGGAGAATGTCCAGACAAAACTTTCCTGGAGAAATACCGCAGGCTGCTGAATGTCACACGTGTTTGTATATTAATCTTCTGTGACTTTGAAATGGTTCCCGTTGAACCATCGAGACTGCCATATATGAGCCAGAAGGAAGGCACTCTACAGCTCTGACGGGTCCCTGTCCTTAATACAAAGCCTTGCAATTGTCCTGCATGTTTAGTGTATTCTTGTTGTTTGGAGCATCACTAAGCTCAGATGATGGTTGCAACTCAGTGTGATGAAACAAAACAAAACAAAACAAAACGCCAAGAACAAGAGGCGGCATCTGATGGGGAGACATCCAGAGTTTATGAAAATGAAATGTCATAAAAAGAAGCAAGAAAATTATGTATCAAAAGAAGCAGATTGTCTGGCAGATTAAGAAGATAAAGATGGAGAATTGCTTTTTAGCGAAGTCATTAATGAGAATTAACAAAAACACAAAAACAAGAAGGAAAAAAAACAAAAGAAAATATTCTTTTTTTAAAGATTTTCTTTATTTATTTGAGAGAGAGAGAGAGAGAGAGCAAGCGGGGGGGGAGGGGGCGGAGGAGCAGAGGCAGAGGGAGAAGCGGGGTCCCTAACAGGTGGCTCCATCCCAGGACCCTGAGATCATGACCTGAGCCAAAGGCAAACACTTAAATGACTGAGCCACCCAGGCGCCCCAGAAAACAAGTTCTTATTAACAAAGGCAATGGATATAGTAACTGGAACAATTAGCAAGGAAAGACTTTATAATATTGGACAAAATTAAACATTAGGACTGTGGTTCTCCCCCCAAAAGATGTTAAAGATGTTAAAGCCTGAATTTAGTGCCCATGAATAAGACCTCATTTGGAAATTGGGTCTTTGATCAAGTTAAGTGAGGCCAGAGAGGTGAGCCCTAATCCCATATGACTGTCCTTGTAAAAAGAGGAAGTTTGGACAAGAGATGGACATACGCCCAGGTGAACACCATATGAAACTGAAGGTAGAGATCAGAGTGAAGCATCTGCAGGCCAAGGATGCTGAAGACACCAGCAAACCACCAGGAAGGGGGACAGAGGCTGGAGAAGATTCTCCCTCCCAACTTCAAAAGGAGCCAACACCCAGATCTCAGACTTCCAGGCTCCAGAACTGGGAGGCGCTGAATTTCCATGCTACTTTGTTACAGCAGCCCTTAGTAAACAAATGCACTTCCTTTAGTGAGCAACAGTCAGAGTCAGCAGGCAAAATAGCTCTCATTAGCTTCTGAAGCACTGGGAGACCTGAAATACCTTTTCTGGTAGTCATTGTATGACTATGGAGGGGCTAAGGTTGTAAGTCATCCAGGAAAGAGGCGTTCGATCATTGGTCAAGTGATTGGTGAAAGCAGCATCTTCAGCCATCAGCAGGTGCCATAATGCAAGACAATGTGTGAATAACTTGTCAAGACAGAAATTACTACCAGAAACTTGAATAAAGTGTCACCTGCTAGTTTTGAAAGAAGATTCTGTTTTCTAGAGCATGCCATTGGTTATTGGGATTACCATGTTTTTGTTGGTGTAACACTTCCTTTTTCCTTTACAAGGCTATGAATAATTTAGCACTGGCAAAATACTGGCTGATTAAAACTTTGTATTCAAATTCTGAGCAGACTTTGAAGTGTTTTCACAGTGGAATATACTCAATCAGATAACACATGGTTTGTTGGCATTTAGGATAACATAAAAATGCACAATTGCCATGAAAACACTTGAAAGGGAGAAAGTAAGATCATCATCCTATAATGTAATCATATTGATAGTGTAGAAAATGAAGAAAGCTGACATTGGCTTTAACAGAGCTACTCAAGGAGATGAGCTCTGTTATAGTAAATCCTTACGTGCAGAAACATTTGGCTGCAAAGAGTGCCTTGGAAATCATTAGTCATGTAACTTTGGGCACAATAATTAAGACCACACTTAGTTTTATTTTCTTCATCTGCTAAACTGGGGACAACACCCAGAATATATGTAAGACTCTAAGTCACCGTGAAGGGGGAGAAAAGCAGATAGCATTAGGTAAAATAGAAAACGATATCAACGAATGTATGACAAATGTATTCTATATTACCAACAATCAGGAAAATTCAAACTAAAACCATGTATAATTATGTTTTATTCAGAAAGTGAGCATGATTTTTAAAGTCTGGTAATATCAGGTATGCTTGGATCATAGAGAAACAGAAACTCTCATAGAGTGACCCCTTTGGAGTCGGTTGAACGATGCCTACTGACAGGGAAAATGTGTGTAACTCACTCTACAACAATTGCGTTTCTAAGTACCAACTCCAGAAAAATTACTATTCTCAGGTGAGACGTAACAATGCGCTTGTATACCTTTCTCAAAAAATTAGCTTCCTATTATTGCAACAAACAGAATGTTTAATGCCTGGGAAGTATTGCAAGAGATTTCCATCCAAAGAATCATGCTGCCTTGCTGATTAATGCTACTGCCCAAGAATGTTGCCATCCAGCCTGATAGCAAAGATAGAATGCAACAAATTCAGGAAAGGAGCAAAGAGGAGAAGAAAACATAATTTACTCTTTGTGGTGTAGAGTTCTAAGCGTCTGGACAAGTACATTGAGTAGTATATGTGCCATCAAGATTACCATGGAGAGCAGTTCCATCACCCCCCAAAATTTCCACCTGTCACCCCTCACCCACTCCCACCCTCATCAACCACTGAGTTCCCAGCTGTCTAGTTTTCCAGAATGTCTATAAGTGGATTTCTATAATACATAGTCTTTTGAGTGTGGCTTCTTTTGTGTAGTAAATGCTTTCAAGACTCAATGTGAATCCAGTCAGTTCCTTTTCATGGCCAAGTAGTATTCCTTTGTGTGGACATACCAGAATTTGTCCGTTTACCCATTGAAAGACATTTGGGTTTTTTCCCAATATGAATAAAGCTGTTTTAAATATTTATGTAAAAAACAACAGAAACATATCCAAACACATTTGGCATGGCATGCTATGTTTTGTGGTAGGCTCTAGTAAAATGTTAAGAATCTGAAGCTGGTTTGCATGGTTAGGTGCCTCCATGCCCTTTTGGGACTGGAGAGAAAGAGGTCAAGAAATTGAAAGTATTGTGGAGTAGAGACCGACAGGGAGTCAGCCTTCACGTATGCGTTCCTGTTACTGCCGAATTTGACTTTAAAATGAGTTTTGTTTACCCACTGCTCACTTAGACATATGCTTTCCATAGTACAATTTGCGCAGGCAAGATTTTTTAAAAGATACTCAAATATGTTCCTTGCAGCCTGGAGAGAATTAAGACACTAATTAGAAAGAAAAATGGATCTTTGTTACAAGAAAAGGAATAGTTATTTCATATGATGAATTTTTATTTGATTTTTCAAGAAAAGTAATAAATTGGAGTTACGGAAATAATCAGTGTTAATAGACTCTCGTTTTTAATTATCAGGAGGAGAAAAATAACTTTTCTCAGTCTGTTAATTAGATGTACTTTAGTATAACTATTATAAGTATCAAAGAAGGTTTTTTTACTTTTTTAAGGTGGCTCCGGTAGCAGTACAGAGATGTGAATTATTCAGTAGGAAAGGACAAACGGAGAAGAAAGACAAGGCGGATTTTCACGACGGGCGGGGGTGTGGACACCCGGGGCGGTCTTCGGAGTGATGGGGCAGACAGACAGATGACATAGGGACAGGGGACAGATATGGGAGAGAGACCAAGACAGAACTGTGGAAGGGAAACAAGGACAAACTGCCACTGACCAGTGGGTTTAGGGTCTGAATCAGCGAGACACCCCCCAAAATGGTCTCTTTTATGTCTGTGCTGGGCTGCTGAATTTTCACCTACTATCTGCACCACAAACTTCTGTTTTTCCAGCTTTACCCAGCCTCTCTGTTCAAATACTCCCATTCCTGTCTCCTCCATATGCTCAACACCTGCCGTCTGCATCTCACTCCCCCATTGATGGGGCTGGAACTCAGACGGGAGAAGGAAGAAGGCAGAATTTACTTCTGCAGCCTCTTAACTGGGGAAAGTGTGCCACGACCTGATCTCATTTTCCCCTTTCTTCGTGTCTGCTCATCTCTTACTTCCCTCTCCGTCTTAATGTATCCTTAGATGCAATGACTTCATTCTTTTCCTTTGATCTGGTAGTGACCTGAACAAATAACGTGTCCTGCTCTCTAATTATGGCCACAGAGGCAATAATCCTGTTTAGGATGTTAGCGGCATGTCTAGGGTAGGCTTGGTCTTTGTGGAGTTTACAGAAAGCATCCTCCTGAGAACCACTTCTATAACAAAAGTTTCACCAAAACATTTTATGATGCTATGTGATTTGCCCACTATTGCCCTTCGCGTGACACCAAAAAAACCCTGGGCATCAAGAAAGTCAGCGGGCAGTGAGGAGGCCTACCACCTTGACACCTTAATAATACTTCAGAAGGACTTTATGGGTTTAGTGTCCGGAGCTGAGTAGCTCGCAGGAGCTTTGTCAAGACGGTGTAATCCCTGAGATGTAGGATTGGCGGGAATAGTGAGGTGAAGGCTTTGAAGTGAGTCTTCCTAAAGAAACCCTTTTCTGATAAGCAAGCAGTTTGTGGAACAAGCAAGCTGTTTCCCTAAAATAAGATTTATTTGTCCAGATAAGTTGCTTTGCAAAATTTTCCTGAAGGAAACAGGAAACTGGTTTTGAATCTTATACCCCTGGGCAAGGACTTCCCTGAGCAAATGCAAAGTTATGTTGCCAAGGGGGATCTTAGTTCTCACCCGTTATCTTCTTGTATGTATTTGGGTGGGAAGTATGTTTCAATGTGGGATGGCGGGGAGGACATACATAGGTCCTCGTTACTGTCTGCGTTTGTGTGTGCATGAGGAGGGGAGGGCTCGCTGCCACAAGAGCCCCCTTCTATTAATTAGGTCCTTGGGAAAACTAAACCCATGAAATCACCAGAAAAGGAACTTGATACTTTTTTTCCTCAACCCTGCATTGGGCCTTATTTCAAAGAGAACAAGAAGGATCCCCAAACACCCATATTATTATTATTATTCCTCTATAAGATGGAGGCTCTGAGTTGGAATCTTGAACTATGTTTAATTCCCTTTGATAGCTTTCCAGTGTGTGGGGGGGTATAATGAGGGGGCACCGAGAGGGGCCTAAAGGCAGATACCATTGATTACACGAGGTCACCCAGAATTATCCAGTAGCCTCGTGTCACCATACTGTGAGCTGGCCACCAAGAGAAACAATGTCCCATGTCTCTTCTTTAGATACCTGTGGAATATCTAAGCTGAATTTTTTTTAAAAAAGACTTCAGAATGTTACTTTCACACTTGTGTATATTTTCCAGCTTTCTAGGTCCAAGAAATCATTGTGATTGGATAATTAAAATACCGACAAATATTAACTTGCAAAGATTCCGTTGTGTTGGTCTGCATAGAAATGTCTCTCGGGGCACCTGGGTGGCTCAGTCGGTGAAACATCTGCCTTCGGCTCAGGTCACGATGCCAGGGTCCTGGGATCGAGCCCCACATTGGACTCCCTGCTCGGCGGGAAGCCTGCCTCTCCCTCCCCCACTCCCCCTGCTTGTGTTCCCTCTCTCGCTGTGTCTCTCTCTGTCAAATAAATAAATAAAATCTTTTTTTTTTTTAAAGACACCTCTTTCTTGAGCTTAGGATAGTACCAATACTGTCATGCCAATTCCTTTGCTTCTTGGAGGAGCTTGCAAATATTAGAACTTGCCTTATGTGTCTTATTAAACTTCAAATTGCTTCCTCTTCCCTAATTTCCCTGTTTTGACCATCCCTCTTGTGTTCTCGTTTATTAATTTATGAGGGAAAATCAGTAGACACGGCAATTCTAGTTGTAACCACAGTTTCTACTTTTGCGGTGAAAAGGAATTGTCACCTCAAATGAAATGACATCTACCATGCTTTGAACCATCTAACATTAGCTTGTGACCTTTGAGTCACAAAATTCTACAACCAGAAGTAGCCTCTGTGTTCAATGTTCATTTAGGGGAGTTTCCTGCACTCCAGAAAAATATAGAGAAAATACCAGAGGAATGTACTCTATGTCTTCAGTTCTAAGAACCTATCAATGTTAAGACAATCAATTTCCTAACAGAGTTGAAGGAAAGGAAAGAAACATTAGAGTGAGTATACCCTTCAATGTTAAGACTCACAATGACTATAGAAAATAGTGTAAGACACATGCCTGACCATTGAAGGAATGGACAGGAGGAAAGAACTATACTTTCTCATAAAATCCTCCATCCTTTATCCTCCTTAAAAATTTAAAGTATCTCTAGGAAAAAGTTAAAAGTTATTGTTTTAGAAACGAAAAACCACAAAAGACTATGACATCTACCATGCATTGAACCTTCTAACATTAACTGAGATAAGATTTTTCTTTGTTTTAAAATTTGAAGGGAAGGATTTATATAGAACCTAACAGTAGAAAATGAGTAGCATAGTGGACAACAACTTGAAGAGCAACTTCCTGAAAGTCACAAAAACATTTTTAAAAGATATGCTTCTTAACGTCTCCTTGACATTTACTTATTTTTCTTTACCTGAGGGTGATTAGTCAATTGGACTTACCTGTCTGCCTAGGAGGAGGGAACTCAAGTAAGGTAAGTCCTTGAAGGCAGGACCTGGGGCCATGTGGTCTACTTCCTAGTTGTTTCTAAGCCTTTCTGGAAGAAGCATTCCATAGATGTTTCATTAAGGAAGGTTCGAATGAAGAAAGTGGTGCTTCACACGCCCCACCTGGCTCCCAAGGCAGGAAGACCCTCAGCCTCACCCCGGCTCTCAGGGTGGGTCACCAGGTAGAGTTCCACAGCTCTGCAGTGTGGTTCCTGGTCCCTAAAAAGAAGGGATGGGAGCATTTGGAAGCTCTCCAAAGACATTTTAGTAAGGATAAATCCAAATTCTCAACGTGGCATCATCTGGCCTTGATTTATAGTTCTTTTCAATCACTCGCCAATGATTTAATATCTCGGCAAGGGTGTGCTCACCTTGTCACCATTATTATGCACAGCATGAGAACCCCCTGCCTTTCTGGCATCTCTCATTATGTGCTTTTACCCGGATGTGTGGGGATATTTAGCTGGTATGTCTCCCCTCCCCCCATGCTCTAACGTGTCAGCTTCTGCTAGGTGCCCGGATCCGAATCTAGACAAGGGTCATTATAAGTGTAAAGGAGAGGAGGGATGGCCAGGTACCAGAGTCAGAGAGATGCTATCGGAAAATATTTCATATAGATTTCTCTGTAATGAATAAATGAACAATTACACATTATCAGGCCTCCTGCTTGTGCATCCATCCCACCTTTCAATTCCCACGGCCACTTCTCTTCCTCCTCTTAAATGCTCCCCCCCTTCCCGTCTCCCACTAGACATTACTGCAGATGAGTCTCCCAGAATACACCAGGTCACTCTTGAGCTCGGAATCTTCCAAGGTGACTCCACCTCGAGCCCCGGATCCAACTTCCAGGTCCTGCTGTCCCTGCCCAGCCCAGCCCCTCCTCCCAGCTCCTCTTCCCACATCCCCAGGTTGGCCAACAGAACAATTCACAAGAACCTCTACACATGCCTCACCGTGACTGCTCTGCCCATTGGGTCATGGCACTATCTCCCTTGAAGGTTACAATGCCATCCAAGGTCGACAAATGCTTCTTCCTTCAATAAGCTTTCCTCTATGGCTCCAGCTGAAAATGCGATTCCTTCTTTGCACTTCCTTGGTGTATGTGTTTCCTATTTGCTGCCATAACAAATCATCACAAACACTGGATTAAAACAATTTACAATGATTCTCTTCAGTCAGGAGTCCAAATAGGTCTTACTAGGCTCCCGTCAAGATGTTGGTGGGGCCACGTTCCTTCTAGAGGCTCTAGAGGAAAACCTGTTTCCTGCCTTTTACAACGCCTAGAAGTTTTGGCATTTCTTGGCTGGTGGCCCCTTCTTGCACCTCCAAAGACACAGCATAGCATCTCTCTGACTCTGATGCCTGACCATCCGTCCTCTCCTTTTCACTTAGAATGACCCTTGTGATTACATTGGGCCCACCCAAACAATCCAGTATAATCACCTCCTCTAAAAATTCTTAATCAAAGCTGCAATCCCATTGCCATGTGTAATAACAGATTCTCAGGTTCCAAGGGTCAGAATGTGAATATCTTTGAGGGGGTTGCTATTTGACATCATAGTAATACCACTCTCATGGCTCATAGGAAATTCCACCTACTATTACAATGACTTTTGTGCACATTTTATCTATCCTACAAATTTCTGTAGGATAAGGACAAAAATTAACCTGTAATTATCTTTGTGCTCATGGTAAAGCGCACAGAATGAGAACCACGCCCAGAAGACGGAGAAGCTTATGGCCAAGGGAAAAGCTCTTTGGGGTGAGCTAGAGAATCATGAGTAAATGCAAGGCCTGTTTGATAGGTCCACTGATCCAAAGGCCCATGCAAGCAATGCTTCTTCATTAGCTGCAATTTTTAACCCTTGCCATCAAAACCCAATGCGCTTGACGCGTAGTGGTCTTCCCAAGAGCTAAATAGCAGCACAAAAGCACATCATTACTTTGTAGATTTGTCCTCTCAGTTAAATTATGAGGAACACCAAACACATTTTTTTCTGTTTATAGAAAACTATGCACTCTCTATGCCCCTATTATCCTGAGCCCTGTGGTATGTGATTTATATAGTTGAAAATAAGAAGAAGTGCTTCCTCACAAAATTTGGAGATAATACTCTCTCAAAATTCAAGAAGTTTCCCTCTCTACATTTAATGGGGGCCCAATTTCTTGGGTCTATTCAATAGCTCTTCATCATCTAAATATTTTGTTCCTTTTTGATCACTGCTTTTCATTCGCAATAAGGGTCTTCCTCTGATAGTGTGTATTTGGCTGAATCTAAGGTATAATCAAGTGTCATATATTAAAACTTATACTCATTTACATGGTTGTATATGAATTTTTAACTATTTTATATTTAACCTTGAGATCATGACCTGAG
The DNA here is from genome assembly GCF_037043125.1 of Eumetopias jubatus. Classification (NCBI taxonomy): domain Eukaryota; kingdom Metazoa; phylum Chordata; class Mammalia; order Carnivora; family Otariidae; genus Eumetopias; species Eumetopias jubatus. The sequence goes on along the minus strand of NW_028274821.1, from coordinate 4,883,293 downwards.
CTGAAATCAAGGGTTGGATGTTCAACCAACTGAGCCATCCAGTTGCCCTGATAAGTTATCACTTTAATACCCTCCCTACATTATCTCCAAAGTTGCTTGTTATACTGTTTCACTGCACTTTTGTTCTTTGGTACATTCATGTTTATGGTATTTCGTGCACAATTACTGTTACAATAAATGGCATCCTAGTGGCTTCTAAAATCAAACAGGCCTTTGCACTTTTCTAACTTAGAACCAGAGAGTAGTCTTTCACTTGAGTCATAGAAAAGATATTTTTTCTTTTGTCCGAGGTGTTTTCCTTCGGCTAGCAGGTCTTTACTGAGTTTTTTAAAAGCCCCTACTATTTTTTTTTAAGTTAATTCATCTAATTTCAAGTATATTCTGTAGAAATCAAAATTATCAGGAACATCAAATGATGCATGCTTCAAAAGGTAACCATAAAAATTAGCTTCACTGGTGCAGAATATACCCACAAAACAATGGCCGCTGTCATCAGCCCTGCCACAGAGGTCTGTCTGCCTCCAAGACAATTTTCTTTTCACCATATGTTAGTTTCCATAGTCCTCAGTCAAAGACCATGTCATTAATACCATTTTTTGATTCTGAACCAAAAGGAAGAGATTTAAAGAATCAGGAAATGGAGTTTTATGTCCATATTCTAACACATATACTTAAAATGTATATATTTTATTTAACATTAAAAAAGTTAACCTCCAGAGTAACCAAACTTATGTTTACTGAACCTTAATATTATTAGAGTAAATTACAAAAACAATGAAGAGAAGACAATATGGAAATATATAGGAAACAAAGGAAGACTTTAAACAGATCACAGGAATACAAATAAATATATCTGTCGTATTAGTAGATGAAAACAGGATAAATCTGCCTCTTACAAGAAAAGTTCCTCACAAGAGACCACAAAGTAAAACCCGACTATGTCTGAATGAAACTCTAAAGACGATGTGAGTTGGAAGAGGTCAAAGATAAAAGGGTGAGAACTGCTATAACCAGTGGAGGGGAAATGGAGACAAATAGAAAAGAAAAAGACAATAGAAATAAAACAACAAAAATAAAACAAAGTACATTTATATTCAGGATAAAACTCAGTCACAAGATAAAGAGGAGTATTTCATAAAGACTACCATCATCCAGGCGACGGGCTGCTAGATATGAGGATGTAGAGTGTCCCCAGTTGTCCCGTTATGGGGCATCTGTAGAAACCTCATACCCAAGGCTCTTGCCGGAACATTCCAGCTGCCTGATATTTTCTGGCTACTGTGGTGAGGAGACATCAGTCCACAATACCTTGGTTACCGGGATCTTGCCATGAGGACCTGTGGCATCTGAGATGACACAAGAATTACTTACAAGCATCCCTGCACTAATATTTGATGCTGTGTCTTACTTCCTGATACTCACCTTCCATGTCTTCAGAGGGGGCTGGGTCCCATGCCCGGCTCCATCGGGTAAACCACAAATAGTCTAGTCAATAAATAGATCTGGAGGAAATGGTGCCTGGCCTCCTTCTGGTGTCCTGTATGCTTGTTGATGCCTGCTTGTGAATGCCCGGAGCTGTGGCAGCTATATTGGGACCACGAGGGGGATTAGTCTGGGCAGGACACACTGAGGATGGTAAAGCAGAAAGGTAGAAGCAACCTTATGCTTGATGACATCGCTAGGCCACTGAATGAACCAACTCTGGAGCTGCCCTACTCTGGACTTCTTGTTATGTGAGCTAACTTTTCCTATTGTCTAAAGTTATTTCTAACTGGGTTTTCTCTTTCTTACAGCTGAAAACATTAAAACTCATACAGAGCCCTGGAGAGGTTCGTCCTCCACAACATTCCATACCAGGCACACAGTGCGTTCTTTGTCAATAGATTAAGGGGACAATTTTCAATGCATGCATCTAGTTTTTATCTAACGAACAGATTTTTTATTTTTTTAAAAAAGTCCCTTTGTAAAAGAGTTGCCTTCTTCCAGTCTCTCTGGCAGGGTAGCCATCTCCCTAACTGGTACTTTCTAAGTTAGCCTGTTCTTATTTCACATCTGCCTGTTTATGTGTTGCATTTTTTTATTTTAATGGATATTATTGATTTATTTATCTTCTTGAGGTTCCTATATATTCTAATGTTAAAATCTTTGTCAAACTCTTATACAAATTCAACTCCTATGCCTTCAGCTAATTCTCTGGTATTAATTTTGCTGTTATTTTTAGCATGAGATTTCTTTATGAGTTTAGTAAATTTAACTTGTGGGCTCCTGTGAGCAGAAGGATCTTCAACCTGTATACTGTGTGTGTGGTATGTAGTGTGATGTGGTGATCTGGTGTATGTGTGTGTGTGGTGTGTGTGTGTGTAGTATAGTGTGTGTGGTGATCTGGTGTATGTGTGGTGTGTGTGTGTGTGTGTGTGTGTGTGTGTGGTGATATGCTGTGTGTGCGGTGTGTGGTGTGTGTATGTGGTGTGGTGATGTGGTGAGATGGTGTGTGTGGGTGGTATGGTGTGTGTGAGTGGTATGGTGTGTGTGAACGTGCATGTGCATGTGTGTGTATATGTGATATGGTACGTGTGTGTGTGTGTGTGTGTGTGTGTGTGGTGATATGGTATGTGTGGTATGGTGTATGTGTGTGTGTTTATGTGATACAGTGTGTGCATGTGTGTGTGCGTGTGCATGTGTGTGTTTATGTGATATGGGGTGTGTGTGTGGTATGGTGTGTTCGTGTGTGTGTGTGGTGATATGGTATGTGTATGTGCACACATATGCATATGTATGGGGGGTATTACCCCCAGGCTCCCAGCCCCCTCAGTCAGGACCAGGTTTTGCAGTGGTCCAGAGCTCCTGCCCTTGGTGAGGTTGGGGACTGCAGACCAGCATGGGCTTCACTCAGCTCTGGTCATGAGCCTGGTCTTTGCAGCCCTGCTGCTCATGTCTCTTGCTCCATACAAGTCATAGGCTCAAATGTCATTGGCAGCAGCCCCTCTGCCTCGTTTCGTGGTGAACAGTCTCACCTTAAGCCCTGGTGTCAAGTCTTGTCAAACACAGAGTCCCTGTTGCCCATGTGGGGGAACCTGGTGAACACGGCCTGACGGCGTTGGCTCCAAGTCTTCAGTTTCACTCTCGGCTTTCCCACTTCCTGTCCATGGCATGGTGGATTTCAAGAGTGTGTCCATTTATCTTTGCTTTACCCTTATGTACTTTATCCATCAGAGTTGCATATTTGGAGCACAAAGCATTCATCTAAGTGTTAACCTATGGATTCATTTTTATGGGGATTCCCTTTAAACTTTCTAAAAAATATATGATCACAGTTATTGCCCTCCTTAAAACTTCTCAATGAGTTGTTTCGATATGTAAAAACAACACTTCTTATAATGATATAAAAGGGCTACTCTATTTTTATTTTGCAAGAACCTCCCTTGAACCTTTTCTGTCTCTCATGTTTTAGAAAAATACTCAAGACAATCAATACCTTTGAGTATATATAACACATGGCTAGACACAGGAACTCATCTAGAACAATTCCTGATGTGTCATGGTCACTAAATAGATGTGAGTGACTGTTGTTGTTTTCACATTTAGCCAAATGTTGTTATACAAGACATCTCCATTAAAAAATTGAGATTTGAATTCATGTCACTTCTTTTCCTTTTTTTCCTCCACTAGATATTAGGATATTCTTCTAAATCTGTCAGCGCTGATGGTCATGAAATAAACAGATTGCAGGCACATTTTCAGGCACTGGTAATAAAGACAACTGTCCAAAATTCTTATGCCTTCCACACACACACCCCATGCCATTCCTGGCAGACATGACTAATCAATCATTGCATTCTTCTCCTCCAAGTGGAGATGAGGCTCCAGGTAGCCACAATCGATCCATCAGATTTTGTAAAAAGAATGAAGGCAATTTTCCATCCCTGCCCAAAATACATGGCCATGGACTGACTGAGTGAGGGAAGCAAATGGTTTCTTTTCTAGAGCCTCTCATTTTCCAGAAAGTTTAAACCTGTGGTGTACTTTCAAAAGAATAGAAACTGAAATAATGGATTTTACTGACAAAATGAAAAGTTATAGTTCAATCATGAATTCTTACTTGGAGAAAATGCTGTCTAATTTGCTGTCTAAAATTACTGATTATTTTAAACATATTTGAAATGAAGTAATTGGTTCCATTGTCTCCCAAATAATTGTCTAGTGGGAAGTGTTGCTTGGAAGGGAAAATTATCCAGGTTACTTGGTAAGAATAGATCGTGATAAATCGGTGCAACCAAAGACTATGCGTAGGTCAGGAGGATGTTTTAGAAAATCAGAATTACAAGGAAGAGGACACTGAAGAAGGGCAAAGCTTTTTTGTATTTGCAACCAATCAGGAATGTGTCCCAGCATTGCAGCAGCGACTGACCTGCTCACCTCCACCTAGGATTTCCACCCCTAACGTGCGAGTGTCCCAGAATCATTAAATTGTATTTTCTGTCTCTACGAACCCACCCTGGTACGTTATTCTACTTTACCCAAACCTATTCCCTTCTTATGTTTGCCACTCAGCAGTAAGAGAGAGAAATAGGAGAAACGTGGAGTAGGAGATACAGTTATTATCATCCCCAGGCTAAGAAATTATTTGTGCCATAAACAAGAAATCATGTTGTTTACAGAAAAGCAGAATAGACAGAAAGTACTCCAGAAGTTTGAAGCAGCGACAGATGCCCCTGGAGTGATAAGAGAGTGTTCACAGAGGAGATCGAATTCAAGCTCAGTAGCATGGGATCTCTGTTGTCATGAAGACCGGTCACCAGAGGCGGTCCCTGAAGGAGGAGGAGACAGCTTGCAGGTCTGTGCCTCTCCTAGCACAAAGTATGTGCCCTGGGAGCTGTGTCCAGGCCATCTGCTAGCGAGCTGTAGCCACAAAGATGGTCTGTGCAGGTGGAAATTATGTCTCAACTATTGTATTTGCCTAATTCCCTGCTACTCAGAGTTTTATAACTTTCATGTTCTGTCTCTGTTCTTGGCATTTCCCTCTCATGGGCTTCTAAGCCCTGGCTTGAATTGGTTTTGCTGGATGTTTCCAGGAGAGCCAAATCAAGGGGACAATAAGGATATTGGTCATCCAATGGGACAAAAAGGAAGGAACGGACACAAATGATATCGTGGATCACTCCTAAGACTGTATACCCGTGCTCAATCCAAGTATCTCTTTCCCATCTCTTCTACTGCAATGAGGAGGTAGACTTGCTGCTCCGCGCACCTTGGGGCTGGCTCTGAATTTGCATTAAAAGCCCCGAGCAGTGCTTTGCGTCCTCCAACTCAGGATAGCACCTCTGTGTCTGTCTGTCATCCTCCAGGAGCTCTCTGATGGTCCGGAGAGTCAGCCTGTAAAGCACAACCTGAGCTGGAACTTTGCAAGAACATCGTAAAAACTATTTTTTCAAAAGGATATAAACCTTAAAATTAGTTTGATTTTTTTTTTTTTTTTTTGGAGGATGCACAATGCAACACGACTGAAGGCATGAGAAACTCGGGAAGCCATTCTAACCCCAAATGTCCAAAAAGAAATAAATGAACGTGAATTTCACGATGTGAACTACGATTTCAGCATGTTTGAATATGCTCAAACTTGATACAAAGAAACAACAGTCCTTGGTCATTTTAGAGAGAACTAACTCAACCTCAGAGAACGGTGCACCACCCTGTTTCTGTTTTGGTTTTGCTAGGAATGAAAATAATAAACCCCCAAATTCCTCACAAGTTAGAGAAAAAAAATCCAGTCAACATGATTGCTTGGTTCTACCTCTTTAAAATATGTGTATATGTGTTTGCTTTCAGATGAAAAGAAGGCAAAAATCCAGAATGTCTAAATAATATATGAGAGAATACACGTGACGGCTAAGTAACCCATTTCAGAACTGACGGTTCACTCAAATGGCATTAACTCACTTAGGAATTCAATAAATGTCACAGGCCAACTGTCTTCTGTTTTCTCCTGGCAAGTACCACACACAACTTTAATGGCTCAAACAGCGTGCATTTCTTATCTCGGTTTGGTAGGTCAGTCGTTCAGGAGGGCTGCACTGGGCTCCACTCTGGGTCTCATGGGCTGAAACCAGGTGTTGGTAGGAAACTATTTACTCAGCGGTTCTGGGAAACAAGGACCGTTCAGGCTTGTTCAGATCGTTGGCAGAATCCAGTTCCTTTGGTCGCGGGTATCTTGCTGGTTGTCACCTGGAGGGGTCACACTCTGCTCCCTAGAGGCTCTCCATACTCCCTCCCACCTGGCATCCTCATGTTCAAGGCCAGGGACGGTGGGTCAAATCCTTCCAGTGCATGGATGCTCTGACTTCTCCTTTTGCCTTTGTCTTCTGCCACCAGCCGGAGAAAGTTCTCTGCTTTTAAGGGCTCTTGTGATTGGATCAGGCCCTCCCAGATAATCTCCCTGTTTTGAACTTAACTGTGCCATACAGCATGATCACAGTGGGTTATGCGGTCATGCTCAAGATTCTGGCCCTTCCCGTGGAATCTGGGGGCCCTTCCCAGACCCACGTCAGAAGCACAGAATGCCAACATTGGAGGGAAGCTTGGAAAATACAGGTTTACCTTTTCACCTAAAGCATAAATCCTGCACATGGAGAAAAGATCTTTCATTTAAATACATCTAATAACAGAAAACGCATTATCTCACTTTTTGACTGATTCGTTGGTTAAAAAGCAAGAAATACTATAATGACATTTGTTCCTGACAAATTTTAGTTTTCAAAATCAAATCTAATTTTCTTTTCTGACACATAGTGGTCTTACACTTTTTTCTATGTTTTAATGATCCTGTGACTTTGTTTCTAGACAGTTCACTGGGTCATGTCACCCTAGAAATACCCAGTATCTCTTGTAAAATACAGCTGACAAGGAATTCAATCCTCTAAACGTGGCCTTGTTCTATATAGTTTATAGATGTTTATCCAGGTGTTTTTCTTCCTGTTACTAAGATGTCTTTCCTTTGAAATGAAACTTACTTCCAATTCAGACTCACGCATTCTCATGAGAAGCTAGTTTTCTGAATAGGTTTCTAAAGGTTTGGAAAGACCACTAAAAACCAAAAACAGAAAAAGTATAATTTTTGTAAATGGCTTCCTGTGATTGAGTATAACCACATGATTGTCACTATTTGTAGGATCACTGAATACTCCAGAAAGCATTCAAAAATACCACAAGGGCTCCCAACACTCTGGGCTCCTTTAAGACCCTTAAAAGCAAACATACATAAGTAAGCAAATGGAAAAAAATGTTGCGTGGGAGAATTCTGTGAGCACAGGTGCACCTGTGGGTAAACATCTGAGTATCCAACCATCCAGGAGGCCCCGGGCTGTGCCGGGTAGGGTGGGTTCCTGCAGGCCTGGGGATTGACAAAAGCAAGAAGAAAAAAAAAAAAAAAAAAAAAACAATAAAAAAGAAAAGGCCCGACTTCCTGAATTAATAATTCAGGATGTTTAAAAGCTTTTGGCACATTTTATTTTTGTTTCTTTGTTCACTTTGGTAGTGAGCAATCTTAAAGTTCATCGGAAATATTTGTGTCCGTTACATTTTGATTTGAAATACCACAGGAGGGAAAAACAGCTTTCTGGTGGTGAAGCCATGTCCTGCAGCCCCAGCCGGGCAGCCTGCTGGTCTGTTTCCATCTGGCTATTCAATCAAATACTGGGTTATAGTCCTTTCCATACACACTTACTCTTTGTAGATTAGCAAGAACATATTGTTGCCATGCTGAATATTATGACAGGTTGTTAGTGTTGGTGTTCTCTGAACTTGAGAAGCGCAGCACATTTCCTTTGGGTGAAATCCATGTAGCACTTAAATAATTTTCACCGGAAATGTCCAAACCTGTTTCTGAAATAAGTAGATAACTTTTTTCTTGATGTCATGTGATGACTCCATCTAGATGGGACTTTTCGTGACAGAACTGGGAGGAAGTCCCTGCTTCCCCCCAGGGTGTACCATCCGGGTCACATTCTGTGAATACGCAGAGTGTGTTGGAATCTATCATATGTCTAATTCTGAGTTTATTGGGTGATAACGAAACGTATGGGAGTGAGAAGAAGGTATGATTTATTGTCACTTGGTGAACTTCCCAGAAATCGTTAAAGCTTATGACTCCAGTTACTGGGTATCACACCCTCCCACAATTCTTTTATGTTCACCAAATGTCAGTTGATAGAGCATTAAAAACATGTCTGTTTCAGATCACACCATGAGGTTCAGCATAGAATTTGGAAGGAGTTAGAGCAATGAAATGTTGTTGTCATAACGGAAGTCTTCGGTCTCCTTCAGGTTGTCTTAAGTGACTCCAAAGTTGCTGTCCTTAAAGGTGGGAAAATATGAAGAGAGCCCAAGCCCACATGCATTTATTCACTAAGTAATTGAAAAATCACCCCCAGCCCTTACATGGTATCATGAGATGCATCTCCAGTGAGTTTTACTTTTGTTTCATGCTCCTTTTCCCTGGTACCCTTCACTACTGGATTTGTAGCCTGGCAGAGTTTTTTAAGTAGGAACATAACCTGCCAGGAGGAGGGACAGACAGCAGCTTTGGGACAGGTTCCCTGAGGATTGAGCGCTGGGCTCTGTTCTCTGCCAATACGGCCATGTGGACACCGTGCAGAAAAATAAAAGCTCTCTGTTAACAAGACCACCAAGCATTACACCTCATATTTTAGTAGAGAGGTATTTTTCACTTATTTTTGAAAAGGGGTGTTTAATTGGAGGAGTAATCTGGGTAAGTCCCGGGAGGCTGGCTGTTAGGCTTCCAAGGACTTAATAATAACTGACCGTCATTTGCTTCCACATATGAATTTGGGGGCGGGGGGGGGACACCAACATTCAGTCCACAGCACCTGCCCATCTAAACCTGTCCAGGGATAAGGTCACAAGCTCTAGGACCTTCCATAGCAGTGTGTCTTCAGAGGAGATCAGAGCGCATGAGTCTTTCCCTCTCGGATGGCCAGGTGATCCGAGTTCGTTCTGCGCTCTTCCCTTCCTCAAAGCCAATCTGGACCACAAGCCGAGGAAGAAGTTTTCTCATGTAATTCCACACCTACAGCTAAACGTCCCAACATTTCAGCCACATCAGTTTCCGTAGATACTGCCCTCCCGTGTTGACTTTCCACACTGCTTCTTCCTCTGTCGCACGGAGGCTTAACAAGAATATATGTCCCCACACTTGTGTCTACCACATGTTGTTATTTTCACAATACAATTCACCCCCGAGCCTGTGGGACTGCCTTGCTAAACTCTGGGCGATGCACAGCCTCACTGGAGCTGGAGGGGGGAGAGGAAAATCAGTCTCCATTACTTAAGGGAGAAGAAAATAAATCCACGTGAAAATTACCTTTAAAAATCTCTTAGGAGGTAAATCAGACTAATGCATGAGAGACATAAATGTATTCGTTGGTCCATTTGAGACGCGGAGAGAGTAGTGGAGAATTCAGACCACACTTTTTTCAATGTGTTTGCCAGGAGGGAACAGCATTCAAAGGGTGGCTGCCTGTTAGCTGGAGCCGTGCTCCACAGACAGCCTGAGTCGTGCCTGCTGTCGAGGTGTGCACAGGAAGCCAGGATCTACATGCACACCCCAAAATCACAGCTTCAAGCCCAGATTCTGTAAAATGCACCAAAGTTAACGTGTTTCCCACCTGAAAACCTAGCTTATTTGTCACTCATTCCGTTGCCCCCTCCTGTCTGTCTGTCCTTCCTAAGCTCCAGGAGAGCGACACTGGTACAAGATAGACAATCCCACAATGAGAAGAGATGACATGCAAACAGAGGACATGCAATCTCACATTTTTTAGGGGAGAAAAAAAGGGCTCGATTTTAGGTAGGACAAAGTCACAGACCAAGACAGAAAAACGGCATTTCCCTGGTGAATTTCTGGTACTCCTTTCCATGGGAACGTCACAAAGGTACCAGGGCACCATGACACGTGTTACGTACCTAGGCGCAAGCTGTCTCTGATCTTTTCAAAATAATATGTGAGCAATGTTGACAAGCAAGTTTAATTCAAGCAGCCAAACCAGTGATGTGACTAGTTATCACTGTGGCGTGGGAGGGCTCGATTTCGGGTGTGCTGGAGCTGGGAGGGAAGAAGGGCAGGTGCGACTTTAAGAAGGCTCATGCATCCACTCCTTGGACAACTGTCATGGATGCCCCCTGCTCGTAGGCTGTACCGATGTGTGCTGGGTGGTAACACGGAGACCCGGGGCGCACGCAGGTGACCCTCGGGAAAATCCTGGCTGCACATAAATGTCATGTAGGTGCCCCAGCCTGGGCTTAGCTGAGCTGGGCCGTGGGCTTTCGCTGTAAAGGGGAAGAGAACCAATGGCTTGCAGGAGAAACACTGCTCCAGAATGTGGACATCACGGTCCTCAAGGTACAAAGGGATAGGAGCTGCCCAAGATCGAATGTGTCATTTCGCTGTTGGAGCACCAGCGTGCAGGGCTCAGGCCCTGAGCCTCCAAGGGGAAGCTCCATCAGCCAGGGGACATTTTCTCGAAAAGGAACAGAAACCAACATACACCCAGGATTTTTCTGAAAGTAGAGGAAAGAGAGGAATCAAGCTTACTGCATGTAAGAAGTCCATTCCAATCTACCAAAAATTGTAATAATCCCAATACATAAATGAGCAGAGAAAAAGAACACCACAAAATTTGCAATAAAAAGGGCAAATATATATTAAAAATATTAAGTCTCAAAAAGGTAAATATTAGAACTATGGAGAGTATTTTTTTTTCTTTCACCAGTAACAGTGAAAGACACAGGACACCCACAGGGCTCAGTACTGCTGACAAATACTGGTGATCATTGAAGTAAAAAGGAATAAGCTGAAAAATATAACTCTACTGGAAAGGAATTGGACCATACACTTCAAGAGTCCTAGGAATGTTTGGATACTTGGGCCGGTAATTCTCTAAATGAGTAACAAAGGAGGAATCTGAACTTCGAAGAATGCATAAAGATGTTCCTCACAGCGTTATTTTTGTGAAAAACTGGAAACAATCTTACCGGGCAAGATAGAAGCGTATTATGTAAGTTGTGGCACACTGATAAAATGGAATATTAAAGACATTTAGTGTTTGCATCGTGTTACAGGGATGTGAGAAATTATTATGACAGAATGTTAAAAAGAAAGAACAAAATTGGGGCACCTGAGTGGCTCAGTTGGTTGAGTGTCTGCCTTCGGCTCAGGTCATGATCCCAGGGTCCTGGGATCAAAATCCGCATCAGGCTCCCGGCTCAGTGGAGAGCCTGCTTCTCCCTCTCCTCCTCCCCCTCCCCCCTGCTCGTGCTTTCTCTGTCTCTCTCTCTCACTCTCGCTCCATCTCAAATAAATAAGTGAAACCTTTAAAAAAAAAGAAAGAACAAAATTATAAAGAAAGCGTGATCTCAGCTTTGAAAATAGGAAGGAAATGAGCACAGCTGAACATACAAGAGTTGTGGGATCACTGTGTTGCAAAATTGTGTGTCAAGTCTACTCAAATGAACAATAAACAAAACAAGGAAATAAGCTGGAATTTAATATTTTTTCGTGTTATCATGTACTTGTGTTAAGTTTTTGTTTCATGGAAGAGGGGGGTACACAGGAACTTTATGTAGCATGCTTTCTTTATAATTTTGTTTTCTTTTTTTTTAAGATTTTATTTTCAATAAATGAAAACTATTCCAAAACAAAAGGTTTACTTTTAAAAATGTTATTGTGTGTGGATGGTACTTGGGAAAGAATAATTACAATGAATTTTTCTTTCATTTCATGTTCCCATGCTTTCAAAAATTTAAAGTATGAGCATGTATTGATAATAAGGAAAAAAAATGAACTACTTTTTTAAAGGCTCAGATTTAACATCCCCAATCCATCATCTGTTGGTGGTGGGGAGACAGAAAAATGTATTAACTTACTCATATACCCCCCAAAAGTAAAACCAGAGTGACGAAGAGGAAACTTGGAATCCATAACAAGAGACACCTAAGGCCTCTTATCCGTCAGACTCCAAGAGGAACACAGCATTGACTTAACCATGGCATTTTCCCCCATGAGCCAGAGCAGATCTCCAAGGCTCTGTAAATCCATGGTTTAGGTGAGCCCCAGCACCCTTCTGGAGCTCACTGGGGAGAAGCCTCCTCCTACCATTTTGGCCTGGGAGAACCTAATGTGAGAGGATGGAGAGTCCGCCTCCAAAAATGTCTCAAAACAACTGGTTTATTTCGGAAACTCACATTAACTTCAAATGAACCAATATACTTCCCCACAAAGACCCCACTCTTTAAAGAGTAATTTAAAATGTCCCATAATTAATATATATCGATGTATGCTGAATGCTTCTAAAGGGCGAAAGTGTTTGGATCCTAGTTCAGCAAACTATTCCTGCTGCAGCATTGATTACGAGGTTAATTTCCTTAACCATGTTCGCTGGTGCAAATGATCACAGTTTCCAAAAGTTCAAGATCAGAACAAATGAATTTTTATGGGAGACCGTGGTGCTCCAACTTCATGTGGGGGGGGAGTGTTTGAGACCTTTTGAGAAGGTCGACTGGACAATGTCTTTTTTCACTCATATTTTTACAGGTACACTTTACATTCCTAGGCTGAGCAAGAGGAATGGGACTCTTCTGCCATCCTGACTTAATTCTTAATTTTTATTTCCAAGTTGTAAGAGTTCCTGACTTTATTTTTTTAATTTTTTTATTGTATGTTAATCACCATATATTACATCATTAGTTTTTGATGTAGTGTTCCATGATTCATTGTTTGTGCATAACACCCAGTGCTCCACGCAGAACGTGCCCTCTTTAATACCCATCACCAGGCTAACCCATCCCCCCACCCCCCTCCCCTCTAGAACCCTCAGTTTGTTTTTCAGAGTCCATCGTCTCTCATGGTTCATCTCCCCCTCGGACTTACTCCCCTTCATTCTTCCTCTCCTGCTATCTTCTTCTTTTTCTTTTTTCTTAACATATGTTACATTATTTGTTTCAGAAGTACAGATCTGTGATTCAACAGTCTTGCACACTTCACAGCGCTCACCATAGCACATACCCTCCCCAATGTCTATCACCCAGCCACCCCATCCCTCCCACCCCCCACCACTCCAGCAACCCTCAGTTTCTTTCCTGAGATTAAGAATTCCTCATATCAGTGAGGCCATATGATACATGTCTTTCTCTGATTGACTTATTTCACTCAGCATAACACCCTCCAGTTCCATCCACGTCATTGCAAATGGCAAGATCTCATTCCTTTGGATGGCTGCATAATAGTCCATTGTGTATATATACCACCTCTTCTTTATCCATTCATCTGTCGATGGACATCTTGGCTCTTTCCACAGTTTGGCTATTGTGGACATTGCTGCTATAAACATTGGGGTGCACGTACCCCTTCAGATCCCTACATTTGTATCTTTGTGGTAAATACCCAGTAGTGCAATTGCTGGATCGTTATGGTAGCTCTATTTTCAACTGTTTGAGGAAACTCCATACTGTCTTCCAGAGTGGTTGCACCAGCTTGCATTCCCACCAACAGTGTAGGAGGGTTCCCCTTTCTCCACATCCCTGCCAACATCTGTCATTTCCTGACTTGTTAATTTTAGCCATTCGGACTGGTGTGAGGTGGTTTCTCATTGAGGTTTTGATTTGCATTTCCCTGATGCCGAGCGATGTGGAGCACTTTTTCATGTGTCTGTTGGCCATTTGGATGTGTTCTTTGGAAAAATGTCTGTTCATGTCTTCTGCCCATTTCTTGATTGGATCATTTGTTCTTTGGGTGTTGACTTTGATAAGTTCTTTATAGATTTTGGATACTAGCCCTTTATCTGATATGTCATTTGCAAATATCTTCTCCCATTCTGTCGGTTGTCTTTTGGTTTTGTGGACTGTTTCTTTTGCTGTGCAAAAGCTTTTTATCTTGATGAAATCCCAATAGTTCATTTTTGCCCTTGCTTCCCTTGCCTTTGGCAATGTCTCTAGGAAGAAGTTGCTGTGGCTGAGGTCGAAGAGGTTGCTACCTGTGTTCTCCTTTAGGATTTTGATGGACTCCTGTCTCACATTTAGGTCTTTCAACCATTTGGAGTCGATTTTTGTGTGTGGTGTAAGGAAATGATCCAGGTGGCTGTCCAATTTTCCCAACACCATTTGTTGAAGAGACTGTCTTTTTGCCGTTGGATATTCTTTCCTGCTTTGTCGAAATTTAGTTGACCATAGAGTTGAGGGTCCATTTCTGGGCTCGATTCTGTTCCATTGATCTATGTGTCTGTTTTTGTGCCAGTACCATACTGTCTTGATGATGACAGCTTTGTAATAGAGCTGGAAGTCCGGAATTGTGATGCCGCCAGCTTTGCTTTTCTTTCTCAAGATTCCTCTGGCTATTCGGGGTCTCTTCTGGTTCCATACAAATTTTAGGATTATTTGTTCCATTTCTTTGAAAAAAGTGGATAGTATTTTGTTGGGGATTGCATTGAATCTGTAGATTGCTCTAGGTAGCATTGACATCTTCACAATGTTGGTTCTCCCAATCCATGAGCATGGAACGTTTTTCCATTTGTGTCTTCTTCAATTTCTTTCGTGAGTATTTTATGGTTTTCTGAGTACAGATCCTTTGCCTCTTTGGTTAAATTTATTCCTAGGTATCTTATGGTTTTGGGTGCAGTTGTAAATGGGATCGACTCCTTGATTTGTCTCTCTTCTGTCTTGTTGTTGGTGTCTAGGAATGCCACTGATTTCTGTGCATTGATTTTATATCCTGCTACTTTACTGAATTCCTGTATGAGTTCTAGCGTTTTGGGGTGTAGTCTTTTGGGTTTTCCACATACAGTATCATATGATGGGCAAAGAGTGAGAGTTTGACTTCCTCTTTGCCGATTTGGATGCCTTTGACTTCTTTTTGTTGTCTGATTGCTCTGGCTAGGACTTCTAATACTATGCTGAATAGCAGTGGTGATAGTGGACATCCCTGCCGCGTTCCAGACCTTAGGGGAAAAGCTCTCAGCTTTTCGCCATTAAGAATGATATTCGCTGTAGGTTGTTCATAGATGGCTTTTATGATATTGAGCTTTGTACCCTCTATCCCTATACTCTGAAGAGTTTTGATCAAGAAAGGATGCTGTACTTTGTCAAATGCTTTTTCTGCATCTATTGAGAGGATCATAGGATTCTTGTTCTTTCTTTTGTTAATGTACTGTATCACGTTGATTGATTTGCGGATGTTGAACCAGCCTTGCAGCCCAGGGATAAATCCCACTTGGTCGTGGTGAATAATCCTTTTAATGTACTGTTGGATCCTATTGGCTAGTATTTTGGTGAGAATTTTTGCATCCATGTTCATCAAGGATATTGGTCTGTAATTCTCCTTTTTCATGGGGTCTTTGTCTGGTTTGGGGATCAAGGTAATGGTGGCCTCCTAAAATGAATTTGGAAGTTTTCCTTCCATTTCTTTTTTTTTTGGAACAGTTTCAGGAGAATAGGTATTAATTCTTCTTTAAATGTCTGATAGAATTCCCCTGGGAAGCCATCTGGCCCTGGGCTTTTGTTTCTTGGGAGATTTTTGATGACTGCTTCAATTTCCTTAGCGGCAACAGGTCTGTTCAGGTTTTCTATTTTTCCTGGTTCAATTTTGGTAGCTGATACATCTCTAGGAATGCACCCATTTCTTCCAGGTTATCTAATTTGCTGGCATAGAGTTGCTCATAATATGTTCTTATAATTGTTTGTATTTCTTTGGTGTTGGTTGTGATCTCTCCTCTTTCATTCATGATTTTGTTGATGTGGGTCATTTCTCTTTTCTTTTTGATAGGTCTGGCCAGGGATTTATCAATCTTGTTAATTCTTTCAAAGAACCAGCTCCTAGTTTTGTTGATCTGTTCTACTGTTCTTTTGGTTTCTAGTTCATTGATTTCTGCTCTGATCTTGATTATTTCTCTTCTCCTGCTGGGTTTAGGCTTCATTTGCTGTTCTTTCTCCAGCTCCTTTAGGTGTAGGGTTAGGTTGTGTATTTGAGACCTTTCTTGTTTCTTGAGAAAGGCTTGTATTGCTCTATACTTTCCTCTCAGGACTGCCTTTGCTGTATCCCAAAGATTTTGAACTGTTGTGTTTTCATTTTCATTGGTTTCCATGAATTTTTTTAATTCTTCTTTAATTTCCTGGTTGACCCATTCATTCTTTAGTAGGATGCTCTTTAGCCTCCATGTATTTGAGTTCTTTCCAACTTTCCTCTTGTGATTGAGTTCTAGTTTCAAAGCATTGTGGTCTGAAAATATGCAGGGAATAATCCCAATCTTTTGGTACCGGTTGAGACCTGATTTGTGACCTAGGATGTGATCATTTCTGGAGAATGTTCCATGGGCACTAGAGAAGAATGTGTATTCCGTTGCTTTGGGATGGAATGTTCTGAATATGTCTGTGAAGTACATTTGGCCCAGTGTGTCATTTAAAGTCTTTATTTCCTTGTTGATCTTTTGCTTAGATGATTTGTCCATTTCATTGAGGGGGGTGCTAAAGTCCGCCACTATTATTGTATTGTTGTCAATGTGTTTCTTCGCTTTTGTTATTAATTGCCTTATATAATTGGCTGCTCCCATGTTAGGGGCATAGATATTTACAATTGTTAGATCTTCTTGTTGGATAGACCCTTTAAGTAGGATATAGTGTCCTTCTTCATCTCTTATTACAGTCTTTGATTTAAAATCTAAGTTGTCTGATACAAGGATTGCCACCCCAGCTTTCTTTTGGTGTCCGTTAGCATGGTAAATGATTTTCCACCCCCTCACTTTCAATCTGGGGGTGTCTTTGGGTCTAGAATGCGTCTCTTGCAGACAGCAGATCGATGGGTCTTGTTTTTCAATCCAATCTGATAGCCTGTGTCTTTTGACTGGGGCATTTAGCCCATTTACATTCAGGGTAACTATTGAAAGGTATGAATTTAGTGCCATTGTATTGCCTGTAAGGTGACTGTGACTGTATATTGTCTGTGTTCCTTTCTGATCTATGCTGCTTTTAGGCTCTCTCTTTGCTTAGAGGACTCCTTTCAATATTTCTTGGAGGGCTGGTTTCGTGTTTGCAAATTCCTTTAGTTTTTGTTTGTCCTGGAAGCTTTTTATCTCTCCTTCAATTTTCAATGACAGCCTAGCTGGATATAGTATTCTTGGCTGCATATTTTTCTCGTTCATTGCTCTGAAGATATTTTGCCAGTCCTTTCTGGCCTTCCAGGTCTCTGTGGATAGGTTTGTTGCCAATCTAATATTTTTACCATTGTAGGTTACATATCTCTTCTCCCGAGCTGCTTTCAGGATTTTCTCTTTGTCTCTGAGACTCGTAAGTTTTACTATTAGATGTCGGGGTGTTGACCTATTTTTATTGATTTTGAGAGGGGTTCTCTGTGCCTCCTGGATTTTGATGCCTGTTTCCTTCCTCACATTAGGGAAGTTCTCTGCTATTATTTGCTCCAATATACCTTCTGCCCCTCTCTCTCTCTCTCTCTTCTTCTTCTGGGATCCCAATTATTCTAATGTTGTTTCGTCTTATGGTATCACTTATCTCTCGAATTCTGCCCTCGTGATCCTGTAGTTGGTTATCTCTCTTTTTCTCAGCCTCTTCATTTTCCATCATTTGGTCTTCTATATCACTGATTCTCTCTTCTGCCTCCTTTATCCTAGCAGTTAGTGCCCCCATTTTTGATTGTACCTCATCAATAGCCTTTTTGATTTTGACTTGGTTAGATTTTAGTTCTTTTATTTCTCCAGAAAGGGTTTCTCTAATAACTTCCACGCTTTTTTCAAGCCCAGCTAGTATCTTTAAAGTCATGATTCTGAACTCTAGGTCCGACATCGTACTAATGTCCGTATTGAGTAGGTCCCTGGCTGACGGTACTACCTCTTGTTCTTTTTGCTGAGGTGATTTTTTTCGTCTTGTCATTTTGTCCAGAGGAGAATAGATGAATGAGAGAAGAAAATGCTAACAGGTTAACAACGTCCCCAGCAAATATACTGTATACAAATCAGAAAAGACCTGAAACCAGGGGAAAGAAAGGGAAAGAAAGGAAAAAGAAAGAGAAAAAAAAGATAAAAACAGAAACAGAACAATACAAAAAAAGCAGAATATGATCAAATATGATCAGGCTAGTGCATAGATCAGTGCCACACACTAGATTTTGGGCGTATTTTGGTCTGTTAGAAAAAAGTGCCTCCTAAAATTTTAAAGCAAGAAAGACATATATGTACAAAATAAGGGTTGATACAATGAAGGGATGGAAGATGACTGTAAAGATGAAAATTATAAAAGATTTTATAAAAGGAATTGATAAGATAAGTTGTTTGAAAAAAGAAAGAAGATTTAGAAAAAAAAAGAAAAAAGGGAGAGAATGTGATCAGGCAGGAGACTAGAACAAAGCCATACACTAGTGATTTAGGGTATATTTTGATCTGTTAGAAGAAACTGTAGCTCAAAATTTTAAAGAGAAATCAACTTAGGGGCGCCTGGGTGGCTCAGTCGTTAAGCGTCTGCCTTCGGCTCAGGTCATGGTCCCAGGGTCCTGGGATCGAGCCCCGCATCGGGCTCCCTGCTCGGCGGGAAGCCTCCTTCTCCCTCTCCCACTCCCCCTGCTTGTGTTCCCTCTCTCGCTGTGTCTCTCTGTCAAATAAATAAATAAAATCTTAAAAAAAATATTAAAAAAAGAGAGATCAACTTATATATATATATATATATATATATATATATATATATATATATTTGCCAAAAATAAGGGTAACTACTATGAAGGGATAAAATATGACTCTAAAAATGAAAAATAAAAAATGTTTTTTTTTTTAAAAGGGATTGATAAGATGTTGGTTGAAAAAGGGAAAAAGAAAAATTAAAAAAAAAACAGTTAAAAAAATTAACTTTGATGAACTAATGAATCATGGTAAAAAAAAAAAGCCATGAATTCTATGTGCAGTGTTCCCCTAGTGCTGGAGTTCTCCCGTTCTCCTTGATCGGTAAACTTGGTCTTGGCTTGCTGGCTGTTCGTGCTGATCTTCTGGGGGAGGGGCCTGTTGCCGTGGTTCCCAAATGTCTTTTTCGGAGCCGGAATTGCCCCGCCCTTGTGAGTCCAGGCTAAGCAAGCTGCTCAGGGTTTGCTCTCAGGAGCTTTTGTTCCCTGCAAGCTCTCGGTACAGCCTTGGAGGACCAGGGTGAAAATGGTGGCCTCCCAATCTCCACCCGGAGGAGCCGAGAGCTCAGGGCCCTGCTCCTCAGTGCGCCCCCAGAGAAAAGCAGTCACTCCCGTGTCCCCGGTCTCCGGCCGCACTCCGTGCTCACCCGGCCTGTGACCGAGCGTTTCTATCTCTGGCCCCCGACCCCGTGTGGAGTCTCCAAACCCAGCAGATCCCTGCGGTGCGCTCCTGCGCCGCTCCTCCCCGGGGAGGAAGGGGAGTCTCCCCGGCTCTGCCGCTTGTTGGGTCCCTGCCGGAGGAGCAGTGGCCCGACTGTCACCGATCACAGTTTATGGCCACCCCGAGCTGAGAGCCCGCGCCTCGGCTCCGTCTCTGCAGCCGCCTTCCCCGCTCCGATCCCTGGGAGCTCTGCCGCACTCAGGCACCCCCGGTCTTTCTGTGACCCTGAGGGTCCTGAGACCACACTGTCCCGCGAGGGTTCCACCCCCCGCTTAGCCACTGCAGCGACGTCCCTCCGCAGACCCGGCTTCTAAAAGGTCCGATTTTGTGCTCCGCGGCTCTAGCACTTGCCAGAAGCGGCCGACGGAGGCCCCTCCCCCGCCGTCTATCCTCCCGAATATCGCCTCGGATTCACTTCTCCGCACGTCCTACCTTCCAGTAAGTGGTCGCTTCTCTGTTCAGAGAGTTGTTGCTACTCTCCTCTTCGGTCTCCTGTTGAGTTCGTAGGTGTTCAGAATGGTTTGATCCCTATCCAGCTGAATTCCTGAGACCAGACGAAATCCAGGTCTCCTACTCCTCCGCCAAGAGTTGCTGACTTTATGATCAAAAGTCGTGGTAGTCATTTTGAGGCAAAAGCATCTGTACTTTAATTATTTATTTATTTAGTCATTTATTTATTTTTGGCAAGCATGTCAGGCACCATTGGTTCAGGTGCCTGGGACTGTCCTCATCTTAGCATGGAAAGCCCTGCATCCCTCCCTGGCATGAGAAAGTCCTGGTGCTCAATAATGGGGGGGGGCATGCAGAACTGGAGAGAAAGTACGAAGTTCCTACACAGCCCAAAAAAAGTGAGGTTGAAAGCAGCGACAGGTTTGGTGTGGAAGGGTTGCCGTAAAGATGACCACTGACTGACGTCTGGAATCATGTTCATACTTCACGGTAGTGATCATGCATTGTTGATTCAAACTATACGTGTTGTCATCCCCCACTATGAAAGGACTTGTTCTAGATGGAATTAACTGGCCCTGATTCTTCAACCTTCTTTGTGTCCATGCCCTTTGCCCTACAATTTTAAGTCCCTCCCACAAAAGGTGGCATGCTTCCCCATTCTCTGACAGTGGGCTCAGCTAGGTGACTTGCTTTGGTAAAAGAGCAAGCGTGTCCCTTCTCAGTCTAGACTCAAGTGGCCCACCATTTTCGCTTGCCCTCTTATGTCTCTGAGATTGTCAGGCAGAGAACACGCCAGAGCAGCCTACTCATCAGAAGACGATAACTAGATTCTTGGAGGAGATGTCGATTCAACCCACATGAGTGGTCTATCAGAGCTTGAGCCACTCAGCTGAGCCTGATCTGGGCTCAGAGGACTTCCTGTCTGCCCTGACAGTTGGTAGTTGGCTGATTCTGTGCATAATTTTGGCAGCCACAAACTGATGTTAGGTAGACTGTACCAGTCCTTGACCAGGTTGCCCTCAGATCATCCCTCAACTTTCTCAGCTCTTCTTCTGTATTTCGGGGGCTAGCTCCTGTCGGCTGCATTTCCTAGGCACCCAGGGTTGGTTTCTGGAGGGTTCTACCAGTGGACACATTGGTGGGAAATTGGGAAGCAGAAGGAAAGGAGAAGGCTGGTCCTCTGCTCTTGATTCCTTCATTGCTCTAGGTCCTAAGGAACAAGACCGCTCATGGCACCAGCTTCTGGTCACAGTCCCTGCTTCCTGGAAGCTGGCGAACACTCCCTCCTACCTGGGCCCTATGATTTGGGGGTGACAATCCCCAGTTACTCATCTTTAGGTGGCCTCTGTTTTCCATCTGGCTCGTCAGCTCCTTTGTCAACCATGCATACCCTATCCCTGCGTGGAAGCCACTCTTTAATTTCCTTGGTGTGCTTACAAAATTTATCTTATGGACATCATGCCATATGTTGGGTTTTGTTTTATTTTAGGGATCATACACAATACTACCATCTTCCCCAATAACTTAAAGTTCCTCTGTTTTACTTCTTTTTTTTTTTAGTAAACTCTACCCCCAACAGGGAGCTCGAACCTACGACCCCAAAATCAAGAGTCGCCCATCCTCTACCAAGTGAGCCAGCCAGGCTCCCCTAAGTCCCTCTGTTTGGAAATTGAGTTGGTTTCTGTTTCTTAGTTAGGCCCTCGTTAAGCAGGGCATGCTGGTACGGACTGGCATCCAACACTCCAGGAAAGAGAAAAATAAGGTGCATTGTGACTGGACTAGATCATTTGGATCTACCGCCTCAGAAGTGGAAAGGAGTTGAGATATCATCACCCTCACCTGATGCCAGAGTATGAATTCGCCCTCTGAAGGGGGCTGACAAGTGTGGCCTGGGTCCTTGTGGAGACAGGAGCTCAGCACTAGTGGAGACAACACATTTTCCGGTTGCACTTGAATCCTCCTCATAAACCTATGATGTATGAGGTATTGCTACCTCACTTTACACATGTTTGTGGTGTTCAAGAAGCTGAGTATGAGGCCAAGACTCCACAATGGGCCCGGCAGTCGGGCTCTGAGGCCTGACTCAGCTCTGCCCTCTTCACCTTCCCCCACGTTCACCAGCTCAACAAATGAGATTGCGCTGAACTGAACTGAGTTGATAATATTCCCCCAAAATGTGAATAACTTGTTTATGCCTAGAGTGGAGTCAACCATGCAATCTAGAAATCTAAGAGAAAGCACACAGTGGTTTTCTTCTTATTCTAAAACTAGTTTTGAGTCTACCTCTTTCAGAGAGTTGAACTACACTTACAAATTACTGAACCTTACGTTTTCCTGGGCCAGTAATAGACGGACCAAGAGGGAACCATAGAAAGGGCATGGGAATGCCTTGGGCTAACCGGGTATGATAAGAAGTAGACAGCTGTGTTTGAATGGAGTTGTCAGGGCTGCAAATTCCACCTTCAGCTCTCGAGGCTTTCTGTCTTTATGTACAGGTCATGGTAACATGGGCTCCTACTTCAAAAGTCATTTGGAGAAAAATATATTTTGCAGTTTAAAAAAAAATAAAGTTACCATTATTTGGTTGCGAACCAAAATAGGCAACATCACCTCAAAGTTCTCTTTTTTTTTTAGGATTTTACTTATTTCTTTGAGAGAGAGAGAGGGAGAGAGAGAGAGAGAGAGCACGGGCAGAGGGGAGAGGGAGAAGCAGGCTCCCCACTGAGCAGGGAGCCCGACATAGGGCTTGATGCCAGGACCCTGGGATCACGACCCGAGCTGAAGGCAGACACTTAACCAACTTAACCGCTTAACCCACGCACCCCAAAATAGGCAACATCACCTCAAAAACCAAGACTCTACCCTACTAAAGTAGAAAAACAATGAAAATCCTACTTATGCTCCCTGTTCAAGCCCAAATCATTTTTTAAGAGACTGCCAATTTGTTCAGAACTAAACCTGATTCATCTTACCACACAGTTTGGTTTCTTTTCATTAGTTTTTGAAAGAGATTAAGTGACAGGTGCTCAACCAGGACTTTTTGTTCTACTTTCGTGATCAATGGCGCCTTGGTATAGGAGTGGGGTTTTAGAAAAGGAACAAGAACTTCTCTGTTGAGCTGATAGGGAACACCTTTTGCGCCAGGATGTAGGGATCACTTCAAAAAGGAACCTGTGTCTGAGAAACACACTCATGGAAACAAAATGCAGAAGCAGTCAAAGAAAGGCAAGTTGGGACGCCTACTGCTGACATCATAGTTAAGGTGGTGTCAGACGTGCCCCCTATTCCCTGACGGGATGACTGATACCTGACGGCAAAACAAAAGCACATGCTGAAAAGACTCTAGTCGATTTAACAATGTCAGTGAGTTGTTTGGTGCCTGCTAAAACTGCCTTAGAATGTAAGTTGCTGTGACCTTGCTGGAGGCCACGACAGTGCCTCCCAGGCAAGGCTGAGTTGTCGGGTAAAGAATCCAGAGGAAAAAAGACTGATGTAAGCTCCTGAGCTGGAGCCTCCAGGAAGAACTGTCAAGGGGTCGGTTAGGACCTGGGCTGGAAGGTGGAAAGAGCGTCCCAGCCAAGGAGACTCACAGGACCAGAGGCGGGGCCAGGAGAGGGGGGTCTGAAAGGGGGCCGGTGACAGAGACCCCTCACCTCTGAGGTCAACATGCAGCCCGATAAAAAAGGTCTTACCAGAGGGCTAGCGAGGTACAATTCCCTCTCCGAAGGAGCAACTTCACAAATCACCCCAGCAAGGAGAGCCTGTGTGATATTGTGATGTATAATAAGAAACGTCGATTGGTCTTCGTCCCCATTGCTGGCACAGAGCTCCTAAAACCCTTGGTATTTCCTAAGTGATAAGAGCAGTAAAGATGTCTTGATATTGATAACAAATCCCTTTCAAACATCCCTGAGTTTGTGTTAATGTAGCGACTTTTAGAAAGCACAGAGGGTGGGTGCTGGTTGCCAGGGAAAACAGCCCTGTGGCTAGAGGGTTGGGACTTTCAGCCCCAGCCCCCCAACCTGGGGGAGGGGGAAGGGGCTGGAGGTTGACCCAGTCACCCATGGCCGATGATTTAATCAGTTGTATCTACGTAATGAAGCCTCCATAAAAACCCAGAAGAGTGTTTTCACGGGAACGGACGTGATAGATTATCTGCAATGCTTTTGGAGAAGTGTTTATAAACACTTGGAATAACAATATTTAAAAAGTACTCACCACTTAGTAAGAAGTAAACAGTTTTTTTTACGCGAAGAGATGCATTTGACATTCTGTGATGCATTAAGAAAAGTGTTAAAAACACATCTATTTATGATGGTTATGAGTGTTTTTTGCAAGTTACTTTGAGAAGAGCGCTACTTCAGGGAATGGAAGTGATAGCAAAAATAAATAAATAAACAAACAAATAAATAAAACAAAACAATAAAACCCCAAAGGATGGGGAAGTGGGGGTTTGGACAGGCAATCCTTGAAGGGAGCATGGAAGCTCTGTGCCCTTCCCTATATGCCTGGCTCTATGCATCTCTTCCACCTGTCTGTTCCTGAGTTGTATCCTTTTATAATAAACCTGTACTCCAGTCAGTAAAATGTTTCCCTGAGTTCTGTGAGCCATTCTGGCAAATTCATCAAAACCAGGGTGGGGTTGGGAGAGTGAGAACCAATCTAGAGCCAGAACCAGAGCACAGGTGACAGCCTGGACTCCTGACTGGCGTCTGACAAGGGGTGACGGCGAGTTTTGTGGGATTGAGTCCTTAGCCTGGGGGCTCTGACGCATCTCCAGGTGGAAACTGTCAGAATGGAGTTAATTGCTTGGTGGAGTGGGGGGAACCACACGCCAGAACTGGTGTCAGCGTCTGAGCCTGGAGCCCCTCAGCGAGCCGCCCCATGGGCCCGGGGTCCGGGAAGCTGCAGCTGTCGCTGTGTGCCCCTCCCCCCCTGCACTTAGGGAACGCACAGCTGCATGAGTCTGAAAGGCTCACCCTAATGACAACCCAGTTCTGATTCTAGGAGCCCTAAAATGGCAGCCACTTGGAGAGAAACAGAAAAGAAGTAGCCAAACCATCGCACCGTTTAGATTTGACTGACCCAACCACCTTCCCGTGACTTACATGCTGTTCACAGAGCAGCAGAGAAGGTGCTGCTTGGATGCTCGCTTCTGCCCCTCCCCCTCCCATCATTCTGGAGCCTTGCTATGAGGAAACGTGCCTAATTCACCCCGGAGGTGGTCAGTACCTGATGCCCACTGGCAGTCGGATACACGTTGCCTCTCGAATTTGCTTTATAAACCACTTTTCTGAGCTGGAAACTACAACAAGAGCAGGAGGGTTCCCAGGAAAGGGAAGCAACGAGGTCATCCCATCTGTTGGAAGGTGGTTCAAGGACGTCAGCAAGGACAATAGTGCTCACTGGTGTCCACACTTGGGGAAAGGGATGGAAAGGATGAGACACTTGACACCAGTTTAGTTTGAAGAGATGCCTGGTCACTAATACGGATGCGTCCCAAAGTCAGATGGGGATCTGAAGTGGGAGCTTCATTGAAGATTTAGCTGGATAAGCCCAGAAGCAGCAGAATACCAGCCAACCGGGAAAACTGGGGGAGTTCTGGGCAGAGGGCATGTAACCGGAGGAGGGGAGCAGAGATGTGTTCCTAAGCCCAGACTGAGGATGGAGGGGCAGGGGCCAGCGCTAAGAAGAGGTGTTTTCGTAAGAGGGGAATGAGAGGCAGGTGGACTGGTGCCCCGTAGGGGCTGCAGGGTCACTGCCCCAGAGCTGGTGTCTCCTTACTGACACTCACCATGCCCAAAGGGACAAGAAGCCATGACTCTTCAACTGCCCCCCTTCATCCTGATGAAGGAGGGAGTCCCACCTTGCTTTCCAGGGAGGTCCGAACACACAGCATCGGGCACAGAACAGACGAGACCGATGGTAATTTGTTAGTCACATATCCTCACAGCTGGGGGAGGAGGAGCGCACCCGCCCCTGGGATCAGCAGGGTTGCTGGGCTGGGGGACCCTGCCTTGAGGGGGCACGTGGTCAGGCCATCTGAGCCCCTCCCACTTTAACCCAATGTCAGGGCTGCACATAAGAGTGAGTTTCACTGTTAGGTCTCACAGCAACATGACTCTAGGAGGGGAAAAGGAGGTGCTGGCAACGTGGGTCAGCAACAGAGTGTCTATTCAGATAAAGACCTGTACCCAAGTCAGCGTGTCTACACCTGCGAAAGTGTCCCATCTCCACGCGTATCCCTGCCTGGCTGACCGTGATCTGATCCTTTGCGGGTCAAGTCTGTCTCATAAACAAATTTGGGCAGGACTTCTTTCACACCAGAGAGGGGAAAGGCTACCTGGGAAAAGACTAGAAGAAATAGGACATAAGGCTTGATTGTTCAACAAATTTAAAACAGCAGTGTCTTGGGCAAAACAAACCAAACGCTTGAATCTGATCAAGTAAGTAGCCATTTGTAATAAACGGTTCTGTTCACATTGTGCTCTGATTTGTTTGGTTTTTAAAACACAGTGAGTAGTAAGTAATAGGGTAGATGTAAAAAACGAATCAGCACTCGCTTAGTTTAAACCTTCTTCACGTGTCTGAGCCGGTGTCACCGCGGTACACACGAAAGGCAGGGAGGCTTCGAAGGCGGCTGGCTGCAGTCCCCAAAATTGTGTCGTTACAGGGAGGACTCATGAGACATGACACTCGTGATAGCTCGGATGCATCGGCTTGTCCTATTTTCAACGGACGTTTCCCACTTCGGTCACTGCATACAGTCTTACTACGTATAGTAAGTTTTTCAACTTACTCTTGAAGACCCACAGTGTCCCGGTGACTGAACTGTTCCCACACTGGTGTGGCTTTTCACGCTTCGGTGACGTGCAAACTTAAGGGCTCGTTCACGCTGGGGTCCCTCTCCCCTCTGCTTCGCTTTCCACTTTGATCCTGCTTTTCTGCCTCTGAGTCATTTCTCAGAGAATTAACATCGCCGCCTACATAATGAAAAGGAAAAAGAGAATGGAAAATAGAAGCCCATTTTCCTGCCTCCTGGTATGGACAGAGGATATCCACAGGGGGGCACTAACGTGCAGGTGACTTCCTGCCCCACCAACCTCCTGGGTGAGCCCTGGAGGCCAGGAGGACGTGCCCCACCCAAGCCCTGAGCCGGGTGCGACTGAGCCGGGACGTATCTGTGTACCCCACTAGGGCCCTGCCCGCGAGCCCCCCATCTGGGGCAGCCTTTCTGTGCCCCATGCTACAGAGCCTGCCTTCCACTGGGGCCACGCCGATTTCAGCTGTAGGAGAGGGCTCATGTCTCAGATCCCTGGTCTTTCTACAACTTCTGTTCAGGGAATCCATTCCCTTCACACTCCGGGATTCACTTGGCTCCTGTCTCAGTAACTGACTAGCCGGCTTTCTCTCCTATGCCTTTAACCCCAGCCACCATCTCAGGGGACCCTGTCCCTGACCCCTCCCCCCATCTTCCATCAGTCTTTCCACTGCTGAGAGGTCCTATTCCCTGCAAAGCAGCCACCTTGGATTGCAAAACCAACCCACATCCAGTCCTGCCTCCCCCACTCTCCCATGGACATGGATTTGGACACTCGATTGCCCTCTTGGGAGCCACCTCGGAGGCCAGGATGTTCCATTACTGCCCCCCCACCCCCCTCCCAGCAGCTAACCTTACCTGCCCCCCAGTCCTAGCCAACCACTGCTCTGCTTTCTCTGCTGTAATTCATACTTATCTTTTCTAGAATTTCCTATAAATGGGATCACAGAGTATATATTCTTTTATGTCTGGCTTCTTTCGCTCACCAAAACGTGTCTGAGAAATCTCCATGCTTCTACACACATCAGTTCGTCGCTTTTGTTGCTGAGTAGCCTTTCACTGTGTGGACAGACCACCCTCTGCACCCACTCATCTGCTGATGGACAGTTGTTGCACTGCCTCTTGGTTTTGACGAGGACAATTAAAGCTGCTATGAACATCATGCACAAATCTCTGTGTGGACACATGCTTTCGTGTGTCTTAGGTAAATACCTAAGAGTGAATGCCGGATCATATCATAGCTGTGTTTACTTTTTAAAGAAATTAGCAAACTCTTTTCATAAAGTTTATGAAGAATGTGAAGAAAATCTTGCAGAGATGAGGAAAGTATTACAGAAATGATGTCAAGGATGTGCCATAAAATCGAGCCTGGGTGGAAGCAGGGAGGGCTTCCCAGGGGAGGTGGCATTTGTGCAGAGACACAAAGCATGAGCAGAAGTTTGCCAGAAGGACAGGGTTGCTAAAAAGGACCCGCTGCAATGTGCAAAGAACAGTGTTTTGAGACTGGTTTGAGTTTCTATAAGCAATTTCCAGGACAGAAGACTCTCATGGTTGTTTCATGACAGAGACAGAGTCAATACCCATTTTTTAATTAAAATGATTCAAAATGTGTTGTTTATATTAACCTAAAAGCAAGGGAGTGCCAGGGAAGCAAGCTGAGATCCAATGAGAAGCATGAAAAGTTAACAACAGACCCTTGTTACACGGAAGCTGACTCCCAGGGAGGCAGAAGGGGAGGGAGGGCGGCAGGCACCCCCCCCCCCCCACCCCCAGGGTCTCTCTGCTCTCGTTGCTGGTGCTTCAGCACAAGCCCTGCCTGTCAAGCTTCTCGGCTACAAACTCTTCGATTATGGCCACCGTGCTGAATATGGACAGAGCTCAGATCACAGCCTGAGCGTGAGCTCAGGACCAAACGACACCCCGCTTGTAGGCAAAGTCGGCAGGAGATTGACTTCTGTGCACCTGTCTGCCGGAAGCGCGGTCCGCCCGCCATGGAGACCTGCTCAGCCAGCGGTCGAGGCCCTACTGCGGCCACGCATGGAGCTGCCAGAGCCCCAGCTGCTGGAAGCTGCAGAGGGAGGAAAGGGCGGCCAAGACGCACCGAGCCTAGTTGTCACTGCGGGAGACACGTCCTGTCATCCGGGAATCTGAGAGCCGACATGTGACATGTGACGGGAGGCGATTAACTCCCACAGAAACCGAGAAGTGGTCCGCTTCTCTGGTCACAGATGCAAGGTCCTTCTGCTCTTTGGCTGGAAGGAGGGGACCACTGACACTCCTGGCCCCCAACGCTTTGGGATCCAGAAACCAGACACTTCCCTCGCCCTGAGCTGGAGGCAGAGATGCTGGACCAGGGCCTGGGCCATCCCAACGCCACGCTCCTCATCGACCCCCCAGAGGAGGTGAGATCCGGGAGCTGCACAGGCTCACCTGTCAGCAGAAGCCCCTGGCATTCTCTGCTGGGGCACGCCGGGCACTGCACAAAATTATACAGACACAACGCCTTTCAGAACAGGGACGGGGCTCCTGGAAACAGGTGCCGTTTTAGTCGGCTAGGGCGGCCAGCACAGAACACCACAGACTGGGCAGCTTCAACACCATACATCTGTTTCGTCCCAGTCTGGAGGCTGGAGGACCGAGATCAACGTGTCGGCAGGGCTGGTTTCCAGAGGCCTCTCTCCTCGGGGTTTAGGTGGCGGTCTTTTCCCTGTGTCCTCACGGGGTCCTCTCTATGGGCCTCTGTCTCCTGATCTCTCACTCTTATATGGACACCAGTCAGATCGGATTAGGGCCACCTCTGTGACCTCATTATAACTTCATCTCTCTAATGACCTCCTCTCCAAATGCGGTAACATCCCGAGGTACTAGGGGTTGGGACTTGAACACAATGAATTTTGGGGGAGTGGAAACAATTCAGCCCCTAACAGGTGCACAAGCTGTGGTGGTACTTTGGTTATTGTTACAACCCAGCCCCCACGGAGATGCCCTCACATGCAACTCACCAATCGGGTTCTTGTTACCCGGTGTCACAGCTCACAGCCCCGTTTAAAGCTAGAAAGTCTACGTGAGGTCGAGTGTGCATCAGCACGGGGCACGTGTTCCAAACAAGTGGAGAATGGGAGCCATTCAAGCAAAGGATATAAATATGCCATGTTTTAAAGTTTATTAAGCAAACTGGTACTGGTATTTCTGTCCATGGGGAGAGAAGGAGAGTTTTAGCTTTGGACACTGCTAATTTCTGTTGTGAATTTTCCAAGAGTATAGTATTCCTTTTACGATTAACCAAAACCAAAACCAAAACAGAAAAAAAAAAAGCAGGTATTCATAATTTATTCTATCCTGGTGGGCCTGAGGGACCTTAAATGGGGAGCTGTAAGGTCCCGGGACCCCCAGGTCCTGCATGATCGATTCCCAGGGAGGCACAAGGAGCTCAGCTTAGCACCCAGCAAGACAGTAGCAAGCACCCAGGAGAACTAGGGGGCCACAGGCTTGATTCACTGGGGCAGGCCTCTTCCTGTTGTGGCCTTGAATCATTACAGGGCTCCTGGCATTTTTTTAAAGTCTTGGGCCCCCTCTTCTGGACAATCTACTGTCCAACTGCCACTTCCCTCTGTGAGAGCTGAACATGCGGATGAGTCTGTCACGCAGACACAGAAATTCAACATGTGTAAGCGTTAACCGTTTGCGGCAATCCTCGCTCTGATACGCTTGGAAATGACTGCTTACTTCTCGAAGGGGCAAACTCCATGAAGCAGGAACCTCCGCGTCTGGGGTGCAGACTGGTTTCTCCACCTGCATCCTTCTCTCCACGGAGGTTCAGAGAGTTTTCCGTTACACTCTCCCAACAAGATAATAAAAACATTTTAAACCGATGTTTCTAATTTCAAGTGTGCTATTAAGCTTCAGCCCAAAACTTGAAGCCCCCATACCCACGTTTTCCCTCTCTGTAGAAGCCAAGCAGACAGACAGACAGACAGCAAAGGGCCTGTCCTCACACGTGGTCACACAGCCCAAACTGCTGGCTCTGCAGGGAGCAGGGAGGTTGCGGTGATGCCCCATCGGACCACGGTGAAATCCAAGTCCATCGGAGCGCACAGGCTCTGGGATTTTGTAGGGCCAAAGATGCCCTAATCCCTGGAACCTGGGAATATGCTGCCCGAGGCAGCCGAAAAGACGCTGCAGAGGTGAATCAGTTAGGGATCATGGGGGAAGTTATCCTGCTGTAGCTGGGTGGGCCTGGTGTAATCATCGGGGTCCTTGTAAGAGGGAGACAGAGGGGGATCTGACCACAGACAGAGGCAGCGATGTGACAGAGGGAAAGGTTTGAAGATGCTGCGCTGCTGGCTGGGGAGATGTGGAAGGGGCCCACAGTACGGGTGGGCTCTGGAAGCTGCAAACCGCCAAGAAACAGATTATCCTGACGCCCTCCGAGGAGTTGAGAAATCCTGCCCTCCAGACTCTAAGAGAAGAAACTGGTGTTGTTTCAAGTCCCTGGGTTTGTGGTGATTTGTCACTGCAGCAATCAGGCACTAATACATGCTTGTAAAGGTAAAACAATGACAGCTTTGTTTACTGAGAGGAGGGAGAGAGAGTTTCTGTTGCCTATTGGAGATAACTGGCTAGGCGCCAGGCTCGAGGCGATCCGCCGGAGAGGGAACCCAACGGAACGTTTCTGGCCCATGTTCATTTTTCTAACAGCCCAGGGGCTGTGACTGAAGCATACCTCAGTGCTAAGATATTCTGTATTTACCTCGTTCAACTTAAGGGAAGGACAGAAGCCTCCGTGAAAACGTTTCTCAACCGGATGCGTGTTTATCTCTTCATTGTGCCCTTTCAACCCACCCATCCCTGAACATGAACCCCAGACTCACACAAAGAAGATAAAAGAAGAGGCATTTTTTGTTTAAAGATTTTATTTGTTTATTTGACAGAGAGAGACACAGCGAGAGAGGGAACACAAGCAGGGGGAGTGGGAGAGGGAGAAGCAGGCTCCCCGCGGAGCAGGGAGCCCGATGCGGGGCTCAATCCCAGGACCCTGGAATCATGACCAGGACCGAAGGCAGACGCTTGACGACTGAGCCACCCAGCTGCCCCAAGAAGAGGCTTTTTTTAAAACCCTTTCCACAATGCAAGATTCTCAGGGGCAATTCTCGCAGCATCGGAAGCAGGTAGAAAGCCATAGAATAATGACAATAAAATCCAACCTCACTTGTCTAGTATCAGCTCATATTACTTGAATTAACGTGTGGAGAGTCTTTAATCCCATTTTGTGAAAGTACACCTCTTCACTGGTGGGACCATCGCAGTCCAAACAAATTTGCGTTTTTCATTTTGAATTTTCTAAGATGAAATACCTAGCGTGAGCACAGCTTCCCAGAGAACAGCACATAGAGGCAGTTTAAGGTGGATCTGCAGGGTCTTTATGCATGAGTCAAGCCAGCCCGCCCACTGGAGGAGGGAAATCCAGAAACACTGGGGCAGGGCGTCCACCTCTGACCCCTCCACACTGGCCCAATTCCCGGCTCACCCTGAATTTTAATAAATGCTTGCTGACTGATGAAAGAACTCAATCAAAGGAGTTATTAATGAATTCTTATGAAGGTAAAATTATGTATCTCGTTTTTGCCTCACTCACCTCATGAAGATAAACTTAGGCGTTAATCACAAGGTGTTGGAGTTTTTTGAAGAGAACCATCCAAATGGTTTCAGTTGTGAGACTGTGGCAATCAGTCTTCCTGCTTCCCTCCTTAATGACAGAAAATGCGATTTCAAAAACCGTCACGGTAGATCTCCTTTTAAAGGAAGCAGAGAGGAAATTCAGATCCGCCCCACGTGAGGAAATGAGCATTTTCCAAGCCACTCACCTATTACCAAAACTCATTTTGCCAGAACATACTTCTCTTAAAAAACATAGAAATTTAAAAGGAATAAAACCATAGGTAAAGATTCCCAGAGGAAAGAAATTAATTGTAATTTTCTAGTATGACCTTTAGCAAACACTCACTACAGTTTTGCTCAAAGATGAGCAAAATCGTGGCAGAACTACCAACAGATCTGTGCCTTCGTTTGAATATGGTAATGAGGAAAAAGGAATGTTTCCTCACTGCCAAGAGCCCTTAAGACCCAACCACTGCTGTGATACTCAGGGAACAAGTTCAGATCCTCAGATCAGGGTGAAGTATCAGAAAAGCAAGGATGCTGCTTGATTCACCCCTTTTCTTAAGACTCAGAGACAAAGAGCAGAAAACAGAGCCTTCTCCAGCCCTAGTTCTTCTGCTGCTCACCCTGCAGCCCCACCATGCCTCTCGAGGGTGGCATGCCAAGAATCCATCTGAACAAGAAAGAGAGGGGCAGGAGGTAGGGGGTGTGCAGTGCGGGGCTGGGGACTTCGCTGTGGCAAACACTGAGGTCTGATCAACTTCCTGGCATCATCACACGCAGAAAATCAAAACACGGTAGCCTGCTGTGTGCTTTGGGATATCTAGTCACAGGTTCCCCCCTCCCACTATCACATCTCTGTCGGGAAGGATTATACTCACCAAGATGAGATATCAGAACAAACAAACCAAAAGGACCAGATGATTCCACAACCAATGTTGAAATCACAGAAAAGGAGCAAGAATAGTACAATGAGAAATTGTGTCTTCCTCAAGCGCCCTCCCCAAAGAATTTTCGTTGGTCAAAATATCCTTACTTTTTATTGACCATTTAGATGCTCTGTCAGCGTGAAATACACACACCAGATTTTAAAGATTAGGACCACAAAGAGAAGATAAAATATATCGTTTATATTCAAAATGCCTCACTGAAATGATATTTGGATATATTGGATTAAATAAAATATATTATTACAATTAATTTCACTAGTTTATTTTCTCTCTTTTTTTAATACAACTTCTAGGAAATTTTAAATTACATAAGTGCCCACCTTCGAGACTGGCGCTGTGCTATTCTTGCATAGTTCTGGTCTAAATGGAACCCGAGGACCCTCGAAGCTCTACAGCCCGGTTCCACGGTCCTATTACAGGAGGACCCGTCTGGGTCTGCTCCAGCTGCCGTAACAAAGCAACACAGACCGGGAGGTTTAAATAGCAAAGTTTGCTGTCTCCCAGTTCTGGAGGCCAGACGTCCAAAATCCAGGTGAGACAGATTTGATTCCTTCCGGGGGCCATGAGGGAAGGATCTGCTCCCAGTCTTTTCTCTTTGGCTTGTAAGACGGCTGTCTTCTCTCTGTGTGTCTTTACATTGTCTTCCCTCTATGGGTCTGTGTGCAGATTTTTATTTATTATCACAGCTTTCTGAGCTGGCCCCAGACACGCGTCATAACAATGACACTAGTGGTCCCCATAGCCAGGGAAGCACGGCACTCAAAGTTCATTCCCTGTTCAGGGAAAGAGCACCTGAGAACCTGATGTTAGTTGACTACTTTATTATGTGATAAGTAAAACAACGGCACTGAATTCCCACAGACATATCACAGACGACAATGCTTTCTTCAAAAAATAAACACACAAAAAAAATGTGTTTGACTTTTTGGGGTTGTTTGAAAACAAAAGTACGAGTAAATGGTGACAAATGAAATCCATTCAGAGCAAAGGCCTTTCGAGTTTTGTATGACGGTAGAGCAATATAAACACGCCAGAACCTTCAAAAGCCATTCTGACATGTACTGTTATCTTTCCTGACAGTCTAAGTGATCAAATTTGTGAGTAGCCATTGTCTAAACATAAGAAAAAAATTCAAATAAACTTTGTTGCTACTTTTCTAATTGCTGGGAAAAAGAGAGTGGTATATATGGAAAGATCAAGCGTTCTTTCAGGACAAAAGAGGTCATTGTTTTCCCCTATAAATACTACAGTAAAAATTATGTATTTATGTGTCGATGCACATGTATGTGTGCCCTTTGATTTTTAGACAGCGCTGCGTTTTCTTTTTATATGCTGTACATGGAGTTTGAAACTGAAAATATTAAGCGTTGATATGTAAAAGAACAATGAATAAGCCCTCTATAAAGACGGAAATGAAGAATAACACTACCAGGATAATTTATCTTTACAATTTAATGTTCTGGTCGTATTTACTGCTTTGAAACTTTAATACAGACATATATTCAAAAGTGCCCTCCTCCAGAGAACTCCCATTTGACTTTCCGTATTAAACAGTAAAGGCCTCGGGGCTGTGCTGGCTGGCTGAGTCGGAAGAGCCTGCGACTCTTGATCTCAGGGTTGTGAGTTCAAGTCCCACGTTGTATGTAGAGATTACAAAAAAAAAAAAAATCTTTAAAAAAGAATAATGAAAACTCTCCACAGAAGGGTGGTGTGCTCTACACTGTACAACACCTCCACCTAGTGGCCACCTGGCTTCATTACACAGCAGCCCAAAATTCACCGCCTTAAAGATAAAGTTTTTTTAAAAATCCTAACAACCATTGCAGCGCCTGGGTGGCTCAGGCGGTTAAGTGTCTGACTCTTGATCTCAGCTCAGGGTCATGAGTTCAAGCTCTGTGGAGCCTACTTTAGAAAAATGTTATAAATTGTAACAACCATTAAGGCAATATATACAAAACCCATAAGCAAAGGCACAGAACCAGGATATTTGCATGTGTAGCACACATCAAATACATTTTAACATTTTGTGATGTGAGAATCTTTACATTCCTGAACAATCGAAAATGTTCCTTTCCTGAGGTTAAATTCTGAAAGGTGTTTAAAAGAACATTAACTAGGGTGCCTGGGTGGCTCAGTCGTTAAGCGTCTGCCTTCGGCTCAGGTCATGGTCCCAGCGTCCTGGGATCGAGGCCCGCATCGGGCTCCCTGCTCGGCGGGAAGCCTGCTTCTCCCTCGCCCACTCCCCCTGCTTGTGTTCCTGCTCTCGCTGTCGCTGTCTCTGTCAAATAAATAAATAAAAGAACATTAACTAAATTACACAGGAAAGTATGCAAGAGCTCTTAACTACCCAAACCAGACCTAGTAAAGAAGCTAGCTCTTGCTAGCTTCACTCATAATTCACTCATTCAACAAATACTTGCTGAGTTCCAGCCAGACGCCGGGCACCGTGTCCCAGGTACACAGGAATGGGACAAGCCCTGCCCTCAGGAGCTTGGCGTCTACAGTTGTCTTTGCTAAGGTGACTCTGTGATCATTGACCTCAATCTATCAGAGCTAAAAGCAACACTAACATATAACAAAGCAAAAAGGAAAAGAAGTGTAAACTCCTGATTATCTGTGCAAAGTACTATTACTCAGTGATTTATGATCTTCTTACCATTTGTGTGTCTAACCTGCCATGAAGCATAGCGATTACTCTGCACATCTTTAGCCATCCCAAATTTAACTGTGCTGAATACACAGTGAATTCATGCCGGCTCAGGCTTTACTGCTTCATATTCATGTGATGTGGTTGTGTCCCACAAATTTAAAGAGAGCCAGAGTAGCCACCACTGCTATCCCCTCAAGTACAAGAAATTAAAACACATTGGAGTAACAGTCAAGAAAATAAAAGCTACAAGTAGGTCTTAAAACACTAAAATATTATGTCCAAGACGATGTTATTAGACCTACAATGGTCACTGCCTCATGTGCCTTGGCAGTCAGGGGCTGCCAGCACTCTTCATGTGCCTTAGCATTTCAAAAAGCCATGTTTACAATTATGACCTGGTCAACTGGAGACCAACCCTCAGAGATGGTGCTTGAGGTCCCCCACAAGTCCACACAGGTTGCAGAAATGATTTCAGGTTTGGGAATCTCAGGGTCTGGCCACAGAGCCGACCAGGCAAACACATCATCATGCTGGATAGCACATGAATAGCAATCTTTTTTTTTTATTAAGATTTTATTTACTTATTTGAGAGAGAGAGAGAGAGAGAGCACACAAGCCAGGGGTGGGGGGAGACGAAGGGAGAGGGAGAAGCTGGCCCCCCGCTAAGCAGGGATTCCCAACGCAGGGCTTGATCCCAGGACCCCGAGATCATGATCTAAGCCGAAGGCAGATGCTTAACCAACTGAGCCACCCAGGCGCCCCAAATAGCAATCTTTTGAACGCACAGCTGAGCTGGAAAGAGAGCATAGGGAGACTTCCTGCCCAGACAGCACGGGGACATTAGAATGCGACCACACAAAGCTTTGCTGAGCACAAAATTCTTTCCAGCACAGAGACCGGGAAGCAAATGAGTTAGTAAAGCGCATAGCATGTTGGTAGTATGTTCTATGGAGAAAACAAAGCTGGGGTGGGGGCAGTGCCATTGGATATGGAGTGAGCACTGGGAGTCAGAAGGGTCAGCAAAGGTTGCTGAAAAGCAGACACTTGGGCAAAAATCCTAAGCAAGGAAGGGAAGAGTGAAGTGGCTGTCTGGGGAAAGGATGTGCCAGAGAGAGGTCGGGCCAGGGACGAACACTCAGAGGAGGATTCCCAGGAGCAGGAAGCTGGCCTGGAGGCTGAGGGCTGAGTGGGGCCGGAGGGAGGGCATTGATTCGAGAGGCAGGGGGGTCTAGGTCATGTTTGACCTCCTAGATCCCAGGAAGGAGATTAGCTTTGCCCCCTGAATTTATTTAAACATAACTCAACTAAACAAACAAAAAAGGCAGTTCACCCGTTTCTCTCATTCCCCGACTCTTGCCTCAGAGGCCACCACCCACCCAATCTGTGCTCTGCTACAAAGAGCTGTTCTTTGTTGCACTGGTGGGTTTTGGGGGGGAGTTCAGGGAGGGGTTACATTCCACACAGAAGTATTTGTCTTTCTCTGTCTGACTTATTTCACTCAGCATCATACCTTCTAGCTCCATCCATATTGTCACAAATGGCAAGCGTTCCTTCTTTTTTATGGCTGAGTAATATTTGAATATTTCATTGTGTCTGTGTCTGTATGTATCTCACATTCCCTTATTCATTCATCTGTTGACAGACACTTAGGTTGTTTCCACACCTTGGCTATTATAAATAATGATGCAATGAACATAGGAGTGCAGATACCTTTTCAAGTTAGTGCTCTTGTTTTCTTCACATAAATATCCAGAGGCAACATTGCTGGACCATACGTATCACACTTTTTTTTATATTTTGAGGAATCTCCATAGTGGCTTTTCCATGTGGTCCACAGAGGAACACAGTGGCTGCACCAGTTTGCATTCCCACCAACAGTGCACAAGGGTTCCCTTTGCTCCAACGTCCTCGCCAACGCTTGTTATTTCTTATCTTTTTGAGTCTAGCCAGTCTGACAGATGTGTGGTTACATCATCCTATTGTGGCTTTGATTGCACTTCCCTGATGATGAGTGATGTTGAGCATTTTCTCACGGACCTGTTGGGCAGCTGTGTGCCTTCTCTGGAGAAAAGTCTATTCAGATCTTCTGCCCATCGTTAAGTAGGTGGTTTTGTTGTCCAGTTGTAGGAGCTCTTGTTACAGTCTGAGATGGCTTTTTGATATGGCAACACCCCCAGTGTCTGGCCAGCAGGATCTGGTCAGGAGGATCAAGAACTGCTTTTGACCATTCAAATCTAGAACCTTCTCTCCCTGTTCCTCCATCTCTGCTCTGAGGCTCTGGTGAGAAGTCACAAGCAGAGCAGCCTTTGAACCTGAACGCCCTCACCCAAAAACTTGTGACGCCGAGGACATCCCACCACCTCTCTGCACCTGTTTTATGTTCTTTAAAAAAAGAGAATTACGACAATAAGAACAAATTGTCTTCGAAATACGGAAGCTTACACTTAAGCAGTGCTTATCACTTGGCATCTGGCTCACCCTTCGCAGGTAGCATCTTACCTGATGGTCAGACCAAGTGGCCGTCGTGGGCAGTGCCCGCGGACAGATGCGGACGCGGAGTGTCTGCAACCTCCCACCTCGGCCCTGGTTCCTCAGGAGCAGCTGGAATTTGTCCTGGGCCCTCTGGCTCCCCGCACCCTTCCCTGCAGACCCACCCCTGCAGGAACCCGACCCTGGGGCCGAGCAGGAACCGGCTCCGCCCGACCTGGCCAATCCCAGGCCCTCCATCCGGCCCCCTTCGGCAGGACTGAGCTTGCGGGGCGGAGGCGGCTCGCTGCGGCCGGGGGCGGGGCGGAGGCGGCTCGCTGCGGCCGGGGGCGGGGCTGCGCCTGCGCCTGCGCCTGCGCCTGCGCACAGGACTCTGCGGGGGGCCGTCCCCAGGGTGCTGTGCGGTGAGCTCCCGTGAGGCTCCGCGTGGGCTCCCTCGACGCGGCGGAAGAGACGCGCGGGAGTCAATGTGTGTGTCGCCGCGGGTTCCCGCGGGGTTGTGGGGCAGTGCGCTTGGCCCTGCCCCGCATGTGGCGCCCCCCGCACCCCAGGCTGCTTTCCGGGAGACCCTCCAGCGGCGGACCGGGGCCAAGAGCCGGGATCCTTCCAAACCTGCTGAGCAGCTGAGCTACCGGCGGCTTTGATGGGGGGGGGGAGTGAGAAAACAGTGGGGGTGTGCTTCCTGGTGCAGCGCCGCCTGTGCAAGGCTGACACGAGGTATTTGGGTGGATAGTAGGTAAAGCCCGGCTAGTGAACAGGAGAGTCGGAGCCAGGGCCCGTCAGACAGGACGGCTTGGTTTGGCCGCGTTCCCAGCGGGCGCTCGCTCCGCACCCCACAGCCCCCCGCTCCTGCCCTGCGGGCCTTCCGAGACTCCTCAGCCCCCGAGGGGGCACGTTTCGGGCCGTCGAGGCCGCGTCTGAGAGCCCGTCCGCTGACACGTCTTGGAATCCGCTTCCGAGACGTTGTCGTGGCTCCTTGCCTGTGTCTGGCTCCTCCTCCTCCGATCGGGCCTTCTCTGGTGCCCCCGTAGTCCCGACTGCTTCAGCGGTTTCTCCGGCCATCGTCTAAACGCTTCAGGTCTCCGAGGACACGGCTCCCGCCCGAGCACTAGCCGGCTGCGCCTGGGCATCGTCCCCCTGCAGACCCTCCAGTGATCTCAGACTCCGCACCTTCCACCGCAGGGTTGCTCCTTCGCCCTGTGTTCCCGACCTCGCAGAGTAACTGCCGAGGCTGAAACCCAGCGGCCACGCTTCAGTTCGTCTTCCTCACGTGCAGAAAGTTAGCAAGTCCTTTATGCTCCTCGAAGCCCTGCGCATTTCCTGCCTCAAGTACTGCAACTGCCCCAGCGCTCTGCAGTCCAGCCACACCACCACCGGGGCAGTCTTTTCAAGCGGCTATTAATGTTACGTCTTCAGTTAATCATCGAATGTTTTCTGTCCTGCAGGATGAAACCCAAACCTTGTTGCAGTGTACTTAGGACCCTGGTCTGTTTGACGTCTTGTCCTCCATCTTCCACGGGGTGGGACTCTCTCAACAACACGGTACGCTTCGTTCCAGCCACACAAAAATACCTGGAGTTTTCAGAACTAGCCGCGCTGCTTCATGCATCGCCATCAGCATTTCTCAGCCTCCACACTATCTACGCGCTGGGCCAGATAGGTCTTTGTTGTAGGGGACTGACCTGCGCATTGGAGGGTGTCTAGCAGCATACGTGGCCTCTGCCCACCAGATGCCAGTAGCACACCCATCCCACCTAGTTTTGACGACCAAAAAAAACCTTCAGATTTTACCAAATGTTCCCTGAAAAATGGTCTCCAGGTGAGAACACCTGGTATTCCCATTTTCAAATGCTGTTCGTTTTGCCTATGTATAATAGATGCCTAATAGATAATCCCAATCTGAGAATATTCAGTGAAGGAATGACAATTAAAAAAAAAAACAGATTCACAAAGTGGGTCATTTTGCAAACAACAGATCTTATCTCTTCAAAAATAATGTTAGGGGGCGCCTGGGTGGCTCGGTCGGTTAAGCGACTGCCTTCGGCTCAGGTCATGATCCTGGAGTCCCGGGATCGAGTCCCGCATCGGGCTCCCTGCTCAGTGGGGAGTCTGCTTCTCCCTCGGACCCTCTTCCCTCTCGTGCTCTCTATCTCTCATTCTCTCTCTCTCTCTAATAAATAAATAAAATCTTAAAAAAAAAAACAAAAAAACAAAAATAATGTTAGTTACCAGACAAAACAAATCATTAAAAATCATTAAAAATGAAGACTGCCAAAAATGATAAATATGTGGGTAAATATAAATTGTTTTACCTTTTTAAAATAAGTTCTTTATAGTTTACTATTTAAGCAAAAACAATACCCAAGTGTGATGGTATAATAAAAAAATACAACACATATAGAAACAAAATGTATTACAATAGCACAAAAGGTTGGAGAGGGAGATGGAAATAGGTTACAGGTTTTTACAATATAGGTGAATTGGTATTATTTCAGGGTAGATAGTGGTACGTTAAAGATGCATACTTGTGATACTGTGATTTATAATAAATTTCTATTTGGTCTCTGTCCCATTTCTGCCACAGAGCTTCTAAAACCCTTGGAATTTCCTAAGTGATGAGAGTGATAAAGGTGTCTTTTGTTATGTTAAATCAGGTGACTTTCAGAAAGCACCTAAGAATGGGGGCTGGTTTCCTAGGAACTCATCCATGTGATTAGACTGTGAGTAGGAGGTTGGAATTTACAGTTCCACCCTCTTCAACCTCTGGGGAAGGGAGAAGGGCTGCATGCAGGTTAAGTCCTTTACCAATGGCCAGTTGATAGAATCAGTCATGTCTATGTCATGAAGCCTCCATGGAAACTCAGGACAAGGTTCGGAGAGCTGAACCGGTGAGTACATGGAGGTTCAGGGAGATGCTGGGCTTGGAGAGGGCATGAAAACTCTGTGCTCTTTCCATATGACTTGTCCAGTTTCTCCCGTTTGACTGCTCCTGAGTTCCTTTTATAATAAACCAGTAACAAGTAAGATGTTTCTCTGAGTTCTGTGAGCCACTCTAGCGAGTTAAGTGAACCCTAGGAAGGAGTTGTTGGAGCCTCTGATCTACACCCTTTATGTCAGAACCACAGGTGGCAACCTGGGTTTGAGACTTATGTCTGAAGTGGAGGGGAGGGGGCAGTCTTTTGGGACTGAGCTCTTAACAGGTGCTACACTATCTCCAGGTAGATAGTGTCAAAATTGAGTTGAATTGTAGGACACCCAGCTGGTGTCAGAATTTGATGGTGGTGGTGGAAAACTCACACACCTTAATTGGTATCAGAATTGTAATAATCTAAATTAGAGAGCAACCACCCCCCCCAAAAAAGTGGTACAAGTAATAATTATAACAAAAATTGGATAGTAAAATACACAATTCAAAAGAATACAGAAACAAGAAAGAAAAAGGCTAGGACAAATAAGAAAGATGATATATTTAAAACCAAACATGGCAGTGTATTCATATTAAATGTAAGGGTTCTGAATACTCCCAGTTAAAACATGGACATTATAAAACTTAATGAAAATCAAGACCTAACCATAAGCTGTATATAAGAAACGCATAAATCATTTGATACATGTTGGTTAAGAGTGAAGGATGGAAAAAAAGATAGACCGTGCAGATTCCAAAGTAAGACAACCTAGAGTGGCTAACTGAATATACCAAGGAGACTCCTTGATAAGGAATACTACTAAAGAGAAAGATGAAATTTTCATAATAATTATCTAACATAATCTAAATACATGTGAATCCAATAAAAAAAAACTTCAAAAATATATGAAGCCAAAATTGTTGATGTGAAAGGAAAAAAATAGAGAAATCCACAGTTAAGATTTTAACAGTTCTCTCTTCTTTCAAAAAGACTTGAAAACTTGAAACTTGAAAAACTTCAAAGTTTTTGGTAGAAATACTGCCTTAAACAGCCACAGACATCAAAGAAGCTCTGCCATATTATATATTTTTCATATGCTTATGGTTCTTTTAAAAGAATTTGCATCACTTTAGAAATGTTTTTATTTGTAATCCAAAGAAGATCAGCCTATTTTTTCTGCCTGTTCAGTTACAGAGATTATTGCCAAGTAATGGCTCATTACCAAAGGTTATCCTAAAATCAAAGCAAAACACATCCAGAGTCAGAGAGTAACCAATCTACATGCATA
Source organism: Eumetopias jubatus (assembly GCF_037043125.1). Classification (NCBI taxonomy): domain Eukaryota; kingdom Metazoa; phylum Chordata; class Mammalia; order Carnivora; family Otariidae; genus Eumetopias; species Eumetopias jubatus. Next base: position 4,840,684 of record NW_028274821.1, on the reverse strand, counting down.
CACAGTACTATTTGTTCGTTCACAAAATGATTATGGGACATACATTATGATGTGTATACACATTTGTTCTGTATTTATGTTATATGGACGCTTACATACTGAATTTCGGTTATTGCACGTTCACAGAGAAATGAATCGACATTGCGCTTCCATTTATACTTACTACATAAAGATTTTCTTTGAAGTTTCACAGAGAAATAAACATTAAACTGGTGTGAACAGAGATTTCTGCCCAAGTTTCAGAGATTTCTTTTTCTTCTAAATAACATTGAATAACATGCGGTTGTGGAGTGGTCCTTCTGGCCGCCACGTGAAGGGTGGTGATCACGGCCCCGCGGGAGGCCCCCCCTTCCCTCTGGGAACTCTGAAGGAATATCGCCGCTTGCTGTGGAGGTGGCGGACCATTTGCTTCTGACGATTATCTGATGTTTCAGGAAATACCAGCTCGTCTCCATCTGTACATATTTTTAAACAAATAAAACAACAGCATCCTTTAAACTGTTAAAAGGCCTCCCCGTCCATTAATTGCACATTAATCTCACAATTAAGGAACTGTACAAATATACAAGTCTAATTTTTAAAAGTTAAAACTGGATGCTTATGGCATCCATTATCCATTATCAAGAATATGAAGGGAACATTAATGAACAGAATTTAATGTTCAGTTTAAACAGTACTTGAAAAATAAATCTGTGCTGATATATAGACTTATATATCTATAAAGCAGCATCATTTCTTTAGGAGAGAGCATTTGCAATGGTGTCTTTCCACTTTGATTGGCCTTCACATGTCTATGCTGTTTTCCTCCTACCAGATTTTTGTGGTGTAAGGGCATTAAAATATTCTGTTGTGCTGCAGGGTAAAATGTAAAGGGTGAATCTTTCTATAAATAAAAACAATTACTGTAACAAAGCCAAGCATTTCTGAGGCCCACAACAGGAGGAAGAGGTACAGAGGTGGGGTAAAGTGGAGGTATACCTACCTACTGGAGGTCAGATGTGAAAGGAAACCCTAGGAAGGAGTTGTTGGAGCCTCTGATTTTTACCCTGTATGTCAGAACCACAGGTGGCCACCTGGGTTTGAGACTTATGTCTGAAGTGGAGGGGAGGGGGCAGTCTTTTGGGACTGAGCTCTTAACCGGTGCTACTCTATCTCCAGGTAGATAGTGTCAATACCTACCTACTGGAGGTAAGAATCAGCCTCTACTCTCTGCCTCTTCTAAACTTTGGGGAGGATGCAACTCTTCTGTAGACCCCTGGGAGTCCAGGGCCCACTCTATTTTAGTTCTTAATATCTAGAAGTAAATAGAACTGTCACCCAGAAACTATCAAAACTGTCTTAGACTTCAAAAAGAAAACGAGAAAGCTTGTTACAGGTTAAATTGAGTCTCCTCCCAAAAGATATTAATGTCCTAACCTCCGGTACCTGTGAATGTGACCTTATTTGGAAATAGGATATTTGCAGGTGATCAAGTTAAGATGAGGTCATTGCAGTGACCAACCTGGAGCAGGTTGTCTCTCACAGCCTTCAAAGGGTACAAACCCTGCAGTCACCCTGATCTTAAACTTGTAGCCTCCAGGACTGATAGGCAATAAATTTCTGTGGTTTAAGCCACCTAGTCTGTGGTACTTTGTCATGGCAATCCTAGCAAACTAATACTTAGCTACACTCTGCATTCCATTCTGTCAGTAAAATAAAAAAAGAAATGAATCCATGTGTTTTTTTCATACCACAAATCTAGAGTCTAAAAATATAGGTAGGGGAGGCTGAAGTAGGGCTTGGAGAGGGAGATGCTACATCTGCTTTCAGTACATGAACTGCAGCTTGGTGCACTTCTAGACCCTCAGCTTGTTAGAAAGTGAATGAGTCTGCACAGTGAACATTGTAAATGGTGATTACATTGTTTACAGGTGCTTATGTCCAACCATGCCTAGATCAGTCCCACTGGAAAATAACTGTGCCAAAAGTAAATGTTGTATGTATACAGATATGCAACGATGAAGGAGAATCACTCTTTGCCACCAGCACATTGAATCAATGTCACATCTTCTCCACTTGCTTGCTCTGTGACCTTGGGAAGTCAGCTAGAGACATGGTCTCTTAGAAGTAGTTCTACTAAGAAGAGAAGTTGTTTCTTACATGTCATCTTATTTTTGAAATATATTAATCTAATTGTCTCCGAAAGCAAAATATTTAGGGATCCTTCACTATTCAGGGGTCGAACCTAAAATAATAAAAAGCAAGATTACCATCTCAAATAATTTTTTAAAATTAAGTTATAAGTCTATTTGCTTATATATAAAGCATTAGTTAATAAAATATTCTAAGCACCTGCCTCAAAATACTTTATTCTCAAAAACAAAACAAACAAACAAAAAAACAGAAGAATACCAGTCAAAGAGAATGGCTGTTGTTACAAAATCATGGATAAAATTTCAGAAACATGAATATCATAGGTTAAAGAAATCTGAAAATTGGTAACAAATAGAAATACATTCCATTTTTAAGTTAACTTTTTAAAAGTTACTAGTAATAAAAGGTTATCTTCAGAAGATTCATCTGCCTCATAAATTCATTTTATCAAACAGTTGATGTGACTGATTCACATTTAGAATGCTGGAAAACTTTCATGTTTTATGTAGTTGGGCAGTCCTTGCAAAAGCTTTTTCCAAGCTGATACTGTTTAAAGTAGGACAAAATCTCACATAATTGTGACTACATTCTTCATCCTATTCCTGTATAAACTTTTTTTGATACATAGCTCATCTTATGTATAAATATCCCAAAATTTAATTATTCTTAAATCTTCACTGATCTTTTCTTACAGAATGGCAGTCTTTATTGTTTAAATTTTTATTTATGTTTGAGATTATTTGTAGTAGAGGTATACATTTTTTATTATGAATTTATAAAATCCTAATTGAGAATCTTAAACACAGGTTTGGTTATATATACATATATTTTTTTTTCCTTAGCTTGTAAAATTTCCTTTTTCAGGATGCAAAAGTATACTAGGTGAAAATTAGTAACAAGTAAAAGAAACTAAACTGAATGTGGTATGTAGCATCTATAGTGTATGACAAAAATAAATACATATAAATGTACTATTTGATCATAACAATCCTGCTTTAATGCAAGTATGAATCACAAAATAGCTTTTGTACTAGTAATAAAATTAACCAATTGGGGTTTTGATGCAGACTTTCTACTCTCAACTCAGCCTTCAAATTAGTAAATGCACAAATGAATATTCCTGTTTCCATTTTCAGCCAGTGATTCATTAGTCACATGATCTCAGTGTCAAATCACCTTCTTGAGAGGGACAGTCTGGATCCAATCCATGGAGTTCACGTTAAAGATGTCCACTGCATTTTCACTGTACACGGAGAGATATGGGGCATTGTAACCTGGGAGATGGGGAGGAGGTGACAGCAAGTGTGGGCTTCAGGATTCATTTTTTAACTGGATTTTTTATTAAAATAATTATAAATTCGCATGCAATTTTAAGAATACAGAAAGATCTTTTGCACGCTCTGACTAGTTCAGCCCAATGTAACATTTCGTAAAACTAGGATACTGACATTGACAGAGTCAACCTACCCATCCTAAGCAGATTTCCCCAATTTACGTGTGTGTGTGTGTGTGTGTGTGTGTGTGTGTGTGTGTGTGTCTGTAGGTCTCTACAATGTTATCACCTGTGTAGGTTCATGTATCCCCACTACAGTCAAGATACAGAATGTTTACAACACCACAAGGATCCCTCAGCGTTCCCTTTTATAACCCCACCCACATCCCCTCCTTCCCTAACTCCTGGGAATCAATAATCTGTCCTCCATTTCTAAAATTTTGTCATTTCAAAAATGAATGAGTGGAATCACACAGCATTCATGATAAATTATATCTGCTAAGCCATAATACATTAAAAAAAACAACTTTCAGATTGGGAACCTAAGAGAATCCCATTATAATATTCTAATTATATAGCTGCTGCCTCAAATATTTTTAATATGGTTAAAATAAATAAAATAAATGATGCACATGGTTTACATTTTAAAATATGACACAGTGAAAGTCTGACAAAAAGCTTTCTAACATTTTCATCTAATGGCAGCTTTATTAAGTAATTGCATAACATTTCAAAATCTGTGGCTCCTAAACTAATTCAGCTCATGGCAAGAATATAGTGCAAGATTAGAAAAGTATATGTGGAGAGTGAAGTGAATGAACAAAGCAGTGAAAACTTGCAGCCACTAACATTTTTGGAACTTTCTATGTTACTAATAATTTATGCACAATAGCCAAACTGTGGAAAGAGCCAAGATGTCCATCGACAGATGAATGGATAAAGAAGAGGTGGTATATATATACAATGAATATTATGCAGCCATCAAAAGGAATAAGATCTTGCCATTTGCAATGACATGGATGGAACTGGAGGGTGTTATGCTGAGTGAAATAAGTCAATCAGAGAAAGACATGTATCCTATGACCTCCCTGATATGAGGAATTCTTAATCTCAGGAAACAACCTGAGGGTTGCTGGAGTGGTGGGGGGCGGGAGGGATGGGGTGGCTGGGTGATAGACATTGGGGAGGGTATGTGCTATGGTGAGCGCTGTGAATTGTGCAAGACTGTTGAATCACAGATCTGTACCTCTGAAACAAATAATGCAACATATGTTAAGGAAAAAAAAAGGATAGCAGGAGGGGAAGACTGAAGGGGAGGCAATCGGAGGGGGAGACGAACCATGAGAGACGATGGACTCTGAAAAACAAACTGAGGGTTCTAGAGGGGAGGGGGGTGGGGGGATGGGTTAGCCTGGTGATGGGTATTAAAGAGGGCACGTTCTGCGTGGAGCACTAGGTGTTATACACAAACAATGGATCATGGAACACTACCTCAAAAACTAATGATGTATGGTGATTAACATAACAATAAAAAATTTAAAGAAAAAAATAATTTATTATGAAAGTCTCACATGAATGTCTCCCCATTAAAGCAATAGCAGTATAACAACTCCTCCTATGCTCTGGTTGTGCCATCCTTCTCCCTTTTCTTATAGCCAAGCTCTTAAGAGTGCCATCTACCTTTCTGAGCCCACTTTCACACCTCAGTCCAAGCAGTCTGACTTGTGCCCTAACTCCTCCATTAAAACTGCTCTCACAGCAAGTCGTCAACCACCAATTGTTGCTGAAACCAACGGAAACTTTTTAGTCTGTCTTACTTGACTACTCAGGGATACTCGCCTTCAGGAATTATCCTTTGTGGGCTTCTTGCCCCCTAACCATCCCTCTAACATTTGTGTTTCTTGGTTCTCTAACCTGTGCCCTTTTCTCTGTTTACTCTCCCATTGGCAGTACAAACTCAGCATGTCCAAGGAATCAGACTGACAACATCAGAAACTAGTAATCCATTTTAGCATTGCCACGAGTAGATGAGCAGATATCGTGTGCCCCAGTGTGCTTCAGTGTGACATACACAACACTATTAATGATGTATTCTTAATAATTGTCTTTAGAGCTCATTTTCAGTTACAGGAAATTTAGAATATAAAGGAAGAAAGAAAGCACCATGAGGAAACAGATCCAGATTGTGGAACATCCTGCAGGACAAAAAAAATCAGCAGCATGGAAGACCACTCAAGATTAGACAATATTTAAGATATAATAATAATAAGGAATATGTGGACCTTCTTCAAACTTTGATTCCAAGAAATACATTGTCAAAAGAGACATCTTTGTGATAATCGGGAATATTTGAATATGGACTATGTTTGATGAAAATAAGAACCATTTGTAACTTCTTCAGGGGTGATAATAGCAATGTGGTTTTATGAGAAAATGTCCGTATTTTTAGAGGTGTAATATAGTGTATAGAGGTGGAATGATAAGGACTTCTGGGATTTGATTTAAAATATTTCAGTACAACAAAAAAGAAGTTGAATTATCACAACCTTCATCCCCTGTCTGAGTCTGCCCTTTCTTGTGTTTTATTAGTAAGTATCAGTGACATCCACCCATCTGCTCACGTTCCATCTGAGAATCATTACTGATTGTCTTGTACCTCAGCTTCCACTGCCAATCAAGTGTAAAGTTTTGTCAGTTATATCTCTTCAATATCCCTCAAATTCTCTCCTCTCCACCCTAACTGCCTCTACTTTACACAATTTTAATCCACAATTTCTACAGTGACCTCCCAAGTTGGTCTCTTGGCCTCCAGTCTTACGTTGCATCATCTTTAATCTAACCAATGGAACCTGGGGATTTTTCTGAAATGTAAATCTAATCATGTGCCTACAAAACATCTTCTGTGGTCTGGCTCATGACAACCCCTCCAGCCCCATCTCTTGGACTGTCATCTTGAACTCGATGCCTGAAACACTGAACTTATAGTTCCTCACAAAGTGCAGTTTGGATGGCCTATTCCAGTTGTGATGAAGCAGCTGATATTGGACATACCCTGCCACCATCAGTAATTATAAAGCTGGAAAAAAATATATATAAAGTAACTTTTTAGGTATTAGTATAAAAGCACAGGACTGCCATCCCTAAAAAAGGAGAAAGACGTGAGGTAGATCCTACATTCCCCTAGCTTTCTGCTAGGGAAAATTTCCGAACTGCTGTGCAGAAAAAATGGAGCCCAAGGAGAGAGCGGAAGTTTTGCTGGGCAGAGGAAACAGATTCTAATGTGTCTGGAATTTGCAAGGTAGAGTACCTAGAGGAAAGAGCCACAAAAAAGTCCCAGACATCTGCACACCAGATCCCTCAAAGTCCCTAGGCCAAATCCAAAGCTGCTCATGGGCAGAGCAAAACTCCATGAGAACTGCTCCGAGCATTGAGGGATGAACAGAAATTTCATAGGTAGTACAGTGTTGGAAAAACATTAGATTTCTGACCTAGACAGTGGAGAGACATTGGCAAAAACCCTGGTCATTCAGTTGAGACCCCAAAAAGGCCATTCTTTAGGAGTAAGGACTAAAAGAAAAGCCAAAATAGGCCCATCCTAACAAAGCATAAGGCCAAGCCTCAGCAAGACCAAGGTGACTAGTCCATCAGTAGATTGCCTATCAGAACAAAACACAGCACTCTCTAGAGAAATGCATAATGTAGTCGAGTCCCTATGTCCTAGCATCCATAACATCCAGTGAAGGGTAAAAAAAATAAGATGTAAAAAAAGCAGGAAAATATCATCCTGGAGCAAGAAGAAAAAAAAGTCAATAGAAACAGACCAACAGATGAGCCATATGTTGGAATAATTATAAATAATTATTGTAAGTATCTCAGGACTTTGTGAAAAATATAAACATATTAGAAGATAGGACAATTTCACTAACTGGAAATTTCAAAAAAATTGAAATTATAAACAGAAGAATACAATATCTCAAATGCTTAATTCCTGGATAACCAGGGAAAAAACAGTGAAGTTGAAAATGGGGTCAATAGAAATTATCCAAACTGAAGGAGAGAAAAAAGGATTAAAAAAAAAAAAAGCCTCAGTGACCAAAATCAAGAGATCCTGGGGCACCTAAGTGGCTCGGTCAGTTAAGCATCTGTTTTTGGCTCAGGTCATGATCTTGGGGTTCTGGGATCCAGCCAGATAATTTGATCCCCAGAAAAGAGAAAATAGGTTAGAAAAATTTGTGGGAATACAATGCCTAAAAATTTTCCAAAATTAATGAAAGATATCAATCTTCAGATCCAAAAAGTTCTGAAAACCCCAAGCAGAATATATACAAAAACAAAAACAAAAACATGTAAGCCCATCATAGTCAAATTGCTGAAAACCAAAGATAGTGAGAAAATCTTAAAAGCAGCTGAATAGAAAAGACATGGAGAGAACAATGATTAAAATGGTTGATTTCTCATCAGAAACAATGGAAGTCAGAAAACAGTGGAATGTTTTTGAAGTGTTGAAAGACAAAAACACTTCACATTTCTTTAGCTGGCCTTCCCTGACCGACTGGTTTAGATTAAGCATCCCTCCTGTGTGCTCTTGTAGAATACTCTGCTCCCCTATCACAGCACTTTCTTAATTATTGGTCTCATCTCATGATTATAATCTACATACGGACACAGACTAATTTATCTTATGTTTAATATTGTGCCCTTAACCCTTGGCAGAGTAAGTTGCTCATCTTAAGTGTTCAATACTATTCTCTAAGTGAATAAAAAAGGCTGTATTTAATTTATAAAATGATGGCCTGCACCAATAAAATATGAAATAAGCTAAAATTATTTAGGAATATTACATGTGTACTTCACATAAACTAAACCAAAAGGTAAAAAATAGTAACTATTTCTTATGGTTTATTAATGTGTATGTGATTTTCAGTGACCATGAAGATAACCTATTTAGGAGCTTACAAAAAGCAACAATTTGGATTAAGGATATAGTCAAGGTAAATTTTCCTGTGAATATAGTAAAAGATAAAGGCTAAGTTATCACATGCATGACTTAGATATAACTTCATTGGAGCTGTTCTACTTAAAAAGCCTTAGAAAAATCAGGAAATGTCTTCAGTGATGTTTTCAGAAATAAAACCTATCACTAACAATAGCAGAAATAGAAATACAATAAAGAAGGCAAGAAAGATACAGAAAGACAAGGGAACAAATTTTAAGACAGCCTTACAGCAATAAGTTGGAGTTGCAAGCCACATCAGTTCAATTGGCCTAGATCGGAGGCCCCTGCTGTCAGTGTAAATTCCAATGCTCTTGAAACATAACAGATATTCAATACTGGAGATCTCAATTGCACAGAGAGCATCCATTGGTTGATGTGCAATAAACGATAGTGTAGGATCATGTGAGTGGAGCATCCTGTATGGAATTCCTTCTCTTCTCAAGGGATATCTCAGGAATCCTGACTGGAATCCTACACAAAGCTCTTCACTGAAGATAGCCATGCACTGGACATTGGTTGGGATTTGGAGCTCTTTAAATTTTCTGTGAGAAATTTTCTTGCTCTGAAACAGCTCATAACAAAAGACTTGGCTTTTCCTAGCTACACAGAGGCATGTATGGGCCCCTTGGCACACTGTTCCAGAAGTCATTGTCTGACACCCTTTTGTTTCTGCCAGCTTGTGAATATCAGTCTTCCGTCCATCCAAAGCTGACATGGGGAACAGTTGCACATGGTGACTTCTCCCAGAGATCACTGCAACCATCTGGCCATGGGGAATGAGCTCAATCTGATGAATCTTCTTCATGTCACCAACCCGAATAATTTCTACACAAATAAACATAGTTATAAGTCATTTTCAAATTCAAAATCTCTATTTATCTTGAATGTTCTCTTCAATTTTATGCAAAAGCAATTGAAAAGGGTCAGTAAAAATGATCTCATAAATCTTCTTAATGTTTTTAATGTGAATAAATTCTTTGCAAATAAAATGGCAAGTCACATTCAAATTAGCAATGTCTTCTTATTTTTTTTTTAAATTTTAATGAGGTATAATTGAGGTATACCATTATATTAATTTCAGGTATACAGCAGAATGATTCAATATTTGTATATACTGCGAAATGATCACCACAATAAGCTAATTAACATCCAGCACCATACATAGTTAACAAAATTTTTGTTCTTATGATGATAATTTCTAAGATCTACTCTCTGAGCAATTTTCAAATATACAATACAATATTAACTATAGTCACCATGTTATACATCGTACCTCCACAGCTTATTTATTTTATAACTGGCAACTTGTACCTTTTGACTCCATTCATCCATTTTGCACCCTCCCTTCCCCACCTCTAGCAACCACCAATGTGTTGTTATCTATAAGCCCGTTGGTGTGTGTGTGTGTGTGTGTGTGTGTGTGTGTGTGTGTGTGTGTTTTGCTTGTTTGTTTAGATTCCACATAAAAGAGCCATCATACAATATTTGTCTTTGTCTGATTTATTTATTCACTTAGCATAATACCCTAAGGTCCATTCATGTTGTCACAGATGGAAAGATGTTCTTTTTATGGCTGAATAATATTCCATTGTATAGAATACCATAGTTTTTTATCCATCCATCCATTGATGGACACATAGGTTTCACATCTTGATTATTACAAATAATTCTGCAGTGAACATGGGGTTGCAGATAACTTTTCTAGTGAGTGTTTTTGTTTTCTTTGGACAAATCACCAGAACTAGAATTGCTAAGTCATACAGTAATTCTATTTTTAATTATTTGAGGAACTTCCATACTGTTTTCCACAGCAGCTGAACCAAATTACATCCCCAGCAATTGTATATGAGTTCTCTTTTTTCCACATCCTTGCCAACACTTGTTATTCCTTATCTTTCTGATTGTAGTTTTGATTTGCATTTTCCTCAAGATTCGGGATGTTAAGCACATTGTCATGCCCCTGTTGGCCATCTGTATGTCTTTTTTTGGGGGGGAAAAATGTCTATTCAAATCCCCTGACCATTTTTAAATCAGATTGGAGAATTTTTTGCTAGTGAGTTGTATGATTTCTTTATATATTTTAGATATATACCCTTATCAGATACAATTTTGCAAATATTTTCTCACATTCAGTAAATTGCCTTTTCATTTTCTTGAAAATGAAGCCATTTGAAAAATGGTTTCCTTTACTGTAAGAAGAATGTTTTCTTATTTTTAAATTCTCTCCCAGTTATTACTCCAGTGACTCTAAGTCAGGTTCTAATAAAATCACAGACATAATCTCAGGGTAGATTTGAGAGGGATAGAAAAGGAGAGGAAGGAAAGGATAAGAGATCAAAAATCACATAGGTTCAAAAAAAGTAATTATTCCAGAAATAATATAATTGCCTTAACATTAACATAATAAAGCATAATAAAAAATGGTTATTTATTTACTTATCTTAGTCAATAAATTAGCTTAATAAACTTAAGCCCCGAGATTCTGGGCAGCAGACCAAACACCATTCAGTGTCCAACAAATGGAAACATACCACTTTTTTAAGACTTTATTTATTTATTTGACAGAGAGAGACCCAGCGAGAGAGGGAACACAAGCAGGGGGAGGGGCAGAGGGAGAAGCAGACTCCCCGCGGAGCAGGGAACCCGATGCGGGGCTCGATCCCAGGACCCTGAGATCATGACCTGAGCTGAAGGCAGACGCTTAATGGACTGAGCCACCCAGGTGCCCACATACTACTTTATTAGGGGAAAAAAAACTGTCCTTTTTTTCTGGCACTACATTGAATCCTTTATTACACAAGTATGTGTTGAGTGGCCCCTATGTGCCAGGCACTGTTTAAGTGCATGGAGTGCAGTGCAAACAAAACGAGACCACTTCCTGTTATCCTGCTGGACACCTGCTGGACCTTTCACGGGCCTCCTCAGCAGGACTGAGTCACCCACACAGCGCAAGGAGTCCTTCGATGCAGAACACAGTTAATGTCCTTCAAATGTGCGTTCTCCTTTACCTAACCCATCGTACAGGTGCCAGACATTCAAGAGGACAGCGGTGTAGAATGGCTCTGTTTGACTTCATCTAGTCCTCCATTTCTCCTTCAAACAACCATGAGCACCCAGACAAAAACAAAGAACTCCGCTATCTTCTCCAAGAAATACCCAATTATATGTTATTACTCACTGTGGTACTGATGTAATGGCAGGGTAGGGGGTAACAAGCAGAACTGTGTTTTTTTTTTCAGGTGCCAATTTGAAGATAGTAAACTGAGTTCTTACAGTAGACTTATATAAAATCACCTGTGAAGATATTTAGACTCTGGGGGATTATGGATCTCCAGATATTAGAAAAGTCATCATTTGACTTGAAAACATATCAAACCAGATCTGGAAGATTTACAGAATAAAAGAGAACAAATCTGTTATTGTTATTTTTAGCGTTATAGCAGAACAGTAGACTCTCCTTACCATCTATGGTAACGTGCACAACAAATAACCCTTCTTCATTTCCCAGAGCAATTCTTTTGTGATCTATATTTGACACATAAATATAAACGTCAAGGATTTTTTTGGGGGGGTGAACATTAAGTAGAGCTATTAAACTGGAAACTGGACAAATTTATCAATATGGAAAAAGTTTAAAAGTCAAATTAGATACATATTTAGCATATATAAAAATAAAACAATTAGCATTATTTTTCTTTCAGATTATAGAAATAAAAATAAAACATGACTTTTCTCAACAAAAAGGTCATTATCTTTATGAATACTTGAAAAGAAGATAACATTTAAGTAATGGTATACTTTTTAATTTGCTATCAGTAAGTAACTGTCTCGTGACTGAAAAAAATTGTATCATTTAATTTGTCAGTGCTCCTGGCCTGAACTGTAACAGCATTGGGTGTGTGTAAGAACACCGAACTAAAACTCAGAGTGCAAGGAGAGCATTTATTGAGTGAATGCCTTGAATACAAAGCACAGAACCTTCCCTATATGAGCTCACTTAACCCTCTTCATAACTGGAATCTGCACTCAATGCATAAGCACTTAATGGGTTCCACGTTACACAGCAGTAAATAGCAAAGTGGCTCTAAGGCAAAAGAAATGATGTTTAGGAAATAAAAATATTCTTGTTTATTGAATATTGATCTCGGCAATCATTCATTTGCTCATTATTTTTCAATTATTTATTGAGCTCGGGGCATTGGGAATAAAGATACGAAAGGTAGTCTCTGCTGCCAAGGTAGGTAGTTCACAATTACTACACAGGGTCACAGCACTGGTGCGTTGGCGCCAGATGCGTTTGGGAACTTAGAATTACTCAGACTCAACAAAGGTATTACTGTATATTAAAGAGACATCATTTTGCACAGGGCCTAGGGAACCATCATAGAATCAAGTATATTAATATTTTTGCTGAGTAGTAATGGGCAGGTGGGCTGTGGGGAAGACCCCTCAGTCAGTCAGGTTTGGCTGACACATGAGTTGTGAATAAAGTTATGGTTTTCAGATCTTAATCTGGAGATTGGGGTGAGGCATTCGAACCGAGGGCATAAATGTTGTAAATCCATACCTATGATTGCAGCTGTCTGGGTGGTTTTGATCAGGGGCAGACTGCTATCATAAGCCTCTTTCAGCACATAGACTGAGCGGTCTCTGGAGTGACTTTTTCTCAGCATCTTGTGCAAGTCACTCAGCACCCCCACCCACTCACACTTGTCATTCTCACTGTCTGCTAGGATTGGCACTGAGTACTGATTGCTAGGCGCCGAGAGCTGAGAAGCCGTGACCTGCAATGATTTAAGGAATATCTCGGTTATAAGAAAGCAGAACTCTTTATGCCAACGTATTTAGCATTTTTCATCAAAATCACCATTGGTAGATGACACTTCTAATACTATTACCCTCTCCTTGGTTAGTAGAATAAATGATGTGAGAGCGTCAGAAGCCAGGCCAAAAGCAAAATGTCAGAATCACTTCTATTTTGATCCTTATAAAAATACTGGGTACTCTGTCTAAAGCATATTGAACTTCATTGATGAAAATAGTTACCATTTATTGAGGACTCTGTACCAGGAACTGCTCTAAGAAATGTACATATGTGAATTGATTTAATCCCCTGGAAAACTCAGCAGGTAGATACCACTATTCTGTCCATTTTACAGGTGAGAAGACAGGCACAGTGGGGAAAATTGCTAGCAGTATGATGCCAGAACCCCCACTCTGAGCCTCTCTGTGTCTTCAATTCTAGACACAGCTTTATACCTTTTGATAAGTGTCTTAATTGCAATCAGGCAATGTGTCTTAATTGCAGTCATCATAATCAATTTTGATATTATGCAACATTCAGGGGTCCTTTGTTATTAAGTCACAAATACTTAGAAGTAATTATGCTTTCCTGGCTGCTACGTGCCTATAACTTACATCATTACTAGTGAATGGCAAATAAAATTTAAATTTAAAAATAGATTCTTAGCCTAGCAGCACCCTAAATTTTATGTAAAACTTTTTTTGTAAACATCAATTAAGCAGCAGTAGCATAATAAATTCCTGCTTCCTAAGTCAGTGCCAATGGCCAGGACTTTGTAGGGTTTCTTGCTGGTTGGGCAGGGTCTACATAGATTTCTATCCCTGGACTAAGGAACTAGAAGTACCCTTGTGCAGCCTGTATTAAATACAAGAGTCATGGGTTGACTGTAACCACCTGGGTCACAAGGGGACTGCAGTCCTTTGCTTTCTCTGTCACTTTATAGATAGAGAATCACTTCCAAAATCACTTTAATTTTTTATATGAATTTTAAAGAGCGGAGTGTTTATTCTTTAAGAGAATGCAGAGATGCCTGGGTGGCACAATTGGTTGAGCATCTGACTTGGTTTCGGCTCAGGTCATGATCTCAGGGTTGTGAGATCAAGCCCCAGGTCAGGCTCCATGCTCAGCAGAGTCTGTTTGTGTTTCTCTCTGCGTCTCCCTCTGCCCCCCACCCCCCCGCCACGTGCACTTTCTCTCTCTCCCTCTAAAATAAATAAATCTTTTTAAAAAAAGATTGCAAAAGTACATTCTTCCTTGATTTTTTATTTTGTAATCTTGGTTTGAATTTGAATTGACTTCAAAAGGTTGCCTCAAAGGAAACAATTTTACAAAGTGCTTCTAGTTTCAGAAGCCACACACTCATGCTACCACAGGTCCACGATGAACCATTGGTCATGATGACCTTGAAGGAGGTCATCTCTCTTTCTCCGTCACTGTTTTTCCCTTCTTCGTTCATACTACCAATACCACTCTGCTTTGTAAGCTTCTGTTTTCAGCTATAGACTGACATCTGTCCTGTTAACTTATAGTGTAGAATGAATGGACCTCCTCAGGAACATCTGCATTTTAAAGGCTTAGATTTAACTGTAGGATGAAAAGTCTGTGGCTCATGTAAAAAGCTCTTTACATTATCCCCAACTAGAAACAGGGGTATAGATTTATTGTCACAGGTGGGAGGTAGGAAGGGGGGACATGATCCCCCAGCACTTCTGAAATCTCAACCTTCAATGACCTTCAGCAGCACAAAGTGCTTTGACCCTCTATAGACAGCCAAGAAGGGGATGAAACAAAATGTACCATCCAGAGATCCAGTGGCAGCATGCATGCTTACTTTAAACATACGGGGCATTTCCTTTCTCCTTGCAGGAATAAAATCGGAGGGCCAGACAGAACTGACAGAAAATGCTCCATCCCTGGAGGAAAAGCAAGACACTGAAAGTGAGTAGAATCACCTGAAAGTGAGTAAAACAATATATAAACATAATCATCAATTTTAATTTCACTGATTTTTTTACATTCTTTTCTGTAGTAACTGATATTAATCCAAATATTGTATCAGCCGTGCTTGGCCAGCAGCATATTAGAAAACCCAAGTATGGGCACCTGGGTGGCTCAGATGGTTGAGTGCCAACTTTTGGTTTGGTTTAGCTTGTGATCTCAGGGTTGTGGGATCAAGCCCCACAGCAGGCTCCCACTTTCTCCCTCTTTCTCCCACTCACGCACTCTCTCTCTCTCTCTCAAATAAATAAATCTTAAAAAAAAAAAGAGAGAGAAAGAAACCCCAGTAAACTCTAGGCTGACCCCAATTCAGACAGTCCTCATGGACTGGAACAGGAGCACCTGACTGACTCCAAAGCCACTGCCTTGTGCCCTCAGATCAGCTGCTTTGATAGATTTTTTAAATGTTACCAAGGTATACCTGACATACAACTGCGCATATTTATAAAGTGGACGATTAGAAAAGTTCTGATTTATGTATACACCCGTGAAGCCATCACCACAAAATGTACATGATGAACATGTCCTTCACCCAAAAAAGTTTCCTGGGACTGCTTTGTAATCCCTCCCCTTCCCCAATCAACCACTGATCTGCTTCCTGCCACTTTAGTTTGAATTTTCTAGCATCTTATATAAATGACGACATACAATATGTATTTTTTCTGTCTGGCTGCTTTTTTTGCAGCATAACTATCTTGAGATTCATTCATGTTGTTGCACAGACGAATATTTAATTTCTTCTTATAGGTTTGCAATATTCCATTGTATGGATATGCCACAACGTATCCCTTCACCCAATAATGGATATTTGGGTTATTTCAAGTTTGGAGCTATTTTAAATAAAGCTGCTATGACTATTCATGTGTATCTTTCATGGACATATGATTTCTCTTGAGGAAATACCTGGGAGTATTTCCAGGTATTCCAGTCTCTCCAGAGAGATGGGATGATATAGTAGATGTGCATTTAACTTTTCAAGGAACTTCCAAACTCTTTTCCAAAGTGGTTCCTCGATTTACAAAGCAGCGTAAGAATGTTCTAGGTCCTCACATCCTCCCAACACTGGAAATGGTCAGTCTTTTCAATTTTAGCCTTTATTATGGACGTGTAGTGCCATCACATGGTAGTTCTATTTGAAGTTACCTAATAATTAATGATGTTGAGCATCTGTTCATGTGCTTACTGCCCATATGCGTATCTTCTTTGTTGAAGTATCTTTTCAAATTTTTGCCCATTTTTTGAAAATTGGGCTATTTATTCTCTTATTATTGAGTTTTAACAATTCTTTCTACATTTTGGATATAAGTCCTTGCCAGGAGTTCAATTTCCCCCACTCTGCAGTCCAATTTATCAATTTTTTTTTCTTGTACGTGTTGTGCTTTGGTGTTATATCTAAAAATTCTTTGTCTTATCCATGGTCAGAAAGGTTTTCTCCTTTGTCTACTTCTAGATACTTTATAGTTTTAGGTTTTACATTTGGTTCTATGATCTATTTTGAGTTAATTTTTGTATATGGTAAAAAGTATTGATCAGAGTTTATTTTTTTTTTTTTGCATACAAATATCTAAAATTCCAGTATCATTTGTTGGTAACCTTTACAACTTGTAGAAAATATTGTATACAGTTGACCCTTGAACAATGTGGGGGTTAGGGGCATTGACCATCCCCGTGCAGTTAGAAATCCATGTATGACTTTTAACTCCCCAAAAACTTTATTGCTAGTTGCCTGCTGTTGATTGGAAGTCTTACTGATGACATAAACAAGTAGATTAACACACATTCTGTATTTTATGTATGTTATATACTATATTCTTAAAATAAGCTAGAGAAAAGAAAATGTTCTTAAAATCATAAGGAAAAGCAAATACATTTACACTACAGTATGCCCTGTGTTTATCAAAAAAACATTTGCATGTAACTGGACTGTGCAGTTCAAACCTGTGTTGTTCCAGGCCAACTGTCTAACTAGTAGAATAGAAAATCCAGAAATATATACACAAATCTGTTATGTATATAAATATATTTAGTATATTTGCAAATATGTTTTGTATGTATATTATAAATGTTTTATATATGTATGTATTTGTTTATGTATTTCTGGATTTGTTCTTTTTTTCAAAGCTGTTTTGTCTCTTCTACCTCTTTGCATTTCCCTATGAATTTTAAAATTAAGTTGTCAATTTCTACAAAAAGTGAAAAAGGCTGCTGGGATTTTGATTTAGATTGTGTTGAAAGTATAGATCAATTTTGGGAACACTCATATTTTTAAAATACTGACTTTTCCAATGCATGAACAGTCACTCTCCATTTATTTAGGTCTTAGTTTTTTAATCAATATTTTATAGTTTCAGTGTACAAGTCTTGCACATCTTTTGTCAGATTGATTCCTAACTTCTAATATGTTTTGATGCCATTGCAAATGGTATTGCTTATTTAATTTCAATTTCTGATTACTTGTTAGTATAAAGAAGTGCAGTCCATTTTTATATGTTGATCATGTATCTTGCAAACTGGCTAAATTCATATATTAGTTCTAATAGCTTTTTTATAGACGGCTTTGGATTTTCTTCATGGATGTTCATTTTGTCTATGAATAACTTTGCTTCCTTTTTTCCAACCTGGATGTATTTTATTTCTTTTTCTTCCCGGCTAGGATTCCAGTACAATGTTAAATAAATCAGGGTGGTAAGAGTAAACATCCTTGTCTTGCTTTTGATCTTAGAAAACATTGAGTCTTTTGCCACTAATTTATGGTGTTAACAAGATTTTCATAGATGCCCTTATCAGGATGAGGGAGCTCCCTTCTAAGAGTTCATCAAGAATAAATGTGATTTCGTCAAATGCATTTACTGTATCTTTTGACATGATCTTTTTTCATATGTTAATGTAGTAAATTGATTTTGGAATGTTAATCCAACCTTCCTCAGATATATCATACTTGTTCATGATGCAATATAATTTTTATATAATATTGGATTCAAGTTACTAACATTTTGTAAAGACTTTTTGCAACTAAGTTCACAAAGAATATTGGTTTGTGCTTTTTAAAATATTTTATTTTATCTTGTTTTATCATGGTAAGTGTACTCTTGGTTCCCCATCCCCTATTTCCCCCATTCTCCCACCCACCTCCCCTCTGGTAACCATCAGTTTGTTCTCTATAGTTAGTGTCTTTTTCTTGATTTCTCTCCCTCTCTCTTTTCCTTTGCTCATTTGTTTTGT
The DNA here is from genome assembly GCF_037043125.1 of Eumetopias jubatus. NCBI lineage: Eukaryota > Metazoa > Chordata > Mammalia > Carnivora > Otariidae > Eumetopias > Eumetopias jubatus. Next base: position 4,822,258 of record NW_028274821.1, on the reverse strand, counting down.
TTCTTAAATTCCACATATAAGTGAGATCATATGGATTTGTCTTTCTCTGACTGACTTATTTTGCTTCACATTATACTCTCTAGCTCTATCCATGTGGTTGCAAATGGCAAGATTTCATTCTTTTTTATAGCTGAATAATATTCCTGTGTGTGTGTGTGTGTGTGTGTGTGTGTGTGTTCCACATCTTCTTTATCCATTCATCTGTCGATAGATCCTTGGGCCGCTTTCATAGTTGGGCTATTGTAAATAATGTGGCAATAAACATAGGGGTGCATATATCCCTTTGAATAAGTGTTTTTGGGTAAATACCCAGTAGTGCAATTACTGGATTGTAAGGTAGTTCTATTTTTAACTTTTTGAGAAACCTTCCTTCTCTTTTCCACAGTGACTGTACCAGTTTGCATTCCTACCACCAATGGATGATGAATACATTGTATTCATTTTTCTCCACATTTTTTGTGGAGAAAATACATTTTTTGTGGAGAAAAATACATTTTTCTCCACATCCTTGCCAACACTTGTGGTTTCTTGTGTTTTTTATTTTAGCCATTCTGACAGGTGTGAGGTGGTATATCATTGTAGTTTTGATTTGCATTTCCCGGATGATGAGTGATGTTGAGCATCTTTTCATGTGTCTGTTTGCCACCTGGATGTCCTCTTTGGAGAAATGTCTATTCATGTCTTCTGCCCATTTCTAAATTGGATTATTTGATTTTGGGGTATTGAATTGTATCAGTTCTTTATATATTTTGGATACTAACCCTTTATCAGATGTGCCATTTGCAAATATCTTCTATTCAGTAGATTGCCTTTTAGTTTTGTTGATAGTTGCGTTTGCCATGCAGAAACTTTTTTTTTTTTTTATGTAGTCCCAACAGTTTATTTTTGCTTTTCTTTACCTTGCCTCAGGAGACATACCTAAAAAAGAGTTACTTCAGCTAATGTCAGAGAAATTATTGCCTAAGCTCTCTTCAAGGAGTTTTATGGCTTCAGGTCTCACACTGAGGTCTTTAATCCCTTTTGAGTCTATTTTTGCAGATAGTGAAAGATAGTGGCCCAGTTTCATTCTTTTGCACGTGACTGTCCAGTTTTCCCAACATCGTTTGTTGAAGACACGGTCTTTTTCCTGTTGTATATTCCTTCCTCCCTTGTCAAAGTTTAATTGGCCATATAATTATGGGTTTATTTCTGGGTTTTCTGTTCTATTCAGTTGATCTATGTGCCTATTTGTATGCCAGTACCATACTGTTTTAATTAGTACTGTTTTCTAATAGAACTTGAAATCTAGAATTGTGATATTTCCAATTTTTTCTTTTTCAAGATTGCTTTGGCTGTTCGAGGTCTTTTGTGGTTCCATACAAATTGTAGGACTGTTTGTTCTAGTTCTGTGAAAAATGCTATTGACATTTTGATAGGGATTGCATTAAGTCCGTAGATTGCTTTCGGGTAGTATAGGCATTTTAACAATATTTGTTCTTCAATCCAAAAGCATGGAATATCCTTCCATTTCTTTGCATTGTCTTGAATTTCTTTCATCAGCATTTTCTAAGGGTACAGGTCTTTTACTTCTTTGGATAAGTTCATTCCCAGATATTATCTTGTCTTTGGTGCAGTTGTTAATGGGATTATTTTTTTTAATTTCACTTTCTACTGCTTCATTATTAGTATATAGGAATGCAACAGATTTCTGTACATTGATTTTGTATCCTGTGACTTTACCAAATTCATTTATCAACTCTACCAGTTTTTTGGTGGAGTCTTTAGGGCTTTCTATACATAACATCATGTCTTACGCAAATAGCGAGAGTTTTACTTCTTCTTTACCAATTTGGATTTTATTTCTCTATGTTGCCTGATTGCTTCCTGACCTTAGGGCAGAAGCTCTCAGTTTTTCACCATTGAGTCTGATGTTGGTTGTGGTTTTTCCAAATAAGGCCTTTATTATGTTGAGCTATATTCCCTCTAGACCTATTTTGCAGAGCGTTTTTTATCATGAATGGAAATTGTACTTTGTCAAATGCTTTTTCTGTATCTATTGAAATGATCACATGAGTTTCACCCTTTCTGTTAGTGATATGACGTATCATGTTGATTGTTTTGTGAATAGTGAACCACCATTGTGTCCCAAAAATAAATCCTACTTGACGTGTACTGTCTGACTTTTTTAATGTATTATTGGATTAGATTTGCTAATATTTTGTTGAAGAAATTTGCATCTATATTCATGAGAGATACTGGCCTGTAATTCTCTTTTTTTGTGGTATCTTTATCTGGTTTTGTTATCACAGTGATACTGGCCTCATAGAAGGCATTTGGAAGTTTTCCTTCCTCTTGTATTTTTTGGAATAGTTTGAGAAGAAAGGTTTGTAGTTTTCTTGTAATGTCTTTGTCTGGGTTTGGTATCAAGGTAATGCAGTTCCATAAAATGAGTTAGGAACCTGCTCCTCAATTTCCTGGAAAATTTTATGTAGAATTGGTATTGTGTGTTCCTTAGACATTCAATTAAAAAAAAAAAATACCTCAGTGAAACTATTTGGACTTGGAATTTTCTATAATGTTTAATTAAAATTGAATTACTTAATAGATACAGAGTTACTCAGTTATCTCGAGGTTTCCAGTCTGGCTGGTTGGAACAGGCACTCTTCTCTCTAATCTTTCAGGTGGTTCTTTCACTGGCATCTGGTAGTTTCCTCACATGCATGTGCTGATCAGTAATTTGCTGACTCCTTGAATGAGATCTTCTGTAGATCCCTGGAGATTTCTCTGTCTCTCCCTGTCAGCTCCATGTCTTCAACTCTAGGAGTCTACCTGGCTCTGCCTGGAATTCCACTTCCTGTGTTATGTCCTAGAAACTCTCACAGGGCAGTAACTTGAGGCAAATATAGAGATCACCTCATATGTTTACACTTTTTAGGAGTCACTGCCTTTTATTATCTGATGTCCAGCACCTTAAATCAGTTTCTTGGTTGTTTCAGAGGGAAGGTTAAATATGGTCCCTGTAACAGGGGACTCCATTTAAAAAAAAAAAAAATTCTTTTTAGTAATCTCTACACCCAATATGGGGCTCAAACTCACAACCCCGAGATCGAGTCACATGCTTTTCTGACTGGGCCAGTCCCGCACCCTGAGCCCCTGTTACTCCACTTTGGTTGAAAGTAGAAGTCTGTTTGATCTGGCTCACTTGATGATTTTCTGCTGCTTCAACACCTAAAACTAACTTATATCTTTCCCCCAATATGATCATTCTCCATTATAACTTTACTGCTGTTACCCTTTCTCATTCTTCATGACTTAAAACCTCGGTACCATCTATTATTGTTACTCTTTTCTTCATTTTCCTTTCTCTGTGAGATCACTTTAGTAGTATTTCTTGTACCCATCTCTTCTTTTGTAATTCTGGAGCCATCACATTAGCGCAGACACTCATTCAATCTGAAGAAAGGACGATCGCAAGCTGGACTTGACTCCAGCATTGCTTTCATTTCCCATCCCCAACACCAAACACTCTCTCTCTCTCACATAAAAAATAAATCTACTGCCAGACTAATCTTTCAAAGTCACCTTCAAGATAATCTGGTTTCCTGTGCCAGTTATTCAAGGTACTATCAAATTTCTGACAAGGGTGACATTAACTAGTGTGAAGAATATAGAACAGAGTTTTTGAGTAAGGAATCAAAATAAGACAGGACAAATATGGAGACCCAAATAATCTGTGATAGAACATTCAGGCAGAGCATATCATCATGGTGCAGGTGATACCTGGAGCCACAGGAAATGATGGGATCACCTTGGATGTATGCAGAGGGGGAAGAGTAAAAGGCCAAGGAGAGATACCCAGATACACTAAGAGGAATGTGCAAAGGGACTTAAGAGATTCAGAATGGGGGGGGGGGGAGAACATATTATTTCATCTCTTTCAATAAGATACACTTGCTACAAGTTCACTGATTCAATGATTCAATAATTCAATAATTACTTAATAATAAACACTTAAACATCTGCAAAAATGGCAGAGTAAAGATCTCTGAAGATTCTCTCCTTCATAAAAAAAAAAGAGGGAAAAAACTGGTAATATTAATCAAAAATCAAATTTTTCAGAACTCTATAACCAGAGTTTGTGGCAATCTGAGGAGGATTTATTCAAGAAAAACAGCTAAATCTTGGTGGGAATCATGAGCTTTGTGGTGATTTAACTTGCCCTAGTTGCATGCTCCATTTTCCAGCTCCTCAGTAGCCTTGAAAAATGGCAGCCTATTTACAGTGCATCCTAGAAGCCCATGGATACTGGGGGGAGCAGAAAAGAGGAGGAGGTATTAGAAAGAAACTGGTGTATTTGACTTAACTCAAAGCTCTCCAAGTTTGAAAAATCTATCCCCAAGGGGCATTTATAGAAAACAACTACCAGGAAGCATCTCAACTACACAGCTGCCTAGGCAGTGTTTAACAATGGGGGAAAAAAAGAGATTAATCAAAAATCTTGAAAAGATAAGATAGGACGTGAGATGTCCGTAGGGTCTTTGAAAAGCTCGGGCATGTTGCTAAGAATCTAGATGTCGATGCACATGTATAGGGCTATGAACATTCCTCGGGCTGTACCATACTCAGGAAAGACCTGAGAAGGCCATAAGTTCTCACTTCTTGCTGACTTGGATGTGTAGATTAATGTTTTACATCAAATTTGGGAAGTTTTCAGCCATTATTTCTTTCATTATTCTTAAGGACTTGAGTAAGTAGAAAGTAAAAGCTAGGACAATGTTGTCAACTGCCTGGCTGAGTACTGAAGGAGTGCCCCAATTTGCACACAAAGCCCTTCAGCAAAGACTGGGAGATATAATGGATCCAGATGCTTAAAAAAAATCTCTGCACAGTCATTAGCTGACGATGAAGCTAACAAAGTAGCGACTTCAGTGACCACACATGACAAAGAATAAAGACTTTACAGATTAGTTCAGAAAAGTCACCAAAGAAACAAACAACAATTACAAGTAACAACAACAACAAATCCTGGAGAGGAGGTGGAATTTGATTACCAGAGTTGCCAATTTCATTAATTAAAATATCCACTTTTTAAGAAAAATTTATAAGACATGCAAAGAAACACAAAAGTTTGACCAATACACAGGAAAAATGCAGCCAGCAGAAACTGTTCCCCAGGAAACCCATATGTTGAATTGATTAGACAAAGATTTAAATCAGCTATTTTAAATATGTTTGAAGACCTAAAGGAAGCCACGGCTAAAGAACTAAAGAAAATTATAAGAATGATGTCTTGCCAAATAGAAAATATCAATAAGGAATCCAAAATTGTAAAAAAAAGAACCAAATAGAAATTCTGAAGTTGAAGAGTAAAATAACTGAAATGAAAAATTCACTAGTGGGGGTCAAAAACAGATTTGAGTAAGCAGAAGACAAAAATCACTGAACCTGAAGATAGGTCAGTTAATATTATCCAATCTAAGAAAAAGAAAGCAAAACGAATGAAGAAAAATGAACAGAGCCTCAGAGACCTGCAGGACATCATAAATAATACTAAGATACACATCATGGGAATCCCAAAGTTAGAGACGAGACGAAGGGGGGCAAAAGGAGTAATTAGATGAAGATCTTAACTCAATAACCTAACTTTCCACCTTAGTTACCTAGAAAAAAGAGCAAACTAAACCCAGAATAAACAGAAGGAAGGAAGTAACAAAGAAAGAGTGGAAATTAATAAAACAGAACATAGAAAAACAAGAGAAAATCAAGAAAAGCAAAATTCGGTTCTTTAAAAAGATTAATAAAATTGGCAAGCTTTTAGCTAAACCAAGAAAAAAATGAGAGAAGATTCAAATTACTAAAATCAGAAATGAGAGAGGGAACATACCTAACCGACCTTTCAGAAATTAAAAGAAGTATAAGGGAATACTATGAACAATGACATGCCAAAAAAATTAGAAAATATAAAAGAATAGAAAAATTCCTAGGAAACAAAAGTATTAAAGCTAACTCAGGAGGCTATAGAAATCTGAATGGATTTATAACAAGTAGAGATTGAGATAGTCATCAGAAAACTTCCCATAAATAAAAGTTCAAGACCAGATGGTTTCATTAGTGAATTCTATCAAACATATTTAATACAAATCCTTCACAAATTCTTCCAAAAAAATAAGAGGGGAAAGAGTACTTTCCAATGCATTCTGAGGCCATTATTACTCTAACACCAAAACCAGGCAAAAATATCTAATAAAAGAAAACTATAGACCAATATTCTGTATTAATACAGATGGAAAAGTCCTCAATAAATTTGCAGCTAATCCAATCCAGCAGCATGTAAAAAGGATATTCCTATTTTTCTCACAACATAACCAAGCGGGATTTATCCCAGGAATGTAAGGTAGGTTCTATATTTAAAAAATCAATCGTGTAATACACCATAATAAAAGGGAAAAAAACCATATGACTCCCTCGATAGACACAGCAAAAGCATTTGTCAAAATCCAACACCCTTTCCCGATAAAAACACTTAACAAACTAAGAATAGATGGGAATTTCCTCAACCTAAAAAAGGGCATAAGCCGTAAAAAGTAATGAAATATGGATACAGGCGGCATGGAGGAAACTTGAAAACAGTATGCTCAGTGAAGGAAGCCAAAGGCAAACTTCACATATGATTCCATTTATGTGAAATAACCAGAGTGGGCAAATCCGTAGAGACAGAAATAGATTCGTGGTTGCCAGGGGCTTGGGGCAAGGGAGAATGTAGAATGACTGCTAATGCATACATGGTTTCTTTTTGGCATGATGAAAATGTTCTAAAATTAGATTGTGGTGATGGTTGTATAACCTTGTGAACATACTAAAAACTGGTGAATTGCACACTTTAAAATGGTGACATTTATGGTGTGTGAATTACATCTCACTATGAAGTGTCTGGTTTTGAGATGCTATTTTTTCTCTTGCCGCAGACACACACACACACACACACACACACTCACACACACACACACACACACACACACACACAAAGAAGATAACTTTTGAGTAAAAAACTCTTAGAAATATCGCCCTGAATTATAATCCATACCTTAAGGGTGGTGATGCAAACTTTAGACAAAAATCTTCTATTTTGAAGTTTACATGGCAATGGAGAAAATTAGGAAGTTTAACATAAAGTTAAATTTTAATGACAACAGTATTTAAAGAAAATATCAGAAACCATTTTTATTCCCATTTTTTTTAATTAAAAAAAATCTCTCTTTCAAAGCTTACCTCATGTCAATCACTTGACTCACGACAACGTTGGGTTTTGAGTCTTTTTCTTCATCCATATTATACAGGAAGAGCTTGAAGTCACAAACTATAGCTAGTGCTCTCTGCCATCCTTTCTTCAGCCCTGCTTTCTTTGGGATCTTTAGTTTTGATTTTAAAAAACAACAACAACAACAACAACAACAACAAATAAAAACAATCCGAGCTGAAACATCAAATACTATCCAACTATTACATATAAAATTAAAATAATAAATGTGTTATCAATCTGTCACTTTTCTTGTTAAAGATGTGGAACAGAACTGTCTATAACATAATTGAAATTTTTAAAAACAAGGGAATTCCTTTAAGACTGAATATCTCTTGTGAAAATAAAATTGACACTTGTCTCTTTGTCTCTGGTAACATTAAATTCAAATTTGGTAACACCATGCCTCAAATTCAACTCAGATTTTAAATATTTCTCAGAAAGGTTATTTTACTTTTAGTCTCAAAATTTGTCATTGCTGACTGGAATTCAAAGTTCCATTATTAGTTTTCAACATTTGTTCATCACAGGGTGAGGTTTGCACAGAAAGCTTTTAACATTTAAAAATATCCTATTGGGGACAGCTAAATTTTGTTCTCAAACTAGCTTCTCAGGGTGGAACAAATATGTTGATTTGCATATGATTTGTATTGTGTAACCTGTTACAAATATTATATAACTCTTTTTTACAAATGTGCTCACAGAGTGTAAGGTGATTAATAAACTTATCTAGAGTTCATCTAAACCCCAAATATTGACACTTACCCAGACATGGCCCTCATAGGCTGTTCCTATGCCTTCCTGTGCATCTAGACAGAGGGCACCTTTCTCCTGTTGAGAAGGCACGGGACAAGCTCTTGGAGCTTTTTCTACACAGGTTGTGTGACATGAGAATCCACATGCTTTTTGAAGGGAATAAAGAGACATGATAGCAGGAAACACAATGGTTTTACTCCCTCACCCCCCTCTGCAGTTCTGTCTGCTCTTAGAGGGGTCAAAATGCTAAAAACTACATTTTCCAGACTCCTTGCAGCTGAGTTTTGGCCCTGATTGAAGTTCCACTAGTAAGAGGACTTTCTGTAAGACTGAGCTGAGCCAGGCGGGGAGAGGTGCAGGATGCAGACCACCCACTTTACTAAATGGATCCAGCCCGGAGGGCTGTGAGGTCCCAGCTGCCGTGGTGGCCTTATCCTGTGGGTGATGTCCTGATTCGGCACACTGCAAGTTGCAGGGCCTTTCCTGATCCTGGCAGAAGTAGCAGGGTCTGGGAGCTGCCCCCGTGGTGGCTGCTTCCTGATTTTGTCATCTTTTTCTGACCCTAGTAGCAGCTGTCCCGGGCTAGGCAGAGACCTAGCCACGCTGGAGGCAGGAGACGCTCCTGAGCACTCAGCTCAGAGCCTGCCCTCTCAGCCCTGGAACGATATTATACTTATAATATATATCATTTATAATCCCCCACTTTAAACCCTGTTTTGTTTCACGCACTAGGTTGCGATTACGGTTAGGGCGCCTCCAACCGCGGCAGTGCTGAGGGCGGGAAAGTTGTCCCCCTTAGTGCCGTGTCCTGGACTGAGCGCTGGACAGGACCGGCTAAGGGAAGCCACGGCACAGGGTCTGCTCCCTAGAAGTTTCCCTCATTCCTTGCCCAAGGGCACAGTGATCCACTGTTCGGTATCTCCAAAAGCACATTGCTCCCTTACAATAATGTTTACCACAATAAATTAAATGAGTTGAATAAAGCAATTACAACTCACCGATAAAAGTGTTCCATTTCCCTGCCACATAAACTAGTGAATTTGGTCCTCGTGCTCTACCAGTGCTACAGAGAACAAAATATAGCGAAATGCATGTTCTTAGTAGATATGGCCCTGCCTGCAGGCTACACAACAGGACCTCCGAGGACAGCGTTCACAGGCTGAAAAGCCTGGAGTCACACAGTGCCAAGGTCCCCCCAGACATTCCCAGTGGCCATGGGTCCAGTCTTTCCAATATGAAACAGATTCAGAGAGATTTTTAGCAAAGGGATCGCTTTACTGCCATGCTTCTGTAATTCAGAGAACAAAATTTTCGCTTAACAACGTATTGCAAATCTCGTGTGTTGACATCATATCCCCCCGTGTGGTGGTACTCGGAGGTGGGACCTGTGCGAGGCGCTCAGGAACTGAGGGTGGAACCCTCATGAACGGGAGGGATGCTCTCACGAAAGAGGCCCCAGAAAGTTCCCAGGCCCCTTTGCCCTGTGAGGGTACAATCAGCAGCCAGCTGTCTGCCCCCCTGAAGGGAGCTCTCACCAGAACCGGACCATGCTGGCCCCCTCATCCCAGACTTCTGGCCTGTGAGCCATTCATTTGTGTGTTAACGCGCCACCCAGGGTGTGTGCTTTGCCGGCAGCCCCGGCGGCCGAGGGCACGCGAGTATAGAGATGCCTGCCGGCCCTGGCCCCCCCACACCTCTCTTCCCCGGCTCTTACCGTCACAGGCACAGCCTTGTCTTATCAAACCCACCATCAGAGACGTGCACTGGTGACACTTGGTGGGGGCAGTGAAGGATGTGAGGAAAAACCGGTGGCTCTTACTCTACAAGACAGACCAACCAAGCACTGAGGGTGAAATAACATGGAAGAGGTGATTCTGGTCACAAATCCTTGCCCCAAATATCATTTTATGCACAAAGAAAAGCAGCTCCCCCACTTTCTCACCAGAATGGAAGATTTTTGTCCCCTTATTACTTCATAATTAGGAAATGTTGAGCAAGAGATCCAAAAAACATTACCAAGAAGAGGAAGAAGAGGAGGAGAATTGTATTCATTAATACTGTTTGGAAACAAATACATCAAGCCTGGCTTTTATTTGGGCCAATATATCCTGAACCTTGCAAAGATGCTTTCTCGCCTGACAGATTCTTCAATTGTTTCCTTATCAGTGGGTGGAGTGAGAATTGCCTTTGTGTATATACTTTAACGAGGAAGGGTAAGCAAAAAATAACATGGTTTTTATACCTTCTTTGGAAGGAAAGGATAATTTCAAAATTTTCTCTCTCTAGCAAATCATGTGTTTCATTTTCTAATGTCAATAAAAAAATAATCATGAATTGGAAGGTCCAGTGACGCAGGCTATGCCCTCCTCTCTGAGACAGAGGGCATCTGGAAATTTCTAACTGAAACCCCAACGAGGAAACCTGCAAATGCCGTCACAGAATTAGCAACAAATCAGTCACCCACCGAGGACTATCCATTTCTTGATCATGCCTCTTTGTTATCATAAGTTAGCAATAAGTAAATCCTAACAAACTCTGGCTTCTCCAAACACTAGTTTGCAAGTTTGCTCTCCTTTGTATATCTTTTTCCTCGTCGTAAAGTGGACAAAAGGGCAGCGTCTGCAGGCCCTGCCGTGGGCAGTGTGTGTGGACTGGGCTCCCTGCACCCTCTTCAGGTCTTCAGTTTGCCCTCATTTGCAGAGCGGCACATCACCCTCCCCTCCTGGGGCACCTGGTGCCTCCAATCCCTGAGTCTTTCTAGGCTTCCAGGGGACCGGGGGACCGACTGTCTTGTGACTCTTCGGTAGGCCCTCCCCATCACTTGGCATGCAGATTTCTCAGCTCTGCTAACCTCACCCAGGCTTTCATCTTCCAACCTTGTGCCGACTTATTTGCCTGTTCTTTTTTCTCCCTTTATTGGCTTTCATTAGAAAGCAGAGATGTATGCCTTTTTTAATATACTGTGATTAACCACAAGTCCCCAGGGGAAAAAGGGAAGGAAAACAGGAGAGAAGAAAATAAAATACTTTTGATACTCTAATTGATACTGCCTTATAATACATTAATTTCGACAAAATCCTCATCATGTGTATTTTTTTCTTAGTTTTAATATATATTTTTGTTGATCTCGGCATATAAATATCTTCTATTTCTTTTCTAGATATTCATTATATAACAGAGATAACCTGTATTATTTTATATATTTACCTTATGTTCAAATTACCTTATTAATTTTAGTAGGTTTTTGGTTGTTTTTTTTAAACCAGAGTCTCTTAGGTGTTGTGGGCAAACAATCATATCACTCTTATGAAAGACTTTTATGTTCCAATGTTTATTCCCGTCATTTTATTTTCATTTTTATTGCATTGCTTAGAAACTACTGAATACTAATGGTGATATGGGGTAATTTTATACCGTTCCTGGTTTTAATTGAAAAGATTTAGTGTTTCATCATTTATGATAATATTTGCCATCAGGTTTGGGAAAACAGGTTTATTGTATTTATGAATTTTCTTCTTATTGCTATTTGTTACAGCCTCTGGTTACTTATTGCTAATAAAGAGGAATGCTTTGAATATTTTGGTCATTTTTAATTATTTGTTAAATAGGCAGTATATCGATTCAAAAACCAAAGGCTTTCTCTCCTCCAAAATTATAAGACTTTCTAGTACATTTCTAGTGCTTACGTGGTTTCAGTTTTACATTTGAATTACGGCTGAATTTAGAATTTATCTGGGAGTAAGTTATGAGATACAGCATATGAATCCCTTGAGCAGATTTCAAGGCAAAACTCGATTAATTAGTTTACCATCATCTATAATTTCTGAATGAGACTTGACAGACACAACAAAGCCCATTTAATAGAAAAGACGTTCCCCTGAAATTGTCACTAAATGTTTTACCCTTGTATTGGCTGTATTCAAACCTTAAGAAGATTTTTACAGTGGAATTTTCTGTTGTGTAAATTTTTAAATCTGATCGGAGGTTTGATGAATGTGACTGCAAAAAAATTTTGATAAATGCCAAGACAGTAACAGCAAAACCAATTTATTCTCATTTTGAAAGGAACTCGCTAAGCTTATAATTAAATCACGTACCTTGGTTGGAAAGAGGATACTACTATGACATTCTTTTCTCTTTATTGTTGGTGTGTGAACCGGTAGATGAGCAGAATCTACAATCTGAATCAAGGAAATGAAAGTAAACAAGGGCAAGTTACATCTATCTCCAAAATTATAAAAATTAAATAATTCCTCAAGTGAGGCAAAAGAATTATACTTGTTAATAGACAAAAACATAGTAAAATTAAAATTCTTACAGTGGTGAAAAGATATTTTAAGTAATTTAGATATATGCTTCACTTTTTACAAACAAAATATATGTATATTTTATACAATTTATTGCAGGTTGGCTATTTTAAAATATTATAGCATAGCATGTGTACTACATTAAAAGAATGCTAATCATAAGTATATTTGAAAGGGACTTTTACTAAGTAGATATATGATCAGAATCCTCAAAAGACTCTTTGAAATACCTGATTTATAAGTGTAAATGGGGGTTTTATGGCTGTACACATATAGAAATATATTAAAATCAATTACAGAGGGTTCAGCAAGATTTTGTGAGTACTAACTATCTAAAGATATTCTTAGGTAATCTAGATCACCTTTATGTAGTTAGACTTCAACAACTATATAAAATTTTGCTGTTTATATGATATAAAACATTTCTTTCCTGGGAACGAATAGAAAATAATTCTTGAAATGGGAAGAATTGGATGCTTGTGGGTGTTACTGGGAAGTACAGCCCAGTTGTAAGGAAGATGTTAAGTGGTTGAGCAGAAGATGTAAGTATACAGATTTGATGAACGTCCCTCCTTTCAGGATGGCAGATACCATGGAGAAAACATACAAGTTTGGTAGTAAATGCAGGAGACCCAGGACATTTGCCAAATTTACAAAAATACTTTAAAAAGTTGATGGTGTTTCACTCCTTTTACTATATATCCCATTAAATAGACTTTTTCATATGAATTTATAAAAACGAATATGATAAAGATTCCCTCTTAAAAATCTTAGATACATGTATTGATGAATTACCCTTGCTTTAGCTTTCTTTTGTTTAAAAAGAGACTATCTTCAGTCTAAAGAAGAGATGCCACATCATACCAGTTGATACAAAAGCATTTGACAAATTCAACATCTATTCATGATAAAACTCTCAACAGACTAGGAGTAGGAAGCACTTCCTTAGTCTGATAAAAGGCCTCTACAAAAAAACAAAGGCAAGCATTACCACTCAGGATGAAAAAGCTACAAAAAAACAAAGGCAGGCATTACCACTCAGGATTAAAAATCAAATGCTTTCACTGAAGAATGAAAACAAGGCAAGAATGACCACTACCACCACACTTATTCAACATCAAGCTGAAAACCCTAGCCAGTGTGCCAGGCAGAATTAGAAAAGATAGGTACACATGTTAGGAAGAAAGCAAACTGTCCTATTTGCAGAGGGCATGATTGTATGCACAGAAAACTCCAGGGAATGTCAAAGGAAAAAAAATCTTGAACTACTAAGTTTGGTAAGATCCTATGACACAAAGTGTATTTCTCTGTAACACCAATAAATAATTGGAAACTGTTTTTGTTTTTTTTTTTACTAAGACAATTTTTCAGAACCGTTTAAGGTTCACAGAAATCGAGGGGAAAGTACAGAAATTTCCCAAGTATTCCCTGCCCCCACACATGCATAGCCTCCCCAGTTATCAACAACCCTCACCAGAATTAGAATCAATGAAATACTGACTCATCATAATCACTCAAAGTCCATAGTTTGCATTAGGGTTCACTCTTGGTGTTGTACATTCTGTGGTTTTGGACAAATGTATAGGCATGTATCCACCATTATGGTATCGTACAGAGTATTTTCACAGCCTTGAAAATCCTCTGTGCTTCACCTATTCATCCCTTCTCCCTCAAACTATGGCAACCACTGATCTTTTCACTATACCCATGGTTTTGCCTTTTTCAAATGTCATATGGTTGGAATCGTACAGTATGAAGACTTTTCAGATTAGCTCTTTTACTTATTAATAATTTAAGGTCTCCTCATGTCTTTTCATGGCTTAATAATTCATTTCTTTTTAGTAGTGAATAATGTTCCCTTGTCTGGAGGTACCATTTATCCATTCACCTGCTGAAGGACGTCTTGGTTGCTTCCAAGTTGTGGAATTTATGAGTAAAGCTGCTATAAACACCCATGTATATAATTCGATATGGAGATCAGTTTTTGGTTTTTTTTTTTAAGTAAATATCAAGGAGTATAGGTGCAGGGTAGTACATGGTAAGAGTATGTTTAGATTTGTAAGAAACTGCCAGACTGTCTTCCAAAGTGGCTGTACCACTCAGCAGCAATGATGAGAGTTGCTATTGCTGCACTGGCATTTGGTGTTGTCAGCGTTCCAGATTTTGGCCATTCTGATAGGTGTGTAGTGGTATCTTGTTGTTTTAATATGTACTTCTCTGATGACGTATGATTGGAAGCATATTCTCATATGCATATTTGTAATCCACCTATCTTCTTTGTTGAAGTACCTATTTAGGTCTTTGGCTCATTTTTAATTGAGTTGTTTTTTTATTGTTGAGTTTTAAGAGTTCTTTGTATATTTTGGATAATAGTTTAAATTTGTCTTTTGCAAATATTTTCTCCCAATCTGTCACTTGTCTTTGCCTTCTCTTGACATTGTCTTTTACACAGGAGTTTTTAATTTTAATGGAGTCCAGCTTATCTTTTGATATTGTATCTAAAAATCATTGCCAAACTCAAGGTCATCCAGATTTTCTCCTATGATATCTTCAGTGAGTTTTATAGTTTTGCATTTTACATTTAGATCTATGATCCATTTTGAGTTAACTTTTGTGAAGAGTGTAAGGTTTGTGTCTAGATTCATTCTTTTGCATGTGGATGTCCTGTTGTTCCAGCACTGTTTGTTGAAAGACTATCTTTGCTCCATTGTTTTGCTTTTGCTCTTTTGTCAAGGATCAGTTGATTATATTTATGTGGGTCTATTTCTGGGCTTTCTTTTCTGTCTCATTGATCTATTTGTCTATTCTTTTACCAATACCACACTGTCTTGATTACTGTAGCTTTTATAGTAAATGTTGACATTGGGTAGCATCCGTCCCCCAACTTTGTTCTTCCCCTTCAATATTATGTTGGTTATTCTTGGTCTTTTGTCTCTCTGTATAAACTATAAAATCAATTTGTCAATATCCACAAAATAACTTGCCAGAATTTTGACTGGGATTGCACTGCATCTATAGGAAAGTGCTTTTTAAGTACTATTTAAATACTATTTACAGTACCTCTAAAATTTAAATATATATATATAACTAAATAAGTAAATATATATTTACATATATATGTAAATAAGCCTAACAAAACATGCACAGGGTCTGTTGACTGACAACTACCAAGCACTGATGAAAGAAATTAAAGAAGCCCTAAATACATGGAATGACAGATCGTGTTCATGAGTTGGAAGATGCCATGTAGTTAGTATATTAATTCTCATTAATCTATTCATTTAATGCAATACCAATCAAAATCCCAGAAAGAGTGTTTGTAGATACGGACGAGTAGATTCTAATTTTTATATGGACTCAAAGAAACTAGAATAACTGAAGCATTTTTTAAAAACTTGTAAAATATATTAAAATATATATAAAAGATATTTTTTAAGTATTTAAAATATATATATAAAATATAAAAGAAATGGAAGATATAAAGAAGAACCCGTGGAATTTGAGAAATTAAAAAAATACAATAATCATTATTAAAATATCAATGGATGGCCCAATAAAAAAATGAAGAGGACAGAGGGAAGAATTTGTCAACTTGATAGAACAATATCAGTTATCCTATGTGAACATCAGAGAGAAAACAGACAGGAAAAATAGGACTATTACCAAAGATCTAACATCAGAATCCCAGAAGGAGAATATAAAGAATGAGGCTGAGAAAGTACTCAGAGAAATAATGTCTGAAAATTTCCTGAGTTTGCCTAAAGACATAGTAGATTCAAGAAGCTGACGGAATTCCAAATAGGATAAACCCAAAGAAATACATGGAAGACACAATGTAGTAAAACTTCTGGAAACTAAAGGCAAAAAATTGAATTAAAAAAAATAATAATGAAAACAGCCAGAGAGCAACAACATATTAAATGCACGCTGCTAAATGAAAGAAGCCAATCTGAAAAAAGCTGTATGATTCCAACTATCTGACAGTGGAAAAAGCAAAGCTACGAAGATAGGAGAAAGATCGGTGGTTTCCAGGATTTCAGGCGGAGGGAGGAAGGGAAGAATCGGTGGAGCACAGGAATTGTTAAGACAGTGAAAGTGCACTTATATGATACTGTCGTGATAGATACATGTCATTGTCCATTTGTCATTTATCCCGTTGTACATCTGTAAAATGTATAATCCAAAATGTGAACCTGAACGATAGGCTTTAGTTAATAATAATGGCTCATAACTGTAACAAAATGTACCACACTTTTGGTGTTGGTACATAAATTGTTAACAATGGAAGTTGTTAATAATGGAAGACACTGGGACAGGGGCGGGGGTGGGGTGGGTGGTGGTGAGACAGGTAAGTAAGAACTTTGTATTTGCCACTAAATTTTTCTGTGAATGTAAAACTACCCCCAAATAAAGTCCATTAATTTTTTCTAAAGATTTTATTTTTAAGAGGCACCTGGGTGGCTCAGTCGGTTAAGCATCTGCCTTTGGCTCAGGTCATGACCCCAGGGTCCTGGCCACACTGGGCTCCTTGCTCAGCAGGGAGCCTGCTTCTCTCTCTCTCTCCCTCTGCCCCTCCCCCTGCCTATGCTCTCTCTCTCTCGCTATCTCTCTCTCTCTCTCTCTCTCTCTCTCTCTGTCAAATAAATAAATAAAATCTTAAAAAAAAAGATTTTATTTTTAAATAATCTCTACACCCAGTGTGCAGCTCAAACCTACAACCCTGAGATCAAGAGTTGCATGCTCTACTGACTGAGCCAGCCAGGTGCCCCTAAAGCCCACTAATTTTTTTAAGTGATTTGTAAATCAAAACAGTCACAAAATCTCTAAGAGAACTTGTCTGCAGTATACTTAGGATAGCTACAGTAAGTTCTCTACAAGAAAGGAAATGAAGGAATCAAATGGGAAGAGTGAAAATGTGGGTACATAGGATAGTGTGTGTGTGTGTGTTTTTTTTAGAAACCATTCAACCGGTGTCCCTCCCTCTTACTCCCCCAAAGGAGGAGAAAAACGATCATCAATGGCAAAGGGCAGCTGGAGAAGCTTCACGCTCAGGAAGGGACACTGTCTCCTCCTTGTGGTTTCGAGTACTCCACACATTCGGAGAAACTCTCTAGTAACAAACTATAGAAATGAAACTATAGAAATGATCCCTGAAAGTATAGTCTTGATAAATTTTCTAAATTATGTTAGATGGTTGAAGCAAACATTATAACACTGTCTAATATCCCTCTGTGCATAGAGAGAAATATGTAACACAATTATATTACAAATGGGGAAGAGTAAAATGATGTGCAGGGAGGTGAAGTTGACACACTTGATTTGATCAGATAAAATGTTGTTGACACGATATAGTAGTAAATTATGTATCCATAATGAAATCTCTTAAATGAAATGGCCCAATTTCTCCAAAAGTACAAACTACCACAACTCAGCCAATATGAGATAAGTAATTTGAATAGCCTGATAACTATTAAAGAAATCAAATTTATAATTTAAAAACTCCCAGAAAGGAATCTCCAGAATAGCTTTATTGAAAACTTATAGCAAATGTTTAAAAAATAATTATCAATAATTCTCCATAATTTTTTTTTACAAAATAAAAGAGAATACTTCCCAACACATTCTATAAAGCCAGTATTACTATGATGGCAAAATCAGACAAGCACAGTACACACATGAAAATACTACTGACCAACATTCTGGATTAATGTGGATACAAAAGTCTAAGAGCATATTAGCAAATAGAATTCCACAGTATATACAAAGCATATACATTATGAGTGTTGTGTTTATTTCAAGAAAGTAAACATGATCCAATATTTGAAAATCAATCAGTGTTATCTATCATATTAACAGGCTAACAGAAAGCTCATGAGATAATACATTAATGCAGAAGAAGCATTTGACAGAACTTAACATCCATTTGTGATAAAAACTCTCCACAACCTAGGAAGGGAGACACTTCCTCAAATTGATAAAGAGCATCTACAAAAATCCTACAGCTAACTACCATCATAATTAATGGTGAAAGATTGAATTGTTTTCCCTTAATATGAGTACAAGAGATGTCCATTCTTATCAGATAGCAGTAGAAGTTCTTGCCAGGGCAGTAGGGCAAGAAAAGGAAAGAAAAGTCATACAGATTAGGAAGGAAGCTATTTTCAGATGACACGATCATAGAATAGTCCAAGGAATCTGCACGCGCGCACACACACACACACACACACACACACACACACACACAAACGTCCTAGAAATTAATGAGCTTAGCAAGTTCTCAAGTTACAAGATCAGCATACAAAAATCAATTGTACTTCAACAATACTAGCAACAAATACATGTAAATTGAAGCTAAAAGTATAGTACCATCTACAATTGCTAAAAAAAAAAATACTTAGCTATAAATCTCACAAAACACATCCAAGACTTGTGTGCTCAAAACCACAAAATGCTGTTGAGAAGAGTCCAAGAATATCTGAATAAGTGGCGAGGCATACTGAGTTCATGAATTGGAAGACTCAGCATAGGAAAGATGCCAATTCTCTCTAGATTAAATACAGGTTTAATGCGGCTTCTCTCAAAATACTAGTACTGTAAGGCTTTGTTATAGATATAAACAATATTATTCTAAAATTTATGTGGGAAGAGGATATATGGATATTTATTCACAGATGACATGATCATATCTGAAGAAAGAAAAGCTCCATTTGTAATAGCATGGAAAAGAAAAAAAAAATGCTTAGGAATAAACTTAACCATGGAGGCAAACAACTTGTTCACTGTAAACTACAAGACATTGGTGAAGGAAATCCAGAGGACACTAATAAATGGAATAACATCCCATATTCATGTATTAGAAGAATTAATATTGTTAAGATGTCCATATTACCCAAAATGATCCACAGAGTCCGTGCAATTCTTATCAAAATCTCAGAGACGTTTTTTTGCAGAAATAGGAAAATTTATCCCAAAATGCATATAGACTCTCAAGGGATCCAAAGAGCCCAAACAGTATTGAAAAGAAGAACAGAGTTGGGGGGTCTCACACTTAGAAAGCTAAGTGTGGTTCTGACATGAGACAGTCATATACACCAATGGAATGCCCAGAAATGAACCCTCACTTATATGATCAGCTGATTTTCAACAAGGGTGCCAAGACCACTCAGTAAGAAAAGGAAGGTACAGATGGGGTTGGGAAAACAGGACAGCTGCATGCAAAAGAATGAGGACGACTTTCTTACACCATACGCAAAAATAAATTCAAGATGGATTAAAGACCTAAATGGGACACCTGAAACCATAAAAATCCTAAAAGAAAATGTAGGCAGTAATCTCTTGGACATCACCCTTTGCAACATATTTATGGACATGTCTCCTCAGGGAAGAGAAACAAAGCAAGCATAAACTATTGGGACTACACCAAAATTTCAGAAAACTTGCACAACAGAGGTAACTATCAACAAAATGAAAAGGCAGCCTCCTGAATGGGAGAAGATTTTTGCAAATGCTATATCCAGTAAGGGTTAATATCCAAAATATATAAACAACTCATGCAACTCAACACCAAAAAGCCAAATAATCTGATTTTAAAATGGGCAGAGGACCTGAATAGACATTTTTTTTTTCCAAAGAAGGCGTACAGATGGCCAACAGACACATGAAAAGATGCTCAGCATCACGCATTGTCAGGGAAATGTAAGTCAAAAACACAAGGAGATACCACCTCACACCTGTCAGAATGGCTATTATCAAAAATACAAGAAATAAGTGCGGACAAGGATGTGGAGAGAAGTGAACCCTGATCCACTGTTGGTGGGAATGCACACTGGTGCAGCCACTGCGGACAACAATATGGAGTTTTCTCCAAAATTTAAAAATAGAAATACCATATGATCCAGTAATACCACTGCTGGGTGTTCACCCAAAGAAAATGAAAACACTGATTTGAAAAGGCATATGCACTCCTATGTTTATTGCAGCATTATTTATGACAGCCAAAATATGGAAGCAACACAAGTATCCATCAATAAATGATTGGATAAAGAAGATGTGAATATGTGATCTTGTCACTTGCAGCAACATGGTTAGACCTAGAGAGTCTTATGTTAAATGAAGTAAGACAGAGAAGGATAAATACCATATGACTTCACTTATATATGGAATCCAAAAAACAAAACGAACAAACAAAAAAACAGATATGGACTAATAAATACAGAGAACAAACTGGTGGTCACCAGAGGGGATCAAGAAATACAAACTTCCAGGTATACGCCACTAATTGAACACTACATCAAAAATTAATGATGTACTGTGTGTTGGCTAATTGAATTTAAATTTAAAAAAAATAATAAAAAATAAAACTTCCACTTATAAATAACTCATGGAGAGGAAAAAGTACGGCATAGGGAATATAGTCAGTAATTATGTCATAATGTATGGTGACTACATTTATGGTGGTGAGTGTTGAGTAATGTATCGAATTGTTGAATCACTATGTTGTACACCTGAAACTAATATAACATTATATGCCAACTGTACTACAATAATAAAAAAAGAAAAAACAATGTACATATCTTAATTTGAAAATACTTTATCTCTAAAAAGTGCCATCATCTGAGCTTTCAGCGAGTCATGGTCACTGATCACAGATCACATAACAAATACAGTAGTGGTGAAAAAGTTGAAATATTGCAAGAATTATCAGCATGGTGACACGGAGACAAGAAGTGAGCAAATGCTCTTGGAAAAATGGCACCAAGAGCCTGTTTGACACGGGGTTGCCACAAAAACCTTCAGTTTGTAAAAAACACAGTGTCTGTGAAGTGCAATACAGCAAAGCACAGTGAAGTGGAATCTGCCTGTACAAATTATCAGGGAAATAATAGACAAGTCAGTGCAGGGGCTTGGACAGCTATCATGCTGGCAATAGTTGATTTGTATCTCCTAGCAAGCAAAGATCTAATTTCCCAAATGCGAAAAGCAAAACCTCAAAATCTTTTTGGAACTTTTGGGATAGAAGGATATAGGATAGAAATGGATTTCTCAGAAAACGCTGAAAAAGTGCAAGCAATAAAAGAAAGGACTGATGAATTTTACAGTGTTAAAACCATAACTTAAAAACCTCTGTGTGACAGAATGAGAGCCATGATTAGATACCACTTTATACCCATCAGAATTACAAAATTTCAAGTGTCTGGTGGCAGTGTTGACATGGACATAAGGAAAGGAGCATTTTTACATGCAGCTAAGTTAAGAGTAGAAGTTGATTCTCAGAAACTCTCTGCTCCAGGCAGAGGAGTGTGCACATGCAGGGTACCCTGGAGTGTGGATGCAGAGCCCACGTGGGGTGAGGATGGGCTATCTGCAGAGATGGGAGACTGGTCACAGGAGTGACTTAGAAATGTGGAAAGAGACAGAACTAGAATGAACCCTATAATGTTGGATTGGAATTAGTTATTTATGTGTGCACGAACTCAGTTTTCATAGATAGATAGATAGACAGATAGATAGATAGATAGATAGATTGATGGATTGATGGATTTGGGGGCACCTGGGTGACTCAGCCAGTTAAACGGCCAACTCTTGATTTCAGCTCCGGTCATGATCTCAGGGTAATGAGACTGAGCCCCTCGTAGGGCTCTGTGCTCTGCGGGGAGTCTGCGTGGGATTCTTTCTCTCCCTCTGCCCCTCCCCGCGCTCATGCTCACTCAGGCACGTGCACACTGTCTCTCTCTTTAAAATAAATAAATCTTAAAAAATTTTTTTCTACATTTAGACTGATGTACAAGTTTTCTGTAGTAAAAGGGCCTGGAATAGTGATACTCTAGTAGCAGTGGGCACACCTAACACTCAGAACAAGACTTCTGAATACCATTCTCCACTAAAAGCAATCAGTGTTCCTTGGAGAAACGGCAGAATGCAGGGCTGGGGCAATACCGTATGGATGAGTTGATGCGTCTTGTTCTGCCAGATACAAAGAAGGTGCTCAGTGAATGATGAAGGCACGTCAGAAGGACACAATACCAAAGGGCTTACACAGACCACATCTGCGACTGTATGGACATCAGAATAAATAATGACACGAATGGATTGTAAGCCATTGAATAAAATAAGAAACCATGAGTCCATAGAGGTATAAATAAATGGAAAGTTTGGTGAGCAATAGGGTACTTAAATGGTTTCAAAGTACCTCTCTACATGATACTTATCGTTTACCAAGGAAAAGAGAGGCCCGGAAAATCCCACCTTAGTGCAGTGGTCAAAGCAAACATCCCTCCTGGTGGGATAGAAAGATGAGAAAACCACACCGCTTCTGGGGTATTCTGGCCGGCAATGCGTAACCTGCGTAAAGCCGTGACGAAACTTTTTTTTTTTTTTTTAAATGAGGAGCATTCTACTCGACACTGGCCTGTGGCTTTTGAGAGTCTCAAGGTCACAAAATCAAACAAAGACTAAGAAATTGTTGCAGTTGGGAAGAGACCGAAGAGAGATGACAAGCACACGCACAGCAGGATTTTGACCAGGATCCTTTTGTTGTGAGGGGCGCCACGGGGCCAACTGGTGACACCTGAATGGGGCCTTAGGGTCAGACGGTAGGAATGCGCCACCGTCAGGCACAATGGTTGCACTGTGGGGGTATATATATATATGGAGGAGAACATTCTTTTTTTTACCTTCTTTATTTTTTTAATTTGAATTCAATTAATCAACATATAGTGTATTATTATTTTTAGAGGTAGAGTTCAGTGATTCATCAGTCTTATATAACACCCAGGGCTCATTCCATCCTGTGCCCTCCTTCATGCCCATCCCCCAGTGACCCCATCCCCCCACCCCCCTCCCCTCCGGCAACCCGCAGTTTGTTTCCTATGATTAAGAGTCTATTACGGTACGTGTAGGAGAATATTCTTAATTGTAAGAAATACACGCTGACGTATTCGAGGTGATAGAAAATCAGATGGCTGCCTTCAGTAGTCTAGGAAAAATAAATTCATACTGTACCTGCAAAGTTCCCATAAAATCTATAACTATTCCCCAGAAATTAAGGCACTCTGTTGCCAAAATTTTATATTGAAAATATGCATATATGTGATAATAACAAACTCTCCCATATGTATATAGACCCCCAGTGAATGCCTGAAACCACAGATAGTAACAAATCCTGTATATATAAACTGTATTTTTCCTATTCATACATACCTATGAAAAAGTTTACTTTATAAATTAGGAACAGTAAGCGATTACAACGATAATAATAAAATTGAACAATTTTAACAATATACTGTAATAAAAGTTATGTGAATGTGGTCGATCTCTCTCTCTCTCTCTCTCTCTCTCTTCCCCCAAAACATCTTGACCTGTCCTCACCCTTCTTCTTGTGATGATGCGAGATGATAAAATGCCTCCGTGATGAGATGAAGCGAGCTGAATGCTGTGGACACTGGGACCTGGTGTTAGGGGACTGTTGACCTTCTGAGCGGGTATCAGGTGGAGGGTCATCTGCTTCTGGACCCTGGTTGACTGCAGATGACTGAAATCATGGATTGGGGGGAGGGAACTACCACTGAAGCAGCAGGTACCAACAGGCTCGTTATAACGGAGAAATTGCGGTAGTGAGAAATGGAATCAACCCAAATGTGCATCAAAAGGAGCACTGTCCTGTAAGTCTAAGTGTTCTGATACACTGGAATACCACCCAGCAGTCAGGATGAATGAAGTGTCTCAGCACGGCTAGTTGTACAACAATAGGGAGACTCTGTGTGTGAGTGTTTTAAGCCAGCAAAGCAGTCCCCACACTTGAAGGACACGTGCCCATGTACAAGAAGGTGGCCGGAAGAATGCACACATCTGCTGGTGATGTCCGCTAACCTCCCAGGAGGGAGGAGAGTGCAGGTCATGCATCCAGTGCTTTCCAGTTCATCTAATGTCTCTTATCTGACACAAAAATTGTGTACAACAGAAATTTAGCCCTGTTTTGCTAAATTTGTGAGCAGTAGGTATATCAATAGGTGTATGGATTTATGATAGATTATTCCTCTCTGACGGAAATACGTCATCATTAAACTTTTAAAACAGTGAGATAAAACTGTTATCAAAATTTCAGAGAATCTGAGCAGAATTTGCAGATAACGTCTGGCCTGGCTACAAGGCACACCGAAGCTTTCCCAACTATACACCCCCCTCACAACTTGTGGCCCAGCCCCCAGATTCCAAAGCGGGCAGGAAGGAATCCCTGCCCGGATTAATGGATTAATTGGGTGAAGGAGATGCAGAGCAGGAGGGGAACGGCATTTCTGCACAGGGAGCGTGTGAGCTGAGAGGCACCAAACCCATCGACTTCTGGAGGAAATATTTTCTTTTGCAGCGACTCACAGTCTCTAAGTAACATGAAGGAAAGGCCAATGAAGCATTGTTTTACGTACCATTGTTCAGAAGATAAGAAACTATCTCAAAAAAGGGGAGTATGTCAGAGGGGGAGACGAACCATGAGAGATGATGGACTCTGAAAAACAAACTGAGGGTTCTAGAGGGGAGGGGGTAGGGGGATGGGTTAGCCTGGTGATGGGTATTGAGGAGGGCACGTTCTGCATGGAGCACTGGGTGTTATGCACAAACAATGAATCATGGAACACTGCACCAAAAACTAATGATGTAATATATGGTGATTAACATAACAATAAAATTTAAAAAAAAAAGAAACTATCTCAAACCTTAATAAGCATCGTCACAAATGTATTTTTATAGCTTACTAATTATACATAACCCCAGACTTGGTGTTACAATATGATATGTCCCTGCTCTATCCTGACTCCTGAAAACTTCAGAGTGGACACAGTCATGAAGCCTGTTCTTCAAGACCCAGTAGAAGCTTTGTCATTTGTTACTGACTTTCGGGAATAGTGTTCTCATCTGAGTTTCAAGTCTCCCAGTGTACCAGTTAACCTTAATACCCTCTAAGGGACCGTGCCAGCCACGCAGTATATTTGATTAGGAGAGAAATGCCGCTCTCTTTCTGATTGGGGTTCGTTCCCCCTTTGTTTTGTTGCACGTGGAGAGTTCGGGAGCCAAGCTACCCCAGGGAGGCACCTTAACTGGGTCAGCTTCGTCTCCACTGTGTGAGGACAGAGATGTGGACCCAGAACTGATGTAAAACTTGATCTTGAGATTCTGTTCAAATATGTTCTCAACTGGATCTGTCTAGGAAAAAAAAAATCAGAAGCTCATTGTTTAGAATTCACAGTTCTTTTTTTTTTTTTTTAAGATTTTATTTATTTATTTGTGAGAGAGAATGAGAGATAGAGAGCACGAGAGGGAAGAGGGTCAGAGAGAGAAGCAGACTCCCTGCTGAGCAAGGAGCCCGACATGGGACTCGATCCCGGGACTCCAGGATCATGACCTGAGCCGAAGGCAGTCGCTTAACCAACTGAGCCACCCAGGCGCCCTAGAATTCACAGTTCTTAATGTCAGTCATGAACATCACAGTATTTCTCAGTAACAAGCTATCATTTTAGTATTTTTGTTAGAAGTATTTCAACATACGAGGCTGCCGCTGCAGTGCTGCCGTAGTGAGCAGCCTGCTCCACCACAGCACTGAGCACTGCTCCACACGCACACATGGCCCTTCCGTTCTGCAGCCACGTGCTGGCACGGGGCGCCGGGGGCACTCAGGTCATGATCCCGGGGTCCTGGGATCGAGCCCCGCGTTGGGCTCCCTGCTCCGCGGGGAGTTTGTCTCTCCCTCTCCCTCAGCCCCTGCCCTGCTCATGCTTGTTCTCTCTCTCTCTCTCTCTCAAATAAGTGAGTAAAACCTAGGAAGGGAGGGAGGGAAGGAGGGAGGGAGGGAGGGAGGGAGGAAGGAAGGAAGGAAGGAAGGAAGGAAGGAAGGAAGGAAGGGAAGTGCTAAGATGTCAAACGAAAAGTGGATTCCATTCAGAGTGGGTAATAGAGAAATGAACTAGAAACTACAGAGAAATCTGTCTGTGGGAGCACTTAAGGAAGGTATGCCAATTTGGTATATTGATTATTTTGAATTAAAGTTACTTGAGAAACAGTCCGGTGCAAGAAGGACACTCTGACCCTCTTTTGTCTTCCTGAAAACAGGTGATAAATCTCCCCTGTGAAAGGTGCCCTCCCTGTACCAGGAGGAGGGAAGACATTCTTATCACCAGAGATGGGATATTTGGGGCCAGGAAGGCTGTATAAACAAACCTCGTCTCAACTCGCCCATATCTTCCTAGTTACTTCTTCAGCACTCACTGCCCGTAGCCCCAACCCCTGTATTGTGTCAAGTCTCCACAAACAATTTGTTTCTTTGTCTAAAAGGTGTAAGAGCTTCCTGCTCTGGTCACTTCTTGTCTTGTGGAGACTCTCGCATACAAGTGAACATTCAGTTAAAACTTGTATGTTTTTGTTTTGTTAATCTCTGTTGTCAGTTTAATTCTCAGGCCCAGACAGAGACCCAGAGAGAGGAGGGGAGAATTGTTCCTCCCCTACACTGCGTTACGCATTAAGTGCAATACAAACCCCTGCTTATTTAGCAACACAGAAACACAGGCACTCAAGGCCAACACCCTTCATGTTAAGAAATTTTTAAAATTGAGTTTGGAAGATCATATAATACATAATACATACATGTAATACATACATAATACATATAATACATAATACGTAGTGATTTCCAAAGTTATAAAATATCTTAAAACGCAGAGGCAGCTCCAGGATTTCTATATAGGAGGGGATCGGTGCAAAGACAAGGGGGAGCCTTCTTGGGGTTGCATGCACACAGTGTTTTGTATGATACTGGAGAAGAAAAACAGTGTGTTTTGCTATTTTCATACACTTAATATTTAATGTTGTTAAAAAGAAACAATATACTCAAAATGGAGTCACTTACGTTAAGCTCCACCAAGACCTCACACCTAATCCAAGTGCTGTTTCAGCCTCTCCCAGCACTGGAACTGTGAGCCAATCAGTCTGGAATTTCCTCATCACACTGTTGATGCCCTTCCTCCTAAGGGAAGGTGACCTCCCTGAGACCGTCCTTTTCCCTCCTGTTTCTGCCTGTGAACGCCTTCCGTTTGTATTACTCATCAGAGCTCCCTTCTGTTTGTTAGATCAGATGCAGCCCGATTCATAAGTTGTTGAACGAAGCCAATTAGATCTTTAAATTTACTCAGTTGAATTTCTGTTGTTTAATAATACATATAAAATTATGCTCGTGGTGGTTGTGGTGGTGATGGCAACTGTAACTCGGGATTTAGAGGTTCTGGGGGAGCTGGGAAACATTATAGAAAGGCTTGCACGGCCTGAGCAGCCCTTAGTCTTGGAGCCTTCACTGATGGAAAAACAAAACAAAACAAAACAAAACCTAAGGCTTTGAGCACGTTCTTGGGCCAACAGAACAAACTCTTCAGAGAGTCAGGCCAGATAATTAGAAGCAGAAATAATAGATGATGTGCAAAGCAAAAATCTCTGCTTAGTAAATTACTTCCTGGACTTGTTATCAGTTCAAGGCAGCATCCAATACATGGCTTAAATCCCCAAATGCCCTGTTTTTGTTTTTTTTCCTCTCAAGTTGGAGACAGCACCTTTGACCATTAATTCATGTGACCCTTTTTGTGAAATAGGACACACTGTTCACATAATATTTGATTGGTGCTTTTTTGGTGTGGGGAGTTTAAAAGCCCGCTTTTGGACTGACTCCTGTTCATTAATTCCATGTTCTCTGTGGCTAATATTGAAGAAATCAGCAAGGTTCCCAACAAAGTCCTTAAACCTAATGCTAGAGGTTGGAACTCAAAACCCAGCAAGGCCTGCCGGTCACTTGCTGCGGATAAACGTGCTCCCGGGTCGGGCCCGGCGGCTGGCGCCCCCCCAGCGGTCCTCACGGCGCTCGGCACACACCGAAAGCGCAAGTCCTCCCGCCTCCCTGGCTGCGGTCCCTACGCCCCGCCCTCCCGGCCTCTGGTCACAGCCTCGGGGGTTCACACTCCTGCCTCGCCAGCTCGCCCGTCGACAGTGGTTCTCTCCCTCTTTGTTCAGTAGACTTTGTTTTTCCGCGTGAGATGTAGCAAATACAGGGAAAAGGGCCTACACCGTATAATGTTAGTTATTGTGATGCGCACAACCTGGGATGTAGCACCTACATCCGAAACGGGGACACTCGTGGCACCCGGGAGCCCTTCCTGTGTCCCACAGTCACAGCCTCCTTCCTCCCCAAAGGAGACCATCTTGGGCACAATAATCGCCTCTTCGCGTTTGTTTGGAAGTTTACCACCTTAAGTATGCATCCCTAAACACTACTATGGTGTAAACGCCTGCCACGAAAGGTCTGATGGTAATTTAAATGCTTGACATTCAGCTTTTGATTGCGGAGGCATCCATTTCAAAAGACATCCGTCCTGAATAAACATACTTGCCGCTGCCTCACACAGCTACCAGCCAAACAGCCAGAGAGGGAATTAGGCTGGCCCCACCGGTTAGGGTTAGGGTTTCTCGCTCAGAAAGCCCTGGGTTTCACTTGGGTGACCCCGCTTCTCCCTTCCCACACCCTGGTTCCTCGGCTTATGCTTTAAATTCGCCGATAAAGAGTGGCCCTGGGCATGCTGTGTATTCTCCAGGACTGTCCGTGATAAATCTCAGTTCCTCAGAGTTCCCTGGAGGTTGTTGTTGAAATGAGTCCTGCAGTCATAATACGAACCCCGAGCCCAGTCCAACCACAGCAGTGGCTGTGGGAAATGTCTGCGGGGCTCTCTGCTAGTGATACAGGCCCAGCTGAATGCCCCAGGCCAGCTAGCAGAAAGCCTCCCTGCTCATAGGCTGACCCCGACACAGCTAGAGTTTCATTTTGTTCCCAGTGTGTTCTCCTGTGTGCCTGGCTTTTTTCACTCGACGCTGTGGGGTTTTTTTTAAATTTAATTTAATTTTATTTAAATTCAATTAATTAACATATAGTGTATTATTAGTTTCCGAGGTAGAGTCCAGCGATTCATCAGTCGTATATAACACCCAGTGCTCATTCCATCCTGTGCCCTCCTTAATGCCCATCCCCCAGTGACCCCGACCCTCAACACTGTGTTGATGAGATTCATCCATGGGGTTGTGTATAGTTGTGGCTTATTCATCTTTATTGCTATGCGGCATTTCATTATATGAATACACTACAGTTCCCTTATTCACTCCCCAGTTGATGAACATTTGGGTTTGCTCCTGTTTTAGCTGTTAAGAACATTCTTAGATGTATTTCCTGGCATAGATGTGCAAGACTGCTACAGCGTATAGTCCAGTACATGCTGCCCTCATTACGCCAGATACTCCCAGTGCTTGCTGGACGTGCTTATATTTTAAGCACTGCAGTCACTGTGTCGTGCTGTCTCCGGAGGTCTAGAACTTTTAATATGTTTATTGTCTATTTGGATTTCCTCTTTTATGAATTGCCTGTGAAGCTTTTTGCCCCTTTCCTGCTGAGCTGGAGACAGGGTTCTTCGTATACTCTGAATATAAGCCTTTGCTAGTTGTTACGGAGCAAGTATCTTTCTCCACTCTGAGGCTTGTGTTTTCATAGTCTTGGCCCCACTGCTCTGCAGTCCTAGCTTTATAATAAGTATCCACAGATACCTTTTTTTCTGGATATTGTTCTGTTCCGTTGGTCTATGTGTCTATACGTTTGCCAATACCGTACTGTTTTAATTAATGTCGTTCTTTTTTTAAGATCTTATTTGAGAGAGAGAGAGAGAAGGAGCTGTGGGAAGGGGCAGAGGGAGAGGAGAAGCAGACTCCCCGCTGAGCAGGGAGCCCGATGCAGGACTCGATCCCAGGACCCCGAGATCATGACTTGAGCCAAAGGCAGACGCTTAACCCACTGAGCCACGCAGGTGCCCCTAATTACTATAGTTCTTTAATGTCTTGACATTTTGTAGAGCAAGCTCATCCAATTGCATCTTCAGAAACATTCTCACTTTCTTGCTCTTTTGCATTTCCATATACATTTCAAGTTCCGTGGAGAAGAAATTGGGATTTTTATCATGATTATATTGAATCTTGATTATATTGAATCTTGATATAGTCTATTGAATCTTCAATCTTGATAGAATGTTGGTTGAACTGATATATGATCAGTTAAGGGGGAATTGAGATCTTTATAATATTAAGTCTTCCAGTCCAGGAATATAGTGTTACTCTCTATTTTACTTAGGCCTTTTCAAATGTCCCTCTTTACAATTTTATAATATTTCTTCCTGGAGGTCTTTTAGCTACTATTATATTTCTTTCTAAAAACTCGATTTCTTATGCTATTGTTAATGATGTCTGTTTAAAAAAAAAGGTAATTACATAATATTTCTCAGCTGCATATAGAAATCCATTTGATTTCTGTATATCAACATGCTAGTCTCAATATATTCTGTATACACAATATATTCTATACATACAATTTGTTTCATATATTGATTTTTGTATATTGATTTCTGTAAATATTTCTGTATATGTATATATATTAGCAAATCAACCATCTTGCTACACTTTTTTTATTAGTTCTAATAATATGTTGAAAAGGCCCTCCATATTATATCAAATAGAAATAGTCTTAGCAGGCATCTTTATCTTGTTCTTAAATGTAAACATTGAAATGTTTCAATATTTCACCATTAAAAATGCTGCTAAAAACTGTGTGGCTGGGGGCACCTGGGTGGCTCAGTTGGTTAAGTGTCTGCCTTCGGCTCAGGTCATGATCCCAGGGTCCTGGGATCCCACGTCTGGCTCCCTACTCAGCAAGGAGCCTGCTTCTCCCTCTCCCTCTGCCTGCTCCCCCTGCTTGTGCTCTCTCTGTCAAATAAATAAATAAAATCTTTGAAAAAAAAATTGTGTGGCTCTTGCTGATACCTTCTATGAGATAAAGAGGTTCTTTTCTGTTTCCAGCTTGTGTTGAGGGATTTTGTTAAAAAGATTGTGAATTTTATTAGATATTTTTATGATTTTTATTGAAATTATACAGTTTAGTTTTTTTAAACTGTTAATATGTTATGCTGATTCATTTTCTAGTATCATACTTTGCCTTACTGGGATAGTACCAAATCAGTCAGGCTGTGTTATTTTTTTATGTATATAACTGGATTCAGTTCAGCAATTTTTTTAAAATAATTCTTCATGTTCAGCATTTCATGGGAATTCCCATTGTATAGCTAAGATCATTCAAAAGGTCAGATTTGGTGTTTCACAAAGATGTTCCACCTTTGGGCAATAACAATGAAATATGTTGAAAACAATGTATATTATCTTTGAATTGCTCCAAGGAATACCATTGCTATCAGCACGAGTGAAACCATGCATGTCCTTGTTAAAATTCAGAACTACAGCTCAAAGATGCTTCTGTATTTTCAGCCAAAATTCTGGGTTGTATACAATTTTCTTTAATAACCATAGGAGCATCATTATTATAGGCTTACCCTCAACAACCTTTTAAATCTGTGGCTAAAACTTAAGGCTATGTTCTCAGTTAAGACAAAAACTTGTATTTTTCACAGCAGATGTAAAACCAATAAAACACAAATTTTTTTTAAGAAGAATTCTTTTTGTCCATTGTAAGATTAGACTGTAATCTTTCCTTCTAACAGTGTCCTTATCGAGTTACATTAGCCACTTAAAATGATCTGGGGAATGTTTTAGTTAACTAGGGCTGCCAAAACAAAGTACCGTTGAGTGGGGGGCTTCTGCAGCAGGAATTTATTGCTCAAGACCAGGTGCCAACAAGACCAGGTGCCAACACAGTGGGGTTCTGGTGAGAGCCTCTTCCTGGTTTGCAGATGGCTGCATTCTCACTTGGGGGGCAGGGGTAAGCAGAGGGGAGGGAAGGAGGGAGAGAAGCCCTCCAATCCCATCAGAGTAGAGCCCCCAACCTTATTATCTCATTTAACCTTAATAATCTTATAAAAAACCCTATCTCCAAATGCAGTCACATTGAGGATCAGGGTTTCGACATAAGAATGGCGGGGTGGGGGGAGACACAATTCATTTTATAGTTACAGTCCCTGTCCCCCCAAATTCATGTCCTTCTCACATACAGAATTCTTGCATTTCACCCCAACATCCCCAAAAGCCTTTACTCATTCCAGCACCACCTCTAAGTCAGAAGCCCAAGGTCCTGTCTTGGTATCACGGAAATCAGGTCTGGGAGGGACTAGAAGTAGATTCGTCCCAAGGCAAATTCCTCTCCAGTTGTCAATCTGTGCAACTACACCAGTTATGTGCTTCTAAAATACAGGCCCGGGGGAGGGAGAGAGACCTTGCAACTCCAAAAGGGGAGAAACAGGAAAGAAGTGAGGAGTGGCAGGTCCCAGGCAAGTCCAAACAGGCAAATTCCAGCAGATCTTGAGGCTGGAGAATAATCCAGTTTGGCTCCATGTCCTCCCATCCAGGCCCACTGAGGTGACAGTATCCCCTCCCGTGGCCCACGTGGTACTCTGCAGCTGCTCTGCCCTCTGAAACCAAGGAGGACAGACATAGTTTTGCCCCCCTGAGCTTGTGGTGAGAGCCTTTATGGGCTCTGTTTGGTTGTTCGTTTGTTTTTTTTTTTTTTTAATTTATTTGAGAGGCCGAGACAGCAACAGAGAGCTTGAGCTGGGGAGGAAAGGGAGAAGAGGGAGAAGCAGGCTCCCCGCTGAGCAGGGAGCCCGATGCGGGGCTCGATCCCAGTACCTGGAGATCGTGACCTGAACCGAAGGCAGACGCTTAACCAACGGAGCCACCCAGGGGCCCCAGCCCATACAGGGAATAGTGCACGTTCACAGCCTGGTAGCTCCGTGGTCCAGCCCTGTAAAATCCAGTCCTTCATTCCGTCAGCCTTGTCTGTCCCCTTCCCTTCAAACTGTCCGTGTCTCTGCTGGTTTAATGCCATCTCTGTTCCTGGCCTCTGCTGACAGGGCTGCTTAAATTCGTGAGTCACAGCCACGATGTCTTTATCAAATGGTG
The DNA here is from genome assembly GCF_037043125.1 of Eumetopias jubatus. Taxonomy (NCBI): domain Eukaryota; kingdom Metazoa; phylum Chordata; class Mammalia; order Carnivora; family Otariidae; genus Eumetopias; species Eumetopias jubatus. Next base: position 4,788,955 of record NW_028274821.1, on the reverse strand, counting down.
ATTCAGCCATGCCCTTGGTGTTCTCAGGAAAAGCTTTCTCCTTTTTTGCGATATGGACAGGCTTCAAAATTTTCTAAACTTCTAATTTCTGATTCCTTTTTTTTTTAATTTAGAAAATGTTCTATTTCAGTTTGCAAAAGCATAGTCTATTAAATCCAGGGTTAGAAATGGATCAAGAAGAAAAGGCTTTTTTATCTACTCATCAAAACAGAACAGTGAACATGTAGCAACAACACCATCCTACTTTCCATAAGAAGTGACCATAACTAGATTTCCTTCAGCGCTTCATTCACTTCTTAATTAATTCTCGTTTAGCTGGACCCTGGGCAGAGAGCAGGCTGCTCTGGTGAGTCCTCTGTCTCTCAGCTGACACAGGCTTTGTTTCCACGAGGCCTTGACCCCGTCCTTCACTGTTGAAGACTCAGCGTGTCTGTAGTGTGTAGCAGGGCCTCGGACAAACCTACAGGGAAAGTGGAAGCAACCTGCTGATGAAGATAGAGGTTCTACAGGTTAGAAGCCCACAGGCAGGGCCCGGCTCCCTCTGAGGCTTTCTGGGGCGGATCCTTCCTTGCCACCCCAGCTACCGTGGCCCCAAGCAGCCTGGGCTCCCCGCAGCATAGCTCCAACATCTGTGTCCATCTTCCCGGGCTTCTTCCTCCTTTTGAGTCCCTGCGCCTCCACACGGTATTCTCCCCTCTAGCTCAGCCCTGCTTGACGATTCCTTCTTTCAACTCACTTCTCTCCTCTTGCAGTAACAAGGACCCAAGCCAGACCTTCAGTACCTGGCCCAGAAATCTCCTCTACTAAATAGGGCAAGTCCTACCCTCCACAAAACCCTAGAACACAGTTCAGCCAAGTTCTTTGCCCCTTTACAACAAAGTTTGCCTGCCCTTGGCTTTCCAGTAAGCTCTTCCTCATTTCCGTCTGAGAACTGTCTATCCGTATTCCACCAGCGCTCTGTTGTGATTATTTATGTGTTCTCTAAGAGGATGGAGGCCTTCTCCCCAGCTCCCCACTTTTCCCTCCCGGCTCCCACCAGAATCACCCAGAACGCCTGTAATCTACCCACATCCCCTTCATGGTAATCGGGGCTTTTTCTAGCTGTGCTTCAGGCCTCTCCCAGCCTTGCGCATCACCCAGTTCCAAAACCACTTCTGCATTTTTAGGTATTTATTGGAGCAGCACTTTACTTCTGGGCACCAAAATCCTTTTTGGTCAGGACTCTCCAGAGGAACAGATCCATCAGGAGAAGTACATCTATCTAGATCCATCTATCTCTTGTTGGTTCTTTACCATATTCATGTGAGCCAATTCCTTGTAATAAATATATATATATATATATTTACTTATTTGTTTATATGTCTTTATATTTTTCATATGTGTTACTTTAACTTTGTAGACATATAAAGGTTTATTAAAAGGAATTAGCTCACATGATTATGGAGGCTGCAAAGTCCCAAGGTCTGCAGTCTGCAAGCTGGAAGAGCTGTAATGGTATAAGTCCCGGTCCAAAAGCCAGCAGGCTTAAGACGAAAGAAAAGACAATGTTTCAATTCAAGGCCAAGAAAAGACAAATGTCCAGCCCATTCGGTCAAGCAGAAGGAGTTCCCTCTTACTCATTGGAGGGTCAGCGTATGTGATCTTTTCAGGCCTTCACCTGATGGGATAAGGCCCACCCACACTGGGAAGTGCAGTCTGCTCTACTCAGTCTATTCAAATGTTATCCAAAAACACCCTCACGGACAGAAGGTTTTGATTAAATGTCTGGGCACCCTATGGCCCTGTAAAGTTGCCACACAAAATTAGCCATCACAGGAAGTATTTCTTCCTTTTCTATTCTCTGGAAGATTTCAGTAAGATTGGAATTATTTCTTGATTTGACAGAAGCTATCTGGGCCTAGAGTTTTATTGGGGGAAGATATTTAACAACAGATTGAATATCTTTAATAATTATAGGAATATTCAGGTTTTTCACATTTTTTTCTTGAGTTGATTTGAATAATTGATATTTTCTAATAATATGTCGAAATTTTTCTTGCATATTGATGTGAAATTTTTTTCATATTTTGAAATGGTCCAAAGTTATTATGTATTACATTATCTTTAACTATCTGCCTCAGGGGTGCCTGGGTGGCTCAGTTGGTTAAGCGACTGCCTTTGGCTCAGGTCATGATCCTGGAGTCCCGGGATCGAGTCCCGCATCGGGCTCCCTGCTGCTCAGTGGGGAGTCGGCTTCTCCCTCTGACCCTCCCCCCTCTCATGTGCTCTCTCTCTCTCTCTCTCTCTCATTCTCGCTCTCTCAAATAAATAAATAAAATCCTTAAAAAAAAAACTATCTGCCTCAGATATGATGTCCTTTTTACCATTTTTTTATATTGGCCTTATGTGCCTTTTCTTCCCATTTTTGTTTCTCAATGAACCATCACATACTTTTGTCACTTTTATTGGTTTTTATCAAAGTTGAAACTATCGGCTTTACTGTTCCTTTCTATTTTATTACTTTTGCTATATCATGAATTTTTGCTTCTAGGTTATTATTTTTTTTGCCTTCTACCCTCTTCAAGTTTAAATTGCTATTTTACTGTAACGTCTAAAAATGGATGCTTAGCTCATTAATCTTTCAGGCTTTCTTCTTTTATATTTTATGTACATAAGTTTTAATTACTGCTTTCACTGCATTCCACAAATAATGATGTGTAGTGTTTTTGTTATTAGTCAGTCCAAACTATTCTCTAATTTCCACTAGAATTTCTCCTTTGACTCATGGTTTACTTAAAAATGTATTTCTTAATTTACATGTATAGGAATTTAACATGTATTTTTAAAATACTTCTAACTTAGTTCTTTCATGGTCAGACAACATACTCTCCATGAGTCCAACCCATTGATGTTTGTTGAGACTTAGTTTGTGGTCCGTCTGCTCATTTTTTAAAAAATCGTTTCTATGATTTTAAGAAGAAAGTGCTTTCAGCATTTGTTGTGTGTCCTGTTCTGTATTTGTCCATTAGGTCAATTTTGTTATCATTTTATTCAAATACTTCCTATAAATTACTGAATAATTGCCTATCATTGAGGATTTTTCTATTTCTTCTTGTACTTCTGTCCCATACTACATATATTTAAGGCTCACTATTTGGTCCCTATATATTTAAAACTAGTATGACCTCTAGGTAAAAGTAGCCTCTCATTATATAATTACATGAGTTTCTTTACTGCCAATAGCATTTTGTGTGTTAGGTTTTATCTGATTATTTATTTAGTGATCTCAGCCTCCCTTCAGTTAATGTCTAACTGACATTAAAGCTTTCTATAGTTTAAGTTTAGAGGTTTTAGAGGTTTCCCTCATGAACAGAATGTAGTATGTGTTAGATTTTATTTTATCTATTCTGACAGTATTTATTTTGCCCCTGGAGTGTTTTCATCTCTTGTAATCAGTTTGGTTAGTGTTTACTGAGATTTCTTTCCACCATCTTGGTTTGTGCTCAGCATTTGTCCCGTCTGCTCACTATTTCTTTGCCTCTCCTTTCTTGTCTCGTTAGATTAGCTGACTGTTTGTGATTGCTGTTTCTGCCTTTGAATGTCTTCATACTGTTTCTATTCTATTTGTAGTTTCCCTGGAAATTAAAGCGTGCCCAGCTAACTTCACAAATCTGAATGTGATCAAATCTTTCCCGTCCTTCCTGGGCAATACCCAGATCTCAGACTATTGTAGATTCGTTTACCTCTCTCCTGAATTAAATGTTATTGTCTCCAGTTTAAGTCCATCTTGTTTTGTTTTTCAGTCCTCTAGACATTGTGTCCACTGTTTTATTCAGTCGGCGTTAGTTTACATTAGCTTATATGTTTACCACTTTCTTTGTTCTATATTCTCTTATGTTAGACCTATCCTTTGAGACCCGTTTCTTTCTGCCTAGCGTACCTTTTTGAGAATTTCCGTCAGTGAGATTGTTTTGCCCACAGATTCTCTCCTCTTAGTTCTCATTCGTCTGTAAATGAAAGAAATTCACCCTCATTCTTGAAAGATACTTCTACTGTGCATGTATTTCTAGGTCGACAGTGATGTCCTTACCTCACATGAATATGTCTTTCTTCTTCAAGTTTCTGGTGATACCGTTAAGAAGTCACAAATCATTCCATCTGCTCTCATGTTTAGGCAATCTATCTTTTTTTACTCTGGATGATGTAAGATGTAGGTCTGCAGCTTCGCTATGTATCTAGATGTGAATCTATTCTCACTGATCACGCCTGGGATTTGCTAAGCTTCTTGAGTCTATGGATCTACTCCTGAGTCTGAAAAAGTCTCACTGTTATATTTTCAACTATTGCTCTGTTCTCTCTGCTCACCCTTCAGAGCTTGGGCCAAATGCTGGTTAGACTTCTCACTTTGCTCGGGCTATGTTTATCCTCTCTGCTGTATTTTCTAGAATTTTCTCTCTCCGTCCCGTTCTGATTTGTCTTACAATTCACTAATTCTTCCTTCTGCTCTGTTCATTTTTCCTGCCAATTATGTCCATATAATTTTCATTTCCAGAAGATCTGTTCGATTATTTTCTGAATATGGCATGACACATTTTATTGCCTTTTCCCTGCAGTTATTTTCAAGGTTTGTCATTGGCCATATTTTACAAACTATAAGACACACTTTTTTTTTTTTAACATTTTCACATCTCTGAAATAGATATATGTATGGAAACTAATGACTTATAATTACTATCAGCCAAAAAGCAGTTATAGAGATCATTAATATGCGTACAAAATTGAAGTTAGAAATTGGTATAAAAGGAAAAAAAGCATTTGTAAGATAGATAACTATAAAGCAGGTGTTACTTTTTCTCCAGTAAAGAAAGCAGATGGGGAATAGGAGTTGCAGTTGGAGTCACCATGTGATTAAGTTTCAATAAAATATTGCATTGTCCAAGATCTGTGTGCTTCTGCACAGAACAAACAGGCAGCGGAGGAGGACCGATAAAGACAAGTAGCCCAGCGTTTTTCAGGGCTTCGCACTGCGCTCTGCAACTGGCCCTGGACATGGCATTGCTTTTGCGTTACTATCTGTCTTAGCTTCCTCTTGCTGACTCACAAATTACCCTAAGTCGGCACCCTCCAGCGGTCCGTCATCTCACAGTTTTGCACGTCAGGAGTCTGGGTGTAGCTCCTAGTCCCCTGAGGGTCTCCTAAGGCTGAAATCAAGGTGTTGGAAAGGGCTGGGGTCTCATCTGAGGCTTGGGGTCCTCTTTGTAGCTCTCAGGTTGTTGGTAGAATTCGTTTCCTTGCAGCTATCAAACTCATGGGGGCTGCATCTTCAGGGTCAACGGGAGAACGTCCCTCAGACACAAACTTCTTGTAACGAGTAATTATATTATGATTAGGGCAGGTCCAACAAGGGTAATCTCCCTTCTCATTCAAGCTCAGCTCATTCGTACCTTAACCATGGGAGTCGATAGTCTATCTTGTCACTCATCTTGCCCAGACTCAGGGGAGGGGATATTAGAGCATTTGTACAGCAGGTGGCATGGAACTTAGGGATCACTTAAGGGTCCTGCCTACGAGACTGTCCTACAAAGAATGGCCCCAGGCCATGGAGATCGTGCATGAGTCATCCCAGTTTTTGAGTATGTTTATTCCCATCATATACTCAATGACTATGGAACTCACCCCAAGTTAGAGGCATGGACCACTGGGCCCACTGAGAGACCGTCCCGGGCCAAAATGTCATTTGCCACCCAGTGTGCCATAGCTCCGTGCTGACTGGTGGACCCTGGTGGGGGAACCAGAGTGGTTCTCAGGAATTAGCGTCGACAATCTCTGATTTTGGGTGTCTCCTCTTGCCCAGGGCACAACGATTCTATAATCATCTGCAGAGCCCTGCCTCCCAGAGGTCACTGGCCCAGTCTGCAGTTCCCTTCCATACTCTGTGAACCTGCCTGTCTTCCAGGCTTCCAGGTTCTGAAACCCCAGCCCCGTCCGTATGTCTCACAAGCCCCAGAGGTGGTAGCTGCTTCTTGTAGTTCCTGCCTCGGTGTTTGCTTTTTGCCTTGTTAGTCCTCTGATGCCTGTTTTAAAATGTCTTTACTACATGGACGAACCCGGAGGACATGTGAAATATAATAAGCCCATCACAGAATGATTCCACTTACATGAGGCATCTAAAATAGTCACACTCACAGAAGCAGAGAGTAGGATGTGGTTGCCAGGGGAAACGGGGAGATGTCAGTCAACGGCATAAAGTTTCAGTTATGCAAGATGAATAAGTTTTAGAGATTTGCTGCCCAACACTGTGCCTATACCTAACAATATTGTATTGTGCACCTAAAAATTGTGAAGAGGGTTTATCTCGTGTTTACTGTTCTTACCACAACAATGAAAAAGAGGCATAAGAAAGCTTCTGGAGGTAATGGGTACGTCTGTTACCTTGATTGTGGTTTCACAGTTGTGTGTGTCAGATTGTATACATGAAATATGTACATCGATTGTATATCAGTTGCACCTAAATAAAGCTGTTTAAAATTAATAAAATAAAATGTCTCTATTAAAATAACTGATACATGGGGCGCCTGGCTGGCTCAGTGGGTTAAACCTCCACCTCTTGATTTCGGCTCAGGTCATGATCTCAGGGTCATGAGATTGAGCCCTGAGTTGGGCTCCGCGCTGGGTGGAGTCTGCTTAAGATTCTCTCTCTCTCTGCCTCTGCCCCTCCCCACTGCCTGTGCACGTATGCTCTCCCTCTCTCTTTCTCTCTCAAGTAAATAAATCTTAAAATAAAATAAAATACAATAAAATAACTGCTACAGCTCCTGTTTTCCTGACTGCAGCCAGACACATATCCAGAGTTTCTCAACAATAGAATGGGGAAGCAAACTCCACCATGTTCATATAATGGACCACTACACAGAGCGAGCTGAATATACTATGCCCCATGTGAATGACACTCACAAACGCAACACTGTTGTATAACAGCATGGTTCCACTATGTGCATTTTAAAGTAGAATCCTCTGTGGAGTGTGAACACATAACAAAAGGTGCGGGGGCCGATACCCTGAGCAGCAGCCCCCACAGAGAGGGAGAACTTGCTACCCAGCGGCGAGCGTCCCCGGAGTGTCAGCCAAGCTTCCGTGCGCACCTGAGTGCCGGTCACACAGCTGTCTGATGCACTTCTCGGTTTGTGTGTCATAGTTCACCATGTAAAATGTTTTGTCCGTTATTTTAATCAAATGACTAAAATGACTTTACATCTTACGTAAACTTGTAGCCTAATTTCACACCACACCCGTGTCTTTCCCCTGTGCTTGCGTCAAGCCTTTGGGCCTCTCACCTGGAAGGGTGTCACAATGGTTTTAGTGCAAGAGGAAAGTACGATTTTGAGAACATCAGTAACTTCTGAGGAGCCTGCAAAACATACTCCAGGAGCTTCGCACTTACCTCACACTGAGCTGTAGCACCGGTGGCGGTGTCACAGAGAGCCACAGAGGATGACCTTGGGTCTTCTGGCACTATCCCTGGAAGACAAGGGCAAACTTGCTTTAAGCCAGAAAACTAAAACTAATGTTCATGCTTTTTTGGTCTTAATCTATTTAAAATTTTTCTCAGCCTATATTCTTCAGAGATGATCTGAGTTCTCATGTATACATATTTAAATCAAAACGTTTCTATTTATTCGTATAAATTAAACAAATTTACTATATCTTAGAACTCTGCATCTCAAATGAAACAATTTTTAGCAAATCCATGGTAAAATTATGAGGAAAGTACAGAAATAAATTAAGTTTTCACAAATTTAATTCCTGTGTGTCACATCTTTGCTTTCTTTTTCTTTTAAATGTAAAAGTATTACATTTAAATGAAACTTAACACATTTTGGGACGACCCGAGGGGATTTCAGAAACATGGTCAGGCGAATGATGGCTGCTTTTTCAGTACCAGCTCCCCCCGCCAGGAATCCATTTCACATCACCACCCCCCCCCCCCCGCCCCATACGCAGTGTGCACGTCTTAACCTACATTATCTGTAGTAAGAACATAGGCAGGTCTAGAACAAATATTAGTTATACTTAAAACTTCTATCAAAGTATCAAGATATGATTTATTTAGACAGAAAACACTATCCAACTATGGGTTTTTTTTCCTCAAGTTTTTTTTTTTCTTCTTCTTTTTTTAAGTAGGCTCTATACCCAACGTGGGGGTTGAACTCACAACCCTGAGGTCAAGAGTCACATGGTCTACCGACTGAGCCAGCCAGGCGCCCCTCCCCAAAGAAATTTTAAAGAAATTCTATACTTTATCATCTACCAGTTGTACTAATTTTAAATATACTGTATTCAAAGTGAAGTCTTGAAGTATGATTATAATTCCATTTAAATATCAGAGATGGAAAAGCACAGATTGAGACTCTAGGAAGCATACTTTAGCAAGTGACATTGCTAGAAGTTTTTCAGCTATAAGTCCTTAACATGATCGCTTAATAGTCAAATAAGGAAATGTGTTCAGAAGTGTCACAGAACACTGAACAAAGATTTTATTGCTCTGCAGCATTCAGACACAAAATAATGGTAAAAATAAAACTCGAGCTTAAAATGTTAACTTCACAAAGCATGATGATAATATATGGCCTTTCTTTTTTAGGTTCCTTCTTAAAAATGTCAAGCCCATCAGGACTCCCAGCAATTGATGTTTTGGCACCCAACATACCCCATCCAGTGGTGTTCTGCAGAGGGCAAGACCGTGGCCTTGACTTCGCTGGAGCAGCCGCCCCTGGGCCACCACCACCCGAGTGCTCCGCATCTTTTATCCCATGTTCAGTGCCTCCTTAAATCGCTCTTGAATTAGAACCTATCCTGGTTCTCATCCTCACAAGGGCCCTCGAGTTCTCTTTAACTATTTCATCTACTGTCCACAAAAAAGCCAAGCCACAGATATTTATTGAACAGTCACTGCTTTCCAGAGTTTGTCTATCTCAGGTTCCTTATTAGCCTGCTCCCTGCCCTCCAGAATATTCGTCAGCTTGTGCAAGCCCCCCGTGATCCAGGCTAGTGAGCCACAGAACCATGCAGTGAACAGAAAGGAGAGCTCGGACACATGGAAGGTCCTCTAACTGATTTGTGTAAGAAATGGCCTCTGTTCAGAACATGGAATAGCCCTTCATTTAAAGGTAACATTCACTGCTTACTTTTATTAAATTCTCATATCAGTAATACTGTCACAGGGGAAGAAAATTTAACGAATTCATGTATTAAAGAGTGTGACAATTCTTAGCTTCCTGATTCATGGGAAAATGTCCAGGAAATCTTAATGGGGAAAAAAGGGGGGGGGGTAATAAATTGCTGAAAATGGCCTAAAGCAGGTACTCCAAGAACCAAAAAGTGGAGGAAGATGACTAGTATCCTGATGCGAGTCTGAGTGAGTCTCCCTGGTGTCTCCCCAGACGCACATTGCTTCCCCACGCGGCCTCACACAGCTTGGAACACGCGGACACGCGTTGCCCCAGCCCTACCCAGCCTGACCCATAGCGGACTGGCAGACGGCCAGAGTGGCCTCGCCTCAGGTTGTGGGAAGTGTCTGGTGCAAAACAAAAATGTATCGATGACAAAAACATTTTTATGAACTATTTCATGGTACTGAAAAAGGTAGTTCCACTTAAAGCTTTTACTGTGATAGAAAAATCTCTACACTGTATTAAATTGGACCAAACAAAATGGCTCTCTCAACATTTTATCAAGAGTAGACACACACACACACACACACACACACACACACACACACACACACTAACCTGGTATTTCAGGCTGCCATTCTCCCACCTGAGCAGTGAGCTGGCTCTCACATGGCCACAGGGACCCATGGGGGGGGGGGCAATAGGTCCTGACCTAGGCAACAACTAGCCCCATACCCTTTTAGATCTGAGCTCCTCACCCTCATTCAGGTGTTCAATTTCTAACCACACGTCGGATTGGTACTTCTCTTTGGCTTTCATTTTACTAAAAGAGGCAGAAAGAAGGGAAGATGTCATTAAGCGCTAAGTGCTGGAGACTGACCTACAATTGGCGCCTATATAACTGGAGTGTGGGGATAATTCAGTAAGGACCCTCAGTCAGTCCAATTTTGTGTTTAAAAACATTACAAATAAAAGAGATTTGACAATTGCATCGGGGTTGTTTAATAGGGAACCAAAATAATGGAGCAAATAATGAATAATGAATGTATATATACAATGGAACAAAAAAATGAATATATCTATATATATACACACACACCATTTTCCATCTGATTCACATGCCTGCTTTTGAGCAAAGGTATGAATTGAGATGCCTTGGGCCTAAGTTGAAATACCACATTTATTCTGAAATAAATAAATAAATACCAATAAGAGATGTTATTGATAGTTCTGTATACTGTCTCATTCTCATACTGAGAAATGCCTTTTCCTTTTCACCTTTAAATAAAGGATACTGGTCTTATTATAACTGAATCATTTGTAACATATGAAGCTTGTGGCTTTCAGTAATTCACCTTCTTGCACTGAAGTTGATCCAGACGTTGAGGACTATAGTCAAGTGCATAAGGCTTTAGGCACAAACGTGGCCCTCAGAGGCTTGTCTTTCTTCCCATCTCATTCAGTGATTCTTTTAGAACACGTTTATGTAGGAAGCAGATGTCATATTTATATTTTTACCTGGGTTGAATTTGGGATTTTTTTTTTCCTTTTACTCTGCACTGTTAACACCATCTCATCTACACTGATGTATCATTAGCTACGATTATTGTCTATTTGTATAATTATTGTATTGTCATTCACCTTGTTGGGGTTTTATTTGCCCTATGTTTGCGTTAAGAAGGGAACAAAATTCTCTAGTAACCAGCAGAAGGGAACAAAATTCTCCACTAACCAGAAAGGGGAGAGGTACCTTTTAAAACATACACATATTGCAGTAGACAAGATAAATTATAAGCTATAATTTAAAATATGTGGAAACCAACATCAGTGGACCCTTCAGAAATTAAAGATCTATGGGAAAGAGGCAACAATTTTTAGTTTCCCTCATTCTATTTTCATTAACAGGTGTTCTTCTACCCATACAGGGTATTGCTTACAAGAGGATTTGGGTGCTTGTGAATCAGGAACTTTTACAAATAAGAAGGAAAAAACAACAGAAACCTCATTCACAAATGTATCAGTTTTCAGAAGCATTCATAGCATTTTATGGAGATGCTGGAATCAATGAAAGCCTGTTAAAAGTACATATGTTAAATGTACCTAATTGTTTTCAGATGTTTCATAACTTCCCATCTCATAAAAGAAATCTTTTTTTTTTTTTTTTTTTTGGAAAACTGAACTTCGTGTCATAGGAAGAGACTGAAAAATGTCAGCGCACCGTGAATACTTTGCAACCAGACTCTCTGTCGTTCGGAGAATGGCGCAGTCAGGCTTCCCAGTCTGCAGTGCAGGCAGCAGCCTCTGGGAGCACCTGTCCAAAAGCTCGCTCTCTGTCCAGAGCCGACTCCAGCTGAAGCATGGCCGACACTCCCAGTGTATCAAATCGCTCCATCGCCCTGGCGTCTTCTACAAAATCAGTTAAGTAGGTTTTCATTTGTCTTCTATTTACGATGTTTTAAATCACATCCAGAAAAATTTAGGAGGTGCTTAGGACTTTTATTCTTCTTGAATAGTAAACAGGAAAATTGCTTGTTAAAATCCATTACTTTTTATTAAGTTTGGACATAGTATTAAAGAGTCATACGAAGAGTCTCATTTTCATACTTACACCATGATAGCTGTCCTCCCACCCCCACCCCCCGCTGCTGCTGACAAAGAGCCGGGCAGATTTCTTAGGAAAAGGCTTCTTGTGAGTTGAGACCTATATATATTGACATAGTTCAGCAACTTCATCATCATGGTTTCCAGCTTCTGTCTTTTTCACCCCGTGAGCCTTGCTGGTCTGTGAATGACACCCACCCTTGCTCCTGTAACCGAGTGGGAATTTCTTCAAGACTCCACTTCTTTGGTTATCTCTAAGGTCAAGCCCTGAGTATCCTTTTCATCCCTGATGCTAGAATGTAGGAAGTAAAAGATATGAAATGCTAATGTGGAAAAAGAAAATCAACGTAAATAAGGGACACATGACAGTAAATCATAACATAAGACTACTGAAGGAGTCCTAAAGAATTTTTTTTACTACCAGCGAAAAACAGTAAAAACCTAGAGCTGCTACCAATGCAAATGTAGAGCCCTGGGTTTTGACAAGGCTCCTAGGAAGTGCAGTGGCCGCATTAACTTAAGACACACTGGGCCGGAGCAGCCTACTTCCTGGACTCAGATCGTGCACCTGGTTGGAGAAACCATTCCTTCTTTCAAGGCAAAGACAATTTTACAGACCTGATTAAGAAAGGGCACGATTCCAAACATTTTATTCTTAGAGATTAACTTAAATATTGGCATGAGGCATTGAAATTCTACAGTCCACCCATCTGTAGACCAGGCGACCACAGAGCAGTACGTACGGTGCACCCACCACTGAATAATATCACAGTATTAGGCCTCTGTTCCCAGAAAGATCATCCCATCACCCCCACAGCAAGTAGTGAGGCTGGCACATGACAACCCAGGTGTGAAAGAAACGAAAGACACGTTTGCACATGCAGAGAGAGAAGGTTTACCACACACACACTTTTCTGAAATTCCTCCAGGATGCTTGCTGGTGCAAAACAAAATCTGACTTCAGGAAAGGAGACAAAGGACCAAAGAAGAGTGGCAGCCTAACTAGTCACTTACAATTAAGTCTAAAATACTGTCAGTGAGTAATTATCTGCCTCTGATGCCCCGGGTCATTCCAGCGCTGGGACTGGAGTGGAGCAGACAGGTGGAGTGCAGGCCGCTCTCAGCATCTCCCACACCCTGTGATTTCCGGGAAGCTGGCAATCCCCACAGATCACTGCTTCTGGATCCCAGCCAACACCCACCGGGAAATAGGCGCCTTCCTCGAGGCCCTTGGAGAAGATGTGCCCTATAGAAACCAGCTACACAATTCTGAATATTTTTATTGCTAATGAGAACAAGAGCATCTTGTATCCTTACCACAGAGGAAATGTCACAGATTCTCATATCACTGAACTTGATGTGCTTGGAGAATTTATTTCTTCAAATCTGATCTAGAGAGACTTTGTTGGGCTCAACGACGATGCTTTTATATTACATGTAACTATATTGGAACTTGTTAAAACAAGGCTGCATCTCAGATATACTTAACACGGGATACATGATATGAAAGGCTTTTAGGAGAAAAAAATATTTCTTTCCTGTGCGTTAATAATCAGAGAAGCAAACCAGGCACAACACATGACCAAATCCTTATGGGAAATAAAAGGAAATAAGTGCCCATGAACAAATCACAATTAAAAGAGGTTAGACAATTCAGACACAAACCAAGATCTGTGCAGGGAAGAAACATAGCAGCGAAAATCGTAAGGCATTAGGCCACGTGGTCCTGAGCACCCACTGGGTCTAGCTCCAAGGAGTTAGAGCCTAGATGTAGTACAAAACATCTCTGAACTGAAACCATGAAATGGGGTATTGGTGCACATATGATGGGCATTACTATTAGAAGCATCCAAGATATAGAATATATATGTATATCTTCTGATCTTCTGATGCCTGAACATTTTGGGCACACACCTTTTACTATGTATTGTTAAATACAGCCCGGAAAACAGTTAGACAGAAATTGTAATTAATTTTAATCCTCATTCAAAACCTTAGACTTGGTGACTCAGGAAAGTGAACTGAAGAATGTTTAGGAATTATAAATTCGGTAAATTTCCAAATTCATTAATTTCATGACGTATTTTAAACCTAGGCTTACCAGCATTGCCGAGCACCATTTCCTGTTGCAATTTGTAAGAGAAACAAATAGAAATGTATCTTAGGGGCGCCTGGGTGGCTCAGTCGTTAAGCATCTGCCTTCGGCTCAGGTCATGATTCCAGGGTCCTGGGATCGAGCCCCGCATCAGGCTCCCTGCTTTGCAGGAAGCCTGCTTCTCCCTCTCCCATTCCCCCTGCTTGTGTTCCCTCTCTCGCTGTGTCTCTCTCTGTCAAATAAATAAGTAAAATCTTAAAAAAAAAAAAAAAGAAATGATCTTAAAAAGAGAAATACACATTTTAAAACAGAAGCCCTGATTCTCAACTGAGAACAGACACTATTAATTAGATATATAGGAAAGTGTGCTTAGGTTACAGTTGGTGAATTAACAGGGAAAGAACTACAGCCGTGGGCCCACGTACCTTTCTGAGGCATTCCGCAGGGGCCTCTAACCTCTCATCCTGCAGGAGGAGGGAGTTCTCTCTTTGCTCATAGTGATGTGAACACTCCCAGGGTTTCCCTGCTGGAGCTCTTGCCGGACCAGGAAAGCCTAATTGCTGGCCCTCCAACAGCCCAAAGGAGGCACTGGCTACTGGCCAACTGATGCTCCCTGGGGGTTCCGAGGCCGCCTCCTGCCCAAGCATCAGTTACCGGTGACGGCTCGGCCGTGCAGACTGGACGGGCACCCATGTGTTACGGTCCAGCCCGGGGGGAAGGAGCTCATCCTTCCCTGGGTGGTAGGGTGGGAGAAAGCAGGAGGGCACTCGGGAGATGACATAGTGATACCGGATACTGTTCGACACAGACTTTGAATTATAAATGTTCAGATACATATGTATATGAAGATGCATATCCAGATAGAGGTCCATATGTATGAAGATGTATGTATTTGAATATGTGTGTATAGACAGGATAATAGGAATCATAAGTTTCTTATAAGTGTTTTGTTTTCCTGTGAGATTTTCTTTTGGTAACCTTTAATTCTGACATAGTTTCAAAGTTCCAGAAAAGTATAAGAATAGACAAAGAGCTCCTATAAATTCTTTATCAAATTGACCATTTTAAACATTTTGCCCCATTTGCTTTATATCTCTCTCTCTGTATATGTAATATGTACATGTTTTTTCTGAACCATTTGAAAATAAGGTGCAGACACTAAATACTTAAGAATAAGGACACCTCTGGGGTGCCTGGGTGGCTATCAGTTAAGTGGCCAACTCCTGGTTTAGGTTCAGGTCATGATCTCAGGGTCATGGGATCAAGCCCCATGCTGGGCTTTGTGCTCATGGGGAGTCTGCTTCAAGATTCTCTCTCCTTCTCTCTCTGCCCCTCTGCTCACTCATGTACTCCCTCTCTGTCTCTAAAATTAATAATCTTCAAAAAAAAAAAAGTCAGGACACCTCCTGCGTAACCACAATACCAGGATAAAAACCCAGGAGTTCAGCATTGACACACCATTGATTAAATTACTGACAAAGAGGGGGAAATGACATTTTACTTTCAAAGGAATAACAGTAAGATTTTTCACAAAAGTTATGAAATTGAGAAAATAAATAATGGAACAGTATCTTTGAAGTGCTTAGTGAAAAATAACTGCCAGTTGATAATTGTACACCCAGTATGGGATAGACTTCCAATATGGAGGTGGTTCTACTGGGGGTCAGTGTAGAGCGTGATGACTGTGGCCAGCACTGCTGGATGGTAATGTGAAAGTTGTGAAGAGAGCAGATCCCAAGACCTGTCATCACAAGGAAGAAACATCTCCCACCCGTCTGAGGTGATGGGTGTTAACTAGACTGACTGTGGCCATCATTCATCATTTCACCCCACCTGTAAGTCAGCTCCTCGTGCTCTATACCTGAGGTTTCGACAGTGCTCTCGGTCAGTTGTTTCTCAGTAAAACAGGGAACCAATCAAAGGTGGTTCAAATGTTTCACACACACAAACAAAAAATCAAAGAATGTATTTCCACAGATCCACACTGAAAGAAATGCTAAAGGGAAGTTTTGAGTCATAAGGGAAAGAATTACAGATGGGAATATGGTAATTTAATGCAGGAAAGAAGAAAAGCAGAAAGGTTAATACGTGGGTAAATCTATGTAAACACCGACTATTTAAATGGGAAAACTAATATGGCTTTAAAATACATGTGGAAGTAAAATAAATGACAGTCCAGGAGAGGCAGAAAGGGGCTAAATGGAGTTAGTGTGTCAAGGTCCTCACACTGTTAGTAAATTCTAAAATTCATACAGATTATGAATCCAAATGTGAAATGTAAAACAACGAAACATTTAAAAGAAAAATCATGAAATTATTATGACAAACAAGGTAGGCAGCGTTTCCCGAATTAAGACACAAAAAGTACCAATTATAAAGGAAAAAATGGCCATGTTAAAATTAAGAATTGCCGTTCATCCTAAGACACCAGCAAGAGAGCGAAGAGGGAAGCCTCAGAGTAGGAGAGATTAGTAACTGATGTATCTGTTGAAGTTCGCATACCTGATGTGTGTAATACGCTCTATGATTTATATGCACCTATGTCAGTTATATGCATTTTATATATAATACAAATTATGCATGCGTGTGTGTGTGTAGAGTCAATGGAAAAATGTAGGCAACACAACACAACACCAACTTTATACTCAGAGAAAGGCAAATTAAAACCAGTGTGATACTACTAGAAAACCACCAAAATGGCTAAAATTAAAAAGACAAAACGTGCCAAGAGTTGGCAAAGATATGGAAGAACGGGAAGTTTCACAGATTGCTAGTGGGAGTGTAAATAAAACTACTTAGGCACACTCTTTAGCAGAATCTTCTGAAGCCAAACATATGCATAGCTTGTGACGCAGCAGTGCCGTCTCTTGGAACACAATATAAATATCTAGGTATGGAGACAAAACCTGGACGCAAATGTTTACAGCAAATTCTTTCATAATAGCCAAAAACTAAAAGCAATCGGACATCCATCAAAAGTAGGAAACATTTTTATAAGTATGATACATTCAAATGAGAAACAACAGCAAAGAAAAAGAGAAAATGTGACTACTCATGGGCAAATCTCTGAGATATTTGGGAAATGCAAATTAAATTACAATGAGATACAAGTCCCCATCCAGTAGAGCGGCTTAAATCTTTGTAAATGTCTGGCCAGCATACAGGGTAACTGAAAATCTCACACACTGTTGGTGGGAATGTAAAATAACACGGCCGCTCTGGAAAATAGCTTGGCACGTTCAAGAAGTTAAGTACATACACACACTATTTGACCCATCGATTCCCAATTCTGTGTATTCAGTCTGGGCCAGTGAAAGCCGTGACACAAAACCTGTATACAAATGTTTATAGCAGCTCTCTTTTGATAAATCATTGTAATCACATTGTGATCATTAATCACATATTTGATAAAGCTTGAGGACATTACACTGAGTGCATTCTCAAAATGTTACATAGTATATGATTCCACTTTTTAGATTTTAGCTATTTATTAGAGAGAGAGAGAGAGAGAGTAGGGTGGGGGGCAGAGGGAGAGGGAGAGAGAGACTCTCAAACAGATTCCATGCTGAGCATGGAGACTGACACAGGGCTCGATCCCATGACCCTGAGATCATGACCTGAGCCGAAATCCCAAGAGTCGGATGCTTAACTGACTGAGCCACCCAGGCACCTCTGTATGATTCCATTTGACAGTAATCTGTGCATGTGTTAGGACTCACACAACTGTATACCCAAAAGAATATTGACTTATTGTTGGTAAGATTTTTATTTTTTTAAGATATATTTATTTATTTTAGAGAGAGCGTGCACAAGCAGGGGGGAGGGGCAGAGAGAGAGAGAGAGAGAGAGAGAGAGATGGAGAAGCAGGCTCCCTGCTAAGCATGGAGCCCGATGCAGGGCTGGAATTCACGAACCTGAGATCATGATCTGAGCTGAAATCGAGTCGGACACTTAACTGACTGAGCCACCCAGGCACCCCTTGTCTGTAAAATTTTTAAATAATAAAAATTAACACTGCAACTTAAGTTGTACCCAAGAAACCCAAGAATTCTTCAAAGACCCTTCATTTGATGTGTGTCTTGTTCTGGTGCTTCTCTGTATTCTTAAAACTTCTTTTTCCCTGCAGTTGTGGGTAACCTTGGAATCATTCTCCATTTGATTCATTTCTGGCTCAATGAACTGATCTCCTTTTTGGCCACTAAAGGAGAAAAAATTCTTGTTTGGGGGTTTCCTTTAGCCTTGTCCAAGTATCCTCCATTTTGACTGTTCTGAGAGATCACCAAATACAAGAAAGGAAAGGAGAAAGGGGAAACACACTAGCCCACCATATTTTAAGCAACTATCATCAAATCTACAGAAGGGCCAGCCCCATGGCAAAGGTGCTCCATTCCCTCAGGGCCTTCTACTGCACCTGTGCCAGAAGGTCTGAGGTGATTGCACTCTATCCAAGGGGGGGCTTGCTTCTCCTGGGCGGGCAGGGAATGAAGGAGGTAGAACAGCAAGGGACAGGCCCTGTCAGAAGAATTTTTCAGCCACGCTCATTCAGTTTTCCGCTCACTTTGAGTAATAATCAGATATTCTGCTGGTGAGATTTCTTTCCCTGAATGATTTCACGGAAAGAGCCACCACCCACCCCTCCTGAGACAAGCAGACAAAGAGGCAAGTGTGTGTCCACACACCTGACCTGGAGGCTGAGCACCTGCCTCCCTCATTCATGTCTGAGATGACTGAGAGTAATGGCATCTGATCCTAACTCCTTCTTTCTCATCTGGGACTCAGAGAGGGGACCCACGTCTAAGAGAAACATCACCAAGTAGGAAGCATCAAAAAGCAGACACACAGACTTCACCAGACTTTCATTCCCTCCCTTGTAATTCATATAATTTGTCTCCTGGGAAGAGAATAGTCCAGCCTTGTGGTCTCCCCAAGTGACAGCTTATCAAATCTACCTTTTCTGTGATGAAGGAAGGATTGTTACAGCACAAATGGCCAAAAGTTCTGTCCTGCAAAGTGGTGTTTTCCATGGGTCTGCTACATACCAGGCAGGCTTGCGTTTCTGTAACAGAATCCCAAACCAATGTCATTGGAGCATCTGCCGCATTCTACTACAGCCCTGGCCTCTGGCCTCCAGTCCCCAGCACCCCCACAGGCCCTGATGCTCATACCCGTCCAGTCTTTCCTCCTCCTGTAGCCTTGTCCCAGCCCACCCATGTGCCTTTGTCTGTCCCCTTCCATTTTGTTTGCCCCTCTTCACCCTAGTGTTCTGCAGCCTTTCCTCACCCTGGCCTTCTGGTCCCTGCCACTCCTCCCCATCCCCCCTGCTCCCTTTTCACAGAGTTTTCCATCAGTCCTTTCTCTTCTGAACAGTTCTTTTCTGTTCCTCTGGTCCCTGCTACTCACCTGTTCGTCAATGAAAGAGCATTTATTGAGAGAGATAATAACAAGTGTTGGCGAGGACGTGGAGAAACTGGGACACTTCTGCACTGCTGGTGGGAATGCACCTGGCAGCAGTCGCTGTAGAAAAGGGCCTGGCAGGAGAGGTCTCTGGGAAGACGAGGGGGTACGAGGCACCAGGAGTCTGTGTCCCCACCCAGATGACAGTTGCACTGGCAGAATCTGTCTGATGTAACTATTTTGGAAATCTGGTGTCTATTGAAGGGTTGCAACTTCCAGGAGAAGACTTGGGTGGTAAATTGCGTTCAATTTTGAGCAATTTTGGCTCTTAACACAGTAGCAGCTACCCCTTCCCCACCCCCAGCCATGTGGCAGGCAGCTGTGCATGTATTCCTGAAGCAGCTCACACACAGTTTGCAGGACGTAGAGCAGGCAAAAAGGACTCTGTCCTCCAGATACTGGGGATCTGTGCCGTGATCACCAATTGCTGCTTCTGATCACAGAGGTGCAGACAGACAACGGTTGTTGTTCTTCCCCCAGTGTTGCAAACCCATCCTCTCGGGCTCAAGAGACATCCAGGAGATTTCAGAGGCCAGTTCCATTTTATTCCCCCTTCATTTTTTTGCTTTTCCCCTTCAGGAGCCAGACATTAAAGACTAGGACATTCAAAAACAACTGCATATACAGGAAAAGGTAGAAAATGACTGTGTATGCCCAAGAAAAGGCTTAGAAAAGACCTAAGAAGACGTTACGTTTATCCTGCAAGCTGATCCTTGGCCCAGAGAGGCTACAATTAAAAAAAATTTTTTTTAATTAAAAATAGCAAACCCTGGGGAAACAGGAAACTGTGATTTCCAGAGTTACCACATTATTAAATTCAAATGTCTAGTGTTCCGCAAAAAAAAATCCCAGGCATACAAAGAAACAGGAAAGTATGGCCCATTCTAAGGGAAAAGGTAATTCAACAGAATCTGTCCCTGAAAACATTTAACAGAGTATCTATTAGACAAAGCCTTCAAAATAATGCTCTTAAGGTTGCTCAAAGAACTAAAAGAAGACTTGGAGAAGTCAAGGAAACTGTGTGAATGAAATGGAAGCATCGATGAAGAGATAGAAAACATACAAAGAAACCAAAAAGAAACAGCAGAGCTGAAAAGTACAGTAACTGAAATGGAAAACGTGGGAGAAGCATTGGAAGACAGTGCTAGGCAGGCAGGAAAATAATCCTTGAGCTTGAAGATGACACTTGACCCATTATGAAGGCTGAGAAACAAAGGAGAAAAGATTGAAGAAAAGCAAGCAGAACCCAGAAGAACTTTGGCACCTTCAAAATGACCGACATACATGTCGTGGGAATCCCAGAAACAGAAGAGACAGAGAAAGGGGCAGAGAGAATACTTGAAGAAATAGGGCTGAAAAATTCTAAATTTGAAGAAATACATGAACATAAACATCAAAGAAGCTCAGTGACCTCCAAGTAAGATGAATTCAGAGAGACCCACAATGAGACATTATAATCAAACTTTCAAGAGCTAAAGACAAAACGTGAGTCAACACAGGGCAAGGGGTCCCCAGTAAGGCTGCAAGCAGATTTCTCATCAGAAACTTGGAAGGCCAGAAGACAGTGGGTTGATATATTCAATGTGAAAACAGGAAAACTGTCACTAAGAAATCCCGTATCTAGTTAAAGTGTTCTTTGTAAGTGAGGGAGAAATCAAGACATTCTGAAAGAAACAACAGCTGGGGGAGCTGTGACTAGACCTGCCCTGCAAAAAAAAAAAAGAAAAAAGGTCAAGGGAGTCCTGCAAGGTGCAATGAAAGGTCAAAGAGTAACTCAAAGGCACATAGAGAAATAAAGATGTCAATAAAGATAAATATATGGACAATTATAAAAGCTGGTGAAGTTCATTGTCCCGGTACACAGGCTCACCAAAAGACGGGGACCTCCTCACGGGGCCAGAGAGCACCTCCCCTCCCCCCACACCTCACGACCACATTACTAAAAGCTGTTCCTGGGAGTTCCTTCTGTCCAGTGCATCATGCTTGGCCATCTAGAAAAAATCACAAGCCATACCAAAAGGCAAAACACACGGTTTGAAGAGAGAGCAGGCATCAGAACCAGACTCAAATATGGTGGGCCTGCTGGAATTATCAGACTGGGGAATTTAAAACAACTCTGATTAATATGCTAAGGACTTGAATAGAAAAAGTAGACAATGTGCAAGAACATATGGGCACTGTAAGCAGAGAGATGGAAATTCTAAGAAAGGTTAAAAAGAAAAGCCAGAGATCAAAAACATTTTAACAGAACTGAGGCACGCTTTTGATGGGCTCATTAAGTAGACTGGACACGGCTGAGGAAAGAATCTCTCTCCGAGTTGGGGATGTGACCATGGCAATTCCAAAACAGAAAATCAAAGATAGAAAAGACTGGAAAAAAAATCTAAAAGAATATCCAAGTACTGTGGGACAACTGCAAAGTTGTAACATACGTGTAATAGGAACATCAGAAGGAGAAGAAAGAGACAAAGGAAGAGCAGCAAAATTTGAGGCAATCGTGACTGAAATACTCCCCAAATTAACATCAGGCTCCAAACCACAGATCCAGGAAGCTCAGAAAGCAACAAGTAGGATAAATGTCCAAAAACAAAACAAAACAAAACAAAACACAGAAAACTACACTTATGCATATAAAAATGAGGAAGAAATAAAGACTTTCTCAAACAAACAAAAATTGAGGGAATTTGTTGCAAGCAGCCCTGCCTCGTAAAAAAACGTTAAAGAAGTGTTTCAGGAAGAGGGAACATGAAATAGGTCAGAAACTCAGATCTACATAAAGAAAGGAAGAGCATCCAGGAAGGAATAAGTGAAGGTAAAATAAAAACTTTTATTTTTCTTATTCTGATAGCAGTTTGTTCAAAATAATAACAGCCACTGTGTATTTGATATGTATATTTATGGATGTTTACGGATGGGCATATAGTAGAGATACTCTTACCATACAACCCAAGAATCATGCTCCTTGATATTTACTCGAATGATTTGAAAACTTATGACCACACCAAAACCTACATATGGATGTTTATAGCAGCTTTATTCATAATTACCAAAACTTGGAATCAACCACCTCGGTGAATGGATAGATAAGCTATGTTGCATCCACACGATGGAATGTTATTCAGCGCTAAAAAGGAGTGAGCTGTCAAGCCATGAAAAGACATGCAGGAAACTTACAAGTGTACCACTAAGTGAAAGAAGCCAGTCTGAGAAGGTGACATACGGTATGATTCCAACTCTATGACATTCTGGAAAAGGCAGAACTATGGAGACAAGAAACAGATCAGTGGTTGCCAGAAGGGGACGGGGGCATGAATAGGCAGAGCCCAGAGAATTTTTAGGGCAGTGAAACTATTCTGCATAGTACTACTACAGGGGTAGAAACGTGTCATCATCCATTTGTCTAAACCCATAGGTAAACTATGGACTTTGGGTGATTATGATGTGTCAGTGTAGGTTCGCCAAATGTGACGAAGGTACCATTCTGGTGGGGATGTTTATAGTGGGGGAACACAGGGGTTTCTGGGAAATATCTGTACATTCTTCTCAGTTTCCGCCGTGAACCTAAAACTGCTCCCCAAAAATAGTTTATTAATTTAAAGAAAACATAACCATGAGTAACAAAGACATGAGCAGCATTGTTCTGCAATCATTTCTGTGGTGATTTCATTGCTGATTTTCCCTATAGGGAGGGAAGAGGAAGTATTTCAGGTAGGTTAGTCAGTCAATTCCTAACCACCTTCCAGTTTCCTCAGGAATTCTAAAAGGTGTTAGAACTCGTGCGTCAACAACCATAGTTTCGACTGGGAAATCCTCCTACCCTCCCTAAAAATGCAGTTCCAGGATTTAAATCCACATTTAATCAGAGGAATAAACAGGGAACCCAGTGTTAAAACAGGTATAGCTGTGTAGGCGTCTCAAATGCTAGTGTGCAAACCTGCTATTGCGAAATCCAACTCAAAGGAATCTAGCAAAGGACAACATGACGCTGTCAAACTTGCTCTGCTCCTGTGGGTCCTGGACGTCTGACTCCAGAAACCCCGCCCTTAATTCTCATCAAGATATCCGGGAAGACACAGGACACTCCCGTCTTCCTTGGCTCCTTCACCCTTTCCCACCCAAACAAGAGGCACTCTGGGTTCAAGATGCCATTGCCACACACATGTGCAGAATGAAGAAAGAGTGGTTATTAATTTCCCTCAGTCTGTGACATTCAAAAAAATTAACTCTGAGAGCTTGAGGTTGCAGGAAAAAAACACAGTCGAGTTTCACATTAAAAAGCTAATTGAACCTAACTCAGTCCAGATGTGGGATGAAGGATTGACTTCAAGGCTCCATCTGGGAGGGGCTGGGCCTTGCCTTTGTAAGGCACTTTGCACCAGATGGAGAACGGACTGACTTTCCAAATGAAAACAATGTGGGGCATGGGGAGGGGTAGTGATAGGGACTCGCAGGAGCTCGGAGCCCCCTCAGGCTGCCTGCAGCATTTCCCGGGCTCCACCACCACTTCTCTGGTCTCCTCCCCGAGCACCCCTGACAGATCAGGCCAGTTTGCATTCCAGTTAGCTGACACAGCGTGATGTTAGTTTCAGGGGTACGATCTAGTGACTCAGCACTTCCGCACAACATCCCGCGCCGCTCACGACAGGCGCACTCCTGGGTCGTGAGCCATTTTGAGATGGATGGCAGTGCTCAGTTTCAAAAGCTGCTTCCTGAGCGGAAACATGCCCAGCACCCATCTCGGCCAGCGGCTCGGGCCTGGTGCCACGTGGGCACCCGGTGACCGCCTGGCGGGATGGGAGCAGCTCTGCCTTCTCTCCTTCCCTGTCACCAGGGAAGGTGACCGCGTGTGCCAGAAGGACAGCGCCCGTCCCTCGTCCCTGTCGTCCTGCCCGTGCCCACGCTGTTCCCTCCCCTGAGAGCCTCACTCCAGACCTGCTCTCCCCTCTTGCTTCCTCCGCTGCCTCCCTAGCGGCCCAGCTCCCACCTCTTCTAGGAAGTTCTCTCAGCAGCGCAAGCTCCCAGTTCTACTCTCCTCGTCTGAAGTCCTGCAGGACCTTCCACAGACCCTCCACCGTGATCACTGAGGTGGTTCTGAGTTGCTGCGAGAATAAGCTCCCTGAAAGCTCCCAGCACCGAATCTAAAACATGCTGGGTGCTCAGAAATGAAGACTAGCAGGACTAGTTTTGAAAATAACATAGAACACGAAGCAAAATAAAAGGGAAAATGTAAGGTTTTTGGTAGACATTTTTCATTTTAAAACACCAGGTTTTTTCCAGACACGAGCACAGTAAAATGTCCAGTGAGCGCTGGCCTCATGCAGGGCACAGTCCTGAACACCTGGTGTGTGTCAGCTCCTTTATTCCCCTGGTCACACGAGGAGGAGACTGCTGACATCATCCCTGCCAAACCAGGCACGGGGGTTTTGGCAACTAGCCCGAGTTCACACAGCAGGAAGGGGGGATATGGGGCTGGACCCCATCCACGTTAGCCACTCCGCACCCCCTGTTCTCCCTGACACGATGCACACATCTTGGAGGGTCAGGGGGGACCCCATCTAAACAGCACTGCCCCCGCTCTAGGTCCAAGGCCCGTGGCGATGTTCAGCTCACCGTCCTGTCTGTGTGCCCGAAGCGTTCCCGGGGCTCCTCTCTAGAACAGCTCACCCCCACAGCCCAGTGCAAGGACACAGCCCCGCGGGCGACACGCAAACGTAACCACTTGTGTTTACTCTTTTTAGCAGTTCCAGTTCATTGTTCGGTTTGACTCCTCTGACCCCAGGTCAACTCGTGTCCTATTTAACTTTCTTAGGAAGTCAGATTCTGTATTGTTTTGTTTCGGAAATTCTATCTTGATTACATTTTCTTCCCTTTGGAAGAACAGAGCAGGGTCCACCCCAGAGAAGCAGGTACAGTTCTCTCCACAGGAGGTGGAGGGAAATTGGGGTGGGTGCCAGGCCCGTGGCTGGCCCGGTTCGGCCACTCTGGGCAGCACTTCACGGAGAGGAGGAAAATCCAGGCCTGCCGCCTCGGGGAGCCGCCCATCGGCCCAGCACTGCCCCACAGTTTGTGCTACCACCCGCGCACAAACACACCCCCGCCCCCGACCTTGGCCACGCAGGGCTCACCTGGACTCCATGTGGCTCGGGGAGCCTTCAAGAGCCGGTAGGCGCTCGGAGTATTTTCCACATTCCAGATACTTATCTGATATGGCCCTGGAGCCCTTTGTAGATAACTCACCATAGGTGCACAATAGCAATATCAAAGGTCACTGATTAAAAGAAGACTCTCAACTAAACACCAGTGCAGTCATTTGAAGGAACCTTTATGTTCTGCCCAGTATAAGGAACAGAGAGAGAGATTTGTTAAGGATCCGGGACTTCTGGCCCTGGGGCCGCACGGGGGCCTCAGAGCCACGGTGGTCTCTGCCCCGGGCCCCCCAGAGCTGCTCTGTCCATCCGCACCTCCTCCACAGAGGACCAGAGAAAAGTCATCGTCCAAGACAGGGCACCCAGAGGCCAGTTACGGGCTAGGGGTCCTGGCTCATGGGACTAATTTCTCCCTGCTTCTTCTGCCTCACTGGGTCACAGCAGGACCTGGGAAGGACCTGCTAGTCCTAGAAGAAAGGCCTGTTGCACCAGAGCACAAGGTAAACAGGACGAAACAAAATACCTCCTCATAAAACCCAGAGTCTCTTCTTTCACAACCCGGGTTATCCTGTTCTCCTAACTAGCTGAGAGACGTTCAACAAGTCCCTTTATCCCTCTCCTTCTGGTGCTGAGGAGTTTCATCAGAAAAATGACTGAACTTGAACTCAAACGCCCTTGGTGCCCTGCTGTCTCAGGCACTCTGGCCTGCCGGTGGCCCAGGTGTCAGGCGAGGACAGTGCCGTATGTTGAGTGCTTACAGCCGCCCTTGATTTCATGTAACCCCATTTCCCGAGGTAGATATTAATACCCCCATTACACAGATGAGAATACAGAGGTATGGAGGCGTTAAATAAGTTACCAAGGGGCCTAGAGCCAGGGAAGTGGTGGAGCGTGGCTCCAGCCTTGAAGCCCACGCTCTTGGCGACTCTGCGTTGAGAGCCAGCGGCTGTGCTAGACGCTGGAGCGTACCAGCCACGGTGGGGCAGCACCTGCCAGGACCCGGCCACTCTTGTCAGTGCTCTGCGTGCACCAGCTGGCCTAATTCTCACAACGGCGCATCCCCCTTTAACACCTCAGGAAACTGGAGCACAGAGATGTTAAGCAACTCGCCCAAGGTCACACAGCCAGCACGTGTAGGAGGGACATCCATAAGCGCAAGCCATAACTTAGAACCCCGTGTCCCCTTCTTTATAATGAAGCATGAACACTGAGCACTGCAGGGTGGGGTTATTAATAAAATGCATTAATTTCTAGAACTATCCACGTTGTCCTTCTTTAAGGGGACTCACGTTATCATGTCAATCTGGCCTTTTTCTTAATGGGTAACATAGTTACCCAAAACTCGAAAGATTAATAGGATTCTGTATCCTTATAAATTGCTTATTTGTAGTATCCTGAACTGAAACTTAAAAAGTTCATCAAGCATAAAATAAACTCCTGTTTAAGCAAAATGGAACTTAACATATGGACAATTTAAGATCACCCTGTTGAAGTTTTTTAGGATTTAGGATCCAAAATAACTAAAAATGCCTTCAGTATTGACCCGGCACCAGCATAAGGGGATGTGGGAGAAGGTGAGGGAGGAAACCCCATTGTTCAGCTATTTACTAGTTATTTATTGAGTATTTAGATACTTGTGAACATAGTGACAAAGATATTGCCACAGCTCACATGTTTGGTGGAGAAGGCAGACATTCATCAATACATGCACACTTCCATACTTCAGTTTTATTACGTGAAACCGAGGAATGCAGAATTCGGAGACAGCATGCAACTCAGCAGGCAGCTCCCTGAGAAAGTGTTGTTTGAGCTGCTATCTGAAGCATGCAAATCCCAAATGTTGGCTGGGAGGAGAAGAGAGCATTCTAGGGACAGAGCATACCTCCCAGGTACATGTGCCAAGACGCACAGAGGTGAAGAAGGGAATGGCTAGTGGAGATGGGGCTCAGAACACAGGCATGGCTCAGGATTGGGCTGGATCTAATGGTGTGGCAGATACTACAGCACATCCAGTCCCACTCCCCTTTCCAGAAAACAGAACCCCAGTTAATTCAGGCAGTGGGCAGAGACCCCTTGATCACAGTGAGGACAGACCATAGACCCAGAATATGAATCATAAGTGGTTGGCCAATTCTAACCCCAATAAAGTATAAAGGGAAGAATGCTGGGGAATTCCCGGGAAAAATCAGGTTTCCAGATAAAACCTCAGCACTCGAGTGAAAAGGACTTTTGCCCTGACTGTCTCGTCCTGACTACTTGTGATTGCGTGGCACCGTGGTTATCTGGAATTGGTGACGATCCTAATGAAACAAAGCCACCTTGCTGAGGATGACGCAATGGAAACTATAAAGAGTCTGAGTCTTTGACATGGCTGAGCCACTGATCAAATCCTGGAACTGCCTCCCCCAGGCTTCCTGGGATTGTGGGGTCATTCAGTGCCTTTGTGGAAGTCATTGCCGGCCAGGTACCCTCTTACTCACAACCGAATGCACCTTAAACTGATTTACAGGGGAAGGCATTCATCTCAGTGATGTGCTGTTAAGTCACAACGCACCCCAGAGGTGAATGACATTAACACCCGTGTGCTGTTATCTCTCATGGTTCTGTGGGTTACTGCCCAGTTGGGGTCTTGCAGGATGTTGCAGTCATAGGGAAGCTGGGGCTGCAGTCCCCTGGAGGCTCACCTGGGCTGGATGCCTAAGGTGGCTCACTGACATGGCTGCTGGCTGGGATCTGAGCTGCGGCTGTCAACCATCGTGCCCACACTTGGCCTCTTATGTGGCTTCAGTATCTCACAGTATTGTGGCTGGTTTCCTAGAGTGAGTATTCCAAAAAAGAGCATTCCTAGAGGCCCAGGCATAAACAGTTTTTTATGAGCCACTTTCAGAAGTCACACAGCATCATTGGTCAAAAGCAAATCACAGAGCAAAGCCAAATTCAAGGTGAGACTACCAGGAGGTGTAATTCAGTGCAATGGCCCTCTTTGAAGATGAGTTACCAACCATCAAAGCATTTTAAGTGATGGGTGGCATAGTCAGATGATTGCTGTATTGAATGGATTGGAGGAAACACCAGATACAGGTAAAATGGAGAGACCAGCAAGCTGGCCTTAGAAGATTGTGATTAGCTCCCAATATCCATTCTGTCCCTCTGTTGTGTAGCCACGAGTCATCGCTTCTCTCCTCTACACTGACTGAATCAGGAATGGGCAGACCCAAGCCACTGAGCCAGGGAGGCTTGGGCCGAGCTCTCAGGGTCCCCAAGAAAGTTGGTTCCTTGCTCTTAAGAAGAAATGTCAGGAAACCCATCTCTCTCTTCACCTGGACATGAACATGGGATCGTTCAGAACTGATTACCATCGACTGAGGTCTTATGGCCAGTAAGGAATAGAGTATTGGTCTTCAAATGATCTTGCTATTGGTCTTAAAAAGAAGTTAATACTCTGGGCAGTGGAGCAAAGATCTCAGAAGAACCAATCTCCAGTGGTTTTGTTGGTCCACAGAACTAGAGCTCTCCAGGGACAACCTGAATCTCACTTTTTACATTTTTCACAAATGATTTGAGTGGAGAATGTCACTGCATAAAATCTGCAAGGCTACAAGTATACTTGAAGATGTGAGAGCAGGTGTCCAGAAGGACAAGGGATGGGAGTGGAAGCGGGGACCTGGGACAAAAAGGGAGAAATTAACAGAGGGATGGATTACAAGTGCTCTATAAACTTCGCCATCTGGATGACGCGACTTATATACCACGATACAACAGTAATGAGTTGAAAGCCCTTAGGAAACTAAGGAAGAGTTGCAGGAATGGATTCAAGAGTGTGTATACAGGGGCACCTGGGTGGCTCAGTTGGTTAAGCGTCTGCCTTCAGCTCAGGTCATGATCCCAGGGTCCTGGGATCGAGCCCCACGTCGGGCTCCCTGCTCAGCGGCGAGTCTGTGTCTCCCTCTGCCCCTGTTATCTCTCTCACTTTCACTCTCTCTCAAATAAATAAATAAAAACTTTAAAAAAAAAAAAAGACTGTATACAAAACTACATGTCTGACCTGCTGTTGGGTTTTGGGAGAATTAAGGGATTTTCAGTTAATTTTACTATACCAACAAATCTTTTCAATTTTAGATCTAAACAGAAATCTCTCCACATTACTTCACTGGTTCCTACACATAAATCACTAATGACAGGGACCCACACATAGCACTAACTATGTTAGGTAAAGAATTGTAAAGGTAAAGAATTATAAAGATACACTTTGGTTTAATTTTGATTTTCCCCAAGTAGTACACACGTTACAGCTTAAGAACTCAAATAAAAGCACAAGGTTTATAACAAAAAACATCAGTCCTGCCCCCCCTTCCCCGTCCCCAGATTCCCACTTCCAAAAGACAACCATTTCTTTTAGCTACTTCTTGTGAAAACCTCCTGTGTTTAAATGGCACGCTACCCACCATCTCCGATGCTTTCATTTTGCTACCATTCACCGACCGCTTACTGCAGACAGCGAGGATCCCAGGGTCTCACCTCCCCCCTCACACACATTCCACCAGCTCCCATCTTTTCAGCGTCGTTTGGACCTATTATTTAAAGTTCATTCTGCATGTTTTCATGACTATATGACTTTAAATGTGGTTCACTGCTAAACCAAAGATTTATTTCTGTAACGTTTTTCTTCTGGGCGTAATTGCCTCTTTTTCTTAATTTGTTGGGTGGTGACCCACCCAGGTCCATTCCCCCTCATCCAGCATGACCTGGTCACACGGTAGGGAGGCCTGCCCCCTGGCTGCCATCCGGGATCGCCTCCCTTTCTTTTCTGAATGACCTAGCTCATGCCGGCTTCTTTCTTGTCTGCTCCCTCATTTGGGAGCTGCATATCACCCAGGGGCTTCTTGAGAAAGCCTACCTCAGTAGATCAGGGGCGCTCCAAGGCAGAGGCCCTCACCTCCTCTCTCCTGTGTCTACACTCATTCCCCGGGGCTTCAGAATCCCTTCCAGCCACTAGACTCTCAGCTGTACACTTCTATTCCTGACCGCTCGTCTAGCTGCAGACTCGAACACCCACCTGCCCCTGGCACGTCTCCACCCGGAGGTCCGATGCCTATTCCCAGACTTGCTCTCCTTCCATCCTCCCCATCTTAGAAACGGTGACACCATTCACACAGTGTGGTTCAGGCGGAAGATCTTGGGGCATCCCTGATCCCCTTGCTGTCCCACCCACAGCAGGGAATCCTATCAGCTCCACCTTCAAACAGCGTGTCAGGCATGAGGACCTCCCACGTCGGCCACCCCTGCCTCCGGCGCCCGAGCAGGAGCCGCATTCACCCCACACCAGCCACACTCCAGGGCTTCGTGAATCCCCTGAGCATTTCCCTATCATTTCCCTCTGCCTGCATCACTCCCTCGCAAAACACTCGTGGGTCTCCTTCCCTCGATTTATTGAGTTCTGTCCAAATGATGTGTCTTCAGAGAGCCCTGCCCTGTCCACTCTCTGTAATTCTTTATCTCCATCCATACTTTTCCTTTTCTACATAGCATGTCATGACCTTAAACCACATCTTTAGTTGTGTACGTTTATGGTCTGTCTTCCCATGACAGTGTGCGCTCCAGGAGCGTCGGGACGTCACCTGTCTGTGGTCCTGTGACTCCAGTGCTAGAGGGAGTGCGCAGGAAATACCTGCTGAGGAATGAACGAAGCGAATTTGAATGAACATTCCTAGAAATGATCACTGAAACTCAAGCTGAAACCACTGATCTGACAGGCTGCATAGGCACAAGATAAAATTAATGGACTGGAATACTGACATCAGAAATTTTACCACGATGAAGCATGAAAGGACGAAGTTGGAAATTTTGGGAAAAAAAAAGTTACTTTATATAAAAGATAAATATATACATATAAAGAAAAAGTAGGGTTGTTTTTTTCTTTACTGTAGTAAAACACATACATAACAAAATCGATTTTAACCACTTTTAAGTGTATGATTCAGTGGCATTAATCACCCATTCATGTGCTTAGTGATTATTTGTATATTTGCTTTGGAAAAAATGTTCAAATCCTTTGCCCATTTTTTACTTGGGTTGTTTGGGTTTTTGTTATTGAATCGCAGTTCTTCATGTATTCTGGATATTAAGCTCTCATCAGATATATAGTTTGCAAATATTAGGGAATCAGGGTGTGGGAAGGGAGAAGCGGGGTCACTCAAGTGAAACCCAGGGCTTTGGGAGAGAGAAACCCTAACCCTAACCAGTGGGGACAGCCTAATTCCTTCTCTGGCTATTTGGCTGATAGCTGTGTGATGCAGCTGCAAGTATGTTTATTCAGGACGGATGTCTTTTGAAATGGATGCCTCCGCAATCAAAAGCTGAATGTTAGGCACTCATGTGATAGTATGTACATAGGTACATCCTATATTATATATATATACATATAGTTATATAATGTTGGTTATATGATATACAACATTCTATATAATATTCTACAATAATGATATAACATTACACAATATTGGTTGAGTGGTCAAATCAGGAAGAGAAGGAGGTTGTTGTGTAATTAAGGATCCCAAGATGAGATCATCCTGGACTATCCGCATGGGCCCTAAATCCGATGACAAGTGTCCTCATAAGAAACATGGAGGAGAGACACATAGAGCAAGAGGAGAAGGCCCCGTGAAGGGGGAGGCAGAGATGGGAGCAGTGCGGCCACAAGCCAAGGGACACACGCAGCCCCCAGAACTAGATGGAGCAAAGGAAGAGTCTCCCCTAGAGCCTGCAGAGGGAATGCAGCCCTGCGGACGCCTGGATTTTGAACTTCTGACTTCTAGAACTCTAAGAGAATAAATCTCTCTTGTTTTAAGCAACCCAGTTTATGATAATTTGTTACGGCCACCCTAGGAAACTCCTACAGATTTTGGTCCTGGGAAGCCAAGGTGCTGCCATACAAAATGCCTCACACTGTGGACGTGGCTTTGGAACTGGGTGATTGGATAGAAGTTAGAAGAATTTTGAGCTGCGTGAGAGATAAAGCCTGGACTTCCTGAAGAGACTATTGGTAAAAATATGGACTGTCTGTCTGTCATGAGGTTTCATGCCATCAGACAAGAGGGTCCCTCACACATCCTTCCTGCATTTGCATGAAACCTCATGACAGACATGGGAGACCCACAGAGTTTTTGAGAATGTTGTATCAGCAGGACGCTGCCAGGTTGGCCTGAGGGACAGAGACAAGACAAAGTAAAAGAGGGCTGTGAGATTTCCAGAATTCTATAGCCAGAAAATGGGCTGATAGAGCTACTCAGTTATAAGAATATGCTGCCTTTCAAGAAAAAGGAAGAATGATTCTGGGGGCAGAGGCACGAACACAGAGGTAGAAGCTGGAGCTGTGGGTACAGGGGCCTGTGGAGCTGTGGGCACAGAAAATGCAGCTCCAAGCCATAGAGGATAATTCTCAGACCTTCAAACCAAATGAAACCTGTTCTCCTGCCTTCTTAACTTGTTTGGGACGGATGACCCCTTTATTCCTTCCGTTTTCTCCCTTTTGGACTGGGAATGTCTATCCTGTACCTGTCTCACCATTGCATTTTGTATGTGATCTTCCAGTGTCACAGGTCAATAGACGGAGAAGAACTTTGTCCCCGGGTGGATGATACCGGGACTCACCCACATCCCTAATCTGATTCTGATGACTTCGATGATGCGATTTGGGACTTTTTGAGCTACTGATGTGTAAATGTGGGTTAAGATTTTGGTTGGATGGGGTGAATGTATTTTGCATGTGGGACAGATGGGAACTGGGTGGCCAGAGGTTGGACTCTAGTGGGTTGAGTGGTGGGACGGATGACCCCTTTATTCCTTCCATGTCTACATGTCTACATCCTAAACCCTGGGACCTGTGAATATGGCCTTATTTAGAAAAAGTTTCTTTGTAGATGTAACGAAGTTAAGGCCCTTGAGATGAGATCATCCTGGATTATTATGGTGGGCCCTTAATCCAATGACAAATGTCTGTTAAAAGGCACATGGAGCGCAGCAGAGAAGGGAAGGCCGTGCAAGGGCAGAGGCAGAGATGGTGGTTATGCAGCCGCAGCTAAAGAAGAGACACAGAAGCTGGACGAGACAAGGAAGGATTCTTCCCCGGAGCCTTTGGAGGGAATGCAGCCCTACCAACACCTTGATTTCGGACTTCTGGCCTCCAGAATTGTTAGATAATAAATTTCTGTTTTAAGCCACCCAGTTTGTGATCATTTGTCATAGCCCATACGTCTCATCCTATAAAAATATAGTTTCCAATGTAATTAAAGAACCAGGTGTAAACAAAAACAAACTGGTGCAAGCATGGGAAGATAGCCTAGGTCTGGAAGAGATGCCCTTTCTGAGCAAGATCTGAATCCAGAGGCAATCTGGGAACAGTCTGACACACTACATAAAATCTAAATTGTAGGGCGCCTGGGTGGCTCAGTCGTTAAGCGTCTGCCTTCGGCTCAGGTCATGATCCCAGGGTCCTGGGATCGAGCCCCACATCGGGCTCCCCGCTCCTTGGGAAGCCTGCCTCTCCCTCCCCCACTCCCCCTGCTTGTGTTCCCTCTCTCGCTGTGTCTCTCTCTGTCAAATAAATAAATAAAATCTTAAAAAAATAAAACAAAATAAAATAAAAATCTAAATTGTAGGTGTGACAGAAGACAACATAAACGGCTAGAAAGAAACTGGGCAAAAATGTCACCTATAAAAGAGGAAAGATATAAGATACTCAGAATTCACAGAAAGAGCTCCTGTGAATCCATAAGAAAATGAAAAATCACCAAAAGAAAAATGGGCAAAGAATATGAATTGGTGATTCACAGAAGTGCTAAGAAAATGCCAAGAAAAGTTGCTCAACCTCACGAATAACCAGAGGCATAAAAAAGAAAATTCAGTGAGGTGTTAACTTTGTTACTTAATCTCTATTAAAATGGCAAAAGTTTTAAAAAGATTGATCATATCCATCAATGAGCTAGAGTGTGGCCACACTTTCAAACATTTTAAAGTGGTTGAGCCATTCTGGAGAACACGCTGGCGGTATTTACCAAAGTTAATGCTGTGCCTACTCTGTGACTAAAGTTCCACTCTGAGAAAGCTCTTCAGGAATATTCCCACACGAACAAGAAGATATATGCACATAAACGTTTGCTGCAGCATTGTTGGTAACAGAGGAAGAAGTGGAAAACAACCTCAGTGTTCACCGTCAGGAAAATATTTAAGTAAAATGGAACAAGAAATATGTATATATAACACATTATTCCAAGACACAGTCTTCATTAAGATTACAAACACAAGATTTATGGACAAATGGGAAAAACACTACAAGAAAAAAATCAAGCTGTAGATCAATACTGTCCCTAGGGTCCCTGTTGGATTTAAGACCTCCGTCCAAGTTAAGTGTGTGCCCATCACGTTTGCAGGTGCCTCAAAGGTTCCAGAAGATTCCACACCAAACTGCTCTATGGCTTAATTCCCGCCAAGCGTTGGTCTATACAGAACACGTCGCAAGTGCTATAGAAAAGGCGGCTATTTTTATTTCTATTTCTGTATTTTTTAGGATAATACGTTCCTGGGTTACTTCTGTCATTTAGCAGTAGAGAGCACGTCTGTGATCACAGAACACTAGCGGTCCAGGGCAGGGGCCATTTATTATTAACCCCTCCCTCCCGAGAGCCCGGCACGGGTCCTGGCACAGCACGGCTGCAGACGAACACTTGTTCCCAGCCCTCCCGGGCGCCAGGTGAGACCCCAAGGTCTACACCCGCCGTCTCTGAGGCCCCGGCCTCCCGCTTTCCTCCAGCGCGCAAGCGCCAGGAGGCGGTAACCGGCGCTCGCCAGCCCCGCTCCCGGCGCTACAACGTCACTGGGCTGCGCCGCGCGCTGTTTGACGTACCGGCGACCTGCTTTCCGGAAGGGAGCTCCAGCGGCTGAGTATGGCGACCGTCGCGGAGCAGTGGGTACTGGTGGAGATGGTACAGGCGCTTTACGAGGTGAGCTTGACTGCTCGAGCGGCCCACGACCCCACCGGGCCCTTCCGGGGTGGGACGGGGCTGGCGGATTTGTGGCCTGAGTCCTGGGCGGGGTTGGCTGGGTCACGTCCCGACCCTCAGCTTCTCTGGCCGGAGGGGCTCGCGGGGGAGGCACGGGCGGGAGCGGGAACCGGGGGTCTCCTTTGGGGCTCATGAAAGAAACAGGAGGGAGGGGGCGCAGGAGCGAGGCTGGTCTTGAAAAACCAGAGTTGGGACTGGGGTGGTGAACATAGAGTGGAAGATCTGAGTCTGGGAAGGTCCTAGGGAGTTCAGGTGCTTGGGACGGTGGAACAGGTAATAGGGGACAGAATTGTATGTTGGTGTCTGTTTTTGTCGGGGCGAGGGATTACGAAAGCCGAATGATAAAGGAATTGGGAATGTGAAATAGTTTGTCATTCTCCCACATGCGTCCCGTTTTCTGTCTTGTAAAGATACAACAACTTTTTAGAGATTTTTAAAGGCAGAATAGTTAAGAGTTTTGAAAGGCTGTTTCAGGTATGTTAGATAATATGATAGCAGAACTTCAGTCTTAGAGAATGTTCATTCACTTGAAATGTATCTACAGAGCTTCGCTACCCTGTCCAGTAGAACTTTCTGCATGTTCTGTATCTGAGCTATTCAGGGTAGTAGCCGCTAACCAACCACATGTGGCTAGTGCAAGTGAGGGACTAAATTTTTCATTTAATTTAAATTAGATATGTATGTACACAGTTACATGGTAACTGGTGGCTACGGTATTGGGACACAGCACAGATGTAGACACTGGGGATAGTGCAGTGAACAGAAAGGCAGAAATTCCTGTGCTTATAGAGCTCATATTCATTTAAAGGGAATCTCAGGTTTCTTTTGATAATTTTCTAAAAACCGAACATAGCTGCTTACTGGCAGGGGTGACGGTGGTGTCTTCCACTGCAAGACTTGTCAGGACTTGCCGAAAAACAGTTGACATAACAGATGTGGTGTAAGTGATGGCCAGTATTAGCCTAATTATAGTAACTAAGATAAGAGCCACTGACATTGAAGTTTTTTTAAAAAGTGAACAATTCTCTGTTCTATGTTGCTTCCTTTTTTTAAAATTTTATTTTATGTTATGTTATTGCGTCCTTTTTGAGGACTGCATAACTGATCAAGAGTGAGGCATTCTCTTGGATGTAACATTTCCAGGAAATAAAGCTGCATTTGTGATTTTGATTAATTCACTAGACAATTAGTATCTCAGTTTTTCTCAGGATGATTTCATTGTGGAGCAGAGATGCTTAGTGACTTTGGGCAGATGCTTATCTACTAGAATACAATTATTGAGAAAAAAATAATATTTTTTTCTTCAAGATTTTATTTGTCAGAGAGAGAGAGTGAGCTCAAGCAGGGGGAGCAGGAGACAGAGGGAGAAGCAGAATCCCCGCTGAGCAAGGAGCTAGATGCAGGACTGGATCCCAGGACCCTCGGATCATGACCCTGAGACCCAGAGCCAAAGTCAGACGCACAACCAACTGAGCCACCCAGGCGTCCCAAGAAAACCAAAAGAATATTTAGGCTAGAGTCCTTATTCTTAAATGAATTATTTTCAAGGGGGATCAGTATATTTAAAAATTATCTTAAAAAGAAATTTCCATTCTTGTTCCTAGGCTTGTTAGTTACAGTTAGTATATAGAATTTGGGGAGTCTTATACCCAAAAGAAATAATAGTATGTGTATGTAAAATACGTATGTAGTTAGAAAGATAATTGTATATTGACTTAGAAGTTTACCTATGAATTTGTCTGCAGTTTTCCTGGCTCCACATCCTGGAGTTTTTTTTTTTAAACTATGATGAATCACCTTCGCTTTCTTTTTGTCTAATGTTTGCAAATAATTTGCATTTACGTTTCTAAATACCTCTTTAGATGACTTTCTAGTGACAGCCCATTGGAGTAGAGCACTCTGTAACTGACTGGGGTTTAGTCACTATCCGGAACCTTCCACATGCGTTAGTGTGTCTAGTTGTGCAAAACAGAACAGTCAGCCCAGCCTTTATCTTGGAAATGTAGTTGAGAAGAAGACCTGGCATGGATAATTTCAGTAAGGTGTCTTTTTGCCTATTGACTTGGAAGACACTGCATACTTTTGGGGAACTGCTGTAGGAAAAAAAACCTGCCATTTCTTTAGGCGTTTATAAAGTCTTTTTTCTCAGCCATGTTCCAAGAAGGATTTAAAGAGGCTTATCAGGGATACAGAAAATATAGTAAGATGTGCAAAACTCTAAGAAACGTGGAAACTGAATTTCAGATAACTCTCCTAACTTATCCATGGTACACTGGGGTGGTATGGTAGAAGGCTAGCAAAGCTGTGAAATGTTGGTTACTGCCCTTTCCCACCAGTAGAAACGTACATTATCTGAAGGATCTGATGGTTGATGGTTGGTATTATTTCACATGTTGGGATTCTGCATCCGATTTTATTTTAAGAATTAAATTTCTTTCCTATAGAGGTTTTAAAGCTGTGCTATTAGAGATTTTTCATGTGAAAGAGAAATTGCCGACTGTTAGAAATGGGGAAAGGACTGAGTAGAAATGAAAGGAGTTTTGAAAATAAATCTTAATAAGTAATAGGTTAAAGGTCTTGGGAGGCAATATATATGAGTGCATTACATTTTATGTGCAGATTTTGGAAGTGTTTATTTCTCTCTTTTTTTTTAATATATCCAATTTTTTTTTTTAAGAATTTTATTTATCTGAGAGAGAGAGCACATGAGAAGGGGGAGGGTCAGAGGGAGAAGCAGACTCCCCGCTGAGCAGGGAGCCCGATGCGGGACTCCAGGATCATGACCTGAGCTGAAGGCAGTCTCCTAACCAACTGAGCC
The DNA here is from genome assembly GCF_037043125.1 of Eumetopias jubatus. Lineage (NCBI taxonomy): Eukaryota > Metazoa > Chordata > Mammalia > Carnivora > Otariidae > Eumetopias > Eumetopias jubatus. The sequence goes on along the minus strand of NW_028274821.1, from coordinate 4,750,634 downwards.
ACCCAGGCTCCCAGAAGTGTTTATTTCATTTCTTTTTTGGTTTTTGACTCATTCTTAGGCTCCTGCTTACCATCTTATTTTGGAAGGAATTCTCATTCTCTGGATAATCAGACTTCTGTTCTCTAAAACTTACAAATTACAAGAACGATCTGACCTTACAGTCAAGGTAAGAAATTAAATCTCTGTCATTATTCAGTGTGTGATTACAGTTGCTACATATTTCCAAAAAGTATTTGTGGTGGCTCACCTATATATGTTAAAATATTTTCTGTAATGTAAAAAAATCAAGGGAAAGGAAATATCAGGGAAGCAAAATACAGGGAAGCCAGGGGTAAAGCAGACACCCAGAGGAGCACCCTGCCACAGAGCACTGCACTTTGTTAGGGAAGCAGCAGTCTTAGGGACAGACGGTAGGAGGGAAGCATGGGCAGCAACAGGATTTCGATTGTCAATGTACAGGGTGACGTGAGCTGCCCAGGAAGAGCACCACTGTTTCTGAAACCCAAACGAAAGTTTTCCCTGTGTTCTTCATAAAGGAAATTCGGAGTTGGAAAGAATCCTCCCACCTCCCCACCCCAAACTGAATTTTGATGCGTTCTCTGTAGTAAGGGACCCAGCCCAAGCCAGGCAAACCTTAGGAAGCAGAAGTGTCTAGGGGGCCCGTGGCACTGCCGACATGGAGTCCTGTTCGCCTGAAGGATGAGGGGGCTTGTGGAAAAGAAGCTTATCCTTCTCACTCCGGTGGGAACACCTAGGAACGGTGCCCCAGTGCAAGAGGGAAGAGCGGTTCTGACTGCACTGTGGTTTCTATCACTCGGATCCGTTCCCTGTCCAGCCTCTGTAGCGTTGGGCCAGGATGCTTAGAGAAACCAGTGACTGTGAGAAAGGTTTTTCCATGAAAATCTGTACAACTTTGGTTCACACGGCATCACTGAGTACAACGTGGAGTTGGGGTAGAATTAATGCAGCAGTGTGGCGATCACTTTCCGCATTGCACCGGCTGGCTGCCGCCGTCCTGATCGTTCATATCAGTTGTAGGACGGTCAGGCAGTGTCCCCCAAAGGACATGAAGCACATGGTTCTTAGGGCAAATATAATTTGGAAACCTGGCTAAAGCAGAGTAGGGGATGTCTTTTTATATGATTTCATGTAACCTTTACTAGGCCAGTGGATATTTGAACCTCTGTTTGGAGAGATGCCCTCACCTTGACCATCGATCCTTCCCTCCCCCACCGTTTTGTCCCGACTACCTTGTGGGATTAGTGTGCCATGGAACACTCCGGATAGCACTGCCGTAAGATTGGGCCATCCAGGGCAGAGGTCCTGCCTCTGCTTTTTCCCTTGGCATTTCCGAACTCCTTGTGAATGATCAGGTGGCTGGTTTCTAGCTCAGCTTTTTAAGCAGTTGATCGTTCCTGGTATTTTGAGTTTTTGTTTATAAAGCTGGCAGTCCACACATATGTACATTTTTTAAAAGAATGACTAGACATAACTTTAGAGTAATCCTCTGAAAGCTGAACTTAGCAAGATTTAGTAGTCACAGACATCTTACCCTCAAAGCTGTGGAAGAAGAAAAACTGTGTGTTTTTAAAGCTTAACTTCTGGCAACATAGATGCAGTGCCCTTCTGTTTTACGGATCTGCAGTCTCTTGAATACGAGGGGATCTTGAGGTGCTTCTGACTTCTGACCCATGGTCACAGGTGGACAGTGTGGGTGACGTACTCCGGCCTCGCGGGCTGCCACACGGTCACTGGCAGAGACAGATGAGCCATTTACTGGTCGCTTTGTAACCGAAGTGTGGGAACCAAATAGTCACTGTCCAGTGACCAGGACCCTGCTGTATTCTGTTTCCTTCTCTCCCATAGGAAAAGGAAGAATTGATTGAAGAGTGGCAGCCAGAACCTCTTGTTCCTCCCATCTCGAAAGACCATCCTGCTCTCAACTACAACATTGTTTCAGGGTAAAGTGGTTTGCTTCTCGAAGGACTTGTATTTGGTTTCTTATAGGTGTACTCATCAAACCATACAGAGGTTTATGTAGTATTTCTTTTATAACAGAAATAAAATATTCAGAAATCTCTGAAGATCAGAAACTCTCTGCTTTAGTGCCCAGTATATGACTCTCTATTAAGGGTGTATGGACATTTTTTATAGTCTCCTATTTGGGCATTGCAGTTTGTCCCTTTTTTCCGTCTAAAAAAAAGAAAAATCTTTTTTTGCGGAATAATACATGCTCCTGATAATACTTCAATAGTGAGACACACTTGAAATGAAAAGCAGCACTCCTTTTTCTCAGCTTGATTGTTACTGATTTTACATTCATAGTAGGCTACCTTCGTAGTCAGATATTAAGTGTGCTCACACCTCTGCTTAGTGATTAGCTGTAGACAGCAGCACTTGACTTTCACAGTTCCAATTCTGAAACTTGGCCTTCCTTGTGCTGCCTCACTCCCTGCTTCCAAGGTCTGATCTGTCTTTGTGTTTACTTTTTCTATTGCTAGTCTTTGCTTCGCCATATATGCTTTCTTAAATTAAGAGGTATTTTAAGTTTACAGGAACTATCTGACCCATGTATGCCCACCATCCAGAATAAATAGGCATTAACATTTTGCTATCTTTATTTCAAATCTACCTTAAAAAAAAGAAATAAAACATTCCAGATATAGCTAAAGAAATGCCTTCCCATCTACCACTCAACTCTTATCTCCCACAAAGGACAACCATTGTCATGAAGTTGGTGGCTGGCTTTCTTTCACTTACATTTATACGTTTGTTTTTTTTTTGTTTTTTTTTGTAAATTAATTAATTTATGTATTTATTTATTTATTTATCTTAGGGAGAGAGAGAGAGAGAGAGCGTGCCCAAGAACAGGGAGAGACAGAGGAACAGGGAGACAGAAGAGGGAATAGGTTTTTTAAATGATGCATAGGGGTAAGTTTTTATGAGAAAGACTCCACGCTCAGCACAGAGCCTGATGCGGGGCTTGAACTCAAGACGTGGTGATCGTGACCTGAGCCAAAATCAGGAGTTGGACACTTAACTGGCTGAGCCCCCCCAGGCGCCCCTATATTTGTACTTTTAGCACTTTTCCCTGACACCATGGAAGTATTCAGTATTTTGTCTAAAAATATGATGCAGCATATTCTACTGAGTGTATCCTTCCATTTCTGGTCTGATGTAAGGGAAGCTTGCATTCTTCACTCCGTGGATTTCTGTGGTCATACAAAATTTTTACGGGTTCTGAACTCTCAGACTTACTCACCATTAATGCTGTGGTGAAGAAGTCCTTCCCTGCTCTGTGAGGTCGAATGTGCCTCTTTCTGTATGGTGGCCAGCTATCCCAGCATTCTTAATTGAATTGTCCGTTGTTACCTACTGAAGAAATTTCCCTTTTTTTGTATACTATATGCCCTTCTAACGGGTCTGTTTCTGGCTGTATTTCTCCTCTGTCGGCGTATTTGTCTCTCCCTCTGCCAGAACTGCATATAAATAGCACAGCTTAAGAACAAGCCTTGACTAGAGTGAGCCCTTCACCTCCCTGTCCTTCAGAATTGCTTGGGCTACTTGCAGCTCTATTCTTCAGTGTCAGTTTCAGTTTAACTGATCAAGTTTGACCAAAAAACGAGTTTGGGTTTGTGACTAGCAATGCACTGATTTGGATTCATTGGAATCTTGCTGATACCGAATCTTACCACTATGTGCCTGGTGTATCACTTTGGTCTTTCGTGTTTTACAGTAAAGTTCTGTAACTTTCTTCATAAAGACTGCTTATCTTTTTTTCTTCCCCCTACTTTTTACAATGAAATAAGCGTAGACTCACATGTAGTTGTAAGAAGTAATACCGGGAGACCCCACTTACCCCTCATCAGTTTCCGCCCATGGAAACGCCTGCGTGACAACCGGGACATGGATGTCGTGTGTCTTCTAATGGATCTGTCTCTAGGAGCCAGAGCATGTTCATGTCTCCTGTTCCTGTGTTACTGTGCTGGCTAAGACACCTCCCATGCAGTTGGATAGGAGTGCTGACAGGAGCCTCCATGTCCTGGTGACTTCTGAGAGATGACCTGTACCAAGTTACGGGCCTTCCTCTCTCTTCTCAGTTTGCTAAGGGAGCTTTTTCGTTAGTTTTTTTTTTTTTAAATCAGAATGTTAAATGCTATCCTATGTTTTCCTGTATCTGTTGAGATGATGGTATGATCTCTCTGCTTTAGTCAGTTACTATGTTAAATTATACTGATAGGTTTTTTAAATGATGCATAGGTGTAAGTTTTTATGAGAAAGACTGCAGCCCACCATGCCACCCTTCCTCACCCCAGATTCCCACTCTCTGAGTAATCACTTTCTGTTTCTGAGAATTACCTGTATTTTTCTAAGGAGTGTGCTTCTGCTGTTATTTCTTGGTGGCGTCCTTTCTTTTCCAGTTTTAATTTTACCCATTCATTGCAGGAGGTAAGGACTAGCTCTCTGAAAACACACCCACACTCCCAGGCTGTAGTTGTCCCTCCACTGCCTTCATGTGGTCGAGAAAGGCGGCCCCTGATCCAGGAAAGGCAGCAGCCTGCTGTGGCCCCTGGCTATGGTGGGGCTCCCTGGGCCACACGCAGGCCTCTGTTCCTCCCTTCTCCCCAGCACAGATTTGTTATTACACCAGGTGGCCCTGGATTACTTAGTGTTGACACTTTTGTGACCACATTAGTTACCATTCATGAGTTAAGCTCAGCATCGCCATTTTTTTTCAGTATGTAGACAATTGTAATTACATTTTCTTCCTTGTATGCTTTTGTTTTCCTTGTTTCCTGCTTGCTTGCTTGGCTCTCCAAGTCAACCTAATTCATCCTGTCGTCTGCCTCTAGGAGCGTCAATCTCCATTCAGAGTGTTCCCATGTACGTTATCTATGGGGTTAATTTCCTGTCTTCCTGAAACCTTTGTCCTGCCTTGGCCTGACTGGTGCTTGCTTCCTCGAGCTGCCTCTCCAGGCAGCCCGGGCCCTCCCATCACCCTAGGCTCAGGAATTCCCTTTGTCCCTCTCCTGCCTTGGCCAGCTCTTTCCCAGCTTCCTCCCTCACATTAGAGTTCACATAGCCTCCTGAGGAAGGGCTATGAAGGGTACATTTTTTTTGAAAACTTACACATCCATTTTTTTTTAAGATTTTATTCATTTATTAGAGAGCACAAGCGGGGGGGGGGGGCGAGAGAAGCAGACTCCCCACTGAGCAGGGAGCCCAATGTGGGGCTTGATCCCAGGACCCTGGGATCACGACCTGAGCCGAAGGCAGATGCTTCACTTACTGAGCCACCTAGGCGCCCTGAAACCTTACACATCTTAAAATTGTTTTTTATTTTACTTTTTAGACTAGAGTGATTGTTTTATCGGTTCTTATTGATCTGTTAGACACCTCAGTGTCTGGTGATCCTTAGCATATATATTGTTTTCACTATATAGAATATTTTCATAGTAATTAACAGCATTTTGTAAACAGTCTGCAAAAACCACCAAAAAATCCTGAAGTCTGTTTTGCTGTTGTTGATAAATTTACTTTTCAGTGAATGCAAAAGTGCTATTCATTCAGTACCGAGTTAACATGAGTGTAACTGAATTTACTTACCTTGGATAGATTTTTTTTCTTTGAATAACAGCCTTATTGACATATAATCCACAGACCATGAAATTCACTCTTTTTTTTTTTTTAAAGATTTTTATTTATTTATATGACAGAGAGAGCACAAGCAGGGGGAGCAGCAGCAGAGGGGGAGGGAGAAGCAGGCTTCCTGCTGAGCAGGGAGCCCGATGCCAGGCTTGATCCCAGGACCCTGGGATCATAGTCTGAGCCGGAGGCAGATGTTTAACAGGCTGAGCCACCCAGGCGCCCCGAAATTCGCTCTTTTAATAAACCATGGTTGAGTGGGTTTCAGTATATTCATAGAATTGTGCAACCATTGCCACCATCTACTTTCAGAATGTTTTTATCACCCTGAAAAGAAATCCCACACTCACCCTCACTCACTCTCCACTTTCCCCAGCTACTTTCCCCTGACACCTACTAATCTACTTTCCGTGCATTTGGCTGTTCTGGACTTTTATATAAAAGGAATCATGCAATATGGCCTTTTGTGTCTGATTTCTTTCACTTAGCATCATATCTGCAAGGTTTGTCCATGTCATAGTAGCATGTGTCAGTTTTGTGGCTGAATAATAAAATATTTCACTCTGAGTATATCACATTTTGTTTGTACATTCATCAGTTGATGGACGTTGAGGGTTGTTTCTACTTGGGAGTATATGAAAGGAGAAAAATTATGTATGTACATAAACGCCCATGGGTATTTGTGTACACATTTTTTTTATTTTCTATTTATTTATTTATTTATTTATTTATTTATTTATTTTTTAAAGATTTCGTTTATTTATTTGACAGAGAGAGACACAGCGAGAGAGGGAACACAAGCAGGGGGAGCGGGAGAGGGAGAAGCAGGCCTCCCGCAGAGCAGGGAGCCTGATGCGGGGCTCGATCCCAGGACCCTAGGATCGTGACCTGAGCCAAAGGCAGATGCTTAATGACTGAGCCACCCAGGCGCCCCATGTGTACACATTTTTTTAAATTTTACCCTTTTTTTTAAGATTTTACTTATTTGAGAGAGAGAGAGCATGTACACAAGCAGGGGTAGGGGCAGAAGCAGACTCTACACCGAGCAGGGAGCCCGACGCGGGGCTCCATCCCAGGACCCTGGGATCAAAACCTGAGCCACAGGCAGATGCTTAATGACTGAGCCACCCAGGCGCCTCTGTGTACACATTTTTTCTGTGGACATATGTTTTTATTTCTCTTGAGTATACACCTGAGAATGGAATTGTTGAGGTTTGTGGAAACTTATTTGGAGGAACCACCAGTCGGGTGTTTGTTTTACAAAGTGGGTGAATCATTTTCCATTCCCACCAGCAATGCATGAGAGTTACAATTTCTCCCTGTCTTGCCCAAAACTTACTGTCTTTCATTGTAGCCATCCTGCTAGATGGGAAGTGATAATCCCCCTGTGGTTGGGATTTGCATTTCCCTATGATTAATGATGTTGAGCATCTTTTCATGCACTAATTGGCCATTTATATGTCTTTTCTGGAGATTAACCTACTTAAGTCATGTGCCCATTTTTTAATCGGGTTATTTGCCTTTTTATCATTGAATTATAAGAGCTCTTTGTATATTTTGGATACCAGTCCCTTATCAGATATATGACATGCAAATATTTTCCCCCATTATGTGGGTTTGTCACTTTTCTGGCAGTGTACTTTGAAGCACAAATTTTCTAATTTTAATGAAGTCCAATTTATCTGTTTTGTTCTTTTGTTGCTTGTGCTTTTGTATTAGATCTTAGAATCCTTCCCTAATCCAAGATGATGAAGATTTACTCCTTTGTTTTCCAGGAGCAGGGCTCAGTGTCCCATTTTTCATTAGGTAGATTTATATTTGATTCCTGTTTTCAGCATGGCCCCATCCCTCAGCTGTCCTTAGGACTTTGAGTTTATATTCAGGCTTTTTCAGAGAGTAAGTCTCCTGCTTTCTGCAGAGCAGGAAGGGGATCTGAGCGAATGGCTGCTGCTTACAAGAAGGGTTCCAGGCTGTCCCCGAGCTCACAGGGAGCCGTTCCCCTAGGGTGGGGTCGTTTTCCAGGAGTTGTGGCTGAGCTTCTCACTGCCAGCTCACGTGCAGCTTTCTCTCTGGTCTCTGACTTCTCAAATACAACTTGTCCATTTGCTAAGTGTCATCTCTCCTTGCACTTAGTAGTATCAGATATTTACACCTTGGAGGCATTTTATGTCCCATTAGAAGGGACCAGAGGTTGGTGGGTTTTTCCTTCGTTCTGTTTTGTTTACCAGAAACCACTGGTAGGTCTTCCTATTAATAAATAATTCTTACATTCGTGGAATAAGGCTGTTTGGTTAGTTTTGTTTTTTTTTTTTTAAGATTTTATTTATTTATTTGACAGAGAGATAGCGAGAGCAGGAAGACAAACAGAGAGAGTAGGAGAGGGAGAAGCAGCCTTCCCGGCGAGCAGTGAGCCCAATGTGGGGCTCGATCCCAGGACCGTGGGATCATGACCTGAGCTGAAGGCAGACCCTTAACGACTGAGCCACCCAGGCACCCCTCTTTGGTTAGTTTTTTACATTGCTGGTTTGTTTTGCTAATGTTTGAGATTCTTAACCTGTATGTTGAAGCGTGAGTTTTGTTTCTTTTCCCTTACTGTGCCTGGTCCAGTTCGGGTATCAGATATAATTGGTCTTACCCTTTTCTTCACCACCATATCATAGGCATGCTGACAACACTGACTCTGTCTTTGACCCTTCATCTTCTTTCTGCCTGCGCAGTGACCTCCCTCATGGCTCCGTGATCCAGCCCCGTGGAGGTTAATGTGTGCCCTGACCAGAAGGAGGGAAGGCTTGTTCTGATCTTCCCTAAAGAAGGCACTTTAGGTAACTGGTCAAGATCGCTGGCGTGCATAAGGCCCTACTTTAGATAACTACCCTGTGACCTCACCCCCATACCCTGTGCTCCGTAAAAGCCAGGGGTTAGGCTCACCTGGACTGGGCCGAGAAAGGGGGCCGAGGGTGGGGGCCAAGGGTGGCTGAGCACTGCCCTACTGACTCATCACCCCGTCGGTAAGTTACCCCGAACAAAGCTCCGTCAACACGATGGAGTGGCTGGCTTCAGTTTTCAGTGTTAAAGTGCCTTCTCGGTCTGGAGGACACTTTACTGACCCTCTCTGCCTTCTAACAAGTCTGCATTTGTTGTGCTATTCGTTCTGTTGAGCTTTGATTTTTCATCCTGAACTTCATGTCTTCAGTGAGTTTTTCAAGCTGTTCGGGTGTCCTTCTTGAGTAAGTTTTAGTTACTGTCGTTTAGTTCATTTCTTCTTACTGTTTTCAAACGTATTGGCCTGAAGCAGTTTCTAGGACTCTGTTGGTCTGCAGATATAAAACATATCCCCCTTTAGGTACAGATGTGTATGACGGCACATCTGCGGGGTCGCGTTTCCCCTGCGGGCAGTGTGCGTTTGCGTCCCCTCGCTCACTCAGCTTTGCCAGAAGCTTGTCTTCTGACTCAGCTGAGGCTCCCTCTTAGTTTCTCCACGTGGGTCCTTTCTTATGGACACAGAGGCTGACCCTGTCCTCTCTCCTACTCCGGTTGGTGCCCACACAAGGCAGTGCTCTGCTCTTGGGTGCTTTATCCGTTGTCTCCTTTCATCCTCCCCCCACCCCCCACTCAGCCCCCCCCACTGAAATACTTCCCCCAAGCTTTCATTCATCATTTGATGTCATATATTTCTAAATTATTAAGATGATATGTTTTATTATTTTTATTATGCATGTATTGTTAACCTTAAAAATAGTTGTTTTAACCAACAAAAATGGGTTTATTTGGGAATAAAAATTGCAATTTGGGACCAGCGAGTTATGGCTAAACCATAGGCAAGTCCAACAAACAAGGGAGAAGGATGTTTTTTCTGGAGAAAGAGGAGGCTGTTGAGAGGGGTTGTTTTAATGAAAGCTTATTGGAGAAAAGCAAGATTTCAGGGCGGTGAGGGTTTGTTACAGGCTGAGTTGCAGGAGTGGTGGATCTCTTGTAGGAGATGCAGTGTCCATCTCTCCCAGTTGGGGCCTGTAATTGAAGATTTCTTCCCTGTGAGGGGCCTGTAATCCCCAGTTCTTCCTGTGCCTGACATTGAGCCAAACTGCTCCCCCTATTAGCCTACCCTGCAGCCTCCCCTCCAGCACCCTGAGTCTGCTTCAGTGAGGTTTCCCAGTGTTAATTGTCACAGTACCTTTGAAACCACATCTTAATGGTTTATGAATGTATTTTTTTATTTTTGTGCTCCAGACTTCATTGTGATTTTTTTTATTCACACTCATTTTTTTGAACATATGTTTGCGTGCCCATTGTGTTCTAGGAATGTGCTGAGCACATACAGTAAATCAAAGTCTTAGTTCTTCTGTGACAAGACAAACCCAAGAGTGAAGTAAGTAGAATGTTAGCTGGTGTTAAGTGATAATGAAGAAATCTCAAAGCAGGGCAAACAGAAGAATTGGGAGGACTGGATGTACTTCTTGGTCATTCCTTCTGACTGCTACATAGGATTCCATTCTGTACTTAGTTGCTTTCCTCATGATGCATACCTAAGCTGTCCCCCTCCCCACTGCAATACAAAATCTGGTGATTGCTGGCCCCTTGTGCAGCTGCATGAGTCTCTCTGGAGCCAGGCGTGGGGTTCTGACACACACCTGTCTGATTTCCCTGTGGGGCTTCTCTACATGGTGATCCACCCATCTCCGTTCCCCTGAGTTAGTATATGGGGACCAGTTTCCCCATAGCCCTGCTTGGCAACATTGTTTTATTTTGTATTTTTCTGATTATCTGAGCCTTTGAGTATGATTTCATCTGCTTACTAGCTGCTGAGGTTTTCCCTTCTGTGAATGCTTCTTCACATTTTTTACCTCTTTTTTTTTACTGGATTCTTAGCATGTTTTTTGATTAGCAAGAATTCCATGTACCATGTAGACTTTCATCTGTGGTCTATTTTCAATACAATACTCTGTAAATTAATTTTAAGACACACTTTCTTGTTTTTCTATTTTAAGATCTCTGAAATGGGGATGAATCTTAGGGTTGCTGAGAGCCATTGTCAGTGGGGGGTGTCCTTGCCTGTGTCTCTGTGAACTTGGTCATGGCTGTGCTTACTGCCAGCACTTCAGTAGAGTTATGAACACTGCTGTCAGGTAAATCAGTGGGTGGCAGGAGAGAGGGCCAGACTCCTCCGAGCCAGTGAACAGAGGCTGCAGTGACTGAGGCTTTGAACATCCCTTTGTCAAACTTCTGCTGCCTATGGATAATTACAGCTTACTTTTAGAAATGTGAGTCGATTGGGGAAAAGATGATTTTAGTCCAGTGGGAAAATTCCAGCATCAAAATTTGAGGCATGGGGGACACTAACCTGTCAGGTAACCTCAGAGATGATGGGGGAGCATCCTCCTACACGACATGAGGTACTCCTGACAGCAGGGAGGAGAATATTGTAGGAACGCTTGTGAAATCCGTGACTTAGCAGCAGGGAGAAAACAGTCGAGACTCGGGTCAAAGGGTTAGGGATGTGTTGACTGATTTATGTGATGTTTTCCCGTTTAGACATGCAGACATAGTGTGACAGAAATCTGTGTCTAAAGCATACCTAATAGAACTTCTAATTAAGTGTAAACTCAAAAATTGTAAGATCACAAGAAAACATCATTATGTTTTCATCGACACTGTTTTCCTTCCTTAGTTGTAGCTAAAAAACAGTGATGGCATCTTAGATTCAGTGAAGTACAGTAAATATCACCCATCTGTTAGCTTTGTCTGTGGTGTCATCACGGAACCAAAATTCTCTCTTTTTTTTTTTAAGTAGGCTCCGCACCTGGCGTGGAGCCCAACACCGGGCTTGAACTCACAACTCTGAGATCAAGACCTGAGCTAAGATCAAGAGTCGGATGCTTAATCAACTGAGCCACCGGGCGTCCCAACCAAAATTCTTAATTTTGACTCCTATTCATCCATTTTGGTCTCACTCTTTGTGTGTGGAGGGACTTGTTTAGAAATCATTTCTATACTCCAAGGTGTCACAAGGACATTTTTCCACATTTTCTTTTGTTATCTCTTTCAAAATATCTTCTAGATTTTTAATATGTCTAGAATTCACCTTTGTACATATTTATCCAACTTTATTTTTTTCCACAGTAAAAGAAATGTGTGTGATTTGGTAGTTTGTGGGGCACCTGCTATCATTTTCCAGGCATTTGTATACACACGGTTCTCTTGAGTTCTAGAGTCCTTCATTGCTCTTAAGTGCCTGTTCTCACACTGGTAGCCAAACCATTGTTAATGTTGTTCTGTAATCCTCGTCTCCTGTTAAAAACACCGTCCTTATTTTTAAGTTCACTTTATAATTACTGACTCTCACTAATAGTGAGGTGGTGGCTTTTGATTGGAAAGGGTTTTATTTTCCCTCCTTCTAGTCCTCTGATGCCTTGATTATGCAGTTGTCTTTGTAGGTTGGCTTTATTTGCTTCTGCGAGAGACTCTGAAGGGTCCTGTGCTCCGGCATTCCCTTGTGTGTAAGTGCTGGGTGTGACACACCTGCAAGCCTGTGCGGAGCTCGGGTGTGAACCTTCCGTTTCTACTAGGAACTGCTTTCCTTCCCTGCTCCAAGTACTGACAAAAGCAAGATCCTTGTACTCCTACATCATGATGCCTCTTGACAGCTTATCAGCTGTGGTCAGGAGCTTTGGGCGTATTTTTTCTTGACGGTTTGATTTCTCTACCTATTAGGTTTTTTTTTTTTAATTTTTTATTGTTATGTTAATCACCATACATTACATCATTAGTTCTTGATGTAGTGTTCCATGATTCATTGTTTGTGCATAACACCCAGTGCTCCACGCAGAATGTGCCCTCTTTAATACCCATCACCAGGCTAACCCATCCCCCCACCCTCCTCCCCTCTAGAACGCTCAGTTTGTTTTTCAGAGTCCATCCTCTCTCATGGTTCCTCTCCCCCTCCGACTTACTCCCCTTCATTCTTCCCCTCCTGCTATCTTCTTCTTTTTCTTTTTTCTTAACATATGTTACATTATTTGTTGCAGAAGTACAGATCTGTGATTCAACAGTCTTGTACAACTCACAGCACTCACCATAGCACACACCCTCCCCAATGTCTGTCACCCAGCCACCCCATCCCTCCCACCCCCCACCACTCCAGCACACTCAGTTTGTTTCCTGAGATTAAGAATTCCTCATATCAGTGAGGTCATAGGATACATGTCTTTCTCTGATTGACTTATTTCCCTCAGCATAACACCCTCCAGTTCCATCCATGTCATTGCAAATGGCAAGATCTCATTCCTTTTGATGGCTGCATAATATTCCATTGTGTATATATACCACTGCTTCTTTATCCATTCATCTGTCGGTGGACATCTTGGCTCTTTCCACAGTTTGGCTATTGTGGACATTGCTGCTATAAACATTGGGGTGCACATACCCCTTCGGATCCCTACATTTGTATCTTTGTTGTAAATACCCAGTAGTGCAATTGCTGGATCATATGGTAGCTCTATTTTCAACTGTTTCAGGAACCTCCGTACTGTTTTCCAGAGGGGCTGCACCAGCTTGCGTTCCCACCAACAGTGTAGGAGGGTTCCCCTTTCTCTGCATCCCCGCCAACATCTGTCGTTTCCTGACTTGTTAATTTTAGCCATTCTGACGGGTGTGAGGTGGTATCTCATTGAGGTTTTGATTTGGATTTCCCTGAGGCCGAGCGATGTGGAGCACTTTTTCATGTGTCTGTTGGCCATTTGGATGTCTTCTTTGGAAAAATGTCTGTTCATGTCTTCTGCCCATTTCTGATTGGATCATTTGTTCTTTGGGTGTTGAGTTTGTTAAGTTCTTTATAGATTTTGGATACTAGACTAGCCCTTTTTCTGATATGTCATTTGCAAATATTTTCTCCCATTCTGTCGGTTGTCTTTCGGTTTTGTGGGCTGTTTCTTTTGCTGTGCAAAAGCTTTTTATCTTGATGAAATCCCACTAGTTCATTTTTGCCCTTGCTCCCCTTGCCTTTGGCGATGTTTCTAGGAAGAAGTTGCTGTGGCTGAGGTCGAAGAGGTTGCTGCCTGTGTTCTCCTTTAGGATTTTGATGGACTCCTGTCTCACGTTTAGGTCTTTCAACCATTTGGAGTCTATTTTTGTGTGTGATGTAAGGAAATGGTCCAGTTTCATTCTTCTGAAGGTGACTGTCCAATTTTCCCAACACCATTTGTTGAAGAGACTGTCTTTTTGCCGTTGGACATTCTTTCCTGCTTTGTCGAAATTTAGTTGACCATAGAGTTGAGGGTCCATTTCTGCGCACTCGATTCTGTTCCATTGATCTGCGTGTCTCTTTTTGTGCCGGTACCATACTGTCTTGATGATGACAGCTTTGTAATAGAGCTGGAAGTCCGGAATTGTGATGCCGCCAGCTTTGCTTTTCATTTTCAAGATTCCTCTGGCTATTCGGGGTCTCTTCTGGTTCCATACAAATTTTAGGATTATTTGTTCCATTTCTTTGAAAAAAGTGGATGGTATTTTGATGGGGATTGCATTGAATGTGTAGATTGCTCTAGGTAGCATTGACATCTTCACAATGTTGGTTCTCCCAATCCGTGAGCATGGAACATTTTTCCATTTCTTTGTGTCTTCTTCAGTTTCTTTCATGAGTATTTTATAGTTTTCTGAGTACAGATCCTTTGCCTCTTTGGTTAAATTTATTCCTAGGTATCTTATGGTTTTGGGTGCAATTGTAAATGGGATCGACTCCTTGATTTGTCTCTCTTCTGTCTTGTTGGTGTATAGGAATGCCACTGATTTCTGTGCATTGATTTTATATCCTGCTACTTGACTGAATTCCTGTATGAGTTCTAGCAGTTTTGGGGTGGAGTCTTTTGGGTTTTCCACATACAGTATCATATGATGGGCAAAGAGTGAGAGTTTGACTTCCTCTTTGCCGATTTGGATGCCTTTGATTTCTTTTTGTTGTCCGATTGCTGTGGCCAGGACTTCTAATACTATGTTGAATAGCAATGGTGAGAGTGGACATCCCTGCCGCGTTCCTGACCTTAGGGGTAAAGCTCTCAGCTTTTCCCCATTGAGAATGATATTCGCTGTAGGTTTTTCATAGATGGCTTTTATGATATTGAGGTATGTACCCTCTGTCCCTATCCTCTGAAGAGTTTTGATCAAGAAAGGATGTTGTACTTTGTCAAATGCTTTTTCTGCATCTATTGAGAGGATCATAGGATTCTTGTTCTTTCTTTTGTTAATGTATCACGTTGATTGATTTGTGGATGTTGAACCAGCCTTGCAGCCCAGGGATAAATCCCACTTGGTCATGGTTAATAATCCTTTTAATGTACTGTTGGATCCTATTGGCTAGTATTTTGGTGAGAATTTTTGCATCCATGTTCATCAAGGATATTGGTCTGTAATTCTCCTTTTTCATGGGATCTTTGGTTTGGGGATCAAGGTAATGGTGGTCTCCTAAAATGAGTTTGGAAGTTTTCCTTCCATTTCTATTTTTTGGAACAGTTTCAGGAGAATAGGTATTAATTCTTCTTTGGATGTCTGATAGAATTCCCCTGGGAAGCCATCTGGCCCTGGGCTTTTGTTTCTTGGGAGATTTTTGATGACTGCTTCAATTTCCTTAGTGGTTATAGGTCTGTTCAGGTTTTCTATTTCTTCCTGGTTCAGTTTTGGTAGTTGATACATCTCTAGGAATGCACCCATTTCTTCCAGGTTATCTAATTTGCTGGCATAGAGTTGCTCATCATATGTTCTTATAATTGTTTGTATTTCTTTGGTGTTGGTTGTGATCTCTCCTCTTTCATTCATGATTTTGTTGATTTGGGTCATTTCTCTTTTCTTTTTGATCAGTCTGGCCAGGGGTTTATCAATCCTGTTAATTCTTTCAAAGAACCAGCTCCTAGTTTCGTTGATCTGTTCTACTGTTCTTTTGGTTTCTAGTTCATTGATTTCTGCTCTCATCTTGATTATTTCTCTTCTCCTGCTGGGTTTAGGCTTTATTTGCTGTTCTTTCTCCAGCTCCTTTAGGTGTAGGGTTAGGATGTGTATTTGAGACCTTTCTTGTTTCTTGAGAAAGGCTTGTATTACTGCATACTTTCCTCTCAGGACTGCCTTTGCTGTATCCCAAAGATTTTGAACTGTTGTGTTTTCATTTTCATTGGTTTCCATGAATTTTTTTAATTCTTCTTTAATTTCCTGGTTGACCCATTCATTCTTTAGTAGGATGCTCTTTAGCCTCCATGTATTTGAGTTCTTTCCGACTTTCCTTTTGTGATTGAGTTCTAGTTTCAAAGCATTGTGGTCTGAAAATATGCAGGGAATGATCCCAATCTTTTGGTACTGGTTGAGACCTGATTTGTCACCTAGGATGTAATCAATTCTGGAGAATGTTCCATGGGCACTAGAGAAGAATGTGCATTCCATTGCTTTGGGATGGAATGTTCTGAATATGTCTGTGAAGTCCATTTGGTCCACTGTGTAATTTAAAGTCTTTATTTCCTTGTTGATCTTTTGCTTAGATGATCTGTCCATTTCATTGAGGGGAGTGTTAAAGTCCCCCACTATTATTGTATTGTTGTCAATGTGTTTCTTCGTTTTTGTTATTAATTGCCTTATATAATTGGCTGCTCCCATGTTAGGGGCATAGATATTTACAATTGTTAGATCTTCTTGTTGGATAGACCCTTTAAGTAGGATATAGTGTCCTTCCTCATCTCTTATTACAGTCTTTGATTTAAAATCTAAGTTGTCTGATACAAGGATTGCCACCCCAGCTTTCTTTTGGTGTCCGTTAGCATGGTAAATGGTTTTCCACCCCCTCACTTTCAATCTGGGGGTGTCTTTGGGTCTAGAATGCATCTCTTGCAGACAGCAGATTGATGAGTCTTGTTTTTTAATCCAATCTGATATGCTGTGTCTTTTGATTGGGGCATTTAGCCCATTTACATTCAGGGTAACTATTGAAAGGTATGAATTTAGTGCCATTGTATTGCCTGTAAGGTGACTGTGACTGTATATTGTCTGTGTTCCTTTCTGATCTATGCTGCTTTTAGGCTCTCTGTTTGCTTAGAGGACCCCTTTCAATATTTCTTGGAGGGCTGGTTTCGTGTTTGCAGATTCCTTTAGTTTTTGTTTGTCCTGGAAGCTTTTTATCTCTCCTTCAATTTTCAATGACAGCCTAGCTCGATATAATATTCTTGGCTGCATATTTTTCTCGTTCAGTGCTCTGAAGATATTTTGCCAGTCCTTTCTGGCCTGCCAGGTCTCTGGATAGGTCTGTTGCCAATCTAATATTTCTACCATTGTAGGTTACATATCTCTTCTCCCGAGCTGCTTTCAGGATTTTCTCTTTGTCTCTGAGACTCATAAGTTTTACCATTAGATGTCGGGGTGTTGACCTATTATTATTGATTTTGAGAGGGGTTCTCTCTGCCTCCTAGATTTTGATGCCTGTTTCCTTCCTCACATTAGGGAAGTTCTCTGCTATTATTTGCTCCAATATACCTTCTGCCCCTCTCTCTCTTTCTTCTTCTTCTGGGATCCCAATTATTCTAATGTTGTTTTGTCTTATCGTATCACTTATCTCTCGAATTCTGCCCTCGTGATCCTGTAGTTGGTTATCTCTCTTTTTCTCAGCCTCTTCATTTTCCATCATTTGGTCTTCTATATCACTGATTCTCTCTTCTGCCTCATCTATCCTAGCAGTTAGTGCCCCCATTTTTGATTGCACCTCATCAATCAGCCTTTTTGATTTTGACTTGGTTAGATTTTAGTTCTTTTATTTCTCCAGAAAGGGTTTCTCTAATAACTTCCATGCTTTTCTCAAGCCCAGCTAGTATCTTTAAAGTCATGATTCTGAATTCTAGGTCCGACATCGTACTAATGTCAGTATTGAGTAGGTCCCTGGCTGACGGTACTACCTCTTGTTCTTTTTGCTGAGGTGATTCTTTTCCTTTGTCATTTTGTCCAGAGGTGAATAGATGAATGAGAGAACAAAATGCTAACAGGTTAACAACGTCCCCAGCAAATATGCTCTATACAAATCAGAAAAGACCTGAAACCAGGGGAAAAGAAAGGGAAAGAAAGAAAAAGGAACGAAAAAAGAAAGAAAGAAAAAAAAAAAAGATAAAAACAAAAACAGAACAATACAAAAAAAAAAACGAATATGATCACATATGATCAGGCTAGTGCATAGATCAGTGCCACACACTAGATTTTGGGCGTATTTTGGTCTGTTAGAAAAAAGTGCCTCCTAAAATTTTAAAGGAAGAAAGACTTATATAAATGTACAAAAAAAGGGTTGATACAATGAAGGGATGGCAGATGACTGTAGAGATGAAAATTATAAAAGATTTTATAAAAGGAATCGATATGATAAGTTGTTTGAAAAAAGAAAGAAGATTTAAAAAAGAAAAGAATGTGATCAGGCAGGAGACTAGAACAAAGCCATACACTAGTTATTTAGGGTATATTTTGATCTGTTAGAAGAAACTGTATCTCAAAATTTTAAAGAGAAAACAACTTATATATATATGCCAAAAATAAGGGTAACTATTATGAAGGGATAAAATATGACTCTAAAAATTAAAAATAAAAAATGTTTTTTTAAAAAAAGGAATTGATAAGATGTTGGTTGAAAAAGGGAAAAAGAAAAATTAAAAAAAAAAGTTAAAAAATTAACTTTGAAAAACTAATGAATCATGGTAAAAGCCATGAATTCTATGTGGAGTATTCCCCTAGCGCTGGAGTTCTCCCGTTCTCCTTGATCGGTAAACTTGGTCTTGGCTCGCTGGCTGTTTGTGCTGATCTTCTGGGGGAGGGGCCTGTTGCCGTGGTTCCCAAATGTCTTTGCCGGAGGCGGAATTGCCCCGCCCTTGCCGGTCCGGGCTAAGCAAGCTGCTCCGGTTTGCTCTCAGGAGCTTTTGTTCCCTCCAAGCTCTCGGTACAGCCTTGGAGGACCAGGGTGAAAATGGTGGCCTCCCAATCTCCACCCGGAGGAGCTGAGAACTCGGGGCCCCGCTCCTCGGTGTGCCCTCAGAGAAAAGCAGTCACTCCCGTCTCCCCGGTCTCCGGCCGCACTCCGTGCTCACCCGGCCTGTGACCGAGCCTTTCTATGTCCGGCACCCGACCCCGTGTGGAGTCTCCAAACCCAGCAGATCCCTGCGGTGCGCTCCCGCGCCGCTCCTCCCGGGGGAGGAAGGGGAGTCTCCCCGGATCTGCCGCTTGTTGGGTCCCTGCTGGGGGAGCAGTGGCCCGACTGGGCCGCGGATCACAGTTTATGGCCACCCCGAGCTGAGAGCCCGCGCCTCGGCTCCGTCTCTGCAGCCGGCTTCCCCGCTCCGATCCCTGGGAGCTCTGCCGCACTCAGGCACCCCCGGTCTTTCTGTGACCCTGAGGGTCCTGAGACCACACTGTCCCGCGAGTGTGACCACACCCCCCACTTAGCCACTGGAGCGACGTCCCTCAGCGGAGCCGGCTTCCAAAAGGTCCGATTTTGTGCTCCGCGGCTCTAGCACTTGCCAGAAGCGGCCGACGGAGGCCCCTCCCCCGCCGTCTATCCTCCCGAATATCGCCTCGGATTCACTTCTCCGCACGTCCTACCTTCCAGTAACTGGTCGCTTCTCTGTTCAGAGAGTTGTTGCTACTCTCTTCTTCGGTCTCCTGTTGAGTTTGTAGGTGTTCAGAATGGTTTGATCCCTATTCAGCTGAATTCCTGAGACCAGACGAAATCCAGGTCTCCTACTCCTCCGCTATCTTGCTCCGCACTCTCTGCCTATTAGTTTTTGTATAATGGCCTTTACTTTTCCAGCAGCAACCTTTAGTACAGACTTGTCTCCAAGGGCTTTGTTTTTTTATCTCTGTGAGCACCAGCACCTCCATACCAGGAGGATTGTACGCTTAAGAAGGCCCGAGAACGGGCGCCTGAGTGGCTCAGTTGGTTCAGCGACTGCCTTCGGCTCAGG
The DNA here is from genome assembly GCF_037043125.1 of Eumetopias jubatus. Taxonomy (NCBI): domain Eukaryota; kingdom Metazoa; phylum Chordata; class Mammalia; order Carnivora; family Otariidae; genus Eumetopias; species Eumetopias jubatus. The sequence goes on along the minus strand of NW_028274821.1, from coordinate 4,731,030 downwards.
TCATGACCCCGGAGTCCCAGGATCGAGTCCCGCTTCAGGCTTCCTGCTCAGCGAGGAGTCTGCTTCTCCCTCTGACCCTCGTACCTCTCATGCTCTCTCTCTCTCTCATTCTTTCTCTCTCAAATCTTTAAAAAAAAGAAAGGCCCAAGAAGTAGGAAACTGGCATGGTGGATTCAGAATCAGAGCAGGTGTTTGGGGGAAGAAGCAGCCCTTGAGGCCATAGGGAAGAAGGAAGGAGTATTTAGAGAGCACCTCTTATGGACCACGCACTTTTATAGCAATTACCCTGAGAGATGAGTTCTGTCCTGACTTCCTAGGTGAAGAAGCAGAGACTGACAGAGCCAGGGAGCTTCCCTGAGTTCCTGAAGCCAGGAGGAGCCGTAGTGCAGGTGGGGTCTACCTGCCTCACTGTGGCCCATGTTCTTTTCCTGCAGTACCCCTGCCTTCTATACAGGTGCACCTGCTTCTGGTGGTCATTCTCTTCCTTCCTGGGTTTCCCAGCATCTTCTGTTTCTCTGTTCGAAAACCAGTTCTGTGAACCGGTCCCGAGAGCAGGGTTGCCCAGCCCTCTCTGGCCACAGTGCATCTTCCAGAGCGGCCCGTGGGCACAGCAGCACGGGGGGACGCGGGAAGCAGCTTCATGCCACAGCCCCTGCCCTGTGCCCTGTGCTCTGTGCCAGGGGCTCTGCTGGTCTCTGAGCCACTCTCTCACGGCTTCCTTCAGCTAGAAGAGGCTGGTTGTGACCAGTTGGCCCCACTAGCTCATGACCTGCGGTTTGGCCCCGTGGTTTTGCAGTCTGGCCTCTGGGAGTATTGTCAGCAGAGCACTTGGTCATCTTAAGTGCCCATCTCCTCCCAGCCCACCTGAGACCTGGGCTCCCATGCTGCTGGCCACCTTGTTTCTTTGTTTCTCCCCAGGGACAGGGCAGGGATCCCTCCTAACATAGTATTCCAGCACTAACTAGAAGTGGGAAACATCCCACCAACAGCTGTGGTGTCTTTCTGTAGTTAACATGTATTTGTAAACTACTTAACTGTAAAGCCATAACTTGTTCTGCCCATTCTTGCTTTTGATCTTGATGTTTTTATATTTCCTTCCTGTTGTCTTATTCCAGATTTTTCCCCCAAGGTATTTCACTTCCTTTAACTACTTCTGTCTGTTTTTTTTTCTTAATTTAATTTATTTATTTGACAGAGACACAGTGAGAGAGGGAACACAAGCAGGGGGAGCGAGAGGAAGAAGCAGGCTTCCTGCAGAACAGGGAGACCGATGCGGGGCTCGATCCCAGGACCCCAGGACCATGACCTGAGCCAAAGGCAGACTCTTTAACTACTGCGGCTACTTCTTTCTTAACGAGTTTTAAAACCAAATAAAAGATTTGCCATTTATCTGTGTTGGAATTATAGCTCATTTTTTTTTTTTTTTGAATACTGCAGGTTAGCCTAATAAGAATAGAATTTGTGACGGATTTGTAATATACCACTTTCTAATTTTACATTTTAAAAAATAAGAGGGGCCCCTGGGTGACTCTGTCGGTTAAGCAGCTGACTCTTTTGATTAAGGCTCAGGTCATGGCTTCAGGGTTGTGAGACTGAGCCCCATGGCGGGCTCCGTGCTCAGTTCCTAGTCTGCTTGAGAGTCTCCCCTCTCCCCCTCCCCCTTTCCCGTCTGTGCACTCCCACTCTCTCTAGAAATAAATAAATCTTTAAAAGAGTCAGAATAGAGAGCTAGTGACTGGTGTGCAACTAGGGTAGAGTGACATCACTTCTGTGTCTTGTGTGCCCCCAGGATAATGTGACAGTGTGTGCCCCGTAACGTGACTATCGCTCAAATATACCACACTCCTTTCTTTCCCCAGCCCTCCCAGCCACAAGATTGTGGTGAATGGAAAACAATGTGTCAACTTTGCCTCATTTAATTTTCTGGGATTGTTGGATAACCCTCGGGTCAAGGTAAGTAGCACCTGTCCCGAAGACAGCACGATTACTTATGAAAGTGGGCACAAGATAAAAGACAAGTGCAGAACATCGGAACAGGCTCTGTCTGCTGGCCATTTGCCATTGCTGTTTCTTGGCAGAGCTGTGATGGGGTTTCGACAAAGGGCGGGCCATCGGGGCGTCTGGTGTGTCTTAGCAGCGGTGACATGCAGAGACCCGTGTGAGCCAGCCCCAGCTGATAGTTGGAGGTGTGCCCAGAAAATTGCTGCATCTCCTGGGAGGTTGTGAGCCCATGAACAGTTCTGAGGAAAGACTTAGGCCCAGAAATACCAAAAATCATAAAGGCCTTGAGTTAACCACGTTTGGATAATTAAACTAATACAACTTTTCCATGTTTGAAGTTCTGCCCCTAAATCTTGACGTGTGTCTGCTCTTTATATCCTGTTAGAATTGCCACGGTTCTGAGGAAGGAAGGTAGTGGGGAGAGGGGGTGTTAAAGAATAGGAAGTGTCAGTTTTGCACCCTCAAAGATAAAGAATGAAAGACCTGAATTTTCTTCCACAAAGGCAGCGGCTCTGGCGTCTCTCAAGAAGTACGGTGTGGGGACCTGCGGCCCTAGAGGATTCTACGGCACGTTTGGTATGTTTCTGCCGTCTTTGTCCCGCCACTTAACTGTTTTTAAGGATTGATTAACTTGATTTCAAAACTCCTTGGAAGAGATAACCTTGATTAATCGTGATGTTGAGTGGGTGAGTGCTTTTTGTGTGAGACGCACCAGTCCGGGCCTGGGTGTCGCTCCTGGAGGAAGGGCCTTGCTGCCTCGGGGCCGCCATGTCAGTAGGGCAGAGCCTGAGCTGCTATTGTAGGCGCCCCCGGGGAGAGTAGTATGAGGAGACCTGGCTCGTTTCTGTCATGCATGACAGTTGGAAGGGCACGGGTCCCGTTGCAGGGGGCTCCACTCTTCATAGTTCTGTAGGAACCTGGTTCCTCCGCGTCCCCTTCCTCTAGTGCTGAGGGCACTGTCCTTGCCCACAAGGGTGCAGCCAGGCGGCAAGTGTTGGGGGAGCAGGCGTGCATGGCCGTAGTACCCCTTGAGGCAGGCAGGGGGCGTTGCACATCACTCTGCCCACATTCTGTCGGGGAGCCCAAAACCTGGGTCAAGCCTCACTGAGTGGACTGGGAGATGGCTTCAGCTGGGTGGCCACCTCCTGCCGGAAGGAAGACAAAAACAGATGGGGGTAGGAAGTGGGTGAAGGATTCATAAGGTAGCTCTTTTTTTTCTGGAATGAAGAGAAAGGGTCATTAATTTCCAACTACATATTAGGATGAGTGTGGTTTCAAACACTACAAAGTCCTTAACAAAGAGTCTTCAGAGAAAATGTTGTTAAATAATTGCTCAAATGAATATATTCCTGGAAATAACGTTCTGGCTTACACATGTGTCAGCATGTGGGGAAAATAGAGTCCAGGGAAGTCTCTTCTGTCTTCTGTTTGAGTTTGCATTTCTAGGCCTTTGTGTGTATGTGTTTTGCTTAAACAGTTAAAGTGTTTTTATTTAAGGGAGCACCTTTCTTTATTCCTTAGCTAGCTTAGTAGTTACATTATTTGTATTGGAAACAGACAACAGAGTAGGTGTCCAAGCCTTTTAAGCTGGAAAGGATCTGAAATATCTTGCGTTCCAGCATCCCAGCCCTTCAGAAGCAGCATAGAAAGTTCAGATAGGTTACATGACTTCCTCACAGTCACACAGCTCATTCATTTCAGACTTATAACTAGAAGCCAAGTATCCTGACTGCCAGTCTTAATGGCAGGATCAAAGACTTACAGAGCACCGACCAGTCTTCCTCTTTGCCCCAGTCTAGTGCAAACATGGGTTGTTTGCTTGGTTTTAATTCGTAAGGAATTATTTCCTAGATACATAGTATTAGAAAGCTAGGAAAGACATTTTTTTATGGGTTGTTTGTTGTAATCTGATCAAGACTTTCTATGATTTGCTTGCTGGGGTTAAAAAAAATAACTCTCTTAAAAGCTTTTCTTTCTAGGGGATTTTATTTTCATGTGTGGCCTTGGCTCCTGCTTGGGAGTTAATTTGAGAAAACAGATAGCAGATTTATTGCTAAATCAAGTCATGAAAAAGAAAGGTTTCAACTCTTCAAAACCAGTTTTCCCAGAGCCGGTAAAATAACCCAGTCAGCTTTCTGTTTGGATCCCCTGGAATATAATATGCAATAATAGGTTGTTGTGTGCTTCCAGATGTGAGGCCTTTAGTTAATGGTTTTCAAGTTAATATTCTTGATTGAATAATTCAGCCCATGATATAAGCTTTGGAAGGTTATAGAGAATGAAAGTCGTCTCCTCCACCATTATCGCAACCCCCCCAAAAAAGACAGCTGCTATCAGTAGCTCCTTATTAATTCTTCCAGAGACTTTCTTCAGCAAATGAAAACACTTCCATACATACATTTTCCCTCTATTTTGAAAAAAATGGTAGCATAGCCCGTGTGTATTCTGTACCTTGCTGTTGGAGTGAGTTCGTTTGAAATTTAAATTGGATGTGGATTTTCAGGGGTCTTAAGCAGACTCCTCACTGAGTGCAGAGCCTCACGTGGGACTCAGTCTCATGACCCTGAGTTCATGACCTGAGCCGAAATCAAAAGTCGGTTGCTCAACCAACTGAGCCATCCGAGGGCCCCCCCAAAAAGTTATTTTTAATTTCATCTTTTTTTTTTCTGGGAGTAACATTCAGGCATCTATTTTCAAAGATGAAAATACTTCCTTATTTAGCTCTTTTCTCAGCTTTTCAAAAATGAATGTAAATCATTAGTAAAAGTAAATTTCTTTATTAAAATGTTTTCCTTTTTATTATTTCATAGTAACATATTAGAAGACATTAGATGATTAATACAGAAGAAGATCAAACAGTGGTTGAGTTAAAATTTGTCTAGTTTCTTAGGCTGAATGTTCTCCTGCCTTTGGTAAGTAGAAATCCACAAGTTCTTCTGATAACCTTGTAAGGACTATATGGTTAGCAGTTTTTCCACCTTCTCATTTTATTGTTAGAACGTGTGTTTGAGAACGGAGCGAGTGGATTTGTCAGGTTAGAGAACGTACTTTCCTCTATGCACTTTTACACTTTCTCTAATCCACCTTCTTTGTTTTCTTTGAGTACATTCAGATCTCTTTTGCTTGAGGTTTATCACTGGTTTCCCAGGATGCGCTTTGCATATACAATGCCTACTTGACTCTTTGTTCCTAAACTAAATCAGAATTTAGTCAGTGGCAGGATTTCATGGTGAGGGATAGTGGCATTTAATTGTGTTCAAGAGCCATTAGTAAACAAATTGTTCAGTTGTTTATTTTTCAAAATATATTCTTTCTTTCTTTTAGAGCAGTCAACTGAATCATGACTGCATGTTTTATTAGGAAGAACATTTGGTCATAAAGTTCCTAGATCTGCCACTACTAACCGGTCATGGGATTGTTTTTGCAGTGTAGGAGGGGAACAGTCCTTGTTTGCACAGCTTAGAACATTTTGGCAAGAATCACGTAAGATGCTGCACTTAAAAACATTTTGGAAAACATTCAGCCCTGTATTTATGTTCTAATGAGTGCATAAGTGATATTATTTGTACTTTTAAGAAAAGTTGTCCGAGTCCCAAGGGATTAAAAAGAAAATAGTATATAACACAAAATATAGAAGCCTTAAGAAAAAATGTAGTTGGTTGTTTTTAAACTGTTCTAAAGTTGACTCTTTTATAGTCTTTCCTTTGGAAGACAACCAAGAAAGCCAAAATACTCTTAGCAGAATAAAAGAGGAGATATATAAATGGGAAGCTGAATGAACAAGTTACTGTAATATAAAATTCTTAAATATGTGGGATTTAGACAACTTAATTAGAAAAAGTGTAACTGCTTTTTTCCTTTTAAAAGAAAACCTTTTCTTTTATTCTGCAAATATTGATTTAATTGTACAAACACTTAAACGGTGTACTGGATTTTCCATGCCGGACGTGACTCTGAGTATTTCATAGGCATTGACTTGTGTGGTTCTGGTAACAATCCTTTGAGAATGGTCCGACTGTTACCTGTTTGACAGAGGAAGGGCCTGAGAGGCACGGAGCAGTTTCAGGCCTGCCCTGGTCCACACCTGGTGAGGCGGGAGGCCAGATCTGGAACCCCCTGCGATGACTGCCGTGGCCAGGCCCCGCCCTGGGTGCCAGACATCCTGTATCAGCCTTGAATCCCTTCTTTTAGGTTCTGGTTAGGGAACAGGTGCAAGAAAGGGCAGCGAGCTCTGGGAGGGACACTTCCCTCCGTGACTTCTCCCCTGCAGTTTGTTCCTAGCAGTGAATCAGAAGATGTGGTGCTTTACTTGCACTCCGTGCGAATCTGTGGCAGCAGTCGGTGGAATGGATCATCTGTACAGAAGACAGACAGCAGAAGCAGGAGAACATGGCCTGGCACTTTCCCTGTTTGCTGCCTCCCTTCCCTTGGGCTGAGGGCTTTTTCGTTGCACAGAGTAGCTATCACACATCAGGAGAAGTTACGCAGCTCCCCATGTCTACCTCTCACAAAACCTGCTTTGCAAGGCTGCCTTCAGTTAAAACCCAGTGTCTTCAGGTAGGGGAGAAAAAAAGCCAGTCTTTGTTAAACTTTTGGGAAAGGCAAGAACCAGTAAGTCATTGACTTACTGTAGATTCTTCTTAACCACTTTATGGCAGTGATATAAAAACAGTTATGAGTATGTACAACAATGAGAATGTTTCAAGCATGTAGTTTTCATCAACTGGGTAACTAACACTAAAGCCCTGAAATTAAGCCAGGATTTTTTACTTTCTCATCGCTCATTAGTGAAAAAAATGAGCCCTTTAAAGTGGAGTCTACAGAATGATTTAAAATCTTTTTCGTAGTTAGCAAAATTAGTTTGTGTCCATAGCACGTATTTTGTTTTTGAAATGGAGATACTGGATGAGAGCACTTCTGGGGCTCGGATTGTCTGTCTGCTAGCTAAATCATGGAGATTTGGGGTAGATAGTCCCGATTTAGAGGCCACATTGTCATTTGTAGAAGGGGGACCTGTCCTCATTCCGATCAGAAGTGGGGGTGATGGGGACTTGCCTGTAGCGCTCTAAGGAAGGGGCAGGCACTCCTTGCTCAGTGTGGGAGGTGCCCGGTTCTCCAGCATGTGGTGGTTTTCCCCGAAACCTGTCACTGGCAGCATGTGGCAGAGGGCGGGCCGTCAGGGTCAGGGTCATGTCCTCTGTGCTGGTGATGTCACAGGTCTGATGCTTGAAGACCTAAGCACCCCTTTGATACCATTTTGATCAAATGGGATGTAGTCGTCTTTGTTACTATAAAATCCCATCCTTATTTAATGTTGATGTCATTCTGTACAATGACTATGACCTTTCGGGAGTGGAAATCATACCACTTCCTGTGCTTTTCATAATCGATTATGTTGGTGTACATTTTAACTATAAATAGGAAGAAGCATGTTTGGTCTTTTGATGTATACACGTCTTGGAGGATTGTGAAAATGAACTGTTTATCCCATTCCGATCAAGTAATAATAGAAGAACGGACTTGTTAAAAATACATTGTAGGAAGTAGATGAGGGAAGTCCAGTAATGTTCTCAGTTAGTCATTTATTAAGCAAACATGCAGTGACTGTCACGTAAAGACAGGTAGTCTGATAAGCACAGGGTCAGGGAGAAAGACCAGGTTTGTGCCACCTGACAAAGCGACACAGCTGAGAGAGGCAGGTAGCAGCTAGCATAGGAGAACTCTGGAACTCCAAGCCCGGAGGAAGGGATGAGGCCAAGTTGAGCCTGCAGTCTGCTGGGCCCTTCTACACTCAGAAGTACAACAACGTGCACCGTGATTTCTGACCGAAGACTGAGAGCACTTGGTTGTGAACTGAGGGCACGGGTGGGAACTAGCCACCGAGTGAGAGGTCGCAAACTAAGCTAAACCCCAGTTTGATGGCAGGAGACCTATAGTGCGGAATCCAAGAATTGAGCAGCAATACCCAGAAAATAAACTAAAGCCCACTTTATGTATATGCTTCGCTGACCCTTGACAGGACATGCGGCAGAAATCTGATTTGGGTCCTGCTGTAGTGAAAAGAGCTAAAGGAAGTTTTAAAAGTCCTCTTCTCTCCTGGGTAATGCCTCATTTTAGGACCACTTTGAAGCCTTCAGGTTCAAAGGTGGTCTGTGCACTGTTTATTCTAGACATCACTGGGCCCTCCCTGCCAGGGTGTGCAGACTCGTGGCTGAACCTGGGAAGGTGAGCAGCAGTAAGGAACCACAATAGGAGTAGGAGAGGTACCAGGTTATTAACGGGCACAGTCCATTCCCGCTGTTACATCAACATTCTTCCCAAGGGGCTTCTGTAAAATACTGCATTTCTCCTTGTACTGTACATTTGAAGTCCCCAGTATACTTAAAAAGAAATTCTGACAGAAAAGTCAGTGCTGCTGAGTGAGCAGATGCACGGGTGTGTGCTGGTACAGCTATCAGAGAAGGGAGCACTGGCTTGATGCAGAGTATATGGGGTTCTTTTACTCGTCGTTTTCCTCTTAAAAGTTGGTTAACAGTTGTCTTCCTGTCTGGTGTGGTACCTTCTGCTAAAATGCAAAAAGGCTTTAATAAGTTAACGTGTCACACATTGGTGAAGCCTCGGTGTGGTCGGTTGAGGGAAGTTAAAGCAGGTAAAGTCACTGGGCCTTGTATTGCCTTGCTAGAGTGACGTAGAAACAAAACCCAGAATTGGAGCTGCCCCACTAACACACTGTATGGACAGAAGAGTAGCTGATTCCATTCACAGGTTTGAGAAATCATTTTGGCCAAGAATCATCTAAACAGATTTCATATAATTTATAACTCAAAACAATTTTATTTGGGCCATAAAGTGACAGTAATACTAACTAAACTGCTTACATTATTTTCTTTATTCTTAAAGAAAAAGAATTAGAAGATGTTTTAACCATTTACATCTTATTATAGATGTGCACTTGGATTTGGAAGACCGCCTAGCAAAATTTATGAAGACAGAAGAAGCCATTATCTACTCATACGGATTTGCCACCATTGCCAGTGCTATTCCTGCTTACTCTAAGAGAGGGGACATTGTGTTTGTGTGAGTAACTTTACCTGTGTTTCTAATCAGAATTCCTTTGGACATAATGGTAATCTTCCTGGAGAATTCCTTTGTTAGAGGTTATCTACCTTAGGTAATACTGACTTTCTGTTTAAAGAAATACATAGTAACTTCCATGAAGTAATTGTGCAGCATTGATGAGACCGTCACTAGAAGGATGCCTGAAGTATTTTTTTTTCATTGGTTTTATTTATTGATGTTGGGAAAGCCAAACCTACCCCGGGTGATGCCAGTTATCTCCCTTCCCTCTGTAGTTCTGTCCTTGAGAGTCCACGGTCACTGCCTACGTGGTCACTCAAACTGCCTGGCAGAGTCCTTCATTGCTCCCCACCCCACCCTGAGTCCTGGGCTCTGCTGACCTTGCTTCCTGGCTTGCTAGGATCATAGAAGCCACGAGCAAATCTGCACACTGAGCACCCACGCGCACAGGCTGTGTGGCGTTGGCCACTTTTGTGGAGAGGAAGAGCCGAGAGTGGGGTGGGGCTGGCATGGCTGGGCAGCTGGCTGCACCCACCGCACGCACCACCCTCCGAAGCCTGTGTCATCTTTTGAGTGAACCATTAAGTGCCTTTGAATTTTAGGTCTCACATTTACTTTTGTTTCTTCTTTTCCTTTTTTAGAACAGTCTTTTTAAAAAGTGCTAATCTGATTATGTCATGCTTAAGAGCTTCCATCATTCCTAAAATAAAGATCCAAGTCCTTATTACAATCTTGCGTTCTAGACTACCTTTTCAGACTCATTTTGTCCCCTTTTCATTCAGGTGCTCATGCTGTAGCCTCATCAGCCCTGTATGCTAGTTTCCGCTCATTTTAGGACCTTGGCACATGCCAGTCCCTGTGCCTAGAATAGTCTCCTCCTCTCCTCCTACCTGATGCCTGCTCATTCTGCTCACCCTGCACGTATATCGCCTCTGCAGGGAAGCCTTCCCCAACCTCTCAGACCAGGCCGAGCCCCTGCTGCGTGTGGAGAAAATCTCACAGCCAGAGGAGTTTGGTATGCTTGTGAATCCATGATCTCATGGTGCTCACGCTGCCTGTCAAAGTCCCTCTGCTTCCCAGGCCTTCCGTACGCGCATGTGCACACACACCCACACGGCCCCTCTGTTCTCTGCTCATCTTGCCTCACACTCACTGTGCTCTTCTTTTGTTGTACTTTCATCGGTTTATCCTGGTTTATTGCCTAGGAGGGCATTTGCCATTCAGCTGTGCTCACTAAACTCCAGCTCAGTAAATAAACGAACAGAGATTGGTGCTTAGAAGAGGGGTCTGAGTGACAAGGCTTCAGAGCCCAGCTTCCTGTGGCCCCTGTACCAGCGTCCTGCCTCTCACTGGCAGGCTCCTGCCAGTGCAGCAAGCTCAAGCACACGCCGCAGCTCCGGCTCTGCCTGGGCTTCGGGGGCGGGGGGTGGGGGGCAGTGCGGCCCGTCCTGCCCCACAGCCCTGCAGCAGCCCAGCAGCACCCCAGTGGCACCAACACACAGCCTATGCTGAACGTGTATGCTTCCTTTGTCAGATCACGAATACGGTATTGTCTTCCCCATTTTAACTGCCAGGAAGCCTGGGCCACACTCACTCCCACATGCCGTTCACCGCATCGGAGAGCTTCGGTTGCTACTCAGTTAGGCAGCTTAGTTATTCTCTTATTACACGTAGTTTTAAATATTCTGCCCAGAATTCATTCAGAGATAGGAACACTGGAGGTAATGATGGTGTTTAGTAAATTATTTGATAAATTCATTAGGCCTAGACAGTATGTCCAGGGCTTAATTTCTTCCTTTTAGTAAATAGTGGTAAAGCACAGCGGTTGCTCATATACTACATCTGTCCCTGTTTATGACAAAAAACAGAGATTCTGTGTGCCCTTTGCCCAGTCTCCCCCAGTGGTTACTTCATAGCTGGGATTTTGACATGGATAAAGTCAAGATACAGAACATTTCCATCACCACAAGGAGCCCTCAGTTGCCACACCTGTGGTCCCCCCTACCCTACGCACTCCTTATACCCTGGCAACGACTAGCTAGTCTCCCTTTTTGTAATGTTGTCATTTCAAGATTATTAATACAAATGTAGTCATATAGTAAGTAATATTTGGGGATTCACTTTTTTCACTCAGCATCAATTCTCTGGTGATCCATCCATGTTGTATGGATCAAGAATTCATTCCTTTGGATTGCCGAGTCGTATTTCATGGTATGGAAGCACCACAGTTGCTCACCTATGAAGGACATCTGAGTTGTTTCCAGTTTGGGGCTATAACAAATAAAGCTGCTATGAACTTTTATGTACAGGTTTTCTCTGAACCTAAGTTTTCATTTCTGTGGGATGTATATGCCAAGGAGTACAGTTGCTGTGTCATACGGCATCACATAGTGTTTTAAGAAATTGCCAAACTGTTTTCCAGAGTGGCTGTACCATTTTACATTCCCATAAATAGTATATAAGTGATGTAGTTTCTCGACATCCTCAGAAGCATTTGGTGTTGTCATTTTTTTTTTTATTTTAACCATTCTGATACGTGTGTAGAGATATTTTACTGTGATTTTAATTTATATTTCCCTGATGACTAGTGATGTTTACATTTTTTGGACTTTCTTTGGTCTTGGCATCAGGAAACTACTCCACAAAATCTGCTGGGATTCCCTCTTGTATTTTCTGGAGAAATTGTATAAAATTATTGTAAATTCCTTAAATGTTTGGTAGAATTCTCCAGTAAAGCCAACTGGGCCTGGAGATTTATTTTTTGGAAGTATTTTAATTATGAATTCAATTTCCTTAGTACTTACAAGGCTGGTCAAATTATCAATGTCATATTGATGAGTTAAGATGGCTTGTGTTTTTCAAGGAATTGGTTCACTTCTCAGTTGTCAAACTTCTATATATCATGTTCTTTGTAATGTATCCTTATTCTTCTAATGTCTGCAGAGCCTGAAGTGGTAACAGGTTTCATTCCTGTGTGGTAATCTGTCTACTCTCTTTCTAGAAGTCAGTTTTGCTACAGGTGGTCAATTCTATTTATCTTTTCAAAGAATCGGCTGTTTGTTTCATTGATTGTTCTCCATTGTATTTTTGTTTTCAGTCCTATCACTTTCTGGTGTTATTTCCTGCCTTCTGCTCTTTTTTGGTTTCTTTTTGCTCTTCTTTTTTTAGATTCTTTAGGTGGGAATTTTGATTGTTGATTTGAGACTTTTCCTCTTTTCTAATGTGTTAGTGCTGTGCACTACTTATGCACTACTGTGGCCTCGTCCCATACACCTTGATCTGTTTATTTTTATTTTCATTTAGTTCGGTGTATTTTATTTTCCTTTAGACTCTCTTTGACTCATAAATTATTTAGAAGTGTGTTTAATTTCCAAGTGTTGGGAGATTTTAAATTTGTTCTAGTTTGTGTCACGGCTCATGATGTGGTCTATGTTGGAGTATGTCCCCTTGTCACTTAAAAAAGAGTATTCTGCCATTGCTCAGTGGACTGTTTTATAAATGACAATTAGATCTTCTTAGTTGATGATGTGTTGAGGTCTAATATACCCTTGCTGATTTTCTGTCTGGTAGTTCTACAGTTACTGTAGTTGTGATTTATCTTTTTTCCTTTCACTTGTCTTAATTTTTGCTTCTCACCTGTAGCTCTGTTGTTTGGTACATATTTTCTTGGGTAATTGATTCTGGTTATCACTGTATAATGTTCTTCTCTGTCTCTGGTAATTTTCTTTGTTCCAAAGTCTACTTTATTAGATATTAATATAGTCACTTCTGCTTTCTCTTGTTGAATGTTTGCATGCTATATTTATTGTATGTATTACATACACATCTACTACTACATTATTATATATGTTATTGTATATTTTTTATAGGCAGGTTATTGTTGGGTCATGTTTGATCCATTCTGCCAATTTTTGTCTTTAAACTGTGTATTTTGGACATTTACATTTAGAGTGATTATTGGATAGATGAGGGCATTTTATTTTTTGTTTCTTATTATCTTTTTTGTTTTCTGTTTTCTTTTTCCTCCCTTTCTGGGGGTTAAGTGAACACGTTTTGGAATTTCATTTTTACTTATCCATGGTGTTTTTGAGTGTTTCTCATTGCATAGTTTTGTTTGTTTTTAGTCATTGCTCTAAATATGACATTATATATACAAATAAGTTATCACATTCTGCCGTTTTCATCATTTTACTAATTCAGGTAGAGAAACCCTTACATTCCTTTACGTTTCTCTACTCTCCTTGTTTATAATTGTTTTAAGTACTTCCTGCACATATATTGAAAACCCCATCAGACAGTGTTATAATTTTTACTTAAATCATCCAAAATAATTTAGAAAACTTGGGAAGGTGGGAAAAGCCTGCTGTGTTTGCTCATACATTTTACTGTGTTCCTTCTTCCTTTCTGATACTCTGAGATTCTTTCTTTTTGTTTTCTTTACTTATTTTTTTTCTATATAGAGAGCTTCCTTTAGCCATTCCTTTTCCCCTGGTCTGCTGGGGCTATCTTCTCTTGGTTTTCCTTTAGCTGAGAATGCCTTGGTTTCCCCTCTACTCCTAAAGGATCTTTTTGCTTGTTATAGAATTCTTGGTTGAGAGTTCTCTTCTTCCAAGTATTTGGAATATATTATGACACTTTTTTTCTGGTCTCCATGGTTTCTGATGAGAAATCGGTCGTTCAGATTATTTTTCTCTTCTATGTAAGGTGTCATTTTAGGGGGGCTGCTTTCAAGATTTTTTTGTTGTCGTTTTCAGAAGCTTTACTATAATCTTGGCGTTTATTTATTTGGGTTTACCTGTATCAATATCCCTCAGCTTCTTTATAGATTTCAGCTTCTTGCCAAATTTGAGGCGTTTTTCAGCCTTATTTCTTTGAGTACCTTTTCAGCCCTGCCATCTTTCTGTCCTTCCGGACTCGACTGAGGCCAGCATGGCTCTTTGTTGTGGTTGTACAGGTCCCTGAGGCTCTGTTCTTTCTTTGTGGTTTGTTCCTCTCTGGTTTACCTTGCCTAGTTTCTGTTGTTACGTTTGTCAGTTCTCTTGTCCTTTCCTCCGTCCCTCCCAGCCTGCTGCTGAGCCCATCCACTGTACTTTTTCTTTGGGTCTTTGTGTTTTTCAGTTTTAGTTTCTCCATGGGATTCTTTGTCTCCTATTTCTTTGCTGAGGCTTTCTGTTTTTTCCCTTGTTCCAAGCACGTTCATAAGTGCTCATTGAAATATTTTTATCACGATTGCTCTAAAATCATTATCAGGTAACCCTGACATCTCTCAACTCAATATTGGCATTTGTTGATTGTTTTCTTTCATTCTTTTTGATATCTTCTTATGTCTTAGTCGGCTTTCTCTGTCACTCTTCTGTTAGGGGCAGGGGGCACTACTGCCTCATTGCTGCCAGGTAGAAGTACAAGGCCAGGGTCCCCCTTCTGCCTCCACTGACACCAGGCTGGGGCTGTTTTCATTTCCGCTGGCATGAGTAAGAGTCCCACTCTCCCCTGAGCCTCCTCTGATACAGCCCGAGCCAAGAAAAGGAGGGTGCACCTCACTGCAGGGGAGCAGAGGTAGGGGCTCTCCACGTGGTCTTCACTGACGCCACCCTGAGGGCCACTTGTTACCATCTCTCGGGGATCAAAGTCCCGGCTCCCTTCTCTGATGCCACCATGGCATTGTTGGCGTGCCTCTTAGCTTTGCGAGGGTCAGAATCTAGGCACCCCTCAGCCCTCGCTGGTGTGGAGGGGATGGGCCCAGCCTTTTCTGTGGTTTGGCTGCAGCCGAGTCATTTCTACTTGCTGGGCTGCCCCCTTCCCTGTCCCTTTGGCTACAGAGAGCAGGCTTATATGAGCTTTTTTGCCCGTGCCCCTTGGCACTTCGAGTCGGCCAGCGTCATCAGCTCCAAGTCAGGGAAGTCCATGAGATGTCATTCCTTAGGTCCTTAGCCAGCCTGTCATTTCTCTTCACTTTTCAGTCTTCTTATGTTCGTTTTATATGTAACATCCAGGGTTTGGGGTTGTACTTAGAAAAACAGGGAAGATAGGACTATTCCATCTTTGCGTAAGAGGTCTTGCGTGTACTTTTAAATAATGCAACTTAATTTCAAAAGCATATTCCCTCCCTAAGTGTAGAAGATCTTACTGCAGTTTCATCTGCAAGAACCAGAGTGAACAGGCAGTATTACTTCTCATGGCAAAGTAATGGCAGAGTCTGTGCCGATCAAATCCAAGATGCTACTGAGGGTGAGATCACGGGTGCTGCGTGTGTTTCTCAGAAAGAGAAAATTGCAGCGGGTGAACGGATGTGCATGCTGACTTCGGAGAGGGTAAAAGCGGCAGGGGTGTGCTCCTTGGAGAGGAATCAACATGGTCGTTCTGTGAAAAGCACGCGCAGAGGGAAGCACAACCAGTGGTGTGTAAGCCGTCAAATGTGTTTTCTTGATTTGTCGTGTTAACAAGCAGATTTTGACCAGCTTACAAAAAGCAAGCATTCCTTTTCTGAGAACGTTGACAAGGCCTTTAAAACCCCAGTTTGGTGGGTCTCTCTTCCTTGCAGAGATAGAGCTGCTTGCTTTGCCATTCAGAAAGGGCTGCAGGCATCGCGGAGTGACATCAAGTTGTTTAAGCACAATGACATGGCTGACCTGGAGCGTCTACTAAAAGAACAAGAGATGGAAGATCAAAAGGTATGAGTCTTTTGAAGAAAATTATACAGTTCTTTTGTACTTGCTAACCAGCTAAATTATATATGAAATGGTAATTTGTCATGAAAACTCGCCTGCGGAATACATTTGGATATGAAGTGAGGGCATTCCTGCTTATTAAATGCACTCCGTGTCGGAGAGCCAAGTCTGCCTGTAAATTGCCTCAACGTTGCCATAATTACATGCGGCAGCTTTGGGGGAAGGTAATGCAGGCAGCTTTCTTTAAAAGAGAAAAACAGTGTGCGTGTTGGGGGGCTGGGGGTGGACTCTCAACTCTACGGAAATAACACCAGAACACATTAGTGTGGTGACAGGATAGACCGTGTGGATTCAAGAAAAGTTTATTTCTATCAGAATAAATCATGTATCAATTAACTGGAAGAAACAGTGGCAGCAGATCTTTATGAGTCTGTGAATGAAGGGCCTCTGTCCCTCCGAGCAGCTGCTGCCTGTGGGCAGCAGTGACCCCAGCCTGATTTCCTTCCCGAGCACCTGCACCTGCATCCTTGAGGGGTGGGGAGTGGGGGGGATCCAGCTCCTCGGTGTTCTCATGAGAGAGTGCGGCAGAGGAAAGGTGCCCAGAGCATCACTGGGCTTGTAGTTGTCACGTACTTCCCCTGATGACCCGGATGGAGAAGGCAGTTCTCAACCTGGGCACCACATCCTTTGTCACAAACACCACTTTCCAGAGGACTTTTCCCAGTGCAACTCATTCATTACCGGAGTAAGTGATGAAAAATGCTCACCAGTGTTCCTTAATTTTGTTTTAATTTTCATTTTTCCAGATATATGCATCATTCCTTTAAGATTCTGTCATCTGTTTTAGGTGACAGCCCAAGAGCAGTGCTTCATGAATACACACTTTCTCATGATGAATATGCGTGGATTCTCACTGTTTGAATGCTGCATGTGCTGTAGGCCAGTGTTTCATAGTTATATAATTTAGAAAAGTCTGTTGGAAAAATCTTAAAATTGAGACCATTCCCCTGATGAATTTCTTTTGATAAATTGTAAAAAGATGTCCCATATTCCAGTTCAGTAATAGAATGCTACCAGGTTGGAGAAGGCTGACTTGAGAATGTGACCAATGAACCAGTCTTCTGTAGAGTGTATTTTCCCAAGGGAGTTTGTACTGATTTGGAAGATAAGGTGTGTGTGTGTGTATGTGTGTGTGTGTGTGTGTGTGTGTGTGTGTGTGTGTTTTACAAGATTTATAATCTGGAACTTTTTTTATGAACGATGAGAAATAAAATTTTCTTGAAATTTATTTCCATTTTATAGTTTTTATCTTTTTACTAATTAATTTATACCACATTTTTTGGCACGGGTAGGCTTTCTAAATAACCTTATACTCTGGTTTCGGGAAATAATTTTTTTTTTCAATTTCTATTTTCAGATAACAAAATGCCCAGCTTTTTTTTTTTTTTTTTTTAAGATTTTATTTATTTATTTGACAGAGAGAGAGAGAGAGAGAGCACAAGTAGGCAGGCAGGCAGAGGCAGAGGGAGAAGCAGGCTCCCCGCTGAGCAGGGAGCCCGATGTGGGGCTCGATCCCAGGACCCTGGGATCATGACCTGAGCCGAAGGCAGACGCTTAACCGACTGAGCCACCCAGGCGCCCCAAAATGCCCAGCTTTTGAATATTTTCTACTTAGACGTTTATCTTTTATTTGAAAGTGAACTAAAATATTGTGGTTTCATCCAGTTTGGAACAAATTTTTTGGTGTCCATTTTTCAGGTAGTTCATAGATGTTTTTTCATTCTCTTTCATATAAGGTTCTCTTGTTCCATATTAATTCTTCTTTTAAAAAAGGACAGTAGGGGGGTGCCTGGTGGCTTAGTCGGTTAAGCGTCTGCCTTCAGCTCAGGTCATGATCCCGAAGTCCAGGGATCGAGCCCTGCATCGAGCTCCCTGCTTAGTGGGGAGCCTGCTTCTCCCTCTCCCTCTCCTGCTCCCCCTGCTTGTGCTCTCTCTCTTTCTGTCAAATAAATAAAATCTTTTAAAAAATAAAAAAGGACAGTAAGTAAAAACAACAGTTCTTGGAAGAAATACAAATAAATGTGAGCAAATGAAAAATACTCGGGCCTCACTAAGAATTGGTGAAATTGGGCAAGGAGGTTTCGCCTGTCCGATGAGGGAACATTTTTCATAGTTAATGACCAGTGCCAGTACTGATCTGTGTACTGAAACAGGCCCTCCTGGGGAGGGCCTCCCCTCTTTGGGGAGAATGCCAACTGAGGGTAAATGGGCTGTAGAGTTCTTATATGTCTCTACTCTTGTAGTGTATCTGGGGTTGGGGTGCTGTCTTTAGAAGAGAATCCCAAGTGGTGTTAAAGATTCAAAGATAGTCACAATGTGATGTAAAAAAGCAAAAGGAGAGAAACAGCGTTGGGGAAAGAGTTAGTATATGGTATATCCACAGGGAGAATAGTATATCTCCATTGAAATCGTGTTTTCAGTAATTATTAATTAAAATAATTTTTGTTAAACTCTGGTCATAACACTGTTGCAGTAAAATCCTGATTTGAACAGTCATTTATAAGCGGGTAGTGTAACTAGCTAATCTGTTAAAAATTTTATGTACTTTCCCATTTCCCAAGATTCCTACATTGAGTATTTTTAAGTCATAATAAAAATACTTCATTTTGGAAAGGTAGGGAGAGGCTCACCTCTCCTCACGTCCTCACCCATGACCCCCAGCAAACCCATGGCATTCAGGTTTGAGTTAAGAACAGAGTGAAGGGCGCCTGGGTGGCTCAGTTGGTTAAGGGACTGCCTTCGGCTCAGGTCTTGATCCTGGAGTCCCGGGATCGAGTCCCGCATCGGGCTCCCTGCTCAGCGGGGAGTCTGCTTCTCCCTCTGACCCTCCCCCCTCTCATGTGCTCTCTCTCTCTCACTCTCTCTCTCAAATAAATAAATAAAATCTTTTTAAAAAAAAAGAACAGAGTGAAGATGGCCAAGCAAACTCGGTGGCGTATACTTCTGCATACTTCAACAGACACTTTTCTGAGCATTACGGCTGTGGTTCTAAAATGTCCTGATTAGAAGCTTAGAGGCAAGAAACCTTTGAGTAGGAAGATGGTGCCAACTTTACCTAAGGATCTCAGTATTTTTTCAGCCTTGCACACCTGAAGCACCTACAAATTCACCAGTGTGAGTGGTTTATTATTAGTGACTTGCCATCAGTGGGGTGCAGGAAGGTTATGTGTTGTTTGAAATAGGCCTTCCGCCACCACATCAGACATGCCTGGATGAGGTCATGGTTGAGTTGTACTTGATCCAGTAGTTAGGAAGGAGAGGATTTTATCTGCTGTTTGGTAGATGGAGAGCAGGGTTTGTTTAACTTTTTATCATAGAAAATTTCAGGCACTTTCAAAGGAAGTACAGTAGTATAAGAAGCCCCCGTGCCCTTTTCCCAGCTTTGTTATCAACATTCTGCCATTCTTGTGTCATCTGAGCCTCGGCCAAACTCCCTGCCCCATCTCTGTGATGATTGCCATCATCACTGCAGTTCTATTTTAGGTAAACTTTGTAGACATTGAAGTGAGCAAATCCTAGCCATACATTTTGACCAGTGAATAACCCAGGTATCATGGCCCTGTTGCGACCTAAAATGTGCCCATCTCCCCAGAAATTTCCCTTGGGCTCCTTCTCAGTCATTCTGGGTTTGGAGGGCTTTGTTTGTTTCAGTATTCTCAGAGTGCTTAAATTGTGTGCATGCGTGTGTGTGGTCACCTTGTTGATTGTGTGAACTGAAAAACATCAGAGAAGAAAGCACTGTTCTTTGTCTCAAAATAACAGGGTACGAAACGTTGACCTTGAAACTCACCCAGACTGTCTATTTGTTTACTTACTCAGATGAATAGATCTTGTCAGGTGGAGGGCTAGGGAGCATCTAACAGATTCTGCATTTGGAGTTACTGGAATTTAAAGTGTCTTTTTTTTTTTTCCTTTTACAAGAATCCTCGCAAGGCTCGGGTCACACGACGTTTCATTGTAGTGGAAGGGCTGTATATGAACACTGGAACTCTTTGTCCTCTTCCAGAACTGGTAAGCAACCACGTTTACTCAGTATTTTAGGACTTGGACCATGGGGCAGCTATGCTATTTGTTTATGAGCACTTCTTTTTTTTTTCTTTTTTTTTATTATGTTAGTCTCTATACAGATCATTAGTTTTTGATGTGTTCCGTGATTCATTGTTGGCGTATAACACCCACTGCTCCACGCAGAATGTGCCCTCTTTAATACCCATCACCAGGCTAACCCATCCCCCCACCCCCCTCCCCTCTAGAACCCTCAGTTTGTTTCTCAGAGTCCATCGTCTCTCATGGTTTGTCTCTCCCTCCGATTTCCCCCCCTTCAGTTTTCCCTTCCTTCTCCTAATGTCCTCCATGCTATTACTTATGTTCCACAAATAAGTGAAACCATATGATAACTGACTTTCTCTGCTTGACTTATTTCAGTTAGCATCATCTCCTCCAGTCCCATCCATGTTGATGTAAAAGTTGGATATTCATCCTTTCTGATGGCTGAGTAATATTCCATTGTATATACGGACCACATCTTCTTTATCCGTTCATCTGCTGAAGGGCATCTCGGCTCTTTCCGCAGTTTGGCTATTGTGGACATTGCTGCTATGAATATTGGGGTGCATGTGGCCCTTCTTTTCACTGCATCTGTATCTTTGGGGTAAATACCCAGTAGTGCAATTGCTGGGTCATAGGGTAGCTCTATTTTTAATTTTTTGAGGCACCTCCACACTGTTTTCCAAAGTGGCTGTACCAACTTGCATTCCCACCAACAGTGTAAGAGGGTTGCCCTTTCTCCACAACCTCTCCAACATTTGTTGTTTCTTGCCCTGTCAATTTTTGCCATTCTAACTGGTGTACGGTGGTATCTCAGTGTGGTTTTGATTTGAATTTCCCTGATGGCTAATGATGATGAACATTTTTTCATGTGTCTGTTAGCCATTTGTATGTCTTCTTTGGAGAAGTGTCTGTTCTATGTGCACTTTTTTTAAGTTTTTTTTTTTTAAGATTTTATTTATTTACTTGAGAGAGAGAGCACATGAGAGGGGGGAGGGTCAGAGGGAGAAGCAGACTCCCTGCCGAGCAGGGAGCCCGACTCGGGACTCGATCCAGGGACTCCGGGATCATGACCTGAGCCGAAGGCAGTCGCTTAACCAACTGAGCCACCGAGGCGCCCCTGTGTGCACTTCTAATGTCTTAACGTCTGCATTGCTTTGCACAACAGGTACCATAAGTACATTCTGACTGTATCAGGAAGGTAAATTAACATTACATGCCGACCCTGGTCTTTAAAGAATAATCAAGGCTCAGCTTTTTAAAACCAACTTTATTGAGGTGTAATTGACATACAAATAAAGTACATTTAAGTGTACAGTTTTTTTGTTTTAAAGATTTTTATTTTATTTGAGAACAAAAGAAAGCACAAGCGGTGGGGAGGGGCAGAGGGAAAGGGAGAAGCAAGGAGCCTGCCAGGGGGGCTCCATCTGAGGACCATGAGATTATGACCTGAGCCAAAGACAGATGCTTAACCAGCTGAGCCACCCAGGTGCCCCAAAACAGCTTTTTTAACAGGAAAAGCAATATACTGTTTTTAGAAGCCATGACTGTTGCGATTTCTTTTTCGTGGAGGTGAAGTTCACATAAGATTAAATTAGCCATTTTAGAGAGTACGGTTCTGGCATTTAGCACAGGCACCGTGTTACACAACCGTCAACTACCTGGTTTTCTCCCCAATAAGACCCCTGTCCACTAAACAGTCACTCCCCATTTTCCCCTGCCTTGTAGCCCCTAGCAACCACCAGTCTGCTTTCTGTCTCTGTGGATTTACCTATTCTGGATATTCCTGATAAATGGCATCGTATCATCTATGACCTTTTGTATCCGGCTTCCTCTGCTCCCCATGTTTTCCTGGTTCATCCAGTTTGTAGCAAGTATCAGTCCTTCATTCCCTTTGAATGCCAAGCCATAGTCCCTCGTGTGGACGTGTTGCATTGTTGATCTGTTGATGGAGATTTGGATTGTTCCCGCTTTCTGGCTGTTGTTGTAAGTTGCCATGAACATTTGTGTACAAGTCTTTGTTTGAATCCCTGTTTTCAGTTTTCCGTGTATATTCCTGGCCGTACAGTTGCTGGATCGAAGGTAAATCTGTGTTTAACTTACTGAGGACCTGCCAGACTTTTTTCCCCAGTGGCTGCACCATTTTACATCCCCACCAGCAGCAGGGAGGGTTCCAGTTTCTCTACTGCCTCACTGGCACTCAGTTGTTTTTGTCAATTTCTCCCACCCTGGTAGGTGTGAAACACGTGGTTTTTATTTGCATTTCCCAAAAGACTAATGATGTTGAGCCTCTTTTCCTTTATTTGTTGGCCATTTGTATATCTTTGAAGAAATGTCTTTAGAAGTCTTTTGCCCATTTTTTAGATTGGGTTGTTTGTCTTTTTCTTGTTAAGTTCTTTACATGTTTTGGATTCTAGACCCTCACCAGATTCATGATTTGCAAATATTTTCTCTAATTTTGTAGGTTGTCTTGTCATTTCTTTGATTGGTGTCCTTTGATGCACTGAAGTTTTTAATTTTGATGAAGTCTAATTTATCTAGTTTTTTGTTGTTGCTTGTGCTTTTGGTGTCATATCTAAGAAATTTGTTGTCAAATCCAGAGTCATGAAGATAATACCGCTGTTTTCTTCTAAGAGGTTTATAGTTTTAGCTTTGTTTTAGGTATCTAATCCATTTTGGTTTTTTGTTTGTTTGTTTTAAGATTTTATTTATTTATTAGAGAGAGCACAGAGGGAGAGTGAGAGGCAGAAGCAGACTCCCCGCTGAGCAGAGAGCTGATGCTGGGTTCAATCCCAGGACCCTGAGATCATGACCTGAGCTAAAGGCAGACACCTAACCGACTGAGCCACCCAGGTGCCCCCTCTGATCCATTTTGACTTAATTTTTGTATGTGCTGTGAGGGATATGTCCACTTTCATTCTTTTGCATGTGGTTTCAGGTTGTCCCTGTACCATTTGTTGAAGACACTGTTGTTTTCCACTGAATGGTTCTAGTCCATTGATCATACAGAGATGGGCTATATTTTAGGACTCGAGTCTGTTCCATGTGTCTGTATGTCTAGCCTTATGCCAGTATCATACCATCTCAATTACTGTAGCTTTATAGTAAATTTTGAAATCAAGACATGTGAGTTCTGGGGCGCCTGGGTGGCTCAGTTGTTGGGCGTCTGCCTTCGGCTCGGGTCATGGTCCTGGGGTCCTGGGATCGAGCCCTGCATCAGGCTCCCTGCTCGGCGGGGGGCCTGCTTCTCCCTCTCCCACTCCCCCTGCTTGTGTTCCCTCTCTCTCTGTATCTCTCTCTGTCAAATAAATAAAATCTTTAAAAAAAAAAAAAAAGACATGTGAGTTCTCCAACTTTGTTCTTTTTTAAGATTGTTTTTGCTTATTTGGGGTCCCTGGAGATTCCATTTGAAGTTTAGGATCAGCTTTTCTATTTGTGTAAAAAAAAAAATTCCGTTGAAATTTGGATAGGGATTGTATTGAATCAGGATTGTATTGAATCTGTAGATTGCTTTAGGAAGTATTTCCATCTTAATGATATTAAGTCTGAATCCATGAACACAGAAGTATTTCCATTTATTTAGATCTTCTTTAATTTCTTTCAGTAGTGTTTTGTGGTTTTCACTGTACAGGTCTGACGTCTCTTTGGTTAAATTCATTCCTAAGTATTTTATTCTTTTTGATGATGTTACAGATGGACTTATTTTAGGGGTTGTTAACTGCTAGTTTATAGAAATACAACTGATTTTGAGGGGTTTCTTATTTTTTATTTTATTTTTATTATTTTTTTAAGATTTTATTTTTAATGTAACCTCTACACCCAACATGGGGGCTCAAACTCACAACCCCTGAGATCAACAGTTACATGCTCCACCAGCTGAGCCAGGCAGGCACCCCTGATTTTGTGTATCATGGAATATTCTATATATAAACTCCTGTAATCTATGAATAGAGATAGTTTTACTTCTTCCTTTCCAATTTGGATGTCTTTTATTTCTTTGTCTTTCCTGATTGTTCTGGCTAGAACCTCCCATACAGTGTTGACTAGGAGTGGCAAGAGGGGGAAGCTTTTCAGGCTGCCACCATTGAGTATGATATTAGCTGTGTGTTTTCCATCAATGCCCTTCATCAGGTTGAGGAGGTTCCCCCCCTTGTCCTAATATGTTGAGGTTTGGATTTTGTCAAATGCTTTTTCTGTATCAGTTGATGAATTGATCATGTGTTTTCCTTCAACCTATTAATATAGTTGATTTTCCTATGTTGAACCACCCTTGCATTCAGCCACTGAAACTTGAATCTGTGAGTTCATCAATTGAATGAAGATTCAGAATAAGGATTTCATATCTTGTTTTTGAAGTTTTTCACTGTTTCTTGAGGAAATCTAAATACATCTTAAATATCACTGAAAGAGATATATTTGTTTTCCTCTTCTTCTTATTTTCATGTCAAAGACTGATAGAAGCATATGGGGGTGATAGTGGGCCAGAAGATACCAGAATTGCATATTTAGGACTATGAGAGTAAAACAGTACCGGTGGACAGATAATACAGCCAAGCCATGAAACAAAATATAAAGTGTAAGGAACAGATCAAGTATATATTAGCATTGAGTATGTAAAGATTACAGAATACAAATTAGGGTTTGACTTTGGGATTTCTGTTTTGTTTCACTGATTGTCTGTTTGTGTACCAGTACTGTCATAATATTATTAAAAATTTTCTAAAACATGATTTTTAAAAAATATCTCATTCCTATAATGTTTCATACATATTATTGGATGGAAAACAGTGTTGAAAAGATAGACTTCTCCCCAAATTAGCTTATTCATTATTAATAAAAATCCATATAAATTTAGTGGTTGATAATCACTGTACTTTAATTCACTTGTGATGCTGATCACGTTCATACCATTTAGGGATAAATCAATTAAACATTGAGGGGGGAAGCTGTATACAGGCTTGCATATGTTCAGTTTCCCACTGTGTAAACAAAAAAGTAACATGAAATAATTAGAAGAACCTAAGATAAATACACATCTAAACCTTTGCCGGGAAAAGACTTTCTTATAAGACCAAAAGCAAAGAGAAAAACAGATTGAAAAGCGTATTAATGAAAGCTTTTTCTGAATTAAAAAAATGCCATGAATTCAAATTAAAACACAGTGCCACTGAGGGAAGAACGATACACATTTTCTCAGGAGTTTTATGTGTAATCAAACCAGTATTTAACAGAGATTACATGTCGTCATTCGTATCTTAATATTTCCATCTTTAAAAATTGGCATTGTGCTGTCTACATTACTGAGTTAACTTCAGAGCATCTGAAGTACAGCCTCTCTTCGTCCTCATGGTTCTGTTGACCATTGAACAATGCAGGGCTTGGGGCACTGACTCCCCACACAGTTCAGAGTCCACATAACTCTTGATTCCCCAAAAACTTAACTACTAATAGTCTCCTGTTGACTAGAAACCCTATCCATAACATAAACAGCTGATGAACACATATTTTGTCGGTCATATGTGTTCTACATCCTTAAAGTAAGCTAGAGAAAAGAAGATGTTAAGAAAATCGTAAGGAAGGAAAAATACATGTACAGTGCTGGACTGTCTTTATTGAAAAAAATCCACATCTCAGCAGACCTGTGCGGTTCAAACCTGTGTTGTTCAAGGGCCACCTGTAGTTATGTTCTAGAAAGTGCACGTACATAGTTATGGGCTGTAAGTTTATAGGCTGTAAATACTGAACTATGGCTCCTAGGGCAAATGTAGTTTGTTCTCTGCAAGCCTCTGGTCACAGCATTTTCATCACTCGCTCAGTACCTAACCTCGTTTTATGTGTTTTTTGTTCAAAGACATTTTATTTAACACATATTGGGGAGATTTTTTGTTTCTATTATTATTTTTTTAAAGATTTTATTTATTTGTGAGAGAGAAAGAGAGAGAGAGAGAGCACAAGCAGGGGGAGGGGCAAAGGGAGAAGCAGGCTTCCCACTGAGCAGGGAGCCTGACGTGGGGCTCAATCCCAGGACCGTGGGATCATGACCTGAGCTGAAGGCAGACGCTTAACTGACTGAGCCACCCAGGCGCCCCAATTTAACACATAGTGTCGATTCATTCCCATTGAGCTCAGGGCGGTCAGCACTGTAACTCATGCCTGAAATACAGCTGATCTAACACAACTGTTGTCTCTGTAAGACACGTCGTAGCCGTCTGGCACTTAAGAACACTAGACGGCACTTCAACGCTGTGCTTGGGGCCCTCCTAAACAAAATCGCCAGCAGAGAGCACAAAATGCAAAAAACAAGTGTCCTTCAGGGCTTCTTTATTAAGAAGGACAAAGAAGTAATAAAGAAGCCCTGAAGGACACTTGTTTACAGTATGAGCTGAAGCAGTAGTCAGACTTAGCTGGGAATGTGCAAGGATTTTGCCCCCCTACACTATGCCGTGTGTGCTGATTGCAGAGAGACTTTAGCAGGTGGGCAGATGCACAAGTACAAATCCACCAGTATTGAGGATCAACTGTACATGCTTTTTTTTTTTCTTCTTATTTTAGGTTTAGGTTTAGGTTTGTTCTTCCCAATATATTTTCTAGTGTGCTAATCATCAGTAGTTTAAAGTTGTGTTTTGTTTACCACTTAGGTTAAGTTAAAATACAAATACAAAGCAAGAATCTTTCTGGAGGAAAGCCTTTCGTTCGGAGTCCTGGGGGAGCATGGTCGAGGAGTCACTGAACATTTCGGAATCAGTGTAAGTTCTCCTACTCCAGCACATTTCCTTGTATAGAAACCATGCAGTCCCATCCTGCCGGACATGTTTCATGGGCACAAGACGGCGTTCCTCATCAGTGTGCAGGGTCATGCAGCTTTGGGGTGTGTCATTTCGCTGAGCCCGTAGAGGATCAGGTCAGCCAGACCACAGGCCTGTCTTCCTTCAAAACCTGTAAACTCACAGTGGCTACTCAACAGAATTGTGGTCTGTTTACTTGGTAGCATTTGATCTTGGCTTTCAATATCTCTTCTCTAGAAATGTGTTTTTCTTAAAATCAGTAAGAAGTCCCTAAATTAGTCCTTTAGAAAATATTATGATGGCAGTGAATGTTGTTCTTTCTAGTATTTATAGTTCTGAGTCCTCTGTTATTTCTGTGTATGGAGTATTAGACAGTCATGACTTCGTTAGAGAGAGAGTCAGAAACAATGCTGGCACAGGTTATGCAAAGCCTCAAGGTTCCAGACAACTGGAATGAGTTGGTCATGTGTTCTCTTGCTGATGGGAAATGAGCCCCAACGGCCCCCAGTCTTAATGGTTTGTGCCCCTGGAGCCTGTCAGGGAGGAGCAACGTCAGCCTATTCACAGGACCTGTCTTCACCCACCACCGTGTAACCTGTTGAGCTGAAGGAATTTTTCTGCAAATCCTGTACATAATAGTTTTGCAACCTATGTTAAAAAGTTGAACTAAAGAACATGAAAATCACCTTAGATTATCTATATCCCACTACCAATATGGTCTAGAGAAAAATGGAGAGCAAAACAAATATCACAAGAAGTTAGACCGACACATACTCCTCAAAGACAGACTGATATTTGGTGATTAAATGCACTAAGGAAAAGTGCAGAATATATGGACCTTATTTGGATCCTGATTCCAGCAAATACTACAGAAAACAAGCTTTGTGAGACAGATATTTGAACACTGAATATTTGATGATATTAAGAAATTTTTCATTTTTTAGGTGTGATAATAGTTTTGTGATTATGTTTTTGAAAGTGTCCATATCCTTTAGAAATGCACACTGAAAAACTTATAGATGAAACCATATGAAGTCTGGGATTTGCTCCAAAGAAATAATGAGGGCAGCAGGGAGCTATACAAGGTAATGGATTGTCCATGAGCTGATAATTACTGAATCTGGTGATGAGAATTGTTTACTCTGTTCTCTCTACTTTTGTATATGACTGAAATTTTTCATAATAAAAGATTTTTTTAAAAAAGAGTGCACAGATTTCCTTGTTGGGTCTGTGGACCATTTAGAAACCCCCAGCTGTGCTTGGACCAGTTGTCATCACGGCCTTCAGTAAGTGATTTTGAATGGCTGCTGTGTGCCCAGGATGCACTTGGTGCTGGTGCTGGTGCTGGTGCTGGAGCTGGAGCCGGTGGTGCCAGTGCCAGTGCTAGAGCTGGTGCTGGTGCAGAAGGTGAGGGTCAGCGGAACACTGAGTTGAGAAGATGGGCAGGACTCAGAAGCCCACGGGTACACAGTAATTGATTTTATTTTTGAAAAGTTGAAAGGTAAATTGAATGTAGGGATAAAAATGCTCAAAACTGCGATAGATTTGTATTTCTCTCAAGTACCTTTTGGGGGAAGGCCAGCTGGACACTGTTTAAGCAAGAAAATGATCTTATTTTGTACCTCTGAATATTTTTAGTATGAAGCAGTTTTGGATTTCATTTTCTTTTAATTTCTCTCTCTCCTGCTGTGAGTAAATTGTGTGTGCATAATGAAATCGCCAAAAAGTGTAAAGTGAGACCCTTTCAGAGGTACACTTTGACACATCTGTCCTTGTAGCGATAAATTTTGTTTGGTTTACCCTTTACTTGCATGTAGGTAGTGTGTTTGAACTGAGATGTTGACATGATCAGGGCTGAAATTTTGTCTGCAGGCTTGACATGGTTTTTATTGTTTCTTTAAATTGAGGAATAACTACTACTGTCCCACTTTTTTGCAGATTGATGACATTGATCTTATCAGTGCCAACATGGAAAATTCCCTCGCTTCTATTGGAGGTTTCTGCTGTGGCCGATCTTTTGTGATTGACCATCAGGTGGGTTCATTTTGAAAAACAAAAGCAGAAAGTGAAACCAGTTGTTCCACTGGTCATGCTAAGAAGTTACTCAGCATGTAACTTCCAATCACAGAATTTCATTGTGACCTAGTTTACCACAATTTTTATTTAAAAGTCGATCTGTTAGAATCACTCAGAATATTTACATTTGAAATTATCTCCCTTTTTAAAAAAGTCTTATTTGTGTTACAAGTATAACTTGTATACATGTGTGGATCTTACCACCTTACCATTTGTACACACTGTATGGAGGTGTTGCAGATCTGGTGCCTTTAGATTTTTTAGCCAAAAAAAGAAGCATATTTATATCTTTAACTTGTTCGTTTCTTCTTAGCGACTTTCCGGCCAGGGGTACTGCTTTTCAGCTTCGTTACCCCCCCTGTTGGCTGCCGCTGCGATCGAGGCTCTCAACATCATGGAGGAGAATCCAGGTATAATCTTCTGAACCCAGGACACCAGGCATCACAGTGACGTCAGCCAGGCTGCTGGCGTGCTTTTGGAGTAATTAGCTGGAGGGAAAGTGTTGACCACACAGAGCTGTGCCTCTGAATGACATTACCTGGAGTTTATAGGGAGAATGGCAGTAAAGACATCGTCCTGCCTCAGGAATTCAGTGGAGAGCTTCTTTCCTCCCAGGAGACAAGCCAGAGCCAAAGTGGCGCTGGCTCCCAGGATGGGCAGCGATGCCAGGAGGAGGAGTCAGCTCTGGGCTGGCTAGTTGTCATTGGAGAAGTTAGCTGAAGTGTGCTGCTGATTCTCGGTACATATAATTTGAAGCTTAATCCGGTTTTTTTCCTCAGCCTTTGACTCATGAGTTGGTACTAAAGCCAAACCCAGTTACCAACTGTTAAAGCTTCCTTAATGGGCCAATTTGACTAAATTTCAAATGTGCCTTTTGGCTGTGATAGCACTCCTCACAAAGCCTAAAACAGAAATGAAAAGCAAGCCTTACTTGGTATTTCTAAATTTAGAATTTTTAAAATTTCTAAATTCTTAACGGTTTTAATTCAGAGAATCAGGAAATGTGAATGTTTCTGGGTGCACATTCATATGCTTGCTTGTGAGAAGGCCTGGCACTCCTGCCTCTTGCTTAGATGTTTTAGTTTTTTAATTGTCCATGAATAAAGTGAAAATATCAAGGAAAAGGTAGTAAACATTACTACAGTGTCTATCTTTTACCCAGTTGTTAAGGGTCCAGAAATAAGTAATATATTTATACCCTTTTATTAGCCAGATTATTTGTAGAACCTGGTGAGAACAAGAGCCATTGTTTTGTTGTGGAAAACCTCATCCCAGATTCTGCTGAAAGTGGGTGAGGAGCTGCCGGGACGTATGTGCCGAAGACCAGGGCTTGGGCCTTTGGAAGTGTTCCTGTCTGTGTGCTAGTAGTCTGTAGGAGGATTTACAACATTTTAAATTGATGAACTTGAACTTTAAAAATCTTTAAAAATATTTTTAGATTAGTAATATCAGATCTTCCAGATGTACTATCAAGTGCATTTCTTTTCATACAGGTATTTTTTTAGTGTTGAAGGAAAAGTGCGAACGAATTCATAAAGCTTTACAAGGGTAAGTTTTATATATTTTCAACCAACTTAAAGTTTATCTCTACCACATTTAAACAACTAGTGAAAAGTTTTGAATATCACCTCTTTGGTTTTGAGTATATTTAATAGGCTTGGATCAGTTTGACTGAATTACAACTAAGAGAGGAGAAACTCCATTCAGTCAGATTTGTCTATGGGCTTGAAGCCAGAACATCCATTTTGTGGTTGAAGAACCATGACTGTTTTTCTAAAAAGAATACAAGCTCACCAGTAATATAGCAGTACCTACAGCACAAAACATGCTACCACCAGAAGTAACTCGGGTGAACATGGGAGAATCTCTCCACATCTGTACAGATAAAATGATACCATTATATGTTACGAAATTAGGTGACAGCGGGTTCATACTGGCCATACTCTTTAGAAAATTACTAAGTTTTATTTTAAATTAATATAAGAAAAACAGGTGAAACTGAAATGAACCTTTCGAGTTTTTACTTGTGTTTGTCTTAACTACACAAGAGTAGCTCTTTAAGGTTGCTCTGGAAATGGAGGAAAAATTCAGGTTGGTGACAGCTTCAGGCAGATTCCTGGTCTTACAGAAAGTGATCTCACGTTGCCCGAGGTATTTCCTTTTGCCTTACTTAAGGTGGAAATATGTCTTTCCAATCATGAAAGTCCTACCTGTTGACAGATGTGGGAACTCGAAGCTTCTCTAAAGGCCAAGGACAGTGAGTAAATTAGCAGATCACAGCTGTTCCAGATAAAGTAGGGGCAGAAATAATTAAAGTTCTGGGTGTGTCTACATGATGGCAACAGAAGTTCTTCTTGCATGATTTATGGTTAGGAGATATTATTTGTGTTGGTACCAGTTACTTTGGTTTATAAAATAATAATATGCCAACACAGTACAGCATGTTGGAGTCACTAAATTCAGGAACACCAGCCTCAGGTGCCCTTCATTCTGTCTAGTGGTATTACTGTGTTCATCTTGTAAGCCCAGCCCTCCACCTGACCCGCTCTTTCCACCTTTCTCCCCTCCCAGGTCCCCAGCCCCCTGTCTGCACTCCACCCACTGTTAGCAGACAGCCTGGCTTCATTGCTGTCACTCGGATTCCCGCATCTTCCCTCACCAATCTGTACACACACAGGCATCTGAACCAGTCTTCCCTCAAGTTACCGCTGAAGAAATGCCTTCTGCCATCATAGCTCTTCCCCTTCAAGGGCCCAGCGCCTCTGGCTGTCTCTTCTCTTTTGTCACCCTCTCTGGAGTCATTTGATTAGCATTGAGTACACTCCACCCTCTTGTCTCAACTGCTTCTTTCCCTTGAAGACCCCACCTTCTCCAGCTGCTAGCCAGTTGCCACTTCTCCTTGTAGCTGGTCTTCTCTGCAGTTTGCACTTTGTCCTCATGATCTGATATCCAGCAGCCCTTCCAAACTCCTTCTAGTGGTTTGTTTCATTCTGTTTATGATGCTATATATAAAAGTCCTATTATCTGAATAATGGTTCTCTCTTCCTTCCAGATTCTTAAACATCTTAGTAATTTTTCTTCTCTTATTGCATTGGTGTTGGTCGCTAACACGCTATTGACATTTTCTGTCATAGTAGTGATATACCTGTCATTCACAATATAAAAGCATTTCTTCATTAAGTATGAAATATACTATAAGTTTTCTGTAGGTGGTATTTATCAAATTATTCCTAGATTTGGAGGCTTTTTTAAAAATCATAGATTTGTCTTATGCTGAATTACATTGTCATAATCTTTCTGGTGTTAACTTATTCTTGTATTCTGGAGTAAAACCCTATTTGATTACAGTATTTTTTTCTGCGCTGTTCTGCAGCCTGGTTTATTGAGAGGTCTTAGTAGGATATGTTACATTTAAGGAAAGGAGACATAAATTATAGTGCTCACTGGTGGTTTGAAAGGCAGGTGCAGTTGGCTTCTGGCACCTCACATGATCCTTGACACACAGTAGTCATTCAGTAAAGCTTGGTGAATCCTAAATGTGCTTAAGGCATCAGATGTGCTACAAAGTGCTTTTTGTGCTAATTTCATTCTAAGGGAAAAGCACATCTTTCCAAGTGAAGCTAGCTAAACAGAGGCAGTCTAAAATGTTTAGCTCAGGGGCGCCTGGGTGGCTCAGTTGGTTAAGCGTCTGCCTTCGGCTCAGGTCATGATCCCAGGGTCCTGGGGTCGAGCCCCATGTTGGGCTCCCTGCTCAGCGGGGAGTCTGCTTCTCCCTCTGCCTGCCACTTTCCCTGCTCGTGTGTGCATTCTTTCTCTCTCTCAAAAAGATAAAAGCTTTTTTTTTTTCTTTAATTTTAAAAAATTAAAAAATGTTTAGCTCAGTTTCAGATGGTCATTTATCACCATTTATAGCCTAGGAGATGAGTTAAAAAACTATTATTAGTATCAGATAAAAATGAACTTTAAGTGAACCTCACCTACAGTTCTCTTGACATCTGTAATAATCATTTGAAAATACAGGATTTTACCCCTAAAGAAATTTCTCTCCCTCCCTGAGAAGCTGCAGATGTCTGTGCTGTTAAATCCTAAGAACGATGAAAATAGTCATAATTCAAGTAAAACTTAACAGAAAACATGCAAATAAGAAGGGAACTATACAATCTAAACATACTTCTGATGGTCAGAATGCAATGTTTTTAATTAATATCAGAATTCATCCCTATAATTTATGGAAAACAAGATACAGCTAAAGACTGAAATAATAAACAAGGGAACATTATCAATAGTAAGTAGTCATGAAGGAAACAGTAGTAGGAAACAATGGTGTAGACGCTTCCCTAGAGGAGTGATTTGGGAGGGAAGCCCCAGGAGGTGGTCCTCAGGCTGGGACCTGGCTTGTTGGCCGCTGCAGAACACAGGGAGAGGGGCAGATGAGGAGGGGGCCTGCAGGCCAGAAAGGAGGGAGCAGCCTGCAGGTGTGAGCCAGAGGTGTCCGTGAGGACACGGAACTGCCTTGCAGCCACACTCACAGAGTGGCCCTGCAGGTGCATCCTAGACTAGCGAGCCCTGCCCAGAGCATGGATTTCAGCTGTCTCTGTCAGGATCGGAGCCACCACATGATGCTTTCCTGGAAAAGCCACAAGCTTCTGTTCCATTCATTAATGCAGACTTTGTACAGTTACTTAGATGTGGGATATCCTTGCACCTGGAAGGGACTTAACGCTTGCATGTGTGTTTGCTTTCAGCATCTCTGGGTTAAAAGTGGTGGGGGAGTCCCTTTCTCCAGCATTTCACCTGCAGCTAACAGACAGCACTGGGTCTCGAGAAAAAGACGTTAAACTACTTCAGGAGATTGTAAATCATGTAAGTATGTAGTTCTTCTACCTTGAACCCACGTAGTGTTTAAATGTCTAAATGATTAGCCTTCCAGAAAACCCATTCGCTTGGCATGTCCAAAGCCAGGCTTTCATACATGTAGGTGGGGTGGCATTATGAGTCACAATCCCACAGAGCACTGGACAGCTGTCTGGGCTGAACCCCCAAAATAGCTCAGAGACAGGTCAAGATATTCTTGTAATCAGAAAGGAAGAAAGACCACTCCTTTACCAGGCCTGATTTGGAGGTTGACTTAAATATCTTTATCTCCTGAAAGTGATTTTACTAGTAATTGTAACTTAGTTATTAACTGAGAAATGCCTCTCCGGGGAAGACTGCTTGCCCTTCTTTGCTCGGTAGAGCTGGTTTCCTGGAACCCTGCCCCACTCACTTGCCTCCATGCAGCACTCCCCTCCCCCTCCACCTCACAGAGGAACGGAAGTGGCCGTGCAGCCCCTTGAGCAGGCCTGCTGAGGTGGCCCTGCCTTTACCTGACTCTTCAGTGCAGCTAGCATGCATTTGAGAATGGGAGCAGGCTTCGTTCTGCCTCCCTGTGCTGCTCGTCCTGATGGTTCCTTCCAGGGGCCTCTGCTCTGAGGCCGTGCCACTGGGCGTCAGGGTGATGGCTGTCCTCTGCTGTGAGCCTTTGCCCTGTGGTGGCCAGGGGGTCAGGCCTCTCTCCCTGGTCACGTGGCTGCTCAGTATGGAGACCAAGGGTGACACCACCCTCTGCTTCCCAGCTTGCTTTAGCTGTCCTGTGTCCTACAGTGTGAACCACATCACCTGGAAGGATGGATCATGGAGAGCTTCATGCAGTTTGTGGCCTTCTGGAGTCAGTCATCTCATAAAACAAAACCAAACGCAGAATCTGAGATTCCTAAGTAAGGAAATGTGTGAGATTATGAGCAGTCGGGCTTCAGTGACTCTCACCTTCCGAGTGCAGAGGTGCCACAGGTGTCCCCTTGGGTACAGCTCTGCAAGCATGAAAAAGACTCCCTCTCAAGGGAAGAAACATCCCAGAGGCACCTTTTACCACCTCGGCACTTGTACTGTTGAGGTCACGTGAGTGTATACAGACGTAAAACAAAGTACAGCATCCTTGGGGTTAGGGTTCTGATACAGATGTGGCACCAAAACAGTTTATAAATTAGATGCAAGCTAAATGGACACGGCAGTAAGAGCTGTCACACTGGCTTCGTGTGACCGCTGAGCTTGTGCGCTAAGCAGATTGCCCAGTGCGGTGCCCGACACCGACTGCTGCAGGGCATCCTCTCGGAACCGCAAGCCCCATTGCCCCAGGCCCCTCCGGCCCCCCTTGGGATGGCGCTCTGCACCGGCTCCACGCCACGGGACTTGGGCCGTCCCTGCCGCCAGAGCGCTCATTCCACATGAGAACCCCCTTGGTTCTTTCCTCAAGAGATCACAGCAGTGGGGTCTTCCTTCTGCTTGTGCCAGAGACACCACCGAGGGCAAGCGAGAGAAGCATGGGATACGTGGCCACGCGTGTGTCTTGTCTTCAGAACGGAAGAGAAGGCAAGAGCCTGCACAACTCACGGATGCCAGACGCCGTCTGAGGCCCCAGCTCGAGGCCGGCTCTCTCCAAGACATCCTCATGAGATTCCTCATGAGATCCCTCATGAATCAGGGAGCAGGGCTTCAGGGGAGGGACAAAAGACAGTCTGGAAACTGCCTGTATGCACAAAAGCGCGGTCCTGCAGTGTCTTTGCGTCTTCATCTCGAGCTCTGCTGCACTGCCTCGTCAGTATGGGAGAGAGAGGAGACAGCTGTGGTGCGGACTGTCACGTGAGCTTTGCACAACGCAGAGCTCTTGCCAAGTGCTTGTTGAGTTGCTTGACAAGACACTGTTTTTACAAACTGAACGATGGTTTATAATGTTTCTTAGCTAGCCAGGGCTAGGAACAGAGCCAGTCCAGATGTGTTCAGGAGTTAACTCCTCCGAGTATACTGCAGATGGAGCGTGAGTGGGAGTCTGCCATGGTGCTTGCTGGTGGTTTCCGTTGGGCGTGCAGCAGCGCACAGCCTGCCTGGCGGCGGACAGCGAGGCCCCTCTTTGGGCAGATACCCTCACTGCCCAGCCCTGGGAGTGCTTGCTCCTTCCTTTATCAGTCCCCTGGCTCTGACTGATGCTTTTTTAAATATAATGCACAGACCAGAAAATTCACCCTTTTAAAATAATACAGCTGAGTGGTTTTGAGTACATTCACAAGGTTGTACATCACCTCACTCCAGAACATTTTCATCACCCAAAAAGAAACCCTGATAAACCGTGACTTCAATCTGATTTTCATGCTTTCTTTATTTTGATAGAGCATGTTTGAACTTTTAAAAAAATATTGGCAAGTGGTTAAGGTATGAAAAAGCTATGCAAAAAATGGGTGACACCAGACTCTCCTGGCCTGGTAACACCTGCTCTAAGGGAGCACATGGAAATCAGAGGAATGGCTCATATATGAAGTGTGAGCAGTTTGCCTCTGAAACCGTTCACCTGGTGTTACTATTAAGTCCAACTTTTGGTTCATTTCTGGGGCTTTGCTGGGACTATTTCCCCATGTCCTCCTTCTACTTTGTTTAAAATGGAAATTCCTAGCTCCCTGTGGCTATTTAAATTGAGTAAAATTAAAAGTTGAGTCGGTGGCAGTAGCCCTGTCTCACGGTGCTGGACAGCCACATGGCTCACGGCGGTGCCCTGGGTGGTCCAGAGTGGAGGGCGCCACCGCAGGGCAGTCATGTCGCTTGGGGCTGCTCGGGACGGGGTCCTGGTATTTCCATTTTGCCTTCTCACAGTTGTAACTGGAGAAATGAATGCATGCTGTGGTCAAGGATAGCATTTCAAGTACCTTCCTGTTGTAATGAGCACAGTGTCCGCAGCCCAGCTTGCAAACGTGTCCCTCTTCTTCATACAGTGCATGGACAGAAGCATCGCATTAACCCAGGCACGCTACCTGGAGAAAGAAGAGAAGTGCCTCCCTCCTCCAAGGTTGGTGGACGTTAAACTGTGGCCTGACTTGTTTTTCCTACTTTCAGAACTCTGTATAAAATGTATCCTGTTCCGAAAATGTTTGAAAGACTATCACGGGATAAGGAAGAATGTGTACTATAGTACGTCATCTGTTTTCTATTCTTAAACTGGCCATTTTTAAATTTTTAACTGTAAAGCACCCCCCTCCCCCCAGGACTCACTGCACCCTCCCAGTTAACTCAGAGAAGTGTGTGAGACCCCAGGACTGAGCTGGGACAGCCGAAGTTCTGATCCGCAGAGGTCTACCACAGCCCTAAGCTGCACGCGCTGTGCTGGCCACGTCTGCGGTGAGGGCGGTCCTGTGGGAGGGGCACATCCAGACGGTGGTGTTGACCCCACTGCTGGCTGGAGCACCATGTGGTACTTCACCTGGCAAACACATACAAGCCACCCAGGGAAAAACAGAGCAACAGTGGGGAAGATCTAGAGAGGTTCAAGAAGCCGTACATGGGAGAGCACTTGGACTCTTGATTTAAAATTGGTGCTCATTCATTGCACTTCAAGTATAATCGAAGGAGGTAGACACCCAGAGCACGAAGTGCTCAGGGTCCTAGCACAAGGTCGGTGAGGTCAGAGGAAGAGGGCATGGTTCATTCTGACCTGGAAGGGATTCAGGCTTCCCAGAGTAGGTGATGCTCAAGCCAAACCCAAAAGATCAAGTATGTCAGACAGACTTGTCAGTGCCGCCTTCTAGCAGGGTGTGCAGTGGTATGGAGACCCTCAAGTGCATCTGGGGGGCCAGAGCACTAGCCTGAGAGGGGCAAGTGAGAGGACCCTGGAGACCGGGGAAAGCCCGGGGGGTCCGGGAAGACTCTGGAGTCCAGAGCACTGTGCGGGCACGGAGGGCCAGACTGGGATTCTGGAAGACCACTGGCAGCAGCTCGGAAGTGCCCTAAATGTCTGCCCTCTCGTGTCTGATTGCACCCAGGCAAAGCTGTGAGCCTGTGTTTCAGAACAGGGGCCACACTTGCTTTGTACCTTCAGCGCTCCCTGCCCAGCACAGCACAGCTCTGTGCAAGTGTCCAGTGGATGATACAGATGTTTGCAGAGGGAAGTAAGTAGGGGAGAAGAGGTAGAAGTGCCCTGTCAAACTGATAGGTTTGGTCTTTGGTTTCCTGAAAACTTAAAAATGTCTGCCTTGCCTCAAGTATTACAGAACTTCAACATGACTTACTGAATTGTAAATGAGCTCGGGCATGCAGACACTCCTTGATTTGAGACATGTTGAATTCCAGCTTCAGGCCTGGTGTTGCTTGGAGCAGTAGATGATGTAAAGGGTGGGGTTCTCGGCACCCCCAGGCAGAGCCCCACCACAGGCTTCCCTGACTAGATGCACCACCAGTCGGGCCACGAGTGGCAGACTTCTGTAACTGGCCAGTCCGTGTCCACACTTGACTCCGCTGCACAGTGAGGAAGTGGCTGTAGACAGTAGACCCACTAATGAGTGGGGACATGTGCCAGTAGAACTTGACTTAACAAAAACAGGTGCCCTAGACTCTCCTTTGACGATTTTCTGTGTTGTTATTTCTCAGCATTAGGGTTGTGGTCACAGTGGAGCAAACAGACGAAGAACTGGAGAGAGCCGCGCGCACAATCAAGGAGGTGGCCCAGGCTGTGCTGCTCTAGGCCGGGTCCTAGGGCCAGGCGGGCAGCCGCCACGCAGCACACACACAGGCCTCTGCGTCACTGCCTTGTGACCTGGGAGAGGCCTGCGGGTACCTGGAGGGGTGGCCACCGGGCGTGGGCATAGACTTGGCGCCCAACCACGAGGAGGATGCTGGTTATTTTTAAAAAGAAAACACATCTAAAAGCCCAGGAACTGATTTTTTTTTTTAAGAAGAAAACTAGTGACAGCATATAACTGGTATTTAAATTGTGCTATTTAGTACTATTTAAATGTTTTATTATACTAGTATTTTATATTCTTTTTTTTGTTGTTTAAAAATGGAGCTTCAGTTTATCTTCTCTCCCTCCAATAGTAAAGAGCGTGCAGGCACTCCTTAACATTTCCTAGAATAACGTCTCTGCAGCATTAGAGCTTGGAGGAACAACACCTCACTGTCTAGGACACAAAACCTATTCTCAAGGGTCTAATTCAACCGCATCTTTTCAGCCTTCGTCCTGTGCAGCTCAGTGGTGGCTAGTATATAAGGAAACACTTTTTGTGCGATTATGATAAACTTTTCATTGTAATATATTTGAATCCTAGAATTTTTATACACACTAAATATTGATGTTACACCATTTCTAATAGCTAATCTTAACATACCTAACCGGAGAATGAGTACTCATTATATTTCCCAAGTGATCAATAATTTAAATCAAATACTACTTTATTTTAATATAATTGACCTTCACATTTATTATGTGTTGATTTCTGATCTGTTTTAGGAAGAGGGTTACTGTGATGTTCCTAGACTAGAAATCATGTCCTTGATATTTTAGAATATCTTGAATGTATTCCTTTTTTGTGGAGTGGTTTGCCTAAGGATATATAACTAGAGTCTTTTTATAAGCTAAGGAAAATTACTTTTCCTTTTAGCTATGGATTTCAAATATCTAAGAATGTGAATGCACTAAAAATAAAGTTTTTAAGCTGTACTTTAGCTATTTTTTTTTTCTTTAGCAAACCAGGTTCGGTGGTGTAAATGTTTGCGCTGGGTACCACAAGGTAGTGCGTAAACATTACACCATTGTTTCTTGTCTGAGTAAAGGTAGAGGAATAAAATTGTTTAAAAAATGTATAAGAGTGCCATTTTTATAGTCTATGTTCCTATTAGCGAATGGTCTTCAACGTCTTTTTAAATAACATATTTTTTAACATTCAGTTTCTGTTTTGCTTGAGGCACTTCATACATCCGTGCCTTGTGATTGCTGCTGCAAAGTACTCTCTTTGGGGGTGAATCTTTCTGCTTTATTTTTTAATGAAATAAACCTACATTCTTGATAATCAGTCTATTTGCATGTGTAATATATTCAACAGAACAGTCTCTTGATTTTAACTTTTCTGCATTTGGAGGGTAGTATTCTTGGTGTCTGTGTTTAGAAAATACTAGTTAAATGTCATAGTGCCTTTCGTCAGTGTATAGTGTCTGGAATTCTCTGGGTTCCTGCTGGTTGAGCCTGGGCCACTAAGCACAGATGCCTGAGCTGTTGTTGTCATTAGCAAATGGTGATAGCAACTTTTCAGCTCTTTTCATAATATTTTCTGAGTCAACATTTCAACATCTAGATACTCATTGCTACGTTTTAAAAATGACAGAAACTCCTGGAAAAATGGTGGAAACAACACACAGTGTTTAACTTCAGCCTTTGGGAACATCAGCATTTTCAACAAAAAAAAACAAAACAAATCTTTCTATTAAAACTACACAGTGACCAACATCCAGTTATATACACCACAAAAAACATATGCTAGGAATAATAAAATAGTATAAAGCTGAGGCAGAATGCTGAGAGAAAACTCCTCTCAAATCTGAAGCAGGGCACACATTTCTCTGAGAAACAGTGAGAAGGTTCTGGAGGGCTCTGTCCATGACCCGGCTGAGGCAGGCAGCACGGAAGCCATTTGGGGACCATTTTCACTCAGCACAGGTGCCCACAGGGGTGGGAAAAGCCAAGTGACTGCTCCCCTTCTGTTATCTACGGCTAGGTCCCAGCTCAGGAAATGTGGGGCTCTGGACAGGTTGGGACAGAAAAGAGAGCAGTATTTCAAAGCTAGAACTCCACAAATGGGACCATATGCATTTGTTTTATGTACCACTGAATGTAATGTGCCAGTGGTAGGATGCATTTCAATAACAAATATAATGTCTGTGGAAAAGGTGTGTCTTTAAATCTATGAAATAAGACCGTAATCATCGGATGTGCAGGCCTGACTCCCTCTTTCCTTGTGTACGTAAAACCTTAGTGTCCC
Organism: Eumetopias jubatus; assembly: GCF_037043125.1. NCBI lineage: Eukaryota > Metazoa > Chordata > Mammalia > Carnivora > Otariidae > Eumetopias > Eumetopias jubatus. Next base: position 4,690,485 of record NW_028274821.1, on the reverse strand, counting down.
GGAAGACAGAATGTGTGAGGACGATTATGGCCACCTACATTTCAGTTATCTCTGTCTTCCCAAAACACTGTCTTTATGAGAATATCAAATAAAATCATTCATAACACACACCTACAGTATGGATTATGCTGTAGAGAATACCTAAACTTCATTTTCCTACCTACCTGTGCCCTGTAAAGAGGAAAATGGAGTAGAAGGTTTAATAATAAAATGCCATCTCTGAAAAGCAACATATAAAGGAAAACAAGTGGAGCAACATTGTCAAGATTCAAGGGAAAAAGAAATATGAATCAAGTATCCAGAAAAGCAGTCTTTAACCAAAGTAAGTTGGTAGAAAAACAATTTAAAGTTAGAGCTCAGTATTGTGTTCATAAGCCCTTCCTGAGGAATCTGCTAGGGGACAGCTCCTTCTGATCAAGAAATAACTGGGGAAATTAGAATTAAAACAGTAAACTGAAAATAGAGAAGAAAGCAATAAAAAGAAGAATAGAGGTACAAAAATCAATATGAAACATAGCAAAACCCCAACCATATAGATAATTGCATTAGAACATAAATGGACAAAGCATTTCATTCAAAAGGCTGAGGTTGGCAGATTACATTTAAAAAAAAATCATGCTGAGATACACTTCACAAAGACACAAATAAGTAGAAATTAAGGAGATGAAAAATATGCCATGTAATCAAGAACCATATGAGAGGTGGAGTGACTGGTATCAGTACTAGAAAAATAATGGACTTTTAAGACAAGACGTGTTACTACAAATAGAGACATTACAGAATGATAAAGGTGTCAATGCATAGTGAAAATATAACGATTATAAGTGTATATGCTCCTAAAAATAGAGTCCTAAAATATGTAAAGCAAAACTGGCATAATTGAAAGAATAGAAAATTTAACAATAATAGTTGGAAATTTGAAAAAGCCCACCCTAAATAACTGATAGAACAAACAGCAAGAAAGTTAGTATATAAAGAAGGCCTGAAGAGCACTCTCAACCAACTTGAGCAAACCTACCTACATTTGTAGAACATTCTACTCAGAAACTCCAAAACACGTAGTCTTTCCAACTGCACATGAAAGCCTTCAGGATAAACACGTGCTGGGCTGTAAAACAAGTCTCGATAAATTAAAAGATTGAAATCACAAAAAAGTATATGTTCTCTGTCCACAAGTCAGAGAGTCTCAAAAAGAAAACTGGAAAAACCCCAAGTAAATAACTCATGGATCGAAGAATCACAAGGGAAGCTTCTTAAATCTTCTGAACTGATTAAATAAAATTTATGTGACACAGCTAAAGCAGTGGTCAGAAGGAAATTTGTAGCTTTAAATGCCTGTATCAGAAAAGAAGAAACGTTTCCGGTCAATAACCTAAGCTTCCACCCTAAGAAACTGGAAGAAGAAGAGCAGATGAGGCCTGAAGAAAAGAAATAAAGAACAGAGAGGAAATCAATAAAATAGAAAGAGGAAATTAATGAAACTACTGACACACCCTTGCTGGACTGGCCAAGAAAGTAACAGAGAAGACACAAGTTACCAAAATCAGGACCTAGAGGGGCAACATCACTACCATTCCCACAGAAATTAAAAAGGGTATAAGAGTATTATAAGTTTATGCCAACGAATTAGACGATGTGAATGAATTCCAAGGAAGACACAGATTAATAAATTCTATGAGAAATAAAAATCTGAATAAAAGTATAACAAATACATTGAATTAGTAATTTCACATCTCACAAAAATGTCCAGATCTAGATGGCTTTACTAGTAAATTCTATCAACCATTTAAAAATACCAATCATTCACAAATTTCTTTCAGAAAAAAACTGGAGGAGATGTGATACCAAAGCCAAACAAATTACAAGAAAAGAAAACTATATATACTTTCCCTCCTGAACACGGACACAAAAAGTCCTAACTTCTAGTCACAATTTTACTAGAGAATCTAGCCTATGCAATGGTGGGGGAGGAATTGGAAAAAAGGAAGTAAATTTATTTGCAGATGACAGTATATGTCGAAAATCTTAAGGCATCTATATAAAGAACTATAGTGGGCGCCTGGCTGGCTCAGATGGTTAAGCGTCTGCCTTCAGCTCAGGTCATGATCCCAGGGTCTTGGGATCGAGTCCCACATCGGGCTCCCTGCTCCTTGGGAGCCTGCTTCTCCCTCTGCCTCTCTCTCTCTCTCTCTCTCTCTCTGTCTCTCATGAATAAATAAATAAAATCTTAAAAAAAAATCTTTAAAAAAAAATAAAGAAAGAACTATAGTAATAAATGTGTTTAGCAAGATCAGAAGATACCAGACCAATATATAAAAATGAATTGCATTTCTGTATATTAGCAACAAACAATCTGAAATGAAATTAAGGAAACAATCCCGTGAATAATAGCCTCAAAATAAATTTAACAAAAGGTATGAGACTTGTACACTGAAAAATATAAAAATTACAAAAGATTGCTATGAAAAATTGACGAAGATTTAGATAAATGGAGAGATATTCCGTGTTCATGGATTGGAAGACCTCCCACATTGATGTAGAGATTCAGCGCAGTCCTTATCAAAATTCCAGCAGACTTTTACTCAGAAATCAGCAAGCTGATCCTAAAATTTATATGAAAATAGAGACCTATAGTAGCCAAGACAATTTTTAAAAAGAATAAAGTTGAAGGATTTAACACTACCTGATTTTAAAATTTACTACAATACTGCAGTTAGCAAGACAGTATGGTACTGATACCAGGATATGTCAATGGAACAGAGTTGACTTCAGGAATAAACCCTTACATTTATGGTCAGTTGATTTTCAGCAGTGCCAAAGTCCTGATTCAAAGGGAAAGGGATAGTCTTCTCGACAAGTGTTGCTGAGAGAATTGGATATTTTAGTAGGTCCAATAATGGCCACCCAAAGAATTAAGTCCTAATCCCTGGAATTTGTAAATGTTACCTTATCTGGAGAAAGGGGTCTGTGCAGCTGTGAAGAAGTTAAGGATTTTGAGCTGAGATTGCCGTGAATTACAATGGTGGACCCTAAACACCACCCCACGTGTCCTTCTAAGATGGAGGCAAAAAGAGACGAGCCTTAGACACACAGAGGAGATCACCCCAGAGGAGAAGGCCATATGAAGGCAGGCTGCAGTGAGTAGCCACAAGGAGAGGAACACCAACAACCACCGGAAGCTGGAAGGGGCAAGAGCAGACTCCCCCCAGAGCCATCAGACCGAGTGTTGCCTTTATGATGCCTTGATTTAAAGTAGACCTTATGGGGCGCCTGGGTGGCTTAGTCCGTTGAGCATTTGCCTTCGGCGGATCCCAGGGTCCTGGGATCGAGTCCCGCATCGGGCTCCCTGCTCAGTGGGGGGGTCTGCTTCTCCCTCTCCCTCTGCCCCTCCCCCGCTTGTGTTCTCTCTCTCTCTCTCTCTCACTGCTCTTTCTCTCTCTCCCTCAAATAAATAAAATCTTTAAGAATAAATAAAGTAGACCCTTATCTCACACTATATACAAAAATCAACTGATGATGGACCCAAAGCCTAAATATCAGGTTACACTACAAAACTTCTAGGAGAAAGCATAGGAGAAAATCTTTTAAATCATTGGTTAGGCAAAGATTTCTTATGTAGAACACCAAAAGCATGAGCCAAAGAAAAACATTGATAAGTTTCATTAAAATTTTTTAGATTTGCAGGGGTTCCTGGGTAGCTCAGTTGGTTAAGTGTCCAACTCTTGATCTCAGGGTTGTGAGCTTGAGCCCTGCACTAGCATGAAGCCTACTGGGAAAAAAAAAAAAAAACATAATTGGGGCGCCTAGGTGGCTCAGTTGGTTAAGCATCTGGCTCTTGATTTCAACTCAGGTTGTGATCTAAGGATTGTGAGATCGAACCCCGTGCTGGGCCTGGAGCCTACTTAAAATTCTCTTTATCTCTCCCTCTCCCTCGGCACCCCACCCGACTCTCTCTCTCTCTCTCTCAAAAAAAGTTTTAAAATGTTTTAAATTTGCTCTCAAAGGGACAGAATGAAGGAAATGAAGACAAGCCACAGACTGTGAGAAACTATTTGCAAAACTTACATAATCAAGGATGTGTATCCATGTATAGAAAGAAATTCTAAGAAATCAAAAATCCAGATTTTAAAATAGTGGAAAACATTTCACCAAGAGCCAGTTAGTGTCTAAAAATCTCATGGAAACCTATTCAACATCATTAATCATTAGAAAAATGCAAATTGAAACTACCAAGATACCACCTGACACACACTAGAATGAGGATAATAAAAAAGATCATACCAGCCATTGGCAAGATAAAGAAAAAATGAAAACCTCATACACTGCTGGTGAAAAGGTAAAATGGTGCAACTACTTTGGAAAAACGGTTTGGCAGTATTTTAAGAAGTTAGCATAACTTTCCCAAATGAGCCAGCAGTGTCACTCACAAGAGAAATGAAAACACAAGCTCACGCAAACACTTGTACATGAACGTTCACAGCAGTGTTATTATTCATAGTAGACCCAAACGAATCCATCCAAATGTCTGCCAGCTGATGAAGCAACAAAAAAAGGTGGTATTTCCATACAGTGGAATACAATTCAGCAATTAAAAATTAGAAATAAACTTCTAACACTTGTTACAATATAGATGAATCTCAAAAACAAAGACATTCTGCTAAGTGAAGAAAACAGCAAATCACACAGCTTCTTATGCAAGGTCACGTTTTCATTGTGCTACTTTTGTTTGTTGATTATATATAATCCTGAGAAGAAGAATATGTTGCCATCATGTTGAGAATATTTTTAAATTTTCATTCTTATGCAACATTTTCAGTCTGGGTGACTCTTGAGCGAGGTATTTAACTTTCGGAAAGATGTGGATAAGGCTATTCGCTGTTAGTTCCTTTTCTTTTATTAAAAATGTTGGGGCACCTAGGTGGCTCAGTTGGTTACGCATCCAACTCTTGATCTCAGCTCAGGTCTGATCTCAGGGTCGTGAGTTCGAGCCCTGCATTGGGCTCCATTCTGGTCGTGGAGCCTTCTTTAAAAAAATTTTTTTTTAATTTAAAAATGTCAGCAAAGTAAAACACGCACAGGGTTAAAAAAAATCAAATTGTATTGAAGGATTTCCACCCCAACAGTTCCCACACTCAGCTATGCTATCAGGAGGCAACCCCTTAAGACATTTCCCCTTTTGGGGCACCTGGGTGGCTCAGTCATTAAGCATCTGCCTTCGGCTCAGGTCATGGTCCCAGGGTCCTGGGATCGAGCCCCGCATTGGGCTCCCTGCTCCGCGGGAAGCCTGCTTCTCCCTCTCCCACTCCCCCTGCTTGTGTTCCCTCTCTCGCTGTGTCTCTCTCTGTCAAATAAATACAATCTTAAAAAAAAAAAACGAAAAACATTTCCCCTTTGTTACTTCTGGAGAATAAAACATTTGTCTAAATAATTTTATGCCCCCATTTCCTCATTTATCAACCTGAAGTCATAATTAGGATCTCCTATTTTGAAAATGTTTTGTACATATCCTTTCCCCATTTTTCTATTTGAATTATCCCCTTCCCTGGTGTATTTTTCTATTAGCTCCCGGTTTATGCTAGGCAATAACCCTGTATAGTTTCATGCAGCTGTGTTGTTAAAGACCCGCCATCTGTATCTTAACTCTCTCATTGAGCAGAAGCCTGAATTTTGGTGTAATGAGAGCCATTGATTCTTTTCCCTTACAGTTTATGCTTTTGTTTAAGGACTTTTTAGCATTCTTTGCTCTCTATTGATTTCCAGACTCTTATCTTTCACATTTAGGACTTTAGTAGAGTCTGCCTCTAGGTCTGGGATTAGGTAGGGGCCCAATTTTATTTTTCTTCTATATTCTGTATTGCCAAGTCATTCTCTAAACAGTCTGTTGTTTCCCCATTAATTTATTTTTATACTTTATCTTATGCTGAGTCTCATACAAACACGTGGGTCATCTTCAAATCGTCATTTTCCCTTGGTCTATTCATCTGTTCTTGTGTCAATTTCAGTATGTCTTTATTAAAATACGGCCCTTGGGCGCTTGGGTGGCTCAGTCAGTTAAGTGTCTGCCTTCAGCTCAGGTCATGATCTCAGGGTCCTGGGATCAAGTCCCAATCCGGGCTCCTCGCTCAGCAGGGAGTCTGCTTGTCCCTCTGCCCCCCCCAACACTCTCTCACTCTCTCTCTTTCTCAAATAAATAAAACCTTTAAAAAATAAAAAATAAATTAAAATAAAATATGGCCCTTTAGCATGTCTCAGTATCTGGCAGGACACACCCACCCTTTGTTTTCTCTAAAATTCGATATTCATAGATTTTTACATCTTTATATGTATTTTTAAATAATTTTGTTGAGTTCCTTTGAAAAATACCAGCTGGAATTTTGACTGATACTGCATTTCACTCATAGGTTGAATTATGAAGAATCAACATCTTATAATATGAAATGTGCCTATCTAAGAGTATGGGATGTCTTTGTATTTATTCAGATCTTCAATCTCCTTTATTAGAGTTTTTGTTTCCCCATAGAAGGATTTTGGATTCTTGGATAATTTCTAGATGTTTTATACTTTTAGTCATCGTAATTTGTATCTTACTTTTATTATATTTAGTATACTTATTGCTGGCGTAGAGAAAGACCATTAGTTTTTTTTCTTCCCCCCGCCCCCAAGTTTTTATTTAAATTCTAGTTATTTAACATACACTGTGATACTAGTTTCAGGTATAGAATTTAGTGGTTCAGCACTTAACATGCAACACACTGTGCTCGTCACAAGCGCCCTCCTTAATAAAAACTTGGAACAATTCACTAATTTGAGTGTCATCCGTGCAAGGGGGCCATGCTAATCTCTGTTTTGTTCTAATTTTAGTATATGTGCTGCCGAAGTGAGCACAAGACCATTAATTTTGTAAATTGATCTGGAAGACTTGCTGAACTCCTGTACGTGTTCTAATACAGTTGACCTTTAAACAACATGGGTTTGAACTGTGCTGGTCCTTTTATATGTGGTTTTTTTCTAGTAAATACAGCACACTACTATAAATGTATTTTTCTTATAATTTTCTTAATAACATTTTCTTTTCTCTAGCTCACTTTATTGTCAAAATACAGTATATAATACACATAATATACAAAATATGTGTTAATCGACTGTGTTATCAGTAAGGCTTCTGGTCAACGGTAGGCTATTAGTAGTTAAGTTTTGGGGGAGTCAAAAGTTACATGGGGATTTTCTGCGGCAGAGGTGTCAGAGTCCCTAAGCCTCATGTTCAAGGGTCAACTGTAGTTTGGTGGTTCTTTTGGTTTTTTTCTAGGTAGATGTTCATTACAGTTGTTATTTCCTTTTCTTTTGTTACTGCATTGCCCAGGATCTCCAGAACAATGTTAAATGGTGGCAGCAGCACTGGCATCCTTACCGGGTAATGAATCGTAAAGAAAATCCGTCTGAAATCTCTCTGTTACATTTCTCAACTTAAGTTGCTGCGGGATTGTTGGTATATAACCCTTAGCAAATGAACGAAGTTTGGATCCTCTGGGAAGCAGACATCAAGACAGAAAAAGACATGCAAGTGATTTGGCCTGTTGATATGATGGATTACACTGGTTGATTTTTGAATGTTGAACTAGCCTCACATTCCTGGGACAGACCCCACGTGGTCATGACGTACATTTGTTTTAATACATCACTAGATTCATTTTGCTACTGTTTCGTTGAGGATTTATGCATCTAAATTCATGAGAGATGTTGATGTATAGCTTCATTTATATGTCCTCTTTGTTATATGTTGGTATCAAGGTAATAGTGACCTCATAAAATGAGTTGGGAAGTGTTCCCTCCTCTTCACTGGCAGACATTTTGTGAAATTGGTGTTAATTCTTTAAATGCTGGAGAAATTCTATATTTGAAAACATCTGGAACCTGGAAGTTTCTTTTTTCAGGAACTTTTAAATTACAGATCCTATTTTTTGAAGGTTATAGGACTATTCATGTATCTGTTTTATCTTGCTGGGTTTTGGTAGTTTGTGGTTTTCAAGGAATTAGCCCATTTCTTCTAAGTTGTCAAATTTCTGACATGTGTGACAAATTTATGATTTATAATGTCTGCAGGATCCTTTGTGGTGCCCTTCTTTCATTTTGACACTGGTCATTTGTCTCTTCTCTCTTTTTATGCTTGTCAGTTGAGCTAAGGGTTTGTCAATTTTATTGATTTTTTTGACAAATTTTTGTTTCACTAATCCTCTCATTTTCATGTTTTTATTTTCAGTGATTTCTGCCCTTTTTTTAGATTTCATTCTTTCTGCTTGCTTTTTTGTTGCTGTATTTTTCCTTTCTCTTCTTTTTCCAGCCTCTTGAGGTTGGAATTTAGATTATTGATTGATATATTTTCTCTTTTCTAATGTAAACACCGTATTAGCTGAACCCCACAAAACTTGATATGTTGTATTTTCAATTTCATTTCAATTTTCATTCACCTTCATTCATTTTTATTTTTTAAGTTTCCTTTGAGACTTCCGCTTTGCCCCAGGGATTATTTAGACGTGTGTTGTTGAATTTCCAAGAATTTGGAGATTGTTCTGTTGTCTTTCACTTACTGATTCCTTTTTTTTTAAATTTTTATTATAGTCAATTAGCCAACTTATTGATTTCTAATTTAATTGCATTGTGATTAGAAAGCACATACTGTATAATTATAATTCTTTTAGGTTGGTTAAGATGTGCTGTATGACCTAGGATCTGGCCTTTTTCTTCACGGTGAGTGTCCCGTGCGACTTGCATAGGATGCGTATCCTGCTGTTGTTGGGTAGAGTATTCAGTAATGTCAGGCAACTCCAGTGGGCCATGGTGTTTGTTCCTCTGGAGATTTGTTGGTTAGCAAACGTTGTAAGCTGGGTTTTGAAATCCCCAGCTACAACTGTGAATTTCTCTGTTTCTCTTTTCTTCTCCACCAGTTTTTGCTTCGTGTGTTTTGAGACCTTGCTGTGTGCTACACACAAACTTAGGATTGCCGGGTCTTCGTGGGTTGACTGAGTCTTTATTGTTCTGTGACGCCCTTTTTTGTTATTATCGTCACTCTTGCTTTTTTTCTGATTCATATTTGCATGATACAGCCTTCCCATCCTTAGCTTTCCTCTGTGTCTATTGTGTTGTTTTGAAGTCATTTTTCTCATAGGCTGCAAGTGATTGAGTCATGTGTGTTACCCACTCTGTCTCTACCTTTTTTCACTCTTAATTTTTTCCAGCTTTACTGAAGAATAATTGATCTCTGTGTTTTAATTGGTATATTTATACTACTAATATTTAAAATAGTCATTCATATGTTAGAGCTTAAGTCTGCCATTTTAGTATTTTGTTTTATATTTGTCCCCTTTTTTCATTCCTCTGTTTTTGTTTGTTTATTTGGTTGTTTTGAGGGGGTTTTTTGCTTGCTTTCTTGTGAGTTACTTGACCATTATTCAGCACTAGATTCTTCTTTATTTATAATATTTTTTTACATGCCACTTTGCGTAACTTTACTGCCAGTTGCCCTAGCTGTGACCTGATGCCTGTGTGATACACCGCAACCTGTGCTCTATCAGTGTTTTACTCTCTGAGTGTAGAAGACTTACCTCCATTTAGATCTTTGACGCTCCCCACTTCTTTTTTTTTTTTTAAGATTTTCTTTATTAGACAGAGAGAGAGAGAGAGAGAGAGCACAAGCAGGGGGAAGGGCAGGCGAGGCAGAGGGAGAAGCAGGCTCCCCGCTGAGCTGGGAGCCCGACGTGGGGCTCGATCCCAGGACCCCAGGATCATGACCTGAGCCGAAGGCAGATGCTTAACCCACTGAGCCACCCAGGCGCCCGCCCCACTTTTTTTTAAATATAATTATCTTAAGTGTTTCCACTGCATGCATTGAGCACCACATCAAATGGTATTATAATTTTGGCTTCAAACATAAAGTATAATTAAAGAAACTCAAGAGGGGAAGAGCAGTCTGTTATGTTTGCCTCTGTTCTTCTCCTTCCACTGTCTGTGTCTTCTTCTCTGAAGGTCCCGCCATCTGTCTGTTGTCATTTTCTGCTTTAGTCTGCTCAGGCTGCCATGACACATCCTGTAGCCTGGGGGCTCAAACAGCCCAAGTGCATCCCTCACAATTCTGGAGGCTGCAAGTCCATGGTGAGGTGTTGGCAGGTGTTGTTTCTCCTGAGGCCTCTCTCCTTGGCTTGTAGGCTGCCCCTTCCTGTGTCCTCACATGACTCCTATGGGCATACACCCCTGGGGTCTCTTCCTCTTCTTGTAAAGACCACTGGTCCTATCAGATTGGGACCCCACCCTTAGAACCTTGATTAACCTTAGTTACCTCCTTAAAGGTCTTCAAATACAGTCACATTGGGAGTTGTGTTTCAACATATGAATGGTGGAGTGGGGGGTGCAATTCAATCTATAACATTTTTTTTAATGTTTGGAGGGTTTCCTTTACCAGTCTTTAAAAGGTAGGACTGCCAGCACCAAATTCTTTTAATTTACCTTCATCTGAGAAGTCTAATTCCCCTTTATTTTTGAAGGATAGTTTTGCCAGATATAGGATTCATGGTTGACAGATCTTTTCTTTTATTTCTAGAAAAATGTATCACTGGCTTCTGGCCTTGATGGTTTCAGAAGAGAAATCTGGTGTTATTAATTTGGTCTTCCAGTACAGGTTGGTTTTTAAGATTCATTTTTTTTTTTTTTTGGCTTTAGTTTTTTGGAAATTTAATGATGATGTGTCTTTGTTCAGACTTCTTTGTGTTTATCCTGTTTGGATTTCTCCCAGCCTCTTGAATCTGTAGTTTTATGTCTCTTGCCAAATTTGGGAAGTTGTCAACTATTGTTTCTTTGACTGTTTTTTCAGCTACACCCTCTTTCTCTTTTTCTGGAACTTGGGTGATAAATGTTGGATATTTTGGATACTTAGACATCTGTTTCACAGATCCCTGAGACTCCATTCATTTTTTTCAGTCTATTTTCTCTGTTTTGTTCAGACTGAATAAATTCCATTGATCTGTCTTCAAGTTCATGGATTCTATCCAAAGTCATCTCCATTCTACTATTGAGTTCATTCAGTGAGTTTTTATAACTTCTATTTCTTCGCAGAGATTTTTTAATTTTTTCATTTTTCTCAAGAGAATTTGTATTTGTCTATTGAAACATTCTTTTTTTTTTTAAAGATTTTATTTATTTATTTGACAGAGAGAGACACAGCAAGAGAGGGAACACAAGCAGGGGGAGTGGGAGAGGGAGAAGCAGGCCTCCCGCGGAGCAGGGAGCCCGAAGCGGGGCTCGATCCCAGGACCCTGGGATCATGACCTGAGCCGAAGGCAGATGCTTAACGACTGAGCCACCCAGGCGCCCCTGTCTATTGAAACATTCTTAATTACACTGTTTTAAAATCCTTGTCAAATAATTTCAACATCCTTTAGCTTCAGTATTGGCATCCGGTGATTTTTCTTTCTCAAGGTGTAGTTTTCCTGATTGTTGGTATGATGAGTAAGTTTTTATTGTGTCCTGGACATTTTGGTTCTTGTGTTAAGGGACTCTTAATGCTACTTAAATCTTCCATTTTTAGGAGGCAAGTGTCCCCTTTTACATTTACTGTCTAGGTTCTGACCTGCTTTTGTGGGAGGGTTAGTTTTTAGAGCCCTTATGGTGCTACTGGCTGGCCTCATTCTTCTGGCACTTCTGGGCTCTCGCTCAATCCCCCCTATTGGGGGTGGGGGGGCTTGAGGTGGAAAGGGTGGAAGTTGCCTCCCTGGGTTATCTGTGTTGCTAGGGCCACCTTCTGCCCTGGGACGTGGGAGGGGCTTGAGCCACTGAGCCTGGGTCTTCTCCTGCCACTGGTTGCAGAGCACAGAGCTGCTGGGCTGTGCCAGGCAGCCCTCTTGGAGGATCAACCCAGTGGGCAGTTACCAAGTGCAGAGTGGGGGTTGGGTCAGCCCAGCGGGGCTCTGAAGGCAAATCGGGCTCCCTGCTCTGTCCCCTCATGAAGGGTGGGTTAGCAGCCCTCCTTTGGGCTCTGCTGGGCTCCTCCTTTCCCAGTTCTTCTGCCAGGCCTTTCTTGTTTGTTTATTGGTCTCTGCCAATCGGCAGTTCCAGGCTTCAGGCCTCTTTGGCACCCATGTGGGCTGTATGGAAGATCAAAGCCCTCAGTATAGGGCGCCTGGGCAGCTCAGTCGTTAAGTGTCTACCTTCGGCTCAGGTCATGATCTCAGGGTCCTGGGATCGAGTCCCACATCGGGCTCCCTGCTCTGCGGGAAGCCTGCTTCTCCCTCTCTCACTCCTCCTGCTTGTGTTCCTGCTCTCACTGTCTCTGGCTCTGTCAAATAAATAAATAAAATCTTTAAAAAAAAAAAAAGACCTCAGTATATCACCACACCCAAAGACCGGAGGTCCCCAACCAGTCCCCCATCTTCTTTTCTGCTCTCAGAGTCCCTTTGCCATTTTCTGTCAGATTATTTCCAGGCTATTTAATTGTGTTTGGGAGAGAGGGGGTGGATACATGAATTTATGCTTTCTTGTCCGGAAGCTGGAAGTACCACTGAAGAGTTTGCAAATGGAAAGTGAAATGAGCCCCTTGGAATCCATGGCTGCAAGAGCCACTGGGCCCTGGCACAGAGGGTGCACTCTGGTCCTTCATTACTGGTTGAATGAACAATGAGTGGAGTTTTCATGGTCTAACTTCAGTGTCCCAAAGGCTTTTGTAAGACAGAGCCCCATTTCCCTGAGTTCTTGGACAAGAATACTCAAGAATCCCTCTCGGGGTTGGTAGGCTGCACCTTTCTGAGCAAAAACCACATAGAAGTGGTAGTCTGAAGGTAGGAGAGTGTTATTCTCCAAACGCTGATGATGCTACTATCTGCTCATATCTTTGTTCATCTGCCCTTCAGTTCATCCATCTCTCTGTCCGTATATGGGTATTTATCTAATCACTTTGAGTATCATACCTCTTTTCTCTTTTCAAAAAAGAAAAGAAACTTGCTTTATTCAGTATCCAGACATACTTAGCATAATAAGTCAGGACTCAAAGACAACCCCTTAGCCGGAATCTTTCTTCAGGAAAGAGGCCAGCATTTAACATAGAAATGACAAGATTCTTTAAATTTTGCTCTTAACAGCCCTGGATTAACATGACAGAACCTCAGCATTTTTTAAAGCCTCTACATGTTGAGATTTCAATAAGATTTCCTTCAGCGCATGCTCCCTCTTCTCCATAAATATTATGATGCCTCTCAGATGTGGCTTTTTAAATGAAAGCATCTTAATGAAGCAGTAAATAATTCCACGGTGAGATATCCACTGCACGGGGTGTGTTTCACAAAACATCACACCCACGGGTTTTGTTTTTGTAAACCTTTTACTCCCCAGTGGATACCCCACTTTCTGTATTCAAGAGCTGAATACATAAGGAATTCATTAAGAAATCAGGCTTTGGTGGGACAGCTTTGATTTGACACTTTTGAAATACGATCCAGGTCATGGTGGTGAATGGTGCAAACGTCTTTTTTGGCACCAGCATCTGGACTTGATTATTTTAAATTGGGTTGTGGGGCGCTGGCATCCCCCCTTGATGGAACTGCTACTGCAGCCAGACCTGGTATCCCAAGATGATGCGGGAAATTAGCATGCACTCCAAATACCTGGAAGCAAACGTGTACCGTAATTCTCGGCTTTGTTGTTTCAGCGCTGGGTTGTGATAAGCTTTTAGAACGCCATCCTTTGTGCTTCATCAGAGATGCTGGCTTTCATGGCAAGGATAAACTTAACCCTGGAGCATTTTATTTGCATGGAATGCCTTCCCTCAGAAGCGTAAGTGACGCTCAATAGGCCCTTCGATGAATATTTATTAAATGGATAAAAAAAATAACTCCAAAATAACCTGCCACTAATAACGTGGCTAGTGTGCTATGGGCAGCCTTGTGGCTCCCCGCCCACTTTGTCTCATGGGTTCCACTGGCTTGGCACCCGCGGTGGCCAAAAGTTGGGAACCAGATGGTCTCCTGCCCTCCACCCCATCTGTAGTCAAACAAGAGTGGGTTAAATTGGGCTTTCACCCACTTTTCAACAGCTAATAAGTCCAGTTTTCTGATTTGGGGAATGTTTATAGCTGAAAGTTTATTTTTCAGGATCAGAGACTGGTTAAAAGAGAAAGAAAACAATCCGTTTCACATCTGAAGAGCTTCCCGGCCGTCTGTCTTCCCTCTTCTATGTTGTTTCAGAAACAGTCACATGGCCAATTTTCAGCTAATCTCACTGAAGCCAAATTCCATGCACACTTCTGCCTCAAAGACGAATGGCTTGTTTTGACATTTGGAAAGAGCTTTACAAAAAATACTTTGGGAAGAGATTCTGCACCAGGAAGATCTGAATGCAGAGCCTCGGTTGTGCACATGCGCACCAGGGTGACCCGATTGGGTCCCACGTGTTTCTCTCCCCAAGTCTTAGCTTAAAGTCACCCCAGGGCTGAAGAGTCTTAGTATCTGCAGTGTTGTGTCTCAGAGCTGCATCTCCTGTAAACCCCCACAGAACCTACTCACGGAGGAGAAAACAGAGACAGAGACGCTAGCAGCCGGGGTGGCGCCCAGACTCACTCGTGAGCCCCGGGACCCGCCCTTGCCGCGCGGTTCTATCACGCAGCGAATCCCGAACGGACGAAACATTGCCCTGAAAGATACAATCTCAGGAAACCAATAATTTCCCAAAGGGCCCTTGAATCTGCCTTGACTTCTAACCCAACACGACTTTCATTTGTTCCACTTGGCAACACGCTTTGTGTCCCACTCACAAATTCTACTTCTAAATTTGGGATTGTTTCCCGTCCGAATTATGGCATTTGGTTTTTCCCTCCTGTGTATCAAAAATGGCTTTCTAGAAGCCACAAAGTGAGGGAAACTAATTTATTTGTTGCAGAAAACTGTTTATAGTCTTGGGAACATTACTGAGATTCCTGGGCCTTGTTTCTGAATGACTTTTCATCTGGGTTTCTGTGCAGGCCGAGCAGACGCTCCCATGTGGAGGACACAGGACTTTGGAGTCAGGAAGAGAGAATTCCAATAACAGCCTCCCAGTCTCTTAGCCGTGTAGCCTGAGGCAACATTTTGCGCCTCAGTTTCCCCTCTGTGAAACGAGGTGGACGCATCTGGTCCTCAGTGCTGTGTGGGGACCCCACAGGGGCAGAGGTGACAGGATGCTCATCCCACTTACGATGGCCAGCCACAATGGAGGCCCACAGCTAGCGCTCGTGGTCCTCTCTGATCAACAGGATGTATGCAGGTGTCTAGCCTGGGGCTGACTGGTCGTGTCCCAGATGCAGGCCCTAAAATGAGGATAAAGAGGCAAGTTTATCTGGGAGGCAATCCCAGGAGGCGCCTGCAGGGGAGGCCAAGGCACTGACATAGTTCCAGGGAACGGCATCCAGGAGAGCGTCCTCCTGTGGGCCGCTGGGGCTCTGTCCTTGCTTGGCGAGTCCAAGGATGGCTAACTACCACCACTCCTGCCCACTCTGGGGCTAGGGGCTGCTCCAGCACGTCCTCGCCCCGCCCCCCCCAACACAAGCTCTCATTGCCACGGCACTTGCCGTTAAGGGTCGTGGGTCTGCGAGCACGAGCTCCAAGGAAATGTGGCGTCAGCAGTGTCTGGTACAACTGCTGTTAGAGGTTTGCTGAAGAGAACTCAGCATTAGCGGGTACCTCAAGTGACATTGGTCGCTCTTGGCCCAGTGAGCAGGCCTGGCTGTGCTGCTCAGTTTCAGCCCCAGGCACAGATAGCAGGTGCCGGGGAAGGGGCTCCCTGCCACCGAGGCAGACCCTCAAGGAGCTGACAGCTGGGGGCAGCAAGCTCTTCCTGGAAAGAGTAACCAGATGGTGTGTCTGTCCAGCACATTCGCCCTCTCTTGCTTCTAGAATTCCAGCAGGCAGGCTCTCCCTGCCCAGTGCCACCCCTCCCAGGACCCTTCTTCGGAGGAGAGGCCTCCGGGTGCTGACATGTGGTGTGAGAGTGCTGGCTCCCTGCCCAGCACACTCCAGCGGGGCCATCAGCCCCAAGCTCCCCTCACACACACTGCTGGCTTGCTTCTTAGCACCTGCTCTTCAGTGCAAATGTAGACAAGCATTACCATCGTGGGAGAAACCAAAACAAGTGAGCACACAAAGCAGACCATTCAAGTAAGGAATTACACACACACACACACACACACACACACACACACACACCACGTACACCTGTTGTTGGATACCATCAGAGATAGAAGAGAAAATTCTGCATCATGAATTGAGAATAATCATCATAGGCCAAAAACAGCCGAAATGAAATTTTTTCACAAGTTCAGCAGGCGGAGTAAAAGATGAAATTAAGGACCTATTGGGCTAAGGGGATAGAGACGTGGAAAATGCAGGGAAAAATGTAAGAAAAGTAGAGAATCATTCTAGGAGGCACAATATCTAATTAACAGAAAGCACAGACTAAAAGAACAGAAATGTATTTCTATTTTTTTTAAGATTTTATTTTTAAGTAATCTCTATACCCAATGTGGGGCTCAAACCCACAACCCCAAGATCAAGAGTCAGCACGCTCCTCCCACTGAGCCAGCCAGGGGCCCTGGTAACATATTGTTAGATAAACTGAAAGCTTAACTATTAGTTAGATGTTGGACCTTCTACAGTGACTCATGGGTAAATGGATAAATAACCCAGGGTTCTCACGCTTCAGAAATTAATACACAGAAATTTCCGAAAACCAGAGACACGAGTTTCCATATCAAAGAGGCCCAATGGAACACCTCAGAAAATGAGTTTCAAAGACCTAGGGCAAAAAATGAAACTTCACATAGCATAACCCCCATCTGAATTGTGTCTCCAAAGTTAACCTGTTCAAGTTATAAGTAAGTATTCATAAAAGGCTGTGCCTTGAGCTATGGTTCTAACTTTAAGAGGACCCACCCAGCCAATTTCCAGACGCTGAGTTAATCGGACTGAATCACCACGGTTGTGAGTGAAGTCAGCCTCCAATAAGAAATGTAGTTTAGAACTTCAAGTGAGAAAACACAGTTGTCTACACCAAATAGTCAAAACTTGGACTGTCTCGTGGCAAACATACTCTGGTCCCGAGGTTACAAGAAAACATGGAACTGTTAGCACAACACTATCAGTACTCCAAGAAAGCCCCGTACGCTTCTTATCTCAAAGACTTAGCCAGAGCTTAACTTTATGCTGATGAGATACACAATATGTGTAGATTTAACAGGCTTGTCCAGTGGAACATCTCCTTATCTATCTAAAAAATATCTACTGTCCAGCTCAGGGTTGTTCTTTTTAAAAGCACCTGTTTTAGCAGATTCCCATTTTGGGGGGGTTTCTCATTAGATGCTTCTGCTTCAGCCGAATGTTCTAACCAAGGCAGAATTAAAGAATATGGGACTCCGAGTTCTCTACTTCCACCCCAAACACCAGAGAGAACTGATAATCCTAAACTTTCCCAGTGGAAAAAAGCACGGATCCTCTCTTGTGACAGATGCCACAGATGTCTGCCAACAGCCCTTTCCCCTCTCTGGGGAATGAGTAGAACCCAGATTGGAGGCCTGCAATATGGCCCCTCCTGTGGGAGGAGTCATGATGGCGGGCCCCCAAGGTCATCCAGGACCCCTTGGCCAGGTGCTGGACTGGGTGTGGTGTGGCCTGGCCCTGAGCAAGGAAATACAGGGACACAGCTGCCGAGAATGGTTTCCTCTTACTGCTCCTCCCCTTGTGACTCAGGATATGAGGTTTGGAGCTGATGCAACCATCTTATCCCAAAGAAGAGTGCCATCCACGGCTGACGTGCTAGAGATGGAGGAGTGGATTGCTGGAAGGCGCCTGGGCCCTTGGTGAGTGTGGAGAGGTGCCAGACCAACCTCAGGATTGCTTCCTTCCAGACCTCCCTCTAAGGGAACAGTCAAGGTACTCATGTCATTTTTAGACAGATACCGTGTTCTGGGGAGGATTGGAATGTGACACCCCAAATGTGCCACCTGGACGTAAGGATTATTTTTGAGCTGAAAGCAATTGAGAAGCTGCAGATGTAGGAAAACCTCTCTCTCCTCTCCCTATGTTCCTGAAAATAGGGCATGAATTTCCCTTTGTGATGGCGTCCCCGTCTACCATAACCAGCAAGGGAGGAACAACCTTTATGACTAGAGGTGGAGGTGTTACCAACATGAGTCTGCATAAACAGAGCTTACTGAATGACCCTTATCTTCCAGTACATTCCCCCATATTGTTACCTTCCCATAATTTACTGCCACTAGAAGCCCAAACCTATTCCCTCTGTGCGGCTGCGTCTGTACAATTTATCACATGTAAGTCACATCTACAATTTATCATATATACGCCTCCAGGTCTATCCACCTCCTTGGGTGTTTACTTCTTTTCTACAAAGAGCTTCATGTACATGTAAAAATTAAGATTATTATCAAATAAAGTTTGTGTGCCTTTTGTCCTGTTACTCTTTTTGTTGATTTAATTTGTAAACCGCAATCCAAAAACATACGAGGGTGGATGAAAAGTTTTTTTCTCCCCTGCAGTCCCTTGCTACCCAAAGCATCTTAAAATACACATGCAAAGAATCAGGAACAGTAGTAGCATAGGACTTCTCAGCAGCGCTATGGGAAGTTAGGAGACGGTAGGAGGATATCTTTGCAGCTCAGAAAGACTATCAGTTGCCTGTAGCAGAGAGAATCTCTACTTCCCCCTGTCCTAATTAGCACTTCTGATGGATGGTACCACTTCAGTGGTATCTCGCTGTGGTTTTAATTTGCACTTGTTGATACCCAGTGAGCTGAGCATTTATCCAGACTTATTTGCCGTGTGGGTTTCTTGCAGGAACTGTCCATTCGTGTTACATACTTGGTTGTCTCTTCCCTTTCTGATGCATGAGCTTTCTTTTGTATTCTGATACTATTCCCTTGTTCTCTATGTTGCAAATAACTTCTCCCATTCTGTGATTCAGGCAGGTGAGGGTTTGCATTCTGGCTGTGTTATGATCGAGACTGAACCCACTGGTGTGTGATCTGAGGCATGTTGTCCGAGTTTGGTCTCCCCTCTGTCTAATGGGGTGATATAGCCTGCGTCAGAGGATTGTTCAGGGCATTAAGTGAAATAAAGCATGTCAACAGGGTGGTCGATTAGTATATGGAGATAGCTTTCATGTCATTATGACTCATGGATCCTCAGAGCAGGGGAAGCTAGAGATCCCTGAGTCCATTGATCCCTTAATGATAATGTATCACTGATACATGTAGATGCATAATGATATGTAGATAGCACGCCCTGGGACCGGGACAGTTTTCAGTTTTACACGTGTTAGCTCATCCACTCTTCACAACAACTGTATGCAAAGGATACTCTGGTTACCCCAATTTTACGTACAAGAAACCCGAGAAACATACTGCCTAGGACACTTGCCCAAGACGTCTTGGAATGGGTAAACAAGACAAAGCTGCTCTTTCTGCTTCTGCCTCTACTGGGAGGAGCACTCCCAACTGTTCAGTTTAAAAAAAAAAAAAAAAAAGGAATGTTGTTTAGAGTAGGCTTAGGCCGGCTTGTGGGAGATCGCTGGAAAGGGGCTGATAAGCCCCAGCCACTGCCAGGACATCTTGAGTTTCTGAAGAATGACTGGTCGGGACCCTCACCAAGGTGAGAGGAGCCATCGATCCAGACCTGGGGTGTGGGCCACAGTCCTGCCAACCCCACGGTGCCCCGGGCCGCGTTCCCTGACCCTCTCCCCTAGGTTAGCAAGAACCAGCTCTGGAGGCTGTCAGGAGGGACCAGCCACTCTCCTGGCACACAGCTGACCGCCTGCCGACTTTCTGCCACGGCTTCCATCGGATTCTCAAAGAAGCTCATCCTCTCAAAGATGGTTCATTTACCAAACATACCACTGGTCTGAATCTTAAGCTCCCCCACAAAAACGACAGATGTAACTTTTTTTTTTTTTTTTAACTTCTATAGCAAAGAGAGTTTCAGTGTCCCTAGCTTCTGGGACTCCTTGAGTGAGTTTTACTTGTGTGAATAAAAGGGAGCCAATAGGTGGTATAGGGGAAGGGAAAAAACAGTCTGTGTTCCTGCGCCCTCTTAGATTCAGTGTCTGGGGATCTGCAGTTTAAATTGCCCACAAAGAAACCCCAAAACAAAACAAAAAAAGATTCACGGGAGAAAAAGGTTTATTTCATATCCACATGCAAGGCCTTACAGAAATGAAATGAAAACCCCAAAGAAATGGTTAGGTCTGAGAACCTTACATACCGTTTTCAACAAAGAGCAACCAATTGTGGAGACAAGACAAAGGGAAAGGGGTTTATGCTTCTAGGAAAGTGGCAAATTATGGGAGATAAATATATGGGGGAAACCAATGGAAGACACGGGTTGTGTCGGTAAAGGCCTGTTTGTGCGGATCCGAGTCAGCGTTGACTCTTGGTCTCAGCTGATGACAGTATTCTCTTCTCGGTACAAGCCGGGCACCTCATCACAGAAGTTTGATGACCTGCTTTTTAGGTGGAGAGGAGGTCAGAGAGCCCTTCCTGCATCTGCTGTTTCTCAATTTCCTTTAGCTCAAAATGATCAATATGACGACGTGGCATGATTTAGGGTGCCAGGTCCCGATGGCTCAGTGGGGAGGATGCCGTGCTCTTCCCTCCACCCCCGTCCTAACAGCCTTACCCCCCAGGCAGGGGCGTTCCCTTTCGTTAAGCAAGTGCACAGCCTGGAGATTCTTGCATGGGAGGGCTCTGGGGACTTCGGAGAGCTCTGCTGCCGGACCCGAACGTGTGAGGCCCTGGCACACAGGCCCCTGGCGGGGGACCTTCCCAGGGTCAGCCCCTCCGCTGGGCTTGACCTAGCATGACTGCTTACAGCCACTAGGCTCCTTCCATCTCAGCTAGAAATTGGGATGCGTGGCCTTATTCTAAGTGTTTTCCTGGATAGCAATGCTTTCAAAGTTTACTTCTGTAGAAAGTTTTCTGAATTAAACCCACTTTGGTTAAAGATCCATTCAAAGTTTTACCAGAGCCTGGTGAACAAATGCTGTTTTAATGCAGCACTAATACTCCTATACAGTTACACTTGGGTAGGGAAACTGAGCTTGTTTAATTCAATACAGCGCCTGGCCCACAGCACGCCAAGGTCCGGAGGGAGTTTGCTTAAGCAATCCTGTTCTCCCAAAGCCAAAACATAAGTAAATTAAAAGTTTTTACTGATTTGGGAAAATTTTAACAGATCACGTTTTCCTGGTGCTACTATTTAAAAAAGGAGAATGATGAATAAAATTGTGTGTATTTTACAGGCTAACAAAATAATCTAACACCATTCTGTTGTTGTGTGAACAAACAGGTATGCGTGCCCATGGGCAACATCCGAGCGGGAAGAAGCATCCTGTCTCTGCAGCAGAGTGAGATTTCTACTCCCTTTGGGCCAGGGCGTAAGGGTAACATTGTATTTTAAGTAACATTTTATTATAAGAGAGGAAATACACCCAAAAGCCTTTAAAGAAAGTATCAAGTACAAAATCACCCTTGATTGGGCTGCACAGAAATAACAGACAAATTACTACTAAGATTTGAAAGTGATAACCTAACTTGTGACAGAGTTAGTTCAGGGAGTAGAGGGGCAGTCCGTTTTTATTATTATTTTTTTATTTTTATTTTTTTAAGTAAGCTCCATGCCCAGTGTGGGACTTGAACTCATGACCCTGAGATCAGGAGTTGCCTGCTCTAACCTCTGAGCCAGCCAACCAGGTGCCTGAGAGGAGCATTCTTTAAAGAAGAAACATTTGAAGATGGTCCACTTAACACTTAAACACAAGGTAATAGTAATAATAATTTTACATAGATGATTTTTCTGAATTTCCACCTCTTCATAAATTGTCCCATTTATAACTATATTGCACTCGAGTGACACGAACAACAACAATAATAGTGATTAGTGTTTAATGAGCCCTCACAGTTGGTCAAACACGTGTTGGATTCCTTCAAAAACCAGGCAGAGCCTCCCATGAGTACCAAACCATATTTACATGATGAATAAATGTGATCATTAAATCAAGACAAATGAGTGGGATAGTCTATTAAGTAAGATGTTAGAAAACGCCGGGTGACTTTTGCAGGGGGTCCCCATAGGAGTGAGACACAGGCCGTCTCCGCTTGAGGGCCGTTCTGCCATCACTTACGCACCCCAGGAGGGGGGCAGGCAGCAGAATTAGGGCAACAGAGTCTGACCCTCAGAATAAAAAAAAAAAAAAAAAATACCGGTGAGTCCGTACTCATACAGACACAGGCTTGAATTACAGGTCAGTAAGTGTGGGAAGCGGGAACAGCCCTTTCTCACAGATGAATCCCAGTTAATGAGGATCGAAGGAACGAGGGAAATAGAAAACCCCAAGCAATCATTGTGAGAGGCAAAGTCCTCCAAGGGGTGGGGAAATTAGGAGGACGGGGAGGAGGTCTGAGGAGAAACGGGGCATTGGCGGTGTCTGAGAATAATCCCCCTCTCCTGCTGACGCAGTGTGGACGCCGGCACACCACCCGGCCCAGGGGACCCAGGGCACCCTCACGGAGGGTCAGACAGCCCGACCCGCTGACCCTGAGAGGCACACCGCACTGAGAAGGGCAGGCCGGCACGGGGTGCTGTCCTTGCTGCAAATGTGCCACCTCAGTGTGACGGGCCGGACGAGCCTGGTCTCTGGAAGCCAAGGGCCAGCGCTCTCGGGCAGCCTGCACCATGTTCTCAGTCCCGTGTAGAGTTTGGGGCGGGGGCCCCACGAGGAACACCCCTTCTCTTTTCCGGAGTTCTGAGCCAGTTGACAAATAAGACAGTCAGAGATCCAAATTCCAGTTCCACTCGGTTACAGCTGGCTGGAGAAAGGGGTTTGCCCTCTCTTTCCGGTGGCTTTCCCTCCAGACCCGCGGTCCAGCCGCACCCACAGGCAGACCTGGGCGGCTGCGCCAGGAGGGCAGGAAGGCGGCAGAGCCCGGTGGCTGGATCCGGAACTCTGCAGGAGCCACGATGAGCCAGGCACCCCCCCGCTTCCCCCAGACACCCGTCAGACGAAGCCTGACCCCGGGGCGTCTGCCCCGAGGGGAGACAGTCTTGGCTGGTGCGCCAGGCTCGGGAGGCTGGGGAGAGAGAGGGAGGAGGGTTTCTCAGCAGCTTGTGCCCAGAGGACTAGCTGGAGTCCGTGAATTAAGGCTGCCGAGGGCTGGGGGCGGAGGGGCCGGGAACGGGTTTGGGTTTTGCAGGTTGACGGCTGCTATGGCTGGATGGCGGAGGATGGTCTCCGAAACGTCCAGTTATTCCCTCTGCAGGAGCTACAGCCCTGGGGCGACCGGAAAATACCCTGGGAGCACCCCTTCTTGCTCCAGGAGCAAGTGAGAGCGTGCCTCGAGGCCCCCAGCCGAGCAGGGCAGAGGCTCCCGCGACAGGGCCCGCGTCCAGGGCGAGACCGGTGACCCGGGCCCGCCGGAGGTCGCTTGCCGAGGGGGACGAGGCGCTGTGTCCTTGCCCAGGATCCATCCTGACTCCCCCCTTAGATCTAGAGTGGCTCTGGGCCGGCTCCAGATGGAGACTGAACCCGTGACCTCTGCACATAAAGACGTCCGTGACACCCACTGCGCCATCTGGGGCTCATAAAACCACATTCTCTATCTGTTCCTGGCTCACAGGCCACTCCGAAGCTGAAGGGCAATATTTGGGACCGCTCTGGTTTATTCGTGGGCTTTAATTCAGAACACATTTCCACAAAGAGAGGCAGAACAAAGCACAATAGCACTAAAGTTCAATTTACATTCTCAGTCAGTGAAACAAAATGGAAATAAAAAACAGTTGTGCGGGACTCATTTATAACTAAACTATGGCTCCAAAAGCGCCTCTCGTATAATGTCATGGAATAAAGGACATTTTTAAACCACCAGCAAAAGAGCTTAAGTGACCAAAAAAGGAGAGGCGAAGACTTTCTATTAAGAAAAAAGTTTTTAAGCTAGAGCAGTGATGACAGCCTGCAATCTCTCTCTCCCAATTTGGCAGATGCAGTTATTTGGCTCCTTCCTGACTTCAGGTCTTCTCCTGTGGAGAGCTGTCTGCTTGGGGGCCCACTCCTCCCTGGGAAGCCCCAGGAACCGCCGGCTCGGGAAAGCGGGAAGCGGGCTTGCTCTGCGCGGCCCGGCCTTGCTGCGCCAAGACCACCGCGCGCTCTGCCATCTCACCCCCGTGTGATCTCCCGGCACAGCTTCGCCCTCATGAGCTGCGTCTGACCTGTTCTGCAAAACGGTATAGCGAGTGCCGGCGGCGGCTGCACCTCCCACCCCCGGAGCGAGGCGCTGGCGCCCGAAGCGCGCGTCCCCACGGGATGGGTCCTGTTCTGAGATGCTAGTGATAAGTGCGAGGCGCCCTGAGTTCAATGTCAGACTGGATCACACGTAGCTCAGCAGCAGCAAAGCCAGAAACAGACTGCTGAGTCCACGTCCTGCACATTTCCCATGCGGCTGAGAAATGGAAACTCGCTGAAGAGCGTGTCCGAACCCTCATGAGAGTGGTCCCATCAAGCCACTGGCAGCCCACTGGCCTGGTCACCAGGCCTTCCCTTGTGCCGAGTTTTCTCTAAATCCGCCCCCCTCCCCGGCTGGTTGATCTCTGCCTGCTTGTGTTTCTTTGATAGGCTCCTCTCTCTCCACCTGACACCCTCGCTTCTTATTCCCCCTCCTGTCCCCACTGTTGTACCCTCACCTTCCTAAGGCTGGGAAGCATCTCTCCTTCATCCTTGGCTTTCGGGTTGTCAGCCCAAGGCTTGCTGTGCAGTTGGGGGCTTGTTAAATGCTAGTGGGAGGAAGGAATGCTCCATCTGCACTAAATTCAACCACTTTCCAAATTAAGTTTTAAAAAACGTTTTGTTTTCCTTTCATTGGACACAAATACCTGCTAAAGAAATCCACTTGCTAGATATATTTAGATATTGTAGGAGATGCTTGGACATAAAACCTGTACATTAGCCACTCCCAGCCTCAAATCACAACCCCCTGCTCTTTAGCTCACCCCTGGGCGGGGAGTCCCCTCCGGTTCGGGGGTCCATGGGGCCAGTTATGGCCAAAGTGGAAAGTATCCGTAAAGACCCGTGGGAGGGACT
Source organism: Eumetopias jubatus (assembly GCF_037043125.1). NCBI lineage: Eukaryota > Metazoa > Chordata > Mammalia > Carnivora > Otariidae > Eumetopias > Eumetopias jubatus. The sequence continues at coordinate 4,665,339 of NW_028274821.1, read as the reverse complement.
GTGCCCGGTGCCACCCTGTTCCCCTTCTTCTCCCACTGACGGCCCCTGAGCCAGTGGAGATAGGAGGCAGGCAGCAAGGGTGAATCTGAGACCTGCTTCTCCTAGTGGGGAGGAGCCGGGACACAGGAAGATCTAGGATTCCAGAGGGCATCGTGGAGCAGCTGAGCCCATGCCGACAACTGCTGTCCCAGACTTCTTGTTCTGCAAGAAAATGAAGCCCTTCTTTATCGAAGCCATTTTTAGCCCAAAGGTGGCCTCGTGTCTTTTGAATAATCTCTGAAGCAAGAGATCACGGAGTGGTTGCTCTGAGCCGAGCACTATGGTAGTTTGAGGGGAAGTACACAGCTTGACTAAGCGCATCAAGGAAGATGCTTTTTGGAATGTATGGGAAAGGCTGCTTGAGAGTACAGTCACGTCCCCAGGTCTTAGTACATTTTTGTTTTTTCTCAGCCAACATAAGGCTGTGTATATATTTTTTCTGAACGATTATCAAATAGGGAACAGTTCTCATGCCATTTGCTATGGAATACACCCTCCTCTACTTCCAAGAAATAAGGATTTTCTCCTCCGTGACCATGATAGTATGATCATATTGAAAATTCCCAAATATAGTCTAATGCTCAATCCACATCCAAATTTCCCCATTGCCCATCCCAAATGTCTCCTATAGTTGCCTTTTTAGAACCACGGTCCAAGCATTGCATTGTGTTTTTATCCCTGTCCCCTAATTTCTGTGTGACATTGTCCTGTTGGAGAGTGCAGACAGCTGTCATGAAACGTGCCTCACTTTACAGATTTGCTAAGATTGTTCCCTACTGGTGTCATTCCGTGGCTCCTCTGTCCCCATATTTCCTTATAACTGGAGTTATGTGGGAAGGTCTGATGAGATTTGAGTTAAAATGTTTTGGGCAAGGACACGGTAGGAGATCCCCGTGGATATTTCTCATGATTTCTTCTCATCACATGAAGCCATGGGCCGCCTCCCCCACCCAGGCAAGCTTCCAGGCCATCGGTCCTGTGTCTCCTCTCCCTGTCCAGAGCGGCACGCCGCCCCCGTGCCTGGCCTGACATGTCTGCTCGTGGTCCCACACCTCCACCCTCTGTTTGTGCTATGCTTTATACAGAGGTCACCTCTCTCCTGCAGGCAGAGGCTACAGTCGCAAGCACAGTAGACATGGCCCTTGTGTGTGGGTGGGACCAGGGACTCGCTTCTGACCAGTAGAACACAGCACAGGTGGAGAGACGCCTGGTCCGCTGCCAAGGACCTGCCTAAGAACCTTCGCATCTTTGGTACCCTAGGGCTCTGAGTCTCTGCTGGTCCCTTATTTTTTTTTAAGATTTTATTTATTTGAGAGAGAGAGTGAGTGGAAGAGAGATAGAGCACGAGTAGGGAGGAGCAGAGGAAGTGCGAGAAGCAGACTCCCCGCCGAGCAGGGAGCCCAATGCGAGGCTCAATCCCGGGACTCCGGGATCATGACCTCAGCCGAGGGCAAACGCTTAACCAACTGAGCCACCCAGGCGCCCCATTGCTGATCTCTTACTGTCAGAACCACATGCTTCATTATCTCAAACTACACCAGGACCGTTCATATTATCCCCACCAACTGAACCATACGTTCTTTGCCGGCAGGAGCCACATTTAAATGCCGTACGTCCCGCATTCTGAGGCACCATGTTACATACGTAGGAGGTCCTCACTGAACACTTGTTATTAACAAAGGTAGCGATTATTATATTCAACAACCTGCAAGTGTACACCCACTACCATCCTGGCTTACCAAACGTAGAAAGCTATATCAATACACGTCTATATACAGAGCCAAATATGTTTATAATAAGGAGAGAAGTATAATAATACTTGGCTCTGCAAAAGAAAACACTGTTATTTGGAATTTCCTTTTATTTTTTTACTTCTTGGAAAAACAATACAAATGGAGTGAGTTAGTGACAATGTTTTCCAGATGTTCTCTAGATAAGATAATAACAAATATAAACAAGAATCTTTTCTTATTTTTCCTGAGAAAATTCAAGTGAAAGTTCAGTCTTTAACCAACTGACCTTTGTCCAAACACATTTCCCTCCTAAGCTTCGGATGCCAAGCACAGGAAGGACTTGAAAAAGCCATGAGTTGGTCAAGGCGCTGTAGGGTCCCCAGTCTAAGATTGAGTCCTGAGCACAGTAGTTCTTCCTTCACGAATCCCACTGAAATGAGAGGAAACTTATTTTTCAATGACAAATCCACGGACTTGATAAAAAAAAATCAGAGAACTGAAATATTTACCCTAATCACAAACAAGAAGGTGGCAGCTGACACAGAGGCCAATGTGACTTGGAATCACCATCCTTGGCGCCTGGGTGGCTCAGTTGGTTAAGCATCTGCCTTCGGCTCAGGTCGTGATCCCAGGGTCCTGGGATGGAGCCCCACGTCTGGCTCCCTGCTCAATGGCGAGTCTGCTTCTCCCTCTGCACCTCCCCCTGCTTCTGCTCTCTCTCTCTGTCAAAATAAATAAATAAAATCTTTTTTTAAAAAAAGGAATCACTCTTAGGCCCAAGTGCATACTGTATCAATAAGACAAGAATGGGCTGCTATGAAAAAGGAGCAATCAAAGCAAAAGTTGCTAGAATTTTCTAAAAATTTTGTATATCTAAAATTATGTATGTGAATGATTATCATAACTAAAAATTTCATTTGAAGTTTCAAATTGTTGATTTAACATAGGCAAAGGGAATTATTTGTGGTCCGTAAGGTAAAACCTAGGATTTCACAAATTAGAGAAAACTTAAGAAAACTATCTAAAAATATATAGAGCAGTCAAACATCTATTGGAGTCTCTGAAGAATAAAATAAAGTCAATACACAGGTAGGAAACAATAAAAAATAATGTAAGAAAATTTCCTAGAGATGAATATAAACTCAAGTTTTGAGATATAAAGAACCCACCAAGTGCCAAGAAGAAATGTATAAAAGATACTCATCTAGGTACAAGTAGGAGAAACTGCTAATATCAAGGATAAAGTGGAAACCCCAAAAACTTTCAAAGCGGGAGCACAGTTTGTTTCGTAAACAATAAGAACTAGCCTGCGGGCTCTATCTGATGCTACATCTGACACTTGAGGAAAGGGGAACAATGCTTTCCTTCTCAGGGGAAATTATTTTGAACCTGGACAGCTGTACCCACCCAAACTATCAACACAGAATGAGGGAAAATAAAGGCAAAGTTGGTTTTTTTTATTGCAAGTATCAAGAGCCCCAGAGAGAGGGTCAATGTCACATAGACTTGCTTCAGAGCCAGATGATGCATTGAGACCCGGTTCCTGTCTGTCCCTCTCTCCATTCCACTGTCATCAGCATTGGCTTCATTCTAAGACTTGCTCCCATGAGGTTGTCAAGTTTCCTCATTTATGTGTGTCAGAAGAGAAAGAGGGGAACCTTGACTTCCAGCAACAGAAGAGTAGTTCTTCTCTTCAATCTCACTGGACTGACTCAGGCTGTTTGTGCCCTCCACAGCATAACATGTGCTGATTGTCTTGGATTAATCCACCAACTGGGAATGGGGGCTACTGACCCTGAGTCATGTGCTCTAAGCAGAAGAGGGGTAAATACCTGAACAAAGCAGGTTTCTTGGAGAGAAAGAAGGGAACGTGGCTACTAGATTGCCAAATAACAATGTCCAGCACACACTCTCGTAGCCCTTCTGAAAAAATTACTTGAGGACATACTCCAAAACAATGGAAAAGCAGTCAGGAAAAGGATGGCACACAAATCAAAGAAAAATGGTGAGCCAAGGTACATAATGACATTAGAAGCATGTGTATGATGAAATGGCTGTCAAGTGGACGTCAGTTGTTGAATAAGGATTTCCAAAAAAGTAGAAGCATAACATTGTTGGTTTTTTTTTTATAAAGACTTTATTTTTTTTGAAAGATTTTATTTATTTATTCATTAGAGACAGAGGGAGAGAGAGAGAGAAGCGGAGGGAGAAGCAGGCTCCCAAGGAGCAGGGAGCCCGATGTGGGACTCGATCCCAGGACTCCGGGATCATGACCTGAGCTGAAGGCAGTCGCTTAACCAACGGAGCCACCCAGGCGCCCTACATTGTTGGTTTTTAAAATAAAAGCAAACCTGGAACTGCAACTGCCAATTATTTCAGTGAAATAGAGGAGAAAGAGGTAAAAAGAGGAAGGATAGTTCAAAGGCAAAGGCAACAAAAACACTAGTGTGTTGGTCTTGAAACGCAAGAGTAAACATAAGTACGTTTGTTCTCAAAATTATAAGAAGCGTATCTTTGCTGAAGCGGTAGTGGTGAAATTATGAATATGGAAAAATGACAGTTTCTTCCTCATTAGCTATCAGGGAGAAGCCGAGTGAAACAACGAGAAACCATTGCTTCCCCCGTCATTTTGGCCAACATTTATTTTGATAATCTAGTTTTGGTAAAGGCAAAAGGAAATAGACCCTCGTAGAAGTATAAACATATGAACCGTTTGGGAGATTATTTACCAAGATCTCTCAAACATTTAAACGCACATACACATTTAAATAGCAATCCCGCTTCTGACAGAAATATTTGCGTCTGTTCACACAGATAAATATTGACAATGGGCCATGCCGTATGACTTAAAATAGCAAACAGTGATAAGGGACCTATATACCCTCGGAGAAACAACCAAATAAAATGTTGAGTATCCATACCACAGAATCTTCTGTAACCCTCTGAAGCAGAGTTTGGTGAGTTTTTTTCCGTAAAGGGCCAGATAGTAAATATTTTAGGTTTAGGGTGCCATGCTTACAGTCTCTTTTGCAACTTCTCAGCTCTGACACTAGAAAGCAGAAGTAGCCATAGGCAGTACTGAAATTAATGAACATGGCAGTGTTTCAGTAAAACTTTATTAAAAGAAAGCAGCAGTCCAGGGACACCTGGCTGGCTCTGTCTGAAGAGCATGCAACCCTTGATCTTGGGGTGATGAGTTCCAGCCCCACGTTGGGTGTAGAGATTGCTAAAAGAAAGAGAGAGAGAGAGAGAGAGAGAGGGAGAGAAAAGGCAGCAACCACAGGCTGGATTTGACTACAGATTGCCCTTTGTGTTAAGGATTTCATTTGATCTACATGTACTGATATGAAAATGGCTCCATGATGCATTAGTTTAAAAAAATAAAGTTGGAAAGCAATGTATCATACAATGCAGTTTTGAAAAATTATATGTGAAATTACATACATATGCAGTCAACTCTCATTACTCATGATAGTCCCGTTCTATAAAGCCGAGAAATAGATTTAGGTTCCTGCGAGAGTCTGGTCACAACTACTCAATATATAACCTTGTTTTACCTGTGTTTCCATTTAAAGGCACCTTATTTAAAATACATTGTTGATTCGTGAATATTGCGCTCACAGCCAGCAGGACCGACACTCACACCTGAAGGAAGCTTATCTGACGCACGTGTTTTCTCCACGGGACCATCACAGCCTTCCTGGGCTTAGGAGCACAAGACAACATGTCAGCACCTTGCTTGGGGGGATTTTCAGCAGAGAAATCACCAGCAAATGCCCAAGGATGAGAAAAACATGGCAGGAAGCAGACCGTTTAGAGGACGTTTGTGTGCAGTGTGAACCGGAGCAAGAAGGCAGAGCCCTTCTGGGAGCCCAATGCACGGCTCGATCCCAAGACCCCGAGATCATGACCCGAGCCGAAGGCAGGCATTTAACCGACTGAGCCACCCAGGCCTCCCCGAGTTGTACACTTTACATGAGTAAATTGTATAGCATATGAATTGTATCCTAAAAAAGCTATTTAAAAAAATTGTTTTTCAGTGAGTTATTTCCCTCCAACTCAAATTTAACTTCTTGCATATTTTCCTCAGAGGCTTCTGTGTTCTTTTTTCTGATTTTATTTTCCTTTTCCTTTTTATTGACATAACGAAGAGGGAGCGTTTAAAAGATTCTGGAAAGTCACATGCTGGAAAGAAAGAGGTGTTGGTTTTGCATGACCGCAGTGTTAAAGATAATCTTTATTTTCCACTCTGTGCCCCCTTTTTTGGATTATGCAGGTTTCCCAAAATGAGCATTTATGAAACACATTGATAGTTTTATTATAAAGGTGGGCGCCTTCTTTGCCCTACTTTTACATTCAAAGATCGCTCAGAAGGTAGATCTGACTTTCCCATGGCCCTTGTTTTGGATCTAACTCCAATTTCCAGATAGAGGTCCTTATTTTTTTTTGGGAAATTTGTTTCTCTTCTGATTTGTCAGTCTGGAATTAAAGGAACAGGTTTCTGAGTGCTTCCCATAGTGAGACCTTCATGGTCCCGGAGTGCGCCATCACATTTCTGAAGGGAGCAGACAAAAGGTTAATCTTTCAGGAAGTACCCTGACCCTGTGATTCGGTAGTTGTCTTCACGTGGGTTTTGGACCCAGTCAAGGCAACTAAGCTCCAGTATTTACTAAAGAGGGTGGGGTCCCCTCTTGGTATTTGCAGGAGACTGATGACAGTAGCCGCAGTGAATCACACATGCCTGTGTCCAGTGGTGCCCGTGTCCTGTTGCCTCTCCCCATTTGGGTGTGGAGTCTGTTCCTCCACCCCAGGAACCTCGGTTGGCCGTGTGATCTGCTCTGATCAGTAGAGGGTCGCTTCCTCAGCAGTAACAGAATGCCAAATCCAGAGCCAAGAGGACTTGTAGCTCTTGCTGTCACCCTGGTGGAACCAGGAGCCCACGCAGTCTAGCCTGAGTTGGACAGAAGTAACCAAGGTGCCCCAGCCTGTAGCTAGCATGTGAGAGTGAGGTCATCCGGGACCTACCTGCCCAGGTAAACTAGGAAAAACCAGGCAAAGACCTACCCCCCCCCCCCCCCCCCCCCCGGCCATGGAAACCATTGCTGCTTTAAGCCCTTAAACTGTTTTGGGATGCTGTGTTTTACAATAGATAGTGGATTCAGTATTTGAGGATCTAAAAGGAGTGGAATTTTGGCTCCTAAGCAAGGAAGGAAACTATAGCAGGTCAGGGCACTGCTAGTTTGAGAGGTAGTGGAGATACCCTTCCATACAAATTTTTATTTGCTTAAGGGAATAAGCAAATAAGCCTTAAGTAACACATAAATTCGTACCAGAAGTGGGGTAAATGTGGACAGTGGGTTCAAGATGGCCACAAAGTCTTTGATACTTCTCCAGAAGAGTATTCTTAGATAGTCTATCACCGAGAGTGTGGCAGGTATGAAGCTACATCAAACCCAGGCATAGCCTTTAAGCCAGTAGACGTTATCTTACCGTCTTGAAGCTCTGAGCTGCCATGTATGTCAGACTCCCCCAGGGCCATCGAGCTACGAAAAACCCAAACTGAGTGAAGACGTCCCAGAGAGGAAGACACCATGTGAAAAGAAAGGGCAAGAAAGGCCCACAAGCATGGAGGCATGCTGAGTAGAGAAGGCCTCTGGAAGGAAATGCCAAGCCTCAGGCACCCTTGTTGACCCTACATAGCTCAGAGACGGACTGACCAGTTGAGGTCTTCCAAAATTCCTGACCCACAAACATGAGCAAAACCAAATGGTTGTTTAAAAACCAATAGCTGTTTTTTTTAAATTGTTGCTTAAAATCAAATGGTTGGAGGCACCTGGCTGGCTCAGCCAGTAGAGCGTGTCACTCTTGATCTTGGGGTCATGAGTTCGAGCCCCACGTTGGGTGGTAGAGTTGACTTAAAAAATAAGTAAAATGTTTTAAAAAGTCAAATGGTTGTTTTAAGCCACTAAGTTTTGGGGTGACTTGTTATGTAACAGTAAGTAAGTGGAGAAAGTAACAGACCCTCAGGAAAAGATGGCAGTGGATCTGGGGGGAAGACCATGATGTTCTATGGGAACAGGGTGGCCAATGGCACCTGTAGCAAAACCTGCACTCCTGGGATAAACTCCATGTGGTCATGATGTATAGCCTTTTTGTATCTGTAGGATTTGATCTGCTAAAATATGACTTAGCATATTTTACATCTAGTTCCTAGAAGATAGGGGTCTCTAGTTTTGTTTTCTTGTAATGTCTTCATATTGTTTTAGTATCATGGTGATGCTGGCCTCATAAATTGAGCTGAGAATATCTCCTCCTTTTCACTTTTCTGGACGACTATGTATAGAAGTGCTGTTATTTCTTCCTTACACATTTTGTGGAATTCACCAACAAACTCATCTGGGTTTGGCATTTTCTTTGGGAGGAAAGTTTCAACTACAATTTCAATTTCTTTAATAAATACAGGGTCATTCAATTTATTTCCTTCAGAATGAGCTTTGGTAGGTTTGTCTTTCAAGTAATCTGATGATCTCTGACTTTTAATCATGGTGTTTAGCCACACTTCCGATGATTGTCAGGCATCTTTCTCTTTGTTTTCTACTTGTCCCATAGGCTTTTTATTCCCTTTTCTGTCTTTTTTCGGCTTCTTTAGTATTAAAGGAATGTTTTTTGTGATTCTACTTGATCTCTTTCATTGGCTAATGAGTTACAACTCTTTGTTTTGTTATGTTAGTGGTTGCTTTAGGGTTTGTAGTATTCATCTTTAATTCATCACAATGTCTTTACAAGTAACATTACACTTCATGTATAGTATGAGAACCTTATAATACTACACTTCCATTTGCCCTTTTCTCTTCTATTTATTCTTTATTCAGTTGTTGTCACATATTTTACCTCGACATATGTTTTAAACTCCACAAATTGTTCTGTCACATAGTCTTAGAGCCAGGATGGTCTGATCCAAAGTCCGTTCTCTTAATCTACATGCTAACAACAAAACAAGAAAGCAGGGGCGCCTGGGTGGCACAGTCAGTTGAGTGTCTGACTTTTGGTTTTGGCTCAGGTCATGATCTCAGGAGGATGAGATCAAGACCTTTGTCAGGCTCTGTGCTCAGCGTGGAGTCTGCTTGAGATTCTCTCTCTCTCTCTCTCTCTCTCTCTGTCTCCTTCTGCCTCTCCCTACATTCACACCTGCTCTCTAAATAAATAAAATCTTAAAAAAAAAACAACAACAAGAAAACAAACAAAAATTCTCTGCTCAAATTAGCCTTTGACAAGCTTCAGGCAGGAAAGTTCATGCTGTGGCGCCTGGGTGACTCATTTGGTTAAGCGTTTGCCTTCAGCTCATGTCACGATCCCAGGGTCCTGGGATCGAGCCCCACGTTGGGCTCCCTGCTCAGCGGGAGCCTGCTTCTCCCTCTTCCTCTGCTCCTCCCCCTGCTCGTGCTCTCTTGCTCTCTTTCTGTCAAGTAAACAAATAAAATCTTAAAGAAACAGGAAAGGTTATGCTGGAAAATGTGAAATGTCTGCCTAAAAGGCAACACAATCAGGAAATTTAACTGCATGTTAGGATAGATTCTTCACGGTTTCAACAATGCATGTTCATTTAAGCCTCAAAAAGTTCTCAAAAAGCTGCTGGGATAAAATTGGTAGATTTGCAGGGTAATGTTACTATAAACTATTTTTTTCATGTAGAAAGTAAAAGCGCCTAATGTAACACACGGCTTTGTGTTCTATAATGAATCATAATTGCTTACACATATGGTGCTTACAGGATGCTGGGCACCATTCTGAGTGCTGTTCGTGTATTAATTTATTTAACCTTACCTCAGTGTTAAGTGGTCCATTTACAACAGGGCAGTGAGGACTGCTATACATGGCAATTCAGAAAATGTTTAACTCAAGAGCGCACTCAATTTTAAGGATGATGTGCATCCTGGTATATAACTTTGCTACGTTAGTTCGATCAAGATTTACCAAAAAGGATTCAGTTTCCATCGCACGTGAACACTAAATTTCTTTCCCTCCTTAAAAAGAAAAACACTTTGTGTTTTATTATTTCAACCAGTTCTCAATCTTACTGTTTCAACTAGTCCCGATAAATTTTAGTTGTTACTTTTCATATCATTTTTATGATATGGCATCAGACCCTCAAACAAATGCCGACAGGAGCAGGGCTGGAATTTGTGGCATACTCCATTGTTTGTATAATCTACACCCCCTAAGAGGTGAATAAATCATACATTCTTGTGTAGCAGGGTAGAAGGAGTTCCCATGAGCTCCAGCAAAGGAACTGTGCGCACATCTGTGGAATGTCAGAGCCCTGGTTCAGGAGGTGAAGACCAACTGAGGTGTAAGGCCCACAGCTGGGGGGCACTGAATCGCAGGGGAGGTGAGACCAGGGAGTGGGCCAGTCCGGCCGTCCCACCCGTGAGGCGGCGCGGACCCTGGGACGTTTCTCCCTCCCCTCATAGGCAGGATGCTGTAAGCTACCGCCCGGGCTCATAGATAATGTCTTAAGGAAGAGAAGGGATGAAGTCTGAACATAAAACCAAAACCAGGAACATTTGGGCCAGCTCAGTTGGGGAGTCGAATATTGAGCAAATACTTACTAAAAATAAGTAAAACATGTAGTACTGTAAGTAGCGATATATGCCAAGGAGACAACATTGAGCAGCCGAGGGTGATGGGAATGGTCGGCTGTGAGAACGGGGTTTCAGGGAAGGCGCCACAGAGAAGGGGACGTTTGAGGAGAACCCGGAGGAGGTGGAGAAGCGTGTCACACAGCCGCTCCGTCAGACTGTTCCAGGAGGCAGGGATACGGGGCCCAGGCTGTTGGGGACTGGGGAAGCCAGCGAGGAAGGAGGGATGGGGAGGTTTGTAGGAGCAGAGGGCCCCTGGAGAGCAGATCACGTGGAATCTGTGGACCCCTGGAGAGACGTTTGCTTTTTCTGCAGATGGGGACTGTTGCAGAGGAAGTTGGTGGCTGTCGTCCTGGCTCTCGTCTTATTGTGCTAATTCAGCTTTGAGTTAGTGGAGGCCCGGACCATGGTAGAGGTCATAAAAGCTGATTTGTTGGAAGCTGTATTCTGAAGATAGAGCCAACATGTCTTCTGATGGATTTGACGTGGCAGAAAATGAGGAGTCAGGGATGACCTAGAAGTCTCTGGCCCGAGTGATGCTTGCAGAGATGGGAAGAACCAGAAGGAGAGGGTGGCCCGGGGAAAAGGGCAGCAGATGTGTTTGGGGCAGCTCACGTTGGATGTGCCCCTGAGAAATTCAAGTGGAAACGCTGAGTGTGTCGTTGGGCCCATGACAGCGGTGTTTAGGGGAGGGACCCAGCTGAGATGCTCAGTCTACAGTGGGCATTTACAGACACAAGACTGCCTGCCATCCCCCAGGGAATGAGGCGTCCCGACATTTAGAAGTTAGGGAGAGGGGAGGAAACAGAAAAGGAGGTGAAAACAGAGTGGCCAGCACGGTTGGAAGGAAACCAGGGGATGTTTAGGAAGCCAACTGAGAAAGGGTTCCCAAAAGGTGAAGGTCAAAGGCTACTGGTAAAGAAGATTAGGACTGATAATTGACTCTGCTGAAATCAGAACCACAGAAACCACGGAAGAGCCTGTCACGGGGAGCCTTTGTGGAGAGGTCGCGGTGAAGTCCTGCTAGAGGTGATTTCCAGGTCCGAGGAAACGGTAGAGTGAGGACATCTGAAAATTCTCTGCCCCATAAAGGCAACGAGAGCTGGCAAAATTCTCGGAGTCAGCTTTCTAAGAACGCTGGAAGCTAACCAGAGGCCCGTAGCAAACCCTAACTGTAGGAAGCACTTCTGCGAGACAAGCAGCCAAGTCTCGGTCAGAGCAGAAAGACACTGGGGTAGAACAGGAGCTCTGTGGAGCCTTCATGGGTCCCTAGTCTGCCGCACGCTCCGCCTTGCAAAGTCTCACCCCCTCGCAGCCTGACAGCCACCAGGGAGGGCACAGAGCCGGGGGGGGGAACTTCTCCAGGCCCCCCCCCCCCAGAGGTGCGCGTCCGGGGTCCCCTGGGAGACCCACGTGCGGGGCTGTCTTTGTGGGGCTGACCCGGAGCTCCTCCGGTGAGAAGAGAGGTGTGTTGAGAACGTGCCGCTGTCACCGTCCGCTCCACAGGTGCACAGGGCTGTGGCAAACGACAGGCCGATGAGAAAGCTTGGGCGGCAGAGCTGGAGAAGGGGCCGGCCACAGGGGCTTGGCAAAGCTCCCAGCTTGCTTTTATTGTCCTGTGACTTCCTTTTCTAGCTGAACACGTCTTCAGGCGTGTCTGTCAGTGCATTCGGCTCTCCCTCACCGTCCCGCACCGCAGTGCAGTGTCCTGAGAGAGTCGCATGGATCGATGTGCGTGTGCCCCCACTACCGTTGTTAATATGGCACACGTGCTCTACGTTTACAAGCTCATGTGCCCCGTAGGGGTGCGGCCACTTAGACGTTCCCCTGGTGGTCGGCACTGAGGTGATTTCTAATGCTTTCGCTGTGGGAACTAAGAACGTGTAGTATCGTCCGCTCTGTGAAGGTGGCTCCCAGTAGCGCACGCCTCCGTTCCCGTGTCCTCACGTGGTCCCCTCCTGCCCGGGGTCTGGGCTGACACTCTGACTGGAACCAACACAACCCGGGCGGGGGGCTCAGCCTGACCGAGGCCGGCCGCCTCCGTCTCTGTGGCCTGCAGAGCTGGCCGCCATGTGGGAAGCCCAAAGCCCTTCTGAAGAGCGAGGCCACGGGCCGCGGCCACGGGGAAGCACCTGGCCCACACCTTGCCCGGAGCTGGAGGCCCCCGGGAGGAGCACCGAGGGGCCAGACGTGAGCGGGAAGAAGGCACATTGGGTGTTTTTACCTAGTGGAGCCTCCGAGTTCCACGGCCCGGGGGGAAACGACGCCGCTGAGCCCGGTCAGCCCACGGGAGCCCGAGGGGTGGCGTGGTTTGCGGTGTTACACGACAGCGTGTGGCCGCCGGGAAGTAAGGCTCCGTGGTAATCGGTACGAGCCCCTCCGCATCTCTCTGTACACGGAGAACCGAGGGGCTACATTTCAGTAAACCAGTAAACGCTGCTGAGTTAGCTCCTCCCCAGAATGACCGAGCACAGCTCGGCCCCCCCATGCACAAGGACTGGGGGTCCCCTTGTCCTTTAGAGCGCTTGCCGGAGCAAAAATGGGATTTCATTTCATCTTGCATTTCCCTGATTACTAGCCAAGTATTTGCTTTTCTGTGTTTACTGGCCTTTTGGGTTGACTTTCCTGTTGGTTGGCTGTGGGAAGAGAGACCAACAGGATGTTTTCTGGGGTTTGGGGTGCTTCCCTCCCGGTTTCCCTGCTGGGGCTGCTTTCTGCCGCAAGCCCCCAGCGTATCCCCGTACTGCTGGCCTCGGTTTGCAGCTCCCTGCCGCCGACAGACAGCCGCGAGGTACTTACCGCCCCCGCCCGGCATGTCTACACCGGCTCCGTGTCATAGACTCAGGCTGACATCCCCGATGCCCCCCGAAGTCTCAGTGGAAGAGGAGAACCGCTGCGTGCAGACCGCGCCCCCTCATCCCGGGATGACGACAGCACAGACATCATCCACATCATCCTGCTACTGGTCTTCTGGCCCCAACGCCCCCTCTACTGACGTTTGAGGACTGAGACCCACCTCAACTTCTCAGGAAGCAGGCTGGCCTCATGCATGTCTCTGCAAGATCTGTGAGCCCTGTGGGAGGGGCTGCAGAGCCTAGAAGGCCCATCTGGCACCCGCCCACCGGCCTTCTCCCCGACAGCTGGAAGGTCAGGTCTTTCCCGGAAGCTCTGGCTCTCGCTCAGATGCGAGTCCTCAGGGTGAATCCAGTCATGGGATGCATGGGAGGCCCCCCACCCCCAGAGCAGGAGCGTCCACGTGGATACGGCGGTCACGGGGCCTGCACTCGCTCCCTCCTGGGGGCAAAGGCACTGAGGTCTTCCCGTCGCACAAGGATTCGTTCCAGGCCTGTCTCGCATCTTCTGGCCATTCCTTGGCTTGTGGCAGCATCCCTACCATCTTCCCTGGGTGTCTTCCCTCTGTACCTGTTGGTCTCTGTGCCTCTTTGGAAGGATCCAGTCATGGTGGATTAGGGCCCCTGATGACCTCATCTTAGTATATATGATCTGAAAAGACCCTGTTTCCAAATAAGGCCACATTCACACAGGTACTGTGGGTTAGAACTTCCACATTTTGGGGGGGCACAAGGCAACCCATGAAGTACATCAAAACCAGCTCACTGTAGGTCTCAGGCTCCCAGAGGTTTGAGCTCATGGAACCAGGACAATCCTCTGTGTATTTGAGAGATGGTGTTACAGAGGAGAGGAGCTGGATATCTAAGCACCAGCCCGTAAGGATGTGGCTGTTGATCCGCGGGGGATAGTGAGTCTACATTTGCTTTTAAGCCTGAGAAATAAATTATTTTTAAAGAGGATTTTGGAGGGTGTTCTCGGCATGAAACCTTGTTGAACAAAAACCTTTGTAATATTAGTAACTCTCATCCAATCGTCCTTTTGTAGTAACCATGGTGATATAAATACATGTTGGTTTTATTGACTTTCCATTTCGAAAAAGAAGGAACTATTATTTTTAACTGCCCCATCAGGGAAAATATTCTGACCATATGTGTGGTATAATGGGAAATTTATATTTGGTCTTTGTCCCAGGTTTCTGGCACAGAGCTCCTAATCCCTTGGAATCTCTTGAGTGATGAGTATCTTTTGTTTTTCATAGGGAGCCCCTCTCAACCACACCTGAGTTCATGCTAATGAGGTGACTGTGGGAGGGCTCCTGACCAGCTTCGGACGGGGGCTGGTCACCAGAAAGACCAAGCCATGGGTAGGGGGGACGGGAGAGGGGCCAGAGACGGATCACCAGTGGCCCATGACTTAATCAATTGTGCCTTTGTAATGAAACCTCCATAAAGACCCTAAATGAAGGGGTCCAGAGAGCTTCCAAGTTGGTGAGCACATAGAGGAGCTAGGGGGTGGGTGCACCCACCCCCTACCTTGCCCCACGCCTCTCTTCCAGTTGGCTGTCCCAGAGCTGTACCCTTTATAGTAAACCGGAAGTGGTCAGTAAAGTACTTTTCCTGAGTTCTGAGAACAGTTCTAGCAAGTTCTCAGAACTGAGGAGCCAAGTGGGACAGAGGTGTGGCTACCCAGGGCACCAGGACCTGAGACGGGCATCTGACGTGAGGCCTGGTGGTGGGACCGAGCCTGTAACCTGTGGGGTCTGCTGCTAACTGTGTGTGGTCAGTGTCAGAATAGAGTTACGTTGAGGGACCCCCAGTTGCTCTTTGGAAAACTGGTGTCGGAAAACACGCCATGTACTTCCTGTCAGGAGAGGAAAACACCTCTCACCGAAAACCTCTAGGGAGATGAGAGCTTCAGCTGGTGGCAGACCCCCTCAGGATGCCCACCTGCCACCTGGGAGTCATCTTTGTTCAAAATGCTGACCCACAGGAAAGGTATTTCCTGTCAGGGTCTTTCTGCTGCCCCCATTTCCTGACATAAAGATTGGAAATTTAGGATAAAGTTCCTTTGTTATCACAATCGTGCTCAAGCTGTGTGAGCTTTGGAAGTTTGCAGTTCTTGGTGAAAACTGGGATGCTGGTTTCATCAGCTCCGAGTCTGAATTTTGGGGAACAAGAAAGCATGTTTAAACTGTACGTAGACATACATGGTTTGAGATAAAATTTATTTCACAAAACCACCGTACTTTTGGGTGGATGTGTAATTTTAGGATAAGTCTATAAAGAATTCACTCAGTCGTGTAAGCATGAAAGGGAGAACCTGCCAGCACCATGTTGTAGAGCTCTACTCCACGCTAGAGAAAGGCGGTGGGCCGGTAAACGGAAGAAGGTATGGTATTTGTCCTAAATCAGTGCTGAGCACAGCATTTCCTGCTCTTCTCCCTGCTTCCCTGCCGTACTCGCCGCTACCGCCTCTCGCCTCTCGAGCGCTGGTGGGCTCACAGTAGCTGTCAGGGCAGCGGCAGATCGGTAGGGAGAACAGACCTAGGTCAAGTACGTCTGCAACACTGGGCATGATTATACCCATGAGGCCTGCCTCCAGGTGGGGTCCCAGACACACTGTCTACGTGCAGCCTTGACCCGTCGTGGGGTGATGGTGATCAAGGAGGGGTCCCTGAGAATGAGGTTGGGCATTTGTGGGGGGCAGATCCTTATGTAAGGTACAGGTGTCAGACTTTGACTCAGAGTGCTGGCAGGCCGTTGGGGAGCAACGGAGTTCCACCTGGGTTTGAAAGAGCTTTCTGGGGCGCCTGGGTGGCTCAGTCAGTTGAGGGTCTGACACCTAATCTCAGCTCAGGTCCTGATCTCAGAGGTGTGAGTTCAAGCCCCTTGTTGGGCTCCATGCTGGGTGTGGACCCTACTTAAGAAAGAAAAAAAATGGGGGCGCCTGGGTGGCTCAGTCGGTTAAGCGTCTGCCTTCGGCTCAGGTCGTGATCCCAGGGTCCTGGGGTCGAGCCCCGCGTCGGGCTCCCTGCTCCGCGGGAAGCCTGCTGCTCCCTCTCCCACTCCCCCTGCTGGTGTTCCCTCTCTCGCTGTGTCTCTCTCTGTCAAATAAATAAATAAAATCTTAAAAAAAAAAAAAAAGGAAAGAAAGAAAGGATCTTTTATGTAGGCGTGGGGAGCCCGTTGGAGCTGGGTGTTGGAGGAAGTGGGGGCTGGGACAGAGGCTCTTAACTAGGCCAGAGATGATCTTTTCTTGAGTTAGGGTGAGGGCCCTGGGGACAAAGGACAGTAGGCAGAAGCCTCCAGGCAGTAAAACCAGCAGGACATGGCCGGGGGTGGACGGGAGAGATGAGGAGCCAACGGTGGGGCCTCCGTGTGTGTCTCAGGGAGCGTGGATGGCATTACCGCTGCGTGAGGGAGGGAGTTCGGGAAAAAGATTAGGTTTCAGGCCAGGTTCAGGGTGGCGGGGCGTGTGAATCAGGAGTTCAAGTTTGGATGGTTTGAGTCTGAGGTGCCACTGGGACAGACAAGTGGAGATGCCAAAGAGACGGTTGAAAACACAGGTCTTGGAGAGGAGGGGAACGGCTCGGGTGGGAGATATAAACACCCGCGCTGGCAGGCAGAGGGTGGCAGCTGAAGCCACGGGCTTGGAAAAGATGGCAGAGCGAAGAGACCATGCCCAGCCTCAAGGCCAAGGAGAGAACAAGGAGGAACACCTAGAGAGGCAGCGGTGGGGGCCCAGGGTCGTTGGTGTCATGAGGCTGAGCAGAAACCTGAACTTCCAGGCAGCAACCGTCTAGGATAACATGCTGCGGAGAGGCCGAGATAGAGAGAAACAAAGAGGTCCTCGACCTTGGCCACGCTGTTTGTGTGCTTCCAGGGGGGACCGGAGCTGGACCGGCCGAGAGGGTGGAGCCATGGGGCCATCTCGTTTGGGCTTGGACTTCGGCATCGCTTGCTGCTGGGAGAGCAGAAGGGTACAATTCAGGGGAGGATTTTCCCCGTTGAAATAGGAACGAATATGTGAGGATCGCCCCTGCACTGGTTTGCATGTGTTCCCCACAAGAGTGCAGTGGGCAGGGGCAGTGGGTGGTGGCCGCCCACCTTTCCCATCAGTGCAGTGATGTGTGCTACGCTCTGCTACTCCCGATCCCTCCTCATTTTTTTGGTCTGATCCAGCATCACTGATACTCAAAAAGCACTACTCGTAAAAGGAAAAATTTCCTTAATATGAGAAAGTGCTTTTTATGAAAAGACACTGTTAAAAAAAACACCAAAAGACAAACTGGAGGCTGGGAGAACACGTCATCTGAATCTTTATCTGGCCTGAAATAAGCTTCTATCGAGAACATATAAAGAACTCGTAAAACTCAAAAATAAGAAGATATATAACCCAGTGAGAAGATGAACAAACGATTTAAACAGACATTTCACACAAGAAGGCATACAAATGGCCAATGGGCTGTTCGTCAGATACCTCAGGACCCCGCCGCCTTCACACGAGCCCGTCACTGCACCTGAATGGTTTCCTGCAGATACCTGCATGGCTCCCCGCATGGTCTTCCGGGGGGGCCCACCACGCTCATCTCCTCTCCCTCTTGCCTGCTGCCTATTCTGAGACCAGCATGGCCATGCTCTATCCAGGTGGGGGCGGCAGTCAGCCTCCGGGTGTACACACCCCCATGCAGCCTCCTCCTACCACAAAGAGGCCCATGAAGGCAACAGGCTACTGTGGAAGTCACCGTGTGTGACTTCCAAAGCTCAGTTAAAAAAGACACTGCAGCTGCCCCCCGGCTGTCACGGTGGGGTCAGTCAGCTGCCGTACTGGGAGGATGCTCAGGGAGCCCTGTAGACAGATCCGTGTGGGAGGAAGGGAGGCCTGCCACCCTCACCCAGCACTCACTTGCCAGGCATGTGAGCAAGCGGCCCTGCGAAGACCCTTTGGCCTCCGTCAGCCTTCAGGTGAGGCAGCACCGGCTGACCCTGAGCCAGACTGAGCTAAGCCTCTCCTGAGTTCTCGACCCACAGAAACTAGTGGAATAGTAAATGTTTACTGGTTTACGCGGTTAGGTTTGGTGGTGATGTGTCCTGCAGGAATCATTAAGCATAGTCCAGGCTGGAGGGGACAAGCAGCCTCCGTCTGACTTGGGATCCAAGCCACATTCTGCTACTTAGAAAGCACATTATTTCAACTGTCCCCATTCATGAGGATAAGTTTACTGCATTTGTTCCTGTAGGTTCTGAACCTGTAGAAAGGGAAGGAAGGAGGGAGTGAAGGGGGAAGATAGGCAGAAGCCGGCCAGAGTTAGAGGTAGGGGAACTGTGGAGAAAGAAATGCTGAAAAGATAATTTTTATAAACCTTTAAGGAATCACGTGTGATACAATCCACATTTCTGACCACACCCAAGGAACTGTTGGCAAAAATATATGTTGCTGTTTAAACTCTCAGGTCAGGTTTGCGGGGAATCCAGTCATGTGAAAATTGCACACAGATGAGGGGCTGTAGCATGATTAGGTCATTTCCCCAAAGTTCACACCGAAAGTAAGTGGCGGAGCTCTGGACCGAATAGTCCTGGAACTACAAGGTCAAGTCTCTGCAGCAGAAAGCGAAAGGGAGCACAGATCCAGCGACAGGATGGAGCTCTGCAGAGGGACCCTCCTCGGCCCTCCCTCTCTGCTTTCCACCAGATCCAGAATGGAGGAGTCTGGAACCAAGTGCCTCAAGACCAACTCTTAAAGCCTTACTTACTCTGGAAGCATCCTTGAGGGCCGCCAGGGGAAGGAAAGCGAGGAAAAAACCAAAGATAAAGACCTGGCGGTCCTCAAACAGTTCAGACCACCGTCTGCGCTCAGGCCTCCACCATTGGATAACTATTTTATCATCTTCTCCCTTTCTCCCTGGATTTCTGGCCACCCCCTGGCCAGCCACTGCACGGTCCTTACAGTGTGCATTAGGAAAGAGAAGTGCGTGGGATGTTGCTGCAAACAGATTCGCCAGAGACGTGCGGGCCTAAATCATTTTAACAGCGGTAATGCTCGGGGGCTGGCTCAGCCATGTTGTCAGCAGACACAGCTAGAGAACTTTTATTTCCTGCCATGTGTGAGGCAGTGGAGGGGCAATCCGGGGGTAGGGTGGGGAAGGGGGGCAAGCTGAGCTGCCTCCGGGTCTGGCACCCAAGGCCAGGGCTCTCCCTAATTCACCCCAACTAGCAGGAAATGGGGCTTGAGCAAAAACGCCAAACAAACTGCTTGATAATCAGTTAAAAGATAAATCTCAGAAAACAAACAACGGAGGGGGGGGGGGCGTTTCCAAATCCTCTCTCCAAGAGAGCAAAAACAAAGAAAATTCCTAAGTTACAAACAGGAGGGTCAGGCTTTCCAATTCCAGACCTTGGCATGTGTTAAGCAAAACCAAGAATAAGCAAGAAAATATGCTATTTGAATTGCATTCAAAACGTCTTTTACAAGTGAAGCAAATTACTTCTGCATGTTCTGGGGCTCTGCAGAGAACAAATAGTGTTCTGCCTTTAATGGGTAAAATTACACAATTTGCTTTTAACAGTAAACCAAAAGCCACGGTGGCTTCAGATAGCATCGCGCTCCCTCTACGCCGCTCTAGTCCCGGCGGTTTCTGGGCATTTTGGAAGGACCTGGTCGTCCCCACCGCGCAGCGTGGCGAGGAGAGCCTGAGAGGGCACACGGCGGGGACGCGGCCTGGCCTGTTTCTTTCCTTGACCGTTTCGCTTCTCCATGCCCTCGCTTCTCTTCCTCCTGCACCGCCGGTTTCTGGGACCGAGTAGCTGTCTGATTTGGCCCTGTGGGCCTGGCGAGGGAGCAGTGTGGTCCTGAGTTACTGATTTGTGACCAGGCGCCCGGGGGTCCCGCCCCCTGAACGTGGATGCCAACTGCCCAGCGCGCCCCTGTGGCGCGGGCAGCCGCGGCGAGGTCCGGCGGGACGCCCCCACGGCGCACCTCTGCGTCTAAGCGTGCCGGGGGCGCGCGCGGGAGGCCCGTCCGGGGCTGGCGCGGCGGCCCCTGGTCCCGGCCCCTCGCCTCCCGCGCGCCCCGCCCGCGGCAGGCGCGTCCCTCCGGCAGGGGGCGCCGGCGCCGGCCTTGCTCTGCCCATCGGGGCGGGCGAGCCGGGGACCCTGCCTCCTGCGCGCCCGCGGTCCGCCCCCAGCGCTCATCCCCGCGGCCGGCGGGACGCCCAGCCCGCGCCCCGGAGCCTCGCAGCCAGCCCGCGCCGCGCCCGGAGCCTCGCGGCGCGTCCGGGCCGCCACAGGAGGAAGACCAGGAGTTCTTCGAAAGGGACCAACTTGCGCAGAGCCCGGGAAAAAGGGCAGCGGACGCGCGGCCGACAGGGGTGGTGGCGCCCGGCCCCGCCGGCCCCCGCGCCCCGGCCCCCACGGCCCACGGCATGGCCCGGGGCTCGGCGCTGCCCCTGATGTGCGCCCGGACCGTCTGGGTGGCCGCCGCGCTCCTGCTCTGCGTGCTCCGGACCACAGGTAGGACCCGCCGCCCCGCGCCCTCCCCTGCGCGTCGTCTTCGTGCACGGGCAGGGGCTCGCGCTCTCGGGTCTGCGCCTCCGCGGCTGTGCCCCCGGCCTCTCTCCGGATCAGGGGGCGCCGCGCAGGTCCCCTCCCCGCCGGGCCCGCCTCGGCCCCGCGCACCGCCGCCCGGGGCTGCTTCCAATGAGGCGCGCTCTGGGGACGGCTAAGTGTTTCCAGAGGCCCGGCGAGCGGCGCCGGCGCCCACGGGGAAGCCCCCGGCCAGGAGTCTGCGAGGGTCGTGAGTGTGAAGGTGGCCCGGTCCCGGGTCCGCAGATGTGTCTTTAGTTCTCAGGATTTTGACTCGGTCCTTGCCCTCCCAGGTTCCCCCTGTAGGGCTCACGGCCCCCGCGCCCCCCTCTCCGCCGGAGCCCCCCACCCAGGGCCGGCGCCGCAGTCGGGCGGGGCCCGGGGGATGGGGTTCCCGCCCCCCGCCTCTAGATCGAAAGGGACTTTGGCTTCCCTTTTGTTGGCCCCTCTGCCCCCACCCCCCCTGCACTCCCGGGAGGTGGCCGAGTGGCGTTTCCTGCCTGGGGTCGAGGGGTCGCGGGGCGACCTTTCGGCTGCTGGGGCGGCACCCCGAGACCCAGGACCCGGGACGAGGCACGCGGCCGGAGGGTCGGGCCCGGGTTCCTGGTGGCATTTTCCTGGAGGGGCACACGTTGCCCCCGGGGTCATCGCGCGGGTTTGTCTGCGTGGGCCCCGGGGCATGCAGGAACAGCCTCGAGGTGCGGAGAGAGCCTGGGGCCCCAGTCTAGGGAGCCGGAGGAGGCGGCGCTCGCCCACGCCGTCCGGACCCCCGAGCACCTCCGGCCCGCGCACCGCGGCCGAATTCCGGGCACCCTGCCGGGGTGGGGGAGGGCGGCGGTGCCTCCAGGCCGGGACGTCGGGAGGCTGAGGAGGTTCGCCTCCAGTCCCAGAAATGTGTGAGCTGTCCCCTTACACTTAAGAGGGATTCAGTGTTGCCCGCCTCTCGCATAGTGCACCACCCGCCATGTATTCCTGCAGGCAGGTGAGAGTCAGGGGACCGTCGCAGAAGGGGGCTCACTCTTCCCGCGTCTTGCTGGCAGCTGCGCGCTCCAGGGACCTGTCTACACAATCAGGAATGCTGGGCAGCCTTTCTGGGGAGTCGTCTGGGTTTAAGCAGATGCTGATTATGTCAGACATTTCTGGTTACTTGGTTTGGGAAGGGGGCTTGCGTAAGTCTGTCGCTGTCCCTTAAAGCATAAAGCGTTCAGGGTGCATCCACGGTGCAGTGGTAACTAGCCTATTCGAAGTCAGCCTGGGGGATTCTCGCCAACATCCCTGCGGATTTCTGCACCCCTCCTCCCTGCAAGAATCCCTATCCCCTTTAGAACGAGGGAGCGGGGGGGGGGGGGGATCCGCTCGCTGCGCTGTGGGAGGGGGGCGGAAGCGGCTTAACTCGGCGCCCGGACGCGCGGTGGCGCAGCGCTGGCGCGGTGGCCGCCCGGGGCTGGGTTGTCCCGCACCACGCTCTCTGCCTGGCCGACCTGCGGCTGCGGTGGTTTGCGTTGCGCGTGCGGAGGGTGGGGTGCTGTGCGGCGCGGAGGGGTGAGAGCTGCGCGCTGCGAGAAAGACCACTCTTCTGTTGCTCCTGTCAACGTTGGAACAAGCTCGGGAAAGTAGCTCGCGTTTCGGGCGGAGTAGTTTAAACATTGCTGTCCTTCCCAGTCGAGTTTCAGAAATCTCTGAGGAACAAAGCAATCCTGGGCCATTCTCCTTAACTCTTGAACCCTGAGCGGAGGTAACTTTCTTTTTCCAGTAAAATAATCATATCCAGTTGGGGAGGGAGTAGGAAAGGTGTTCATCGTCCTCTTCTGGAATGCTCGGTTAGCTGAAAATTCAAATTTGTTCATGTTCAAAATATGAATACAATTTTATGATGACAGGAGATTTGGGTACTTGGCATCTTTTCTGCTGTGAAGAGGCCTCCTTGTAACCTGAGTGTATTTTATACACAAAAGATGTTACTATGTAAAGACATGGAAAGGGTATTGTAGAAGGATTTATAAGTTCTTATTGTACATTTTTATGGACGGCTCTGTTCCCTAAGGAGACAAGCACCTGATGGGCTGTGTGCCCCGCCTAGGTAGGATGGGCTGGGAGTGGCCGTTTTGGGGGTTCTCCCTCTCCCCATTTTGACAGTGCAGCAGCTTTGACTTCTGGCCCAGATTCTTGGACCGATGGTTATAATAAATAATGCTCGCAGTCCATTTGGAAGCAAGCAAACGAAAACGTCTTTGGTAAGAAGACTTTGGAAAAAAGAAAAGTTTTCATGTATATAGTAAGACAACATGTTTTTTTGATTACGGCTGTGCACGGAGCAAAGAAGCAAACATTTGAAATGTTGCAGTATTTAACAGCGAGAGCACGTTTAACCCTGGTGTCTGCTCCTTACTGGATGCCATCCCGAGACCCGAACACTGCTGGCCCTGCAGGGCACCCACAGTGAGCTGCTGGGCTGAGTGCTCACAAAAACAGCGCTGGGTGCCCACAGGGCTCTAGGCAGTGAGGCCCAGCTCTCAATTAGCAAAGCAAGTCACCGTTGGAAAAACGACCAGAATTTTGCTTAATGTTTCGTGTGCAAAAAAACAACATGGGTTTTAGAATGGGCTTCCTGGGGTAGATTTTGGGGACAGTGATCTGCAGAGGGACCAGGCAATGGGAATGGCATTTCCATTTCCTATAATGGAAAGCTTTTTCCTATCGTTCGGTCAAAGTACAGCCTCATTTGGTATTTCTGTGTCACCCTTGACTGTGAAATACTTGTTCGCCATGAATAGTCAGTTAGCCTTGGTTCAACCTCTGAGACATTTAAGGCTGGCAGGACCTGGTTTAACAGGGATCTTTCCTCTGGAATCTTCCCTCCCCACCCCCATCAGTGGGATAGAAATGTCCTGCAGCCACAGCTCCTCAGACAGGTAGGGAGGATGAATCCTCTAAAGGGGGATTTCTGAAGCCAGGTTTCAGAAGGGGCTGGAGAAGGGGCGCTCCTTTAAAATGCATTCCACCACAGGGAGGCCAGGATGTGGAAAGTTATTATCATTGAAATGGGACCTGGGTGTGAAGGGCTTGGCCTCCCTGATCTGCAGAACCCTGGCCAGCCTGATGAAACACAGGAAATTTGTGTACTCTCTCTTTCCCCTGGGGGAGCTCTAATTATATCATTCCAAGTTGCAGTCAAGGAAGAGGCAGTGGGCTGCTAAGTGTTATCCCCACCCAAGGTTTATGACCACCTTCTCAAACGTTCGCTGACGTCAGACGCCTTTTGGTGTTTATTTGGTCCATTCTCTGGGAACTGACACGTCGGCATCCCCTGCCGCAGCGTGGAGAAGGGCAGGGTAGCGAAGCTTTGGGTTTGCCCTGCTGTGCCCCACGGGGGGCTCCTGAAGGGCTCTTACCCCATCCCGGTGGAGAAGGTTGTCATTAAGATCCTTCCTTCTTTGGGGACCCTGTGGTGACTGCCAGGTGACCTGCAGGAACACCATGCATGAAAGTTTTCAGAGCAGAGGGGGCTTTGCTTTGCAGAGAGAGGAAGCATTGCCCGCGAGGTCTGGATTTGGCGTGGCCGATAGCAACTTCATGAGAGGACAGTTGGGGTTAAAAGCACTGATGTTGGAAACAGAAATGGTAGGAGTCTGATGAGTAGTGAGGGCTTCCTGAGTTTTGAAGTAAAAATCGGGGCAACAAGAGGTGCTCCATTAATTATGGCTGCAACTGGCGTGGGTTGGTACCAGCCTCTCTCTGGTAGGTATTTATTTGGTGATGTCAAGGAGCTTGGAAATAAGGGCAGGACAGCTCTGCTCACACGTGCAACTGTCAGAGAACGTACCGGGAGTGTGATCTATTTAAAATCATAGTAATGGAGGAGCCAAGGAATTGTTGAGCAAAGCTTTTCAAAAATAAGGAATCGTGCTGGTGTGGTTTGCACCATTTTTGGGGATTTCTGTTCTGTTTTTTTGTTTTTTTGTTTGTTTGTTTTGTTGTGTGTGTGTTTTTAAGTTCTATCTCAGAAAGTACCCCCCCAAAATATCAAAAGCCAAAGGGAAGAAAGTAGTTACAGAAAAATTTGGCCTAATTAGACTAAGTGGCTTGTCTTCTAGAAAGTCTCACGTTCCAGTGGGAAGTGGTGTGTGTGTGTCTTTAATTGTCTTTGGAATGAGCTCCAGTAGGCTGTCACTTGTGAGATGTTATCTGGGGAGAATGTGGCTGCTTCTTCAAGTCCTCTGGGAGTGGGGGAGGGTTTGCCCCAAATCCCCCAAGTTCCCAGCCCAGTGATTTCCCCCAGCCCGGTGCCCCGCTGGGGGGCTAGTTAATCCAGCATTCACTGAAAAGACAGAAATCCCCCTTGCAGACCTGAGCCCGGGAGGACAGTCGCTGCCGGGCACATATAGCTCTTCAGGTTAAAATGAATTAAACTGAGATGAAAGATTCACTTCCTTCGCTGCACTGGCTGAATTTCACAGGTCCACGCACACAGAGGACATTCCCATCACTGCGGGGAGCTCTGTCGCCTGCCCCCCCCCCGCCCCCGCCCCAGGGGCTGTTCCTCTCCTCTGTCCGGGCAAGGAGGGGCTCCACTTGGTTTGCTTTGTTTGTTGCCTGTGGGAGGTGGGAAGGCAGAACCCAGCTGGATGGACTCTAACGTGTGGACCCAGAGGGCCCTGCCCCAGAGGCGCCCAGCACGGAGCCTACAGCGCCCCGCATGGGGCTACACAGAATTACGTGAACACGTGTGTGCACCACGCCTGTGTGTGGGTACGTGTGTTTGGGAGGGGCGACACGGCAACTCCATGAGGAGCACATAAAATGGTCTTTGTGACGACTGTTGACTTGAGTTAGGCCAAGTCTGCGATCTCAAAACCTGACGCCTGGAAGACTCGAAAGAAACGCGTGTCCTGGAGGAACGTGTACCCTGCAGGTTCCAAGCATGTGCACGGGGGAAGGACCGAGGACACCTTGCCCCTTGCCTGTTAGCCCCCACGTGATATCAGGCACCCTGGGGCGTGCAGATGCAGGGTCCCCCCGGGAGACCCACTTCTGGGCGGGGGGCAAGGGAAGTGACATGTGAGGATGCGCTCAGGGACAAACTCACCCCGACGGTGATGCGGGCCGCCTGGTGGAGAGCTCCCTTACCCCAGACCCCAGCCCCGGCCCCCAGGGCAGCCAGCTGCTCACAGCGGGAAGGAGCAGGAGGAAGTGAAAGCACTGTATCCTCCCTGGGGCAGGAGGAGTCCCAGGAGTCAGGTCACCGGGGCGTTGGGGATGTGAGGACGTGAGGGGGTGGGTGGGCTAAGGGATGGTGTGCTGCAGCCGTCTTTTAGGGGATAATTTGGCAGCAGCGGGTGGGCTTGAGAGGGTCATGTGTTTGCACCCAAGGAAGGAGGTGCGTGAAAAATCTAGGGGCTTGGTGTGGGACTCATTGGGGGAATTGCCAGGAAAGGTACTGGATAAGGAGCTTCCTGGGGCGGGGGGTGGGGGGGCGGGCCTGGGCAGAGGAAAGGTCCATTCATCCCTTCGGGGTCTGGAGGAGGGTCGCACTCAACGTTTTGGCTCCTGGCAGGCAACAACATTGGATAGGAGAATGCGTAAGGTTTGGGGTACAATGAGGAATTTGGTGTGGAGCTAGAAGCTCCCTCTAGAAGTGAGCAGCCCGCAAATGGATGGCAGGAGGGCCGTGGGAAGGGAGGGAGGGGCTGCAGGTGGGCAAAAGCTTTCAGGCACAGCCCCTGGGTCACACTCCGTGGAGAGTCTACCTCATAGCCCTCCAATAGGATGTTATTTTGTGTTTTCTTATAGAACACTCTCCTATAGAACATTTGGAAATAACATTTGGAAACTGGGAATTTTCTTCCCGAAAGTGAAGTAAGCCCCCGGTCACCATATCGTAGTCTTTGTATAACATCGGACATGTTTCCAGAGCGGTTTGAAATAGTGAAAAATCGAGGACCCCGATGAGTCTACAGGAGGAGACGTGACAAGGGGGTGCTCTGCCTAATGAGTGTGAGAGCTGGATGCAGTGCACAAATTGGGGGCCTCGCTGATTGTGCATCTGCTTAGTTTTCAAAACAAACAAGGAAAGGAGAGATCAGAAAGTGATATGGATTACCTCAGATCTTTTATTTATTTTGTTTTTATTTTATTTTATTTTTTGAAAGATTTTATTTATTTGACAGAGAGAGGGAGTATGCACAAGCAGGGGGAGTGGGAGAGGGAGAAGCTGACTCCCCGCTGAGCAGGGAGCCCGACGCGGGGCTCAGTCCCAGGACCCTGGGATCATGACCTGAGCCGAAGGCAGACGCTTCACTGACTGAGCCACCCAGGCGCCCCCTCACTTCCTGATTTTAAAACATATGACAAAGCTACAGTATCCATGACAATAGCATACGGACAGACACACAGACCAACGGAGTAGACCAGAGAGCCCAGGAATAAGCCCTACATACATGGCAAATGACAGGGGTGCCAAGATCATTTGATGAAAAAGGAACGGTCTTTTCAACAAAGGGCGCTGGGAAAACTGGATTTCTCTGTTCAGAGGAATGAAGTTGGACCCTTACCTCATATCATACACAAAAATTAACTCAAAATGGCCAGGCACCTAAACATAAGAGCTAAAACTATAAAACTCTTAGAAGAAAACATAGGTAAACTTTGCGAATTCCGGTGTCATGACTTAGCATGATATTGGACTTAGCAATGATTTTTTTTTCCGATACGGCACTAAAAGCACAGGTAAAACAAGAAAAAAGTAGACAAACTGGATTCGCTAAAATTGGACGTGCCCCAAAGGACATGATCAACAGAGTGGAAAGGCAATCCACAGAATGGGAGTAAATATGTGTAAATCTGTACAAATCTGTATATACCTGAGAAGGAGTTAATATCCAGAATATATAGAACTCCCACAACTCAACCAAAAAACCCCAAGCAATCTGATTTTTAAAATGAGCAAAGGAGGGCGCCTGGGTGGCTCAGTTGGTTAAGCGACTGCCTTCGGCTCAGGTCATGATCCTGGAGTCCCGGGATCAAGTCCCACATCGGGCTCCCTGCTTAGCTGGGAGTCTGCTTCTCCCTCTGACCCTCCCCCCTCTTGTGCTCTCTCTCTCTCTCTCTCATTCTCTCTCAAATAATAATAAAATAAAATCTTTAAAAAAAAATAAAATGAGCAAAGGATTTGAGTAGACATTTCTCCAAGGAAGATATACAAGAAGCGTGAGATAACACAAATGATACAAAAAGATGCTCAGCGTCAGTAGTCGTTAGAGAAATACAGATCAAAAGCACAATGAGATCCCACCTCACAACCACGATGACAGCTATGATCAATAAAACAGAGTAACAGTGGCAGTTCCCTTGTCACTTCTGCAAAGATGATTTCTAGATAAGGTCCCATTTGAAGTTTTAGGTGGGTATGAATTTTGGGAGATGCTATTTAAACAACTATGTTCCATAAATAGAAGGGATGGGGACGAGAGGCCACTCCCCTATAGCAAAACACCAACTAATAAATGGCCGGTGAGTAGGAAGAATCGCAGGTCGCAATAGTGATCGTGGAGATTGATTTGGGCAAGCGTCATCAATGAATGCTGAATCTAATTGGAAGAGGCCACGTGTGGTGGGGAGCAGGGAATGTTCCTGGCTCAGAGTGTTTCCCCGCAGAGCCCTCCTGTGCAAGGGGACAGTCAGTGACAAGACTGGAGGCCCAGCACGTCACCCTAATGGGTGATCGAGGCTCACGCCACCAGGGCGGGCAGATGGACGTCGTTCTTCTGAGAAGGGTGTCACTTGGGTTGCATTGCAGCTGGGGCTATGCAGCCTGACACAAACCAGCAAGCCCAACACGGGGAGGGGCATTTTATAAAACAGTTGGCTTTTAGTAGAAAACGTCAAGGTCGTGAAGGGCAAAGACATCAAGGAACGGGTCCAGCTTGAAGGAGGCGGTAGGAGGGGGTGACTATGCAGAGTGTGATTTCACACGGGTCTGGGCTACAGCAGAAACGCGCCAACCTGGGCATCGGTGGAATGTTTGATAAAATGCGGACGTGAGGGTGAATTCTTCAGAAGTGCTGTCAAAGTCAAGGTTCCTGAGTTTGTGAGTTGTAGGGGGCCTGTGGAAGAGAATGTCCCGACTCTTGGGAAGTTCATACTGTGCGTTACTGGGTAAAGGGCACGATGTCTACAGTCTACTCTCTGAGGCTTGGAGTGAGAGCACCGTGTGTGTGGAGACGGAATGATGGACACGGGTGAAACGTGAAAAATTCGTGGGTCTGGTCTAGAGGATGGGGCGGGGGGAGATTCCTGCATGAATCTTGCAACTTTTCTGCAAATTTGAAATGATTTACAAATAGAGGACTGAACAGGGATACACACGTGTGACCGTAGCCAGTATCCCTGAGAAGAAAGACACAAACGGTTGTATTTTATCGGAAATGGTGTCAGACCTCACACGGGGCTGGGGGAGGGCCGGGACTCCCGTGTGTTTGACACCAGTTTCTTCGACTAGACTGAAAATTGCCCAAGTCCTAGTCTCGTTTCTGGATCGCCGGGACCTCTAACATGTTTTTCCTTAGCTTTTTAATTATAGAACACTTCAGACATACACACAATGAGACTGGTACAGTGAACCCCTCTATATGTTTCATGCAGCCTCAACAGTGACATGTTCTGTTAATTTGGTTTCATTTCCCCTGGTCCTCTTAATGGGACCCAGACAGCCTTCATTTTTTTTACCTGTAAATACTTCTGCATGAATGGTAAAGACTGTTCTCTACATAATCTCAATACTTGCCTGTTATCACAGGCAAGCGTTATCTGAGACCCAGGCCCTGCCCTGTTTTCCCAGCTTGCTGCAAAATGGACTTTGACACTTGGCTTTGTTCGTGGCGGGATGCAGGCAAGGTGTGCCCGTTAACTTTGGTTTTCACCATCAGAGCGGCCTTCGGCCAGACCCGTGGGTCCCGGTGGGGCTGCGCCGCTGAATTCCAGCAGGTGCAGGGGCGGTGGGCACTCTGTGGGGAAGGACCCCACCGGGTGCTGGTGCAGAGCTGTGTGTGGGCCCCGGGAAGGCCCCATCGAGCTGGGCTGATCCTTCGTTCCCGGCCCCTGTTGGCCAGGTGCTCCTCAGCACCTCCAGGAGAGATGCCCTGCGGCACCCTGCCTGGAGCAGACCCTTCTTCGCCATTCCCGCGGGCCCGCCTTCATCAGGCAAAGGTTTCGAAGGTGTAGAAAGCCAAGGCGGAGGGAGGTGTGGGAGCTGTTCGGCCCTCCCGGTTTTCCCAGCAACAGCGCATCAGCAGACTCTGTTTGGTGCTTCCTGCTGCGGAGGGTCTGACGTCCACCCTAAAACCCAGCCCGCGGGACGGCGAGAACCCCGTTCACAACCTGTGGGGCAGATGAGGGGGTTTGTATTCAGAATACGTGACTCACAAGGTAGATGAGAAGATCAACGTCCCAGTGAAAACAGGGACATGGTGTACAGCAGGCGGCTTGCAGAGCGGCAAATACAGGAGGCCAGAACCTTAGGGAGAGCGTTTGGCCTTGGTAGGCGGGAACACGGTGCAGATGATCAGACAGGTAACCCCAGTGGTCCTCCGCTGAGCTTTGGCTGGAGTCGGAGCGGGTAAGGAGGACGGTGTCAGCGCTGGCGCGGGGGGCCTGGCGGAGGTGGGGGGGTGTACGTGGCCACTTTGAGGGCCGTTCGCGTTGACCGTTCACATCCAAAGTACACCCATTCTGTGGCTTGCTCTAAGAAAATCCATGTGTGCCGGGGAGGCATGCTGCTCCCTGCTGCCCCGTTTCTAAAGGAGACAAGTTGGAAATATTGACGTGTCTTTTCCCGGGACCCAGATCACGGGCACCATGTCTCCACGGCGCCCGAAATGAAAACGGGGACCCGTGGGTGCCAACAGAGCAGTGATTCCGCGCGAGTTTCTGGGTGGGGCAAACAGCAGGCCGCAGAAGGATTCGTGTTGCAGGTGATTGGTCTACACAATCTCCCCTCTGTCCCCGTAGGTGTGGAGACACCAGCCTCCAGAATCAGGTGTCAAGCCTACACGCCCAGACTGACACCCGCAGTTCCCCCGGGGGAGGACGGGGAAGAACGGAGGAGCCTCGGGATCTTTGGTGCCACTGTGCCTCCCGCACCGGTGACATCTCATCGGGTCCTTTCTTTAAGCCCCCAGGGAAGACGTTGTGTCTGGCATTTAAATAACAGAGTCAGGGCCATTGTCACAGATACTGTCCGCGCCCATCACATTCTTCCCTGCTCTGTCCTGCTCGGGCCAGAGTGGGGGGGGGGGTGCAGGAGAAACGCGGGAAGGCGGGTCTTGAGGAGACCGTGGAAGTTGCTAAGGCTGTCGGGGTGCATCTTGATCTGTGGGGTGCTCATGGATGGGTAAAGATGTGGAAGGTCGAGATGCAGGAGTCCCAGGCCAGCTAGTTCTCTGGGTCTTCAGACTCTCCACGAGGGGTGACTCTTGGCATCACAAGTGTTCGATCCACATCCCGTTCTTAACCTGTTTATCATTTTTAAAGCTGTCCCCAAACCCTCCGCTGGGGCTGAGCGTTCTGGGGCGGCGGGGGCAGCCGGCCCCGCTTATTCCTTGAACCCCCAGAGCTGCGGGGATCCTTGGACCTTGTGTAAATGGCCACAGGAACCAGAGTTTTCTGGATATTTTGAAACTGTAGCGAAAACTGGGGAAATCCGAAAGCATGTTAAGATGGAAACACAATTGGAGCTGTCTTTTCAAAACGAACCATTTGAAATGTTTCTGGCTGTTAGGCTGGAGGGCCGTTGCTCTCACCGAGTGACTTTTCATAAAGAGAATGCCATGCGGTCCCAGGAAGGAATTCCGTCTCCCCCGCAGAAAGGTCCACAGGGGTCCCCACCCCCAGGACCTCAGGATGTATTGTGATTTGGAGAGAGGATTTTTTACAGATGTGATCAAGTGACATTGAGGTCATTACGGTGGGTCCTGATGCAGTATGACTGATGTCCTTACAAAAAGGAGAAACTTGGGCCCAGAGACAGGCACGGCGGAGAGAGGGTCACAGGAAGCCACATGGAGAAGATGCTGCAGCCAGCCATGCGCACCCCTCGATCTCCGAGCCCCAGCCTCTGGCTCTAGGAGATGATAGGCGTCTGTTGATCCAACCGTCCGTGGCCCGGGCTAACTCAGGCACTGCCAACGGACACCCCTTCTATCCATGAGCCTGGGAGCCCCGCGACTGGTTGGGGTTGGGGCGGGGGCCAGCACGGCCTGACGGGGATGAGCCACTTGGCACCAGAGCTCACTGTCCTGCAGAGCTCACTGTCCCCTGCTGCTCCCTGAGATAGCACTGCGGCCAGGCCGCTGTCGGGGGACCGTGGGTCCGCTGCCTGTCTGTGCCCCCCACCTTCCTCCCGCTGCTCGCCTGGCTCTCGGGGGTGGGCTCCCAGAGGTCAGAGGAGAGTGGGGTGCCTGCGCACGCTCCCCTCTGGGGTGAGGCTTCGAGGTGCCAGGCGCCCATCCCGTTGTTTCCCTTGGGGGAACCACGGTAACAGCAAAAACAAAACCCACTGAGAGCAAACATCCTGGGCGCTGGGGCTGTGCCCCTGTCAGTGCATGTGATTTATCTGGGCCTCGGAGCCTTTGAAGCAGGAGGCTCGGACTCCTTGAAGTCTGGCCCCTGCGGGGAAGTGAGGCGAGCGCCAAATGGAGAGGAAGGGGCAAGTGGCCCCGGCTGGCTCGTGGGGTCCCCTGCTTCTCGGGCTCCTGGGGGGGCAGATGAGGGAAGGAGCTCTCGGAGGGACAGGTCCTCCTTCTTCCCTTTTGTGCTGTTCCAAAGCGCAGGGCTGGCCCCGGAGGCAGCGGGGAGTTCCCAGTGGACAGAAAAAGGCGCCGACTTCAAGCTGGCTCGCAGTTTGTCACCGGGGGTCCCTGGCGGCCCCCTCTGTAGCTTTTGTGGGGACCCTGGGCAGGGCGCAGGGGCACACGGCCATAGCTCACCAGCGTGGCACCTGGTGTTGGCTCCTTTGGGTGCTGGAGAGGGGGAGCGCATGGGGCCACATGGGGAGGAGAGTTCTATGCAGGGGTGTCGGCACGCACCTCAGCGGCTGCTGGGCCTTCCCGTCGGACTGCAGGGGGGCATTGGAAGGAGTGGAGGCCACATGAGATGTGTTACCCCAATATGGCCTGGCTGCATCAGGAATGGTCAAGCACAAGATCTCACTGCCAAGAATCAGATGGCTTTTGTTTTTTTTTTTTGGACCTATACTGTTTGCACAATTCAGCATGTCATTGTCATTTTATTTTGGAAGAAGGAAAACCAACCCATTGTTTCTCAAGGCAGAGCTCAGGCACAATTACCCCTAATGAGTGGAGTGTTTCCAGAGTTCAACTGAAATTCACTTACTTTTACTGTTCTTTTGTTTTGCTACTCTAAACTTTGAGCCCATTTCTTTTCTTTTTTTTTTCTTTTTAAATAATAATGTAAAAAAACCCAAGATAGTCAAGTTTCTTGTACTTGACTAACTTGCTTTAGATTATGGAGTCTAGAAGCCAAGATGATTCAAAACAAAACAAAACAAATAAAAATCAAGTGTGGGTGTAAGTTGATCTGCTCAGGATTAAGGTTTTCAAAATGCTCTTTATAATTGTTTTTGTCCCCAGCTGTAGAATGGGGCCTGCCCTGTGTTCTGGGGCTGTGGGGGGAGTAGGGGGTCCTTACAATGTTGAGGGAGCTTTGGCT
The DNA here is from genome assembly GCF_037043125.1 of Eumetopias jubatus. Lineage (NCBI taxonomy): Eukaryota > Metazoa > Chordata > Mammalia > Carnivora > Otariidae > Eumetopias > Eumetopias jubatus. Next base: position 4,631,772 of record NW_028274821.1, on the reverse strand, counting down.
TGGGCCCAATTATTAATCTACAGTTACAAGTATTTATCTAAAGCATCACTATGTGAAAACCCCCACAAAACAATTTTATACTATTTTCTGTCTTTTATGCAGGCAGTTACTTCCCAGGGGCCTCTCTTGGCTTTGGGGCTTCATTTAGCTCTCTCTGGAGTGTTTAAATTTTCTCTCGGGGTAACGTATTTATTACATGATGGAGTAGAAGTCAGGAAAAACAAAACAAAAACAAAAACCCCCAGTAACAAACGCTGATAGTTTGGGAAAAAACCCGTGAAGCGTGTAAAATGGGAAGCCCCTCTTCCTCTGCCCACCTCCCTCCCACGCCCCCCCCCATCCCGCAATCCCCAGATAAATGGTGCCCCGTCAGCCTTGTCAGTCTTGGTGCTTCCTTCTCGAGGTTTTCTAGGCACACAGGCTTGTCTGTGCATCTCCTTCCTTTATTTTCTAAAATTGTGCTAAAATTCACCTAACATAAAATTAACCATTTTAAAGTGCACAATCCAGGGGCATTTAGTGCATTCACAGTGTTGTGCAACCACCACCTCCATCTGCTTCCAGAACATTCCCATCATCCCCAGAGGAGACCCCCCCTTTACATCCGTGGCCACGCCCCCCCCCACCCCCCCCACCCCCCCACCCCCCCCCCCCGCCTCGCAAAACATTCACGGACTTTCTGTCTCTCTGGATTTGCCTATTCTGGACATTTCATATAAATAGAATCTACACTCTGTGGCCTTTGTATCTGGCTTCTCTCCCTGGGCAAAATGTTTCCAAGCTTCAGCCGTGTTGTGGCATCCCTGGTCTGTTTTTATATTCGGTGAGATAATGCCACACAGACACTGTTCTTAGAAATCTTTCCCTATTAGCGCATGCCTGGCACCGTTCTTCCCCCAGAGCTTTGTTAATGTCTGCCCTTTGGGTCCCCAGGGAGACACGCGTTTCACGGGCCTCCTGTGGATGGATACTTGCCATCAGAAGTTGTAGCTGGTACATGAACCCGGGACATTTGCACACACACTTGTTTTCTTTTGTTGTGTTGTTTTTGCCCTTGCGTATCTGTAGGGTGACTTCCCAGAAGTGAAATTTTTTTTTTTTTTTTTGGTCTGGCGTATTTATATTTACATTTTTTTATAGATTCTAGGAGATTGCTCTTCCAGAAGACCTCACTTTATACTCCTGGCACTGGGGTGTGAGCCAAGCCCTGTCCCCAGCACTTCACATTGTCAGGCATTTTCGTCTTGGTAAACCTGAAAAGTAGAAACAGCACGTTAATCCTGTGTATTGACACTTTTATTTATTTTAACATTTTATTTATTTGTCAGAGAGAGGGAGAGAGAGAGAGCACAAGCAGGAGGAGCAGAGAAGAGGGAGAAGAGGGACTCGATCCCAGGACCCCGGGATCATGACCTGAGCCGAAGGCAGACGCCCAACGGACTCAGCGGACCCAGGCGCCCGTGACATTTTTTAAAACTGTCCACAAAGGCCAAGTGTCTTCATAGGTCACTCTGTTTCCTTTTCCTGGGAAATAACTGTTTCTTTTTCTACTAATTTTCTCTTAGTTGTTGTCCATTGTTTCACTGGTTTCTTATATTTAGCTCTATTCCTGATCACACGAAAGTGTTTTTATCTCAGGTTGCCCTTGGCCTTTGCTTTATGGTGTTTATTTCCATGCAGAAAATTTTATGGGCACAAATGAAGCTAGGTTTTTTGTACTTCAAAATTTCCTGTGGTAAGGTTATTTTTTGAAATTATCCTTTTTGGCGAGGTTCTTATAATTCATCTTTCATGGTTGAATCTTTCACTCACATGGAATTTGGATGTACCTTTATTCTCCTCAGACATGCATTGTCCTGAGATCCTTTACTGAATAATGCATTCTTTTCAGTGATTGGAACAGCAGCCTTTTTTCGGTATTAAAAATTCCTTGTGGGGCGCCTGAGTGGCTCAGTCCTTAAGCGTCTGCCTTCGGCTCAGGTCGTGATCCCAGGGTCCTGGGATCGAGCCCCGCATCGGGCTCCCTGCTCGGCGGGAAGCCTGCTTCTCCCTCTCTCACCCCCCCTGCTTGTGTTCCCTCTCTCGCTGTGTCTCTTTCTGTCAAATAAATAAATAAAATCTTAAAAAAAGTCCATTGTTAGCTTGGCGTTATTTTTGGATTATTCATCGTCCATCCCACCTTCAGTTATGACACATTTTTTTTTTTTAAGATTTTATTTATTTGAGAGAGAGAGAATGAGAGAGAGAGAGCACGAGAGGGAAGAGGGTCAGAGGGAGAAGCAGACTCCCTGCCGAGCAGGGAGCCCGATGTGGGACTCGATCCCGGGACTCCAGAATCACGACCTGAGCCGAAGGCAGTGGCTTAACCAACTGAGCCACCCAGGCGCCCAGTTATGACACATTTCTAACATTCGGTCAGAGTGATCCATCCTTTTACCCATTTTCCCCCGGAGTTTTCTTGGCTGGTCTCACTTAGCTTTCTGGATGGGTCTTGGAGCAGTTTTATTCTTAGTTCTTCAGGGTCTCTGTTTTCCTGAGAGTGGCTTCAGCTACACCTTTTAGATTGTGTTACGTGTGCTGTGGTGTTTTTATTACTGTTGTTTTCCAGGTCGTCTATCATCTCAGGTTCTGTATCTTCTGCGACTCGAGAGTGGTTTAAGAAGAAATCTCGATCCTCCTCGGGAACTGCTCCCTAGTGTCGCCGCTCGCAGCCTCACGCTCCCGTCCTTGTGTTTTTCTTTACCTGCCTAGCGCAGAGAGCTGAAGCCAAGTGTTCCGTGCCCTGAGTTCTGTTTCTCTGAGTTTACGTCCGTTTCTGCTTTGTGTTTTGGATGTTGTGATCTTTGCTAGGTGTATCCTGGAGAGATCCTCACTGAGGATTGTACCCTTAATGATTTTGAAGTGTCCCTTTTGCTTTTCGCTTCTAATGAAATCAGGTGTATTAATAGAATGTGCTTCTTCCTTATTCATGACATCGGACCAGTGCGTCTCTGCCTTTAAAACTTTTTTTAAAGCTATTGTTTTTTATTTAAGATTTTTTATTTATTTTTTGACAGAGAAAAAGATAGCGAGAGAGGGAACACAAGCAGGGGGAGTGGGAGAGGGAGAATCGGGCTCCCCGCTGAGCAGGGAGCCCGGCGGATGTGGGTCTCCATCCCAGGACCCTGGGACCACGACCCGAGCCGAAGGCAGATGCTTAATGACTGAGCCACCCAGGCGCCCCTGCCTTTAAAAATGTTTTTGCCTCCTTAGTTGTTTGGGTGTCAACAAAAATTTTAAATATAATAAATAGCTTTTTTGGGTTTTGGTCGTCTCTTCTAGATAATAAGTTTTTCCCTCTGACCATAATTCTGTCACTTTTTTGGGGCTATATTTTCTATTTTCAGTGCTTCTTTTTTCTCTCCCTCTTGTTTGATTTGTTTTCTCTGACTTTCAGGTAACCTATGTATCTAAACCCAAGTGACCAGGAGGTAAAACATAAAAAGAAGGGCAAAGATTAACCAGCACATACCATGAATTCTTGAAATTCGGTATGTTCACCAGTTTGTGCTCTGGTAATGACTGGCCTGTACCCAGTTTTCACTATGCAAATTAATTCTTTATTTTAGCTCATTGTCATCGGTCACGCCTTTGACTGTGTGTCTGTTTGCTGTATGCCTGGGGATAGCCCCGGTGGCTATGCTGGGTCTCAGCCCCGTGCTCAGCAGGTCCGCCCTTTGACCTGTGACTCGCTCTGGGTGATTCTCAACCTTGCCTGCCAGATGGACTTGCTTCTGCAGCATGTCATTCGCCTCCCGTGGGACCCTGGTCATGCACATGCACTTCCAGTGACTTGAACGAGGGTCCCTGCTTTGCTGGGGAGCTCGCGACTTCCCCCCGGCTTAAGACTTATAACTGGCTGGGCTGGGGATTGTAAATCCAGAGTCTGCTCTCGAAGCTTCTAGCTGAGGCAGAGCTGTTGCTGCTGTAGGACCCGAGTCTGGGATGGGAAATGTGCCTGGCTTTTCCTTCACCTCTGCTCCCTCGTTTCCCTGATGGGGAAGCCAGCTGTGGGCTCGTGCCCTGTGCTTGTTGTGCCCTGCATGGTGACCCCCAGGCCCGGGACCGGCATCGCTGACGGTACCCGTTGGTCGGGGTTGGGTGGGGAGGCCACGGGAAGCAGTGGGGTGTGCCTCCTCCTCCCGGGGTTTGTGGAGTTGGTGAGTTTTGTGTCTCGTTTCCTCCTGGGTGAGGGTTGAGGCCGTGTTGGGCTTTCTGGACAACGGAGAGGCTCAGGGAGGGGAGTAGAGCACATCGTTGCTTTGCTGTCTTTTATCTGGAGTCAGAGTGTGCTTGGAGGGGAGGTGGAGCTGAGAAGAATCTCCGAGGGACCAGAAGCACGTTCTGATGCAATTCTTTCGTGTCTTTGAGTGTAACTTATTCCGCAGGTGCTGCTCCAGTCCCTAGATGGCGTGTGAGGTCAGGGACGCCGGATTACGCGCACACCGTTACGAAGCGGTCTTGTCGGCCCTGCTCCACTGCAGAGTATTGGTAGTCTGGGGACGGCCTCGAGGCGGCCCTGGCCTAGTGGGTAATTCTGATTCTCCTCTGTGGTGGCAGTGAGCTCTGTTTCCCAAAGCGGGTTCCCCTGGCCACCTCCCCTCCCCCCCAGCGGTTCCGTCGGGGAAGAAAGCCTCAGGGGGGGAGCGCCTCTGGAGACGGAAATGTGCAGTTTGACAAAAACCTGTTTCCCAAACGTGTGTGCTCCGGGAGCTCTTTTGACTCTGGGACGGTGTTGGGGGAAGTGCAGGTGTGGAGGTCTACGGCCGGTGATCTGTAGACAGACAGAGGGCGCGGTGGCTCTCCATCAGCCATGGAGCAGCCGCCCACAGCCCGGCTCCGGTAGCGGGACCCAGGGCGGCCGTGCACGGCGGTGCGGGCCATCCCAACAGGCCTCTGGGAACCACAGTCACCCCTCAGCAGTAGCTTCGGCTGGGTTCTTCCTCCTGCCTGAGCCTGCTGGCCTCTCCCCAGCAGCCCAGCCAACACTGGAGTGGGGCCCACCTTCCTTTCTTCTGCCCCCACACCGGGGTGGGCTGTGGGCGCGCCCCGGGTGGTGCTCCCGCGATCTGACATCAAGAGAAGGATCTACTACATGTCTCAACACAGGGGTTCACGCCAGGCCCTGCAGGGCCCTTCCCCCAGAGGGAAGCATCAGGAGGTCAGGAGACAGAAGTGGGAGTGAGGGGGGGTGAGGCCAGAGCCTTTATTGGGGTTTTGCGGGACAGGGGAGACCATGCCCAGTGAACAGCTGAGGACTGGCCTGCTGGAATAATTCTGGTGCGCTTTGGGACCTGGGGGCTGGCCTTTGGTTCCTGGCCCTGGGTGATTTGGGGCAGGGGGATACTGACTTGCTGTGTGAGACGTAGGTCGGGTGGTGTCCGGGGTGTGGGCCCTGCACTGGTTGGTTTGCACAAGAAAGGCCTGCCCGGGAGCCCTTGGCAGTCTCTGGGATTTGGCTGGCCCTGGGAGGGGCTCCTTCTCCCCCGCCAAGTCTGCGAGGTTGAGGTCATAGATGCCAGAGCTTTGAGAATGCGAAAAAGAAGAGAATCTAGTTAGTACAGTTGGCTCTGTATGACTGGGTGCCAAATAGAATGTCAGACAGCAGCACGGTTAGGACTGGGGGGGGGCAGGGTGGCACATGGCCCCAGCAGCGGTCCCGGCTGGGCGGGTCCGTGAGGATATATCCTGTGGGCAGCCTGCCAGTCACACTTCACCGTGGGTAGTTTGGGATTTGCATGAGGGTCCAAATGGGATGGACGGCAGAGGCCCTCCTAGGGTCTTTAAGATCCTAGGGTCTTGGGGCACCCTCTTCCCTCCACGCGGAGTTCCAGGAGGTTCCTCTGGGGCCGGGGGGGGTGGTGGGGGGCCGGGACCTCTGACCTGCTCTGAGAGGACAGTCCCATCTAGGACACAAGTCTGGGGTTGCTGAAATAGTTATGGCCTAAAGAAAAGATTGCTTTGCTCTGTTGGGCTGCGTCTGGCTTGTGAAATGGGGCTAAAGAGAACCGTTTCACCCACTCCAATGACATACCACTCCAAAAAATGTATTATTTTGGACTTTTTCAAGTTGTGGTAAAATACACATAAAATATGCCATTTTAATCATCATTAAGTGTGCAGTTTGCTGGAATTGAGCACATTCACACTGTTGTGCAACCATCCCCACCGTCCATCTCCAGAGTTCTTCGTCTTGCTGAAGTGAAACTCTGTCCCCGTGAAGCACTGGCTCCCCCCAGCCACCATTCTTCTCCCTCCGCCCCTGTGAATCTGACACCCTAGGGGCCTCGTGTCCATGGACTCATACGGCGTGGGTCTTTTTGTGGCTGGCGTATTTCACTTCGTGCAACGTCCTCAAGGTGTATGCAGACATAGCCCTCTTGATGTTTTGTAAAGGGAGGTGGATTTCTGCCTCTTACAGCCGTGATGACCGGTGGCCATGATGATGGCTTGAAGTTTGAAAATTCGCCCTGTTACCGATCTGTTTTAAATCTCTGTTGGAAGGGAAGATACGCGAGGTCTTCTCAAGTGTACCCTTGACTCTTGAACAACGTGGGGCGTGGAAGTCCCCGTATAACTCCCGACTCTCGCAGAACTTCTACAGCTACTGTTGACCGGAAGCCCCCCAGTCACCCCAGCGACTGATTAACATAGTTTGCATGTTGCTTGTGTGCGATACACTGTGTTCTTACGAAGAGGAAGCCAGAGAAAAGAACACGTTACTAAGAGAATCGTAAGGAAGAGAAGATACATTCAAGGTTCTGTAATGTATTCATGAAAACATTTTTCATCAAAGTGGACAGTTCTGCTCGGTTCAAAGTCATGGTGCTTAAAGGGTCGACTATACCTGCAAGTCAGATGCAGAAGAAATGAGGCAGGGGCCACGGAACCCGGGAGACTTGTCCCCCTCCCCCCCCCCCCCGGCCAGAGAAGGACGTGGGCGGATGGCCGTTCTCTGCAAGTGTCCGTCACTGTGGGATCAGAACGGAGTCACGCCTCCGGATCCGGCTGGCGGGTTGTGTCGGAAGGATGGTACAGCGGGCCAACCTCCATCTCCTCGGAGTGGCGCTCACGAGTTTGAGCTCCCGTGGACGACCTGCCTGTAGATTTGCTGCTGTACAGGAAACTTAGGGGTGTGTGCATTTTGAGTCAGGGAGTAATTAGGAGAGGAAATCGAGAATTGGGGCTTGTGAAGGGCCAAGTCGTAAGTTTGGGGAACAGTGGGTGTTTGTGCCAAGCATCGGACGTGTGCGTGCACGTGCACACACACACAAACACACATATACTGGAGAACATGTACGAGAGCATCGCTGGGGGCCTGGCTGGGTGAGGGTAGAGCTCCCTGGGAGGGGCTGGGGTTCCATTAGTGGGGTGGGCGAAGGCTGTCTGTTGAGTAAGTGCATCCCTGGAGCCGTGTGAGTTGACGTCTGCAGGATGAACGGGTGCTGGGTGCCGTGGGGGTGTCCTTCTCCTGAGAATCGGAGCCCCATGGCCACGATGGTCTCAGTGTGGTCCCTGGACCAGCAGCAGCACCTGGGTGAGAAGGCGTTAGAAATGCAGGTTCTTGGGCAAGCCTCGGAACCTACTGAACCAGAAACCTTAAGTTGGTGCCCAGCAGGGTGTGTTAACAAGCCGTCCTGGGGATTCTGATGCGGGCAGAGGTCTGAGATGCCCTGGTGGTGGTTCCGGCGGTGGGCTGGGCCAGGAGAAGGCCGGCAGAGGGCCCCAGCCTCGAGGATGTCAGGGAGTGCCGAGGGGTTAAAACCGGACGTCCCTGTCCTTCAGCTCTGTCCTTGCTTCCCCCTCCGCCCTGCAGGGGTTAGGCCTGGGGACAGAGAAGAAGGGAGGGGGCTGGTCAGCACCTGCCACGGAGGACACAAGCCCCCGCGCTGGTGCCCCTGCCAGCCACGGGATGCCAGGCCCTTTGTGTGAAGTGCAGATGGGCTGCCAGATGGTGGTTTGGGGGGAACTGGAGAGAACTAGTGGTCCCCCAGTGTGGCTGAGGTGGGATGCCGTGGCAGATGAAGGGGCAAAGTGTGGCCTGCTGTGGGATATGAGAAAGCAGAGCGTCCTGCAAAATTCTGGGTGCGGAAGGCGCCCACACAGCCTGACGCTGTCCCCCGCTCTCTTGGTGGGAGCCACGTGGGGCAGCTCATCGGACAACCTTGGCCACATGCAGAGTAGTGGTGTTCCTCCAACCCTGTGCACACTGGGGCCTGCCTCTCCGGGATCAGAAAGACATTGAGCAGCTGGGCAGGCACGCGGTCCAGAAAACGGGCTCCTTTGTGTCGACGTTATTGGCAACAGGCAACACATTTATAAGCACGTTGGTAAAATCGCAGATCCGGGGTTAAAGTATTAACGTCAGTGCTGTTGACTTGAGTATGTTTTAAGACAATGATTGCTCAGGAAGACTGTCGTATTTGCGGTCCTTGGGTGTGCTGTGCTTATTTTAGAAAGAAAGCGTCCATTCAGATCTATGTTCATTTCCTCAGCCCATGGTCTCCATAACTGTTTTCCTCCCCAAGTCCGAAATTAGCCCACGGCATATTTTCCCGTCCTGGAAGTTTCTGGAATGCCGTCTCAGGAGGCCTGGGGCATGCATTGTTCTACGGCTGCACGGTCCAGTAGGTGGCCACTAACCACACGTGGCTATCTAACTTAAATTCATTAGAATGAAGGTTACAGACTGAGTTCAAGCGCTCAGTGGCTGCACCTGGCTGGTGGCCACTGTCGTGGACAGTGTGGCCACGGTAGATTCTGTCACCCAGCGCTGCTCCGAGCTGTGCCGTCCTGGCCCCGTTGTTTTGGCCGCCGGTCAGAGCAGTACCTGCTGTCTATCTGGGGGCTGCCCATTTGTTGGTTTATCCCACAACGTACATGGAGCATTTCTACGTGCCAGGTGCACCCAGGAATCCTCAGAGCCGTCTTTGGTAGAGTTCACTGTCTCATACTGCTAATTAGAACCTTTTTTTTTTTTTTTTAAAGATTTCATGTATTTATTTGAGAGAGAGAGGACGAGCAAGGGGAGAGACAGCGGCAGAGGGAGAAGCATACACCCCGCTGAGCAGGGAGCCCGATGTGGGGCTCGATTCCAGGACCCTGGGATCATGACCTGGGCCAAAGGCAGACGCTTAACCAACTGAGCCACCCAGGCGACCCATATTTTTTTTTAAGTTGGAAGAGTCTTTGGCATGAGGGAGTAACTGTGTGTTTTTTTGGGCAGGATGTGCTTGGTGGGGCTGAGGGAGGCCCTGGCAGGCGGGCCTGTGGGGGATGGTGCTTGGAGGCACTGAGTGCCGTGCATTAAGGACAGAGGGCTGGACAGGCTGCACGCCCCCCAGCCACAGGGCCGGTTTGCAGATTTGACAGGAGAGGAGATGCTAACACCCAGCAGCTGACTGGCTTTGGGAAAGATTCTCACGTAATGGTTTTGTCTTCCTGTTATTGGTGCAGCCGTCATGACCCGCTTGAGGTTGGTCGGGGAAGAACTTGGGGCTTGAGGCGCCCACGCGGAAGCACAGGGTCCTAAACCCTGTCCCGTCCTGCCCTGTGTGAACTTGGCGTTCCACAGCCCCTGCAGACATTGCTGTCCTCATTCTGCTTTGCTTTTGCCACAAATATATCTGTTAAGGAAACTGCGAGCAAGTATATTCACCCAAGTAAAAGATTCACCGCATGTGATTGGTTTGAAACTCTGAATCTTTTTTATTTGAAATGTTTATTTGAAGTCCGCCTTTAGCTTCCCCGTGTTAAAGAAAGACGTTCTGTTTGGCGTTGAGGTTGACTTCTTGCCTCGGTTTGCCAGCCCGTGGGACCCTTTGTGGGAAGGGGACAGGGCCTCTCCTTTCTGGCCACGCATGGTCTTGCCGTTGGCCAGGATGGGAGCCTTGTGTCCACTCCCGGAGGGGCCGGTCCGCGCTGTCTGGCTGATGAGCTGCTTCTGCACTTCAGCCGCCAGTCAAGTGCTGTCGATAAAACCTCCAGCTTCAGTTCTGATGCAGGCCCCTCCCTTGGCCCAGGCCTCATGGTCTGGGGCTGCAGGAATCGACACTGTAACATACCATCTTCTTGGTCTGTTTATGATGCGCTTTCATTTTGTCCGCTTCCCCACCCCAGGGCCGAGACCTTTCTTCGCCGGCTGACCCATCTCCCGGCAGCGGGAAGGGCACGTAGCAGAGGAGGTGCTCGGGAGGTGCTTGGTGGCGCGTGAGACGCCAGCCCTGTCCTGCTGCCCTCTGTCCTCTCCCCCTTCTCATGCGGGAGCGCCAAGCCCGGTATTTATTCTTAAATAGAAACAAGGGTCTGAAGTTAAAGAAGAGATTAACATCATGAGTTCCAGAGTTTTCGAGTCAGCAGAATGCACTATGTCAACATTCACGTCCCGGTGATAACACTGTGGAGTCTCCTAGGTAATCCGTTGAGGGTTGGGTTCTTTTCCAACTTCTTACCAGCTACTCAAAAGAGGAGGGGAAATAGCTCTCAAAACTTCCATTTCACACAGTGTCCTCCTAATATCGGGGGTTGAATTGGATGTCTAGGGGCTGGAGTCCTTCTGTTACTTGCAGACCCCCCAGGGGTCAGGTGGCCTCAGAGGCGCAGGTGTGGGGTTGGGGGCGGGGCTGCTCAGAGCAGTCCCGTCCAGCCTGTGCAAAAATGTTCGAGGAAATGCAGGCCCAGTTTAAATGTTGGAGCTGTCGGTTCTTGTCTCCCTCGAATTTCACCCGGTGGTGCATGGTGCATACCTGCTCTGATGGGCGCAGAGGAACCTTCCCGGCAAGGTCTGAGCAAGCGGAATCCGAGAGCGTGGGCCCGGGTCCAGCCCCCCCCCCCCCCCCCCCCGCCGCATCCTGCACCTGGCCGGCTTGAAGACCTCTGTGCGCTGGTGGGAGCGCATGAAATGAGAATGGAGATTGCCAACAGTCAGAAAGAACAAGTTACTCCGGAGATTTGGCTCACTTGGTCTGGTAGGAACCCAGGTACATGTTTGGTAAGAAGAAAAAAATTAAACAAGACCGTTAACGCATGAAACGATCCTCTGAGATTTTTGAAAGCGTTAGTACTGGAAGCGAGCTGGAGGTGGAGGAATAATATTTGGAGGGTCATAAATCATGGTGAGTTGTTCAGATGGCCCTGTGCTCGGAGACAGTGAGGCATCTGTGAGTTCTATTGAACTGTTGCTTTTATGAGCTGGCCTTTGCTTTAATACAAATTTTTACTGGAGGAATTGGGTATTTAAAGAACAGAGTCAAAAATAAGTAGGCTCGTGTTGGAATCCAAAGCACATTGTGTTACACGGTTGGGCTGAGGAGTTCTGGTTGCCTGAGAAGTCAGCTGTTGAAGAAGCAAGAGCCCTTGTATAAAAGCCCTAATTATTGTCAGCAGTGATCTTGAGCCCTTACTGGGTGCCTGTTGAAGAGCAAAGAAGTTCATGTGAGACACGTATCTGTCCTTAGAGATTTTCCAGCATATTTGGGAAGCTGGAGTCCACTTGTTTAAAAATGTAAAAAATCTTAGGCCACGCAGTTGTGTTGAGGAAAGGCCTGGAAGGTAAGGTCAGCAGGGACTATGGATGTTGTAGAGATGTCGCTGTGGCCTGGGTGGCTAGGGGAGATCTGGGGATGGTAGCCAGTCTCGGTGACGGGCCTGACCAGGGCCAGAGGGGGCTGATGGCTGATTCTGTCTTGTTTGTTTTTTCTTTCTGTTTTTTTTAAAGATTTTATTTATTTATTTATTTATATGACAGAGAGAGACACAGCGAGAGAGGGAACACAAGCAGGGGGAGCGGGAGAGGGAGAAGCAGGCTTCCCTCTGAGCAGGGAGCCCGACGCGGGGCTCGATTCCAGGACTCCAGGATCATGACCTGAGCCGAAGGCAGACGCTTAACGACTGAGCCACCCAGGCGCCCCTTGTTTGCTTTTTCAACTTCAGTCATCTGGAATGAAAGTCGTGTTTCCTAGCCGCTCAGGTACCACCAGCAACTGTGTGTGCAGGTCATTTGCACATGCTTCCTGCTTCTTTTATTTTCACACCAGAATTACTGCTGTGGAAATGCACAAACCATAAAACTCCACCTAGAACTCACTGGTGGTAGGATGTTCAGAGCATCGTGCAGAACACGCCATCACCCGTGCCTGTTTAGACAAGAGATGAGGACCCGCCATAGGACGTTGCCGGCCTGTGGCCATTTTCAGCCCACAAAAGTGGCCATCTCATGTGGTCCCACTTTCACACATTTGTCTTAAAAGACCGGCATAAGGGGCGCCTGGGTGGCTCGGTCAGTTAAGCGTCTGCCTTCGGCTCACGTCGTGATCCTGGCGTCCTGGGATCGAGTCCCTCGTCAGGCTCCCTGCTCAGCAGGGAGCCTGCTTCTCCCTCTCCCTCTGCTGTTTCCCCTGCTTGTGCTCTCTGGCTCTCTCTCTGTCAAATAAATAAATAAAATCTTAAAAAAAAAAAAAAAGACCGGCATAAGCTTTTCCCTCCATCTTACTGTAAACCACCCTAAAACTGTTTGAGGCCAGGAACCACACATGTGGACGGAGTTAAAGGGGATTCATGAGCTGCCCTCAGATCCCTGAAGCCTCGTGGGACCGCTCACCCCGTGGCCCTGTGTGGCGTCTGGGGGCTGCGGCAGGGCAGGACGGTAGCATCACTGGGTGAAGCTGAGTGGGACACGGCAGCGAACTTCCAGGCATAAAGTGGCCTAACCAGTGAGTTCTGTGCTGCATCCAGTTATCACTGAGTGGAGCAGAGGTGGGGACCCCCCTGCACTGGGGTGTGAGCGGGAGCTGCTCCTTGCTGGCCTCCCTGGCTTCTGCTCACCTGTGCAGGGGCCCTCCTGAGAACCCCCACTCTTGCCTGGGGCTGCTCCATAACCAGCCATGCTGGCTTTTCTCTATTATGCAGAAGGAGCCTCTTCTGCGGAGAAGCCCCTATGCTTCCCTGGCCAACACTGTTCTCATAAAATGTGTGTCTGCTCTCATCTGGGGTGCCAGAGGTCGGGATGGAGCGACCCCAGGCCATCTTGGGGCCCCCAGCTTCCCTGCTGCACCTGAGGCTTCCAGAAGACAAGACTGTGGCCGCCTTTCCCACGGCTGCAGCCCCAACTCGCCCTGTGCTGGGCACAGACCCCTGGGCTCCTTGGTTTGTGTGGGAAGACATGATGGGACCCCCCCCCCGTAAGCAGGTGCGTGTGTGTACAGACATCTGTGCAAGTGCATATGCATAGATTTTATTTTGTGTGTATCTGAAGGCAAAGCATTCCATTAGGCTGAATGAATGGTATGAAATTGCTGCCTTTATAGGTAAGAAAGGATGGAATTAAATTGGTTAAAGAAGCCCATAAAAATGATGGTGGTAGAAATAGATCAGCGGTGCCAGGGCTTGGGGAGAAGGATGCAAAGGTGGTGCACAGGGATTTTGAGGGCGGAGAAGCCTTTCTGTAGGATGCTGTAATGGCAGGTCCATGACATAACACTCTGTGGCTATTGGTTCATCAGTGTAACAGATGCACCACATCAACGCAAAATGGTGACACGGTGGGGGTGGGGGCGGTGCTCGGGGGATCGAGGAGGGGGCATGTGGGAGCTCACTGTGCTTCCTGCTCCATTTTTCCGTAAACCTGAACTGCTCTAAAACACGCAGTCTAGCTTGTATGGTTCAGCCTTCCCTCTGTTGGATTCTTTCTGCACGTAACAGTAGTAACAGCTTTATGTGATTCGCATACCATGAACTCACCATTTGAAAGTGCGCAGTTCGCTGGTGTGTGGCACATTCACAGAGCTGTGCTGCCCCCGCAGTCCGTGTCAGAACATTTTCCTGACCCCTGAAAGCACGCCTGCACCTCGGGCCCTGGCCACCAGCCCCCTGCTTGCTGTCTCCGTGGATTTACCTGTTCCAGATATTTCCTGTAAATGGAATCCCATGGGAGATGGCCTTGTTCTATGACTGGCTTCTTTCATCAGCATCACATTCTCGGGGCTCATCCAGATCACACCACGGATCAGTACTTCATTTCTTAAAATAACTGGTTGTGGAACAGTGTTAGGTTATAGGGAAGCTGCACGGGTAGCACAGAGGGCTCGCTTTCCGTCACTGTGAACGTCTTAGGTCCGTGTAGCGCATTTCTCAGGATTAACGGATCAAACCCAGCTCCGTGCTTTTTTCATTTCTCCTTGCTTCTTACCTCCTGACCTTTCTCTGTTCCGGGCACCACGTCACGTTTAGTTGTCGCGTGTCCTTGGGCTCCTCTTAGCTCTGACGGTTTCTCGGACTCGGTGTTTGAGGACTGTGGCAGCTTTGAGGCGTATGGTCAGGTGGTTTGTAGAATGTGCCCCCGTGAGGGTTCATCTGGGGTCTTCCTCACGGTTATGCTGCAGTGGTGGGTTTTGGGGAGGAAGACCCTAGGAGTGGAAGTGCGGGGTCCTATGGTCGTTCCACGTTTAGCATTTCGAGGACCCTCCAGACTTTTCTGTAGTGTTTGCACCATCTTACAGGCCCACCGGCAGTGGGCGAAGGCTTCCCTGTCCATGTCCTCACCCACACTTGTCCTTTCCTGTCTTTTCAGCAGATTCTCTTTTTGAAGACATCCAAGGCGGACCCTTTGAAGTGGCCCCCAGGCATTTTCTGGGTGTCACACGTGCCCCCGATTCCCGGCCCCCTGTCTACCTTGCAGCTCAAGAGCTGTGGCCAGTGGGAACTGTGCTGGCCTGGGAAGCAGGTGGCCCGGCCGTCCTGGGCGGCTTTCTCCGTGTTCTGGCTCAGCTGTCCTCCGTCCCTCGGCACAGAGCACTCTCTGCGGGTGCAGGAGGGGGTGACCCACAGGTGCCTCGGGCAGCGAGGGCGCAGGATTGTCCCACCCGTGGTGGCCTCCATGCCTTTTTTCCTTCCCTCTAGATCTCTTCTTCCCCCTACCTTCTGGGTTTTGGATTCTTTTCTGACAATTTGGTTTGATTTCCAAATAGTAGTGGCCACGGTTTAGGCCTGAGAAGCCTGGAGACTGGTGTGTGTGGGGGAAGGGCAGCCCGAGAGGCGGCAGGTGGATTCCGCTCCAAGAAGAGGGCGTTCGAGTCCCGAGTCCCTGCCTGCCTGGGAGCGCTGAGCCCGCGGGTGGCCCTTCTGCGTGCAAGGGAGCGGGGGCATTAAGGACTGTCCGCTGGCGGCTGGTGAGGAAGCAGATAACCAATACTTGAACAAACACGGGAATTAATTTTGGAGCCCCTGGGAAGGAGGATAGCTGAAGAATCGTGGAAGAGCACAGTGGCCCGTGGTTTCATGTGTTCCCGGGGGCACTGAATGTTTTCCGCCCGTAGACGAGAAAACCTTGGGTGCTTGGGAACCCTGTTCCTTTTAAGATCTTTATTTTAAAAAAATTTTATTCATTTATTGTTTATATTTTCCTAAGTCGGCTCCACGCCCAGCGTGGAGCCCAAGGCAGGGCTTGAACTCACGACCCCGAGATCAAGAGTCACGTGCTCCACGGACTGAGCCAGTCGGGCTCCCCTTTTAAAGACCTTAGAAGGTTTTTCTGCCATAGCGGCAGCTGGCCACAGTTTTCTTCCTCCTTGCCTGTTTCTTGGGAGAAAGCAGTCATTCAGTATTGTTTATATAATAAGGCCTTACATTCTAAAAAAGTATTGCTATGTTTCTGTTCTTAATTACAAGGAAAAACGTGTATGAGATACCTGGAGAGGGGCCCCAAACACAGTCATTGTCATCCCTTTGGGCATTTCCCTGGAGGTCCGAGTGACCCTAATGGCCGTGGATGGGATCGGCTGTCTCACGGGTACAATGCTTTCACTTGCGAATTTTCTGACCGTCTAGAAGTGGAGTTTTGGATTTGAGGTCCAGCGGATGTTGACTTTGGGCCGAGGAGGGTCTTGAAGATAAAGGTTGAAGGGTGGGGGCCTGTGGAGGCCAGGGTCCCTCAGGATTTCTCTGCAGGAGGGGGGTGCCCAGGTGAGGCCTTGTGGGGGCAGAAGTGGGGCGAGGGGTGCTGTTGCTGCCCGAGCATTCATAGGCAGGGCGTGGCACGGGGGAAGTGCTTGGCAAGGTGAGAGAGCTCACCAACAGAAAAGTCACGGTAGCTTCCCCCGCACAAAATAACGTAACGGGACTTGAACTCCCACACGAGCAAATCCATGACTTTGAGTTTCTCATTTCCATCCAGAGTCATTGGTTTCTGGCAAGACCATGACAGAACTCCAGGCGCCGAAATGATTAGTGACCAGGGAAACAAATCCCCATCACTTGATCAAGCCGGCACTGGCTCCTTGCTCCTTGGCGCTCTCCTGAGTGGGGCCTGTTGGAGCCGAGACGCAGCCTTGCACACCTCCCAGGAGCTGACGGTGGCTTGAGGTCCTCGGAAAGACTGAGGTCTTAGAGCCTCTGTGAGCAGACACTGTGGTGCAGTTGAGGACAGATGTTAAGGACGCCCAGCACCCACTCTAGAACCTCAGCTCAGCGAGCCCTTGGCATCCTCTCCTCACTTCCTCCAACGGGAGACGGGAGTGTCCTGAAATCTTCCCCCACGGGTGCCAGAGGAGGAGATGGATCCCAGGGGCCACTGAGGCCGGACACCTGTCCTCTGTGGGGGCCGCCTGTGGCGTCACAGTCCCCCGTTCACTTCATCCCCCTGCGGAAGGTGGAGGCCACTCTGCCTCGGGTCCATCCTCCCTCGTCACCTCCTCTTCAATGCTGAGCTTGGCATTGAGATTTCAGCTCCCAGAAGCGCCAGGTGCCGAAAGCCTGGGGGTCACTGCCACTGCTCTTGGGATGGCGTCCCTTTGTCTAAGCGGCCAGCCGCTGACCCTAGAGGCGGTCCTGCTGTCAGATGCTACGTTACAGGAATGGTGTTCTGACAGGGAGGATGGAACCACCTTGGGTATAAAAGGTGGCCAATTGGCTTTGAAGTGGTGCCGTTTAGCAGACTTGTGGTGTTTTAATCTAGAAACCAGCAAAAGAAACAGAAGGATTCAGCCCAGTGTGAGCTCTGCCTGCCTTCCCTGAGGCCTGCCCTCTCCACCTTCTCCCGGCCACCAGTGTCCAGGTGTGTCCCAGAGCAGGTGAGGCGCTGAGCTCAGCCAGGCCCGTGAGCACCAGTCGTGATTGGCTAAGACCTGCAGCGCAGCCGTATTCTCCTTGGCCCGTGATTGGCTGAGGGCCAGTCCATATCCTGGTTCTGACCAATGAGGTGTGAGGGAAGGAGGGTTGGAGAAAGCCTTTGGCCACTGCCCCTCCTTTGCTGCTGGCTTCTGATGTGATCCCTGCAGCTTGATCTGAGGCCATGAGGTGACAAACAGGAGGGTGAAAGGTCATTGCTGAGCATGATGGGATGGACAGGTGGAACCTCGGGCCTCTAGGACATCACTGGACCCCTCCCTGCAGACCACGTCATAGGTAAAGACCCTATGGTCTTTACCTATGGGTAAAGGTTAGGATTTTTCTGTCATCCGTAGAGCCCCAAACATCCTTCCCCCTGCACGGGAATAGAATTGCATCACGTGAGCAAAACTGAAAATTTTATTGCAGCCTTAAACTCTCTGTGAAGACATTGGTGGGAAAAATAAAATGTATCAAGCTGCAGGCTGATCTGAGGAGCCTAAAGGAGGCTGGTTTGTGCCCGAGTTCCTAGCTTAGACTTGAAGTTGACTTACTTCCTCAGAGCACCGTTGCCTGCAGCCTCCCTCTTTCCTCAGGCCTGGCTGTGGTGGGGGCTGCCCCGAGGATGGCGGCCCCTAGGCAGACGGGCCGGCCCCTTGGCCTTCCTTGGTGAGTCGCAGCCTGAGTATTTGCAGTTTGGTAGGAAGCACTCTCCTGGCTGGGAGCTCCAGAGGGAGTATGTAATCTCATTCTGTGAAAGCTTTTTTTTTTTTTTTAAAACATTAAAAAAATTTGTGGTTACATATGTACCAATTCACCATTTCAACCATCTTTTCTAAGTAGGCTCCACACCTACTTGAACTCAAGACTCGGAGACCAGGAGTCACACTCTCTACCAACTGAGCCCGCCAGGCGCCCTGGTTTTAGCCATTCTTAAGTGCACTATTCAGTGGCATTAAGTACATCCACGCCACTGGGCCACCTTCACCATACTCCTTCTCTAGAACTCTTTACATCTTGCAAACGTGAAATTCTGTCTCCATTAAACACGACCTCCTCACCCCCCTCCCCAGCCCCTGGCGCTCACTATTGCCCCTTCTGTCTCCGTGACGCTTGGTATCTCGTACGCGGAAGATGTATGAGCATCAGATTTCTTCACCTTCATGATTGGTGAGAGCCTTGACTGGCTGGAGCGGAGGGGATTTTGGAGGGTAGCTTGGAAAGGAAGTCTGGGGTTTCAAGTAGATCATGGGAAGCAGAGCTTGTGCCCTTGGGGGGAGTTTTCTGTGGAGCAAGAAGTGAGTCCCGAGTTTGCCTGAGAGTGTCATTCTGCGTGGAATCCCTTGCCTCTCTCTGTGACTCGGAACCTTCCTGGGGTGATGCTCCTTTTCCCCTTCCCAGCGAGCATCCGCTAGCTGCCTCAGTTGACATCTTATTTTTACTCAGTGGTGGATCTTGGGGCAACTGCTGATAATTCTGTCTTGTCCGTGGTCGGCTTCGTCCGTTGAGTCTCTGGAAGGCAGCTGAGATGCTCTGGATTCTCCCGGGTGGTACAATCCCAGGCTGTTCTCATTGACTGGCAGCTGGGACCCTTTCGTAGAGAGAAAGGAGACTTCATCTTTTTAGTGTGATTTATTCTAAGAAATAAAAGTCTGCTCAGCCTGTATCAAGTGTGGTCCTTGTTTACCAGTGCACTCGAGGCCTTTAGGTAGAAATTCCCATGTGATAGATTTTCATCTTCATTTTACATTTTGATAAATATTGTCAAATTTTTATTTAAAACCCCTCACGTTATACTCTTTGTTGGCCTATTGGGTGATAAGGATTTCTATTTTTTCCTGTTCTCAAGATAATGTTAACTAAAGGTCTAATGACTCTACAAACTCTAATACAAGGTGGGAAATAGAATATTAAAGAAATATTACATTTAAAAACTTAAAGAATAAGAAGATCCTGTAATTTTCACCTATTGCATGTGTGATGAATTTAATATTTTTTCCTGAAATACTTATCCTTCGCATTTTTTCAAATATAAAACCTTTTGCTTCAACTTAGAAGAATTGCATCTCAGCAGGAGAATACACACAGACTTGTACATATACTCACACGCACACTTTTTTTCTACTTGGAAATGGTTTTAGATGGAGAGAAAGTTGCAAAAACAGTACAGTTCCCCAAACCCTTCATCTGACTTTCTCCAGTGTTAACATCATCCATCAAAACAACACATTTATCAGAACTAGGAAATTGACATTGGCACGATCCTGTTCACTGAGCTTCAGACTGTATTTGAATCTTGCCAGTTTTCGCACTAACGTCTGTTGTCAGTATGGGATCCGATCCAGGATCCCCACATTTCACTAAATTCACACGTTTCCTTCTTCTTTTCCAATCGGCGACAGTTCTTCAGGAGTGCCTTTTTTTTCTTGACCTCGACACTGGCCATTGTGTGGAACCTTCCTCGATTCGGGCTTGTCTGTTTTCTTACGTGTGGATTCAGATTCAGATGATGCACTTTTGGCGGGAAGATAGCGGGAGTGATGCTGCATTATATCAGGAGGCGTGTGACATCCACGTGTCCCTTTGCTGGGGACATTAGCCCGGCCACTTGGCGAGGGTGACGTCTGCCAGCTTTCTCTGTTGTGCGGTTTCTGTTGTTTCGTGATTAGTTCATGTCTTTTGGGGAGATACTTTGAGCCTAAGTGAATATCCTGTGTCTCTTCATGCTTTTTTTGTTCATTGATTTTAACAACTTAATAATTTCTGTGGCTTTTGATTACACTGGCCTTCTATTTCCTATTTCCCTTCTTCCTTTAGCAATTGGAACGTCTACTTTCAAAGAGAACCTGTGACTAGAACACCGAGTTTTGTCTGTTTTTAAAACGAGCAGATGACAGCGTCGATGGGTCCGCAGTGGTGGGATCCTTTGCTTTGTCCCAGCTATTTGTGCAGAAATATCATTTATAGGGAACACATAATAGTGTTATTTTAAGATTTTATTTAGTTATTCGTTTTAGAGTGAGAAAGAGTGTGAGCAGGGGGAAGAGTGCGGGGGCGGGTGAGAAGGAGCAGGGAAAGAATCCCAAGCAGACTCCCTGCCGAGCGCGGAGCCCAACACGTGGCTCGATCTCAAGGCCCTGAGGTCATGACCTGAGCCGAAATCGAGAGTCAGATGCTCAACCGACTGAGCCACCCAGGGACCCCATAATAGTGTTTTTAAGCATTTTTCTTTAGTTCTATTTTAAGTTGCCTCCATTATTCCATATTATTAATAATGTTACGTATTTTAGGCATTAAATATAAAACGAGATTTCTACAGATAGGACTGTCTCTCTGTATTTGAAGCTATTTCTTTTTGTTTGTTTGTTTTTATTTTTTTATGTTCACTTAGCCAACGTAGAGTACATCGTGAGTTTTTGATGTAGTGTTCGATGATTCCTTAGTGGCGTATAACACCCAGTGCTCATCACCACACGTGAAGCTTATTTCTTAAGTGTAGGTTCCCATAGGGGAAGTTAGTAGGTCCTCAGCATGTTCTCGGGGTGCAGCTAATAGCAGTGATAAGAACGTGCATGGGGATGTTGTGGTTGTTTGGTAGAGCTGTCCGTTGCCCTGCCGTCTGCAGCTTCCCCACATCATCTGCCCCCATCGGGCATCACCGTTTAACTTTCTCTTCTGGTGAATCGACAGGTCAAACATAACGAGAATCATAAAGTTAAAAAAAAAAAAAAAAGCCAACAAAACAGATGATTTGAAGAACAAGCACCGAATTTCTGTTCCTTTGAAAGGAGTAAGGTTGCCCAGGGACCAAATCCACAGCTGGAGGCGGAGGGAGACCCCAGATGGGAGGGGCGGTGAATCCTGCGAGTGTGAGAGGCAGAAGCCGCCCAGTCGAGGTTTTGAGGGTCATTGTCAGTTCCCACAGGAAGGGGAGCTTTCCTGCTCGGGCCACAGAACCGGCTCATCATCCTCGTGCGTGCCCTTCGCATGCACTTGCTTGGGCGCCTGGCAGGAGGACGCAGCAGTGTGGACCCCCGGGGGTCAGGGGAGCGCGGCTTGGGCCCCTGTTCTCCCGCGGTGGGAGAAGTGCATCCAGGCCCCCAGATTCCAAGACAGGTTGCCGGAGAGGAAAAGCAATTAGCAAAGCATTTTCGTTTTCTCATCCGAAAGAAATTCTATAGGTTGTTTTTGGCAGAGCGGTGTGTTGTGTTAGGCCCCGTGGACCCTGGTGCTCTGTAAATTAAAGAGGTTTGGGGAGCATTGTGGTTTCTTCTTAAATTCCTCGCATTGGCTGGAGGCCGGCGACAGCCCGGTCCGCCATGATTTGCTAATTTGGGGTAACGGAAGGGAAACTTTCCCTCCAGGTCGGCAGAGTCCAGTTGTCCAAGGTGTCAGCTTTATAGGGTCTCATAACGAAATTATAAGGGTTTGCATTTCTAGGGCTTTGAGTCACTTTCTTAATTGGCACCTTCCACTTGAAATCTTAGTGCTGCTTCTTTTGGCTCTATGGAGTATTTTTTAAAAATCTCAGTGGAGCTCATTTTGGATCATGTTTTAAAAACGAGATTAATTTTGTTTGTTATTCGTATCAATTAATAATCAGTTCTGAAGGAGCAGAGGAAGGATGTTGATTTTCTCTGAAGCATCTTTCTTTGGGACCAGTATAGTTTATTTCCCCCATGGTAGCTGTGTGCTCTGGATTCCTATGTAAACACTCTTCCCATGGGGTAAGTTCCGGTACCTACAGACCTCACAGGGTGCTCGTCTTGGGGGTTAAATGAGTTCATAGTTATAAAGCCGTTAGGACTGTGCTTGGCTTGCAGAAAGTGCTAGATTGGGTGTTTGCTAAGATAACTTCTGTAAAGCCTGTTTGTGTTCCTTGTGTGCAAAAGTCATTAAAAACTTAGTATTTTCCCTATCTAGAGATTCTGTTTATAAAACACACCGTGTTCCCTTGGGCGGGAGATGTTTTGATAGATGTTTCCCGAAGAGCAGTTGCTGCTACGGGTCTCGTGCCTCAGGGGCTGCATCTCTCAAAGGGGACTTGTCTCCAGCCTCCTTTGGGGTCTTCCAACCTGTCCTTCAAGGCACGGAAAGTGTCCCTCCGCTCCTCTGGTGACCAAGACAAAAGCCAGGGACTGCTCTGGACTCCCCGCACTCCTCACCCCTCCCCCCCAATTGATAACACAGCAGTGTCTGTTTCCAGGCTAATTTTAGACTCCCCCTCTATCTTGTTCCTCTTACCGAACCTGTCCCCGGCCTCACCCAGCTGTGCCGACGTGGGCAGAGGCCGCTCCTCCACCGGCACTTTGGGGGTGCCTTTCACAAGGCCTTCGATGAGGCGCCCAAGCTGCTACAGGAATTCAGAAGTGGCTTCTAGAAGCAGCCTTAGTACCTGAGAGTAGCCTCACCTCTTCTGTCAACACCTTCCTTCCCAGGTGTTGCTCCGGGAGCTGGTCTCATCTCCCTCCCTCCGTGACACCCCCAGTGCATCCCAGTGCACAGGACCTTTTAGGAGGGTGGCTGGCTTCGGTTCGGGATGGACCTTCGTCCGAGCTCGAGTCTGCTTTCTGCAGCCTTGGGACCCCCCGCTCTTCCTCATCCCCTGCCTCACTGGGCCCCCATGGTCATACGTTGATGGAGCCCCCGGAGATTGTCCTTCATCACAAGAGCCCGAGTTCTGGCAAAAACACAAAGCTTATGACTGGTGTCATTTAGAAGCATCTCTACCAAATCTAGGATCCGTGGTCTTAGGTACATAACTTGGCACATGTCTGTGGTCATGAACCTGCTTAATTCCTGGTTTATGAACCTGAAGTGGGGGGGCGGGGGGGAGCTCCCTGTTTCCAGAACCTTGTACTTGGTTCCCCGTTGTATCCCAAATGCCCAGGCACGCAGAAGACCCTTCATAACTTGTCCTGGTTTAAAACAAAACAAAACAGAAACTTAAAACTTTTTAATTGTGATAAATGATATGCAACATAAAACCCATCCTGTAAACCGTTCGCTTCAAGGCGTTAAACAGTTAAGTTAAACATTTGAGTGGCATTGATCCACCCTCAGAACTTTCTCATCTTCCCAGTGGAATCCATTAAACGCCGACTTCCATCCCCTCCCGGTCCCTGGTCCCTGGTCCTCGGCAGCCACCGTGCCATTTTGTGTCTCTGTGAATTTGCCTACTCTCTGTCCTTTGTGGAAATGGAATCATATAGGATTTGTCCTTTGGGGCCGCGTTAATTGCACTTAGCATGACATCCTCAAAGTTCATCCGCACTGGAGCAAGTGCCGAGATTTCCCTCCTTCTTGAGACTCAAGTTCCACTGCATGTGTGTTCCGTTTTGTTCATCCCTTCCTCTACCCACAGACGCTAGGGTCGCCTCCCCCTTTTGACCTGTGGGAATCACGCTGCTGCGAACCTGGGCAGGCACACGTCTCTCTGAGACCCAGTGTTCGGTCCTTCTCAGGGTCCCCAGGTGGAATATCCACATCGTGTAGTGTCATCCTGTTTTTAATTTTTCCTTGTGGAGTTTTTGCAGGATGGTGTTTGCATGCTCCAAGAAAGTGATTTTCCCGTACAGGTTAGTTCGATCACGCACTCCCATCTGTTTCCCGGGGGACCAGACCCCTGCTCTGGGTGGGTGTCCCGTGCCCCCGAGCATCCCAAGCGCCGGGATGGGGCAGCACGCCGACCCTGCACTGCTGCTCCATGTCCTTGGAAGGCTCAGCTTTCATTCCACTCCATTCTTGGGTGTGTGTCGAAGAGAAAACCTCCCTTGACAGGTCCTGAGCGGATATTTGTATCGAACTGGGTTGAAAGCTGGCTCCCTTTAGACATTAAGGTGAATGCAAATGCATGGGGTGCTGACCCAGCAGGTCTTGGGGAGAGCTGTCCGAGTGTGTCTTTCTCGGAAAGATGGCTTGATTAGTTCATTTTGATCCCTTTGTGTTCACATTGCCGTTCCCAGCCCTTGACTTGTTGGGTTTTCATTCTGCAGGACCCCACCTTGCTCCCACCCAGCTGGGAGGAAGGCGTGCTGGCCCCTGAGAGTGTGGGGTGCTGGCCCCTGAGAGTGTGGGGTGCTTGTCCCTCATGACTTCCTGGGTAGGGTTTGAAGATAATTAAGCAGGTTTCTCACGGACATGGGATTCCGTTTGCTGCTGTGTTTCAGCCCCTTTGACTAGAAAGGTGGACAAGCTCGATGGTGTCAGCTTTGCGCGATGAAAAGGGCCGTGTGGGGCGATGTGGGGCTGGCCACACAGTGGTGGGAATGGACCTCGTCCCACCTGACAGTACCTTGGGAGGGGTGAAGATGACTCATTTTACCGGATGTGCTCCCCACGGTTAAAAAAGCCTGAAGAACTGAAGGCATGGGGCTGGGTGGAAACTTAGTAAATCTGGAACCTGAATGTTTTGTGGTTTTTTTTAAGATTTTATTTATTTATTTGTCAGAGAGAGAGAGAGCACAAGCAGGTAGAGTGGGAGAGGGAGAAGCAGACTCCCCGCAGAGCAGGGAGCCCGACTCCGGGCTCGATCCCAGGACCCTGGCATCATGACCTGAGCTGAAAGCAGACATTTAACTGACTGAGCCACCCCAGCCTCCCTGGAGCCTCGACATTTTGTCAGCGGTACTCTGTGCTCAGACTGTCAGGGAAAGAACGAGTCAGTTTCCCCCCAATTACTGCAAACCAGGTAGATGAACGGGGAGAGAGAGATGTGGTGTATATACAAGGAATACCACTCAGCCATAAAAAGGGGTGAGATCTTGCCATTCATGACGACATGGGGAGCCCTAGAGGGGATGATGCCAAGTGAAATAATCAGAAAAAGACAAATAGCATATGCTTTCACTTATATGTGGAATCTGAAAAAACAAAACAAACGAACAAACAAAACAGAAACAGACTCATAAATGCAGAGGACCAACCGGTGGTCGCCAGAGGGGAAGGGTGGGGGGCTGGGCCAAATAAATAAAGGGTATCAAGAAGTACAAGCTTACAGTTATAAAATAAATAAGTCACAGGGATGAAAAGTACATGAAAAGTATAGCATAGGGAATATGGTCAATAATGTTGTAATAACTTTGTAGGGTGATGGGTGGTTGGTGACCCCCCAGTGGGGGGGGTGAGCATTTCATAATGTGTGCAAGTGTAGAATAACTATGTTGTACACCTGAAACTAATATAATGTTGTACTTCAACTGTACTTCAATAAAAAAAGAAAACAATTGGATAAAATCCATTTAATAATGCAGAGACCACGTGACCATGATTTAAAGCTAAACCCCAATGAAATAAACAAAGCTGAAGGGATTTTCACTTTGTGGCCTGTTGGACGAGCCGGCTGCTCTGGCTGGGGGGGTGCCAGATCCCCGAGGGGCACCCCCAGCTGAGGTCAGGAGCCTGCCCGCGAGGGATCGCCTCCCGGGGATTTTTGTGGCACCGTGCCACGTGGTTGGTCAGTGTTTGGTAGTCTCGCAGACTGCTGAGCCATCTTCCACGGCTTCTTTTCCCCCAAGTGTGTGGTCTTCTCAAAGATTCCGAGACACAGGTCTGGTTCTGTGGGTCAGGGAAGAATTTTCCTTCTAAACCGGAAACTTGTCATTGTTGACGTCCCAGGTTGGCACCTGGATCAGCTACTGAAAAGTCAGTCTGCCCTCCCTGGGGAGAGCTGCCTACAGCCTGGGGGCACACATGCCCTCCTGACCCTGGCCCCACAGGCCACACCAGAGGGCTCCCAGGGGGAGGCTGCCATCTGTGCACGCGGGTCTCCAGTCTGTCACCGCCTCCTGCAGCCAGAGCTGAGGTCACTCCTGGGACAGTGACCAACGCCACGCCTCCGGGTTTGGTGTGGTTTAAGAAGCCTCCTTCTGAGTTTTACTTTATTACGCCTGCTCAGCAGTTATTACTGTTTTTTTTTTTTAAGCATTCTCTTCAAACGAGC
The DNA here is from genome assembly GCF_037043125.1 of Eumetopias jubatus. Lineage (NCBI taxonomy): Eukaryota > Metazoa > Chordata > Mammalia > Carnivora > Otariidae > Eumetopias > Eumetopias jubatus. The sequence continues at coordinate 4,605,692 of NW_028274821.1, read as the reverse complement.
AGCATTTTTCCCTTTTCGTTAATAATTGTTTCTTTGAAAACCAGCAATTCGGAGTTGCATATAAACATAGTCTATAATTTTCTGCATTTCCTTTAATATACATTCTCGTGCTGGGATCTAGAATTTCCCAGGAAAGTCTCCACTCTTAGTTCAAAAAAACACGAAGAAACAAAACAAAAAAATCCCCCAGCTTGCTGGTGGGCTCCTTTTCTTTGTTCTTGAACTTTCTCCCCAATTTCTTCCATTGGCTCTCATTTCCACATCGTCTTCTGGAGTGTGTGTTTTGCCTCCCCGCCACCCCCACCACCCCCTCCACTCAGCAACTGTGTGGAGTCAGGGGCTTCTCCCAGTTTTGTTTGGTGTCCGTGTGTGTGTCCAGTATGCACACGTGCATGCACCTATATGCACGTGTGCACGTTCATATACACGTGCACGCGTTATGCGTCTGTGGGCTAGGTGCAGTCCCAGGCAGTGGGTGTGAGTAATGAGCAGTTTTATTTTTCCTTCTGGATGAACCATGGCACCCTGAAGCCATAGGTGGCCGTAGAAATGAGCAGCTGTCCAAGACCCCTGGGGGATTGTGACGAGCCAGAGTGTCTGATTTTGGAGACTGGAGAGTGTTGGCCTGGAAGGGCACCCTTGTGCCTTTCTGTAGGGCTGGTGGCCCCTCCAGTGCAGGGAAGAGGCCCCCACCCGCTATCTTAAGGGTAGCCCCAGGCGGCTGGCACGGTGCCTGGACTCCTGCCAGGCCTCTGCCTCTGTCATCCCATTGGGAAGCAGAAGGGCCGAGACTTTTCTCCATGGTGAGGACACGTCTGGCTTTGGCCCAGGTCCTGCCATCCGGTCTTGGAGGGCGGCCTGGAGGAAGACAGTGCCCTCCCCTCGCTGCTGACCGAACCCACCTGAAGGAGCCTTCTTGGACCCTGGCGAGTCCTGGGCATACCTGGGTCGATGGAATGAGGTTGGGAGAGGTTCCCAGGTTCTGATTTGGGGAATCTCCTCGCCTGGATTCCCAGCTATTACCCCGGTGCTCACTTGGCCCAGGGCTTTGCACGAGGCTGCCACTCTGACCAGGTGGGGCCGCAAAGCCTGCCTGATGATGATTCTCCTTGATTTTGTTCCTGTGAATATGTAGAGTCAGTCTCCTTCTCAAGTATTTTCAGCCCTCAACAGATTGTGTTTTTGGAAATCAAACGGATTTTGTTTTGGGAATATCACAGTGTGCTTTTGTGTACATAAAACAACCGTGGCCATTTTATTGCCGTATACTTTTTAGCAGACCTAAGACTCAGGGATTTTTATGAGCTCCAAGTGAGCCTGTTCAAGAAACTGACTGGATTTGCTGTGAGCCCCCTTTGTCTGCAGAGCCGCCAACATCCTTGCTGTGGCCAGGATGACCCGGGCACCCGAAGTGGGTGGGCAGTGTGCTGTCTTCTGGAACATGGAGAATGTGGGGGAACCCGTTCCTGGGGAGGGAGCCCAGCTCCCGGGCTTCCCTGGGCTTCCACAGTGTGTCGGTGAGCGCCCGAGACCACCCCCCCAGCATCCACGCAGGCTCCTCCACAGCGGGCTGGAGTCAGGCCTGCCCGCTGCCCTTCCTGCGGGGGCACAGAAAACCCCCATCGCCATCTGCAAGTGGCCCGGTTTCCCTTTTCCTTGAAATCACTTGGGGAGAGAATTTTTTTTTTTTTTTGTATTTTGTTATTTTTAAATAGGTGGGGTTTTTTTCTTTATTTTTTTAATTGTGGTAAAATAGATATGCCATCAATCAACCATTTTAACCATTTTTCAGTGTACAGTTTGTTGGCACTAAGTACCTTCCCGTTCTCCAGCGTTCTTTCCTCTTGCAGAAATGAAAGCCTGTCCCCATCGAAGGTGAACCCCCTACTCCCCTCCCCAGCCCCAGGTAGGCTACTTTCAGTCTCTGTGGATTTGGTGACTCTGGGTTCCTCCTGTAAGTGGAACGTCACAGCCTTTGTCTTTTTGTGACTGGCTAATTTCACTTGGTGTCATGTCTTCAAGGTTCCTCCATGCTGTATCCCGTGACAAGGTTTCTCTCCTGGTTATATGGTTCTTACACGGTCATTTGTTTGTTTGGTGCGGATAAGATGGTCCTGTGTTGACCCCATGCTGATGAAGCTGGTTCATGTTAACACGAGTTCAGCAGTGTTCTTGTGACCCGTGGGCTGGTGTGTCTGTGAGGGCCGGCTCCGCACTGGGTCTGGAGCTGGTGGGGGGTGCCCTGGCCACACGGCCGTTTGGAGGCCCCAGTGCATGAACGTCGGCAGCCGCTCCCCATCAGGGACTGCCTGTGGGGGGATCCGGTTTTGGTAGGGGCAGCCGCAGGCCTACAGGGCTGAGGTTGGGGAGGCGGCAAGGAAGTGGGCCCGGACAGCTGATGCTGGGGAGCCAGCGGGAAGGGCTGGAGAGGGAGGGGGAGGCCTACTCCATTTTGTGCTAAGGAAGGATAGAAAATTGAGCATTCTGCTCTGGCTTAGAAATGAGAGATTTCTCTCATGGAGGAAAGAATCAGATAAAGAAAACATGAGGAAAACTTTGAGAACGATTGCTTCTCTCCCCTTCCTCTCTGTTTCAGTGGGAGCCCCAATCTCTCAGTTCTTTGCAGAGCTCATGGAACGTCAGTCAGCCAATTTGAGATGTACCTGGGAGGCTGGTTCACGTTTCTGGAGGAGAGAGCCCAGCCTATTCAGGCCACGGGGTCGTTGTGGAGGAGAAAGCTCCAGTACGTCCGGGAGCTGGGACCTTGAGCCGCGCTGGAGCCCTTATGAGCCATTTTGTCTCCCTGAGCCTCAGTTTCTCCATCTGCAGAATGGGCGTGACAACCCCATTGTGTGGATGAAAGCGTTGTTGGGTCAATTGAGGGAGAAGCCTCTTGGAGGACCTCCTTTAAGGTCCCTTAGCACTCTTGGCCTGGTGCTCTAGTCCCAAACTCTGGCCAGCACCTGGCTCAGGTACAGATGGCCCCTTTTGCCCAGGAGCTATGGACAAAGAAACAGCACTCCTCCCGTGTCTCAGGTTTAGAAACGTCAGAGTGCTTTTCTTTTTCACCCTCTGCCGAAGGAGTAAGGTACTAAGCCTGCATTTGAAATTACCCAGAGCTTTCTCTTCTGTGTGGGAACCTAGAGCTTATTTTTATATTGGGGGCAGGGTAGATAAACTGGTGACAACATTGTTGGTTTGGCTACATTCGAAGCAACTTGTAAACTCTTTCTGTTTCCTGGTTGTAACAAGTTTAATGACTTCCCACAGGTATCTGCAACTGTTAGCAGGTTTGCATTTGGTGGGCGAGCTGGATACAGTGTAATTCATTCTGTGTATACTGAGCACTTTATGTATTCATGGCCTGTTAGCGCAGTTTGCACTGCAGGCGGGTAGAGTAAAACCGTTGGATGAGACAGTCTTTGATTCTGTGCATGAATGACAGAGAAGGATTGGGGAGATCTCGGATGAGCGTCGAGCGTCTGATCCGTCGGCCAAGGAGCTTGCTGGGCAGCTTCCTGACCCTTCTCACGAAAACCCTCTAGCTTGCTTGCTTGCTTGCTTGCTTGCTTTCTTTCTTTTCTCTTTCTTTCTTTCTTTCTTTCTTTCTTTCTTTCTTTCTTTCTTTCTTTCTTTCTTTCTTTCTTTCTTTCTTTCCTTCTTTCTTTCTTTCTTTCTCTCTCTCTTCCTTTCTTCCTTCCTTCCTTTCTTCCTTCCTTTCTTTCTTTCTTTCTTTCTTTCTTTCTTTCTTTCTTTCTTTCTTTCTTTCTTTCTTTCTTTCCTTTCTTTCCTTTCTTTCCTTTCTTTCCTTTCTTTCCTTTCTTTTTCTTTTTAAATCTTCCCAGAAAAGGGATTTAACAATCTAGTACCTGATTGAATGGTGTGCTAATTCTTAATTCCAAGAGTTCTGTTTCTTAGTTGTGCTTTAATTAATAATGGATTCCCTTCTGAGAAACAGGTGTGTGTTCTTGACTTCCAGCTTTTTTGCCTCCTCGAGGGGACTTATGTTCCTCCGTCTTCATGGGATCGAGGAGCAAAGTGGGTGAGTCATAGTGACAATTTGGGGACATTTGAGGCTGAAGTGTTATCACATAGATGAGGGACACCCCCCCCCCAGTGCCGCCCTTCTGCCACCTGGGACCACCCAGCATGATCCTAGGGAGCCCCCTTCCCTCTCCTGTCTGCCTTGCTCAAACCCCCATGGCCGCTCTTGAAAGGTTTTCTCTAACAAGCCAGCCAGTGGAGGCTTTGGAAACTTCCTCACTGTTGCCCCCAGGGCCGAGGCTGTTTGAAGTCACGTGTACGCATTGTCAGTGCTCCTGTAGGGCTGTCATTCTCCTCTCTTGGCCTCCTTCTCAGGCCCTGTCCCCACCCTCCCGTCGAGGGTGTTGGCATCCCAGCCGCTACTCTACCCCCAGCCTCCACCTCGCCCCAAGCCTCCACCTCCCAGCCTCCATCCCACCCCAGCCTCCACCCTACCCCCTGCCTTCACTCCCTGCCTCCACCCCAACCTCCACCCTCCACCCAAGATTCCCCCCTGCCCCCACCTCTTGCCTCACCCTTAGGGCAAACTGGGCCCCAGATTGCAGATTTCAGGGCCTGCAGAGCCTTCCCGGCCAGGGGCTGCCCCAACCTGCCCTGAGTGGGGAGACCCCTGGTGAAGTGGGGTACAGGATGTGCTCTCACCCAGGCCCAGGCCCTTAATATGTGCAGGGGCCAGGCCCCCTTCCCCCCAACTTTCTGTGGCCCAACAGCCACATGTGTTCCACGTGCTGCCGATCTCCATGTTGAGCGGGGCTCTGGGTTCGAGGCTGGATGCCTAGGGTCTCTGGGTTCTTGCAGAGGAACGTTTCGCTAAACTGGCAAGGCTGCCGTCACAGGCCACGTAGATGTTTTCCTTTTATAGGCTTACCCCCTCCTTCTTGTGGTTTCCTGCTGCATGCGTGGGAGTGTGCACACGTGTGTTTCTGTGTGTGGTTTCCTGGTATATGTGCGGTGTGTATTGTTTCCTGTTTTTTTCCCGTGTCTTTTGTGTGTGTGTGTGTGTGTGTGTGTGTGTGTGTAGTTTCCTGGTGTGTATGTGTGTGCGGTGTGTGTGTGTGGCATGTATATGCTCGTGGCATGTTTTGTGTGTATCTCATGGTGTGTGGGTCTGTTCGGGTCGAGGTGTCAGGTGGACACAGGCGGAGTTCGGGGGTTACTGGGGGGGCCTGTCCTCGGGTAGATGCCTCTCCTGCTGCTCCTCGCTTCCCTCCTCCTGAGCAGACCTGTCCTCCAGGTGTAAGTGACCCGCCATACTCGCCTGCACCTGACCGTGGGGCAGGGAGGGCGCGTTCGCGCCCCAGCACATCGAGGAGGAAAGAGGCTCCGCCTGCAGTCCTTCTCCCAGTGGATGCCAGAGCCCTGCTCGTCTGCTCCAGCCCCCCAACTCCTCTAGTCCCCTCGTGGAGGCTGTCAGCACACGCGGCCGCTTCTCTGCCGCATTAAATCCCAAGCAGTTTCCAAGACGCCCTCCTCGCCACCATCCCCTGCTCTGCCATGCCTTCCTAGGGGCATTTGTCACCTGGGTTCTCTGACTTGGCCGTGACTCTGCCAGCAAGCCGATTAGGACGAGGCCTCTTGGTGCAGCTCAGGCGGCTCCTGGCGGCGTGCATCCTTGAGGCGTGGACAGTGTGACCCAGTTGTCATTCTTAGCTGCCCCCCTTGTTGGGAGAGCTGCCCCTGCCGTTGCTTCTGGAGCAGAACAGGCTGCCCTGGGCCAAGGCCAGTGGGAGGTGCCTCAGTGGCACTGGGCATGCCGGGTCTGAGGCCCCCTGCAGGCTCCTTGGGGCCTCGGGCTGGCAGAGTGTGTGGAGGTGGGCAGGGGCCCTCATGGGCTCGGGCGTCTCTCTCCTCTGCACCAGGTCTCGGCCAGGGCTCTGTGCAAGCCAGGTGCAGAGGCAGAGGCCGCACCCTGAGACGGGGGACAGACTCCGCTTGTAAACAGGACTGGCCTTGGGCATCGCTGCAAGAATTCATGAGTTAAGGGCACCTGAGTGGGAGGGGGGTCCCTTTGCATGTGGGGCCCTGGCACGGACCCCCTTGTGGAGGGGGCCCTTTGTTGTGCCGGCTGCATGGGCGAGTGCATTTGTCACACCCTGACAACACAAGTTGTCGTACAGAAATGACACCTCAGTAAAGTTGGTGTGAACCCAAGTGTGGTCCTGGGGTTCGGATCCTGGCTCTTCCCATGTGTTTTTGGGCAAGTTGCTTAACATCATGGGTCTGCAGAAGGAAACACGTCCTTTTCATACACCAGCACCTCGCCGCTCACCCTGGGTCCTTACGTAGGCCACAGGTCACTTTTCCTCCGAGGGAGGTTGCAGTGGCCCATTTGCAGAGACGCGGCTAGACACGAGGTGCCTCACTAACCGTGCATAGCCTTCTGGGACTCCCTTTCCGGAGGTGGTGACCATCATGATGAGGCCCTGGGGGTCTGGGAGCTCAGCTGCGGTGAGGTCTGGTCCGAACCTGCAGAATGTCCACTGGCCTGTCTCTCTCTCTCCCTCTGTCCTCAGGTACCTCCATCCTGTCACCTGGTGGCTCCCAGGCCCGAGGGATGCTCCCTCTGTAACCATGAATACGAGCATGGATTTGGTGACACAGCTCAGGACACTCTGGAGCGGACCCGTCCTCAGGGAGGGACTCTGGGTGTCCTGGCCTGGGTCTACCCCCCCCGTACGCCAGCCTGGCCTCCTTTCTGGAGCTTTGGATGTCCCAGAGTCTTAAGGGCTCTCATTTAAATGAAGCTTCGAGGTTCAGAGTAAGCTATCCCCTGGCCCCAGGCCCCTCCTTGGTGACCCAGCCGTATGTCCACCTCCACGAAGCCTGTTGGCTACACTGTGGGCTCCTCAGTCTCACCGCACATCCTAGCTCCCACACCTTTGGCCAGGCACTCCCCTCCCACTAGAATGCCCTCCATGTTCTGCCTCTAAAACCTGCTCATTGCTCTGAGCACCACTCAGCATGTGTGCTTGCTTTTATCTGATGAAAAGTTCCCGAGGTGATGCAAATCTGTGCTACTTTTTAGGGGCCCCTGCCATGGGATTATTTATACCATTTATTAGCCCCTGTCGTCTGGCAGCCCCTTAAAGGAGAAGGGTGTACCAAGAGACCCTGGTGCAGTTGGGGTGGGAAGGCTTGCTGTGAATGTATGCAATTATTTTAACTCCAAACGGGAGACCGTATTTGGATGCACTTTTAAAATTAAGTAGTATTGTTTTAATTGCTTAGGTTAATAATTAGCTTGACTGTCAAGTTTAATGGGACTTGCAGACTCCCAGCCTCCCACTTAATTTGGGGGTGTTGATTCTGATCACAGCTCCTCGCTGGGCTGGGTGGGGTTCTTCCAGCCCCCCCCCCCCCCCCAGGATGTCCAGTGTGTGCCCAGCTGCTGGGGCTGAATTTAACAGACAAAGAAGAGGAGCTTTCCCAGGGCGGAAGCGGCCCCCTCTCCCTGCCTGACTCCCCACTGTCTCCAAGTGAGCCGTTACCCCCAAGAGAGGGTCTGAGGAGAGCCGTGGAGGGCGGTGCAGCCCAGCCGGTGTTGGCTGGGGCCTGGCCAAGCGGAAAGCGGGCCTGTCAGGAATGATTAAAGAGCCCAGTGTTGGAAAAGAACAGGCCTTTATGTCGGTGGTAAAATGATTAGGAAGTAATAAGAAAAACGCAGGTTTGGACAGAACATTGTTTTGTTTAATCAGTTCTAAGTCCAAAAGGAAAAAAAAAAAGGGACCCTTAGAAGTCATTTTAAAAGGGATTACAACATACACGTGAACATTTTTCCATCTACTTTATGGGTTTAAGCTTTTGGGGGAAGGGGCTGGTCAGGTCTCTGTTCCAGGTTCTGGTCTCATTGCGCACTCGGACGAGGCCATTTCTGTAATGGGAGCCAGAAGCAGAGGTGAGTGAGAGACGTGTGAGCAGGAAATGTCACCTGGTGACTCACAGTTCTGCGGGCTGCACAAGATCCAGATGGGGCCAGATCTTTACAGAAGCCAAGGAGAGAAGCCTGGAGCTTGATCTCCTTGTAAGGAGAAATGAGGATCTGAAGGATAATGAATTCTGTTGATTGTAAAGCATTGCTCCTCTTACCACGCTCCGCTTTATTGCGCGCTGCGGGTACGGCGTTTTTTGCCAATTCAAGGTTTGTGGCAACCCTGTGTTGAGCAAGTCTGTCCTCACTACTTTTCCAGCAGAATTTGCTCACTCTGTGTCTCCGTGTTACAGTTTTGTAATTGCAACATTTCAAACATTTTCATCATTATTACATTCGTTATGGTGATCTGTGTGATCCATGCTTTTGACTTGCTGAAACCTCAGACGATGGTTAGCATTTTAAAGTAATAAAGTACTTTTAAATTGAGGGAGCATACATTGTTGTTTTAGACACAATGCTACTGCACCCTTTCAATAGACTACAGCATAGTGTACACATAACATCTCTGCGCTGGGAAACCAAAAATTTCATCTGGCTTGCTTTAGTGAGGTATTACTCGCTCTATTGCGGCAGTCTGGAACTGAACCTGCAACATCTCTGAGGTGTGTCAGTAGTGTTTCTACAGATAAACCTGACAGCGACAGAACTGTGGGGAAGCAGGGGGTCCAAGGTCGCATCTAGAAGATTCAGTCCGAGACAAAGTCTGCAGCTATGAATATGCCTAGTGGGGCAGCAGTGGCAGGACCTGATGGGGTAGCTGCAGCTGCTTTTTCTTATAAGACTGCAGGGTACAGACTCCTGATTTTCCCTTTTGGAAGGAGGTAGACAGACAGATTTGGGGAAACTTTTCCAATCATGGGGCCTAATTTCTCTTGGACTCTATGGATGTTATTATTGCTTACAACACTAAACTTCCAACATTTGTAAAAATGTTGAATATTCTTAGATGATCTGACGTGGGTTAATGCTTTACTGATGTTCTAGCCATCTCAGAGTTTTCACACGTGCCCCTGGCTTCCCTGCATCACCAAGTACTTGAATCATCAAATGAAAGAAGAGGTTTTTTGTTGTTGTTGTTGTTTTTAAATGGACTTTATTTTTTAGAGTCCTTTGAAGTTCACAGCAAAACTGAGCAGAAGGTACAGCGAATTCCCATATACCCCCTGCCCCGACATATGCACATCCTCCCCCATTATGAACATCCCTCACCAAGAGTTATAGTCATGAATCCACACTGACACATCATAATCATCCAAAGTCTGTATTTTACGTTATGGTTTACCGTTGGCGTTGTGTATTCTGTAGTTTTGGACGAACGTACAGTGGCATGTATCCACCCTTATCAGAGTAGTTTTGGTGCACTAAAAATCCTCCGTTCTCTGCCAGTTTATTATCCCTGCCCCCAAACTCCTGTCAACCACTGATCACTTTACTGTCTCCATAGTTTTGCCTTTTCCCAAACGTCATAGAGGTGGAATCCTACAGAATTAGCGTTTTCAGATTGGCTTTTTCTTTTTTTTAACTTAGTAATACGCATTTAAGTTTCTTCCATGTTTTTTCATGGTTTAATAGCTCACTTCTTTTTAGTGCTGAGAAATATTCCATTGCCTGGTTATACCACAGTTTATTTATCCATTCACCCCCTGGAGGACATTCTGGTTGCTTCCAAATTTTGGCAGTTATGAATAAAGCTGCTGTAAACATCCATGTGCAAGTTTTTGTGTAAACATAAATTTTTACTTATTCTGGTTAGATATCAAGGAGTGCTTGCGGGATTAAATGGTAAGAGTATGGTTAGTTTTGTGAGAAACTGCCTAGTGTTTTCCAGTGTGGCTGCACCATTTTTTATTCCCACCAGCAATAAATGAGAGTTCCTGTTGCTCCACATCCTCACCAGCATTTAGTGTTGTCAGTGTTCTGGTTAGGAGGCGTTTTCAGTGTGAAGGAATAATTGAGTGTCTTAAAAGGGACCAGAAAGGACGGAATTCTCTTACATCCACAGGAGTAACAATGGAAATGCCAAGGGACATTCACGGTTTCCAAGTAGGGTCCTGGGCATATTTGGGGGCACCTACAAGTTCTCTATGAGAACTTTCATGGTTGTGTTTGTTCAAGGGTAATCTAATCTAAAATTGGTGTTGCTCAATTAGCAAACACACACAGGTATCCCCTGCTTTTTAAAAGTTTGCCTTACACCACTTTGCTTCTGTGAAAGACCTCCATTAGTATCTGTTCTCACTAGTCAGAAGAAATCCGAAGAGGATTTTCACTTTTGCGAAAACAGGCGTGAAGTGAAAAGAGCCTTAGTGTTGGTTTTGCAGCCAGCCCTGGGAGAGGAGCGGTGAGGGTGGCGCCACCCAGCTCCTTCCCTGGGAACTACCCTCAGCAGCATCTCCGCCTCCAGCCACCAGAGCCTTAAACTGCGTCTGTGAGCATATGAGCTTTATCTCGATTTACTTTGTGCATCTGTTAACAAGATAAGTTTTTCAGAGACCGTAGGACATAAGGAGTGATTTTTTTGGGTTGAGAACACTCAAAAAATTGCCCATTGAAATGGATGGTAATTCCTTCTTTGCTTTATGCCGTTTTGGCTTATGAAAGGTTTCATGGGAGCCCTCTACTTTCTGATAGCGGGGGAATCCTGTATTATGATGTCAGTGGGGATCAGGTGAGCCTGAGGCGTGTTGTAAAAATGCACGTGGGAGACATAGGGCAGAAACACTGGAAGGTCCAAGGAAGAACTTTCCCTGTAGACAGAATGACCAGTGCCAAGGCCCCGAGGCTGAAACAAGGGTGGAGAGCTCCTGGAACAGCACAGGGCCTGCGTGGCTGGAGGGGGCTGCTGGGGGAGCGGGGCCAGGCTCGGAGGGCCTCGCAAGCCGCAGTAGGGATGTAGATTTGTATTCTGCATGCACTGGGAAGCTTTTGGAAAGCTTTGAGTGGAAGAATGTTGCAATCTGGTTTTATGTTAAAAAACACACTGCCCAAGAGCAGAGCCAGGAGCAGCAGAAGATGGAGCTGGCTGCCCATCTGCCTCTTTGCAGGTGCTTGGCAGAATGCACTAAACTTCCCCCCGCCTAGCCTGTGATTAGGATGGATTTTTCCTTCGTCATTAGGTTGTATTAAGAAAGGGAGATTGTCCAGCCAGCCTGGCCTTGTCTCATGAGATCTTCCTTTCAGAAAAGGAAGTCAGGAGTCAAACTGTGAGAAGGATTTGATGTGTGTTGCCAGATTTGAAGATGGAGGGGGCCATGTGGCAAGGAATGTAGAAAGCTAGAAGCTGAGAGCGGCTGCTCCCAAGAACAGCCAGCGAGGGAATAGGGGTTTCAGTTCTGCACATAACAAGAAACAAAAATCAGACGACCACCTGAGGGAGCCCAGAGCCACTGGCAAGGAACCCAGCCTTGCTGACAGCTTGCTTTTGGGTTGGAGAGGCCAAGCTGAGAACCTGCCATGCCGTGCCTGGACTTCTCATCTGCAAGACTGTAAGCTCGCCAGCAAGTGTTGTTTGGAGCCTCTGAATATGTGGGGACTTACCATGTGGCAGTAGAAGCAGACCGAAGACTTGAAAACACAGATGCAAAATTCCTCTATAGAATTTAGCCAGGGATACTGGGCAACATATTAAAAGAACAATGAGAAGAAGGTTTACCCTAGAAATTCTGTATGATTCAGCATGAAAACACCCACATGAACGGTTTGGTGGGAAAAATCTCAGCGGATGCTGTGGTGCTTGTGCTAAATTTCAGAATTCTTTGCTGGTGAAAAATTTAGCAAAATAGGCTTGGCTAAGTCAATAAAAAGAATCTTCTGGAAACCTGCAGGGAGCGTTACATTTCAGGTAAAACACATGGAAGGCAGTGACCAGCTAGGTCTGCCATCACCGTTGCTGTCGGGTGCCATTCTGGAAGTCCCGGCCAACATAACAATTAGGGTGAGAGAAAGCTGTCTTTATTTGTGGGTTATAGAAATGTTAATCTGGAAAATTCAAGAGAATCAACTGACAAGTATCAAAACTAGAGAGAGCATTTAGCAAGGTGACCGGATGCGAGTCAACGTAGAAAGCCCACCGGTTTCCGGCTGCATCAGGAGTGACCCTATCGGAACAAAACCAGTACCTGTAAGCACTTGACAGCTAGTCTATAAATTCAGTGCATTGCTCATCAAAATCCCAAAAGGCTTTTTCATCAAACTCAGCGAGTGATTCTAAAATTCACGTGGGAGTGCACAACCTCAACGCAACTGAGGCCATTTTGAAAATAAACAATCAAAGTGGGGAGGTGATCTTCCCAGAGCGCAGCGTAGTCTGAGGCTCTACTGATTGAAATGGTGCCATGTTGCCATGGGAATAGACAACCGTCCCCCAGACTCACGTGTTGACGTCACAGCCCCCACTACCTCGGAAAGGGACTGCGTATGGAGACAGGGGCTTCCCAGAAGGAAGTTAACATGAGGTCGTTAGGGTGGGTCCCCATCCAGTGAGGCTGGTGTGGTTATGAGGCCATCAGGACACACACATACACGGAGGGACGCCCCGGTGAGGGCACAGTGAGGAGACGTCCGGCTGTGAACACACTCAGAAGAGAGCAGCCCTGCTCACACCTTGGTGGATGTCCAGCCTCGGGGACCTGAGGAAAGACATTTCCTGCCCACAGCCGCCCAGGCTCTGTGCTTTGCTGTGGGAGCCCCTGAAGACAAATAACGCTGACCGAGTAGGAAAGCAGGAGTCCAAACACTGAGTCCAAACAACTGAGCCGCGCCTGTGTGAACACTTCATATGATAAAGGTGTTGGGGCTCTCAAGTTTTAGACTGGGGAAAAATGTCTCTCCCTCCACCATTTGCAAAAAGAAATTCCAGATGGGCTTTTGAGCTAAAGTTTATTTTTTTAAAAAAAGATTATTTAGAGAGAGAGAGAGTGAGCACGAGCAGCGGTAGAGAGAGAATCCTAAGCAGACTCCCCGTGGAACGCGGAGTCGATCCCATGATCCTGAGATCATGACTTGAGCCAAAATCAAGAGTCGAACGCTTAACCCGCTGAGCCACCCAGGAGCCCCTTGAGCTAAAGCTTAAAGGAGTGCACTTAAGAGGTCATGTTTATAATCTCAGTCTGGGAAGATTTCTTAGTGAATATAAAAAAAAGCTTTGTGGGTGAAGATGCCTGCATTTTTGATGTAAAGCGTTATCATTGCATGGTGACACCATCTGGAAGTGAGCATTTCTTCTCATTTTCCTGAGAAACCTTCCACTCGGACACCTGACTCAGGGCTCTCTTGTCCTGGACAAGAGAGGTCGGGGGGGCAGAGGGGACTGGAGTGACCCCAGCGCAGACAGGATGGGGTGCGTGGCCTTGTTTGGGAACCACTGAAATCCAGGCACGACTCTGCTCTGTCGCGGGACAGCCAATGTCCGTGCTGCCTTGCAAACCCTCATCTTAAAGCCCGTGTGTCAGACGTAGAATCAAGATATGTACCCCAAAACATGCAAGGAAGATGACTTTTTGGATGGAGGGGATTTTTTTTTTTTTCCTGCTGGGCGAGCTGGGCATCGTATTTTAATGGACTCGGAGTGTGTGAACCTTGGTCTTTAAACAACATGTGTCTCGTGTGACATCTTAGCCCCTTGAAGCCCAGCTGTGTTCTGAGTCGTAGTTACAAAGTCTGTCCGAAAGATCTGGAACTGGGGTGGGCACATTCTGTGTGTGCACTCCCAGGGGGTCCCCGTCGACCCCCTGCAGACCTCGGGAAGCTGGGGCGTCTGTGTGGGGAGCATGGGCGGATGGGTGAAGGTTCTGGCAGGTGGGAGAGGGAGGTCTGGAAGGGCGTGCACACAGGCTGCCGGAGGAGAGAAAGCACCATCGTCCCACAGGACAGGCTGCCCGGGTTCCCCAGAAGTTTCGAGAAGCTGGGGTTCGTGTCTCCCTGCTGGAGGCTGAGTATGACTTCCCGGGGAGCGAGTCTCTGCTCACAGAAGTGTTCTTGTTCAGCTGTCCATGTCCCCAGAGGTGGCCCTGGAATTGCTCTCCAGCCTCTGATTCTTTCTTCAGGCTTTTCTTCCAGGAAACTGACGACAAGAGGTTGTTGCATTTTCTAAGTAAAGAACAGTCCGGAAAGAGAACACTTCTGGCCCACACTGGGCCGAAGTTGTGGGGACCCTCCAGTGTGTAGGCAGCAGAGGTACAGGGCCTCTCTGTTGTGCTTCACAAGGGCTGGCTGGCCGGGAGCCTTGGTCTCGGGGGCCGTGACCCCCAGTCCCAGCTCAGGGGCTCATGCCAGAATTACTCTGTCCGATGTGAGGGGATTTCCTGGGGGAACTGGCCACGAAACACTCCCTCATTCACTCTACAGGCCCCTTGAAGAGGTGAGGTGCACAAATGACGATTTTAAAGTTTTCAGAAATTTTCCAAGTCGGCCTTTCTGAATCTGGGTCTCTCTGGGCTCAGTTTTAGGGACTCTCAGGGTGTTCTGTGCTGACTTTTTGTGTCTCCTGTTGGCTCTAGTACGTTGGGAAAGCCCAGCATCGATTGCTTTCGAGGAAGGGACTCCAGATGCCTTCTGGTCCACTTGCACTGGTCAGCGTGGCGGAGAGGTGGGCTCCAGACCCTCAAACAAGTGACAGCAGGTGCAGGACTCAGGCCCCCTGACCCGGAGAGCCCCAGCGCTCAACGGCATGTAGGGACGTTCATTGTCCGCTCCTTGTGGGGCGACTTTTGTGATGTAGATCTGACGCTGGGCCTTTGGTGTGTCCACCAGTGGCCCCGATGTGTGCGGCGGCCCCGCGTTCGTGAGTCTGGGGCCCTAAGCTGCACACTTGGCAGCCTCAGCTCTCCAGGCAGCTCTGGGGAGCGGAGCAGGCTTGGCGGCTGCCCCCCGCCCCCCACCCCGGGCCCGGTGCAGCCAATGGGAGTATCTGGACCGAGGCCGCTCCTCTCCCACGGGCCACTGGTTTCTCTGTATTTTTTTTTCCAAAGGTATTTTTTTTTAATATTTTATTTATTTATTTGACAGAGAGAGAGAGAGAGAGAGTGAGAGAGAGAGAGCACAAGCAGGGGGAGTGGGAGAGGGAGAAGCAGGCTCCCCGCCGAGCAGGGAGCCCGATGCGGGGCTCGACCCCAGGACCCTGGGATCATGACCCGAGCCGAAGGCAGACGCTGAAGCCGCTGAGCCACCCAGGCGCCCCTGGTTTCTCTGTATTAATTGGGTCTGGGTATCCTTGTCTCCGGTTACGTGCCTGGACACACGGTTCATTCTGTCCTTTCTGAGGAGTGGCTTCGGCCGTGGTCCGCCTCTGAGTGCAGAGTGGTTGAGGAAGCCTGGGCACGGCGGGGAGAGGTGTTCTGGTTTCACCCCATCCAAGCCTGCCACACTCGTGAGTGTGTAGACCGAGTGGGTGAGCCAAGAGGGGCCCTTAGAGTGTCTGCCATGAGCTGCAGAACAAGTGTGAACAAGTCGATTCGCATGGGAGGGTGTCAGCACCTGGTTACGGCCCTGGGGTTTTCCTGCCTGCGGCGCGCACTGATGTGGTCTTGTTTCTCCCACGGGTCAGCGCGGTTTGTGTCCTCATTGTTTGCGCCTTTAACCCTGTGTGAACATCCACATCCCCCTCTCTCTAGGTAAGTGGAACTCAAGACGGTAACAGGAAGCTCGCCTGGGAAGAAGCCTCAGGAAGGCTCCTGAACAGGACTCTCACGGTCCCATCCCAGGGAGGCACAGCTTGGCCCCCACCAGGCTCACAAGAGTTTGGAAGTCAATTCCAAGTGTGCACACAAATAGGCTGGGGAGGGGGGACCCACATGACCCGGGACTATTTATGGGAAGGTTCCATCTCTGCAAAGCCATTTTCTGTGTGGGCCTTCGGGTTGGATGCATATGCGGTAAAGGTGTGGGGTTCTGTGCAGGCACCCTACATTAATATACACTGAAAGTAGAGGGGACCTTGGGGGGCACTGAGAAAGGGATAATAGGGCTTTCACCCGGCTCTTGTGTTGTTCACTCTTGGGGGGCGGTACATCTGAAATATTTCACACTAAATGATTTCCAGACCTGAAAAGCAGATGGACCCTGAAACCTTCGAATAATTGGATGCTGGAAATGGAACTAAAAGATCTTCTTCTTCCCCCTCATTTGCCCCGGGCCCAGGGAGGCAGTTGGTCGCCTAGAGCCAAACTCCACCGGCAGGTCCCTCCAGCCTTGGCTCCGCGCCTCCGCCCTGGGAGCCAGAGAGACCTTAGAAGTCGTCTTGCTCTGGATTCTTGCTTGAAGACGTTGAATTTCCCCGCAGTCCCCGATAAAATAAAGTCAGGCCATCTCCCCCATCCGTTAAGGGAGCCGGTTCTGGGTCTGTATTTGTACATTCATGGGAGCCTCGCCTGCCGGGCTTTTAAATGGTAAGTAATGGGTTCATGACCCTTGGTGAGAAGAAAGATAACCCCAGCAGGTAATATTATCTTTTCCTTTCATCTGCTAATCTCCCTGCTGCTGGCCAAACACCCTGGAGCCCTGGGTCTGTGTGTTGCCAGAACCCTACAATTACACCCTTGGCCACCGCCCCCACCCCAGGCTGGAAAACCTGATTTTCTTAAGGGGAAAAGCAAAGAAACCTCATCCGGGGAACGGAATTCGGTTTGTGTTTCCAGAGAGGCGCGGGGTGGTCAGAGATCACCTCCTCCCGTTCCAGCGCTGCACGGGGGAGTGGGATCCTGTCGTGGAGGACGAGGGGGAAAGCCTTTGTCTCAGAGAGGGAAGGCAGTGGCTCCCGATCCTGGTTCCCAGGCCCAGACACTGCGGTGTAGACAGTCTGCAGTGTAGACAGTCTGCAGTGTCCACAGCGCCCTCGGGGTTGGACGTTGTCAGGCCCGCGCAGGCCAGCCCAGGCTCCGCAGCCTCTAAAATGGGGAGGGAGAGGGATTGATAGGAATGTTTATAGGGGAAACGTCAGACTCCTCCAGAAGCGACGGTGGCTTGCACCCCGTGGGCCCCACACCAGATCCAACAGAAACTGCCCACTCCTCCCTCCATTCCAGCCCCCGGATTCACCGTTGCATTCGCGAAAACATTATCATATGTCTCGGAAAGAGAAGGGCTCCTTTGCCAAGGAACCGCACTGCCCTAATAACAGTTCAAACAGTGAATGATACTTTCATAGTATAAAATATGCAATGTTCACATTTTACTGTTTATTTCATGATTTTTATTTTACTTTTAATTGTGCATCCAGGGTTGACATAAGGCCTAGACATCGCAGCTGGCTGATTGAGTTAAGACACGTTAAATTAACATAAATCTCAACCCTGAAGAGAATCGCACCCTGGGGGAGGGGCTCGGGTAGGTCTCCTGCTGGCATTCCGGGTCTGTGAGTCCCCGGTCCTTCCGTGTCCCAGGCGTTTGGTCCTTTAATGATACCCCGTGCATACTCACCCTGGTGCAGTGTGCAGATGGTGGGGCCCCCACTCCGGTTCTGGCCCCGCCGCCCCTCCCCCCGCCGGCCCCCAGGAGGTGAAGGGACCCGGAAGCCAGGAAGACAAGCAGTTGTCCACTGTGCTGGGGGCGTCTAGCCTTTTTGAAAAGCACCCTCCTTGGAGGCTGGTTCCTGTTGAAGAGGTCCAGGACTGGGGCCTCCATAAGGCACCCCCGTCCTCCTTCACCAGAGGCTTTTTTTTTTTTTTTTTTAACTTTTCTGCAGCCCTTTGCCCTTGTTCGCTCTGCCTTTGTTTTCGGGCCAGCTGCAGGCCATGTGCCATTTGGAAACCACGCCACTGTCCCCTTGGTTGTGGTTCACTGGTGGGACAGAAACGGGGTACAGAGCCTCCCGATTTTCCATGCACATTTGGGGGGAAGGTGGAAGGTGGGAGAGAGATGCTGGCTTCCTTACCTCGGGTTCTGTGGGCTGCCTGGTCGGGGGCCCCTGAGCTCAGTGGCGCCTTAGCTTTGTAAGTAGAAGGCTTAGTGAGCTTTGCCTGGGAAGAGAAAACGCTGAGTTAGGGCAATAAAATGTTTCCTACACAGGCTCCCCCACCGATTAATCACCTTCTCAGCACAGGAAACCGATGATTTAATTTAGAAAATATGGTTTAAAAAAGTTGGTCCAGAGGCTGTTTGGACTTTAATTCAGTGCATGTTTATGCCTCTGCAGATTACATCCTGACATTCATTAAAAAAAGGAAAAGAAAAAAAAAGAACTCAAAAGTTTTGTCAAACTGGACATGGAAGCGTGTTCAGTGGGGGGAGCAGCGTGGGATGCGCTTGGCAGCCCGAGCGTTGCTCCAGCTCCAGTTCAAGCCAAAATCCGGGAGAGGAACGAGTGTGTCAGACAACGTCAGATCAGATACGTCAGATCGCCCGGGCAGAGCCCTTCAGCACCGATACCCTTGACAGTATGAACTGAACGCAGAGTGGAATCTCGTACACAGAAGGCCTGTCTTTAAAAGAAAGAAACATAATCAAGGATAAGCGGGGAGTAAGCAATGCTCTTTGTAGGTCGGTTAGGTGAATGTCGCCTGGATGCTGCGCCATGATTGTGGGAGGGGGTGACTGCGTCCTGGGGGCTCCCGTCCACAGGGCTGTGCTGAACCCATGATGCTAGCGCCACGGGCCCCGACTGGTGTGTATGTCACTGCGTGAGTTTGGCTTTGTTTCTACAGAAGCTGGCCCGAAGACAGGAGGCCGGTGTCATTGGGTGGTGTTGAATGCGGTTTGATGGAGCTGGGCTGATGGACTGACAGATGGACAGAGAGGTTGAGGGGAAGGAGGAGGGAAGGGGCTTCCCACACAGAGATCCCGTGGGTGGCTCAGTGGCTCTCGCCAACTGGCAGGGCAGTGAATGTGTTTTTTCTCTGGCTTTCCCCTTGTGGCTTTGGCAGTGACCACAACAGGTGCTTCCCAAGACAAGCGTGTGCAAGACCCGGCAGGTATGAACCCCCCTGAGACTTTGCTCCCTGCTGGAAGTCATGCTGGAAACGGGCTGGGGCAGGGGCACCGGGATGATCCCCTTGGGGAGGCTCTCAGCTGCAGCAAGGGCTCCACCGGAGAGGGGGCCCCAGCGTATGGCGTTTCCAGTGGCAGGAACACCATGCGAGGGGCTGTGGCTGCCAGAGCTCAGAACAGAGGGGGAGATTCCCCATTGGCAGAGAGGGCTCTAGTCCTCGGGCTCCATCCTGGGGCCTCCTTCCTGACATCACGGGGAGCAGCACTGTCCAGTAGGATTTTCTGCCAGGATGGAAGCGTTCTCCACCTGCAGTGTCCAGATCAGCAGCCACCAACCCTGTGTGGCTGTTGAGTATGTGAAACGTGACTAGCGAGAGCGAGGGGCTGAATTTCTAATTGTATTTTCTTGGTTGTAAGTCATTTCGACTTGAGGAGCCCCCTGCAGCTCTGGCTACTGTGTTGGGACAGTGCAGTCTGGAGATGCACCTCCCCCTCCCCGTTAAACATTGTGTACGGTCCACATGGAAGGGTGTGTAACATGTGCACACACCGCGTGAAGGATGAGGAAGTGGGCAGCTGTGTGCCCTCCACCCCATCTAAGAAACTGAGCTTCCTTCGCTGCTCCTAGGAAGCGTGCTGGGCCCATCGTCTTCTACTGTAATAGTTGCCCTGTTCCGTGTCGGTAATCCTTCTGCTCACCGTTGCAGCCTCACTGCCTGCTTGCGTGCCTGTGTCCCCGTGTTAGGGCTGCCGTAACAAAGCACCGGGGACCGGGCAGCTTGAACAAGGGGTGAGGCTTTCCTCACAGTCCGGAGGCTGCAAGCCAAATTCCAGGTGTCAGCTGGCTCTGCCCCCTCCGAGGTCTCTCTCCCTGGCGTGTATCGTCACCTTCTCCCCGTGTCCTCTTGTGGTCATCCCTCTGTGCCAGTCTGTGTCCTAATCTCTTTTGACACCAGTCACATTGGGTTAGGGTCCACCCTAATGACCTCATTTAAACTTAACTACTTCTTTGAAGACCCTGTCTTCAGACGCAGTTCCATTCTGAGATACTGGGAGCGAGGGTGTCAGCATAAGAATTTGGGAGCCGTACGCTGGAGCCATAACCATCCCTGAACAGCGTATTGCTTTGTGTGCCTGTGTGGGCCTTTACGCAGCTGGAGGCCTATTAGGTATGCTTCTGCAGCCTGCGCTCTTCACTCGGCACATCCACGGGCTCTCCGTGGTCACTTGGAGACCGTCTTATGGCTCTCTTGGGGGTCTAGTAGCCTGGGTAATGGGCTAGTTCTGTGGGCTGAGGGGTCACTTCCTTCGGGGTTAAAAGGGTTGGAATCAGACCTTACTTGTTGTTGGCTCAGTAAGCTTCCGCCCTGGATAGGACAAGGAGAGGCGGCTCCACGGGCAGCCCTGCACTCCTTCTGCCCAAATAGATGTGGACATACGTGGATGCCCAGCATGTGAGTGGCCTCCGGGCCCCTGGACAGAACGTTCTTCCCAGCCTCCATTTCAGAATTTTGGTCTGTTAACACCTTTCCCGGTGTTTTCCCCTCGCATCTTCTCTTCTCGCCCTCCATGGTCTTTCTGATAACCTTTTCTCTTCTAATATTTCCACATGCTCTTACTTTTGCTCTTTGCTCATGGCCTTTCCTGAAGAAACTGACAGCTCAGAGAAGCTCCCCCATCTGTAAGCTTTTTCACCTAATTATACAATTAGTTCATGTATATCCGTATTTGGGAGAAAAACCGTATTAAGAAGAGAAAAAATTATTTGTCGTTTGCTACTGCAGATAACTCCGTATATAAAAAATTGGAGTATTTACTTGCATGGTCACACATTTGTGATCATACCTAACAGGCTTTTATTAGACAAACATTCATTTTTGTTGCTTCAATTTTTTTTTTTAAGGTTTTATTTATTTATTTATTTGACAGAGAGAGAGAGAGAGACACAGCAAGAGAGGGAACACAGCAGGGGGAGTGGGGGAAGGAGAAATAAGCTCTCCGCTGAGCAGGGAGCCCGATGCAGGGCTTGATCCCAGGGCCCTGGGATCATGACCTGAGCCGAAGGCAGACGCCCAATGACTGAGCCACCCAGGTGCCCCATTCTTGTTGCTTCTTTAGTCTTTGTATGACCACCATTTTTAATGGTTGCATATGATCCAGTCAAGTGTGGTATCCCTTCATGGATCAAACACCCCACTGTTTTTAGACATGTAGCATTTTCCATTTTTTCCAAATTCTATTCATAAAATTCAAAACTTAGTGAAAAGTCACAAGTACTCTGACCCATTTTAAAATAAGTAGTTGTCAGGGTGCCTCATCATCCCCAAAGGCTTTCGTGTGTATTTTCTACAAACAAGGAAATTCTCGCACGTAATCCTGATATGCCACCGCCATCAAAATTGGGAAGCAAGCATTGATGCATGACTGCTGTCAGACCCCACCCATGACAGTGTCACCAGTGGTCCTAGGGACGTCCGTCTGTGCAGAAGGATCTAGTCCAGGATCATGTGCTGCCTTTGACCCCAGGCCTCTTTGGTTTCCTTCAGTCTGGAACATTCCTCAGCCTGGTCTTGACCTTTGCAACCTTGACGCTTAAGAAGGAAACAGCGCACTTTTGTAGAAAGTCCCACAGTTTGTGTTTATCAGGTTTTGCATGTTCACCAGATGGAAAAGGAGAAGGACCTTGGACCCGGGGCGGGATGGGGGGCAGTCATGGTCTGCTGAGGCGAGAGTCATTCATTTGCAATGCCCCTACCTACCACTGCCTCCACTAGTGTGTAGAATAAGTGAATTTAATGAACATGCACAAAGTGCTACTCTTGTATTTTTCTAGCAATAAAGGGATTTCTCAGGTATTGTAAATATTCCGTTTGTTGGAGAAAGCTGTGGTTGGAGCTGGGGCCTTGTGAAGTTCTAAACACTGAAAATCTTGTTAATCCTGGAGGCTTAAACAAATTAAAGGGTCCTCATCCTTAAAGTCTTTCTTTTTCAGTCTGCTTTTGATGAGAAAATAATTGATTATCTTTGGGGATAATAACACCTTGAGTTATTTATAGCCCTTCTTCCTGGGGCGCTCTGGAACTGTTTGCAAATGCAATCTAATTGTAAGTCTTACAACCTCCCACTGAGGTGGGAGTCAAGTATTATTACCTCTTTGGCCCCTCCCCTAGTGTTTGAGCATAAAATCTCAATCTGGGAGATGAAGCGACTTGCCTGAGTTTAATTTAGTCTGTCAATAGACATAACAGGAATAACTGGTATATAGCAAACTCCAGTTGTAAATTGACTTTACCTCATCATTTGCATTATTCAAGACTGAACAATGGACTCTTAGGAGTGAATGTAATAATGTCATCTGGTAGCACTTAAGTACATTTCCTAGAAATACAGTTATTTGGATACAGCTAAATGATAATTTTCCTTTTATAGGTGTCCCTCTCCTTTCCCTGAATGCCATAGTCTTTGTCTGACCCTCTTGATCCTTTTCTGGTCTTAGAACCCTTCAATCCCCTGGGAGCTCATTCTGGGTCTTTCTGCCTCCCATCAGTCAGTGCTGGGCACATGCCTTAGGGACGGGCACATGCCCTGGGAACTTCCTGATCTCCTTCTTTTAGGAAGCCTGGGTCAAACCTTGAGTGTGTGGTGGTAAGTGAGGTCAGAAGGTGAGTGGAGGGGGGCATGGGAAGCAGAGACAGGAGCTTTGTAAGAAATGCTGCATCACTGGGAAGTTTGAGTTCTGGTAATTTCTCCATACACACGCTGATAGTTTGGCTGGGTATCATTCTCAGTCAAATGCCAAGTTCCCTGGAATGTCACCCCACAGTCACCTAGCACCCTGTGCTGTGTTCTTAGAGGTCAGCTCCCTTTGGAGCCTCCTCTCTTTTCTGGTGACTTGTTTTTGGTTGGAGAGACTTGAAGATCTTTTCCTTCTCCTTGGTGTTCTGAAATTTCATGGTGCTGGATGAGAGGCACATGGCTTCTGGTTCATTCTTCTGAGTGCTGGTTTGCTTTTTTACTCTGGATGCTTGAGTCTTTTGGCTTGAGAATGGGGGCTTTCTTCAATGTCTTAGGGTCCTTGGTTGATTCATAGTAGAAATGATAGCATACAACCAGTGAGGCCCAAGTGGACTCACTTTGGGTTCAGTGTTGGGGCTGGGCACTTTGCAAGGTGTACCAGTCTGTTTCTGGAGTGATCCATTTCATTTTACTTTTGATTAACAGGCACCCTCTTTTTATGTCCCTTGCAGCAGTTAGGAGGGTAAGAAGTGGGGGGGCCTGGGTGCCAGGCCTGCTCCGAGCTCAGGTGGGAGAGGGTGTAGCCTGGTTGGGATGGGAGTTGGTGGTTTGGGTTTCTATTTGCAGTACCACTGTTTTTCACCCCCGCCAGCTGTCTGATGAACCTGCTCTCTCTGAATTCTGAATCATTCGTCACCTGTGCTAGCCATTGGGACTTTATGCTCTTTGTTCTTCTGTGCATCCTCCATAGATCCCCAAGGCTCTGGATTCTGCCTGTTGTACCACATAGCTGGTGGCTTGCTTTCTTCTATAAATTCGTGTGCTTTCTCCTCTCCTTTCACTTTTGTCTTGTTCTCTCCATGATTATGGGTTTTATACCTTATTTAATTTCATTCCCGTTATTTTGTGAGGCATTTAGAAAGGAGAACAGAAAAGCATGTGGTCAATCCAGACTTTCTTCCCCCTGCTGCATATAATAATGTGAGAAGCACCACAACAGGCCTTTCTTGTTTTATGCTGGCTCTTAAAATAAGAAAATTAACCAGTTCCTTTCTTAAGGGCACGTGGAAATTCTTTTGAAAGCATTGACATTTCTACACCTTTGTCAAGTGGATTGAGAGCCCTACTGGGATTTCTGCATAGGCTTCTCATTGCCAGAGGTCTCTTACTTCTGATGGAGTCAGCTTCTTGTCCATTTTTAAAAATTGCCATCAACAAAAGTATGAAAGCACTTGGAGCCTATCTTTAGGCATTCCACAGGCAGCTTAGCATGCTGAAGTTGGAGAAGTCTGCTTTCGTTCTGCCACGGGGATCTGTGATCAGGTGGGCTCACCAAAGAAATGTCTTTTAAAGTTAGCAAAAGATAGTAAAACAACACATCCGTGTATTAAACATTGTATTCAACTTAAATCATGTGAATGACCAGGCATCTGCTAATCTTTGGATCTTGGCCACGGTCTTCCAGTGAGGGTCTCCTGATAGGAGTCCCCAGATGTCTTTTTTTTTGCCTAAACTACATCCAAAGTTTTCAGTTTGGGTTTCTTTAGAGTCGGAATGAAAACCAAAAAGAACTTGTGACGCAGACCAATGTCCAGAGGGTATAGGGTCTTCTCAATCTCTTATCCTTTCATCTCCCAGACCCTGTTTCATTACCATGTTTTTCAAAGCCAACTTAGTTCTCCTAGAAAGAATTCTTTTTGCCCTCATGTTTCTGCAGAACTATTACAGATTTAGACAGCATTTAATTATACAATTTAATAGTCTGATAGGTATAACTGGTGTGAACAGGTTTGGGAGCTGATGTGGTTGAGTACTGGTGAGTGTGTGCGTCACTTCGCGGAGCAGAAGTGGGGAGTGTGGTCTCACTGTGATTGCTCAGTGCATTTTTCAGGGGCCACGAGGACCTCCCAAACCAGAACAGTGGCTTGAGTAGAAGTTGGTTGAGAGACTTTTGCTGGAGTAATCCTGCTCTGATGCAGATTCGGTTTCCCACCGTTGGACTGGAAATGAAGGATATTCTCTGTCTCCCCGAGTGTGAGCTCATATTTGATGGCTCCTGGAGGCCCTTTCTGGGAGCCAGGCTTGGTCAGCCCCCTTCCAGGTGGCTGTCATCATTTCCCCACGTCCTGATTTGATTTTCTACAGACAGACACTGAGTTACTGGTCTAAGTCTTTGTCAAAGCAGAAGTCCAATTCCCCCAGCCAATTCAACAGACCACCAGATGGAAAAGCCTTTAATGGACTCTCTCAGACGCTCTCCTTTTAAAATTTATCTCCGGGGAGAAGTGAAGGTTAATTTGTCAGAGGTAATTTACAGCCTGAATTTTCAGGGGAGGCAAAGTTTCCCTGAAGGCATCTCTTTGTGGAAGAATCTGGGTGGGGAAGGAGACTCTGGGATTCAGCTGCTTGGCGCGGGATAAATTACAGTGCTATCAACGGCAGCTGTATTTATCGCCGTGTTGGGCACACTGTATTACTTTGGAGGTGGTTTATGCATCTGCCCGGGTTCAGATGCGCTTAGACGTCTGTGGGGCTGCAACAGAGCGGCCCTGTTGTGCCCTGTGTCCCCATCGGGGGTGTCTTAGCACTCTTGCCAGAGGGCAGGGTGGTGGAAAAGGGACTCAGGGACAAGGGACACGCAAGCAGTAGGGAGTGAGTCCGTTCTCACGAGTGGAAGATGATGGGCTGGGGGGTGTGAGGAGGGGTGAACCCAGACCTTCCTGCTGTTTCATCCAGAGGAAGGAACCCAACCCACGAGGCCAGAAAGCCCTCCCCACAGTGGACAAGCCTTAGCTCCTCGCTCTCACAATCGGAGGAAAGTATGACAATAACAGTAATATGAAAGCATTGAGTCTCCATGAACTTGAAGAGTCCCAGAGGTTCTCCTATGGATCCTGACCTTGAATCATGCCACCTCAAGGGGACACTAAGCCTGTGCCCTGTGTGGGTCTAGTTCTTTCGTTTTATGCAAAGCACACCAAGGTGCCTTTTGTTTTTCTCCACGTGAACAGGACCACAGTGTGTAGGTCCCTCTCTGTCCCCCAGCATGTGTTCTTACTTTGGCTGTGAGCCATGCCTTCCTAATTTATACTGAGGAGCTGCTGAAGGAGTTCTTATTCTGCACATTTTTATATTTCCAGCCCAGCCTCCTGGGTTACACGGTAAAATGCGTGCCCTGTGTTTTGGCAGCAGGCGGTGTTGCCTCTTGAGAGGTGAGCAGCCTGAGGGCCACACTGAGCACACCAGCCAAAAGTAGGAGTTGGGAAATACTGAGGTGGAAGGAGTTGTAACCTTACAATCCGTGCAGACAAAAATAGAGTTGATCCCGGCCACGTGTGAATGCTGCTGGCCTGCTCCCTCCTCCAGGCCAAGCACGGGCTTGTGGAAGAGTCGTTGCAAATGTGGGAAGCCTTGGGGATTGCTGACTGCTATTGAGGAAGAACAGCAGCTTCCCTTGGGCGATGTAGTTATTCCTAATTAAAATGACAAGATGGATCAAGGGGTAAAGTGCCCCCCTGAGCCTGTAACTGCAAACGCATTTATAACGAGAGACCTGGGTCGGAAAACTTTCTACGCACCACGGACTCGGCTTCACCTAGCAAAGACAGAGGGGATCTCTTTTATGCTGGCTGTTTCCCAGAAAGGAAAAAAAGGAAGAAATGACCATGAGGTTGAATAAGTCATGTAACCTTCTATATTTAGAATTTATGGAGAGTGCTCGCTTCGGCAGCACATATACTAGAATTTATGGAGAGAGTGAGATTCTTCTTCAGATCTGTTTTTTTCTCTATTGCTTTGTAATAAAACACTCCACCATTTAGAGGCTTGAATGATCCTTTATTATCGTTGATACCAACCTCTGCATTGGCAAGTTTCCTTCTTTGGTCTCTTGTGACACTGTCATGCCATCTAGGGCCACGGTCTCATCTGAAGGCTCATCCAGGCTGTCCACGCAAGAAGGGGCACTGACATGGCGGGTGGCTGATGCCGATTGTTCGCTTGGAACTCAGGGGTTTCTTGACTGAGAACTAATATGTGGCCTCTCTGCATAGCTTGGCTTTCTCACAGCATGGTGGCTGGGTTCCAGAAGGACTCTGGAGAGTAAGTGTCCTAAGGGCAGGAAGTGTAATCTGGCCAGGTACAGGCTTCATTCAGAACGAGCACGGGGTCACTTCTTCTATATTCTGTGGGTCGAAGGCATCCCAGGGCCCACGCTGATTCTGGAGGGTGGGAAAATAGACCCCAACTCCTGGTGGGGAGTGTCAAGGTCACCTTGCAGAACATGTAAAACAAAAGATGCTGTTGCAGCCTTCCTTGGAAAATGTAACCTGTCGAAGATTTTAAAATCTAGATGGGATATAAAATCCCTTTAAAATAGGCATGTACACATGTATATTACAGCCCATGAACATGTCCTTTCAATCTGCAGGTTGATTCATTTATTCATTCAAGAAGCATTTATCTAGTGGGTGCTGTTGGATGCATCATGGCCAATAGATGGCAAGATGGAAGAATGATAGAAAGAGAGACTAAAAGACACAGACAGTGTTTTAGATAGAGACAGGCATACAGCGGATGTGTATTGGACAGCGGCTCAACAGAGGGCAGGGGCTTACTGTGTAAGCAGAGAAAGTGAGACTCATGGGCAGAGGGGAGAATGGTGTGAGGGAGCTGATGAGGACAGCACGCCAGCTGTATCTTCTCGCTTGGGGAAAATGGTGCACTCTCAGCCTGTGGGCTGTGCTCGAACAGCCAGGGGTTTCCGCGGGCAGCAGAGTCCCTAAACCTGGATTGTGCCCCTCTCTGGAAGGTGCTACTTTTAAAGAGTAACTTGATTGAGCTGTAGAACAGTACTGTTTTTAATGTTGGCATTGAGAATTCTTTATAATTGTATTTTTACTTAATATGAACTCTGCTAATAGTGTTCTGGAAACTAAAGGAAGCTCATGCCTAGAGTTTCCTTGCTTCTGTGAGTGTCCTTAGAATAAATATTTTCCCCAGGTATATAAAAATATTATACACACTTGCTCAGACTCTCCTTAAAATCAGTTCCAAATCTGTGGCTTAGGGCCATTTGCAGGCTGCATAAAATAATGCAGTCCAGATTTGTTGAAATATGAGGGCTTTTTTTTTTCTTTTGACATCTGCACTTTGAGCATCCAGTATTTTATTCACCATTAAAAAAATCACTTTTGATCCTGAGTTGCTTTCATCATCACGAGTATAGATTGGTTTGTGTAACCGTGACCAAAGTCAGGATTTGGAACAGTCTCAGCAGCCCCAAAACTTCCTTGTGGTACCCCTTTATAGCTGCACTTCTCATCACCCTTAAGTCTTGGCAACCACTGATCTGTTCTCTGTCCTGTATTTTGTTTTTTCAAGAATATCATATTGTGCAGTCATAAAGGGTTTAACCTTCTGAGTCAGCATAAACCTTTGTGATTCACCCATGTGGTTCGAGCTATCAATAGTTCATTCCATTTTTGTTCCTTTTCCTTCATGCCTGATCATCCAAGTTCTCTGACACTAATTTCCTTCTGTATGAAGTGCTTCCTTTAGCAGATCTTTCTCTGCAAGTCTGCTGACGGCGAGTTCTATTAGCTTCCCTTCATTTGAAAATGAAAATCCTGGGAGCCCTGGGTGGCTCCGTCGGTTAAGTGTCTGCCTCCAGCTCAGGTCATGATCTCAGGGTCCTAGGATCGAGCCCCGCATCGGGCTCGCTGCTCAGCGGAGAGCCTGCTTCTCCCTCTCCCTCTTACCCCTTCCCCAGTTCGTGCTCTCTCTTGATTTCTATCCCAAATAAATAAAATCTGAGAAAAAAAAAGAAAGAAAATGAAAATCCTTCGTTTGGTAGGGATGTTTGTGCTAGCTGCGTATAGAATTCTGGCTTGATAGTTTGTTTCTTTGAGAACTTTAATATTTTGTTTTTCATCCTTCTGACCTCCATTATTTTTTAATGAGAAATCTGCAGCCATAAAAATAGGTTTTCCTCTGTAAATAATTTTTCTCTGATTGCTTTAAAGGTCTTTTCACTTTGTCCTTGTCTTTAGTTTTTTCAGCAGTTTGATTAGTATATATTTGGGAGCAGATTTCTTTGAGTTTATCTTTTTAGGGATTCACTGAGTGTCTTTATTTTGTGGCTTTATATTTTTTTCCTCATTTAGGAAGATCTTAGTTGTTATTTCCTTTTTTTCTTTTTCTTTTTCTTTTCTTTCTTTCTTTCTTTCTTTCTTTCTTTCTTCCTTCCTTCCTTCCTTCCTTCCTTCCTTCCTTCCTTCCTTCCTTCCTTCCTTCCTTCTTTCTTTCTTTCTTTTTTCTTTTCTTCTCTTTTCTCTTTTCTTTTTTTCTTTATTCTTTCCTCTATGCCCAGTATGGGGCTTGAACTCATGACTGAACCAGCCAGGTGCCCCTTGACTATTATTTCTTTACCTTTTCTGCCTCTCCTTCTGGGACTCTCATGATACAAATATCAGATCACTTAATTTCATCCCACAAGTCTGTGAGGTTCTCTTCATTTCTTTTTCCAATCTTTTTGTTTAGATTCTGTGATTTTTATTGACACTTGTCTCTCCGTACTAGTTTCAATCCCATTCAGTGAGGTTTTTCTTCCATTTATTGTGTTTTCATTCTAAAATTTCCATTTTTTCCTTTTTATATCTTCATTTTCTTTGCTGAGACATTTCATATTTCTGTTGTTTTCCAAAGTGCTTACCTATCCTTACTTGGTGGAGTGTTTTATAGTTGTTGTATTAAAGTTTTTGTCAGCTAATTCCAACATCTGCATCATCTTATTCTTAATGTCTGTTGATGGTTTGAGATGTTCCTGCTTTTCTGTATGTTGAGTATCTTTGGATTGTACCATGGAGACTTGAGATGTTATATTTGGCTGTGAGACTCCGTGTGGGGGATGTTGGTGTTGCTTGAGCATAGTTGGTCCATTTGGGTTCAGCTGCAGGTTCCCAACAACTTTCTGTATTTGTGGGTCCAATGTCAGTTCTGCTTTCAAAGCCTTTATAGTGGGGTTCACGTCTTTCATCCACACACACGCACCTTGCCGTGGCCAGTCTGGGACCTGTGTGGTATTCTGTTTTCCAGTTACTCTCTGTATCTCTTTGGGGTTGGATCCACACTCCCAGCTCATGGGTGACCTTGGGAGTTTATAAACAACTTGAATAGATCACTTTGCTCAATTTCTTCCTCCCCATGATTTATCTCCTCTATACTTTCTGGTTCCCAAGGGTCTCATTTCCAGTCCCTTAGTATGAAACCTTGGGCTTTCGCTACCTTTTCCGCTGTTTGCTCACCTGGACCATGCTGGTGTCTAGGGCTAAGCAGTTGGAGGACAGAAAGAGGCAAAGACAACAGGTTTGACCTCCTGGGACCCCAACTCCTCTGATCAGAGAGGTAGGTTCTCCTCAGAAGTTCAAGTTCCTGCAGCCATCTCTTGCCGTCTCCAGCACCACCTCCATAGCATCTCATGGAGCTGGCATGCAAACGAATGAAGAAAAGGAAATAAATGAAAAATTTTCTTCTATACCTATCTCTGCACTCCTCAAGCAGAGCTAGGTTTTTCATGGCGCTCACCCTCCCATGCTGGTGCCCATGTGTGTGGTGGGCTGTGTTCATTTGAGGTCTGGGCACCTGGATTCGTTCACTGGGAGACTCAGGCAGAGTGTGCTTACTCCCATCTTGTCCAGAACCGCAGCTCTCAAGGTGTTTTGGTCATCATAGATAATTTGCAAATCTCATTTCTTATTTTGCCTTAAAACACAAGAGCACCAACCCCATTTTGAGAAGGAGATGTGGATTTTAAGTTCTATCTAGAGCCTATCCGTTTTTTCCCCCCCAAACAAAAACTTCTACATGCAGTGGTCTATTAGATTCCTTCCTCACAGGGCTCCTGGGTGGCTCAGTCTGTTTAGTGTCCAACTCGTGATCTCAGCTCAGGTCTTGATCTCAGGGTTGTGAGTTCAAGCCCCGTGTTGGGCTCCACACTGGGCGTAGAACCTACTTAAGAAAGAAAAAGACTGCTTCATCACTTCTGACCCATAGAACTTCGGAGGATGAAGGAGGCATTCAATATCTGCGTATGGTAGCCATCAGGCTCGTGTGGCTGCTCAGCACTGGAAATATGGCTAGTGGGAGCACGTAACTGAATTTTAAATCTTCTTTCACTTTAATTAATTGAAGTGTCCGCAGCCCCACCTGTCTGGCAGTGCCCCTGCTGGATAGTGCAGCTCTGAAGCAGGCAGCTGGTAAGCTTGGATTTGGGTCAAGGTAGAGAACATCTCTATTTCTTCCTTTGCCAGTTCACATGAAAGCATTTTCTCTGTGCCTGAAACTGACCCCACTGTTGTAACCCAACACCTAGCTGGCCTGTTTTGATTTAAGTAATTCAGGAAGTGGCTGTTTTTTCAACATGGGTTGCTAAATTTGGATAGTGGCCCATGTTAGAAGCATATGCTCTGGAGCAGCTTAAAGGAAACATCTTCCATATTTCATTTGGATGGAGGGTGGCTGTTGAGCATCTCCAGCAACTCTGAGTAAGCTGTCTCCCTTCTTGTAGAGATCGCCTGAGGCAGGTTGACCTGGCCCCCAAGGAAGCCAATATTTTTTCACCGTGCCCCCCACCCATGTTTCGAACTGCGAACCAAAGTGGAACTTAGTCCACAGGCTCATAATTGTGTCTTTAAAACAAACTTGTATCTTTGGCCCATATTTGGGAAAGGAAATGTTATCATGCCCTTGTCTAATTTTTAAAGGAATGATGAAGGACTCCCCTGCAGATGGATATACTTTTCTTGCTTAGAATAACATATTCACCTAATTGCTTCTGGTTACTTTGTGTGCTTTTAAAAATGAAATGCCTCTTCTGCCTTCCCTGGGAAACCAGTTGATATCCTTATTTGTAAAGAGGAGTAAAAGTAATGTGGTTAAAGTCACATTATTTTCAGTTAAACTAAAAAACAAAACAAAACAAAAAAAAAACCTGGTTTCACAATTGAGTCATTTGATTCTGTGGGTCTGTCATCTGGTGACTGTTTTCCTAAGCCGAGGTGTCACTTACACAGAGAGGTGACACTGGATGTTGAAGGAAGAAGCTGCTGGTTGGAAGTGTGCAAACTGCTTATTGACTTCGAGTGATGGGCTTAAGGACCATGAGTCCCTTCATGTGGTTTTTCCCTTTGTTGTCCCTTGAAAGGACTGGTGGAGATCTTTTAAGCTTTTTATTGCCATATAGAATTACTGTATTTGAAAACTATACTGAAAAAAAACCTTTTAGCCTCAGCTTGTACTTTGGGGATTTGTAGATCACAGACAGTGGAGTCGAAGACTTCGCTGGTGGGGTGGGGGGAGTATTTTGCAAAGCACCAAAAATTCCTGGCTAAGGGAAATTCTGTAGTCATTTGAATTTCCCTTTTGAGGAAAGCTGTCTCTTGGCTACAAGGATGCAGAAGAACGTTTTCATGAACCACCGCCCTCCCCTTCAGAGCAGACCACAGGAGGATACAACTGGTGTGGGGGATCAGCAGAGATAAAACATATGGCACATTTGGATTTACCAAGATCGGATTTACCTGTTACTTTTTCTATGCTTGGTTAAGGTGAAAATGATCTGCCTTTTAAATAAGGTGCCTAAAGTGAGCACGCTCTGAAAAATATCCTGGCTTCCTCAGCTTCTTTGGCGTGCCCTCATGAACGGTGGGTACTGCAGATTCTTGGACTTCTGTTTGGAAGGAGACACTGTGTGAGTGACCACTCTGGAATGAGGCCCTCTTGACTTTTGCAGTCCAGGCTGGGCACCTTCCACACACTCTGGTCTAGGGCGGCGTTTTCCTGTAGACTTTGGCACCAGAATCATAACATTTCTAAATTGTAATTAAGATTGTATGGCAGGGCTGGGATGGTCCTCTCCTGCAATGTGTGTATTGGCAGAGCTTCCTTATTCCCTTTCCCTTGTTCTCCCAATGTCCGTGGCCTGTGTTCTCAGCTCCCAGGGTGGATTGGGATCCAGGGTGGGTTTGGTGACTCAGAGTAACATGTAGGTTTTTCTCCATTGCAAGAACCTGGTCTTGTCCTGGCCAAAACCGCTGATGAGTGTCAGAAACAGGAGGACTACTTTCCCGGGGGTGTTTGGTAGGCTTACGCGTGTCCTGGGGCTTTGCGGGTTGCGTTTAAATTCTGGGGCTCACGGAGCTGTATCATGGCAAAGGGAATTAGTCTGCACCCGAGCCTAAAGATGGGAACCTTGCATGTTGAAGTGAGCCCAAACAGAGCCCACTGCCACCTTTTCCTGAAACCACCTTATCTTCTGCTCTGTTTCTGCCTCCTTGCTTTTGTTCTAGATTTTATATTACTAAGCTTGTCTCCTGTCCTCTTTCCAACAACTCCAAATTAGTCATTCTTAGGCATACGCTTTTATGGAGATATAATTCACATACAAATGCAGCTCACCATATAAGGTATAAAATGCAGTGACTTTTAGAGTATTCACAGAGTTGTGCGACCATCTCCATAATCAATTTTAGGACATTTTCATCACTCCAAAAAGGGACTGATTTCCTTCAGCCATCACTCCTGTCTCCCCAGCAACCCCCAGCCCTGGCCCCATCATTCACTATGGCACTTTTGTCTCTAGGGACTTGTCTGTTTGGGACATTTCATACAATTGGAGTCATGCCATATGTGCTCTTTGAGAGCGGGTGTCTTTTCAGTTAGCGTCATGTTTCACGGTTCATCCTTGTAGCGTGTACCAGAAGTTCCTTCCTTTTTATTTATTCATTTATCAGTGTACGGACACTTAAATTGCATTTGCTTTTTGCCTGTTATGAGTAATGCTGCTGCGAACATTCCTGCACAGGTGTTTCTGGGAATGTGTTCTAATTTCTCTCGGGGATCTACCTCGGAGTGGAATAGCTGGATCACGTGGTAACTCTGTGTTTAATATTTTGAGGGACTGCCGGCCGTTTCTCACGGCAACGGCACCATGTTAGGTTCCCACCAGCGCCACGTGAGGGCTTCCGTTTCTCCACCTCCTTGCCAAAACTTTTGTTACAACATGTCTTCTTGACTTGCCCAGTAGATGTGAAGTAGGATCTTGCTATGATTTGCATTTCCTGGATGGCTCATGTCGTTGAATGTCTTTACTTGAGCTTCTTTGCCATTTGTGTATCATTGCTGGAGGAGTGACTATTCAGAATCTTGACCATCTTTTGATCATATTTTGACCATATTTGTCTTTTGATTATTCAGTTGTGTTTATATTAGTCCCCTTGGGCTGCCATAACAACATACCATAGGCCAGGTGGCTTGAAAAACAGAAACATTTCTCTTGTTCTGAAGGCTGGGAAGTCCCAGATTAAGGTGCTAGCATGGTCTGTTCCTGGTGAAGGCTGGTTTCCTGGCCACCATCTTGCTGTGTCCTCGCATGGCGGACAGATAGTATGAGGTCTGATGTCTTCTTCTTCTGATAAGGGCATAATCCCGTCACGGGCCCCACTTCAAGACCTCATCACCTCCTAAAGGACCCACCTGTAAATACCATCCCACTGGGGGTTAGGGCTTCAATGTATGGATTTTGGGGGATGTAATCATTTGGTCCATAACAGTGTTCTTTATAGATTCTAGAAATAAGTCCTTCATCAAATATATCACTTGCGAATTTTTTTCTCCCATTTTGTGGGTGTCTTTTCACTTTCTCGATGATGTCCATTGAAGCACAAACGTTTTTAATATTGATGAAACCCAACTCATGTATTTTTTGTTGCTTTTTCTTTTGGTGTCATATCTTGGAGACCGTTGTCTAACTGAAGGCCGTGAAGATTTACACCTGTGTTTTCTTCTAAGCGTTTTATAGTTTCAGTTCTTGCATTTAGGTCTGTGGTCGATTTTGAGTTAATTTTTTTCTGTATTTTGTGAGGAGGTGTTCAGCTCCATCCTTTTGCCTGTGAATGCCCAGTTGTCCCAACACCAGCTGGATGGTCTTGGCGGCCTCGGCAAAAGTCAGTTGCCTGTAAATGTGATGGCTCGTTTCTTGACTGGGACTTCTACTCCATGGATCTGCATGTCCATCCTAGATCATAACTGCACCATCTCAGTTACTGGGAAGTGTGAGGCCTCCAGCTTGGTTGTTCTGTTTCAGGATTCTTCTGGCTCTTCTGGGTCAATCGCATTTCCATATGAATTTTAAGAGAAACTGGTCAATTTCTGAAGAAAAAACTCCCCCAAAATTTGGGGAGTGTTGCCATTTTAGCTAAACTCTCTTCCAGTCTTCGAGCATGGAGTGTTTTTCTGTTTATTTAGATCTTAAGTTCTTTCAACAATATGTTGTAGTTTTCAGACTTGAAGTTTTGCCCTCTTGGGGGATGACATTTATTACTAGGCAGTTCATTGTCTTTGAGACTATTATAAATGGGATTGTTTTCTTAACTTCATTTTCAGATTGTTTATTGCCAGTGCATAGAAATCCAGTTTGCCTTTGGTATTTATGTTCTGTGTATTTATCATCAACTTGCTCACAGGTGGATTGAGTACCCCCACTCCCTCTTCTTCCTGACTCCTCTGTTCCTGATAAGTTCCCTCCATTCGTCCAGAGAGCAGTGGACAACCCTGGGTGGGCTTTGACTTGTTTTCACGATCAAGGAGTCCCCGGAAGTGTCCGGCTTCCACGGGATCCCCGTCACCTCCCTATCACAGAGAGGAGAGTGGGTTTGACTCCTTAGCCTTTCTCTCCGAGGTGGTAAGTCTCCAAACGCTGGGCTCACTTTCCCAGAAGTCCCTGATAGGCAGGGCCTGTCCCCTAGCCCTCCCTGAGGCCACCTTTCCTCCCCTACCCCGTCACACCATTGCAGTTGGAATCTCCCCTCGCCTCCCTGAGGAAGGCCTCCTCCCTACTGCTGAGCGCAGCATTCCGGGCCTGTGGGACCACACTCGCCCGGCGTCTCTCAGAGGTGGCTGGGTCTTTTCAGGGCCATGCCCTTCGTGATGCTCCCGCCAGCTGGAGCTGCCCACACGCATCATGTCTAGAACGCTCCAGCGAGGACCCTTGCCTGCAACAGAGATTTTCTTGGGTGCGCACGAGCAAGACTTTCAAATGCGCTGTCTAGTGAGGGCTTTCACCTGGGGCCGGGCCAGGCTTGGCGTTTCCTAACGGGTCACCAAGGTTTTTGTTGACCCCTTGGCCGCAGCTAGCTGGGCCTTGCATGTGGCCGGACTCAGACCTGCAAGCTCCGGAGCCCCCTGTCCTTCAGTCTGTCCAGGTCTGTTGTACATCTCTCCTCAGGAGCTCTGGAAGGCAGGACGGTGCCTTGTGTGCTGCCCGCCATGACTGTGTGTCTAGGGGATGGTTATGGGGACCTGACGCCTCACTTGCTGTGTGATCTTGGGCACGTTACTCAACCTTTCTGTGCTCTCGTTCCTCAGCTGTAAGGTGGAGGTGGTTGCACGAGCCTCAAGGAGGTCACTCTGAGATCTGTGAGTTGGTGTGTGGCACATGGAGACCCTCAGGAAATGCTGAGTGTTCTTGTTATGACTGCCCATGGGCATAAAAAGTGTTAAGTGAAGTCTTAAAATTATCCTCTAAGTTTTTATAAATGTAAAAAGACCTTATTTTTATTTTTTATATTTAAATTTTTTATTGTTATGTTAATCACCATACATTACATCATTAGTTTTTGATGTAGTGTTCCATGATTCGTTGTTTGTGCATAACACCCAGTGTTCCACGCAGAACGTGCCCTCCTTAATACCCATCACCAGGCTAACCCATCCCCCCACCCCCCTCCCCTCTAGAACCCTCCGTTTGTTTCTCAGAGTCCATCGTCTCT
Organism: Eumetopias jubatus; assembly: GCF_037043125.1. Classification (NCBI taxonomy): domain Eukaryota; kingdom Metazoa; phylum Chordata; class Mammalia; order Carnivora; family Otariidae; genus Eumetopias; species Eumetopias jubatus. The sequence goes on along the minus strand of NW_028274821.1, from coordinate 4,569,236 downwards.
CATGGTTCGTCTCCCCCTCTGACTCCCCCCCTTCATTCTTCCCATCCTATCTTCTTTTTTTTTCCTTAACATACATTGCATTATTTGTTTCAGAGGTACAGATCTGTGATTCAACAGTCTTGCACAATTCACGGCGCTCACCATAGCACATACCCTCCCCAATGTCTATCACCCAGCCACCCCATCCCTCCCACCCCCCACCACTCCAGCAACCCTCAGTTTCCTGAGATTAAGAATTCCTCATATCAGTGAGGTCATATGATACATGTCTTTCTCTGATTGACTTATTTCACTCAGCATAACACCCTCCAGTTCCATCCACGTCGTTGCAAATGGCAAGATCTCATTCCTTGTGATGGCTGCATAATATTCCATTGTGTATATATACCACATCTTCTTTATCCATTCATCTGTTGATGGACATCTTGGCTCTTTCCACAGTTTGGCTATTGTGGACATTGCTGCTATAAACATTGGGGTACACGTACCCCTTCGGGTCCCTACATTTGTATCTTTGTGGTAAATACCCAGTAGTGCAATTGCTGGATCGTATTGTAGCTCTATTTTCAACTGTTTGAGGAACCTCCATACTGTTTTCCAGAGTGGTTGCACCAGCTTGCATTCCCACCAACAGTGTAGGAGGGTTCCCCTTTCTCCGCATCCCCGCCAACGTCTGTCATTCCCTGACTTGTTAATTTTAGCCATTCTGACCGGTGTGAGGTGGTATCTCATTGAGGTTTTGATTTGGATTTCCCTGATGCCGAGCGATGTTGAGCACTTTTTCGTGTGTCTGTTGGCCATTTGGATGTCTTCTTTGGAAAAATGTCTGTTCATGTCTTCTGCCCATTTCTTGATTGGATTATTTGTTCTTTGGGTGTTGAGTTTGATAAGTTCTTTATAGATTTTGGATACTAGCCCTTTATCTGATATGTCATTTGCAAATATCTTCTCCCATTCTGTCGGTTGTCTTTTGGTTTTGTGGACTGTTTCTTTTGCTGTGCAAAAGCTTTTTATCTTGATGAAAAATACCTTATTTTTAGAGCAGTTGTAAGTTCACAGATAATTTGGGTAGAAGGTGCGGATCTCCCCCGTGCTTCTTGGCCCCACAAGCGCCTCCCCACCCTCAACATCCCCACCACCTGCTGGGTTTGTCGCAATCCCAAAACCTGCATTGACTCGTCATAATCATCCAGAGCCCAGTGTTTACCCTGGTGGGACTCTTGGTGTGCAGTCTGTGGGTTTGGACATATGTGGAATGCCACAGATCCACCACTACAGTGCTCTGCATGCTCAGCTCTCCCTGCGACTCTCTGATCCCTTTACTGTCTCCATAGTCCTGTGTTTCTAGAGTGTCCCAGAGCTGGAATCATAGTATGTCACCTCTTCCCGGTGGCTTCTTTCACTTAGTGATATGCATTGAAGGTTCCTGCATGTCTTTTCATGGCTCGATGGCTCATTTCTTTTCAGCGCTGCATAATATTCCCTTGTCTGGATCGCTGTCTCATTTTATAAACCAACACTTTGCCTCTGTATGAATAAGGCCTGCTTGAGGTGTCTGTGGTTCTCCACCTTTAGCCAGGAGCGCTGCTGCGTACACGTTGTGTGGCCCAGCTCCTGAGTACTGGATTCTGTAGGTCTGCTATGGGGCTGGGATTCTGCATTTCTGAGGACCTTCTGGGCTGCTGTGGGCCACTAGACACTTTGGGAACCACTGCCCTGTGGTGTGTGTACATGTGTGTGTATGCATGTGCTTGTCTATTTGCAGGTGAGTGCATGTCTATGTGTTCCTGTGAGTGCATGTGTGTGCACTTGCACGAGTATGCACATATGTGTACATGTGTGGCACACATGTGCACATGTTTGCAGGTAAGCATGTGTCCACGTGCACGTGTGTACATGTGTGCATGTGTGTTTGCATGTGAGTGCATGTCCATGTGTGCATGTGAGTGCATGTGTGTGCACTTGCATGTGAGTGTGTGCACATGTGTGTACCTGTGTGTGTGTGTGCATGTGCATTTTCTCATCCCGGAGGTTGGGGGCTGTGGGACAGAGGCCCGCCCTTTGGGGACAGCTTGGGTGGACACTGTCTTTGTCCCCTGTGCGTAAGTTGCGCAGGGCCAGGCTGCCTTTGTCCCCTCTTCCTGCAGCAGAACTGGGGCTGGATTCTGCGGGGGGGGTGGGGAATGAGCCAGCGTTTTTTATTTACTGGGCTTGGTGGCTGCATGCAGGCTTCCTCCTAAATCCGGAGGACCTCTGGGTGTAGTTTCCACCCCCTTCTCCACGTTCACCCCTTTATTTTCTCATATTCATTTCAACAGGATGTATGCTTGATTAAGTTACTCTCTTTTATCATAATTAAAGAAAAATGTGGTGGGAGAGCGCTCCAAACTGCACTCAATGAAAACCAGATTGTTGAACCTGTGGGGAAACAAGGGCGCCCCATCACCCCCATCACTCCCGTCACCCCTGGCACCCGGAGTTCCTGGCCTTTGGGGAGCCCAAGGGGTCGCGGACGGTGGGGAGCTCGTGCCTGCTGGCGCTGCCCCGGGGTGAGAGGACCCCATCCCCCTCGGCCTGGCCCTGCCCCTGTCGTGCCCATAACACTCACCTGAGTGTGTATGTGTGTGTTGGGGGGGCTCTGTGCACGGCAGTGAGCCTGGGGGAGTGAGCTCAGCAGAAAATGGTCACATTGTTGCTCCTGCGTCATGGATAACGAAGTGGTAACCGTCGCGGGGCGTCTGTGTCCCGATGGAATAAGATGGTGCACTTAGAGCGCGCACAGCCGCCGGCGTCCGTCAGCCGTCGTTAGGGGCTGTCGATTTCGGGCCACAGTAGAGGGTCAGACAGGACACCGGGTTTGTCAGGGGCTCAGCTGACGGTCACTGAGCCCTGCACGCGCCCACACCAGGCACACAGCACCTCCGTCCTGCCATGGCTCCCGGTTCCACGGTTTGTCCCGAGGCCTGTCTGTCTCCTAGACCCTCAGCTGCCACCTGCTTGCAGGCAGCTCACAGGGGTGCAGTCATTGCTTCTGTGGGCACGTGCCCCAGCCAGCACCGTGGGCATGGAAGCTTTTCGCCACCCCAGCCCGGGAGTCTGGGCCCCGGGGCTGCAGGACCACGGCCTGGGCCAGGTGGGGATGTGCGCTGGGATGAGTGCCGAGCCCTGGGGCACAGGGCGTGTCAGGGTCCAGGCCTGTGCCACGTCCCCATTCACACCCAGGCACACCCTGGGTGGCACCAATGGGAAGAAAGGCCCGAGGATGTTTACTGAGCCTCCTGAGAACAGGCTGCTCTGGCACCCCATCAGAGAGCGGGCTTGACTTTAAGACAGACTTTCGATGACCTGCTAGGCGCTTCCTGGACCCACAGAACGCCCGGCAGGACTGTGAGAATGGAAGGCCCGGCTGCCGCCTACCTGGGGAAGGGCAAGCCGTCTTTCTGGGCTTGGGGGTGTCCTGAGAATTAGCTTCAGGTCGGGATACTTTTGAGAGGAACTGAGCTAGCTTTCATGTTCTCACGTGTGGAACAGTAACCTGACATGAGGCTAATTCCATTCTCTTGAAAATATTGTTTTCAGCTTTTTAGAAATATCAGTGGTGGCAGGGCCTGGCTGGCTCAGTCGAAGGAGCCTGTGGACTCTTGATCTTGGGGTTGTGATTTGAGCCCCACGTTGGGTGCAGAGATTACTAAAAAAATAAGTAAACTTAAAAAAAAATAGTTGTGATTTTTAATCCAGTGATAGACGTTTTCATTTGCCTCTTGTAGAATAATTGAGGTATCTCTACTAATTATGATTTTTAAAAGAAACCTTTGCTGGTTCCCTCTCGGCTTATTTAAATCAAAGTCTGCTTCAGTCATTCTCCACAATTCAGAGCTCACTTCTGACTAGAGTTCGACACTAGAAGGGCTTTTTCTGCAAGTGGTTTTGCCTGATCACGTTTCTGGGTAAGACCCTTGGCTTCCCAAGTGTCTGCCACTGAGCCACGCTCTTGGAGGACACAGAAGGTCTTGTGCCCTGAGATTATGAAGCTCCCACTCCTGCCTCTTGACTTGGGCTCCTTCAAAGAGGATTCTTGATCTGAATTTCTTGATTTAAATAATTGGGAAGGGATGTGGAGGCCACATGAGCCTTACTGAGAGATGATCTGGGCAGAATCAAGTTATTGCTTTATTCCTCTGCACCGAGGACTCTGCGGGTGAGTAATGTCTGCACACAGAATGTTGGCAGCAACAGAGCACATATGTGCCGGGGAAAGCGTTAGTCCCGGCTGTCAGGTAGGGGAGAGTACTGCCGCTGGCCACCGCCCTGACCCCCTGTCGCTTCTGCAGGCCACCCAGGGCCATCCTTGGCCCACAGGGAGGGTACCCTTAAGGCCCCCGCCTCTGATGGCTTCTGACCAGCCATGACCAGGACCTGGTAAAGAAATTCACCTGCTGCCTTGCCCCCTGGGTGGGTGAGCTCCACGATGGATGTTCTGCACGGCCGCCCCGGGGGGGGCCCAGTAACCTGCTCATCAGCCCACTTGGCTGGGGCTTCTGGCCTCTTCTCTTCCTTCCTCACTAGCAGATGTGACCTCATAACTCTAGATTTGGTCTCTGCCCCCTTTTCTCACACAGAGCTCCTAAATCCCTCAATTTCCTGGGTGATAGGAGTGTCTCCTTCTGACAAGGTCACTCTTGGTGGGCTCCTGGGTGTTTTCAGGATGGCTGGTCACCAGAAAGACCACGTCGTGATTAGCGGCTCGGAACTTTGAGCCCACTCCCCTGCTCCGGGGAGGAGAGAGGGCCTGGAGGCTGAGTCAGTGATCTAGCATGCCTACATGATGAAGTCTTCAGACAGAGTCCCTGAACTGGGGGGTCTGGAGAGCTTCCAGGTTGGTGAATGCATTCACATGCTAGGGTGGGGCGAGTGGTACACCCCAACTCCACAGCACAGAGCCACCAGACTCTTCCGGACCTCACCCTGTCTGCTGCTTCCTCTGGCTCTTCATCCATATCCTTTAAGATCCTGGTAAACAGAAGAAAAGGTTGCCCTGAGTTTTGTGAATTCCCCTAGCAAATTATCGGACCTGGGGCGGGGTATGTGGGAGCCCCCAGCTTTGTGGAAGTTGGACAGAAGTGTGGGGACCCTGGGGAGCCAGTCCTTGCAACTGGTATGTGAAGTGAGGGCCGTGTTGTGGGACTGGGCCCTGAAAGCTGCAGAGCCTGACCCCAAGTCTGGGCAGCTTGTGGCAGGAGTGAATGATGGGGTGCCCGGGGGGTGTCTGGAGAGCTGGAGGAGTGGTCGGTGTGGGGACCGTACCTTCTTCACAGGGCTGCCCGGGCTCAGCTGCCGAATACACTCCTTGCTTTCAAATTCTGGTCTTCGAGTTGACTTCTCTGGGAAGCGACCCTAGGATAGAAATATTACGGATTCAGGCTAAGGAGTCCTTTGTTGGGCACATTTCATGAATCCTTCTTGTTTTGCGGACAGTTCACCCTTTCCCTACCACCTTCTGCGTCTCTACCATTGCACGTGGCTGGCGCGGCCCCCTCCGCACTGCCGAACCACGCTGCCTATGTGGAATAGGACAGAAGTCGGCTCTCCATGTGGTACTGACAGTGTCAGCCCGGGCATCTGCTCACATCGCAGGATGTCGAATGGGATGTGTCCTGTCGTCTTGAATTAGCAACCAGGACCCCTGAGCTGAGGACAGGCAGGTGAAGTACCTAGGGGCGGTCGCTGCCTCCAGCACTTAGCCCTGGCACCATGTGATAAGGCCCAAACCTGGAGGAGCCCAGCTGTTGGCCGTGGTCAGTGAGCCCCGGCCTGGCGGCCATGCACAGCTTGGAGGGCGTCCCACGGGCCAGAGGGTTCAGACCCCCTTTGCGTGTGGTCATTGCCTCCAGCTGGGCCTCTCGCTGTTTGGCGGACACACCACGTGGCTCAGGGGCTTATTTCCCATGCTCTACCATGATTATTTTTATCCACTCACTTAACCAGCATTTCCCAAGTGCTCTCAGGATGGGGCTAGAAAGACAGTATACACATGGGTGGGTTTGGGCGGTGTGAAATGACGTGCACATCAAGCAGGATGTTGGGATGGGTGGCTTGAGACGGGCTTCACAGAGGCCTTTGGAAGGGAAATGCACCGGGTTCATGGTCTGCGTCCTGTCAGCCTCCTGGCTTCCCTCTCCCCATGACGACGGGAAAGATGAAGGACAGTTCCTCGGCGGACTTTGGACCACATTCCCTTCCAGCTTCTTACAGTCTCGTGTCTCCTTGGTTCTATTTCACTTATTTATGGCCCTGCTCTCCCAACTGAATTCTTTTCATTTCCTTTTAGATATGCTGAAATTTCCTGCATTTGGAGCTAAAATTCTGCCCTCCACATTTCTTCAAGGAAGCCGTCCTGTATTACATCTCAAATGCACTCCCCCCCCACCCCCCCCGGAGGGAATTAGGTACACGTAGGAGAGCCATATGAGAGCCGTATCCCCTTGTATGAGAGGTGAAACCAGACGCACGAACACTAGAAGGTTGTAAAGAGTCAAATGGATCTATTTGATACAATAAAATTTCTCTAAGATGAAGTTAATGAAGCGAACAATAAGTATATATAGTTTTGTGTGATCAATCTATGATTAACTGCATTTGGTTCTATTTTCTCTGTATAGAAAACACAGAGGTCTCAGTTGCATATCTTAGCACTGATAAGGGCATATGACAGGTTGGCTGGATTCAGGATCAACTTAGAAACATCAGTATCGTTTTTGTGCACCTGCAGAAATGGTGAGAACAGGTAATGGAAAATAATCCAGCTCATAGTAGCAACAAAACCAGTCAGATACCTGGGGATAACTTTAGTAAGAAACACACGCAAGAGCTCTGTGATGTCACCGAAGTGTGTAAAAGAAGATTAGAATAACTAGAGGGGGAAACGCAACCGTTGGATGGGAAGGTGGTATTACAGAGATCTCTATGCTTTTGAAGTGAATGTACACATCCAAAGCCGTTTCACTCTAGTGCCCTCGTGAGTTATTCTAGGAGAATTTAGCTGGCTTTTTCTAAACTCTAGAATTGAAAATTAGCAAGAAGAGCCAAGATCCTTTTGAAAAAGTAAAGCTAGTGGGATCCTTGCTCTGATATCAGAACGTCTTGCAGTAATTAAATAGACAAGTCGATGTAAGGAATAGAGTAGATAATCCATTGGCAGAACATGGAAGGTAAGGGAGTTTATTACATGATAAATGTGCCTTTTCATTTTTTTTAAAGATTTTATTTATTTATTTGAGAGAGAGAAAGTGAGTGAACACAACAGGGGGAGGGGCAGAGGCAGAGGGAGAAGCAGACTCCCTGCAGAGCAGGGAGCCTGATGCGGGGCTCCATCCCAGGACCTTGAGATCCTGACCTGAGCCAAAGGCAGACGTTTAACTGACTGAGCCACCCAGGCGCCCCTAAATGTGCCTTTTCAAATGAGTGGGGAAGTGATGAAATTTTTTTTAAGAGAGAGCACGCACTCACAAGCAGGGGTGGGGAGGGGCAGAGGGAGAGAATCTCAAGCAGACTCTGCACTGAGCACAGAGCCTGATGCGGGGCTTGATCTCACGACCCCAAGATCATGACCTGAACTGAAACCAGGAGTCAGACACCCAACCGACTGAGCCACCCAGGCACCCCTGAAGTTCTTAATAAATAGTACTGTAGTCATTGAGTGGGCCTTGGGGAGGCTATCATGTTAGACCCCAAAGAAAAACAAAAGTAGATATGAGAACTGATTTGTGAGAGAAAAGATTGATGAATCTTACTGGAAGCTGTGATGGGCAGAGGATCTTAAAACAGGAATTTACAGCAAGAAATACACAATTCGCCACTAAAATTAGAAAAACTGCTCATCCTTGGTGGTTTAGTTTCTTGCTGCTGCTGTAACAAATACCATGAGCTGGGTTGCTTAAAACCACACAGATTTATTCTCTTACAGTCCTGGAGGTCAGAAATCTAAGGTGGGCCGGTGGGGCTGGGTTTCTTCCGGAGGCTCCGCGAGAGAGTCTGTTTCCATGCTTCTTCTAGCTCCCAGAGGCACACACGCTCCTTGACTGGGGGCCCCTCCTCCACTGCAAGGCCAGTGGCTGAGCATCCTCTTGTCTCCTCCTCTCCCTCATCACGTGGTCCCTTCTCAACTCCTGCCTCTCTCTTCACGAGGGCCCTGGGGATGACACTGGACCCACCCTGGTGATCCAGGACCATCATCTCAAGATTCTTAATCCAAAATGCCTTTTGTCATGTAAGGTACTGTAGTCCTAAATTCTGAGGTTTAGGACGTGGACATCTGTGGTGGACCATAATTCTGCTACCACACTGATATTAAGAAACATAAAATGAGTTATGATTTCCCACCATCATTTTGACAGGGTTTATCCTAAGGACTGGTGAAGGTGTGGGGAAATAGGCATTATCAGAACTGTGGAGTATAGACTGGTCATCCGTATCGAGGTCACTTAGCCATCTCTCTTAAATAAATCAATGGCCACCTACTCCTATGTACCTGGTGATTCCGTGTCTTGGGCTTGCATTCCAGACTCACTGAGCTTGGGGTGAGGGAGTATGGGAGTCTTCATGGCATTGCTGTCTGTGAGCGAGAAGAAACGTTAACTGTTCATTGTTTTGGAAGTGGTACAAAAGCAAACTCACAAATGTGGTATATTCATACCAGGGAAAGTAGTACAGTCATGGAGAAAATGGGGTGGCTCTGTCCTCCAAGGTCATGGCTCAGTGAGCCAAACTCATTTGTAGAATAGGGACGCCTGAGTGGCTCAGTCGGTTGGGTGTCGGACTCTTGATTTCGGCTCAGGTCATGAACTTGGGGTCCTGGGGTCGAACCCTGCATCAGGCTCCACGCTCAGTGGGGAGTCTGCTTGAGGATTCTCCCTCTCTTTCTGCTCCCCCACCCTCTAAAAATAAATAAATCGTTCTTTAAAAAAAAAAATCAAATATTTAAAAAAAGTCATTTGTAAATCATCACACACGCACGGTGACGTTCTTTAGAGGAGATGATACACTCAGAACAACCTACTTTGTCAGTGACAAAGAATGAACTGGTAAGTGTGGGGAGATTGAGAGAAGCCCGAGCGAACTTCACTTTCATCTATGGGCATGACTCCGGGGGGAGTGTATTCACGTACTATTCACATAGTATGAGAGAAAGTCTGAAAAGCAGGGGCAGCTAACTTGAAAGAGAAGTCGCACACTCAGCGGTGAGCCCCCAGGAGCCTGGGCTCTTGGGTAGTGGACTTGGTTCTCGAGCTCTGGGTTCTGTGTGAGCTCAGCCATGTGTCCAGGCCAGGACTCAGGCCAGAGCTATGTTTTGTAGCAGACTTCCTTGGCGGTGTTAGTCCCAATGGTAATGTTGGCCAAGGTGATCTTGCACAGTGCGCAGCCTGTGGATGCCTCCAGAACAAACCAGTATGAAAGTGGACACATCCATGGGCTTGTAGACAGTGGTTGCCGTAGACTTGACCTCTCAGTTCTCTGAGATTAAGCGTTAAGAACTCTGAGTTTCCTAGGGTTGTAATTGCTTTAAAAGTCTTTGAACGCAGAAGTAGCGTAGATTCTATTTCTTTCCTCCATGTAGACTCTGGAGATGATTAGAAGAGTGGCCCCAACTGTAGGCCAGCATGAGTCCAGCACGATATTATGGACTGAAGTCTCACGTTCAGCTGTTGTAGAAATAACAGAGCTTCAACAGGCGGGTGAAGAATGTGGGTGACCCTGAGCAGGGGCCCCATGCCTCCAAGCGCACGTCTCCTCCTGTCTCTGGATGGCTGGACACACAGATGTCTACCCCTTCTTGAGAAACCGGCAAAGTTGAGATACAGCCTCCCTCCCTTGGTCTAATTACCTTAAAACCTCCCTCTTCCTCCCAACCTTCAGGGGCATTCTCAGCAGAGTGCCTTCCCTCAATGGCGTTTTTCCTTGATTGATGAGAGCAGCATGCATCCGTTACTGGAAAGAGAAATCAAGAAATAGAATCAAATCAACACATTTCCTTGTCTTTCGTTTCCATAAAACACATCCGTCCCTTCAGTGCAGGAAGACTCGGGTATCATGCGTTTTGTGCCCCAGGTGATAAACCTCTTCAAGTTTCTGCTTGCTCCGAAGGATTCCACAGTATAAATAACTTTTTCCTTTACAAGGCTCATCTGTTTTACATTTCGAGGCAGTATCGACGCTGTGTGGCGGGAAATGCTGGGCTGGGAGTTCTGCTGAAGCTGGTGCCTGCAAGCTTCCCGTCCTGGGGAATGAGCCTGTGCGGCTCCCAAGATCAAAGACAGACGCGCACCCAGCCGAGCGGAACTGGAGCTCTGGGGCGTCTAATTTTGATGGCAGCCAAGACGTGAAGGATGCCTTCCTGCTCAGCTGCAGGATGGAAGGAGCAGGGTCCACCGTGGGCCAGGGGCGATCTCACTAATGCCCCCCTTCCCCCACTCCCCAGCCCGGCCCCCTTGGCAGGGAAGTGAGGACAGCGGGGTCGTGGAGGGCTGGGTTGATGTCGGTTCAGACTTCTTTTTCAAGACGGAAATTGTTGCTTTGTTTGTGGCCTCTCGCCTTGTCCGCTCCAGTGCCCTCGCAGCCTGCCTGCCTGTGTGTGTGTGGGGGGGGGCGGGGTGCTGTGGTCTCTGTTCCCCCCACATCTGTGTGGGTGGTATTTGGTATTGGGCCTTGGGGGAGATTAGGGTTGGAGGAGACGACGTGGGGTCTAGTTCTGAGCCTGTCCGGGTGGGGCGGTGCTCCCTCCCAGCTCCTGCATGTGCCCCTGCTGTTTGCAGGGCTGGTACGTGATGCTGACATGACCTTCCTCGGTTGAGGACAGTGTTCTGCCCTGGGCTCCTGGGGCCCTTGTGAATGGCTGCCCGTCCCTGGCCACAGCAGCCCTAGTATCCTTTTGGGAAGGATGGGGTCACGCCCACTTCCAGCCCCGATTCCCTTGCACAGCTGCTACCTCTCCCCCTAGACTCACCTCCCACTCTCCCCACGCCCCGCCCCACCCTGTGCCACCTTGTGTCCCGGTGCCTTTGCACGTGCTGTTCCCTCAGTGTGTGCTGTCTTTCTCTCCGTTTCCTGGGAAACGCAGTCATCTGTCAGCTTCAGCTCTGTTCCCCGTCCCTCCTCCGCACGGCATCGCTGTCCACGCTGTGTGCTCTGCTTGGCCCTGCATCTGATGGGCACATTTTCTTAAGCACATCTTTCTGCATTTGGACACGTAGCTTCTGGAGGCACAGTTCTGTCCCTGAAGTCACTGATATTTGGATCATGGGGTTTCCCAGGGAAATGCGTCTCGTCTTCTGTAGAAGGCAAGGAGCAATAAACAATAAGACATTTCCAGCCCGGCAGCCTTCCGGGCGGGGCGGGGGGGTTCTCCTGAACCTGGATTCAGAGGAGGTTCGGCCACTGAGGAGACAGCGGGACTTGAAACCTCAAGCCGCTCGCACACTGAATGGGGCGGGTCCGTCACACGCTGCGGCATGGGGCCGCCCCGGAGTTTGTAAGGGACGCGCTCTGTCTTAGCGCAGGCCGCCGTAACAGAACACCGCGGGCCGGGCGCCTTACACCACAGACCTTTATTCTCCTCAGCTCTGGAGGCCCGAATCCAACCCCAGGGTGTGCCAGCAGGGTGGGGTTCTGGTGAGGCCTCCTCCTTGCGGGGTCCTTGCTGGTGTGAGTCCCTCATCTGAGTGAGTCCGGGATGGGCTGGACAGCAGGGTTAGGGATGCTGGGGGGACCCCGCGTGTCCTGCCTTGAATACCTTGGGGGCGGGGAGGGCTGCTCCTCGGCCAGCGAAGAGGACAGCGAATGAGCATCACCAGCAGAACACTCTAGTCTCTCCCCCCAACTCCCCCCTGCATTTTTGATCTGATCCATAATTCTGAACCGTGTTATGAATGCATTTTGCTTTGCCTGAGAATAGTTCGCAAACCGTGAAATGGTTGCTTTGAATCAGGACACATGTGTGGAAAATGCAGGGCTCATTCCTCCCCGTGTTCTGGTCCGGCCCTGACCCACGGGTGATGGCTGAGGTTATGGAACGAGAATTATAAAATGCTGCCCTTTTTTGCCCCAGTGAATACCACCCCCCTCCGGGGTCTGGTTCTCCCGTCAGCCTTGCCAGCCGTGTAGGCTCTGGTGCAGACCAGAGGGAGGCTGCTGTGTGGTGCACGGCCGAACGTTCTGGAGTGTGTGCGTGGCGGCGGTGGGCAGAGGGGCCCGCAGTGGCCACGGCGGCCACGGCAGCCTCGGGCTGGAACAAGCACCCGTCTGTGGAAGGAGCCGGAGCCCGGAGTCCGCCGCCCCTTCCTGGAGGAGGCCCCAGACCCCACCAACAGTGTTTCTTTGTGCTCACGGCTCCGGGGACTAACGGCCTGAAGCTGGTAGCTACAAGTCTAGTCACCAGGCAGCGGTTTAAATCAAAATAATCACTTTAAGAAACAGTAGGGAGCTTAGCTGGAGAGCCATTTCCTCTGCCCCGAAATGCTAAAGACCGCTTCTGATTTATGCCGTTGGCTCGGGCGGCGCGCTAGGAGCTCTGAGTTATGACGACCCCTCCCTTCGGCCTCCCCCACTCCAGGGATGAGAAAACACTTCAGAAGGGGGGCGTGGGGGCCTTTGGTGCAGCGAGTGGCTGTTGAAAGGAAGGGGGTCTGCAGGGAGGCAGCCCGGGCTGGGCCAGCGCCGAGGGCTTGTTTCATTTTGTGCAGAGCTGAGATGTTCAGGACACGGTGCTCTGCGCCTCTCACTGAGGAGCCTTGAATTCGAGGTTGGAGGCTCCCCGTCCACAAAGGGCAGCAGGGGCAGCAGCCTGGAGGCCGTCCCGGTGAGGGCGGCATGTTTGTGTCTGGATCATACAGCTTCTGTCCACAAGTGAGGAGGCTGCCTGAACTTCCAGCATCGGGCAGGTGTGGATTTGGGGCCCATGCCAATTTCCTTGTGGTGGCAGGTGGGCGAGGCACAGGGCCCTGCAGCGCCCCTGGCCTCCTGCACCATCCTCGGCCCCGTGGAGGGCATTCTGCCTTCCTCCTCTCCTGCGGGGTCTGGTCTGTTGGCCTTTGGTTTTGTGTTCCCAGTGCCTTTGCACGTGCTGTTCCCTCAGTGCGTGCAGCACTTTCCCTTCGTTTCCTGGGAAACCAGTCACCTGTCAGCTTCGGCTCTGTCCCGCTGCCCCCCCCCCCCCAAGCACCCACTCCCCCGGTGTGGTGGCCCTTTCCTCAGACAGCCCAGTCAGTGGGTGGGGTGACCTCCCAGGACAAGTGGCCTCCGCCCAGTCAGTGTCCAGGGAGGCTGGAGTTTCCAGGAAGAGGATCAGGGGTTGAGGAGGAGGATGGGACAGGGTTCCAGGCTCTCGTCTGCCCCTTGGGTTTGTTACATAATAGACGTGGATGGATATGTGGAAGGACACACAGCCACGTAGAGTCTGTGGACATCTGGTCATTAAGTGGAAGGAAGCCCTTAAGTAGGGAACCCCTGCCACCCCAATCTAGAGCAGCGCTTCATACAGGGGCCTGTGGACTGTCAGGATGTATTATGCACGGCCTGAAGGACATTTCTGGAGCAATCTGTAAGGTTAGGATAAACGGTGGTCTTGATGGGGCCGTGTGGGCTTTTGGCCGGGCTCCTGTTCCTGTACCTGTCGTGGGGCCACGCGGAGAGCCCTCCGACGGGACTGGCTGTGTCTCTGTGCTTCTAGTCAGGATCTTCCCACTGGCCCGTCCGCGGCCCCCAGACATGCTGTTTGAGGTTCCTCGGGCAACCGTAGGCGCTCCCTCCAGCCCCGCAGGCTCGTGCCACACAGACGTGCTCAGGACGGACTGCTTTTCTCCCGTCCCCATCCCTGGTGGTTCTCTCCTAAGTTCGTCATCTCCCAGCGGTGCTCCTGGAAAAGCAAGTCCAGAGGCCGTCTTGCAGGAGTGTGGGTTCCCCCAGCAGTGTGCGTGGACCCCTGGGTCCAAGGGATGGCAAAGAGCGCACCCCGAGGGCGGGGAGTCTGTATGATCCGTGTCTTCTGAACCCTTTGCTCTGCTGCATGCAGGCCAGCTGGGAGTCCTGCAGACCCAGCAGATGGGCGCGGGGGGTGCAGGAGCCCTGGGAGCCCGGCACTCCTCTGCCCTTCCCCTCCCAGTCTCCCGGATGTTCTGCTGAGGCCTGGGGCCCCGGACAGAGTGAAATGTTGAAGCATCCAGAACTGACCCTCAGGGCAGAACGGCGGTTCCCACTCATCGTCTGGAATTCGGGGAAGCTGTGGTGATTAGGAATGGGCTGGTGGTGTGGTCCTCACAGTGAAGAGGGAGGTCGAGGGGCGGCGGTGCGGCTTCTGCTCGGCCAGCGCTCGCAGGCCCTGTGTCCTCAGCTGCGGGAGGACATCGGGGTCACCCAGATGGAGCAGGATGACACGGGCCGGCGGCTGGCCCCCAGGACATGACCGCTGGCCGTGCGCGTGCGCACGAGGGTCCGTTCCCAGAGGGGCAGCTGAAGCATGCAGGGGCCTCAGGCCGTGACCTGGGGGGCTGGGAGGGTGGGGGGTGGGGGAGGCCGCAGAGGAGCCCCCTCCCGATGCTGCCGAGCGGCTTCTGTATGACAGCACGCGGGCGGCCGTAGAACCATGTCTGCGCCCACGTGTGTGTCACCCAGAGCTAGATTTCACGAATCATCACTTGGCAATAAACCGGTGAAAACAGTCCTTTAAAATGAACTTCTTGAAGAGCTTCAGGCCTCTGGCAGCCCTGGTGGGGACTATCCTGGGGCTGTCGTGCGGGTGTCCCCCGGTCAGGGCCGACGCTGCATTCTGAGGCCTAAGGATGCTCAGTGGAAGAGCTTCTAAAAGTACTGGTGTCACAGAAAGAAAGCTGTAGCTTAGAGAGAGGATGCTTTCCATTTCAGAGTGTGGGGTCAGGCTCCAGGAAATGCCGAATGGCCCGTGGAACTGGTTAGGGTAGAGGGGCTGGGATTATTAGCCTGGGCACGAGAACCCACCAGTGTCAGGTAGTCCTCGTCGACCCTTCTCATCCTGCCCTGCGGAACGAGGATACGGGGGCGTCTTGCACCCGAGGGCTCCGCTCTGGTGGGCAGGGGGGCTGGGGCGGGGGGCGGCCTTGGACCCGGTCTGCTCAGTGCTGCTCAGCACCGTCCCGCCTGCAGTCTGTGAGTGTGTCTGCGTGCACGTCCTCTTCTGTGTTCTGTTTAAAGATCCGCTCCAGTTTGTCTTAGTGCCAGACACACGGTTTTCTGGATGCTGCTCAGAGCACTGTTGTCATACGTCCGGGATGCGCTCATCCGTATGCAGCATAACAACGTGCACAGCTAAATGGTTGGAAAACAGGCAGCTGGAGGGCTTGGAGCCTCTCAGGGTCTGCACCTGAGGCCCTCCTTTGGCGCCGGGGCTCCTGCCATCTCACGGGGCTGTTGCGCGGCCTCCTGGGAGAGGCGCTGCATTCTAGTCCATCACATCCCACACAGCCCTGGCTGCTGGCCATGTGTCTGTCCTGTTCTTCTTGCCTCGTGCACGTAGCAGATCCTGGCGGGCCGTGCAGGATGCTTGCTGTTGCGCGGCCCGACCCAGGCCTGACGGCTGGCTGGCTGGCATCACCGCCGGTAAGAAAATACTCGATTTCTCCTCTCCTTCCGAGACGAGGACTTCTTGTCAGGAACAGGGGCCTCCGAGAGGCCCTTTGGTGTGTGGATGGGTTGAGAATGTGCATTTGGAAGTGTTTGTGCTCGTCATGGGTCTGCCATTTGAGAACCTCATTCCGGCCTTCCGCATCACCGAGGGAAGGCTGGGCAAACCGGGAAGGACGAACTGATGTCACCTGCGGGGTCGCACGTGGGGACAGCCGTGCGGCTGGCGGTCTCTGCTCTGATCTCCGTCCCACGCACACGTGCAGGTACCAGTGTCTCCGCCCGCCCCGCCGTTCCCCAGGCCTGCCATCCCGCCCCCGCCGCCACCTGGACCGGCACGGGCCTGTCTGTGGGGCACGCACACATCTCGGTGGACCTCTGGAATATCCCAGGGCGGGCTCAGGTGCAGGATGCTGTTCCTCCAGGAGAAGAGCACCCGGCATGTGTGGAGGAGCAGCAGCAGCAAACATGCATGTGAGAAGGAAGACGTGGTTCAGTGTCACAGGCTGACGTGTAGAAGGTGGAGGGGCGTGGGGTTCTCGCCATGGGTGTCTTGGCCTCCGGGTAGTGTGGTGACACAGCTGAGAAGACAGGCTGCTGGGTCCTGATGCTGCCCCTGCTGCCCCCCCTCCCCAGACACCTGCACACAGAGCGACAGATACACACACACCCCAGTGACACAGATACACAGGGACAGACACAGACGCATGCATGCACACATATACTCTGGGCTGGCCACACCAGGAGCCAGCCTGGGATACCAGACGAGGTGTTTTGCTAAAGACAAAGTAAGTCCCCCGGCCCTTGGTGAACCTCTTCCTCTGGTTGAGTCGCTGAGTTTCTTCCTCACCTCCTGTCCCGTAGGCTTGGGCTGGCAGCCGTGTCTGCACGTGGCAGCGCGGGGGGCCCGCGCCTCGTGGGGAGTGAGCTCTACGCATCTTTATTTCAATGTCCTTTTGACTCTTTGCCCAGCCTCGGTTATTAGAGTTTCCTCCACCAAAGGGAAATTTATCCACTTTTCCCTCCGAGTTCACAAAGAATCCTTCTCTCTAGTTTCTGCCCAAGTAGACTTCCACTGTATGCCGAAAAACGATTTTCTTGTTCTTTGTGCTCTTTTATTTAAAACCCCGGAGCGGAGCGTTTGCTTTTATGAATGCTGGGTTTCACGAAGATTCATAACATCTGTAATGGTTGAAGTGCATAAACACACAATGCCGGCTTTGCTTTTTTAAAAGGGCCTGGTCCGATAGATGACTTGTTCTGACTATTCGGGGTTTGTGTCCCCAGGAGCCCAGTCCTCTCCCCTCCAGAGAGGACGTAGGCCCTCTGCGGGCCTCCCCCTGTCTGCCCCGTGGGGGCATGGGGCCTGGGCGGCAGCAGACCGACCCAGAAACGGAGCATTTTGAATGTGAGGTCCTCAATCAGGAGGGAGACCCTTGGGTTTTGATGTCTGAGTATTTCTGTGTCTTGTTTTATAAAAAGGTGATTCATGATGAAGGGGGACAAGGCAGTGTGCTTGGGGACAGAGGTGCTTTCGAGGAGAGCCAGCAGGCGAGGCCTTGCAGCTCGGGTCTGCGCCCCCTGGCCAGTGGGAGCAGGCCTGGTGCGCAGGGTGGGCAGCACAGGGCTCCAGGTGGGCTGGGCCCTGATGCCTTCCCTCCAGGCCTTCAGGTTAATGCAGTGTCAGACTTGTGGTTTTGGTGGCGTGCTCTGTCCCCAGATGGCTTGCACCACTGCCTGGTTTCATTGGCCTTTGCAAACTGCCCCGAGAAGCTGACCTTTTCAAAGGGACACTATTTTTCTGGTCTGAGTGGCATCTTTGAGGATCCAAAGGGAGCATTCCGCATCTCTGGTGTGCCCAGTTTTAAGGAATACCGTAAAGATGTTAACTGCCTAATAAACTATAAATCCTAAAATAAAACTCTGGACGAGGCGGGAAAAAGGTCCGAGTCAACAGGCAGGCGCGACACCAGTCTTGGTCTTTGTAAGGACAGTGGGAGTGTGGGTGATTTCTGTTTTCCCTAAAATCGGTACTTAACGTAGCCGTTTGACAGTGAGAACTGTCCATGGAGATTTTTTTTTTCCTTCTACGTGTTCAGTTAGAATGTGTGAGCGAGTGGCGCTTTCTCCTGTCTCCTATTTTTTTACTTCCACTTTGTTGTTTAAAATCAAGGTGGGGGAAAATAAGTCGAACACACAACAACACTTAAACATATTTTTTTCTACTTGCTAAATGTGTGCAGATAATCTAAGAACCCTGGAACTTAAGACATTTTCTGGTGCACAACTGGATTTTTTTTTTTTTTTCTCCTTTGGAAACACATTAAGCATCCTGGAAACAAGACAGTCTTAAAATGGAAAATTTATGAGAAGCTTTTGAGAGTAACTGCCACCCCCTCCCCATAACTGGCCTGTCCCCTCCCCAGGCCCCTGAAGATCTCCAATCCTTGGAGGGCATTCCTTAACGTGGGGTGGGGGTTTACCCCTCCCTCTCCAACAGCTTATACTCTTTGGTGACTTTTTTTTTTAATTGTTACAGTTTTGGGTTTTGCTACACTAGATGGGACCTCATTACATGCTTTTCTTGTTTTAAACCCGGGAAACACCCCAGAACAGAAATTCTTAAGGAAATATTTAGTAACGTGCATATGTGTAATTGTTTCAAAAAGTCTGAAATGAACTCTTAAGATAGTTTCTTTGGATACAGATTCCTTAAAGAAAAATATGTTTTCACTAATTTTCTCTCATGGTTCTGAAATCCAGTAAGCTGAAATCATTGGAACTTCTTTTTTCTGGGAGCTAATAACTGTGTACCATTGACAGAGGTTGCAAACAGAGATCGCCCCAGCTTTAAATATCGTGGTTGGCCCAGTACATTCGAGTAGCCAGGTTGAAGGGGACAGGGTTGAGGTGGCCCGAGGTGTCCTTGCCTGGCACCTGGGCTAGGAGGCTGGGACCCTGGGCCAGGAGAGGTTACTCTTCCTCCAGGTACATGGGAGGTTGGGGCAGGTGGTTCTGGCTCCCAGGGGAGTTTTCTGGGTGACCAGAAGCTCAGACTGCCAGGCTCATGAGCCCTTGGGTCCAGAAATGGCACAACATCACCTCTGCCTTGTTCTTGGGGTCAGAGCAGCCTCAGAGCCCGCTCAGATTCAGGGGGAGGTGGGAGAAGACCAAGGCTTCTGCATTGTCTCCAGCCTGCCATGGGGACCCACCTGGACACCTGACATTCTTCCTTCCGACTGTCTCAGGAAATGCCCAGGCCAGCACGCCCAGAGACTCTGACCTCTCTGGTCCAGGCTGTGGCCTGAGAATGTGAATGAAGTGCCCTCAAGTCGTTCTAAAGTACGGCCAAGCTTAGGAGCCGCTGTTACGATTGAATAGAAGTAGACGTTTGGTGTGTGAGCTGACGCACACAGTAGGGCCTCAGTAAACACTTAGTAGGGTGGGTTGCCTGGGGTAGCTAGCTGCTGCTTGCTCAGGGCGTAAATTGTTGGGGAGATGATCTTCGAATCCAGGAGGTCTGTGTGCAGCGGGGGCTGTCGAGGGACGTTGGTCCCGGGACCATTGCAGCCTGGCTTCCACACGTGGCTTAGCCCTGGCTGTGAACGTGAGCCGTGATTGAGTGGGCTGGCTAAGCCCAGGCCCCGAGAAGTTCCATCACTTGCCGTTGGCGGCAGCAGCCATGCGGCCCCCAGACCCTGGGCGGGCCATCCCTGCGTCGCCATCACTGATGGACACGGGACACCCGGTCCAGAACGTTCTTAGCGCTGCTTGAAAAGGAGCACTGAATCCGTGAGCTGGGACCTTTTCACACGCCAGTGCAAGGGGAGCCCTTCTGCCTCACGTGGCATCGTGCATGAATCCCACTGACGGGATGTCTGACGGGGAAGGAGGCCCCCGACCGGCCCGGGTACGGCTTTCCAGCATGGAGTGTTGCTTTTCAACAGGTAAAGGATGTGGGCGGTCGAAGTGTATAGAGAAGTAAGGAGGTGGTGACCACGGACGAGTTGTCATCGTGCCGAGAGGTTGGGAAGTGGTCATCTTCGGAGGGGAACGGGACCGTGAGCGGGAAGGGTGCCCAGAGACGTCGCTGGAGATTTTTTAGTGTCTCCTTGAGAAAGATATCACAAGGTGGCCTTCCCAGGCTGGGGGTGGCTTTGCCTCCGGGGGCCGGCCCCTGGTCTCCGCGGCTGAGTAGTCCTGTCCCCGTCTCACTGTCAGAGGTACCCCTGTCTGCACGCCTTTCCCGGCCTGCCCGCAGGGACTTTTGCACCATTATTTCAGGAGTCTCCTGGAAAGAACGCCCAGCACCTCTGTGACAGGCGCCTGGGCCCGTGCTCGTGGGGTGGGAGCACTGCCCCTTCGCTGGCGCAGCACGCCCAGAGACTCTGACCTCTCTGGTCCAGGCTGTGGCCTGGGAATGTGAATGAAGTGCCCTCAAGTCGTTCTAAGGTATGGCCAAGCTTAGGAGCCGCTGTTACGATTGAATAGAAGTGATGTGGGGCCAGGAATGAGGCAGCCGGGCCCTGGAGAGCCCCGTCCCCACGTGCATTGAACCCGAAGCGTGCCTGGGTCTGCCCACAGCGGCTGGGTTGGTGAAGAGGGAGGTGGTTTGTGGGCCCCCTTCCATTCTGGCCGCTGCTTCCAGACCCCAGACCCAAGGGGCTGTGTTCCCGGAGAGTCCTCGTCGGGCGTGTGAGCTTGCGTCACTGTTCTCAGACCCGTGTGGCCTCTGGCCCTCTGCCCCGGCCCACCCGTCCGCATGACGTCTGTGCTCCGAGACATAAGGCAGAGCGCATTCTTGTGCTGGGTTGGAAAAGCAATCATTCCCTGGCAGAGGGCTTGGCCAGGTTATAAAGTGGCCTCCCTGGAGCAGAGCCCATGCTATCGGGTTTTATTAGGGCTGTGTTTGTCTTGAGCCCCTCGGGCGTCGGGGCTTTTGCTCACATGGAGCTTTTAGGTAAACCTCCGGGCTGCGTTTGATGAACCACACCTTCCTTAGATTCAGGATTTCACCAAAGTTTTTCTCAGCTTTAAAATCACAAGAGCTTCCACTTGGGACCCATACCTCTTGAGAAGGCTTTAAAAAATTCGATTCCACTTCAGTTTTTTCATTTTGGAATTTTAAGCGTTTGGGTAGATGCGTCCATTAACCTGGTGATGCAAGTTTTGTTTGGGCTAGAACATAAATCCTGCTGATGTTTGCTTTGCGGGGCTCAAAAGGGCAGTTGGGCTGTGTGCTGGGGGAGGCGATCTCTCCCCCTGATTCCAACAGGAGGCTTGGCGGCCAGTCTCCTGCCTCTGTTGGCATTAGAAGTAACGAAAATTCAGATAGCGCACGCCAGACCAAGTCCAGAATTCATGTTCGCTCCGTGGCTGGATTGAAAAATGGACCACAAAACACAGTGCCCTTCAAACAGGGCAGGCTTGAAGAGCTAGCGGTCGTGGGAGGCCATAGGTTTGGATGTAGGAAGCTGGCCCTGGTGGTTCCTGAGGAGCTGGTCAAGTGGGGAGGCCAGAGGCCACCCCAGGGACATCAGGGGAATGCTGGGGAGGCACGCCCCGCCGGGCCCCCACTCCCCCTGCTCCCAGTCTGTCCCCTGAGCCAGGGCTGTGCCTCTCTCTCTGGGTAACAAGATTTACTGCTCTTTGTCATGGAAATCAATTTGCAACCGGAGCCACATTTTTAGTTTACAGTCTCCAGCTGGAAGGGAACTTGGATGAGCTTTGCAGCCCAGCAGCTCAGGAGGAAGGGACAGCCCCCTCTCCTTGCCCCCTC
Organism: Eumetopias jubatus; assembly: GCF_037043125.1. Taxonomy (NCBI): domain Eukaryota; kingdom Metazoa; phylum Chordata; class Mammalia; order Carnivora; family Otariidae; genus Eumetopias; species Eumetopias jubatus. The sequence continues at coordinate 4,547,812 of NW_028274821.1, read as the reverse complement.
TGGCACCATCCCTGACCCCAGCCAGACCTTTGGAAGAGATCATGTTGCTCACAGATGCCTTGGATTTTCCCAAAAGCTGGGCTAGGAAAAAGTGGTTCTGATCAGTGCATTCAAACTGCTGCTTGCATCAGGGCCCAAGGAGCTCGATCCATCTCCTGTGTGGGGAGGAGGGAACATGGGGCCCAGCAAGTGGACCAGGGGAAAGCTGGTAGGCCATGAGTCACTGAGGGTATTCGGGTGGTGGTCAGGTCACGCGAGGTCCACAGGCTGGGGTGGCACGTGGGCTCTTCTAGGGAGGGGAAGGCACTGGGAGATGGTGCGCAGAGCTGGGGTCTGTGGGGGCCGTGGAGGGACCAGGGATGCTGGGCTCCTGGAGGACGTGGCTGCCATTTCCTGCGGATGGGGGAGTGGTGGGCTGGGGCAGGGCTGGGAGCTTTGGTGCACTGCCTCCCCCCCCTCCCCCCATTGCTCTTTTGGGCTGTGTTGGGGTCCGGGGGAGAGTCCACCTGAGCCTGTGCACGTGCTTGCGTCAGTCAAGTCCAGAGGTGCTGGTACAATGGCCTCCTCCAGGGAACTCTCTTCACCGGCCCCTGGAGCCCGTTCTCCACTGAGGTTTGGGCCTGCAGCAGGCTGCTCCTGGTTTCCTCCAAGATGAGGATTGCGTTTCTGTTTCTCTGTTGTTTTGGGGTGATTTGGGGATGTATCAGTCAGGGTTCAACAAAAACAGGAGGACATGCGTATGAAGAGATTTGTCTGGAGGATTTAATTGGCTTATGGGGCTGCTAGCAAGTGGAGCCCTGGGGCGGTCTGTGTGGAAGGGCTCTTTCCTCCGAGAAGACTCTGCCCTGCTCTGAGGCTGGTCCGCTGAGTGGTCAGGCCCACCCAGGTCTTCAGGATGACCCCCTGCAGGAAGGCAGCTGGTGAAGGGCGTTAATCACAGGCAGCACACACCTTTGTCTTTGACTGAACGTGGACCCAGCCATCATACCTGAATTCATGCTTAACTTAACCTCTACTGGTGTTTAAAAAATATCATCAGTGCTTTCTCCTGTAACCAATTCTATGTTTAAATTTTAAAAGCAGGAAAATGTCCGTCAAAAGGACCCCATCCTGGAGTGATGTGGCCTGACAGCCCCCTGTGTCCTGGGCGCCGTGAGTGCTCCGTGGGCTCTCTCTGTGCCTCCAACCAGTTTGCGGTCCGCCCGTGAGGCCCAACAGGGCAGGAGGAGACCTGGGCCCAACCCAATTTGCAGAACGTTTGGGTGAGGAGTCCTGGTTGGGATTGCCTTTCATGATTCTGGGACATTCTCTGTTAGCCTTGGCCTTACACAGAGCCTCCTCTTACAGGCCTGGGAGACCAGCAGTCTCCTGCACTTCGCTTTTCTTAAAGGGAATGAGGTTCTGCACACAGTTGCCATTAAGAAGTAGCTGCAGGGAAATCGAAACTCTGCTGACTCCTTCCAGAAAGTCGCTTGCTTCATCTATCCCCAGAAACCCATCTCTCCCCTTCCCGCGTGCATCCTTTTTCCTAAACACCACAAACTTATGTTACAAAAGTAATAAGGTGAATTTCCTAAATACCTCCAATCATAAACAGTGTGTAATGTCAATTCCTACGTTCCCATTTCTCAAAGGCCAGGTGTAGTTCCCGGCAACAGTTTGGTGTGTCTGTCTTTCCAAACTTTTTCTCTGTCCGTACAAAAACAAAAACAAAAATATTTGTTGCTGCTAACTGTTTTCTCTCAATATCGTAACATAAACATCGCTGACTTCAAGGATTGGTCGCATAATTCTGTCTTACTCTTTCTCATGGCGGCAGAATGAGCTAGAAGCTCTACTCCGTGAGTGAGCGAGCCGCCGCCCGCCTGCACATAGCTTTGAGGAGGCTGCTGGCTCCTCTCCCCCGTGGCTCCGCGTTTCTGCGTCCTCACTGGGTGTGTGGCGTTAGCGTGTGTCTCCCCAGACGTGCTAATGGGAGCTGTCCTGGGCACCGTGTGTGCCTGACCTCCTCGTGAAGCCCAGGACTCGGGTGGGACACAGTGTGAAAGGGAAGGAAAATGCAAGTTGAATGCCTTGAAAATGCAGAATGTGGAAAACTTGTTAAGACAGTGGCTGTTGATGGGGTGCCTGGGTGACTCAGTTGATTGAGTGTCTGACTCTTTTTTTTTTTTAAGATTTTATTTATTCATTTGAGAGAGAGAATGAGATAGAGAGAGAGCATGAGACGGGGGAGGGTCAGAGGGAGAAGCAGACTTGAGCCCGATGCCGGACTCGATCCTGGGACTCCAGGATCATGACCTGAGCCGAAGGCAGTCGCTTAACCAACTGAGCCACCCAGGCGCCCTTGAGTGTCTGACTCTTGATTCCAGCTCAGGTCCTGACCTCAGGGTCGTGAGATCGAGCCCCATGTTGGGCTGTCCTAGCTCGGGGCAGAGTCTGCTTGAGATTCTCTTTCTCCCTCTTGCTCTGCCCCTCCACTTGCTCGGCCTCTCTCTTTCTCAAATAAATAAATAAAATCAGTGGCTATTGATTTAGATATGTCATAATGAAAATCCATCAGGGGTTTGTATTCAGATTTATGGGTGTATGGAAACACGTCACTTTAAGAAAAACAAACCAGGAAACAGATGATATGTTATACAGTTTGCCCTTGACCAATGCAGGAGTTGGGGCGCTGACCCCCATCGAAGTCAAAAATCCACGTATAACTTTTAACTCCACTAAAACCTAGTTACTAAGAGCCTACTGTTGACCAGAAGCCTTACTGATAACATAAACAACACGTTTTGTATGTTATATGTATTATATACTGTACTCTTAAAATAAAGTAGGTTAGAGAAAAAAATGTTATTAAAAGGCCTTCTTTTCCCTCTCCCTCTGCCCCTCTCCCTGCTCACACCTGCTCTCTCTCAAATAGATTAAAAAAAAAAAAATTGTAGGTTAGAGAAAATACATTTAAAGTGCTATATCGAAAAAAAAATCCATGTAACAGTGGACTCGAGCAGGTCAAACCTGTGTTGTGCAAGGTTCATCTGACTGTGATTTGTGAAGAAATCAGTATAAACAGAAATCAGTAGATTTTTACTCCAAGAGAGACCCTGGGCTCTGCATCAGTAGATTGATTAATGATGGTCCATTTATGTGTTTTAGGTTAAAATAAAATACTTGTCGTAGGTGTACATCATTTTTCACGACTTCCCCACTGTATGATCCGCTTCCATTAATCAACCGTCTGCATATCCCGGTCACATTGGGAGGAAGGTGTCAGCTGACCTGCGTTCCAGAATGTGTTCCGCGCATTCATTTATCACTCCCTGTTCTGACTGTTTAAAATTTTCTCTCATGGTTCCAGGTACATGGGAATACTCACAATTACATCTGAACTTGCTGCCTGCTCTCTGTTATCTGTGGTTAAGAACAGATGTGCAAGAAAACGTGGCCCCCCATTAAGGGGAGAATGGCACTGTGCTAATTCATTTGTCTCTTTAAATGCACTCAAGGGACGTGACTGCATGTGAGCTGGGGTTTATTCAGAGGTGCAGCAGTGTGGTGATGATAGTTAATGTGTAGTTATTTTTATTTATTTATTTTTAAAGGTATTTTTATTTATTTGACAGAGAGAGAGCACTAGCAGGGGGAGCAGGAGAGGGAAAAGAGGGCTCCCCGATGAGCCAGGAGCCCGATGCGGGGCTCGATCCCAGGACCCTGGGATCGTGACCTGAGCCGAAGGCAGACGCTTAATCGACTGAGCCACCCAGGTGTCCTGGTTAATGTGCGGTTAAGCTATAACCTGGAGGTCACTTGAAAATGGAATTCTCCCTCATTCTCAGCTTGTGTGTATTTTCTCGGGTCTGTAATTATTTAGACGTTATAAATAGGGAGATGATGAGACACCCAAAAGGCTTTTAAGAAAATTAATCACACATTTCTCATTTTTTTAAAAACCACAGGAAACTAGACATAGAAGGATAACTTCTTATAATGTTAATTAATATCTACGCCAAAGTAAAAACAAACATTAGTGGTGTAACCTAGATAATCCTGTTAATATCAGGCCAATTATAAAAGCCTTATGTGGCAATGTTCTGTAAGGGAGCTTGAATGGATTATACAAGATACAGTTACTGTTTTCAGATATGGTGTACTTCAGAGACCTAAGTAAACACATTAAAAACTTTTAGTAAAATCATTAATATATTTGGAAATGATCTATTGGGAAAGCTTTTCTACATATCACCAATAATCAAGAAGCTTTTACATCTAGGGGAAAAATGTCATTGCGCGAAGCAAAACCAGATAAACCGTACCTTTACCAAAGAATATGAAAACATGTTAGAATAATGAAAAATTTTAAAAGGACGATAATTCATTCATGGTCTGGATTCTATTTTCAATAATCCCTACACCCAGCATGGGGCTCAAACTCACAACCCCAAGATCAAGAGTCACCTGCTCTACCGACTGAGCCAGCCGGGCGCCCCAGGAAGACTAAATGTTTTAAAGATGTCCGTTCCTCCCAGGGTAACAAACATTTGAAATAGTAGGACTTTTGGGGGACACCAGACAAAATGACCAGACACCCATCTTGAAGAATAAAGAATTGGTTAAAGGACGCCTGGGTGGCTCAGTCGGTTAAGCATCTGCCTTCGGCTCAGGTCATGAGCCCAGGGTCCTGGGATCGAGCCCCACATCGGGCTCCCTGCTCCGCGGGGAGTCTGCTTCTCCCTCAGCCCCTGCTGCTCCCCCTGCTAGCACTTAAATAAATAAAATCTTACCAAAAAAAAGTAAAGTGGTAAAAGCAGATCATTGCTATGTTTTAAAATATAAAGCTGTAGTCACTAATACAGTATGATTCTGCCCCAAATAGGAAGGACTGCTGATAGGAAAGTAGGCAAATGGCACAAGTGACTTCGCAGAAGAAAAATACTGATGAGCGTTTACAGAAATTTAAAAAGTCCTCAGAATCCCTCAGAGTGCACAAGTAGAAATTAAGCTTAACGATGGGCTCCTTTTTGGCTATTGGATTATGAAGTTCTCAAAAATTGTATTCTTATATATAATATAAAGAGAAGTGTGAATATGGGATCAGTCCTTGTGTCCACTACTGTCACTTTTAGATTCCTAAAAGAATCTAAAATTAGCTTAAATTAGATTGTCGTCTTGAGAATATGGGGAGAGAAATAAAGATTTATAGATAGGGAGGTTTGTTGTAGCTTCTGTTGGTACAGTTCACGATTAGAAAGAGCCTGAGTATCGAGCAGCAGGAGAAGAGTTATGGAAACTTGCTACGATCCATAGAGAGGTATTTTGTAGACATTTAAAAAATTACATTTTCGAAGAATAATTGATAATACAGCAACATCTTCATAATATAATGTTATCTGTAATGATATGGGGAAAATGTTACAATCTAATATTCATCTGTTCAACTAAGACCTATTGAGTGCTTAATAGACACCAGACTCCCAGGATCTGTTTGAACTATGGAGAAGAATTCCCTTCCTTATGAGGCATGTAGCTCAGGGAGGAATTATTATTATATTATTAATGGTAAAATGATAATAAAAAACTCAATTTAGGAAATGACTCTAATCTTGTAACAAAAAGTGTCTGTGTCAGCACATAAGGGTGTATATTCTGGGGAGTCAAAAAGAAATGGACCAAATTTTTTTAATACTGGGCTTTGTTTGGCTCCAGACCTGACAGGTGTTTTGCCATTGTTTCTTCCCTGTGCTTTCCAGTATTTGCCAAATTCTCTTTAAAATCTGACTGATAGTTTAGTAATCAGAACTGAGTTAAGACAGAAACCCTCACTGTATCTGCTGCTTCTCAGAATGTTACACACAGAGTAACTTAAACACATAGTAATTTATACACACAGTAATTGTTACTCATTCCCATTTACAAGAGATCATTTGCGGGGCGCCTGGGTGGCTGAGTCCGTTAAGCATCTGCCTTCGGCTCAGTCATGATCTCGGGGGTCCTGGGATCGGGCCCTGTATAGGGGCTCATCAGGGAGCCTGCTTCTCTCTCTCTCTCTCTGTCTGCTTCTCCCCCTTCTTGTGCTCTCTCTCTTACTATCTCTCTGTGTCAAATAAATAAAATCTTAAAAAAAAAAAAACATCATTTGCTTCACCCATAGATTAAATGCTGGATTTCTGGTTACCTTGTACAATCGCTGGGTCGTGGAATTTAACCACAATATATGTGGGGTTTTTAGGAGCACTTGGGTTATAACGCGAAGAAAGATGTAGGTATGTCAAGGGTAAAGGGACCACGCAAAACAGGCAGGTTCTGGAGGGTGTGAGAGGACATACAGGTGTCTAAGAATGAAATCATATATCAGTGTGGGTGGAAGACTCACCGGGTCACGCTCTGTCTACACTTCTGTGCATTTCGTCCTGTGAGCCGGGACAGCATCTTCCTTGGGAGTGTCCTGGGCCTGGCTAGTACTCGGCTGAGCTGAGCTCTGAACCCGGGGAGCAAAACTATAGGACATCTACAGCAATGTTGTCAGCATTCCCCCCAGAAAAGCAGTTACTCCCCGGGGGTCAGAACCCCCATGGGTGCCTTCCTGTTTTCCATCCCTGTTAGATTTTCAAAGAAGCCAGGAGGGTGTGGACCTGAAAGGCTGTGTCCCTCGGGCCTGCGGATCATGGCTGACTTGATGAGCCCCAATCCCTTTCGCTGGTGTCTTTGCCAAAGGAAGGACTTTTTCTTCTCCCTGCTGAAAATCGGAGTGTTTGCCCAAGTCAGCAGTTTGTGGCTGTGGAGAAAATCTGAGGATTCTCTGTGGCTTTGCTAAATTGACGCTTTTCCTTTCACGGCCCAATTCCGAGCTGATTCAAAAGTCCTGTGATTTATAAAAATGCAACACGTGATGGGCGCCTTGTCCCTCGGGGGTGCCCTGTGCCTTGGGGACATCAGACGGCTGTCGGGACGCATCCTCAAAGCTGCCGTCTCCCCTCCCTGGTGTCAGGCTGGATGTTCTTGTAGAAATCTTTGTGCGTAATTGGGACAGTGGCAGCTCTCCAGGGTCCCCCAAGGGCAGGATCCCAGGATGGTTTCTCAGATGCTTTGCTCTGATTCGTTTTCACCCTGGAGTGATTAGGGATGAATTCAATGTGAGCAGGACCTACGGGGTCGCCAGCGAGTTTGAAGAGTGCCCGTCCATCCACACCAGACCTCCAGGGTGGGAGTGTGCCCTGGGCCTGTCCCCAGCTGGCTGTCTTGCACCCCACAGCCCTGGCTCACGTGGGGCAAGGGCCTGCAGCGCACATTTGACTTTGCTGCAAGTCAGCACTCTGCAGGATTACCGAAGGCTCGCTTCCACATCCGGGAGGGGGCCTGGTGTTCAAGGCTTCTGTGTATCACAGCCCTGTTGCCCGTGGTGGAAACAGATGTGTGTGTTTTTCTGATTGTCCCCTAAGTCTGAGAGACACATGTTATTTGTCAGTGCTTCCAGAAGGCTACAAAGAAATGGGGCTCGGCCATGTGGCCCGTCCGACTTGGACACATGTCTGAAGTCCAGAGCTCCCTCCCCTCCATTTCCTGGAGGCCAGAAGACAGGGTGCCTTATGGGCAGTGCTGTTGGCTGGGCTAAGGGGGCCTTGTTTCGGCAGCTGGGAGGAGGCCTTGCTGGGCCCTCCCCACCTGGCAGGCTGCCTCCTGATTGTAAACACATGGGCTGGTTCCGGAGCTTGGGGACCAGGTACATGTCGTGCCCGCTGAGAGCTGTGTGTGTCTCGCCCCTGACGCCCTCTTTCTCCTCAAGGAAACGGGGCCATCCCTTCCCAGGGACGGAGGACACAGCTCAGGTGGGCCTCCCAAATGCACCTGCCGTAAACATCCTGGGGTAGGTTGGTGAACATGGGGATTTGGTTGCATTTTGGCCACCTTCTGTAGTTTTGGTAAATGATTTGAAGTCTTTCTCCCTCTCCCTTCGCTTCCTCTGAATGTGTCAGCTGTTATAAATAGACTTCTGGAATGCCTTGTGTCCCCGATGCTGCCCTAAAGGCCTTACCTTGAGTGGGCTGGACCTGCGTGCATAGCAGGGTGCTTGGGTCACGGGCTCGTGGCAGACCGGCCACCTCTCTGCGGCCCTGAGCATCTGGTGACCTTCCTGAAGCCCGTTGTTGATGGATAAGGGGCCAGGAGCCGTCTCTCCCCTGCAGGGTGGTCATGATGAGTACTGGGGACGCGGGAAGGAGAGTCTGGCCAATGTGCGCTCAGTAGACTTCATTCTTATTTTCTCCCCGAGAGACTGCGTGCATGGTGCAAGACCTGCTTTCTATAGGCTTGTGATCCCGAGGGCAGTGGGAAGGAGCGGCTACCAGCTCAGAGTCTTAGAGGGGCCGCCTCGGATCCAGCAGGACTGTGTTGTCAGAGGCATTTGGGAGACTGAGAACCCGAGTGCCTTGGGGACTTCGGGGCGTGGCATCTTAGGGCTCTCCTGGGAACCTCCTTAACTAAACATAACCCTGTGGATTCATTGCTGCCCTGCCAATGTGCCCCTCTGTGTTCCCCCATCCACCACCCCCGCCCCCCATGATGCAGCCTGTCCACCCGGGCTCAGCAGCTATGAGACTTAGGCTGTCCCTGCACACACATTTTATAAAAATTGTGTGCTGAACAGTTTGAAAATAAGCTGTTGAATTGTGACATTTCCCCCGACCCTAAGAATGACGGCTTTCTGGTGTATTGTAACAATGCCGTTGTGACACGGAGGAAAGGAACCTCGGGCCTGGATATCGGTGGTTGTTGGCTGGACAACTTTTTTTTCTTTTTTTTATAAGGAGAGAGTGAGTGAGTGACAGCAGGAGGAGGGGCAGAGGGAGGGGGAGAGAGAATCTCAAGCAGACTCCCTGCTGAGCAGGGAGCCTGACTCGGGGCTCGATCCCCTGACCCTGAGATCATGACCTGAGCCAAAATCAAGAGTGGGTCACTTAACTGACTGAGCCGCCCAGGCTCTCCTGGATACTCGCTTTTATCCAGATCTCCTTTCTTCTCCTCTAACCAGGATCTATCTATTCAAGGTTTCCTCCTCAACAGGGTTGTTGTAACCATTTGGTCTCTTTAATCTAGAAAATCTCCCCCTGCCTCTTTTCTTATCTCTGTGACTCTGAGTGGGGCCACAAGCTGGTTAGCCTGTGGGATGTCGCATGCCCTCAGTGCCGGACTCCTTCCTTCCTCCTGGTGGTGGCGGCGCCCCTGTCCGCCGTGCATGCTCCTGGGAGGATGTTTGAGCGTCTGTGGCCCCAATACTGGGGAGCTGAGCTGTGCCCCTGCTGCATCGCCTACGGGAGGGTCCCCACCTGCGGGGATGTGACATGTGACCACGTGTGGGGACTGGGCTCCTTGCATTTGTCGGGGCCCAGCGTTGCCCTGTTACTGCTCAGCAGCTGCACACGTGGACCCTTTGCCTGGATCCTGTTCCCCACACAGCCTTCTGAGCAGCGCTTCGCATCCCATGATGAGCCTTGTCCAAACCGGTTATTACACGGCGGGCTGCAAAATGATGACGTTCTTTCTCATTTAGTCATTAATACAGAAAGTCACCCTCCCACCCTAATTTTCGGGAATCATTAAGGACCAAGGATTTTTCAAAAACCTCAATGTGTTGTAGTTAAAGTCATTTTTATTCTTCCTGATGCTCACGTTTCATAACTGGAATGCTTTAGGGGGGCACCTGTGTCCTTTGGATGTGACCCTCTCAGTGTTTGAGGATTTCTTGCTGTCTGGTGTCCCTTAGCGTCCCTTGTCCCATACTGACGAGCAGCCCTTTTCCCAGGGAGCCCTGGTCCTTGCTCGTGGTGTGGAGACAGCAGGGCGTGGGTGCTGGGGTACTCCTGGATACTGGGCCCTCATTGCTCCCAGGCCCTTTCTGTGGCCAGCACCAGGAAAAAGTTATGTCTTTAAAAATCATGGCTTTGTCCAGATGGTTCTAATTCAAATTAATATTAGAATGTATGCCCCTCTGCCGGGGCACCTGGATGGCTCAGTCAGTTAAGCATTGGACCTCGGTTTCAGCTCAGGTCATGATCTCAGGGTCACGAGATTGAGCCCCATGTCGGGCTTCAAGCTAAGTGTGGAGCCTGCTTAAGATTCTCTCTTCCTCTCCCTCTCTCCCACTGCACTCGAGTTTTCTCTCTCCAAAAAAAAAAAAAAAAAAAAAAGAGAGAGAGAGAGAGAGAATGTACTCCTCTATATTTTTATCACTTTCCTGAATTCCCCACGTCCCAACTTTGGTTAACTGTCTGTTTGCTATTCCTTGAAGGGTCTTTTCTTGTTTTGTTCAGTAGTGAGTTTGTAAAGCTGTCTTCCTTCCCTCTGGAAGGCCTTGAAAGATCGGGATCCTGGGTCTGGGCCACAGGGACCCTTTGCATTATGTTTTTCAACCAGTGTCTACTCCTGGCCGCTCAGAGGAACATACATTTCTGGGAGAGGGAAAGTCCCCACCCCCATTAGTGGTTCACAGCTGGAATTTGTCCAGTTTTACTTTGTCATTCCTGATGAGCTCAGTGTATGTCAGATACACTGAGAACTGCATCCCCCCACCCATGGCCCCCACCATGTAATGTAGCCCCTGCAGGAGCTGTGCCCACTGCCTTCAGGATATCACAGGTGCTCTAGGGGATGGTGCCCTCGCCCCTTCTCACCAGCGCCTCCAGGCCTCGTGTGCAGGACACCGTGAAGCAAGGGTGTTCTCTGTATGGTGGTAACTCTGCAGGTGCCCAGTGGCTGAAGGAACCAGAAGGGCAGTGGCTGAGGCCTCTTGTTCCCGTGCTTTATAAATTCTTGCCCCAGTAGCAGCCGCATGAACTGTGCTTCGTCCAGGAACCGGCCTCCCCATGGGGCGCTCTGCTCCTGGCCCCTTGCCCGCCCTCCTGGGGCCACAGTGGGAGCCGGCCAGCTTGTCCCCCGGGCGCACACCCTGGCCTGGTTGATTGCCCAGCAGTGGTCTTTTCACCGAAGCTGGACCACCAGGCTCCCCGATGGAGTTGAGGAGGGAAGGAGGGGTGCCTTCTTCAGGGGCATATGTTCTCTTTGTGGAGCAGAAGGGAGGGGGCCGTCCTTGAAGAACAAGGGTGAGTGACGAGGACTAAGGGGCAGGAGCAGAAAGGAGGGGTGGGGAGGGGACTCTGCAGGCCTGAGCCTGAGCGGCCCTGGCTCTGGAAGCTGGTCACAGGTAGGGAAACCCCAGGGTCTGGACGTCAGGGTTCACCGGAGTGGACTGATGTACGGTTGGCTGCATCCGTTGTAGCTAAGAGGCCACAGTTCCTACGTGTGGAGCTGTGGGTGGGGCAGTTCCCCACTCTGGCTGGTATTTTGTGTTTCCAGGTGGGCTTAGTCCATTCGGGCTGCTATCGAGAAACCCCACAGACTGGGTGGTTATAAAAACAACCGAGGTTTCTCACAGTTCTGGCCTGGAGTGTTGACCAGCGTGCTGGCAGATTTGGTGGGAGCCCTCTCTGTGATGACAGGTGGCTGCCTGCTCCCTGTGTCCTACGTGGAGGAAGGGGTACAGGGAGGGGGGGCTCTGGAGTGCTCATCTCGCTCATGAGGGCCCCATCCCCAGGACCTGCTCACCCCCCCAAAGTCCCCACCTGCTCACACCACCGTATCAGGGGCAGGTTTCTACGCATGAATGTCAAGGGTTCAAGTGGCCACGTGCCCCAGAGCTCAGCCCGCTCTTCTGTTTTCTCCTGTATAAAAGGGTTGGATTTCTCGGTGGCCCGCTGGGACCTCTGTTCCCATTCTTCCTGCAGAGAGGGCCGTGGGGGATCCCTTTGTGACAGATTCTCCTTCTCTCACCCCAGAGGGCTCTGTCAGGAACGAGCCAGGCTTCCAGAGACCCGGTGTCCCTGCTGCGAGGGGTGGCTCCGCGGGAGGACCAGCGTGGCCATGTGGCGGTTAGTGGCGGTGATGGGGTGGAGGCAGGGGATGCGTGGGGACATGTGACCTTTTGTTCCGGTCACAGATAGCACAAGAGATATTAGCGCCTGCCAGGCGGGTGCTGCAAGGCCAGGAGAGTGTTTCTGCCAACTTGAATGAAAGAAAGACATTTAGCCGCGCATATCAAAGAGTGCAAATCTGTCATCCCAGAAGTCCCTAATGTACAGTTATGTGACACAGATTTGAGTAATTAGAGGGTTTGATCACCAGGCATGTGAAGCCTGTTACAAATGTTGGTCGACATCCCTGGCAGGAAGTCAAACTTGAAGACTGTTCGAGCGAGTCGTGCCTCTTTAAAGGTTGCCACAAGCTGGATTGATTTAGTTTGGCAGAAACTACAAAAACAAACACGGAGTTTCGAAAAGCAAAGGTTCATGTGATCCCAGCTCCGGCCTGAAAGAAGAGGAAATGCTTCATAAATTGCCCCGTGAAGCAGCGCACCGAGGCTCCCTGTGCCCCTCCTGATAATTTTCGGATCTTCTGGAAGAGCCACGGACAGACTCAGGGAGACACGAGAGGCCTGGCCGGCCTTTCCCCTGCGCCCGCCCTCCACCTGCCTTCTCCCCCATCCCGTTAACAGCCCGCTGGGCTTGTGGTTTCTTTCTGCTTTTACTCCCTAAGTTAATCTGCATCATGGTCGTTAAGCCCAGCCTTGACTTCTTCCGTTCCCGTGGACACCAGAGGGGGCCGTGGCTTGGTGAGATGGGGGCACAGGACTGCCCGGGTCCAGAGGGGCCACGGCGCTGTGTTCCCGGGCATCAGCTCCTGGACCTGTGGGCACCAAGGGAGTCCCCTTCTTGGAGCCAGGCTGGGGCCTGCCAGGGGTGGGAAGACAGGGTGACAGCCTTCAGGACACAGACTCCCTTCCCTGGCTCCTTGTGGTAGACATTCTGTCCTTGGATGCAGGCATACCTCAGGGCCGCCGCTTCTCCTGATGTGGCCTCGCTCATTTACGGTGACCGTGGGGTCCCATCAGTTGGCTTTAGGGCAGGCATGGACCTGTGGGTCTCGGCGGCCACTGGGATCTCTGAATACCTCGGAAGTCCCCCCACCCATTGGAAGCAGTTCACTGTCCTGGAATGAACTTGGGGAAGTGGGGGACACACCCACCCAGGTCTGTCCCGCAGCTGGGTCCAAACCTTCCTCTGCCAGGCTCCACCTCAGATACGAAAGTTGGCCAAAACGGAGCCAAAGGCCTCCCCGGCACTGAGCTTCGAGAATGTGTGGCTCAAAGCGTTTGAAGTGGGGATGAGGGGTGGCGGGGTAGTCAGTTAAAATACACTTTGTCACATTTTGAGGAGAGTTAAGATGTCAACTTATAATAGTACGATCTCTTAGTGACTGGTTATATGTTTTTCTCAGATTACATTAACAAGTGTTGTTTCTTTTTGAAGTTGGACTCAAAACTAGTAACAAGTGGTAAAGGAAGATTTTTGCCCTACTGGCCTGTGCCCTTGATTCTTTATCTCAAGTTTAAATCCTCTGTGGAGTGTCGTATAATTTCCCGTGAAATACGCAGAACCTGCCAATTCTGGAGGGAGCAGATACAGTAAGCAAGTAAAAAGTAAATGAAGGGGAATGAAGGGGAGTAAGTCGGAGGGGGAGACGAACCATGAGAGACGATGGACTCTGAAAAACAAACTGAGGGTTCTAGAGGGGAGGGGGTGGGGGGATGGGTTAGCCTGGTGATGGGTATTAAAGAGGGCACGTTCTGCGCGGAGCACTGGGTGTTATGCACAAACAATGAATCATGGAACACTGCACCAAAAACTAATGATGTAATATATGGTGATTAAAATAACAATAAAAAATTTAAAAAAAAGTAAATGAAGGGATTGTGGATAGAATAACAAAAATGGAGACAGTAAGGAGGGGTGGCGGGGCATGCGGTAGAATGACAGGGCGTGGGGAGCTGGGGTGGCCTCCCAGGAGGTCGTATGGAGGCCTGTCTGAGAAGGGGCTCTACATAGCAACCGGGCCCACAAAACGCAAGGTCCACGTCTTGCGTCAGGAGACAGCTGGGGTGGGTGAAGACCAGCAGGGAGGCCGGCTGGCTACTGTGGAAGGACCCGAGCCTGCCAGAGTGAGGAGCTGGGGCTTTAGTTGAAGTGGGATGGGCTGTTCCTTGGAAGGTGGAAGCAAGGAAGTGATATGGTGGGGCTTATCTTTTGAAGGGACCCCGTGGCTGCATGCAAACACATGGGTTATGATGCTTGAGTGTGGAAGGAGGGAGCCTGGTTGAAGACCATGTTGGTGAACCAGAACAAGGATGGTGGTGGCTGGTGTTTGGGTGGGGGCAGGGCAAGACTGAGAGAAGGAACCAGCTGTCCTGGGGTAGAAGTGACTCCTGACCCACTGGCTGCCAAGAGTTAGGGGAGGGCAGAGCAAGATGGCGGATGGTGTTTGCCTTCAGCAACTGGATCAAAGGCATGGCTGTTTACCATTTATTGAGAAGGGTTTTCTGAGAGGGGAAAGCCACGGGCTTTGGGAGTTCTACAGGGCTGTGTGTTATCAGTTGCCCTGACCATGAGCATACTTAGAGAACAGCCATGGAAAGGAGATTCAAGGGCAACCCCTCTCCCTTGGAGGTTGTTGCTTTTGTGTTTTCGTCGTTGGGTGTTTGAGGCACACCCGCCTTCCAGACATCTGGGTATTGCCTAGGGATTTGCTGATTTCCTCCTCATCAATTAAAAAGGTCCTCCAGCGCTACCTGGCATTGCAGAGTGGTCCTTTTTGATTTCTTTGGCATCCCATTAAATAGTTTTGGTTTGCAGGGAATTCACAGGAAGACCATCAGTTTTTCGATGGTTGACAGTCACAGTGCTGTCACATTTTCCATCAAAAATACCCCTCGATAGCCAGCAGGCAATTTCTGAGCTAAGAACAGTATTTACACTGTTTATTTGAGGATTAGTGAAAATCCTGTAATTCTCTAAGAGGCTGTCAGAAGCAAGAGGAGCTTGATTTAATGCCGCAGTCTTGAGCAAAATGCACTCATTTTACCTGCAAATATTTCATGTTCTCTTTTAAGCACCTTTTCTGACCCGTGTATTCTAATTGCCTTAAGGTTTATTTTTTAAACCATGTGATAACTTTTATTATGAATGAAAATGCCTGTGGTTTCTTTGCTCCTGAGAGGGAGCTATATTGCTCTGTAATAACTGCTCGTCAGAGAAAAATCATTTTATATATGCCATGAATCTGTAATGCGGCATGCTGGAAACCATAGTTCATTTTAAAATGTAATGCATATCGTTTATTATGGGAAAGGGTGCTTGACATTATTGGATTTCCTTCTGGAAACCTAATCTATATAACCATGAACTTTTTCTTAAACCCATTACGTACCTTCACAATTTAGTAGAAGAATTAAATTGCTTGCATTCCTGGATCCTGACTTTGAACTGTTACCGTGTTCTGAGCCCCGGTTTTGAGCAGGTGGTGAGAGCGAACTTTGCTGGATGGCAGACACTTGACCAGGCACTTTGCGGGAACAGTGCATTTCCCACCTTCGCCCCGTGACTAAGGGAAGTGGAGGGTTGTCACGGACTGTGTGGGCCTGTTGGGTTGAGCGGCGGGGGGGGGGCGGGCAGGGGGGTGCCCAGTGAGTGCAGCTAGAGGGAGCCAGGAGAACCTGGCCTTGAACTCTGTTTTCTTTGTTTTGTTTTTTTAAATTCGAAAGCCTACATTCTTATTAATCAACACATGCCCCATCTCCTTTTCCCAGGAGTTCGGTGATTGTCCCACCATCGTTCAGATCCTCGGAAGGCTCGAAGGAACCCTGTTGCTTCTGTCTGACAGAGAAGGCATTAGGAGCACCAGGGGAGTTCCTAAATCTCAGGGAACTGGCGTGAACTGTGTTTTGCTAGTGTGGTAGCCAGCAGGCGGTCCTCTTCAGCTGTGTTGCTTACAGCGATGGCGTATTTTTGTCTTGTATTTGGAAGTCACGGCTTGTTGGCAACACTGCAGTCACTGAGGGAGAACCCAGCTGGCGAGTAGGATCTAGGATGACACCCGCCATGCCGTGGCTCGTGGGCAGTCGCCCAGCTGTGACATGCCCCCCGGAGCCCGTCTTGTCTGCAGTGCTGGGTGTCCCCCTCTTCACCAGAGTGTGTGCAGGGCTGCCATAAAGGCCGGAGTGTGTGCGTGCGTCGGGCACGGGCTTCTGCTCCCTGGGTTGCTGACAAAAGCCCGGCTGTTGCCCTCCGGGGATGGAAGATGCCTTCCAAGAGCAGAAGTGCGCCCGACTTTGTTTTACTTTGATTCCCCCCACCCCACCCCGAAAGAACACCTTACTTTGCAATTTCTTCTCCTTTTAGAGAGAAAATGCAGTATAATTCAGGATTCTTGTGAGCGCTCATGGTGCTCAGTGGGTCCTCAGCTCTCTTGCTCTGCCATCTTTACATTTTCCCCGTGGGTTTTGCTCATTTCCAGTGTGCAAGGGCCTTCCTTGACTTGCATGAACTTCATGATTAGGATGGGATGTCTGTGAAGGGAGAGTCGGAAAGGTCTATTCCGGGAACTTTCTAGCGTGGGCCCTGACTTCATACTGAGCGACACAGTGCGGCCAAGGGCACAGGGCACGAGCAATCTTCTAGAAGGCTGCACTGGGCTTGGGGACAGGGACCAGTCGGTTTCTTTGGTTGCATGTTTTTGGCTCTGAGGTTCGTCAAGGATCCAGAAAGCAGGCCCTACAGTGTATGCCCGTTTCCAACCCACAACACCCCGCGTCGTCACCTCCCTGCTGCCCGCTTCCCTGGCTCCTTTAGGCGTGTGGGCTCCGAGTGGCCGTCCGCAGTCGGCAGACCCGCCCCGACCCAGACGTGCCAGCCCCAAACAATCTGGTTACTGTTTAAACAACCGGTGTAAATAATGAGCCCTTCCATTACCGAGAGTATAAATACATTTCGACAAGTAAGAGGTCTGCAGAGTGAACGTTTAGATTATGTGAAAACATGCACAGCTGTAATTTGTATGCTGGTGCAGACTGAGGGGTGTGAGTGATGCAAGCTGGAGAAAGCCCACCTTTCGCGTGTGTGTATTTTGTCATCGTGCCAGGTAGGCCAACGTTGTTATATTTCCTTCGCTGGGAATTAATCATGAGTGGGCAGCACCTGCCAGAAATTTTTTTTTTTTTTTTTTTTTTTTTTTTTGTGCCAGAAGTCAACCCCGTCGAGGTGGCTGGTATTGTTAACAAGCACCCTGGCGAGGCTGGTTTGGGCATGACAGTTAGCTCGGTGCCGGGGACTGCAGTCTCGTAGCTGCTCTTTTCCTAGTCCTGGAAACGAACGGAAGGCAAACCCCAAAGGCGTGTGATTGAGGTGAATTCAACACTAAGTAGACAGAAGAAGAGCGTGGCCTCCAGGTACCGAGCCCCGAGCCTCCCCACCTTCCCAGCCTGGGAGGAGTGGGGGGCCTCCCTAAGTCAACACAGCCTTGGCGGGCTGCTCTCTGAGTGGGTGGAGGGGAGGCTCCCTCTTTTTATTTTTTGGCCAAAGTGGGAACTACGTGAAGCCCTATAAAATTAAGTAGTTTTCTTTACAAGGAGACACGGGAGAGTCACTGGGGTGGGAGGGAAGGAGGGAGGGATGCCTGGGTTTCCCCCCTCCAGTGACGGCACAGTTCATGGCCCCCGGCTCCGATCCAAGGCCTGTCTGTCCGGGTGCCAGGCGGCCACCCACGAGGGCGTGCCTGACCCTCCAAGGTGCTGATCCTGCCTTATGTGTGGCGGTAACATGTGGGTCAATTTTCACAGTCACTGCAAGCTCATGGATGGGCTTCTGAGGTTTCCCTGACGCCCTGTCATCCCCAAACGCTCAGCCCAGTGTGGGGGTTTGAGGCCGTATTTGCTTTAAGGTCACCTGCTTGGGACAGTGTATGGATCAGTCATCTTGCCTAGCTGCCTGTTTTCTTCTGTGTGTCCGCTTCCAGGAGACATAAACTACTGGTTACGCACACACGCGTGCGCACACATGCCCATGCACAGACGTGCATGCACACACGGTTACGGAGCTGAAGGGATTATTGCGTGGGTTTTAGCACAAAGGAAGAATCAGGTGAACTGAACACCAGGGCCGGCCGAACCAGGGCCTGGAGCGAGAGGGAGACAGGTGCGTGAAGGGTGTGGGCAGTTGCCGCCACAGCAAGGCTCCGTTTTCGGATGGGCTGGGATTTGTTTTAATCGGTGTGGTAAATGCACAGACGTGGAAATGACTGTCATGAAGATGGAAGCTTTATCCTCACGGATCCCTGGAAACAGGAGGCAGGTACGCAGGGCCACGCGGGGGAAGCTCCAGGGCCGGTCCCGAGGGGGAGGGGGATGGCGGGCGGGAGCCTGGATGGTGGTTTTCACAGGAAGGAATGGTGAGTCAGGCTGAGCAGGCCAAGCAGGGCGGGGTGTGGGGGCTGCCCCCGTTGTGTGGTACCTGGCCCTGGGGGTGACAAGGGCAGGGGATGATGGTCTGAGAATTTGGTGGGTTTGCATACTGGCTAGCCCTGGAGGATGGGGCTCCATCTCTCCAGGGCCAGCATTCCCACAGTCCCTCAAGTGACCGCCCCACAGGGACGGCAGGTAACCGGAGGTCTGCTTGGGGAGCTGAAGGCCCTGCAGCGCTGGGCGGGGGTGGGCTCTCCTGGGGGCCGTGCGGATGTGGTGGGCCCATGCAGGCGAGCGCAGCCCGTCCGCACTGAGTGCCCCATGGAATGACAGTCGCACAGGAGTCCACACCTTGGCTCCTCACCTGTGCTCAGAAGCTCCCGGACGGCATTTGGTGTGTTTGTTCTAGAAGTGCTCGTGGGTGATAAGATAGCCCTTCCTTTTATAGTCTGTTAAGTATTAAATCGCCAAGTCATAGGGACGTTTGTACAACGGTAGTCTTGCTTGTGGTGACAGAAGGGGAATAAGTGAATGCACAGCTCCAGCGGCAAAGCTGAACAGCACACCCCTGAGCATTCGTCCCGGGGTCAGTCAAGAATGGGCTTGGGGTAGAGGCCTCTCAGCATCTGCAGGTCTTTTGGAGAAAGGTGTGGAAGGATGCTCACCGGGTTATTTGGGATGCAAATGTGGTCCAAGGACAAGGCAAGGTGATGTGTGCAGAGGGACATATTCTAAGACTATCTTAGAATTTAAATGTGTGTGTGTGTGTGTGTGTATAAAATATGGGAATTCATTTTATTTGGATTTTTTTGTATTTATGTATTGAATTTATTGGGTTATTGTAATTGGATCACAGAGAGTGTATTATCCTCTGGGGCATCTGTTCATTTACTTTACAAGCTTATGATGTTTAGCAAGCTAAGTTCTTATAAGAAAAAAGCCATGCGAAGAGTCTCAGGCCACAGGATGCTGGCGTGACACTTTAATGGGGTGTGCCTAGCTTGATCTAACCAGGCAGAGACATGTTCCAGCTCATCACGAGATCGCAGTGGCTCTTTCCTGCTTATTTCCCGTGTGTGGTTGTATCACCTTACCTTTGACACTCACGCGGTTCTGGAAAAATAACTCATGTGGGCATGCTTTTTCTTTTCTCTTCTTGACCTTGAGGTGTGATCGTCTCACATTTCCGTGTGCTGGAAGCCGGCGCCATTTGAAGGGGGGCCCAGGGCTCCAGCCTGGGGGACCTGTTCCGGCTCTGCCGTTTGTGAAGGTCACGCTTCCACATCTCCCAGGCTGGTTAGAACTGAGTGTGCGGTCCTGCGTGGGAACACGCTTCATAATTCATGTTCCGCTTCGCAAATATTTTCGATGCTGTTGTCGTTAAAAACCCTTGATTTCCGCTGACTATTAACTGTTCCTTTCAAGGTTATGTAAGTATTCTAACGACCTCAGAAATTTATTCCCCAGCGGGCCTCGAAGTTCACACATTGGCTCCCCGTCCTCATTCCTTTGAGAAGGAGCTGATGGGTGTGGCATTCGAATGTTGGGGCTTGTTGACCTAGTGTAAAAATAGCGGTGTTGTGAGTGGTTGCTGGGGATGGATTCAGCCAGCACCCCCTCCACCGTCTGTCTTCACCGTGAACTTTTTCCCTGTCCATGCAGGCCTTTGCTGACCTCTGGTCTCCCTACTGGCCTCCTGCCCATCCACATCCACACCTGCCGCTGCTCACCTGCAGCCAGCTACCTCACCTTCCTGACTCCCCCCTCGCCTTGCTGCTCCTGGGGTCCTGGCGCACGTCCTCAGGGCCCCACCGAACCTCAGCCCCGCCCCCCTGCAGAGGGCCAGCCACCTTTGCTGGCACGACCGTGGCGTCTTAGTGGTAGGTGTGAGCTGCAGGAGGCCAGGGGCTCGTGGGGACACCGTGGTGCCTGAAGCCCCCGGTGATGTGGGCACTTGGAAGTTGCTGAGTTAACCTGCGAAAACAGGCCCCCGTCAGTGCAGTTGGGGTCGGGTGATGGCTTGCAGCCTGTCCTTGGAGGCTCCTGTGAGTTTTCCTCCCAATTGTGGGGGGGCACTGTGTCTACGCAGGTAGCCACACCCCTGCCAGCAGGTGTGTGGAGGTGCAGCTCTGATGTCCTGCAGCTGGTGGATGGGGACCCCCATTGGCGATCTTCCTCTACTTTAAGTCCCCCCTTTATATCTGGGGTGATGACCAAAAGCAGATTATAAATGATTATAAATGGGGCTGCCAAGGCAGGAGAAGGCCAGCCTGCTCTTGGCTCCCAGGCAGCGGATGAGCAGGTCCTCCCACCCCCCGGCAGCCGCAGTGGCCTCTGTCTGCACCTCCACCCTGGTTTTTTCAAAGATGCTGTGCTCACTTGCTGGGGCTGCAGTAATAAAGTGCCACAGCCCAGCGGCTTCCACAGCACACATGCATCGCCTCTTAGGCTGGGGGCCGGAAGTCCGAGGTCCAGCCATGGGCAGGACTGCTTCCTCCGGAGGCTTCTCTCCTGGGTTTGCAGACCCCATCTTCCCCGCGTCCTCACGGGCTCGTCCCTCTGTGCCTGTCCGTGCCCTGATCTCCTCTTCTTATAAGGACACCAGCCATCTGGGATTAGGACCCACCCTGGCGACCTCCTATTACTTTAATCACCTCTTTAAATGCTTCACCTCCAAAGACGGTGCCATGCTGAGGTGCTGGGAGTGAGGCCTCCAACACATGGATTGTGGGGGGCATATCCAGCCCATCACAGATGCCAGCCTGAGAAAGCGGGCAAGTGAAGCTCATTACAAACCCACATCGGGCTTGGGCGGCCTCCTCTTCTGTTGCACTCTGGGGAGGGTTCTGGGCGAGGTGGGGGGCCACGCTCCTCCCCTTGCGATGTGGCCAGGTCCTGTGGGCTGGGGTAGCTCTGCCTGGTCCCAGGGCAGCTTGAACACACCGTTCCCCTCACTGGGGCCCTTGGTCCTTGGAGGAGCCTGAGGTCATCACCAGGGCCCATTCTCACAGGGGCTGCATTCTGTCTGTGATTCGAATGGCCAACTGTACGCAGGCAGGTGGCTCCCCGCCTTCTGGGACATCCCCTGCCAGAGCTGTGAGCAGAGACAGTTAACCACATGGCAGCCTTTATTCCTGAGCCCTGGGCTCCCGCCCGGCGTACCCAGAGGAAATCCAGTTGACCCCGGTGCTAGATGTACGGGGCTGCAGGTGACGGGTCATGCGACCTCCTGGTGCGGCCACACGGCGCCGCCCAGGCGGCCTTGCCACAGCCAGCAGTGGGGACCGGGGCGTGCCGCGGCTCTGGAGCAGCCAGGGCACAGGGGCAGGGCGGAGGGTCCCCGTGTGGCGGCTGTCTCCCGGCTCCTCCCCTAGAATCCCACGAGCGTGTGTCATGGCCAGGTAATTCCTGTGAAAACGCCTGCTTACACGACATGCAAAACCACACGGGTCAGTCCGGCCGGCCTTTGGATCCTGCCAGTCGCTCCTAAGAAGGCACTTGCTGGCTGCCTGTCTGGCGGGGGATAGCTGCCCTGGTCCAGGAATGCTTAGGGCGAGCTCGGCTTTCACCGTGAGATAGGATGGCCGGGAAGGCTTCCCCAGAGAGCAGGCACTGCTGCCAAAACACTTGAACGTGGGCAAATCACTGTGCCCCGTTCCAGATTCCGGGGCTCGGCAGCCCCAGGCACAGTGGGATGAGTCCCAGCCCCGCGAGTCCCAGCCTCTGTGTGGTGGGGGGAGATCGCCTGGGGCCACTGTCTCCTGCGTGGTCCTTTCAAAGGGTGGGACCCCCCCACCACCCCCGCCTTCGTGGCTGAGTGTCGCTGGGGGTTAACGGCACATCGTGGCCCGCGTTTTTCCTCTTGGTGCCTATTATCAGTTTTGCTAAATCGCCACAAACTGTGTGTCCGAGAGAGGTGTTTGGTTTCAGCTGACCGTCCTTAAGGTGCTGTTACTGGTTTGGGAATGAGTTAAAGCCATTCCTAGAGGTGTCCTTCTCATCTCTTCAAGGTTAGCACTAGCCCTTCCGACGCCCACCGTGGGGCTCACAGAGGCTCACGCAAACTCCTGGGCCTGGTCTGTGGGTGCGCGTGCTTTTGGACACACGCAGGAAGGTGGGCGCCCACGGCCTTTGCCCTCCCCTGCGGCCCACCAGTCCCTGGAAACCCACAGAATGTTGCCACATGTCAGTGAATTGCTAAAAGTGGGTCATGCTTGTGAGTGCTGACGGGCTGCTGACCAGGGTTTGGTTTTGGCCACGGACGTTCCCTGTTAGTAGGAGCGGCGGACAGTATGAGGCCCGCCAGGCTCTTCCCTGTCTTTGGTCTCTTCCCCAACCTTCTCCTCCCCTCCCCCTCTATTGCCCCTCCCCCCTCTCTGCCCCTCCCCCTCCCCCCTCTCTGCCCCTCCCCCCTCTGCCCCCCTCCTCCCCGTCCCCCTCTATTGCCCCTCTCCCTCCTCCTCCCCTCTCCCTCCCCCTCCCCCTCTGTGCCCCTCCCCCCTCTCTCTGCCCCCTCCTCCCCCTCCCCCTCTATTGCCCCTCTCCCTCCTCCCCTCTCCCTCCCCCTCCCCCCTCTCTGCCCCTCCCCCCTCTCTCTGCCCCCCTCCTCCCCCTCCCCTTCCTTCCCTCCCTCCCCCAGCTGTCGTCCCTCTCTCCTCTTCCTTCTATTTCTCTCTCTCCCTGTCACTCAGGTATGTGTGTGTGGGGTGGGGGTGGGGAGAGTCAGTGGTTTATCCAAAGGGATACAGAGAACTGCGAAGCAACATCGTTGTTCTTGCCCGAAGAGGGACTGACAAGGCAGGTGGTTATTTGCAGAGAAGCGGAGATCCTGGGAAGCAGAAGACACCTGGCACCCTGTTGTTGCTGCTGGGTGAGTGAGCCTCAGTCTCAGATGCCGTCATGACGTGGTGTGGACGGAATGTCCAGAGCAGCTGTCTTCGAGGTGCAGCCCCAGGCCTGCAGCATCAGCACCACCCGGGACCTTGCTGGAAATGCAGGTTCCTTGGCCCCACCCCAGACCTACTGAGCAGCACACGTGGGGTGAACCCATGCTCTTCCCATACGCTCCCAGGGGCTTCTGTGGCCCACTCGGGGTTAAGATGCCCTGGGCAGAGGAGGTTGCTCCGTGTCGGGGGACAGCCTGCAGGGCCGAGTGGGAATCCTCTGGGGAGTTGGCGGGTGTGGGGTGCAGCCCGAGCATGGGATTTACCAATCGCCTGTGGTTCTGCTGGGCACCCAGGCTGAGGGCCATCTCTTCCCAGTCATGGGGGCCCTCTAACTACCGGTGGGCTTCTTGGGAAGAAGCTGAGGGCAAAGTGTGAAGCTGCCCAGGTGGGTGGTCTTGCTGGCTGTTTCTTGAGCTCTGCTTTCTTCCTGGGACCTGGGGAAGGGCAGACACCTGACTCCCAGTTAGGCAGCTGGATGTCCTGAAAAGCTGTTCACAACCACCTGGTGTGTCCTTTCAGGGGAGAGAGCGTAAGCCATCTCACTGGTGACCGCGTCTTCCACCCACATGGAAAGCGTGCCCCCGTGTCACCGAGTGCAGTGGCCATGATGCGAGTGCTGGTGCGGGGTCGGTGGCACCCCGTGGAGCTGGCCTGAGCCCCGGGCGCCGTCTGGGTGTCCCCTCTCCTTTAGGACACAGGTGTGCGCCCTTCAGGTGTGTCTGGCCACAAGCTTGTTGCCAGGGCCATGTGCCGCACCAGTGAGGGGTTCCGAAGCCAAAATTCATGTGTCGGGCCCGAGTGGCACTTTCCAGATTTTAAAAAAGAATGACTTGGGACAGTTGCTGTGGCTTAGTATGTATTTCCCCGTGCACTCTCTGTGTTGGCAGTTTTGTTTTCACAAGAGGAGGTTCAGTAAGACGTTGTGGCGACTTCCTGCAGGTACACCTGGCCACGAGAAGGGCCCCCTGGACACGGGCCAGACCCCTGCTTGGCCCCGTGTATGTTGGCTTCAAGTGCTTCCTGGCTCTTCCCTTCAGTTTACTCACCTGCAGGATGGGGGCGATGGGGACTACTTCACTGGGTCGTGGGAAGGAATAAAGGTGCTAAGACGGCAGAATTCTCAGCGCTTTCCCTGGCTCAGGATACACGTTCCGAAGGTGGGGTGACTGTCAGCTGCAGGGGAGGCCAGTTGGGAGAGCATGGAAACATTCACTCCTTCTCACGTTTTATTCTGACCCCCAGTGTGCCCTCACATGCTGATGTTAGAGCCGAGGAGGCTGTACCTGATCTTTATCAGCCGCTTCAGGTTGCAAGTCTTTACAATGGAAAGAAAGGGGCTCCTCGGTGGCTCAGTCGGCGAGCGTCTGCCTCCGGCTCAGGTCATGATCCCAGGGTCCTGGGATCGAGTCCCGCATCGGGCTCCCTGCTCAGTGGGGAGTCTGCTTCTCCCTCTGCCCCTCACCCTGCTCATGTGCGCTCTCTCTCTCAGATAAATAAATAAAATCTTTAAAAATAAAATGGAAAGAGCGCTCCAGACACTTGCAGCATGCAGGTTTTCACTCCCCGCAGCGTCTACCGCTGTCATGTGCTCATGGAGCTGAGTATTTTCAAGCAGCCCCCTTTGATCCCTCTCCCTGAAACGTTCAGCTTCGTGTTCCTGGCAGTGACATCCTCCTTGCGAGCACTCCTCTGCCACCACAGTTCGTAATCACTAACCAGGTACCTTCACAGCTACCGTGCGCAGGTTTGGGACGAGAGGTGACCCTCGAGGGTCCCAGCCAGGGTGTGGAGGGGACCAGGACCCCCGCCAGGGGAGGACAGCAGGCCTGCATCTGTCCCAGCAGAGCAGCCCGCTGGTTTGGGAACAGTCTGTCATGTTCCTGTCATCTACAGTTACATCATTGACATCCCCCGACGGGCCCCACGTGGAAAGTCTCCTCTCCTCTCCAAACCACCATGTACATGTTCTCCCGG
Organism: Eumetopias jubatus; assembly: GCF_037043125.1. Taxonomy (NCBI): domain Eukaryota; kingdom Metazoa; phylum Chordata; class Mammalia; order Carnivora; family Otariidae; genus Eumetopias; species Eumetopias jubatus. Next base: position 4,522,561 of record NW_028274821.1, on the reverse strand, counting down.
CTCTGTTAATAATCCACCCTGGGCCCTTTCTCTCATCTTCCCCACCCAAGAGTCCCAGAGCAGCTAGTCTTACCAATGAAATGCTCCTCGGATGCACTTGTACTTTTTCACATCCGATTAAAGCTGAACTTCGTGCTGAATTCCCTGTACAGGTCGTGGGGTGATGTGCGCTTCTCTGCAATGCTCACTTATGTGTGCGAGGGATACTGAGGCACAGGAGGGGGATACCCAAGAGATTGGAGACCTGAGGACAGTCGTGTGGCTTTTGAAGGCCAGAAGCTCTTTAAATCAGTTGCAGTCATTAAATACTTCTAATGTGAAGTGCTTAGATGAGTCAAGGGGATTAAGGGCATATACCTTATTCCTGCAGAGCACCTTGCTTTAAGCTTTTAAACCATAAAAAAAAAAAAAAAAAGGAATTTTCCTGGGGGGAAAATACTGATAGAGACGGCTGGATAATATAAAGGAAGCTTTCGAATGATCCATTTAATTAAAATAGAGGAAAACAACCCAGAAGTCGTGTGCGGAAGGAATGTCACAGTGATCTTCGTTCATACTTCTCGTCTGCAGAGCTCAGGACCCCTGCTGTAGTTTCATCCGTAAAAATTTGCTCTTGGTGGATTCCTGGGAACATCGGTGGCGTCTCCAGGAATGAGCACTGGGCAAGAGCCGGCCACATTGCAAAGCAGCCTTGCGCAGAAGGCATGCTGGGATTTCGTGCACTGGGTAGGCTCTTGCCAACCTGCCGAATCCTGACCCCGAGACATGGGTGTCTTTCCTTTTCCTCCGTGCCCAGGCTGGGAGCCTGGGAGCCCACAGAGCCTGCGGGTCAGGACTCCAGGGAGTGAGCCTCCCGTCCCAGGGGGGGGGCAGCTGGACAGGGCCTCAGGGTACGAGGCTGCCAAGCTGAGGCTCCTCCAGGGGCAGCCAGGTGATTTGCTGCTGTGGGGACAGGCACAGGCTCTAGTGATGTGCACATTGGCTCAGTGTTTGAAATCAGGGGCTGCTGGAGAGAGTAGGCAGAGACAAGATGGTGCGAATGCTTCCACCGTGACCTCTGAGTTAGGAGACACTCGCAGTGGTCCAGCCCCAAGCCCCACAGCTCTCACGGGTGGGCGCTGCTGGTGTTGTGCCTGTTTCCAGATGGGGACACAGAGCCCGAGTTGTTCTTGTTACGTCAGATATTTGGAAATGAGTGTGTTTCTGGGGATGATAGCCTCCATGGGGTCACACTATATTAAAAATAAAATGTAAAATGCTTCCATCCAGAGAAGAGAAGACAGGATCCCACGTGATGGGGGCCTTGACGCCCAAACCCCGACTTGGTGAGCTTCTAAAGGCAGCCGTCCTGAAGCGTAACTTGCAGAGTCAGAATAATTCTTGACGGTGCCTGAGGCCCCGTGGAAAGCCCAGACCACACCACTTTGAATGCGGGCTCCAGACAGTCCCAAGTGGACGTGTCTCCGTCCACGTGTGGCTGTGGTCCCCCCGTGGGCATGCGTCTGGGCCCTTCTCTGCTTGGAACGTCGTATGTGGTGTCTTGACTCCAGCCTGTGTCCTTCGATACACCCATCCAGCGTGCATGGATTTGTTTTTCAGCTGTGGTTAAAAAACAACAACAACAACAACAGATAACATTTAGTATCTTAACCATTTCTAAGTGTACAGTTCAATAGTGTTAAGTACATTCGTGATGTTGTGCAGTCATCAGAAGTTTTTCATTTTGCAAAACTGAAACTGCATACCCATTAAACAGCTACTCCCCATCTCCCCTGCCCTGGCCTCTGGCAACTACCATTCTTCCTTCTGATTCCACTGAGTCGACTACTCTAGATAATTCATATGAATCATAGAATATTTGTCTTTTTGTGACTGGCTTATTTCACTTGGCATCATGTCCTCAGGTTCATCCATGTTGTGGCACATGGATGAATTACCTTTTTTTTTTTTAGAGATTTATTTATTTGAGAGAGAGAGGGAAGGGAGAGCATGTGAGCAGTAGGGAAGGGACAGAGGGAAAGGAAGAGAGAGAACCCCAAGCAGACTCCCTGCTGAGCCAGAGCCGGTCTCAGGGCCCGATCTTAAGACCCTGAGACCATGACCCGAACCAAAATCAAGAGTCAGACTCCCAACCGACTGAGCCACCCGGGCGCCCCAGAATTTCCTTGTTAAGACTGAATAGTTTTCCCTTGTGTGTCTGTACCACACTTTGCTTACCCATTCATCCATCAATGGATGCTTGGGTTGCTTTCATGTTTCAGTGGCTGTGAACATGAGTGTGCAGGTAGCTCTTCAAAACCTACTTTCGATTCTTCTGGGTGTATACTCGGAAGTGGAATTGTTGGGTCATGTGGTAATCATATTCTTAGTTTTAGGGGGGAACTACCATACTGTTTTCCTAGCAGCTGCGCCATTTTATATCCCACCAGCGGCACAGAAGGGCTCCAGTCTCACCACATCCTCTCCAACACCTGCTCTTTTCTGTGAATGGACGTCAAGTGGTATCTCATTTGTTTAGCAAATGACTGGTGATGTTTTTGTAATCTCTCTAATGATCAGTGATCTTTCCATGTGCTTGCTGGATATTTGTGTATCCTCTTTGGAGAAATGTCTATTTTGGTTCTTTGCCCATTTTCTGGTCAATCCCTTCAGCACTTCACAAGGCAGCATCCCTGCATGGCCCCTCTGCTGCCCTGCACTTTCTCCCTGGAGTAATGGTGTGGTGGTTCCTGCACCTCCCCAGTAGTTGGGAAACCAGGAAAACCTCACATTCTTTCTACCTTGGCTCTCCTGGAGCACATGGCCTGCTTGGACTGGATTCAGTCCATTTCCCATGGGCAAAAGGGGAGTTGTTCCAGAGCTCTTTAATGGGCGTTCTGCGAGCCTCCCCTCCCCACTACCCTGGTCCCTTCTCTTTCTGTCTTTGCTGAGCCCTGTCGGTGAACTTGCCCCTGTTTAAGTGGCCTTTGAAAACACTACACTGTGCAGAACAAGTGCCACCCTTACATCCTGGGTTTATAAACAGCAGTGCTCTGGAAATATTTTCCTCTGCTCACAGATGAGACTCAGCAGGGTCTCAAACCCAAATGCCTGCAGGGCTCCAGTGGGTAATAGAAATGCCAAGAGCACCCTTCACCTAAAACCTTCCAAATTAAGAAAAGCTCTATTTGTGAGCTTTTCTTAATTTGGCCAATCAAAGGACCTGGTGATGGCTGTCAGTCTTAACCCCACTCACCCAAACTTGGAAGGGTGCACTAGGGCATGGCCTGTCTGCCTGGAAGCCAAGATCTTCTCATTCACAGTGATCCACAGACCAGCAGCATGGCATGGCTTGGGATCTGTTAGGAATGCAGAATCCCAGGCCCCATCCCACAGGGTCAGAATCTGCACATAACTAGATCTTTGGGTGGCTTGTGTGCTTGTTAAAGTGTAAGAGGCCTCGTCCAAAGGGATTACCTCACAATATGGATGCTCAACATTCTTGGGCCATCCACAATTGCAAAAAAGAGGAATGAATTATTTGTACAGACACCAAATTAGATGACCCCTCAAAGGCATTATGCTGAGTGAAAGGAGACAGTTTCAAAAGTTTATGTAGGGAAGGACAAAAACTTCCTCTACTCTCTTAGGTTCTGTGACTGAGGCTTGGGAATTAAACTGACAAGGATAGCTTCACAGCAGCAAAGGCACACAGATTTTATTGATGTTGGTATTTTTATGTGCATGAAGTCTTCACAGAAAAAATGTGAAAACCCAAAGAACTGGTTAGCTTTGGATGCTTAATACCATATAAGCAAAGGGCACTAAATTTTGGAGATGAGATTACACAAAGGGAAAGAGTTTGGGCTTCCAGGGGTGGCAGATTATGACAGAGTGACTAGGAAGTATGTGTGGGAGACTAATGGTAGGTAAGGATTATTTAGTGGGATTTACTTAGGCAGACTCATCTTGGTGCTGTCTCCACCTACAGTAATAGGGTTGTTCCCCCTCATGGTACAAAAGACAGGGGCACCTTCACAAAAGGAAATTTATGTCCTGCTTTTAGACAGATGGTGAGGGCAGAGTGCTCCTCCTGTCTCTGCTGTTTCTCACTTGTCTTAGCTCAAAATAATCCTCATGCTATTTTGGGCTATTTTGGGGTGGCATGATCTGGTCCCCATTAGTTGTATCCCGTGTGATTCCATTTTTCTCAAAAAAGTCAAAACTATAATGATGGAGAAAAAGTGTGTGCATGTGTGTATGTGTGGTGTGTGTGTGGCCGGAGCAAGATGGCGGAGGAGTAGGAGACCTGGATTTCGTCTGGTCCCAGGAATTCAGCTGGATAGGGATCAAACCATTCTGAACACCTACGAACTCAACAGGAGATCGAAGAAAAGAATAGCAACAACTCTCTGAACAGAAAAGCGACCACTTTCTGGAAGGTAGGACGTGCGGAGATGTGGTGCGCGTGTATATGAAGGGAGATTATGGGAAGAGTTTATTGGGTGATTAGACTGTTCTCTATATTGGCTGTGGTTGTGGCAACGTGAATTTATTCCTGTGTTAAAAGTCTATACACTGAAAGATAAAATGCAAACAAAAACAAAAGCACAGTGCTTCAGTGATTTAAATGTGCACATATCATTTCACACGCGCGTGAGTTCATTTTGCAGGATACGTTTCCTGCAGGTAGAGCAGTTGGGTGGTGGGCATGTGCTTGTGGGTTCAGGTGGCTGTCCCGTGTGGATTTTGCCGCACTTACACACCCATTGCTGTGTCTGCACCTGCCTGGCCTGGGATCTTTGCCAGCTGATGTGGGGGAAACCATCACAGTTCTGAAATATCAGGTAAATTTTGGTCCGTGGCCGACAGGCCAGAGTCACTTAATCAGGCCCTCCCACATGGAATGGTTTTCCATGGCACAGATTCACCTGCTTCCCCTTGGTAAGCTGAAAGAACAAACTCCTTTTGGCAGCCTGCCAGGCGTGGTTTTGTTCCGTACATATGCTTGTCATTCAGGACTTGGTGATGGAGCAGCCGCAAGGCCTTTTCCTTGGACCCTGGCCACAGCCTACCTGTCTACAGATAAGATGGCTTCAGGGATGTTGGACAGATCGCAACAGCCCTCTCGAGTCCTAGCTCATTTTAGAGCCCACTTACCACGCATGGCTGCTGCCTTGGGCCCTGGGGGATGCTCACTGCTGACAGGCTGCACAGGTGTAGGTCTCTTTGCCCCTCCGGGGGGCTTTCCTGCGTGGATGCTGCCTCTTCTCTCCATGCCGGGCAACAGTATGGTGGGCTCAGGACACCCATTTCTGTTCCCACTGAGGAGAATTTACCCGCTGTAGGGTATTTGGCATTTCCCCTTGGCATTTCCCTCCCTTGAGAACTGCCATCGAGACATCCCTGAGGTCTTCCCTTTTTACTCTCTGCTTTTAGCACAAGGCCTGGGGGGGTCAGTTAGGTCCAAATGAAGCTCTGGAAGAGAATTACCACGCCCTGCACCCTGCCCTGCAAATCTTATATCTTGGCCAGTTCTTGTGTACAAAGGATGGCTTAGCCTCCTATTATGGGCACACCGTGTACCTGCGTACAGAGTAAAGTCTTAACTCATAGGGATAAAGGTGGGAAGGAAAGCCAGGTGGTGTGGGGGTACAATCCCGCTGCCTTCGTAGGAGCTCCCCGCTGCTGGAGTGCCTTGGTCTGACATCCCCGCTTATGCAAAACTTTACCCTCCAGGGTGGAGTTTTTCCAGGCCTTCTGTCCCCTCGACTTTTATGTGGTGTGAGACTTGGCATCTGTTTTGGTAAATATTTTAAGCAGGGTTGTGGCCCACTATGAGCTCCTTGCTGTCTGCAAGCCAGCGCACATGGAAACGGCTTGTTTGCATAAATAACGGATCTCTTTGGAAACACGACTGTGAACTTTACTGTGGCATAGTAACTAAACATGGAAGCGAGTGGGAAAGGGTGTGCAGGTCTGGAGTTGGGTGTCTGTGCGGCCGTGTGGGCGCTGGGAGCCCCAGCCCCGGACCCCTTTCCCTGTCTCCTTCCCGCGCCAGCCCGTGGTGCTGCCTTCCTTCCCTTTCCTGTTTGCACTTTTATTACGACGAGAAGCCACAGTTCGATGAGAGCGCATGTCCATCCTGCCCTTGTTTAGGGCGCGTGTTTCCTCAAACGGTTCAGCCATCTGGGCGACCCGAGTCTTTCTGCAGCCAGCGACAGCGACACCACCACCTCTGCAGCCCCAGCTGGGGGCTGGCCCGCGGGCGCCCGGCCACACGCCAGGACGTCTGCAGTGATGCCAGCCTCGGGGCAGCTGGGGCGTCACAGAAACACACACAGACGTGGCCGGCATCGCCGTGGAGGAGAGCAAGGCCCCACGCACGGGTCCTGTCCAGTCCTACACATCTTGGCAGCAGCTGCTGTCCCATGCTGGTGCCCCGGCTGGGAGGGCGGTGACCACGGCCCATGGCCTCGCCCGCAGTGAGGGTGGAAGGGAGGGATACGTAGAGAAAGGGGGACGGATGCAGAAAAAGAAGCAGCATTTATCGGCTTCCTGAAAAGAATGTAAAGCTCACCCCCACGAAGTTTTGTGTGACTCTCACTGGCTCGTACGGCAACCCTGGGCACAAGGTCCCCTCGCTCCCAGTTTGCATTTAAGGAGTCTGAGCGGCCGAGAAGGCACTTCTCATGCCCCTGGTTCAGAGCTAAGAAGAGGCAGAGGCAAGGTTTCCATGGCATATGTAAATGTTGGGCTCTCTCAGGCTTGCTGACTAAACTAAGACCATGCAGGAAAATATAGGATCGGAGCGGAATTTCTCAACCTCAGTGTTGACATTTGGGGCCCAATAATTCCACATGTTGGGGGCTTTCCTGCGTATTGCATGTGTGTGAGAGCATCCCTGGCCTCACCCCACCAGGTGCCATGGGGGCCCCCACCCTGGTCTGACTATCACAGATGTCTCCAGGTACTGCTGGATGTCGGGGTGGGGTGCAGAATCCTCCCTGCCCATTGAGACAATGGGGCAAAGGAAGGGTACTCCCTGGGAGTCTGGAAGGGGAATTGGACCAGGAGACAGAGACAGGGTTCCATGTATCCAGGGATGTCAGCCCCCAGTGTGTCCAGGGATGTCCGCCCCCCCATGTGTCCAGGGATGTCAGCCCCCCTGTGTGTCCAGGGATGCCAGCCCCCCCGTGTGTCCAGGGAAGCCAGCCCCCTGCCCCGTGTGTCCAGGGATGTCAGCCCCCGCCCCCATGTGTCCAGGGATGTCAGCTCCCCCATGTGTCCAGGGATGCCAGCCCCCCGCTCCGTGTGTCCAGGGATGTCAGCCCCCTGCCCCATGTGTCCAGGGATGTCAGCCCCCCCATGTGTCCAGGGATGCCAGCCCCCCGCCCCGTGTGTCCAGGGATGTCAGCCCCCGTCCCCATGTGTCCAGGGATGTCAGCCCCCCCATGTGTCCAGGGATGCCAGCCCCCCCCGCCCCCGCCGTGTGTCCAGGGATGTCAGCCCCGCCCCCATGTCTCCAGGGATGCCAGCCTGTCTTGTTCTTTTCATCTGGTTACATTTTCTTCTAAATAACTGCTTATGGTTGCTGAAAGCCTCAAGTCCTGAGGATGACGCTGCAGGGACCCTCTGAGTCCCAGGTGCATGCATGTGTATTTGCTGGGTGTCCCACATCATACATTCACATGTGTCTTTGTGGTAATGACAGAGAGAGGTTCCTGGGTGCCGTGTGGTTATTAAAGCAAAAGTGCTTTTGAAGCGGAGAGCACACCTGCAGCCTGGAGAGACAGAATGAGCAAGTCAACCCCATGGTAATTACCCATGACATTACTCCATGATTGATTAGTTTAGGGCTTCTGGCTGTGAAAATAAAAAAGCCTCAAAGAAAACCTTGAAACAACCATGATTTATGAGCTTAAGAGTCTCACTTAGGTAAAAACAATGTACTGAAAAATGTCCTTTTTTATTGGAGCGTGGGGAAATAGGCAGTGTCTGGTGATAGGATTGCCAACTTAATTCTTTCAATGAATTATTTAAAAGGAGAAGCACAGAAAAGACAAAGATATTAATTTATAGAAAAAAATGGTAATTGGCAATTCCATGCATTTTTATGATAAGCACTAGCACTGGTTTATATTGCTTTAATATAGTCAATATTAATGGTCCAGAGTTGTAACTATAAAATGTAAATATTTATGTTGCTGTTGCAAATCCTTGCTCTTATATTGAACAAATCAGATATTCTCCAGTGGTACTCACTGTGTAAAGATGGTGGATGAAAGATATTCAGGAAATAGAATATAAAGACTATTTTCAGGTTGCTTAAAATGCAGGGGGCGGAGCGTGCAGGGAAATCTAAATACTGCTACATCTGTTTTTGTGCAGGAGGTATTTTACATTATGTAGTTTCATTAAATTGTTATTCTTTTTTTTTTTTTTAAGACTTTATTTATTTGACAGAGACACAGCGAGAGAGGAAACACAAGTAGGGGGAGTGGGAGAGGGAGAAGCAGGCTTCCCGCCGAGCACAGAGCCCAACATGAGGCTCAGTCCCAGGACCCTGGGATCATAACCTGAGCCGAAGGCAGACATTTAACCGACTGAGCCACCCAGGCGCCCCAAACTGTTAAAAAAAATTCTTTTTTTTTTTTTTAAGATTTTATTTATTTATTTGACAGAGACAGACACAGCAAGAGAGGGAACACAAGCAGGGGGCGTGGGAGAGGGAGAAGCAGGCTTCCCGCTGAGCAAGGAGCCCGATGTGGGGCTCCAATCCCAGGACCCCAGGACTGTGACCGGAGCCGAAGGCAGATGCTTAACCGACTGAGCCACCCAGTCCCCCCAATTGTTAACATTCTTAAAAAAACTAGAGAATCTCATTAATTATAGAATTTCCAAGGTAAATTATTTTGTTCTACTTAAAAGTAAAAAAAACTAGTTTTTTTTTTTTAATCGAAAAAGACTTGTCTGAATTCGCTAAAACGATTCAGACATGGCTCACCCTGTTTCCTCCATAAGTGTCTCCACATGGATGTGTTTCCTGCTGAGCTTCCACGACTCTAGGTCACCCCACCTCTGTGTGCCCAGGAGTGGCCTGGGAGGACACAGGGTACAGTTGGCCTTCACCTTGCTTTGCTCACTCAGGGGTCTGTCTTTGCACCCTTCTGCATCTCATGTACACATTTACTTCGTGCTGCAAGCCCTGTGAAGTGTATTGGTATCAGGGTAATACTGGCCTCCTAGATGTGTTGGAAAGTATCCTCTCTTTTATTTATATATTTTTGGGGGCGCCTGGGTGGCTCAGTCGTTAAGCGTCTGCCTTCGGCTCTGGTCATGATCCCAGGGTCCTGGGATCGATCCCTGCATCAGGCTCCCTGCTCAGCCGGAAGCCTGCTTCTCCCTCTCCCACTCCCCTTGTTGTGTTCCTGCTCTCGCTATCTCTCTCTGTCAAATAAATAAATAAAATATTTTTTTAAAAAAGAGTTTATATACTTCTTGAAGTGTCTGTGAAGTTATTGGTGTTAATTCTTGTCTAAATATTTAGTAGAATTCACCAGAGAGGCCATCTGGTCCTGGGCTTTTCTTTCTGAGAAGTTTTCTGGTTACTAATTCGATGCCTTTGCTTGTTGTAGACCTGTTCAGACTTTCTGTTTCTTCTGAAGTCAGTCTCAGTAACTCTATTTCTGTAGGACTGTGTCCATTTCGTTTAAGTTACTAACGTGTGGGCACATGATTATTCATAGTATTATAACCCTTTTTATTTCTTTTAATTCAATAGTAATGCATGCCCCCTCTTTCATTTCTGACTTTAATAATTTGAGTCTCCTCTCTTTTTCTCTTGGTCACCCTAGCTAAAGCTTTCTCAGTTTGGTGTATCTTTTCAAAGAACCGGCTTTTGGTATCATTGATTTTCTCTGTCATTTTTCTCTTTTATTTGTCTCTGCCCTATCTTTATTCTTTCTTTTTTTCTGCTAGCTTTGGGTTAAGTTTGCTCTTTTTATAAGTTCTTAAGGTGTAAAGTTAGGTTATAGATTTGAGATCTTTTTTTTTTTTTTACGATTTTATTTATTCATTTGAGAGAGAGCACAAGCAGGGGTAGATGTAGAGGGAGAAGCAGACTCCTGCTGAATAGGGAGCCTGACATGGGGTTCGATCCCAGGACCTGGAGATCATGACCTGAGCTGAAGGCAGACACTTAACTGACTGAGCTGTCCAGGCGCCCAAGATCTTTTTAAATACAATACTATAAGTTTCCCTCTAAGCACTACTTTAGTTGTACTACTTAAGTTTTGTTATGTTGTGCATCCCTTCATTCTTCTCAAAGTATTTTATAATCTCCCTGTGATATTTTCTGTGACTCATTGGTTATTTAGAAATGTTGTGTTTAATTTCCACATATTTGTGAATTTCTCAGATTTCCTTCTGTTACTGATTTCTAATTACATTCTGTTGTTAGAGAACATAGTTTGCATGACTTGATTCCCTTTAAACTTATTAAATCTGATTTTATTACCTAGAATATGGTCTGTCCTGGAATACATTCTCTGTAAGCTTGAGAAGAATCTGTATCTTGCTGTAGGGGCGGAATGTTCTACCGTTTTAATTGTGGTTGGTTTATAGTGCTGTTTAAGTTTTCTGTTCCCCTGCTGACCTGCCTAGTTCTTTCTTATATCCATTATTGAAAGTGGGTTATTGAAATTGTCAGTTACTGTTGTTGACTTAGCTACTTTTTCTTTTCATTTCTGTAATTTTTTGCTTTATGTTTTTGGGGCTTTGTTGTTCGGTGCATATACATTTAAAATAGATTGGGTTGACCTTGTTATTATAAAATGTCCTTTTATAATGACAAGGCTTCTTGTCACTATAAAATGCCCTTTATTTCTAGTAATGATTCATGTCTTGTAGTTTATTTTGTTTGAGACTTATGTAAGTCTTTACAGCTTTCTTATGATTGCTGTATGTTTGATATACTTTTTCAGCTATATGTATTCTTGAATAGTGAGTGTCTTTTATAGACAACATAAAGATGGATAATTTTTTAGTCCTTTTTGCCAGTCTCTGTTGTTTTTGATTTGTCCTTTTAACCCACTTGCCTTTAATTAATTAATGATAAGATAGGTTTTACTTCTGTATTTTGCTACTTGTTTTCTATGTGTCACTTCTTTTTTCTTCCTGTTCCTTGATTCCTGCCTTTTTGTGTGTTAAATAGATAGTTCCTAGTATGATTTAAAAATTTCTTTATTTTGTCTCTCATATATGTAATTAAAAAAATTATTTTCTTAGGGGGTGCATGAAGATTACTATATCACCTTACTTTAAAAATCTAATTCAGATTAATGCTAACTTAATATTAATAATAAATATTTTGCTCCAATATGTTGCTATTCTTCTTCTTCTCCTTTAACTGTCAGTGCCATACAAATTATATCTTCATATATTTTAAGCCCATCAACACAATTTGATAATTATGGTTTTATGCAGTAGTCTTGTAAAACAAATAGCAAAAGAGTTACTGAGAAAAATACATTTATATTATCTTTCATAGTACCTATGTAGATAGCTTACTGGTACTATTTTATTTCTTTGTGTGACTTAGGATTCTTTCCAAAGTCCTTTCATTTCATCTCAAATAACTCCCTTTACTATTTCTTATACAGCAGTCAGCTAATGACAAATTTCCCCCATTTTTTGTTCATCTGGAAGTGGCCTAAATTATTCATTTTTGAAAAAGTGTTTAGCTGGATATAGAATTCTTGGTTGATAGTCTTTTTCTTCCCCCAACACTTTTAATATGTCATCCCACATGTCTTACATGATGAGTCACCTCTCTTGCTGCTTTTAAGATTCTGCGTTTGCTTTCAAATTTGTCTATGGTATGTCTAGTTGTAGATATCTTAGAGGTTGTCCTACTTAGAGTTTCTTGATTTTCTTTCTTTCCTTTTTTTTAAGATTTTATTTATTTATTTGACAGAGACACAGTGAGAGAGGGAACACAAACAGGGGGAGTGGGAGAGGGAGAAGCGGACTCCCTGATGAGCAGTGAGCCCAATGCAGGGCTCAAGCCCAGGACCCTGGGATCATGACCTGAGCCGAAGGCAGACACTTAATGACTGAACCACCCAGGCGCCCCTGGTTCTTGATTTTCTTAAGTGTATAAATTAATGCTTTTTATCAAGTTTGGTAAGTTTTTGGTCATCATTTCTTTAAATATTTTTTCTGCCTTTTTCTTCTCTTTTGGGACTCATTTGTGTTGGTGCTCTTGATCACATCCCACAGGTCTCTTAGATTGTTATTTTCTTTATTCTTTTTATTTTCTTCTTTTCAGAGTAGATAATCTCTTTTCCAGTAGAGATATTAAACTGTCTTCCAGTTCACTGATTCTTTCCTCTGCCAGCTCAAATCTGCTATTGAGCCCACCTGGTGAATTTCAGTTGTTCTTTCAACTATAGAATTTCTATAGGATTCTTTTAATTTCTATCACTTAGTCGATATTCCCTATTTGGTGAGAAAAATTTGTTATAATATCCTTTGATTCTTTAGATGTGGTTTTCTTTAGTTTTTTAAACATATTTATAATAGTTTTGGTCCCCTCAGGGACATTTTCTGTTGGATGTTTCTCCCTTTGCATGTGGTGTACTTCCTAATTTTATTTGGTGCATGTCTTTGTGATTCTTTGTTTAAAGCTGGACATTTTAGATAATATTTTAGCAATTCTAGTAGCAAACCCCTCTACCCATCAAAGTTTGTTTTTGCTGCTGTGGTTTTATTTTTGTTTTTCATTTTGGTTTTTGGTGGTGTTTTTCTTGCTACTGTTTGTTTGTTTAGTGGCCTTGCATTACTAATTCTGTGGGTTCTCTGTTTCCTGTGATGTGTGACCGCTGAGTTGTCCGTCATTCTTTTTAAGTTATTTTTCTTTTCTTTTTAAACCACTTTATTGAGGTATGATTTGGAAAGCTTTACAGATTATTGTACACAACTTGGTAAGTTTGGAGGTAAGTATATGCTCATGAAACCATCACCGCAGTCTGTGCTATAAACATACCCATCGGCTGCAGAAGTCTCTTCCTCCTCCTCTCTTTAGTTATTACTGTTGTTATTATTGTTATTTTGTTTGTGTCATAAGAACACAAACATAAGGTCCTTTACATTTTCAAGCTTGGATTCCTAAGGGTCACATCTCGGTCAGTACTGTTGTGTAGTTAGCCAGTCACTGGTCAGGAGATTTTCTCATGTACTTCGCTGCGTGTCTTGAACCAAGAGGGTCTTGTGAGCAGATGTCGGACAAACTTCAGTCTTCACTGCCTGTTCCTGATGGCACCAGCGACGAGGGGCCAGTGTCTTCAACTTCCCAGTCTTCCTGGGGTGTGCGCTTGGCCTTCCATGTATGCACAACCTTGTTGATCCCAGAAATACGTCAGACCGTTTGAAGTTCCCTGTTGTCCTCTGGTTCTGCATTTCCTTTTAAATTCCAGGCCGCGCTCATGTTTACTGCCATTGTAGTTAGCAGGAGGCAGTTTGGTGGTGTTCGGTTGTGCCCCCTCGGTGGCCACTGCCTGCCGCCTCCCCACGACCCCAGCTGAATCAGACCCAGAGCCTCCCCCAGGTGCCCCAAGTCCAGACAGCACCATCCCTGTGCAGTGGCACTCTCCACAGTGCATCAGCTCTCCCCACCATCACCGTGCACAGCAAACAGGCACAGCCCACTGTCCCTCCGAGGTTCAGTCTTTTCTCTCGGATGGATGAACTTTTTCAGTTCATTCTGTGGCTTTGGTGAGTTCTCTGAGCTCTGAGATGCTTGGTTTTAGTTGTGTTGACCAGGTTTCTGTGGTTTTGGAGGCAGAGTGAGTTCATCTAGATCCTCAGGCCACCGTTCTGCAAGCCAGTTCTATGGTGTGTTGCTGGGGGGCCTGGGGTCTCTCACGTAGAAGGATGCACCTTGGGTGCACCTGTTGAGGGGGGTGGTGTCAGCAGCTGGCTCTCTTTGTGGTGGAGCAGCACATGGTACAGCTTTAACGTTGTGACCCTTTCTTCTTTGGTTAGAGTTGTAAAGACGTACATACATCTTTAGAAAGGCATATTGTGGGACAGGGGATCGTGGAGCCTAGCAGAGCTCCCTGGGGCACGTGGAGGACTGCCAGGTCTGAGGACAGTTGAGCGGAGAAGTGCTCACTCGCGGTTTGGAGGTGCAGGGGCCGACCCTGAACTATGACCCCATTATCTGCCTCTGAGAATTGGAGATGCGGCAAAGAGGCTCTGGCATCCGGCCCCTGAGCACACCTGGAGCAGGGACGAGCCCCACCCTTCAAACTGGGAGCTGGAACTCAGGGATACTGAAACACAAGCATGATGGGCTCACGACATTGTCAGCATTTGGCTTTTCCTTGCATGGTTGTGGTGTGCTTCCTGCATGCCAGGGTTCGAGGTCCCGCATGCGACCATCACCCAGAGCCTGCCATCGTGGACCATCCTCTGCTGATGTGGGACAGACATGCTGCTCTGGGGAGTAATGCAGCAAGGGCAGGGCAGGTGGCGTGTGGGCCGAGGGTGTCCAGGGGTTAAGGCTGGAGCAGAAGGAGTGAGGGGTGAGTGACAAGGAGGACGAGGGGGCAGAATAGACGCACACCCCAGAGGGAGAAGGGGCTGGACTTGTTGCCAAGGCCATGAAGGGTAGAGGAGCCGAGGCGAGTTCAGGAGGGTGCGTGTGCATGTGCGTGGCGGGGCCGGACAAAGGGAGCAGGCTGCTCCTCTGAGGAGGTGGAAGGTGCTGGAAGGTGTAGAACACAGGAACATTCATTCATGCACCAGATGAACAGCTCCCTGCTCCTGCCCAGGTGCTGGGGATAGAGCGGGGAGCAGACAGAAGAAGAAGAGACGGAGAAATACATGAACGTATGGTTTTTTGGGAAGTGGGAGGGGGAAAAGGAAGATGGGAAGCAGGCTGGGCAGCAGGACTGTGTGCATCATGTGCAGGGACGTGTTGGGCACGTGGAATGAGGTCAGCGTGGGCCTCGTTCAAGGTGGTAGCGTTACAGGAGAGATTCTGCTAGAAGAACCGTGGTAAGCTCTGTAGGTGTGATACACGTAAATAAAAGTGTGTAAATTCCCACATCACCAGGCCATACCAGCGACGTCTCAGAAAACTTCGTTCTGCTCCACCTTGGCCGTCACCCCCAAAGGTAATGCTGACCCCCATCAGCACAGATGCTCCTGCCTCGTGTTGAACTTGGTGTGGAGGGGACCATGCAATCCAGGCTCTTTGTGTCTGGCTTCTTCCGCTCCCCGCCTTAGGCTTCCGAGGTTCACCTCTGCTGCCCCAGCGGATGGTGTGGCAAACCCCTTCTAGAGGTCCAGCGTGACCGCCATGGGGAGGTGGGCCTGGGGAGGCCTGTCCAGGGACTGTCGCCTGACCCCGCAGAGCCGGGAGCCTCTGCACCGGGCGTGAGCAGCGAGGGGCTGGGAGCATCGGATATTGAAGACAGCGCGAATGACATTTCATGATGGGTTGGACGAAGAAGGTGGTTGAAAAGGAAGTCAGGACAACCAGGGTCCGTGGCCTTTGCCTGTGGCAGGAGGGTGTCAGAATTTAGGATGCGGGGGGGGGGCGGGGGCGGCTGCAGGGGAGCAGTCTGTGGAGGGAAGCTGGGTTCATGTTCGGACAAGTCAAGTGTGGTGTGAGTATCAGATGTGAGCAGGTCGCCGGGCCTGTGACGCTGGCTTTCTGAGGATGGTCTGACCCATGAGGGTATGTTTTGGGGGCTCTGTGCATTTCGCCAGGCCCTCAAAGGGAGGGAGGTGGAAAGAATGGGGGAGCTTTGTAGGCCCAGCTCCAAGTGCTGCGGCATGTGGAGGATCGGGGAGGAGGAGACACTCGCAGAGGGGAAGGGGGACAGGAGAAGGCCCAGACGTGGCGCTCACGTGAAGTCCGTGAGGACGATGTACGTAAACTGGGGCACCATGCACACGCTGCCCGCCGCTGGGCAGGCCTGCAGGGGGCCAGGCTGCACCTGCGAGCACACACTGCCTCAAGGCCTGCCTGCCGCTCTACGGGGACAGTGGTGCTGATGTAAGTAAGTGTCCTGGGAGCAGGGACCTGAGCGATGCGGACTCGGAAGGCGTCCGGAAGGCATCCCAGCCGCTGCTGGAAACCTCGGGGACTCGGAGCTCCGAGGACCGTGCTGTCCCGACGTCTGCTGGACGCAGCCACAGGACGTCTTTTGAACAAGAAAGAGGGTGTCCAGAGGACGTTGTCAGGGTGCTAGAATCATCAGCGGGCTGTGGGCGGGTCCCTCGGATGCACCTCTGTACTTGGTCCGAACCCCTGCTTAGTCTGTGTCGCCTCAGTCCGTCCTGCCTGTCTGCACCGTGCACTTGCAAATACTGCTTTCAAATCAGCATTACTTCTGAAGAAGCGCTGGAGACAAATAGCACTACCTGTTATGGGTTGAATCGTGCTCCCCCAAATAGACCCACTGGACAGAGCTTCTTTACAGAAGTAATTAACTGTAGACGAGGTCCTAATGGTGGGCCCTGATCCAGTGTGACTGGCGTCCTTTTAAGAAGAGATCAGGACACAGACGTGCGCAGGGAGGGATGACCAGGGAGGGCCTGGGGGAGGACGGCCGTCTGCAAGCCCGCGGGAGAAACCAGCCCTGCTCACGCCTACATCTGCAAATTCCAGCCCCCAGAATTCCGCCACCCAGGCTGTGGCACGGCGTCACTAGCAAACTCATACAGAAGCTACTTAAAAAAATAATAATTGTCGCCACCATAGCAAACATTCGCCCCCGTTTGCTGTTTGTTTCCATGAACTTGAGGCCATCACTGCAGACGAATGTCCTGCTTGCAATAGGGCAACAGGACAAGGCCTCGGGGACACGGAGGCGCTGACGGAGCCCGCCGCAGACCCCTCCGCTCCCTTTGTTCCCGGTCACGTTCCCGCCAGTCCAGGGGTCTTGCGGCCTGCAGTCTGACCGCAGCGTGGGGGCCCGGGCCTCTAAACCTGTCCCTTAGGCAACTGGAAAGTAATTCCCTTGTTGCCATGGGATCGCGCCTGACTCAGTTCTTTTCCCGATAAGGGTCCTTCTTTAAAAAAAAAAAGGTATATTTTCCTCCTTTACCTTTAACTAAATCTAGGCATTTGAGCTAAAAACCTTGTGTGCAGGGGAACAACCAGGATTCCAGAGTCTTCCGTGAAACCAAATGACAGAGGCACCCACACGGAGTGTGCACCTGGCGTTTCTGTTTGCTCTTTTCTGCCACGTTTCCCAAGGTGACAAGCGGGCCCAGGGGGGAAGCGGGCCTGGGGCTGGGCTCGCAGCAGAGGCGTGGCGGGTTTCGCCTTCCCGGCTGCATCTGGGGGTGGGGGACCCGCCAGCGCTGTCGGGGGCTCTAGGTGTCGGGGAAAAGAGGAGGTCGATGAAAGACCCCAATTCAGCCTCCCAGGCGGCCTCTCCCCCTCCTCGGCCACATGCTCACTGGGCCCTGACAGTGGGGCCTTTGCTGGGGGCCCTGGGGGCCATCTGGGACACCGAGTGAGAAAAGCTCTCACTTCAGGCTGTGCCGGGCGGGGTGGGGAGGAGGCGCGTCTACACTTGGACTCCTGTGGGGCTTTGATGTGTTTGCCGTCAAAGTGGAATCAAAGCGGAGCTTAAATTGGGGAGGGACCTTGGTGACTCCATGTCAGGTGGTTCCCAAAGCAGGGCTGGGCCAGCCCTTGAAGGAGGCATAACACCAGCATTTACTCCACCCAAAGTGAGCACGAATGAAAATAAAAAAGTACAGACTGTTCACACTACCGGGCTGAGGCACCGGCAGCTCACCTGAGTGCGGAGTGGTGTTCTAGCTAAGTGAAGACACAACGGCGTGGTGTTTTAACCGCAGTGCTCGCAGAGACTGACGTTATGGGGGCTCTTTCCTATTGACGTAGCTTGTCTGGCCCAGCGCCCAGACTAATGGATGCACCTTTGGGGACTTTGTACACTGTGCTCCTTCCCAGTTATTAATTTCTTTTTTTCAGTCCTTGCATTTCCAGCATCACGGATGTTTCTCATTGCACGTGTTGGCTGAGCTGAGGGATTGCTCTGGAATGCATGGCCAACATTTCCCATTCATTGCAAGTGGATAGGCTGTCTGAGTTTTCATTGGGAAATCTCTGCCTGCCCTTCCAGGGGCCCCTGGCCTGCTACACAATCAGCCCTCCAGGCTGGGGGCTTTTTCTGGGCCCTGACTGTTGTTCTTCCTCAGATCCTGGAAATTATACCTTTTCACGAGGATGACCAAGTCCAAGAATGCCAAGCTTTGGTGAATAAATACCCTCACTAATTAAAAAGGAGCCTGCTTTGAAGTTGTCCAGATATGCTGGAGACTACATCTAATTAAATCACAACAAGTGTACCTGATTCAGATCAACAGGTAGAGATTAATGGATGAAAAGTATGAATAACAAAACATTTTAAGAGACACGAATCAAAACAGAAAGGCAGCATGGACTCAAATCCAAGAGCGTGGGTTGAACTTCATTAGTAAATTCTTGCCTGATAGTGTCTCTGCTGCTAATGAGGACAGTTAGTATTTTACAGAAAGAGCGTGCAAACCAGAACAGACCCACTTGCCACCCTGCAGACAGAAATTTCTCTCGCTGACACCACGAATCAAGACGTCCCATTAGAGGCCCATATTGAGAACAGGTCCAGAGAAGATTTTGGGTGACCGGTGCATGGTTTGTCATTACCATGCATTTCCCCACATTGGGGCGGGGTGTGCACCTTCAACAGCCCCCCGTGAAACCCTGACTACTTACCAAGCATCACCAAGCATCAGCGGTGAACCCTTGCATTGGGTCACCCTGCAGACGCCAGCTGGTTCCGATGCCTGCCAAGGATACACCAAGTTCCTGGTATCACCATGCCTGACTCTTAAGGCAGGATTCAGCTCAAAACCCAACATTCTCCCAAGTGACTTCATGTCTGAGTATTCACTGGCCTGCTGTTGAATCTTTGCACAACTTAGATCAAACCCAGTGAGTCTGTGGTAGTATGCTCGTGTGGTCAGCATTCCTGCCTGGCTTCGGGGCTGTATCCAGTGAGCAAGAATGTAGGGTGTTTGGAGATAGGATCTCTCCTACAGCCCTCTTCCACCTGTGAGCCCTGGTTAGGGGCTAGAACCACGTGATGGGCTGTGGAGTTATTTTCCAGTAAGCTTTTTGCGTCGGATGGTTTTAGATTTGTGGAGAGTTGTGAAGGTGGTAACGAGGTTCCATGTAGTGCACACCCAGTTCACCTCGTGTTAAACCTTACATCATTAGTGTGGTCTCTTCGTCACGGCGGGTGTGCCTCGACTGACTCATTATTCTCAACCCAAATCCATACTGTTCCTATTTCCTTAGACTTTACCTAATGTATTTTTTCTGTTCCAGAATCCCGTGTGAGTTACCACAGTGTGTTTGGTCTTTGCTTCTAGGCATTAAAGTGTAATTTTGACATGGATCAAACTATATGTGTAATGTATCATTGTATTAAATGAGCCACGTTTAAATTTGGTTCATATTAAATGTTCTCTTTTCTTTAAACATCAAAAAAACGAATAAGGGGCTAATAAATCATGCCTACTTGATTGACACCATCAGTGGTTTGAGTTTTCCAGCAGCTTTGCGTTGTCTCCCCATGTGGGTTTTTACGGTGAACATCACCCACATCCAGGGCATCAAAAATGGACATGAGGCCTTCAAAGCACACCTTGTAGTATTTTGCCAAAGTAAAGGATGTGACATTTTGCTCCGAGGAGACCCTCCATTTCAGTAGAAGGTAATTGAGTTCCAAGGCTTCAGGGCAGATGGGGCTCTTCCCCGAGGCTGTTCTCCGTTCAGGTCCCCTGGTCTGTCAGTAGGCCAGTGGGGGTGAGGGCAACAGCCCCAGGTAACCCGAGTGGGCCTTTGTGTGAGGAGGCGCTGGGCAGAGGCCATCTGGGGGGTGTCACAGGGCTCACACCCCCTGAGACTGTCACGAGCCAGCTGGGCAGTTCATGGGGTTAGGAGGGTGGACAGAGGTCGTTCTGCAGTACCGCGGAGGAACATGCCGAGGAACCCGCTAGTCAGGGAGCAAGCAGGTGACATCAGCTGCGACACTGGTGGTGCTGAACCCCACTTAGTCCTCTCTGCCCAGAGCCCGAGAGCCCCGCCTTTCCCGCAGCATCATGCGGACGTGCGCTGGTCTCCCTCCCGGCAGGTGCGTCTCAGGCCCTCAGCATCCTGCCTTTGCATGGCCCCAGCCTTCCCAGCAGCTCCTCCCGCCCTGAATCACCTCCGATCTCCAGTGCACCACCATATCCTGTTCCACTTGGGGAGCCAGACCTCCCCCAGGTTCTCGGCGCTCTGACATGTGGAGGGGGCAGGTAGTGGGCTCCTTTGCTGATCACCTGCTCCAGCTTTATCCAGCCTCTTCTTGCTCTTCCTTTTTTCTTGGCTACTACTGGGCATAACATTTAAAACATTGAATCATAAAATTGGTGTTTGTTCAAAAGGCCACATACCGTATGACTTCACTTATGTAAAATGTCCGAAACAGATAAATCCCTGGAGAGAGAAGGAGCAGACTTGTGGCTACAGGGTCTGGGAGAGGTGAGAGTGGGGAGGACTCTGCTGATGGAGCAAGGTTTCTTTGGGGAGTGATGAAGTATTCTGCAGTCACATAGTGGAGACGGTTGCACAACCTTATGAATGTCCCCAGACACACTGGGTCGTAGACTTGCAAATGGCGAGTTTTACCATATGTGAATTACCTCAATTAAAAATGTGATGCTTTTTCACATGTGGAGATGTTTAAAAATAAAATAAAAGGAGACATTTTAAATTACCTTTGTAATTCCAGATAACGTAACAGTGACATTTTGATGTGTGTGTGTGTGTGTGATAGTTTTTGTGGGTTGTTTTGTTGGTTTTGGCTTGTGTTTATTTTTTCCCTTTGGGGTATTTTTAACCCTTTTCGGGGGGGGCAGGAGAGACCCTGTTGGAGTCTGTGGAAATGCTGGCCCATATTGTCACTTGTCACCTGTCCCCAAAGTTCATATTTGCCCCGTTACATTTGGCTCATGCATTAAAGTCTGGACAGCCGTTCCGTGTCTGATGTACTGCTGTGCAGAGGAACAGTTTCCAATATCAGACTATCAGTGGGGTCATTATTTCTCAGGAAGCAACGGCAGGGCCCGGTGTGTCGAAACTTGAGGCGTCTACGCAAAGGACCATGGCAATCGGCCATTCTGCATTTATTCACATATGTGACTTGTCTTGGGGGTGTGGGGGGGCTCTGGCGTCAGCCTCGTGGGCTACTGGAAACTTCACCCCTGTTTCCAAACACGTAGATGACACTCTTTCGCTCAAGTACCCAAACTAAATCTTACTAAATTTTTTAAGGCAAAGCTGGAGGCTGAAAGAAACGAAAAATCAAATCCCGGCTTCTGTGCTGAATGGCACAAACTTTCCAGACCGAATCTTAAAGTTTCCTAGATCAGCGGCGACGCTGCGGGTCTGGCTGGGGGTGACGTCTGCTCGAGAGTCAGCAGAAGCACTGGGATTACTCCCGGCTCCATCCCATGGGGAGCATGCTCGTCTACGCGGCGCCTGAGATGCTCGGGAAATACACGTGCTTCAGCACTGAAAGTTGCCTTGGAAGAGCTGGGAATCTGTTCCACAGTGGAATCGGGCTAATGGTGCTTATTTTTCTTCGGGGCATATATTTATTTGACTGTTTCACACCACTTGTCAATTTCTAAGCCGTTAATAATTTTTATGCCTCTTTCAGATGTGTGTGTATAGTACAAGTGTGTTTGATTTCCTGCGGTCTCTCTGCATTTACACGGTGCTGAATGATGGTGTGTGTAACATGCCAATTTACCATTGCAACCCCAACTGAAGTTTAATTCTTTTTTTCTTTTTTAAGGATTTTATTTATTTGTTTGACAGAGAGAGACACAGTGAGAGAGGGAACACAAGCAGGGGCAGTGGGAGAGGGAGAAGCAGGCCTCCCGCAGAGCAGGGAGCCCGATGTGGGGCTCGGTCCCAGGACCCTGGGATCATGACCTGAGCCGAAGGCAGACGCTTAACGACTGAGCCACCCAGGCACCCCTGAAGTTTAATTCTTGAGCACACACGTGTTGACTGCCTTGCCTAGTTCCCTCCTGTCTCCGTGGCGCAAGCAGCCCCCGTGTCGAGGTGTTAATGCCGGGACCATCAGCCGTCACCGGGACACAGCCCCCGATGTCCTACTGCTGTTTACGGTCGGTCCCCTGGGCCAGGTTCTGATTCCTCAGCAGAGAACGTTCAATTGCTCTGGGAGAGACGTACCATTTGGGGGGGGGGTCGTCTTAGAGAATCAGGGTAGTACTTCCGAGGGGTTGACTGGGGACATTTTACGAAAGCCGGCTTCTGACAGCTGGCCGGGTTTGGACTGGAAGCAATAGAAAGAGGGAACCTTCCTTAACTGGGTCGAGAGGCCCAGGCTGGGCAGAAACGGGCTCTCGCTGGCCGCCTGGGAGCTGGGGCTGGGCTCCCAAGGGCGCAGGCTCACGCGTCCCCGGACACCTCCTGTGATTTAGAAGCAGGATGGACAGGATCAGCTTTGAGATGCCGGTGCCCTCACGTATCTACTGGCCGGTGTTCGTGCCTCTGAACAGTCTGAAGACTCTTGTGTGCCTCGTTCTAGCCGCAAACCACCTGAACCGCACTTGCAGACCTCAGCTGCCTGGGAGCAAGGTGTCATCCTGAGAGTGGGCTGACGTGTCTGGTGCTTTGTTAGCTCTTTTTCTCATTTAAGAGAGACAAGTGGGGTGGCCCCGACTATAACCGAATTATAAACTGTCTTCCATAGACTTTTTAAAAAAAATGCTGGTGAATGCCCATGACCTAAAGGTTCCCACCTGAGCCACTTCTTTTTACCATCGCCATCCATCTCCAGAAACTTTTCATCTCCCCCGTATGAAACCGTCCCTGCTAAACACTAACTGCTGGGCCCCCTGGCCCAGCCCTGGTGCCCGCCACCTGCTTTCTGCCTATGAACTTGACGACTCCAGGGACCTTGTCAGCCATGTACTTGTGTTTCTGTATCTGGCTGTTTCCTTCAGCTTCGTCCGTGTATTGCAGGGCAGGATTTCCTTTTTCCCAAGCCACTTGATGCTCGGCGTGTGCGTCCCGCTCTTTGGTAGGCTTGAAGCCACAAACCCAGATCCATCCAGATATGTGGTCAGAGCCACCCTCCCCCGCCCCCAACCAGTGGGACCCGGTCGAGGCCAGGCTGCCAGCTGACAGTCTGGAAGTGAAGGGGACAGGGGCCACACCGGGATATGGAGCCGGGGTGTCCGTTGTACCTGCCCTTCCTTCCCCCCAGGATCCAGGGACGGGCGCCCACATTCTTGTGTGGTGTTCCTGGTTGAGAACTACCAGAAGCCAGGATCTGGAGGGCGACCTGCAGACTCTGACTACAGTGGTGTTTTATTTTGCCAGCCAGTGTTTGAATCTCTCTCCCACCCTGAATGGTGCTCAGGGCTTCGGTCACACGCTGGCTTCACCCGTGCGTGCTGCAGAGCATCTGCGTTCTGCTGCACTTGGGATAAACGTCAAGAATCACTGTGCTATTATACCAGATCTGATGCTCCAAGAGCCCCCTGGAAGTTACCGTAATGGCTCATCCCTCCAGGTGTTCTATAAACAGCAGGCGGTTTTGCTAGAATACTATCGTCTTTGCACGAGAAGCGAGGCGAAGGCCTCGCGGTGAACTCTCACTAACGTATGTGCTGTGCTCTCTTGCTCAGGGGAAGTGGAGACTCCTGACCCGAATGACCCTTTGGGACAACTGGATGGAGAGGATGGCCCTCTTCCAACTCTGAAAGGTAAAGTGCGAGGCGCGCTGGGGGGCAGGCGTTTGAACGTGTTCTCGGGGTCCCACATAGAGAGGCACCCAGTCGGCTTGCCATCTGTACTCGAGGTGTGGCTATTGACACGGGAGGCAGGGTGCCCATGACCTAGCGCTGCCCTGCTGGTGGGCGTGGGGGCGTGCCTGCTGCTGCCCCTGCGGTTAGAGCCAGTTGGAAGGTGATGGTGGCAGGTGACAGGGTGGGCAGATGGCCACTGGAGGGAGGCAGGGGCCTTGTGGGGAGCTCCGTGGGCCCTAGCAGAGCCTGAGGAGCTGGACCCCTGGCTCGGCCACTGTCCCCTGCTGACAGGTGGTGGTCCTCTGGGGTCACTCTCTCCATGTCCTCATCCAGAGCGAGTGGGCGCCAGGGGGATGTCAGGTGGGCAGGCGGCTCACTGAGGAGCAGGTTCTCTGTCTTGTGCTTCGGCCTTTCCCACAGGTCCCTGTCCAGGTCACGGCGCACGGGGCACACTTTGTAGGAGTCTGAGGGTGGCAGAGTCGATCGGACACATTTCTTCAGATCCAGCCCGGGTCCTTGAGGAGCTGGCCCCCTTCCCGCTCTACCCTTGGGCACCGTGTCCTCTTAGATCACTGTCTCAGCCCAGCTGCTGCACATGGGTGGCCTCCTCAACAGGAATTCATTCCCCAGAGTCCTGGCAGCTGGGAGTCTAGGGCGAGAGCCCAGCAGGGTCAGTTCTGCTGAGGTCTCTCTGCCTGGCTTGCGATCGGCGCTCCCCACCCCGGCCTCACATGGCAGAGCCTGCTTCAGCTGCTCTTCCCGTTAGGGTGCTGACCCCCTTGTGGGGGCCCCTCGTGACCTCATCTAACCTAATGCCCCCCAACGGCTCACCTTCCAAGACCATCCCTCTGGGGGCTAAGCCTTCAAATGTGCATTGCCGGGAGACTCAATGCAATGCCGAACGATAATCTAGTAAGACATTCACTTTATTTCTGCTTAACTACTTTCTAATTATTTAAAGACCAGGAACCCATACGAATTTCTTAGCCGCCTGCACATTGAGGGTCCCACGACCCTTCAGGAAGGTGTTTTCCTCCACATGTCCACGGTGGGATCTTCTGGGCATTGGGCAGCTAGGACTCAAGTCTGCTGGCCTCAGCCTAGGGGCTGGCATGTGCCTGCAGGTCCTGAGAGGCTTCCTGGGGTCACACGGGGCGCTCAGCTCCCTCCTGGTTCCAGAACGCTCACCAGCGCATGCTATGTGCTGAGAGGTCAGCCGTCTCTGTCAAGGGCACGGGGAGCTCTGCCTGCTCAGTTGGTGATGACAAGGCCTCACAGGGACCCAGGGTACTTGCAGGGGCCAGGGTTTCTGTCAGGACAGGGATGTGTCCCGGGGGGGCAAGGCCTGTGCTCTGGATGCCGGGCCTCGTGAAACATTTCTTAAGAAGGAAGATCGTTTTGGATGGTTAGATTCTGAAATCATTTCTCAAAAGGCTGACTTAGCCCACAGTCCAGATGGCCCACACGTATCCTTGACGGGCCCTCCGTACCAGCTGCTGTGTGAGGCCCAGGCATGTGCTGGTGACCCGAACAACACAGCACCATTGTGTGTGGTCTCTGCCTCATGATGTTTCCCATTCTGGGGAGTCAGCATCCTGAGTTCTTGACAGAGTAGCTCGGAGGAAGACGGGGGTGCGGTGAGCTGGAAGGAAGGGAAGGGCGTCCTGGCAAAGGATAGGATGTTACTCTGAGATCTGAAGAGCGGACAATCACGGAGAGGGGTATCCTGGGCCATGGCAGTGCCTGGGCAAAGGCCCTGAGATCAAGATAACTTGGTGCCTTGGGGCAGCTGAGAGAAAGGGCTGGGGTAGCTGAGGTCCCATGGATCAGCGGGGCTAAACCAACATGGCCCAATACCGAGGCCATCAGCCATTTGTGGGTCTTTAAATTTAAATCAATTAACATTAAATAAAATTAAGAATCCAGTTCCTCAGTCCTCTGAGCTACATTTCAAGTGCTCAGTGGCCACATGTGGCTAAAGCCACCACGGCACAGATCTAGAGCACGCCATCACCACAGAAGGTTCTGTTGGGCAGCCCTGGGTAGACATACACAGCCCTTTAGGTGGTGGGAGAATGTTCTGTTTTATTCTGAGGAGTGCTGTCCTCCACTGTGCAAGGCTCTGGCCTGGGACACGGTGTGGCCTGATCATTCTCTGAGAAGATCTTCCTGGCGGTCTGGAGGGTGATGGAGGGGAAGTGGACGGGGCAGTAGGAGGGGTGAGGGGTCAGGTGGGAGGGAGGCGAGGGGCAAGCAGGAGGGAGGTGGGGCTGGCTGAGGAGAAGTGAACAAACCACAGTTAGAGTCTACATCTAACCTGCACTCACCCGGTGGACTCCATAATTCCTCAGGGGAACTGTGTTTGCAGCAGACCTGCCCAACGCTCCCCCGCCTCCCCCGGCAGGTGCAGGGGGCAGGCCTCCAGGGGGCCTGGGCTGGGTCGGAAGGGGGTGGGAGCACCCCAATCACAGCTGTGCTTCCAGCAGCGTGGGGGGGCAGAGGCGGCTGCAGGGCGGAAGGTCCCACAGGTCCACTTGGAGGGAAGACGCACTCGCTGACCGAGGCGCGGAAATGACTGTGGGCTGAGCGTTCTTAGGAATTCTTATTTCTACCCAGTCACAAGCTCCAAACATGGAGAAGTCAGATTCTGTGCCTTGGGTGGTATTTTTTCGTCCTCCTTCTTGGTATTTGAGCAATTTCTCAAGCCCACAACTGCATGCTTTGTGATGCCCTCTGCTTAGTGGGGATTTGATTGCCTCCGGTCTGTTTTTGTTAACCCACATGTGATTGTGTGAAAACCGTGGGTGCTTCCGTGTCTGCAGTGCTGAGGCATTTGGAAGCTTGCCTTCCCTTCTCCAGGGCACAGAAACACCATCTGCAGACGTTCCCTGGTGAAGTGGGTGCGTGTGTCGGCATGTGTGTGTGTATGCGTGTGTGCATGTGTGTGTCTCTGCACGCGCACATGTGTACATGCATGAGTGTGTGCATGCGTGCATGATGTGTGCATGTGCGTGTACATGCACGTGTGTGTATGTGCATGCGTGTCTGTGCATGCATGTTTGTGTGCGTGTGTCCGTGTGTACACGTGTGTACATGTATGAGTGCACGCATGTGTGTGCATGTGTGTGTGCGTGCGCGCGTGTGTGTGCGCGCACGTGCATGTGCGTGCATGCTGCAAAGGAGCAGTACAAGAGGAAGCGGAAGGCCACAGCATGGTGGTGCAGCCGTGTGAGCTTGGCATGGCCAGAACACACACCTGGATTGGAGGTGGCTCCAGCACCCGCTGCAGCCCAGGCGCCCCCAGCCATCCGAGGGTTAGGAGGCTCAGTGCACAGCACTCACCCGGGAGGCAGCAGCAGGAGGCATATACTGTGTGGCAGGTGTGACAGTCAGCATGTGTCTCCGTTCCTGGCGTCTGCACCTCAGCAGCCCCCTGGGGACGGGATCCTAGAGAATGGCCCCAGGGAGTCGCAGGGACACCCGGGGCCCCAGTCATTGCCTTACAGCCCTGTTCTCTGGCTCTGTAGTGTGATGTTACTTCTTTTTGTGTTGTGGCTTTTGCACAAAAGGAGACTCACTCTGCCCTTCCTGTCTGCTCCCCTGGCTCAGTGACAAAAGGCATCGACCTGGCCATGCCAGACTCATTAGTCCACGTGCTTTTCTGTGCAGCTTCGAGGAGTGTCACTGCTTGGCCCCATTTAGCTTAAATCTTACAAAAAAGTAATAATAGCTGGATGGACTGTAGGAGCTACTTCTGTAATCCAGTTAGTGTTTGTGATGCACCCCCATCTGTAAAAGCACAGGCAGGTGAAAATGGCCGGTAGGCCAGTCCCTGGGTGAGAGAACCTGAGCAGGCTCGGGTCTGGGAATTAGGTCCAAGCGTGACGTCATTTGTGTTTGGATACACTGTGCGGGTAGTGAGCACCTGACACGTATAGAGTTGGTGGTTGGTCCTCAGAAAGAAAGATCCCCAAGCAAAAAGCCTACGTAGAAGAGGAAAAAAAACACCACAGGCTTTGTGACTTAACAGCTGAAAAGTTTGCCTGAAATTTCCATAAGCCATAGGGCCGTCACCGCAGGACGGCGGCCAGTCCCAGGACTCCAGTTAAAGTGCCGCATTAATGCAGGAATGGCCATTTGCCAGGAGCTTGTATTCCTTGCTATGGGTAGATACACTAGTAAGATGATTCGTGGTGTTTTTGTCACTGTCCCTGTTAGCGGCATGACACTTATTAACAAAAGCATGCATTTGCCCTACAGGCCATTTACTCCTGTGTTGCAAGGCTGTATTTTAAGTGCATCTGTAACACGTCTTGGGTTTTGTAAAATCAGTACTTTGGAATGTTTGTGGGAAGTAGATCACTTCTGAGAGCCCGAGGGCGGTGCTGCTGGGCTGGCGCGGCCGGTGGCCTCCCCAAACAGCCCCGGTGTGCCCCCGTCTCCTGTCTGGGGAGGAGAGCTGCTCATCGTCCGGGCGAACCCAGCAGGGGAGTTCCGAACTCCTCCCACTTGAGGCTACGTTGCAATTATAGCTGCTCTCAAGGGCATTCTAATCACAGGGCAGATGGCGATGCCTTACTCACCAGGCTGCCCCTGTGGCTCCCCCCAGGGCTCCTTGGGCAGAGAGAACAGGAAAGTCAGCAGAGCGCTCCACGTTGGCATGGTGACAAGACCTGCTGTTCTATCCCCTGAGCCTTGGGTTCCCGACCCACGTAGGACGCATGGATTGACTAGTGTGCGTGTTGGGTCCGTTTCTGGAACTTTTGGGGGGGGTGTGTGTGTGTGTGCGCGCGCGCGCGCTTGTGATGGTTTCCTGGGGTTTGCTGCAGGTGTGAGGGCTCCAAGGCTGATGGGTTAAATTGAAAACCTCACCCCCTGTTGCAGACATCGGGCGAAGGGCTCTGAGCTCAGTGCCATCCCCGGGGTAAGGCCATTGATGGATCACCCTCGCTCCTTCCCGCCGCCGTGGATTTGCAGCACCCGTTGGACTGTCCAGGACATGGCCAGACTGAATGATGTGGGGAGAAAACCATAACCCACGGAGAAGAGATTTCAGAGCACGCACAATCGTGTTGTTCCGGGCTGAGTGTGGGGGAGAGGTGTCATGCACGCGCGTGTGAACCCTCCCCGGGGAGGGCGGGGATGCGCCCCAGCTCCCGGAGCAGCGAGGCTGGTTTCTGCCCCCGCACCTTCCTCTTCATCTCTCCTTCCCAGAGTCTCCCCCCCGCCGCCCCCCATCCCGGCCCCCTGTCCTTGCAGGGGTCGCCTCTGGCCACCTGCCCTTTGGCCATGAAGGAGTCGCTGCAGCTGGCCGCCACGGTGCTGAGGAAGGCCCTTCTTCCTTAGATCATCGGGTTTGGCAACCACAGTGCAATGGGCTTGTCCGTGTGTGCTTGTCTTAACATCTGTCTGTGTGTGCGCACGCGCGTGTGCGCTTCTGCTGTCTGGATCTCTCCGCCTGACGGCCGCGTGCACCAGCTCCCATGTGCTCCCCTCCGCCTGCTCTTTGGACTTATTTCTCTCCGAATTTGTCCAGGTCTGCATCTGTTTTCCTGGGTCTGGGTCGGCTTGCCTTGTGCACGTGTGTTCGTGCCCCTGCCCCTTTGTGAGGCTGCTGGCGTCGCCTTGTGTGGAGGTGTCGGCTTGTCGGCCGGCTCCTTCCTTCCTCCGTCCCCTACCCCTCTGCTGTAGCTTCCGAGGGCTGTCATGCCCAAGGACCACAGATTAGGTGCCTCAAAGCACAGAAATCTACCTTCTCCCAGGTCTGGAGGCCAGACGCCCACCGTGCGTGGACTTCCTGGGCTCGTGGCCGCATTTCTGTCTTCTCCATCTCTGTTGTCACCTGCTCTTCTCTGTGCATCTGTGTCCCTCTTCCGATAGGGACACGAGCCATTGGACGAGGACCCACCCATGGGACCTCACCTTAACGTGATTACATCTGCCGTGACCCTATTTTCGCATAAGGGCACATTCACAGGTTCCAGGGATTAGGCTCCAATCCATGTGGCTGGGGCCACCGCTCACTGCACCACAGGACGGGCACCCTCCTCTGAACGTGCAAACACTCACATGTACTTCTTCCTCAGGGCCTCAAATCCCCTTTGCTCCTTTGTTCCCATGTCCTCGGATGCGCATCGTTGCCAACCTCGCATCCCCCTGACCTGCCCCTGTGGCTCCTCCACGTGTCCACCCCACGCCGCTGCAGCCGGTTCTGTGCAGACCACTAGACAGCTCAGCGGGAACGTCCGGGCGGGAGTGACCCACTGCCCCTGCTCCCGGCTGATTTATTGGCCTGTAAATGCTTCCCCCAGAGAAGAGCAGCTTTATGTTCTCTCTGCGGCTCTCTGGGTCTCCTCCTCACCTGCCCTGCCAGGCAGGTTGTCTGTTTTATCTCCCACCAGTCAAAGCCCTGTGACCTTGTGACCCCTAGTGCATATGGCTTTCCTTATCTCCTTCCCAGACCAGTCGGTCTGGACTGGTAGACAAGCAGCTCCTCAGACACCTAAGTAATTTGACCAAGTTGGTGAACACGTGGACGGTCAGCTGGGATTTAAAAAAAAAAAAAATCATTAATCAGTGATCTGACTGCAAGGCAGGAGTGGTGTCCCATGGTGAGGGGTTCTCCTGTTACCTCTGCCTTCGGTGTGTTTTCATGCTTGGACTGAGTGCTGCTGTCCAGAGTCAGGGGTGAGCAGAGAGCTGGCCCGGGCAACAGGGCCACGGAGTCCATTAGCATCGTTGTTAAAATCACCCTGCTGTGCAGCAGGAGGAACCTTCTTGGCTAATTAAAAGGGAAGACTTCTGTTCTCCCTCTAACACTGTAGGGTGCCGACCGATCCAAGTTAGCCAGATTCTCAGTCGTCTGTGTCCCGCCCCACTTGGGCTGTTCAGTCGTGTCTGGAGAAGTTTGGGGTGGCCCTAAAGGGAGCTTTGTGAGCCAGAAGACAGCTTAGTGAAAGTTAGTACAAACCCCATATTTTGCACAAAAGGGAAATGAAGCCGGGAGTTAAAATGGTGCCTGTGAATAAAGCCAAGGGCCAGAGCAACACTGTGCTTCGTCTTGAGAGAACTTTCTTTCTGGCTTTCATTTTGGCCTCCAGAGAATTAATGATGGCTACAGTGGTGGACCAAACAAACTTGGCCACCCTCCCACTTAAACTACATACAAGTGCTCCATAAAAATTGGCAAAAGATGTAAATGCTTTGATGAACTTGCAGAGAGAGAGAGATGGAGAAATGCCCAGGAGCCAGGAATAGGGAGGAAGCAGAATTGTGACAGCCTTGGGCTGCCAGGCAGGATCCACCTGAGGTGGTCCCACTCTGTTAGCAGCCTTGGAGAACGTCCCCATGATTTAGTTTATATGAGACAAAGAGTTGTGTTCTGCAGGTATCATGAGCTTATGACATGGGCTCCCCAGCAATGTAAGATGGTGTCCCTACGTGGCTTTGGGTGTATCCATGGGCTCCAGAGTAGAAGGAACACCAGTAAGTCATGGGCACCTTGGCAAAAGCTGGGGATGGGCAATGGGCTTCTGCAGATGCATCAAATCCTCCAACGCACTGATGCTGGAAGAGCCCCCAAACATAAATGCTACACTAGAGAGAATATCCAGGATTGGGAAAATGCTGAGATCATGTGAATAAATAAGTGCTTTAGTGTTACTGATTTCACTTGGAATCAGAGGTATTACATTTCCTTCAATCAGGAGAAATAAGAGTTGCAACAAATATCAAATTTGCCTTCCGGAAAATGAAAGAATTTACATTTCTTGTACCCTAAATAAGGGCCTCTGAATGATCATCCCGCTACAGAAACTGTTCTGCAAGGCTCAGCTGTAGCAGTAGCCTTGTGTTTCAGCATCAAACCAGAAGGAATCCGTGGGGTCCAGAGAACTGAGTGTGGTAGGTAAGCCTTTGGCAGCAAGCTAGGAGACCTAGGGACTACAGTCCTTGCCTGAACCTTGGCTCAAGGGTGCAAGCATAGAAGCTGCCACCATGAGAAATCAGACTTAGACCCACACCTCAGGAAACCCAGTTTACATGATGGGAATGTGGTGGGGGAATCTCGGGCCCAAGAGTTAACATGAAAATTTGGCACTGCCTGTTGAAGGAATGCAGTCCTCAAGGGGTTCCCACAGAAAAACCAGCCCTACAGTGGAAAATTACAAAGCACACTTGGAGAGGCTTGGGATGAGTGGTGAGCTAGTAAACAAGGAAGCCAGAGGGATTAAAGATAAAGGAAGAAAAGGCAGTGGTGAGTTTGAAAACCAAACAGACCTTCTAGAAATAAAAAAATGTAGTCAGAGAAATGAGAAACTTGATGGGCAGGTCAAGGAACAGATGGTGCACAGCTAGAGATTAAAAAGGGATAGGGAATATAAAAGCAGTAAAACATACTGAGGAACCACATGCAGGAGAAAGTTCAGCATCTATCTGGAAGATTTCAGAGGAGAGATAAAGGGGAATAGAGAAACAATGAGGTATTGGTGGAGAATTTTACAGAATTGATGGAATTGGGAATGGTACTGAGGCCCATTAAGGCTATGTACAAATCAATTCACAGCTAGAGATACATGGGAATGGCAAAGACAGAGGGGAAATATGAAAAGTAGCCTATGAGGGGAAGGTCAGATTACCCACAAAGGAGTAAGAACTAGCCTGACTTGCCGCAGTAAACACAGAAGCCAGAAGACGGCAGTGTAATCACCAGTCTAGAATTCCATACCCAGCTAAACTGTCACCAAGTGTGAAAGTCATAGGTTAGCCTTAGACCAAGACTGAGGGTGTTTACAAACTCACTCAGTCCTTTACCCAAAGAGCAAATGCGATTCAGGATGAGAAAACACCTAAGTAACCTGCTCTTCTCTAAGGGAAGCATTTACAGGCCAATAAATCAGTAAGGGAAAAATGGAGAATAAAGAAAGAAATTGAGCAGAAAACAGGAAAGGAGGATTAAAATGAAATGAAGAATAAAATACAAAATGAAAACATTAAAGATGAAACTTGCCAGTTAAAAAACTCATAGTTCACACATATAGACACATCAATTAGCATGTTAAATTATTAAACGTTGTTTGCAAGATTCATCTCTAAAATTTAATCATAAAAATGATTTTAAAAATTAAAAATACAGGGGTGCCTAGGTGGCTCAGTTGTTAAGCGTCTGTCTTCAGCTCAGGTCATGGTCCCAGGGTCCTGGGATCGAGCCCCGCATCGGGCTCCCTGCTCAGCAGGAAGCCTGCTTCTCTCTCTCCCACTCCCCCTGCTTGTGTTCCCTCTCTCGCTGTCTCTCTCTGTCAAATAAATAAATAAAATCTTAAAAAAAATTTTAAATACAGTGTTTTAAGACCAAAGTACCCTTGGTAGCTACCTTAATGTCAGATAAAATGTTCTTTTATTTATTTATTTTTTTAAAGATTTTTATTTATTTGAGAGAGAGAGAATGAGAGAGAGAGAGCACGAGAGGGAAGAGGGTCAGAGGGAGAAGCAGACTCCCCGCCGAGCAGGGAGCCTGATGTGGGACTCGATCCCGGGACTCCAGGATCATGACCTGAGCCGAAGGCAGTCGCTTAACCAACTGAGCCACCCAGGCGCCCAGATAAAATGTTCTTTTAGACAAAAGCCTTAAACAGTGATCTAAAGACTGAAGTTTGGGCACCCAGCAACATAGTTTCCAATCCATAAACACAACTTGACAAAATTATTAATAGTTGTCTGACAAATACAGAATCAATGAACACACGTGCCATTGAAAGGTAATAGATAAGCATATTAAAAATTTGAAAAACTTGACAAGTTTAATCTACTGGGAATATATAAACCCCTGCACTGAGCAGTTAGAGAAACAAATTCTTCTTTTTTTTTATAGATTTTAAAAAATGTATTCATTTGAGAGAGAGAGCAAGCACAAGCGGAGGGCCAAAGAGAAAGGGAGAGGCAGGCTCCGCACTGAGCAAGGAGCCCGATGTCAGGCTCGATCCGAGGACCCCAGGATCGTGACCTGAGCCAAAGGCAGTTGCTTAACTGACTGAGCCACCCAGGCTCCCTGAGAAAACACATTCTTACCAATAAAATGTGCAACATTTACTATAAGTATTATCTCTGTACTAGCCTGTAAAACAAATCTCTGTGGTATCAAAGAATCATCATCACCTAGACCATGTTCTGTGACAACAGTGCAGTTAAGAACACTTTTAATAAACTTGTACCTAAAAGGGAAAAAGTACAATGTAAGTTACAAGATATTTGGGTCTGGCCAACCTTATGGAGATTAAATAATTTGCTAGTTAGCTAAAGAAAAAGTTGAAGGGAATTTGCACACTGAAAGCATGTATTAGAAAAAGAAAATTCAATAACTGCAGAAATTAGAAAAAGAGCAACAGTGTAAAGATTTTGAACAGACAGCTGCAGAAGGAGAGCCCAGTGGTTAGCAAACCTTCAAGACACTCCAAATTCTTAAGATGCAAAGTGAAACAGCACTATTTCAGGTCCATCAGATTGGCAAACATTTTTAAGCCCTTAAACACAAAATGCTGACATAGTTTTGGAGGAAACAGTTTCACTGATATTGATAGTGAGCACACATGGTTTCAGGCACTCTTGAGACTTAGATGAACAAGAGATTTTAAGGCCCTGTGACATCACTTCTGCATCCAGGTGGATGCTCTCGAGATATTCTTGTGTGTGTGCAAGATGAGACATGTATACAGGTAGTCATTAAACACTAGCAAAAATGTGGGGAAGAAAATGTGGGTATAGCTTATTGCCCCTCAACTGGAAAAAAGACAAAGAAATCATGGTGTGTTTGCACAGTGAAATATTATACGATCATTAAAATAAATGAACATCAACAGATAAATCCCAAGCTGATTTTTGAGTGGAAAAAAAAAAACTAGCAAAGATGATCTTTCAGGGAAAATTTCTAAAAATATAAAACAATAGAAATGTGCATTGGAAGAGTGCATACCAGTTCTCAGGAGAGGGAGGGAGAAATAGGGAAGTGTGGATTTTCTTTGCATCCTAGAATGTTTCATTTTAAAAAAAGTGTTCTAAGTCAAGGGGCACCTGGGTGGCTCGGTCGTTAAGCGTCTGCCTTCGGCTCAGGTCATGATCCCAGGGTCCTGGGATCGAGCCCTGCATCGGGCTCCCTGCTCAGAGGGAAGCCTGCTTCTCCCTCTCCCACTCCCCCTGCTTGTGTTCCCTCTCTTGCTGTGTCTCTCTCTGTCAAATAAATAAATAAAATCTTTAAAAAATAAAAATAAAAGTGTTCTAAGTCAAATATGGTAAAATGTTAGCATAAAATGTTGATGTGTACACTGGTATCTATTATATTTCTATTTGTATTTTTGTATGTTTGCACCATATCAGTATTTAAAATTGTTGAGAAGAACTGATACTGAACAAAAACAATTAAGTAAAAACATATGTGAGCCGAATGAATTTTAAAAACAAAAAGGCCACTCTATTGCTATTTGAAGAAGATACCTGCATAGAAAATCCAAGATAGTCAGCTCAGGAACTATTTAAGAAGATAGTTCAGTAAAGTGGCAAGGTAAAGGAAAAATATACATGGTGGACAGAATATTGACCTTCCAAAGATGTCCAAGGAACCTCTGAACGTGTCACCTTTCATGGTGCGGGGACTTTGAAGATGGGATTAAGTTAACGATTTTGAGATGGGAAGTGATCCTGGATGATCCAGGTGGGCCCAGTGTAATCTCAGAGGTCTTTATAAGAGGGAGGCAGGAGGGTCAGGGTCACTAGCTGGAGACGTAGTGATGGAGGCAGAGGTGGGGCTGAATGCAGGGGAGGTGGGTGCCACCAGCCAGGGCATGTGTGGCCTCCAGAAGCTGCAAATGCAAGGACAGAGACTCTCAGAGCCTCCAGAAGAACACAGCCCTGCTGTTACCTTGATGTTAGGACTTCTGACCTCCAGAACTGTGAGATAATAAATTTGTGTTGGTTCACGCTACTAAGTCTGTGTTAATTTGTTATAGCAGCAAGAAGAAATTAGTGCGATATGTAGAAATCCAGAAGTTGTCCTATAAATAAGCCTTCTTTAAAGCACTTAGAAATAAAACAATTCTCTCATAGTAAGGAGAATTATAGGATACCAGTTACTAATTACTAATTACTAACACTAATTACCTAAAAATACATGTGAAGGTCTCTACGAAGAAAATGACAAAGCTTTCCTGAATAGGTGAGAATGTCTGAGATAGAGACGTAGACCGTGCTTTCTCCATATTGTCAAGAGGGCAGTTTTATACAAACCATCTATAAATGCAGCCTCTTCCATCCACACCCCAATTTTTAAATCAGTTATCAGGATGATTCTAAATTGAGTCTGGATAAGAAGTAGCCATAAAATTGAGAAACATGCTTCCAAAAGTGACATTTGTTATTG
Organism: Eumetopias jubatus; assembly: GCF_037043125.1. Classification (NCBI taxonomy): domain Eukaryota; kingdom Metazoa; phylum Chordata; class Mammalia; order Carnivora; family Otariidae; genus Eumetopias; species Eumetopias jubatus. The sequence goes on along the minus strand of NW_028274821.1, from coordinate 4,486,251 downwards.
TTTTTCTTCTTTCTTTTTTTTTTTTTTTTGAGAGAGCGTGCGTGCATTGGGGGAGGGGCAGAGGGAGAGAGAGTACCTCCAGCAGACTCCCCACCCAGTGTGGAGTCCTATGAAGGGCTTGATCTCACGATCTTGAGATCATGAGCCGAAATAAAGAGTCAGATGCCCAACTGACTGAGCCACCCAGGTGTCCCAACATTTGTTGTTCTTCATGTCCAGACTTCTCTCAGTTATTGTAATCTAACAAATGTGACACTGCCATAACAACAGGCCAAGATCAGTGATGTGGGGAGTGAGGTTAGAAATGAATAGAGGCTGTTTTGGAGGGGGCAGCCAAGGGATCACCCTATATGGACGTGACTTTTTGACAAAGACTTGACCCTGGAGAAACAGCAAAGATCTGAGGACTGGGTGTTCTGGTCGACTGGACGATGAGGGACCAACTGGGTGTGTATTAGGAAGGGTAAGGGACCCCCTACCCCTTCCGGTCAGGGCGAGTGTGGGAAGAGTAGAGAAAATTTCAGAAGTATTGATATTGTGGCTTTCAGCCATTCCCCATTATACATCTTCCTAATCTCTTCCCAAAGACTGAGTTTCAATCACTCATACAGGGAGGGCACCATAAGTTTATGAAGTTACCATGTTATCTACCTGTGGTTCTGGTCTCTGAGCTTCCAGTAGAGCATGAAGGAGGTAGATTCAAGACCTAGGTTGGGACATGGGCGTCATCCATGGAGATTCTGCCCTGTCCACGTCCAGCTGGACCAGGCTTTCATACGCCATTGCATCTAGACTCTCCAGGGATTGGTGCTGGAGGTATAGGCACATTCTTTCCAGTCCTGATGTTCTCCTCCAGTGATACTTCATCTTGGGGCTGTTTCTGGCCTGCTCTAAGTTCGTTCTCGGATGGGTTTGGTTCACTGAAACTATAGTGTCTGTTTTTATTGTTGTTGTTATTGTTGTTTTGTCCTCAGCAATTTAAAGCAGATGTTCTTGGCCCCAGCTACATACCTAGAGCTTTTGACAAATGCCATTGCTCAGACTCCTCCTGGGTCTTGATTGCCGTGGAGGTGCCAGTGGTCTTTTTCATAAGCTCCCAGGTGGCTCCACTGTGAACACAGACGTGACGTCTGCTGGTTTAGATGGGGTAGGATCCTGAAAAATTAGTAAGAACTCCATGTGGGGACTAGATTACTGCGCTAGATTCTCCTTTGTTTTCTGCAGGTGGAGGAGGGTTCGGCTTCATGGGTGAGTGTTCATCTGTGGAGAGTGAAGGTGATCTGGGAAAATTGGATACCTCAGGCTCAGAAGAAATGGTGGAGGCCTTATTCCAGGATCTGAGCAAAGCTGAGGGAGGTTTTCAGTACTCAGGGAAGGATGCTTTCAACAGAGTGGCCCCTCTCCCCACCTGATACTTCCACCAACCCCACCCCCCCTCCACTTTTACCTGGTTTGTCCGCCTGCTCTCACCTTGTTCATGAACATGTCCCTCGTCCCTCTTCAGGGGCATATTCTGACCCAGGACTACACATGTAATGTTGTGTAACCATCCGCAAGCTCTGGTTCCAAACATTTTCAGCCCCCCAAAGGGAGACCCCATGCCCACCAAGAGTCCCTCCCTAATTTCCCCTCCCCCGGCCTCTGGCAACCATTAGTCTGCTTTCTGTTTCTATAGATTGACCGGTTCTGGATTATTTCATATAAACAGAGCCAAGAGTGCTTTAATGATTAAATCAATGGTGTAAGGTGCTTGATTCCAGCACACGTGCATTGCTTCAGGCCATGGTAACGAGGACGACAAAAGCATCTAACAGAGAAATACTGGCGCTGTCTCTGAATTAAGCCTAGTTCTGACTCCGGTAGATGGTTTCACAGTGTCCTCCTGGTGGGGTGGGGTTTCCACCAGCCTCTTCGTGTCCATGCAGAGGGCAGAGGAGGCAGCAGAACAGGGAACACGGAAAGACTAGGTCTAACGCTTACCGGTTTGTCAATCAAGGATGTAGGAGAAGCCTTCGACAAGTATGATGAAGAAGAATTCCACGTTTCCATATCCATTCGATGTAAAAAAGATGTTCTGGAGAAGAAACAGATCCTGGGTCTGTTTGCAGTAATTGGGCAATAATTACTGGCTGGCTTCTCCTCAGGTCTCCTCGGTTGTACAAAAGGAACGGTCCCCTTAACTTTCTTCTCCGACTTCTAACCCCCCTTCTTGCCCTTTCTAGGTAAATGTTTCCATGTTGAGGAGGCTCCTCCTCTGTCTTTCAGGATAGTTAGCCAACTGTGGAGCTGCCCCAAGTTGATGTATGCAGATGTCCTCAAAGTGGAGGGGACAGTGGTAGAGCCCCTGTCAAGCCAGTCCTGCAAGGGGAGGGGATGAGAGAGTCAGTGACCATCATGTCCTGGCCCCCAGAACCCCCAGGCCTGCCCCTTCTAGATGTTTGCTGGTCAGCTCGGAGACGCAGACCCACATGTTCAGCCTTTACACGAAGCTGTTGCCTGTGTCTGCGGGAAGCTATGGTTTGTCACATGTCTTTGAGGAACTGTCATCAGTGTGGCGATGAGAATTCTAACTCAGCTTAGGCCAGGAAGAGATCGTTGTACTTTTAATGTGCCATTGGCTATTTTACATTACAATTTGTTGACCCTTTTATTTGTCCCACTATGTGTTCGTGTTATGAAAACCTTGATGAAGCATTTGAACAGTAAGCAACTTGAAAGTGCTTCCTGTGAAACCCTCTGATTCATTTGGGCTCTGGCTAGAGCACAGTGAAATGGTGAGTGTACTGTCATCTGTGACTGAGATTATGTCAAAGTAACCACTTCAAACTCTCAAATCAGATTGGATTTTGTGTTCAAAGACGCAGGGTCTAGGCTGGGAGCTGTAGGAACCAGGTCTTCCCAAGTCAAGTTTGTGCAATTGAGTTCATGAAGAATGTACATCCGGAACATCACCCTACTTGGCTCCAGAGGGATGTCATCGACATGTCTCTCACATTACAGCTTTGGGTCATCCACAAGAATTCTCTTCCATAAGTTAATTTAGTGCACTGAGAAAAGGGTTGGCTAGGAGAGAATCAGGGTAGAATCTAATGATGTGGGTAATAATGATTAGTGCTAATTAATGACCCCTCTCAGACAGCCATCTGGCCACTCTCCCTTGTCAAGAAAAACCATCCCTCCCTCTTAAAATCCACAGCCTCCCATCCCGTTTGCTGCCTCCGGTCACCCAGCATCTAGGGACCATCCCCCAGCCTGTAAAACGTACCTCAAGGGTCCACCAGAAACCCTGTAGTTTTCCATTTAGTGAAGGCCGTAATAACAGATATGTGCCATCTTTCAACTTCATTTTTTTAAAAGAGGGTAGGAACCTACCAGAAATCAAGCCAAAAGATTCGGAACATGAATATAATTTATGGTCAGTTTCCTATTGCTCTATTATCTTCCTTTTGTCTGAAGTGAGTCCATCTCCGCATGGTTGATTGTCTAATCTGTCTGGCCTTAGGTTTTGTGTGTGTGTTATGGAATTTTAGCATGTGTGTCTATCTTAACAGCATAATCTCCCAGCTCTTGGCCTACACCACGCATGTACACACACTCACACATGCATCACACACACACATCACACTACACACCACAAATACACCACATCACACCCACATCTCACGCACCGCATACATACCGCACACACATATCAGAGGTGCACACCACACACGTACACACACATAAACCACACACATACGTACAGTCCTCACACACACCATATCACGAGTACGCACACCACATCGCCCCCACATACCACACACCACACACCGCTCTCCTCTGCGATCTGTTTCACTTCCCCTTGTTCCCCATGGCCTGTGTCACCAGCAGAGAGTCCCCATCCCTGGTTGGACTGAGCCCCACGCTCCAGCCCCCCTGGCTCTGTATTCCAGGTCCTTCCAGGCCATGCTCACCTCCAGCGTGGAGCCCTGCACAGCTTCTTCCTGCTCTTGCCCACGTGCAGCAGGACAGAGCCTTCAGCAGCCCTCAGCCTTGACATCCTTGTTCTCACCAGCCCAGGGATTAGCTCATTTTTGAGGATGTGTCTGTTTTGCGATGAAGTTTTCCTTCCTGAGGCTTCTACTCGGTGGTGCAGCAGGAGGGAGGATGGCCTTTCCGAGCGTGAATCACATCATGAATCAGTGAGATTAGATTTAGATCTAGTGCTTGCAAAGAGAAACACAGTTGGTCCTCACTTTGGGGTTCCATATTTTCGAGCTCCCTGCTGTCTAAAGTGTACCTGCAACCCCCAAATCGGGACTTTGTGTGCCATTGTGTGGTCATTCACAGACCTGCCCAGAGCCGTGGAAATTTAGAATTGCCCGATGCACATGTTGCTCGCTGAGGCCCCGCAAGACGACACCTGCCTACCTGTTCCAGCTCATATTGTAAACAAGTGTCCTTTCTGTGGTCTATATAGTCCTAGGTTTTTTGCTTTTTTTTTTTTTTTTTGCCTTTTGTTGGTGACTTTGCTGTTTTAAATCCTCCCAGTGATGGTGCTGAAGTGCGGTCTGGCGTTCCTAAGCGCCAGAATGCTGTGATGTGTCTTATGGAGAAAACACACGTTAGATAAGCTTCCTTCAGGTGTGCATTAACAGCAGTGCTGGCCGTGAGTTCAATGTCAGTGAATCAACAATACATATTAATAGGGTGTCTTCAGACAGAAACACACGTAAAATGAGATTATGGCATGATTGATGAAAATACTGGGACCAGAGGCCCAAAGGAACCTAACTCCGTATTTCCCCAGGAGCAGTGGTTTGCTAATTCAGTGTTCTCAGAACATTCTAGAACTTCAGTACCGCCAGTGCAGGTCACAGGAGGCGCGCCAGGCAGCCCCTTCTTCCAGGCCTCACTCGGCTTTGTTCTGTGACCACTCTCCTCTGCAGGCTACTTTCTGAACTTTCTGGAGCCAGTGAACAACATCACCATAGTCCAAGGCCAGACAGCCATTCTGCACTGCAAGGTGGCCGGAAACCCCACCCCCACGGTGCGGTGGCTGAAGAACGATGCCCCCGTGGTGCAGGAGCCGCGGCGCGTCATCATCCGCAAGACAGAATACGGTTCCCGGCTGCGAATCCAAGATCTGGACACGACAGACACCGGCTACTACCAGTGCGTGGCCACCAACGGCGTGAAGACCATCACCGCCACCGGCGTCCTGTTTGTGCGGCTCGGTGAGTTGGGGCTGCCCGGGTGTGCGGTTAGCACATGGCAACGCTCCCGGCCCCAGAACAGGAGATCAATGTGCACTTTGAAAGTGAACACGCACAAGGCCGCAGAAGGGAAACCACTAAAACCATTCCCCGAGGCCTCTCGCATTGTGCACGAGCTCCTGGCTTAACCTGTTCCCCATTTACTAGTTATAAAAGAAAATAGGCACACGTGGAGTGGTCTGGAAACCTGCAGTGAAGAAAATAACCCCAGACGCAAAGGTGAGCTTCGAGGCAGAGGGGGACGGTCGCGTGTCAGGAGGTGGCTCCCCGGAGAGGCCAGCCGCGCTGAGGGAGACAGGCAGCTGCTGTGCACAGAGGCCTGGGCCCCGCCGGGACCAAGGGCCGGAGCAGGGCGCGGTGACGGTCCCCCACGTGCACGCTCGGCACAGGTGGCCACAGGGAGCCACGCGTCTTCTCTCATCCCAGTGGCGAGATGGTCCCCGAGCTGTCCCAGCCCGGCCACACAGGCTCCAGACCGTTCGGGCCCCAGCTGGGATATCGATCTTGTGAATCAAGGTTAGATGAGGAGAGAGCAAGAAAAATACCTCCAAACGTTTCTGCATAAACAGAGAGCGTGCCCCTTCCACATTTTGTGGTTTTCGCCATCCCTGGCCTATAATCTTGAGCAACAGCAGAGCCTGGCCAGAGGATGGCTCCCCACAAATGAGCACACTGGGCTGTGGCCGCCTTTACCATCGGTGGCATTGGAAAAACGTTTGATTCCAAATTGTGAAGTATTAATAACCTGTCTTTTTTTTTTTCCTTTTTAGGTCCAACACACAGCCCAAATCATAATTTTCAGTAAGTATCTGTTTCCCTCAAACCATTTTCTCATTCCCCGAGGGTTTCCATTATGGAAGAACCCAGGATTGAAATCCAGCAACGACATGTCTTTGCCGAATTTGCTGGACCTTGGCTGGACTTCACACAAGGATGGCAACGTGCTTGCTCTCGGCTTGGAACACCGCTGGAGTTTCCATGGCTTCGCGTCAGGGAGAAATGTCATGAGGGTAGTGGTTGCTAGTTCCTTTTGGTGATCGTGACCTCACAAGGCAGCCAGAAGGGGTCTAGATGTACAGGCCAGGTTGCTGGGGACACCAGGGTCCTGGAAACAGGGAGGCGCTTCTCACCGAAATCCCGGCATCACCCACAACGGTACCACCAGCCACCAGTCTATGATGGGTGTGGCCACTGAGCCTCAGGGCATCCTCCAGTGTAGGCGGATGCCAGACCCCCCTTCAGAGGTGAGGACACTGAGGCTCAGAGCCTGGCTCGTGCATCTTTTTTTTTTTTTTTAAGATTTTATTTATTTATTTTACAGGGAGAGACACAGCGAGAGAGGGAACACAAGCAGGGGAGTGGGAGAGGGAGAAGCAGGCTTCCCACTGAGCAGGGCTGGCTCGTGCATCTTTATCAAGCCGTGGCTGGGTCCTGGCTGTGAACCCAGGCATCTTTTCCCTGATACCTCATCTCTCCATGTACCCGTCCATTTGGGGAGATTCTCCTCTGGACCCTATACGTTCTGTCATCCTATGCCCGAGAACCACTCTCTTTGGGCTTGTGTTTGAGGTTAGCAGGGGCTCCTGGGCTCCCCATTTCTTGTCCAGACAGATCAGAGAGTCATTGCTTCACCTCCAAATGTTGTGAACGGTGACACAGATGCTACGTGTTGGTTAGCGTTTGCTCTTCCCCCAGCTTCTCGTCAACACTGTGGCCACTGGGGTGGGTGCGTGGACAGGGGCCCAGAAGCATACACCGGGCACCATTTGCAGAAGGTAGATTTTTGAGAACATCGTGTGCTGAGCAGTATTATCAAAGCATTTGTCCTTAACAATCATTTGTGCATAGAATGAGGCAGGAAGAAATTATATCAAGACCACAGCTAGGAGCCTTTGGAAAAGGTGTCCGTGCTTTCAAAAGTTGACCTATTTTATTTTTTCATACTTAGACATCTTACATATATAAATATTATATAATATAGACATGCAATATTGGAAAAACAGGTAAATATAATTTATGTGTAGTAGACTGTAATTTATTAAATATGTAAATATCAATTGTATTTGCATATTTAAATTTTATATAAAAACTCAGCAATATTTTTGCATCTGTGTTCTTCTGGTTTTAAATTAAGGATTCAGTTAACACATTCCTGTCTATCATTCGGGCCGTTCTGGTAAAGTGAAACTTTCTGCATCCCGTCCCCACAGCCTATGCCCTGGGACTGCCTCCACGGTCTGGTGGGAGTGCTGGGGCAGAGGACCTCTCTCTGCGTCTAGCACGTGTGTGTGCCTGGAGAGAGAGCCCATCCCGCTGCCGTTCACTTTCTTACCTAAAGGACATTATACTTGACAAGTCTGATGAGTGGGGTGTCTGCATATTTTAAATTCCCCGGATTGCCTTTCTCCCCATCTCTGTCCCACAGTGACAAGAATTTCCCTTGTCCCACGTCCTTCCTGGTCACCCTGTGTGTGTCCCGAGATGGGTGTTCGTTTCTCTAGAGGAGATTCGGAAGAGTAGACTTGCAGAGACAAGGGATGCACCTTTTTAAAAAATTTTTTTATTGTATGTTAATCACCATATATTACATCATTAGTTTTTGATGTACTGTTCCACGATTCATTGTTTGTGCGTAACACCCAGTGCTCCACGCAGAACGTGCCCTCTTTAATACCCATCACCAGGCTAACCCGTCCCCCACCCCCTCCCCTCTAGAACCCTCAGTTTGTTTCTCAGAGTCCATCGTCTCTCATGGTTCGTCTCCCCCTCCGATTTCCCCCGCTTCATTCTTCCCCTCCTCCTATCTTCTTCTTTTTTTTCTTAACATATATTGCATTATTTGTTTCAGAAGTACAGATCTGTGATTCAACAGTCTTATACAATTCACAGCGCTCACCATAGCACATACCCTCCCCAATGTCTATCGCCCAGCCACCCCATCCCTCCCACCCCCCACCACTCCAGCAACCCTCAGTTTGTTTCCTGAGATTAAGAATTCCTCGTATCAGTGAGGTCATATGATACATGTCTTTCTCTGATTGACTTATTTCACTCAGCATAACACCCTCCAGTTCTATCCACGTCATTGCAAATGGCAAGATCTCATTCCTTTGGATGGCTGCATAATATTCCATTGTGTATATATACCACCTCTTCTTTATCCATTCATCTGTCGATGGACATCTTGGCTCTTTCCACAGTTTGGCTATTGTGGACATTGCTGCTATAAACATTGGGGTGCACGTACCCCTTCGGGTCCCTACATTTGTATCTTTGGGGTAAATACCCAGTAGTGCAATTGCTGGATCATAGGGTAGCTCTATTTTCAACTTTTTGAGGAACCTCCATACTGCTTTCCAGAAGGGATGCACCTTTTTTATAAGCAATCCTGCCCCAGAGGCACGCACGGGTTGCTTCCCTGCCACGTGAGGACCCGTTTCTCCTTAACTTCCAAGGTGATTACCAAATATGTTCGTGTTTGCTACTCTGAAGAGGAAAGCCCATAGCGGCCCCTGTATTCTCCCTGCCCTGCCACCAGGCATGCTTGCTCGCTGATGGACGTTTCTTGACACTCCTGGTTCCTCTTTGTCAACTGTCTCTTCATAGTTTTTGCATACTGCCCTAACATTGTTCCTTACTGATTTTTAGTAATTATTTATCTCTTATGTCTTGATCATACAGAAACTAAAATTTTTCTCTCATTTATCAATAGTCACCAATAATTGTATGGTTTTCATGCTGTGTCTTGTGAAAGAACACCCTAATTTCCTTGAAAAATTCTGATGGTATTTTGATTGGAATTATAATGAATTTTAAGGTAAAGTTGGTGAAAATTAACATCTAAATTGAATTGCCTGTCAAGGACCTCTTTCTTTGAACTTTAAGGTACGCTTTTTTTCCCAACATTTTTTTTTAATTTTATTTATTTATTAGACAGAGAGAGACAGCGTGCCCATGAGCGGGAGGGAGGGCAGAGGGAGAGGGAGAAGCAGACTCCCCGCCGAGCAGGGAGCTCGATATGGGACTCGATCCAGGACCCCGGGATCATGACCTGAGCCGAAGGCAGACACTTAACCGACTTAACCGACTGAGCTGTCCAGGTGCCCGAGATCTTTTTTAATACAATACTATCACTTTCCCTCTAAGTGCCACCCAGGCGCTCCCTACCTTCTTTTTGATTGCATTTGCTAGGAACCTTTTACTGTTCTTGTCTCACTTTTTTTTTTTTCCAACCTTTCTGTGTTGTTTTATGCAGGTGTCTTGTAAATAGCATGTAAGTACATTTTTTGGAGGTTGGTGAGGAGGGTTTTCCATTCTGGAAGTGCAGGGTGTGGTGCGTGTAGGTTAAGTTGATTTTATTTTTATTTTTAATTTTATTTATTTTTATTACGTTACGTTAGTCACCATACAGTACATCGTTAGTTTTTGATGTAGTGATCCACGATTCATTGTTTGCGTATAACACCCAGTGCTCATTTTAACAAATGTACAAGATTCATTCTGAGTCAACCCCTCTTTAATTGGCCTTGTGCCTACTGAGTGAAGGTTAGTTGTTTCAACTGGTGCAGACCGTCTTGCGGGAACATCTGTCCCTGTCTCCCTGTCCCTGTGGGCGTGAGTCCTCCGGCGGCCACGATCTGGGAGTGGAATTGTAGATGTACACCTCCCACACCTCCAGGTACGGCCAGGCTCCTAGGAACCTCCCAAGCGGCTAAGGAACTCCTGGTCCATCCAGCAAAGCGTGAGTCCTTATTTCCCCACATCTCCCAGCACGGATTATTAGAACTTAACATTTTGCCCGTGTCTTGGGTGTCAAATAGTAATATAGAGTAATTTTACATTAAATCTCACTTGTCTGGTTAATAGAGAAGTTGAACATATTTTGTTGGCTTAATAGCCATTGAATGGCCCGTCCATACACAGTCTGTCCTCTTTATTTGCAAATTCCGCGTTTGCACGTTTTCTTACTCGCTAAAATTTCCATGTAACTCCAAATCAGTCTTCAGGCCGTTTTTGCTGTCACTCGTGGACGTGTGCGGAGCAGTGAAACATGTTTGTTGCTCACGCACACGTTACAGCTGAGGTCTGTGTTCTTGTCTCAGCTACCCCCACGGCAAACACTGTGTTTTCGCAGCCTGTTCGCATTTTGTGCTTTCCATGGGTGATTTCGCTGTGTAGGACGGCCTTGAGCACAGCGCTGAAGTGCTCCCTAGAGTTCCTGAGCACCAGAAAGCTGGGATGGGCCCCATGGAGAAAACTCGTGTGTTAGATAAACTTCCTTCAGGCGTGAGTTATGGTGCTGTGGGCCCTCAGCTCGACATTAATGAATCACCGACACACATAAAACAAGGTTACGTATTGATTGGATACTGAAAATGTTATGACCCCAGACTTGCAGAAAACCATCTCTGTATTTCCCGTAGGAGCCGTGGTTCAGTATTTACTTATTCAGTGTTTGCGACACCCTTACAGAAAATAATTACTGCAAATAACCAGAATAGACTGTACTTGACCCGTTTTGTCTTTTTCTTACTGATTTGCAAGAGTTTTAAACTAGATTCTGGATATAACTTTTACATAGCTTTTACTCCATCTGGAATGATTTTTATGCTGGTATAAGCTGGGACTCTACTGTAATATTTTTCTATATCAATGGCCTAGTCTTTGGCACTGTCTAATGAACAGCCCCATCTGTATTCATTAAATTTAATGTCACCTCTGTCATATGTGAAATTTCTGTACATGTGGATCTGCTCCTGAGCTCTATTTTGTTCCAGTAGCTTCTGTACTTGGAATAATATCACAGTATTCAGACAGTATAGCTTTGCAATATATCTTGACATATGTAGAGAAATTTTCTCACTCTGCTGCTGTGGACTGAATTATGTCTCCCCCCATCCTCCCCAAATTACACATTAAAGCCTTAAACCCCTGGGCCATGTGACAGTATTAGAGGTACGGCCTTTAAGGAGGAAATTACAGTTAAATGAAGTCATAAGGGTGGGACCCTGATCCTATAGGACTCATGTCCTTACAAGAAGAGGAAGACCTATCAGAGCTCTTTCTGTCTACCGTGTGAGGACACAGGAAGAAGGTGGCCATCTGTAAGCCACGAGCTGAAGAGCCTGGCACTTTGATACTGAACTTCTCAGCCTCCAGAACTATGAAAAGTCAGGTTGACCCATCTGGGCTAATTGTTACCGCAGCCTGGACTGACTCATACATCCCCCTTCTTACTCTACCATTTCTTTTAGATTTCTTTGCCATTGTCTTTTACTCTTCCATCAGGATTTTTGTCAGTTTGTATTTTTATTAGAATCACATAGTAGAAGTCTGATTTTTGCAGTTACTTTTTCAGATACTAAAGTGATTCTGTGTTTTTTCTCCTTTGAATTTATTAATATTATGTTACAAAAGAGAGCTCCTAGTGTTGAGTCGCTTTACAGTTGCAGCCTGAAATCCACTCGATGAGGGTGAGTTATTCTTTCAATGGGCTGCTGAATTGATCTGCTACTTTGTGCTGGCAGACGACCTTCTACACTCAGGTTATCTTGTCGTCTGATGTGCCCACACGTGATTGTGATTGTCTTTCAGCAGACTAACCTCCACCTCCTTGGGGCATCTCTGGAAATTAACCAAAACCAAGACAGAAAGAGGGGAGATCAGTGGGCTTGAGACAAATTTGTCCACAAGTTCTCCATTTTTGTCACTGGAGTGTCCCTACCTCGTCCCACCTGTGACTCCTCTCGAGCCATTTCCGTAGGCTCTACCCTTGTTGGACCAGCAGGGGGCCTGTGCCTGCAAACGGAGAGCTGAACAGCGAGTACTAGTGGGGCCTCGGTCGATCCCCGAGTGCAGCGGGAACGGCTGCAGTGACCGCCCCCCCAGGCTCACTGCCCCGGCGGCTGCCCTCACACAGCCACACCTGGAGACCCCGGCAGAGCGCCGGATGCTGGTTCGTGTGTGTCGAGTGAGGCGAAGGGATTTACTGCCGTTAAAACCCTGCTTTTCCTTTCATGCTTTTGAAGCAAAGGTGAGGAAGGTGTGTAGATGGGGAACAAAGACTTTAAGAACAGGCTGTGACTGTACAGATGCAGGTTCAAAGGCGGCATTATTGAAGCTTACTCAGGTAGCAGCTTGGATAACGTGGGGGGATTAATGTGAGGCTATGTGTCTCATGTTTCATACATGGGTTCCATTTTTATCTGCTCTTTTAAAAAGTGGTTTGTGTTCACGATGACAGACCCGTACGTACACCGCGGGGTAGCCTGGTGGCACGGGCATGTGGTGACCAGGGCGGGACAGGGGTGGCCCCTGAAACCTGCCCTGGTTCCTACATTGCTGTCCGGGGCCAACGTCATGGCCACATGTGTGCACACGCACAATGTGCTTCGACAGATGCTGCTTGAAGGGAGACGTGTTGTTCTTTTGGACAATTACAAGTTCTGTTAGTGATCGGCCTCTGGGAAATCGTCTTCCCCGGAGCCGTGTCCTGAGCCCTTTTCTTACTTCACAAAGTGCAGGTGACTCCAAGGCTTTGCCCGCTCACCACCCATATGCTCATGGCCCTGGAAGCCCCATTTCCTGGTCTGTCTCCCCATCTCCAGGCCCCTTGGATGCCCAGGGGCATCTCCGGGCGGATGACTCAGAGGCACCCCACAGTTGGCGTGTCTGAACAGAACTCGGCTATCTGCTCCCTCCTTTTGGGGAACTGTCATAATCGAGTTCAAACTTTATCCTAATTATAGGAAAATAGCACTATAAAAAAAAAAAAAACACGCACTGAAACTGCCAACAAGCCAGTGATTTAAAATGACTTCAGGAAAAACCAAGCTGCCTTACCGTTGGTAAGTAAACTCGCTCAGGCAAAAGGCTGACAGCGAGCATTTGATGTTAAAGCCATTAAACCACCAACCTAATCAAACTGAGCTGGAAGGAGGAGAGAAGCCAGTCTGACTTTTTTTCCTCCATGACTTCTTGTTAGGATAGGTTCGATTTCTCGGAAAATGTAACTCCTTAAATCCCATAGTGCCGAACTTGAATAAAAGATAGAAAACTTAATCCATTTTAAGATTATGTGATGCAGGCAGTTAAGTGACAAAGAGACCACCGTGGGTAAAGTCAAAGAATACGCACACCCTCCTTAAATCAGACCAGAGCGACCCAGACAAAAGTGTTTGCGCTTTAGCAGTAATGATGGTATTAATGCTGGACGTGTAGTAACACAGTAAATGCCTCCATTTGGTCTTTTTGTTTTCACTTGAGCCCATGCGTGAGCTGTTATGCCCTAGTATGCACGGATGAGAGCTTTTCACACACCGACCCCCAAAGTCACGCAAGGAAATACCAACCTTCCAAGGTTTGTCCAGGAGGGACCAGCCCCCTGAACACAGTAGAGGAGAATTACACTTACTTCCCAGTGAACTGGTAACACCGAGCTGCCGTTTCTCTGCCTCTGGCCACCTGGTGTGATCCTGGCCTTGGAGATGGTTTCTGAGAGGTTCTGCTGATTGGGTTTTTATGACCTGAATGTTGGTGTTGGGTATGTTCAGTTGGACCCAGTCGACACTTTTGCCACATCTGATATGACGTCAGTGTAACTGGATGCTAGGACTATTTCCTCTTGGAATTAGAAATATAAAGCATGGTGTCTTATTTTTAAGGAAAGCATTCACTCATTTAACAAATTTATTTTAAGGGCCGACTATGTGCCGTGCCCTGTTCAAGGTGTTGTGAATACAACAATGAATGAAGCAGACAGAAACTAAAAGTTCCTGCCATGCGGTGCTTACATCCTCTTGGGAGACTCTGGTGCCTGGCTTCTTTCATGAAATGTAATATCTGAAAGATTCTTCCTGTGGTTTATTCCTATTTATTGATGGTATCAAGAAATGAAGATACTACAGTATCTTTATTCACCTGTTGATAGACATTTGGGTTTCCAGTTTGGGGCAGTTACAAGTAAGGCTGCTTTGAACGTTTGTGTTCAAGTATTTTTGTGAGCATGTTTTCATTTCTCCGGACTACATCCTGGCTGTGGGATTACTGGGTCAGATGGTCAGTATGTACATGAACCGTAAGAAATGGCCAAACTCTTCCCCAGAGTGGTCTTTCCATTTCCTGCTGCCACCAGCAGTGGGTGAGAGTCCCAGCTGTCCCACATCCCCACCAACTTGTGGTGTCACCTGATATTAGCCTTTCAGCATCTTGTGTTGTGATGATTCGTGTGGTTTAATCTATATTTTCTCATCACCAAAAGTGAGACTGTCTTTTCAGGCCACACTTTTGTGAAATATCTCTTAGGCTTTTGTCCAGTTTTACTGTGGTGTTTTTCTTCCTGTTGAGTTACAGGGGTTCTTTATATATTCTGTGTACAATTCCTTTGTCAATGGAAAAATTACATAAAATGTTTTCTCCCAGTCTGTGGTTTGCCTTTTTAGTTTCTTAATGCTGTCTTTTGATGAGCAGGAAAATTTAAAAGTTTTTTTTTTTAAAGATCTATTTATTTTTTTGAGAGAGACAGAGCACAAGCAGGAGGGGCAGAGGGAGAGAGAATTGGAAGCAGACTCAGCGCCGAGCAGGGAGCCCGACATGGGGCTCGATCCCATGACCCTGAGATCAGACCTGAGCTGAAACCGAGAGCTGGCTGCTTAACCCATTGCACCACCCAAGCACTCCAGGAAACTTTAATTTTGATAAGTCTAATTTATCATTTTTTTTCCTCTTACGCATTGTGTCTGAGAAATCTTTGCCTTTGTTTACCTTGATACACTAGAGATATTCTCTGGTGTTTTTGTCTATAAGTGCTATAGTTTTAGCTTTTATGGTTAGGTCTACGTACGATCCATCTCAAAAGCAGTTTTTGTGTACAGTAGGAGTTATGGGTTTAAGTTTATTTTTTCCATATGAATATCTAGTTTGGGGCGCCTGGGTGGCTCAGATGGTTAAGCATCTGCCTTCGGCTCAGGTCATGATCTCAGGGTCCTGGGATCGAGTCCCACATCGGGCTCCCTGCTCGGCGAGGTATTTGCTTCTCCCTCTCTGCTCTCCCTTTCTCTCTCTATCTCAAATAAATAAATAAAATCTTTAAAGCAAAACAAAAACAAAAAAACCCCGAATATCCAGTTCTTCCAGCACCGTTTTTGAAACAATTGTCTGGTCATCCTCAAATGCCTTAGTGTCTTCCTTGAAAATCAGTTGACCATAGGTTAGGGTCTATTTTGAGCTTCTCTGTCATGTTCTATTGATCTGTCCATATATCCCAATATTACATTGTCTTCAAAGTTGTAACATTGTGGTAAATCTTACAATCAGTTCAAATTCACCTTCATTCTTCCTCTCTTTCATGATGTGGCTATTCTATTTTGCATTTACATGTAAGTTCTAGAATCAGTTTGTCAATTTCTACCAAAGTCTGAACTGGGATGTTTTTAACTTTCCATTTTGAAATAACTCCAATTGTACAGAAAAGTTACGAGAAGAGTAATTATAAGTAATTCCATATCTCTTTACCCAGGCTTGCTAACCATGATCTTGTCATATTTGATTTATCATTTTCCCGTACATATTTGTAATTATTCCTTTTCTTGAGCCACTTGAGAATTCGTCGCATTCTTTATGCCCCTTTTCCCTTTATACTTCAGTGTGTATTCCCTAAGATCAACCTATTTCCTTACAGAACAACAGCTTCAAATTCAGGGTGTTATGTGAGAATTGCCATTCATCTTCCAGTTTCTTTGATTGTCGCAGTAATGCTGTGTAGACCCCCTCTCTGGGACAGAACCCTCCCCTTGTTGGCTTTAGTGTTCTTTAATCTGGAACAGGTCCTCAGCCTTTCATGACATTTTTGATATGTCATTTTGATGAAATTTTGATAAATGCAAAGCAGTTATGGTACAGAATGTCTCTGAATTTGAATTTGGCTGATGTTTGCAATGTTCACGATTAGACGCTGTGTATGCATTTTTTACTTTTTAAAGTATATAAGCGATGTTTCCTTTTCAGGGTCACACATCTGGAGGTACGTGATGTCAGTCTGCCCCTTATTGGTGCTATTAATTTTGCTCACTTGGTTATTTTCTCATTATATAGTTTTGTTTTTTTTTTCCATAATTTAAAGTAATTTGTGAGGAAATCCTGCTAGGATTTTGGTAGGTGATATTGTACTTTGGGAGAACTGACTTCTTAAAACCATTGAATGTCCACCCGATGAATATGGTGTATTTTTCTATTTATGTAGGTTCTCTTTGCTTTCTCTCTACAGTATTTTGAGGTTTTAAGTGTGGAGGTCTTGTACATATTTTATTAGGCTTTTTTCTAAAGTATTTCAGCCATTTTTAAGTGTGTAACTCAGTGGTATTAAGTACATTCTCGTTGTTGTGCAACCATCACCACATGCTCTCCAGAACTTCTTCATCTTTCCAAACTGAAACTCTGTATCTGTTGAACAATGGCTCCCCATTTTCCCTTCACCCCAATTCTTAGCAACCATTATTCTACTTTCTGTCTCTATAAATTTGACTACTCTTGTGTGCTTTTAACGTTATTGTAAATAACTCTTTTTTAAAGAGATTTATTTATTTATTTGAGAGAGAGAGAGAGTGCAAGCAGTGGGGCGAAGCAGTGGGAGAGGGAGAGAATCCCAAGCAGACCCCGCACTGAGCACGGAGCCCCACACGGGGCTTGATCCCATGACCATGAGATCACGACCTGAGCCGAAACCAAGAGTCAGATGCTCAACTGAGCCACCAAGACGCCCCTGGAAATGATATTTTTTGTAAAAATTTTATTTGCTAATTGTTACATACAGAAATACAATTGATTGTATTGACCTTATCCTGTGGCTTTACTAAATCTCTATCAGTTTTAGTAGTTTAAAAATATATTCCTTAGGATTTTCTCTGTAAATTATGATATCAGGTGTGAGTAGAAACAGTCTTGTTTCTTCCTTTCCAGTCTATAAGCCATTCATCTATATACCATTTATCTGTCTATCTCTCCATTGATCCATTGATCACTCTGTCTCCTGATCATCATGGTTAAGACTTCCATGGCAATGTCAGCTAGAGTTGGTAAGAGCATACAGGTTTGTCTTTTTCAATGTCTATGGGGAAGATGTTCCTTATGGTGAAATAATATTGCCTACATGTTCCTTGTAGGCTTCTGATAGATGCCCTTTTTTAGAGTAAGAAAGTGATTTTTTGTTTGTTGAGAGTTTTGGTAATGAATGAGTGTTAACTTTTGTCAATTGCTTTTTCCTTATCGACTGAGTTTATTACATGGTTTCCCTCTTTGTTTCTGTGTTTTCAGTGGCTGTTTTTGTTTTTGTTTTTGTTTCAGTGGCTGGTTTTTAAATGTTGAAATAACCTTGTACTCTTGGTTAGCCCAGTTGGTTCATTACCCATTTCTCTGTTGTCTTTTTATTTTGTTGGGTCCAGTCTGTCCTTGTTTTGTGAAGCATGTTGCCCATTTGGTCAGGGGTATTTTGGTCTGTAATGTCCTTGGACATCCTTGTGAGTCATAGATATCATTTGACCTGTGTCTCTTATTCCTTTATATTCTGAAAGAGTTTGTGTAAAATTACTGTTTCCTCCTTAAATGTTGGACAGAATTCACCAGTTTCTATTTATTTAGGGCTGGGGTTTTAATCATGGGAAGGTTTTTGTTTTTTTTTTAACAACTTAAAATTCCTAAAGACATTTAGGGCTATTCTGAGTTTTTATTTCTATTTCCACTAATTTTAGTGTATTGTGTTTTTCAAGGAATTTGCCCTGTTTTTCTAAGTTATTGGATCTGTGCTCATATATTTGTACATAATGTTTCCTATTATCTTTTAACATCCATAGGGCCTTTGTTGATGTCCCCTTTTGCATTACTGATATTGGTAATGTGTGTTTTCTCTTTTTCTCTTCTCTTTTTCTTTTTCAGTTTTTCTAGGTATAAGCAATTTTGTGGGTTTTGTTTTTTTTTTAAGAACTAACTTTTGGCTTCATTGATTTTTCTCTTCCTTTTATATTGATTATGTTCTCTTCATTGGTATTTTCTGATTACTTCAGGTTTAATTTGACTTTCTTTTTCCAGCTTTTTACAATATAAAACCTTATCTAATTTAAGCATTTAAAGCTATAAATTTCTCTTTAATTACTGTTTTAGCTGCATTCCACAATTTTTGGTATCCTGTTTTCTCTTTTCATATTTTATGTGAATTCCATTTAAACTACCAATTTTCCTGGGCGCCTGGGTGGCTCAGATGGTTAAGCATCTGCCTTTGGCTCAGGTCATGATCCCAGGGTCCTGGGCTCAAGTCCTGCGTCAGGCTCCCTGCTCCTTGGGAGCCTGCTTCTCCCTCTGCCTCTCTCTCTCTCTCTCTCTCTCTCTCTCTCTGTCTTTCATGAATAAATAAATAAAATCTTTAAAAAAATAATAAACTACCAATTTTCCTTGCATTTTCTTTTTTGAACCCAAAGGTTATTTAGAAGTGGACTATTTAATTTTCAAATATTTGCAGAGCTTCTAAATATCTTTTTTGTTCTTGATTTTTAATTTAATTTGATGTGATCTGAGATTTATGGTTCTGGTTCTATTAAATTTATTGTGAGTTATTTTGTGGCAAGAATCTGGTCTGTCTGGGTGATTGTGCCCCGTTCACTGAAACATGGATGCTGTCTCGCTGGGTATATTGGTTTACAAATGCAATTAGGTCAAGGGCAGTGATCAGTGTTTCCACTGTTGTTTCTTCACGAATTTTTTATCTAGTTCGAGGAACTGCTAAGAGACAGGTGTTAACATTTCCAGCTGTAATTGTGTATTTTTCTGTTTTGTCCTCTAGTCCTGTCAACTCTTGTTCATGTATTTTGATGCTCTGATATTAGATATATTAATATTTATATCTTTTTTTATCCTGCTTATTGTTCACTGACAATGCTTGATTAGTTTGTAACTGTCTTTTAATCAACTCTGGAAAAATGTTGGCGATTATTTCTTCAAATCTTTTCCCCGGCTCCTTGGGTCTTTCTTCTCCTGAAATTTGATGTCACATCAGTTAGGCTCCCCCTTGTACTCGCCCACAGCTCACTGAGGCTCTGTTTATTTTTGGAAATCTTTTAATCTCTTTTTCAGTTTGGAAATATTCTTTTGACTTGTCATGCTTACCATTTTTTTCCTCTTCTATCTAATCTGTGCATACCATCCAGAGAAGTGTTTATTGGGGATTATCTGTTTTAGTTCTTCCATTTGATTCTTTTACAGTTTTCACGTCTCCTGAAATTACCCGTGTTTTCATTACACTTTCTTCCACGCATTTTTTTTTTTTTTTAACCACAGCTAGAACTCCTGAAAGCTCTGGTCTCTAAGACTAACATCTGGATCATCTTTGGGTTTGTTTCTCTTGATGGGTTATACTTGCCTATTTCTTCATGTCTGCTAATTTTTCATTGTATACCCGACATTGTAGTTCGTACTCTAGATTTTGTTACCTTCCTCCAAAGAGTCTTTTGTTACTGCCTGCCTATTCAATTACTGTCAGGTCACCTGAATCTTATGGAATTGAGTATCAGGCTTTGTTAAAGTGATTTATCTCATTTTACTCTTTGTGCTTTTGCTCTGCCCCCCATTACGCCAGAGATGTAGCCTCCTCTGCGTCACTCAAGCAGGCAGCCCATTTAATATAGGCTGACCCTTTCATAATATGAATGACAATTATGAAAGTGGTTTTACCACTTTTTAGCAAAATACTGTTTGGGGGGGAAGTTACCTTCTTACACAATGTGTAGCTACATTTGAATATTGACTTTGATTACTTTCCAATTTCAAAGGTGCCTACTTCCCTTTTTAAAGATCATTCATTATTTATATCCAGAAATTTTTCTGTGTTTTTCTTCAAACTAATTTTTATGTTTAGTGTTTACCACTGGGGGGAAGTTGCCCATCAGTCCCTCATCTTCTCAGTCCTTTGTGAAAAGCACTTTCTGTCCTTCCTCTGTTTGCTCTCAGTCACCTACTCCTTTCCTTGCTTTTTTACACAATATTGTAGTTATTTATCTGTCTCCCCTCCGTGACCATGAATTTGTTGGTTTATAAGTTTCTTCTTCATTTGTGTCATTAGGCCTTAGATTAGTGTGTGGGGCATTAGGAATGTAGGCGATATCCGAAATTAAATTTCCATAACATTGATGTTCTGTGATTTGGTAACGTGTGTTTCACTTGTGTGGTTGAAGGGGCTTTACAGATGGCAGCTTCTGTCTCAGTGCTCTCCTTTGGTCTCTGAGGGACCAGTTTTACACACTTTTCCAGCTCTGTCACTCTTCAGAGGTCCCAAACTATGGCCAGGTAAAGATAAAATATAATTGTGCTCGAAACTAGAAAGTGATTTCCAGTTGTTTTCTCACAAGTCAGAAACCTGAAAGATGTCATTTTCTAGACACTTCTGTTTGTGTTTTTGGACCTTCTCTACAATTCAGATTAGAAGCCCACCAAGCTGAGTTAGTAGGGGATGAGATGAGATGGCATCAAGCCCCTTCTCAGCACGTCTTCCCTGAACCCTCACTGTTCTCCCAGTCCTGGGGGGCACCTGACCAGTGGCCAGGGAGTAGCCCACAGTGAGGGACCAGTCTTTCTATTCCTTGATTCCTGAAGTGGAGAAAAGAAATTGCTCACTCTTGTGAGGTCACCCCAAGGGACTGACTGCATCAGATCTATCCTGTGCATACGTGACGTTGCACGGAACGTGCATATCTCTTTGATTTTCCTGGTGTGGTGCGCAGGTGCCCTGAGCCACCTGCAAAGAGTGATCTGTAGCACACGCACTGGGACAGAGTTGACTTGCACTTTTGGTGCATTTGTTAAGCGTAGGTATTGGTTTCAATTTAATCAACAGTTAACTCCAGCTCACAAAGAGTGAGAAAGGAGGGGGTCGGGTGTGTATTGTTAGCACATGTGCTTGGCTAGTTAAACTATATTTAAGGAATCCTTGACCCAAAGAAATAATGGCTAAGTGAGCTTGTGAGAAAGGGCACCCAGCTCTTGTTGACACCAGAATCTCTTTGTTTAGATTTTTTATGGCTCCAGGTTCCTTTCTTTGAAAAAGAGAGTTCCTGCAGGTTCCAAGGAGGGAGAGAGCCCAAAGCGGCTGAACGGATGTTCTTCCAGATCCTTTGTCTCCCCGGTTATGAGCGTCCAGATTTTACATTTGTGAGGGAGCTAAAATACAGATTTTTAAGTCCATTTGGTGAAATTGGACACAGCACAGATTTTCACTGGGGGATGGTCTAAATCAGTGTAGGGTGGAATGACGAGTATTGTTAGGCTTAGGGGGTGGTTACAGATTTGCTGGAAAACAAGTGACTTAATTACAGGCCCAAAGCACTTGTCAGCAGTTTGCCCTGGGAGCCCCAAGCCCCCCTCTCCTTTGCTCCCAGCAGATGGAAGCTCTCATATATCTGCTGTAGCCACATCCCCTGTCTCCTTGGAGCATCCTGAGCGCCCTCTGAAAAGTATCAGGGTATTCAGGATGCCTGATCTCATTAGCTGAAGGCAGGACTAACAGGTTCTACAGAATAGAATGTGGCACAGACTCCAGCAGGGCCCTGTGCAGGCCGTGCAAAGGCCCTGGGGAGGGAGTTGGACTGGGGGGCCCGGTGGGAGGGCCATGCTTTTGTGAGGCTCCCCGTCCATCCCCCATATTTTTAAGTGCAATCCATACCATCTACATAGCACACTTCTCTGTCGTATAATAAGAACATCTCCTTGTACAAGTTATTTGAAGGCCAGGCTTTTGGGAATCCCCGCCCCCCCCCATTGTTCCCCTGCATTTCAAAGATTTCTCTAGTGCAGCGTAATGGTAGAACACAGTTTCTGGATTATCGTCACTTTCATAAAAGTCTTGCTTGCAAACAACAGAAGTTTATAGTGTGCGCCATAATGTTTCTGTTGTAGTTCACATGTAGGATGAGACATATTCATGGTGAACGTTCTGTGTGTATTTGTTCACATATGTGGACATGTACCCACCCACGTGTACGCTTCACATTTATAATCCATCTTTCACATTCCATGGCTCCGCTCCCCTTAAAGATGCTGGATTTTTTGAAGTTAATAGATTTTATATTTTAGAGCAACTTGGGATTTCCAGAAAAATCAAATATAAAGTATGGAGAGGTTTCACCTACGCCCGCGTCCATACCTACAGTTTCTCCGTTAGTAGCATCCTGCATTAGTGTGGTGCATTCATTAGAACCGACGAGCTAATATCAATACTTTATGATTAACGAGAGTCTATAATATATGTTAGCTTTCACTCTTGGTGTTGTACATGTTATGAATTCGGACAACAGACTCTCGAACAACATGGGGATTGGGACACCCACCCCCTGTGTGGTCGAAAATCTGTGTGTAACTTTTGACTCCCCCAAAACTTGATTACTAGCAGCCTTACCAATCACTTAGTCAATTAACGCGTATTTTGTGTCTTGTATGCATTATGTATTGACTTCTTGCAATAAAGTCAACTACAGAAAAGAAAATGTTACTAAGAAAATCATAAGGGAGGGAAAGTACATTTATCGTACTCTATTGTACTTATTGAAAACATATTGCATGTAAATGGACTCATGAGGTTCAGACCTGTGCTGTTCTAGGGTCAAATCTATAAAGACATGTATCCACCATTATAGTATCATACGGAGTAGGTTCCCTGCCCTAAAGGCACTGGTGCTTTGCCTGTTCATCCCACGTACCACCCTGTCCACCAACCCCTGGTAACCACTGACCTTTTACTGTCCCCGTATTTCTGCCTTTTCCAGAATGCCAGCTAGCTGGAATCATACAGCACGTAGCCTCTCCAGATTCGTATTTCACTTAGGATCATGCATGTAAGCTTCCTTCATGTCTTTCCATGGCTCCTTTTTGTTTGGCACTGAATACTGTTCTGTCTGGACGGACCACAGTTTATTTACCCATTCACCTGCTGAAAGACATCTTGGTTGCTTCCGAGTTTTGGCAATTAGAAATAAAACTGCAGTAAACATTCGTGGGCAGGTTTTTGGGTGGTCCGAAGTTCCCGTTCCTTTGGGTCAGTACCAAGAAGGGAGATGACTGGATGATAAGATGCTGGATTTGGAAAAAACACACCAACCCAGTGTGCTCACAGACGGTATCTCCCCCAGAGACAACTACCATGAGGACGGCTTCTGCCAGCCTTACCGGGGGATCGCGTGTGCACGTTTCATTGGGAACCGGACCATTTACGTGGACTCCCTCCAGATGCAGGGAGAGATTGAAAACCGAATTACAGGTAGGAGCCCCACATCGTTGTTGTGAGACCACGAGCGCAGACCGTCCCCCTTGTGCGTTTGTCATTTCCTGTCTCGGACAGTCAGTCCCTGTTCCACATGTCTTGCACCGGAGACTCAGAGAGCTTCGTTAGAAGCCGCTGGGACTGCCACCATGGTTTACCCTCAGACGTTCCCATCTGTGCATTCACACTAGCCAGCGCTCTTAATTGCGTCCACCACATGACTCCAAAGTCCTGAGATGTTCTGTCCTTGATGCATCGCCGGGGCCTCCTGTCCCCGGGCTGGCCACACCGCAGGGAGGCTGGTGCCCACCACACTCAGTCACTTGACTTCTTTGTTCTGCCTTCCCTGACTCTTCCGCTTGGTTAAAAGGTTCACAGGCCCGACTTTGGTGTTGGGGAGAGAAGTTTGCAGGTCAGCGGTGGCACCTGGGGATGCTGCACGGTACTCCCGACGGTCAGCATGCAGGTTCCGGGGACAGTCAGGTTATCGGGTGTCGCTTCCCGGCATGAGAAATGGAGCAGATCCCTCGGCAGGGAGCGGCTTGCTGTCTGTCTCTTTAGAAGTACCCATTTCTGGTTGGCTGTTAGTCCTCAGTGTGCTGACTTTTACACGGGGATGTGATGGTCATCTTGGGGGAAATCCTTTGAGAAGTAAGAAAATGAATTCGACCAAAGCCTGTCCCTGCTCGCCCCACAAGCGCACATATTTTTCTCTCCAGACTCTATAAGGAACAAGAAAAATCTTGTGAAGACGGCAGATGTCCCTGTGCAACTGGGTTCTCTACACAATAGTTCTGGACCCCGGCTGCCCCTTAAGGCCACACATGCTGGGCTCCCCAGGAGACGGGTTGGGGTTTGCAGAGGGGGCTTGCAAAAAATCACCACCTTGGTGAGGGGCAAGAGTGAGGATCCTAGGTGGACACTCACGGAGGTGTCATTGGCATGTCCTTCTAAATCCAGGTCAGCCCTCCCTTGTCTTTCACCTCAAGCTGGAGGATCTAAGGTCATGGTCATGCAAGGAACTGCCTGCCTGACCGGCCTGTGGTTCCTGAGCCCCCTGAGGACAGGGCCAGGTGTCCAGTGAGAAGTAGGAGTACGGCGGTCGTCCAACAGGAGAACGTTTTGCAAACCTTGGTATCTCTCATTGGAAAAGCTTTTCGTGCCATCTAAAGCAGACCTGTTCCAACCTTTTTGACCACAACATACAGTAATATGTACTTTAAATAATGATTCCCACAGGTGTATACCCACACCTGTGTCTCAGAGAAGTGACACAGGTTCCAGGAAGCAGACATCATCCTTAACAAAAGCAGTGTGCTTGGATTTTTCTCTTCAGTTCTCTTTCGTTAAGGGAAAGAATCAATTATAGCCTCAATACGACCCATGCATTCAGACATCCTCTGTTCTAATCATCTTGTAAAATGCTAGCCACAGACTCCAGAATTTTGCATCCCACTAATTGACTAACACTGATTCCAGGCACGAGAATGTCCCCAAGTTATGTCTTCAGGAACTGT
The DNA here is from genome assembly GCF_037043125.1 of Eumetopias jubatus. Lineage (NCBI taxonomy): Eukaryota > Metazoa > Chordata > Mammalia > Carnivora > Otariidae > Eumetopias > Eumetopias jubatus. The sequence goes on along the minus strand of NW_028274821.1, from coordinate 4,461,187 downwards.
TTGAAGCATTGAACAACTCCGATATCTAAGCAGGCGGATTGTACAGCAGTTTTTAGGTAGAAGTCTAGAATGAAGGTCTCTAGGTTTGTGGATTTTAGAGAGAATAAAGTTGAAGTTGTTCTAGACTGACTGTGTTGTGGTTTAGAGACTGTTGGCTGTGAAGATGTTCTGTTTGGGGAGCATGCTTGTCAGAATGCCTTCCCAGGACTCTGGAAGCTTCCCGGGGCATGGGTTCCAAGAGGCCTTCAGGGTGACATGTGGGGAGCGGGTAAAGGCGAGGACATGAGTTGTTGGACCTTCTGGGTACCTAGAACCATGCTTTCAGAAGTAAGCTCTCAACGTGCTACGTTCTGAGGGGGGCAAGGGAATAGTGGAGACCCTTAAAGGGTCAACTATGACACTCTATTGGTTGATTAGCCCAAAATAAATGCCAGGTTTGGCTTTCTTGGACCATCTTTCCATGCCTGGGGGTCACAGCCCACATCATGACTGCCCCCTGATGGTCACCAACTCCGCCATGTTGGGGCTGACCTGGGTTCACAGCTGGTTCTTGAGCTATCTCCGAGAGACCCTTCACCTAAACCTCTTACTTCTGTGTTCCTCAATTTTAATATTGGCCAGAAGGGACCGGAAGGAGTAAGGACCATGTATTCATCTCACGAGCTGTCTTAGAGGCTCTGTGTGGGCTTCCATCCCCCGGGGTGAGGCCTCAACAAATCACTAGACAGATAAAGACACAGGACCGGAGAGGACTGAGTGACCCACCATCCTGTAGTGAATAACGGGGCAGGGCCAGAGCTGGGCTCCCCCGCCGGCTCATCCATTCCCTGCGTCCCCCTGGTTAATGGGTGCCCGCAGCGCCACCTTCTGGCCGCACTGGGCACCGCACCACAAGTCACGGGTAGAGCCGGTGTCCCAGGGACTAAATAAAGCCCAACATGCCCGGTTTCCTCCCCATCTCTGCAGGGTGTGTGGGCAGAGGGGCCGCTCTTTCTTTAGCTGTCCCGGGTCAGATTGTGACAAGCAGGGCCTTCGCAGGTCAAAGTGGGCGGGCCTCCAGGCAGTGGGCATGCAGGTCGATGCCTTCCTTTGAGCCCTGATGGCCGAGAGAGGGGGACGGCGCCCTCCTGCCGCACGCACTGCTGTTCCCACTCTGCCCTCTCATGCTCACGCCTCTCCCACTCCATCCTGTGTCCCACCTCGAAGGAGCAAACCAGCTGACCCTGGCTCCAGACCCTGGCTCGACCTGCTTCTCTGCTCCCTTTATCCCAAAGCCCCCCCAGGCCTCCCCGCTTTGAACACTCTCCAGCTGTCTGGTGGCTCTCCCTCTCACCCCTGCCTCTCCCGTTGTCACTCCTCCTGCCGCTGCGTTTCACAGGGCTGGTCGCCCAACTGTCTGGCCTACTGTCTTCCTCCTCTGGGGCCACCCACTCCCTGCTGAAGCCCCCCCTCCAGGCTGCCAGGTCTGTCTGCAGGCCCACGAGACCGGGATGGCAGAAGACCAGGGCTCCAGCCCTGCGCTTTTTTCCAGTCTCTGCTTCTAGACGTCACCCAGCCCCGTTGCTCCACCTACGGCCCATTGCTTGCCGAGCCCAGGTCCTAGCAGGGTCTTAGGAAGTGGCTTTTGGGTCTGGAATCCGAATCTTCCCGTGATGGAAGAAGCATCTTGCCAGATGAGATCTTGGGCCTGGTTTTTCCTTCTCTCTTGTTCCACTTGTGATGTTTATAAGTGAAGCCCTGGGACCAGGGACTTTGTATGTCCCGTGCAAATCAGGGCAGCCCCTGGTCCCTGGGGGCCTGCTTGTGTGAGAGCCTTTCTGGGTGTGTGGAGGACAGGGCGGAGGGTTGGGGGGCCCTGGTGGGAGGGGAAGGGGAGAGGGGGCGGGTACGAGAGAGAGAGGGGGCCAGGGGCTCGGGCAGGCGAGGGACACCTGGCTGGAGATCGGGCAAGGCACACCAGGTGCAGCGGGGGCGCGGGAGGGGGGCTCGGGCGAAGTTTAGGGCCCCGGGGCAGGTGCCCGCCCGCCCTGACGCCCATCTCACCGCCCCCGCAGCGGCCTTCACCATGATCGGCACCTCCACGCACCTGTCCGACCAGTGCTCACAGTTCGCCATCCCGTCCTTCTGCCACTTCGTGTTCCCGCTGTGCGACGCGCGCTCCCGGGCGCCCAAGCCCCGCGAGCTGTGCCGGGACGAGTGCGAGGTGCTGGAGAGCGACCTGTGCCGCCAGGAGTACACCATCGCGCGCTCCAACCCGCTCATCCTCATGCGGCTGCAGCTGCCCAAGTGCGAGGCGCTGCCCCTGCCCGAGAGCCCGGACGCGGCCAACTGCATGCGCATCGGCATCCCCGCCGAGAGGCTGGGCCGCTGTGAGTCCCTCCTGGCCGTGGCCGCGTCTGTTCCAGCCCCGTGGGGCGGTCGTGGGGGCTTTGGGGTTCTCCCGCTGCGGGCGCACAGCCGCTGGGCACCTGCTGTCTTAGGGACTGGCGTGAGTCCCCACGTCGGTGGGCTTCAGACTCCGCTCCTCTAAGGTGGGCGGCACCTACGTGCCCGCTGCAAAAGCCTGTTAGCAGCGTGAACAGAGGCAGGGCCAGCTTCCACACTTGCCCTGGGATCCCTGAGCATCTCTCCTCTCTGACGAGGTCAGGGTTGCTGCCCCTTGAAGGGGAGCAGGGGGGCACCCAGGGAAGAGACCGGCTTTCTCCCAGGCTCAGGACTCTCTTCACTTCTCTGGTGAGGCTGGGGCTTCTCAGAGCCCACAGACTTCCTTACTGGGACAGTCAGAGCCTGGTCTCTGGGCTCCTGGCTCGTGTCCAGATCCCTGCTGCAGGGCTTACTCCAGGTGGCCTGGGACAAGTTGCTTAAATACCAGTTTCCTCATATTGTATGGGGATAATAACTGCCAACCTCAGAAGATGGAAATGTAGATTAAATGAGTTTATCTCTAGAAGGTGCTCAGAATAGTGCCCGCTCACGGTAAGCTCCACAAAACTGCTGTTGAACACACTTGCATCCTGGGTCTGGCTCCGAGAGGGGTCTGGGATTCTGCCATGGACCGCGGAGATGCACGTGGTGTCCTCCCTGGGCAGCAAAGCGGGTATCTGAGGTTGTGGGTTGACCTCCTCATTCTGCAATGGAGGTGCCTCGCGGGTCCCAAAGGTGCTTTCACTGTCATGGTATAACTTCGGATGGGTTTTCTTCCCCACTTGTGTCCCCAAATGCCCCCCACGTCCCCCAGACTTAACTGGTGGGCTTGGGGCTTCATGAAGTCATTACTTTTAAATGTTGCTTTTCTTGGAAGTCAAATCGTCTGGTCTTCTGGAAATTCCAGTTTGGGTACGTGCAGGCAAAGTGGTGGTGGTGTTCCTATCTGGAAGAGTTGGAGAGGGGTGCTCCGGGCCCCCCCTCCCCAGGAGGGCTGCTTCCCCTTCTCGGTCGGGCCCCCTCACGCATCTTTCTCTCGCAGACCATCAGTGCTACAACGGCTCGGGCACGGATTACAGAGGGACGGCGAGCACCACCAAGTCGGGGCACCAGTGCCAGCCCTGGGCCCTGCAGCTCCCCCACAGCCACCAGCTGACCAGCGCAGACTTCCCCGAGCTCGGAGGGGGGCATGCCTACTGCCGCAACCCCGGAGGGCAGATGGAGGGCCCCTGGTGCTTCACGCAGAATAAAAACGTACGCATGGAACTGTGTGACGTTCCCTCTTGTAGTATGTATTCCCTCTCTCTCTTTTTTTTTTAAAGCATTAACTGTTGCTTGCACTTTGTGATGGCTCGGGGTTCCAGGGTGCTGGCGGCTCCGGCACCCCCCCCCCCATTCTTGGTTTTAAATAAAGCCGTTACCTGTTCTAGAAGCAATACCTGGTCATTACGGGACGTTTTAAATTAGAGAAAAGTCTGAGGAGTCGTGTGCATCTCACCCCAAATTTCACCATGCAGTGAAGACTGCTGTTTAGGTTTTGGGGCCCCTCTGTCAGCCCTTTTCCTGTGTGTGGTCCTGGGGTGGTCACTCAGGCATCTGGTTTCTCCATCAACATTGTCCCGTAATGTTTCCCAATATTGGTGAACGTGCTTCCTGCCGCGGCCACAGCCCTCGGCCTGGCACCTGGCACTGGGGACGCGACACCTCCCGCCCTCCCTTGCCTCCCGCTGCACCCAGCGTGCACAGGTGGACGAGGCAGAGCGAGGAAGAACAGAACTTCAGTCTTGTAACCAGTTTCCCTGCAAAGTCTTTGTTAAATTACGAACGGGAGCAGAGAGTGCAATTAAGGGTTGCAAACTTTACAAGCATTCCTATTTCTATATGGAGACCATTTACCTTTCGCCACTTCCCGCTGGCCTGGGTCCCCGAGAGAAGGTTGGCTGCCTTCTGAGTCTTACATTTTGGATCCTGGAGGGAGTGGGTTGCGGGAACATTACCGAGAAGAGATGGATGAGGAGAGATTAAGGGTGAAGCAAAGCCAGGCTCGCCGTCCCCCTGCCAACCTCCGCCTGGTGGCCCCGGGCTGGGCGAGCCTCCACCTGCAGATGCTAGCTGTGGAAACTGGCATCCCTTACCTCGGGGGAGTAGAATTGGGCAGTGCCAAATTTGCCGCTCCTCTCAACTCAGCACAGATTTTAACACGTATCTTTAAGAATGTGTGTTCATTGCAGGACTAAATTTCATAAGAATGAGAATGTCCGGAGATTATCATAAAGCTACTTCATGGAATGTTATAGTTTTCTTAAAAAATTTCCTGCAAGGAAGGATGTCCGTGATGACCTGTTGGGGAAAGAATGAAGTTCGAGGGCAATAACTGTGTGACTCCTGCTTGCTTTTCCTCCCTCCAACCGTCTGTCTGGATCCCTCCTCCCTTCCCTTCTCCGTCTCTTTCTTTGTAAAGGAAAGCTGTGTGTGTGTGTGTGTGTGTGAGCACACATAGGCACCTCCATGTTATGGATGAAGTTTTGGAACGATACACACCAAACTTTTAGCAGTGATTTCCCATGGCCTACAGAAATGTTAGAATATGTTTTCACAATGAGCAGTTATTACCTTTGTAATTAAAAATAAATCAAAACATTAAAAATATGTATGCTGTTTGATCTGGCAGTTCTAGGAATATCTTATATTGCAAAAAGCTTTGCACTTCCAGGGCAGAAATGCTAAGCCTTTGTATTGCAGGCTCACTTTTAGCGGCTAGGTAAGAAGCAGGCTAATTGCTTCCCAGCAGGGGTCAGATGATGACCAAGATGCGTCCTTAACAGGAATTGCATGCGGCTCCCAGAATGTCTGGAGCTGTCTGTTCCTTGTGGAACCTTGTCTCAGATGTATTCTTCTGCTACAAAACCAGCAGTCGGGAAATATGGAGGCTATGATTGCATTTAAAAGGAATTCTATTTAAAATTCTATTCTAAAGAACTCTGTGAAACTATTGCTGCTGTATGTCAAAATAGCTGAAGGTTGTTTATTTCATGCTCACCTTAAACTGGACATAGAAAATCGGGCAAACACCAACCTATTAAGAGTGGTATAGTCTTTGGTATATGGGCTATTGGGCATAGTCACTGTGCAGTTGTTAATAAGCATGGTATCTGTTGGTGATTTTGAAAAGATAATGATAAAATAAATGGTCGCACAGATGTTTGGACGGTGCTCAGATCTCTGACCTGGACCTGAGGGGCATGGAATCTCCCCAGAGGAATGACCCAGAGCCTCTACTGCCCCTGAGGCTTCTAGAACATCTGCCTCGAGGGTGGAGCCAGGGGGGTTCTGTGGTGTTAATTGATTTCATCTGCGGTGGGATGCGGGGGGGGGTGGCGTGGGGCTGTTGGATCAGACAGGCAGACACTGGGTTTGGGACAGTGCTGCAGCCCAGCATGCCCCCTCTGCCTGTCTGGGAATCCTGTAGAGGGAGACGGAGAATTGCCTCTTGCTGTGAAAATCGTAAAGCTATCTGGAAGCTTCAATCTGGACATCTTACTTGCCGCATTTTCTAGCACGCTTATGGCCCTGTGGTGTACTGCCTTGGGTCAAACTCACTGGCTACCAGTGGTCTTTTAAATCAAATGCATTTTGAATTAGTATCTTAAATGAGTATGTGTTCATTATACACAAAATGTGGAAAAACCTAAAATGTTGCAGGAAGAGTCCTTTCTCATCCCAGTACCTTGGTTATTATTACTGTAAGAGCCTTAGCGTTGGTGGGTTTTTTGAGCCGTGTATTCTGATTGATTACTTGGGGGCGGTTTTGGATTGTGTCTCCCAAACGTGCAGTGGGAGGTGTGTTTTTCAGTATGTTACCCTTCCTTAGGCTTGGCGTGCCATTTCGCGCCTTCGTGCAACTCATGGGATTGTCCCCTTGTGCTTGAACATTGCAGTTGGGGGAGGGAGTGGGCTGATGGAGAACTTGGAGTTGGAACGGGGGATGGTTTTTAAAACACTGTGAACCTTGCTGTTCACAGGTCCCCAGCACAGCAGCAGGATGGGAATTCTGTACATCTTGGTTCCGAGCATCGCGATTCCCCTGGTCATCGCGTGCCTTTTCTTCCTGGTCTGCATGTGCCGGAACAAGCAGAAGGCCTCGGCGTCCACACCCCAGCGGCGGCAGCTGATGGCCTCACCCAGCCAGGACGTGGAAATGCCTCTCATCACCCAGCACAAGCAGGTCTCCCGCACCTCCAGACGAAGCCCCTGCCTGGAGATCGCTTGCCGCCCCCCCCCGCAACGTTCGGGTTCTTGACTTACTCGATACACAACACATAACCATCTTGAACTGCCCTTTGTTTTCCCGCATCTTCTCTAAGACATGTCAGGACATTGTGTCCTTAGGAAGGAAGTGGTAGGCGTGTTGGAATCCCCCATCCGGGAGTCTAGGCTTCTCCCTCCACCCAGACAGGTGCAGTAGCCCGAAGGCGCCGTCCTGCGTCTGCAGGGCTGCTGCTTTCCCCATAGGAGAACCAAAGGAAAAGGGCTCGGATTGGTCCACTGTGCAAGGGCCCGGCTGGCTCTTGTAGGGGATGGGGGCCTGTTTCCCGGTCAGTTTGGAGTTGGGTTGGTTTTGCTTTGCTTTGCTTTTCAGGGAAGGGTGGAGCTGCAGACTTAGAGTGGAGGTAGGACAGGCCACCCCCTCCCCCGCCCCGAGAGCTCTTAGGACAGCGAGAACACCCTGAGATACGTCACAGGAGAGAGTCTGTCCCGGCCTGCTGGGCTTACGGGAAGGGGCATTTACATTACTTGCAAGCTTTGGGGGAAAATCAGTCCCATCTGGGCTCTGAAGGGGATCTCCAAGGTGGTCAGGGGAGAGTGGACTCAGCTCTGTAGCCGGGAGTCGCTGCGTGTTTGCTGGGCGTAGGGGGGGAGGCGATGCAGGAGCCCCTGGATCCGGGAGCCTCTGAGCAGGACCGGCAGGACACACAGAAGGTGTGGGAGGTTCGGATTGATTTCACCCTGTGGTGCTTCTGTCACAATATATCTAATCAAGAAGAAGCGGTGAAATGGGCCCTCTGAGGAACAGCTGGGAAACAGCTAGCCTAGGCTCCAAAAGTGGCAGAAATCGGGGGAAGTGCACGGCAGGGTTCAAGAGAAACACGTTGGTGGGGGACACAGCCGGGGGAGTCCCGGGGTGCCTCCGGGACAGTGGAGCGCCGCGTGGCTGTGTGTGTCTGTGCTTGAGTGTGAGCAGGTGTGCACGCACACCCTGCAATGGTGTCTCTCGAGTATTTGCGGGACATACTTTGCAGCCTGGTTGGGACCCGTTGAAGTTTTTCAGGCAGCCTCACGGTGTCGGAGCATGTTTAAGAGCAGAGAGTGGGGTGCAGGGCAGGCTGAGCCTGGGGTGGGCAGGACTGTGCTAGCGGGCGGCTCTGGGACCGCCCTCTGGGCTCCCCTCCCAGCTGCCCGGCTTGTCCTTCCCCTGCTGTGGGGACAGAAGTGTTTCACTGGGGCTTTTCTTGTTGGCAGGCCAAGCTCAAGGAGATCAGCTTGTCATCGGTGAGGTTCATGGAGGAGCTCGGGGAGGACCGGTTTGGGAAGGTCTACAAAGGCCACCTGTTTGGCCCGGCCCCGGGGGAGCAGAGCCAGGCTGTGGCCATCAAGACACTGAAGGACAAAGCGGAGGGGCCGCTGCGGGAGGAGTTCCGGCATGAGGCCATGCTGCGGGCTCGGCTGCAGCACCCCAACATCGTCTGCCTGCTGGGGGTGGTGACCAAGGAGCAGCCGCTTAGCATGGTGTTCAGCTACTGCTCGCACGGGGACCTCCACGAGTTCCTGGTCATGCGCTCGCCGCACTCGGACGTGGGCAGCACGGACGACGACCGCACGGTGAAGTCCGCCCTGGAGCCGCCCGACTTCGTGCATGTTGTGGCGCAGATCGCCTCGGGCATGGAGTACCTGTCCAGCCACCACGTGGTCCACAAGGACCTGGCCACCCGCAATGTCCTCGTGTATGACAAGCTGAGCGTGAAGATCTCGGACCTGGGGCTGTTCCGTGAGGTGTACTCGGCCGACTACTACAAGCTGATAGGGAGCGCACTGCTGCCCATCCGCTGGATGTCCCCCGAGGCCATCACGTACGGCAAGTTCTCCGTAGACTCGGACATCTGGTCGTACGGTGTGGTCCTGTGGGAGGTCTTCAGCTACGGGCTGCAGCCCTACTGCGGCCACTCCAACCAGGACGTGGTGGACATGGTCCGCGGCCGGCAGGTGCTGCCTTGCCCGGACGACTGCCCTGCCTGGGTGTACGCCCTGATGATCGAGTGCTGGCACGAGGTCCCCAGCCGGCGGCCCCGCTTCAAGGACATCCACAGCAGGCTCCGGGCCTGGGGCAACCTGTCCACCTACAATAGCTCGGCGCAGACCTCGGGGGCCAGCAACGCCACGCAGACCAGCTCCCTGAGCACCAGCCCCGTCAGCAACGTCAGCAATGCCCGCTACGGGGGCCCCAAGCAGAAGGCCCAGCCCTTCCCGCAGCCCCCGTTCATCCCCATGAAAGGCCAGATCAGGCCCATGGTGCCCCCTCCCCAGCTCTACATCCCTGTCAATGGGTACCAGCCAGTGCCGGCCTACGGGGCCTACCTGCCCAACTTCTACCCGGTCCAGATCCCCATGCAGATGGCCCCGCAGCAGGTGCCTGCCCAGGTGGTCCCCAAGCCTGGCTCCCACCACAGTGGCAGCGGCTCCACCAGCACGGGCTACGTCACCACTGCGCCCTCCAACACGTCCATGGCTGACAGGGCCGCCCTGCTCCCGGAGGCCACCGAGGACGCACGCAACGCCCCGGAGGATGCGGCCCAGAGCCCCGTGCAGGAAGCGGCGGAGGAGGAGGACGGCTCTGTCCCGGAGACCGAGCTGCTGGGGGACAATGACACTCTGCAGGTGGACGAGGCCGAGGTCCAGCTGGAAGCCTGAGGGGCGCGGGGCCGCCGGGCACGCGGGGGCAGCTTGAGCCCCGGGCACCGGGCTGGGGGCGCTGGTGTGCAGTCTCACTGTGCACCGTCTACTCCTCTGTGGTCCTCCTGTGCCGATCGGGCCACTGGTGCTCGGAGGGCCTGACCAGGCGGGGGTGGTGGCCCAGCAGGATGCACGGTGACCCCCTACGCTGCCCGCATTTCCCGAGGGAGATCGGCAGTGAGCGGTGCCTGCGCTTGGCAGGAAAGTAGGCGCCATCTTCCCTCCACCTTGCGTATGGAGCGGATGTGGGGCAACTTTGGGAAAACGGGCCTGCAGGGCCTGCAGGGCAGCCTGTTTGAGGATGGGAGAGACGTGTTTTCACCCTGCCGCCCCCGCCAGTGACAGTCTCCCCGCCGCCACCACCTCCCAGGGTTCGCGGGAACAGGATGCTGCCTCCCTCCAGGGTCCCATGAGCACGGGGCTTCTGAGACGGGAGTTCTCTGTGCCTTCCATGAAAATGTGCCTTAAAAGAAACCAGTGCGATTTTGTATTTTTTGGTGAAATGATTTTAATTATCCTGCATGTGTATTTTGCCCACTTTTCTGGAATTCAGGGGAAAGCGTTTCTTGGGGTTGGAATGTTAGGAGCACTGTTGTACAGAGCACAGTATTGTTATTTTGTTTCTTTAGAATCATGTACAGACCTGAAATGTAATTTATATGGTTGTGTATGCCATTTTCATTGAAGTATTGTGAGCTTAAGTAATTTAACTGTTTACGTTACCCACTTTGGGACGCCACCTGATTGTATTTTGGTTTGCTTGTATTTGTACCGGATGTAGGCGAGGTCCGTTCATTTCAGAGCTGGTGGGAGAGAAGGCTCACAGGCCAGCACACCGATAGATCTCACTTGTAACTCCCATACCTGGTGTATCCAATAAAGTGAAACAGAACTTTGGGTCGGCTCTCTGCAGGGTATGAGGACGTCAGGCAGCCGAGGTGCTGCATGACCGAAGAGTGACGGCGTGGGCTGAGTGCTTGCTGTGGGCTTGGGGGGTCTCGTCCGGGACCAGCGACTCCGTCTGAGTGTGGATCTACACTGGCGGGCAAATGATGGAAACACACCCCATTGCTTCTCTGTTAGGGTCTCAGAGGTGAATTCATTGCAGATGATGTGAAGTTGGTCTTTGGTTTTAACCTCCCTCCTCTGAGGTCCCAGGGCCCCTGACAGTTCCCGACCTGGAGCCTGGCCCTGGAGCAGGGCTGTGGGGGGAGGCCGGGAGCGTGAATGGGCCACCTTCACCACCCGCCCAGGGCCGCCTGTGTCTCTGCTCCCTTGGCACTTCATCTGAACCCTGGGCACCCCAGGGGCCGGGGCTCCCCTGCAACACAGCACAAGCGGGGTGAGACACCCAGAGGAGCTTCTGCCAGCAGCAAGGCCCCCAGCGCCAGCCGAAGAGTCTGCTGGTGCTGACTGGAGGGGGCCCACGGCCCTGGGGCCGGTGAGGCTCCCTGGGAATTTGCATCGTGTGTGTTGCAGGCTCCGCTCCCAGGCAGGTCGGGGGGTGCCCAAGACTGCGCACATACACGTGCCCAGCTGGTGCTGATGTTTCTGTGCTCAGGGTCCCGGGCGAGCCACCCAAGCCCAGAACTGACGATCCTGATTGTGTAGGACCTCAGGTCATCCTGAACCTCAGGGCTAGCCCGTGCGCCCCTCACCCATGGCTTTGGCGTAATGCGGCTCACGCATAGAGCCGCATAGGTCGATAAAGAACTCACATGTCTGAATGTGTATCCTGAAACCGGGGGGACTCTCCTGTGCTTGGCAGAGGAAGCAGCGTGATCGGGGTCGGGACGGGAGCCCCCCAGAGCCCCACTCCTGGCCAGGGTGGGCCACACTGCATAGTTGGAGAGCTCGGGGTTAAATGGAGCTACTTCTCATTTCCACTGATCGGAAAGAGGAACTTAATCTTACCCCTCATTTGGTGCACCTGATGGTTTAACCGTTGGGCTGGCACCTGAGAGTGGAAAATGGGAACTAGCCACCTGGCTGCCCTCTCCGCGGGCATGGCCACCACCTCAGCTTACCGCCCGGACAGGGACCCGGGGATCCTGTTCGCAGCACCGTGCAGCCCCCAGCAGAAGTCCTGCAGAAACGTTTGCAGGGTTTTTTGCAGAGCAGGAGAGGTTTTGATCTGGGGGATTTTGCTCTCTGGCTCAGTATAGCACTTGTTTGTTGCAAATCACTGTAACTGTGAAGTCCTCTGCATCTGCAGGAAGATCACTCCGTTTCTGAAGCTCGTTGAACCGTGACTTCGTCAGGATGCTCCCGAACAACCGATCTTAGAGCCGAGTGGCAGGGTTCAGATCACAACCGCATGAGCTGTCCCCCGGCCGCGTGCCCTGTCCACCCCATGGAGGGAGGTTGCACCACTCCTGAGCGGCTCAGGTAAGTGTAATTAGTTTAATGAAGCCACACGAAGGCACCAATAGCTTTTGCAGTCCTGATATTTTTTGATAAATGAGTCTTGCTGAAACAGCCTGTCAGAGCAGTGGCTAACTTTTCTGTACTAATTTTAGAAGTTTGGCTAAATGCCCACAGTATACAGTAGCTCCTCCTCTGCAGCCAGGAAGCTTCTGGCCTCTCTCCACACGGAAGCGTTGATTAAATAGGCTCCTTTTGCATTTAGGTTCGTCCTCGAAATTCATTGTTGATGCCTATTTGGGGGCGACTTTGTTTAAAAGGGATCTTACACAGACGTCGTTCCTGTGCGGGATGCTTACAGGAACATTTAAAACCTTTCCTGAGGTGAGCTTTGACGAAGGACATTGTGTCCGAGTAAACAGGTCAGGGTCCCATCTGGAAACCTCACCACCACGAGCCAGGGTCACCTTGGCAAGGTCCGCCCTGCTCCCACCTCGCCCCCTCTCCCTCATCAGTCGCCCAAATAGTAGAGACTAAGGACTTGCTGGCCTGGTGCTTCATGAGCACACAGCGATTGGCGCTTGAAATAGGAGTGATGCTTTGTCCAGCTGGAGGGAGTGTGGATGTAGCCTAGCTGTCACTCCTACGGAGAAGGACATGAGCCCAGGCTCACGGGGTCACGCTTCAGACAGCAGTGCTCTTCCAATATTGTATTTCTTTTTTGCTTTGGTTTCACTCAGTTACTGCACAGTGAGTACATTTCTCACCCTGGCGAGACCCACAGCATTTTGTAACAGGGACTTCGTTCTGGGCTCCAGAGAAGGCACTTGCCTTTCCTTCAGGTTAAGATCTTGAGGCTCCCTCAGTCTCCGCTGGACTATCACTTTTTTTTTTGTTTGTTTTTAACAACTTCATTGTGCTGTAATTTACTCCCATAAAATTCAGCCACTCCAACTGTACAATCCAGTGATTTTTAGTAAATTTGCAGAGTGTGCAGCCTCCACCGTAACCTAATCTTAGAACATTTTCTATGCCCTCACACAGATCGTTCATGCTTGTCAGCCCTGAGCTTTCTGCTGCTTTCTGTCTCAGTGGATTGGCCTTTTCTGGACATTTTATGTAAATGGAATTCTACAATATGTAGCATTTTGCTTCTGGCTTCTTTCAGTGAACAAAACAGCAGAGATTCATCCATGTTGTAGTGCATTACCAGAAGTTCACTTTATTGCTGTGTAGTATTCCATTATATATGGATGCACTGTATTTGTTTATTCCTTCATCTGTCCATGGACGTTTTAAATTTTCCAGTTTTTGGATATTCTGAATACTGCTGCTATGAACATTTGCACAGGTTCATATGTGGACATGGGTTTTCATTTCTCTCAGGTCGGTTCCTAGGAGGGGAATTGCTGGGTCATAGGATAAATCAATGGTCTTTCTAAGAAATTTCCCAAACTCTTCTCCAAAGAGGCTGCACCATTTTACCTTCCCACCAGCAAACACTGATGACTAAAGTTTCAGTGCCTCTTCGCCAGCCCTCGTTATCTTCAGTTTGTTTTGTTTTCCTTGGCTTTAATGAGAGCCATCCACTTTCAAGAATATTAAAATAAAGCATCACTTAGATGAAAGAAAGGGTTGAAGGTGCAGGGCAAGTCCTGTGGATGGCGTATCGGTTCCCCCCAAACGCCCTTCACTTATGTGTTCGTATGGTCATTCCACACGTACTTCGCGAACATGTCCTGATGGCTGGATTCAGTGGTGAACCAGACAGGAAACATTCCCACTTTCTCAGGAGGAAAGTTATTGAACAAGAAATACTGTGAGAACAGGCTAAGTCTTCCCGGGGGACAGTCCCTGCCATTTGGTGATGCCTTGGGCAGAACCCAGCTGGGGCGACCGACGAGGGTCCCTCAGGTATCATTAGATCGGGTCCCTGCATTTGCAAATGATGAAGGACAGAAGCCTCCCCCTCCATCCTGAGCACGCTGGCGGGTGGGTTGCCCACTGTCTTCCAGAGCTTGTGAAGACTGTAGGTTCCCGGGGTCTTTCTGTGGAGGCTCTGCTTTCATCTAGAGACCCCAGCATTCCCTGGATCTCGGAACACGGTGGCAAGGCCCTATCCTGGGGCCCCAGACCCCCCCCAGACCTGCCTGTGAAGGTGGTGGGGAAGTCACATGTTTATTTTCACTAACCTCTGAGTGAAATGTAGCATTTCCTCTTATCATAAGTGCAGGGAAAACCCAAGAAGTATTCTTCGCACTCACGGCTGGCTGCTAGTGAGAATCGCGTCTTCTCCAAAACCCCTGCCGTGTGGCAGATGCCCCAACGTTTGGTTTTGCTCACGACTGCTCCAAGATTATACCCATCAGCAGGCCTGCTGCAGAATCCCGTTACCGAGTGAATACAGGAACACACGTATCCCATCCTAACTTGGTTTTAAGAAATGCTTTATCATTTCAATATAGATGTTTTCTGTATGATTGGAGTGTTTCGTTTTCTGCATTAAAAGGGACCCAGGTGCAAAGGGGTCTGTCTGTGGTGCAGAAAAGGTTAGGAGCCCGTCCTTATGGCTCTTCTCCCGAGACCACCCCACCGTGCCCCGTGAGCCAGCCCTCCCAGGAGGTCCTCCTCTGCCTGCCTGGGCGCTGCCTGCCCCCAGACCCCAGGCCAGCCTCCCCGACACTTGCCTTTCCTTCGGCTGCTTTGACCCGGGCCAGAGGGAGGAGGAGGTGAGGGCGCACCGTGACCTGGCCTCCACGGTCCTACTCTCTCAAGCTGATGCCAAAGCGCATGTCAAGGAGACCCAGCACGAAGAAGCAGGAGCTGAGTAGGAGCACAAAATGGCTCTGTATCTTTCTTTGCAATCATCAGAGTTGTTGCCTTTTCACATCTGTGCTCACAGGCTCCTGTGGTAGAATAGATGTTCGGTGTGCGCCCCCCTGTCCCTGGAGGGGGCAGAGGAGCTTCGGGCTCCTGGAAGCTCCATCTGCAAGGTCCCTGTCTCACCGGGAGAGCTTGGCTTTTCCTTTTCTCGCAGGTAAATGTTCTTGGAGTTTTAATTATTATCCAACAAGAGTACATTTCTAGTTACTTCAAATAGCCCTCCGTGTGGATTTCCTTAGCATAAGAGAAACGTTATGGTGTGCAGTGATCTAAGAAGACCTGGATTGATTCTGTGGGTCCTAGAAACATGCATATTCAGGGCATTTATTCTCTTAATAAGTTTCATTAACTTGATTATACCTGGGGGGTCATTTTTTTGCTACAAGAACGAAGCATGGGAACCTGATATGCGGAAGGAAAACAAGAGTGCTTAGTGGAAAGCTCTGCTCTGGATCTATGACCGTTAACACGGTTACCCCAAGCATGTGTGGATCGAACTGTGGGTGACACATTCTGCCCCACCTGCAGTGGGCCACAGAGACCACACAAGACACTCTCCAAGCTGACCTGAGGCGAGATCATTAGATTATTCGGTGACAAACGCTGGTGGCAGCCTGCAGTTCCCCCCACTGGAGCGAGCGGGTCAGGCAAAGAACCAGGTGGTTCCAGCAGACGGACCCCGAAGCCACACACGTTCTCGAATGTCCGTGATACTCGGTTGTCTGAAGAAAACCCGGCAGCCTGTGGAGAGACTCCTTGGCAGGACTGGGCAGTCTAATTAATCTGGTCTTTACTCACCAAATGTGCCTCTAAGAAATAACTGTGACCAAGAAACCTCTAAAAAGGTTTGCCTTCCAAGTTCCTTTCCTTGTGACCAGCGACGGCTTTCCCCCTCGCTTTGGTTGGAAACAACACCAAGCAGGTGTGTAGCCACACAGACGTCCGCTCATGCAAGACAGAATAACAGAAAACCCAGACGTTCGCTGTATTAACAACGTACATTCCTCCCTACAAACCATGAATTTCCCGTTCGCAAGGTCGGGGCGGGGGGGTCTCAGAATCACGGGGAGAGGCAGAAAGAGACGGGTAGTGAGCAGTTTTGACTTCTGTGGGGACAGGAAGCCAGTGTTACCCTCACAGGGTTAGCTGTGCAGGGGTGTGGTGTCCTTGCAGCGGGGCTGTGAGCCCCCCGAGGGCAGCTGAGGTGGGCGCGCGTCCCAACCTGGGGGTGTTCTCTGCCTGTCCTGGCCAGTCATGGGGGCTCTCCAACCCACCGACCAAGATGCAACTCTGACAAAGGCCGCTAGAGGCCACTAGAAAACAAACTAATCAATCCACTGAGATCCTTCTGTATCTGTGTGCCTAAAAATAATTTTGGTTTGCAGGCAGAATAAAAGGACGGAGCAGGGCATCTCCTTGGGGCACCGGTGTAAGTGCGGTGGGGCGTAAACATAAATATCAGTCAGCGGAGAAAACTGTGTTCCAGGGACCTCTCCGACCACAGGTCGGTTCCGTCCTGCAAAGGGGGGATTACAAGAGGTGAAGTCCCCAAGGCAGGGGTTTTCTCCCTCTCACGGCTGCCTCCCCAGGGCTGCGGTGACGCCTGGGCTTTGTTGGGCAGACTCTGTACATTTGGAGCCAGAAGGGAATCGCTGGAGGCAGCAGAGGGAAGATGCGGCCATTCCCCCCTGCGATGCCCAGTGTGACCCTCAGTAAGGGGTTTAACGACTTCTCCCCAATCACGTGTCAGGACAGACGGCAGTGAGGACCTGGAACGTGGTTGGCACGCCTCCCCTTTGCTAAGAAGTCACATAAGGCCGTGTCCCAGCAAACGGGGAACAAGTCGAGAAAGGACAACGGGGGATCAAGAAAGTATCAAGAATCCCTCCTAAAAGTCCTCTCCCAGATTCTCGAACTCGAAGTAGCTACTGTGTCCCCCACCGCCACCCTCCCCAGAGGTCTGACACGCCCCCCCGAACACACACGTCCCCATTCACCCTGAGGAGTTGCAGTTCTTTGCTCATTGATTGCTTTGCTTTCTAACAATCCTCATGGCGAATTTCTGCTAAGTGAAGTTCTCCACTTCTAGATTATTTTTTAGTACTCAGCTATTTGTGAATGCAATTATAATGTGGCAGTGGACATTCTTGTCCACAAAACCATGACCTACAACATGCCTGGCACAGAGAAACACCAGATACGTGGCTGCCTCCGCCTTCCCCAAACCCGCAGGGTCTGCTTTGCCCTCCCCTTTCTCTCTGTGTCCACTTCTGTTTGACCTTACAGACCTGTCCGTTCTGATGCCCCTGTGCTTTCTTCTAACCCACCAGTTGACTTCTGGAACTCTCTATGCCCACACGTGGACACTGGGGGAACAAAGTTGCACATTCCACCAGAAGCCCCTCTCTCTGTCCTTGAGCCCGGTAGGAAACCGTCACACACAAGGCTCTGTGGCCACGGGTCTTGGTCAGGTCTGCATGAATTCCAGTGCACGTGCATTTTTGAAAATCAACCCGGGATAAATGCCATGGAATGAAATTGTTGAGATTTTTAAGATGACCTCTCCACTCCCACGAAAAATCTCAGGACCAGTCCTCATCCCGATGAAGAGGTAGACGCCAGTATTGATATGGGATGAAAGGGGCTCATGGTGTGGGCTGGCATTCCTTCAGAAGTTATCCCCTCAGTGACTCATGTCGCTGAAGGACTGGGGATCCCCCCCCCAAACACAGCCGGAAGGTTCCACGTGTGCCTCTGGCAGAGATCCTCAGCGCACCCAGCCCTCCCCCGAGAAAGGTGAAGTGACTTGCCTCTGGTCAGAAAGATGGATTAAAAACACAGAGAAAAACAGAAGAGGGTCACTGTCGGGGTTAAATATGGTGGGACTTACGGCCAGAAGTACTCAGAGATAATGCAGGGCTCCATGAAACAGTCGAAAAGCCACAGATGTTTACACACCAAGCAGGGCAGATAAATACACAAAGCAACAGCTCCCTTAGTGGGAGCGTCACTGCATCTTCTAGAATCTGAAAGAGTGAACAAACATGGGAGCATATTAGTAGCACAATCCCTGGGTTGAGCTAAGGGACTGAGAATTCCATTCCCCGTGCAGAAGGTTTAATCTTTTCTCAGGGCAAATTTCCATCGTCGATCGTGTCCTTGACAACAAAGTCGACCTGAATAAAATCCCAAAAGTAGAGATGTCACCAGCCCTACCCGCTGACCATAATCCCGGGAAACAGAAGGTGGCTATCATCTTGTGGGGTGGAGGGTGATTAAGAACCGACTGCCTTCGTTTCTTGCCCCAGTGAGAGATCAATCCCACTGTCCACGGAGAGCCACGTGCACTGTGTGTGAGCTGCCCACGGCAGGTGCCCTCCCCCACCGGTACCACCATTTCCACAACCAAGACGGAATGAGGTTTCGACACAACCACATGCCCAGGGAAGTCTGCGTTTTTCTTTCTCTCTCTTGTGCGAAGTAAGTTTGTCACTATTGGTCCCGATGAACTTTTTTTTTTTTTTAATTTAAGTGATTGTAAGATCCTGTAATTGGATTTTATATATTTATTTTGAGAGAGAGAGAGAGAGATAGAGCATGAGCGGGGAGGAGAGGGAGAAGCAGGGCCCTAGGATCACGACCTGAGCCGAAGGCAGACGCTTCACCGACTGAGCCACCCAGGCGCCTAAGCAAGACCCTGTAACTGGACACAGCAGTGCTGGGTCTGTTTTCCTCTTGCTTCCCTTTGGACCCAGGTCCCAGGGAGCCTTTCGAGGAAGGGAAGCTCCTCTCCACTTCTATCTCAGAAGGGATCAGATACTCGGTGGAAGGGTGACCCACCATAACTACGGGTCCGAGTCCAAGGAGATGGGGGGCCCGGGAGCTGCCCCTTCTCTTGCACAAACACCAAGATCCCGAGGAAGGATGACTCAGGAGTCAGGAGATGGGTCAAGGAGACAGGATCCCGTGATCTAGCAGTCAAGAAGTGGCATCTCTCTCTCTCTCTCTGTAACAGATTTCATGGCATGATTTTTGTGCTGGGTATTTTGTGAGGCCCACGGTGCAGGGCCACTTTGATAAAACTGCTCACGGAACATCATGTCCTGTCACTGTGTTCTCCTGGAGGAACCAAATCACACCTGGGTGAAATCAGACCCTCCTTTATGATCTGTTGTTTCTTCTTTCTTTCTTTTTCCCTCTAGGTGTGAATCTGGCCAAAGATTCCATTTGTATGCTGTTTTTACTAGGAAACTGATGGAATTGGGGCGGGGCGGAGACACGGAAGGGGTGACACAGGATGAGATTCTGCAGAGAAGCTGCTATGGTTACCTTCTCTAACCACATTCTCAAGGAATCCCCAGCTCACGGCGGGGGAAACAGGCCCAGGGGATGACACGTGTCTGGTGACTGGGAACAGGAGTGCTTCGGGGCCAGGCCAGGATTCCCCCACCTGGGGCAACTTCAGTGCTTGCATCTGCCACTGGCCCTTCCCAGCAGGAGGTGCAGGCTGTGGCCCATCGGGGTGGCCGTGGGAGGGCTGGGGCAGGGCCTGAAAGCCCGGTGTGTGGTGCGTGGGGCTGGGGGACTCCTCCAGGGGTAGAGCATGGGGACTTAGGGGGGCACGGGCACTCCTTCCGGGAGAGGGTGTGGAGACTTGGGGGGTGTGGTGCAGGGACTCAGGGGGTGTAGCACCCCCCAGGGGAGACCGACCCCCATCCTATCCCCCCCCAGGGCCACTGCGCACTCCAGGACAGCTTTCCCCACAGGACGGGCCCACTTGCCGCCTGGAGGGGGCCCGGGGCTGAAGGGACCGCCTGGGGCCTCAGGGACAGATCACTGTGACCCAAGTGGCAGGGGTCTGCACAGGGCAGTTACCCAGAGAAGGAGCCCCACTCGAGGTCCCTGGCCACGGAGACGTTGGTCCATTTATTTTCTCTCCCTTAATTACTTAATATTAGTTAAGCTGGAAACCCACACACTCCCCAAAATGGAATTTTATCATTTTGTCACCTCCAAAGTGGGGAAGCTTATTTTCTACTTTTTAAATACCAAGTCGAAAGCTTATGGTATTAACATGATGTATATCACACATCACTAGTTTTATTACTGTTCTTTATAATTTTATATTCTTATGCCCCAAGCAATGGAGCTGAACCTTAGGCACGACATTCTGGAGTGGAAGAGACAGATCTCTTAGGAAGTTAACTTTAGAAGACAGAATGAGCAAACCACCATATGATACAGGGGGAAAACCCATGAGAGAGACGCACACTGCCCACTAGAAGGTTGCTGAAAATCTTAGATAAAATGCTCCCAGATATCAAAACATTAGGTACTTCAATACCTATCTTCTCCCTATTAAAAAAATATTTTAAATGCTCATGTTTAAATCTAGTTTTCAAAGTTTAACTTCCCCAATTTTGAAATTGGCAGGAGTACCCCTTGTTGAAGAAACTGTTAATATTTGTGTGTTCTCTTTCCAGCAAGGAGTGAGGCAAGTAAAATAAGGCAGCGGGCACTTGGCCTGCCTCTCGGGCGCCCAGACCTCGGCTGGAGGAAGCGCGGGATGTCAGGAATGTTTACAGAAGGTTCTCCCGACTCCGGACCAGGCTGGCTGGCAGACACGCTCGTGCCCTGGGGGCTCAGCGAGTGGGCGCCACCTCCCTCCAGCAGAGAGAATTAAGACAGAGCCCTGTGCATGAGGGTCCCCTGCCAAGTTACAGACGGATTGCCACATCCTGTTGTGACACAATCACTGCGGAAAACTATTTGGCAGGTTTTTTTTAGAAGATTTTATTTATTCATTTGAGCGAGAGAGCGCGAGCACAAGCAGGGGGAGCGGCAGAGGGAGAAGCAGGCTCCCGACCGAGCAGGGAACCCGACGTGGGACTCGATCCCAGGACCCTGGGGTCATGACGTGAGCCGAAGGCAGACGCTTCACCAACTGAGCCTCCCAGGCGCCCCGGCAGTTTTTTATAAAGTTTCATATACACCCTCTATATGGTCCAGAAGTTCTGCCCCTGGGTGTTTGCCCAAGAGAAACGAGAAAATCGGTCTCCCCAGAGTCGTGCAGGATTGTGCATAGCAGCTTTAGTCCTCATGTCCCAACACGGGAGACCTCCCAAAGTCCATCAGCAGGTGAATGGAAAACCAACCGTGGCACACCCATGCCAGGGAATTCTACTTGGTAATAAAAATCACACACACACCCACACACCCACACATACCCACACACGCATGGATCTCCAGAACATGCAGAGCAGAGGGCAATCCTTGAATAAGTGTCACTGATCTGGAAGACAAGGTCTATGCCACACTGATTCTCTTTTTTAAATTACAATCATTTTTCCTCCCCACTCTGCTATGGCCTCGTCTATATTACATCTGCAACAGCCCTGTTTCCAAACAAGCTTGAATTCTGAGGTTGTAGGAGCTAAGACTAACCTATAAATTTGCGGGGAGTGGACACAAATGAACCAATAACACTAAGCCTGTGTCTCTTAAAATATACTTGATCTGCCAGTTGGCGGGTCTGATTGTTTGCTTAGATCCCGTAAGTCTTCTGTTTGCTTAGGGACCCGTTCTCCACGTTTCTTTCTTGCCATACGGTCCGTCGGCTTGGATCTGTCCTCCAAGTCTCCTACCTTTCTCCTCATGATTTCCCTCTTTGTATTTTTGCTTTATGCTCTGAGATACTCTTCTCCTTGGTCTTCTGTAGACGATCTGAACAAAGACTATCCTGGTTTTCATTTCAGGTATTGAATTTTGAAAATCATGTGTTTGCTTCTACAAGTCATTTTGTGCGTTTGGTGGAGCCCCTTGAGAATTCTTACTAGTGTATGGATACCTTTCTCATCTGACTCTTCCAATTCCCTTTGCCCAGGTGGGAGACACCGATGTGACGTTTGCCACCTGGGCTCCCTCCCTCTGCTGACTGGGACCTTTGCAGTGAGCCTCTCCGCCCTTCCCTCCCGTACGTCTCATGACTCTGCCCAGCATCGGCCATCAGGAAAAGCAACAGATTCTCTTAAGTAACAATAAACCCATCTGCGGTGGAAATCAAAGAGGATTCTGGTCTTCATGGGGGGCAGTGAGCTGCGCACTCACGGAGGGATGTGGATGTCCGCATCTATAGCTCCCGAAAAAAACCCGCTCTCAACGCGGATGCCCTCGGGGTGGGAGACTTGTCTTACCTCCGAGGCTTTGTCCCTGGGCCTTTACAGTTTCACATGCCCCTCAAATGGATGTGGAACAAGACCTAAGTTCAAGGTTGACAGAGTCGTCTGTGGCAACGAAATACATGCTCTCTGGACAGATCTTCCTCCAAGCACAGTTTCCAGACGTGGGGTGTTCAGAAAGACATCCGGTGTTACTAGAGCAGGGGTAACATGCTGGGTCAGTGAGGCCGGGTCCCCTTGCTCCTGCAAACTTCCCCAGATGACTCCTACCTGCGAGCCTGTGGGGACAGAGTACCCTGTGGTGAGACACCTCCACCAACCAATTTCCACGGAAGGGAGTGTCCTCGACAGGACAGACCACAACATCCAGCTGGTCTTAGAAGACTGCTGGCGGTGCCCCCCGTGGGCCCAGCGTCTCTCCCCCAGGGGGATCTTGCTGTGACAGCTGTGCATACCACCCGGACAACCACCGAGCCGCCTTCCAACCCGTTGGCTCCTGCATGACACACCCGCATCACTAGCAGGGCTTTGTGTGAAGCCCCTTGCCTCCGTATCAGAGGCTCTCTGGCCTGGTGTCCTTCCCCTGCAGCACCCTGATCTGCCACTGATGCTCTCTGGACTCTTCTCTGTCTCCAGTGGCCGGCCCTGTGTCACCTGCACGCAGGTGAGCCCCTGGAGGAGAGACAACGGTAGTGAGCCTCCCGGGACCCAGCCTCCTGCTGTCAGGTGGCTCCGCACTCAACTCAGACACGCTGTGGACTCCAAAGGGCGCGGGGCTGCTGGGTGTGTGGCTTTCAAAGTAGGGCAGGCATCGTGGCAACCGAGAAAAAAACCCCGTGTTAAACCACAAGTTGGCCGATGGACGCCTCTTCTGTCTTTTGCTGGGATCAGGTAGCGTTGAGGACGGTTTCCTGAAGTCATCCTGCGGGGGGAAGGCAGCACCTTTCTGCAGTCACTGGGTATGCTCTGGTCTGTGTGCTGTGAGTAAGAACCTTCATGACTGAATTGTTCCCTGTCGTTCAACTTTTTCTGACCCCCAGCCCATCACTGGCGGGACCAGAGAATGCAGTCGATAAAAACAAAACCAACAAGTGAGCAAGCAAATGAGCGCTGAGCCGTCCGGGCTCCCTGGGGTTGGGGGGAGCGGGCCAGGTCCCCAGGCACCTCCCTGGCCAGCTGGGACGATCAGCCCCACGCAGGCCCTCCCCGGACCGGGCAGTTGCCGAGGTGCGACCCTCCCCGTGGCGCTCTCTGCTGGCTGGGCTCTCAGCCCTGTGCATTCCTGGTCTTTGCCTTAGATCTCCAGACAAGGCAAGCCCCCTCTCTGCTGCTCTTTCCTTAGCAACCATCCCGCCTTGTACCAGCTTTCTCCTGTGGGCACCCCGCTCCTAGTGTGGCCTCGGACCCCACCGGCTCCCTGCTCCGCAGTGTCTCCATCCTGAGAGAGCTGAGACAACGCGGTCAGGGAAGAGCTCAGCTGGCCTGCTTCCTTGCATGCCGTTTTCTGCATTTTAGGGGACTGTTGTCGGCTATCACCCTGGCACCCATTCCCCGCCTCTCCTTTCCAATATCCCTCAGTTTGTTTGGGAACACCTGTGGATTTAGAGAAGCAGGCTCTGCTCTTGACTTGAGCTGTGGAGCAGGTGGTCTGGGCTAAGCGGGCCCAGTGGAATCAGCTGGAGACGCGGATGTCCTGAACCAGCCCGGCAGCTGAAGGGCTTGCCAGAAGCCTGGGACAAAGACTCTCCCTCTCACCCCTGCCCCGGACATGACCCATGAAATGTGGGGCTCTAAGGGGCTGCTGGGAAGAATTCTGAGATCACAATAAAAGCCATTTTAGGTTGAATTGGCGGTGTGAAGACAGAGCTGAAGACCCAAAGAGAGAGGTTCTTGGTGACCATGCCCACACTCTCATGTCCGAGTGCCCTCTGGGTATTTCCGCCTGCATGGCGCACTGGCCCATCAAACTCACAAATCTTTCACCGAAAGACATCATCTTTTTACCCAAAACCCATTCTCCTCCTGGATTCGTGTT
This sequence comes from Eumetopias jubatus, assembly GCF_037043125.1. Taxonomy (NCBI): domain Eukaryota; kingdom Metazoa; phylum Chordata; class Mammalia; order Carnivora; family Otariidae; genus Eumetopias; species Eumetopias jubatus. The sequence goes on along the minus strand of NW_028274821.1, from coordinate 4,437,295 downwards.
TCAGAGACTTTTCCCACCATCTACCCACTTCTGTTCCCTCTGGGCAAGCCACCCTCACCCCTTAAGAGGGTGACACCAACAGACTTCGAACCCCCAACCCCCAACCCTGCAGGACTTTCTCATCCATTCTGGTGGTCAGACGAAACTTCCTAAAGCGTACATTGGATTAGGTCCCCTTTTCTGCTTAAAGCTCTTCACGAATCCCCGTTGCCCTTGGGATGAGGGCAAACACCCCAGCCTGTTTTACACGAAGACTGCTCTTAAGCTGGTATGGTTACTGCCCAGCGTGCAAAGAGAGTTGTCCCAAAATGACCCCCGGGTTCCCCTCTGGGTTGCTAGCTGGATCTCTGGGGGAGCTAGGTGGGATCAAGACCTCCCTATCTCCAAGCAGGAGGACCTAAATCCTCGCTGGACCCAAGATTCCCAGGTTGGGCAGCTAGCTTTCCCAGACAACGTCCAAGGAGTGAGGCTCCTCCCCAGGAGGAGCGCCCACAGAGCGCCCTGGGCCCATGCCTCTCCCTGGGGCCTTGGGGTCAGGAGGTGTAAGGGATGTAGCTCATACATCTCGCCATCTGTATTTGTGCTTTACAGCAACTCATGGCACCATTTCAGCATCCAGGGAAATAAGTCCCCTCACACGGACAGTGTCATTTTGAGCTAGGCTGCAAGCCTTAACGTTTGCAGCCTCGTTTGTATGAAATGGTACCCTAACAAACACTTTTTATTTGCACGTTTAATTTGGTTTTTATTTGCCCTTGCCTGATTACTAGAGACGTTGAACACCTTTTCATATTTCCTGGCCATTTTCTTTAAGTCTTTATGTCTCTTGCCCATTTCTGTTGACTGACTTGACATTTTCCTACTGTCTTATGGAGGTTCTTTACGTAGTTTGGATATTAATCCTTAGTTGGCCAGTGAAATTAAAAATATATTTTCTAATATATCATTTGACTTTAACTTTGTTTATAATATCTGCCTCACAAAACTTTTTGTGCCCAATGTAATAAAGTGAATCAACTTTGACATTATGCTTTGGGCCTTATTCAAAAATTTATTCCTTACCCTGATGTCCTGCCCATAATTCCTTCCAAAAATTTCAGTTTGCTTTTCACGTTTAGGTCTTTCGTCCATTTAGAATACATCGTGTGTGTGTGTGTGTGTGTGTGTGTGTGTGTGTGTGTGTGTGTGAGGTAGGAAAATAAAGGTGCCTATTTTTCTGTGGGACAGCCCATATTGAGTTGATGGTTCTCTGCTAATGAAATGCCACTTCTGGACAATATACGACTATTTTGTCCCCAGGTGGATTTGTCTAGCCACATTTTAAGAACAAATGCTTCTTTAAAATCAATCATACCATGTTGTGAAGCTCCCGTTTGCATGTTATTATGGTACCCATGTATGCAAACACACATGCAGGTGTGGGGAATGACATTTTTGTACCACAATCAACCCTTGTATATCAGGGTCACCCACCTGGGGAGGGGAGGGAGTTAGCATCATTAGTGGCCGAAGTGGCTTGTGGGGCCGTACGACCCCGCTGTTTCCCCTCATGCTGACAGTGATCTCAGAAGGCATTCGGACACCCGGAGTTGGGGATTACCTCCTAGGTAATCCATCAGCAAATATTTGATTGATAAGCAGTTTACTTTTATCTGCAAAGATGAGATTTTTTTTTTCTCAAAATGTAAGGCACCATGATGCAAGTGTTAAGGAGTTTTGTCATCTGTCCTGTTATCTGTCCATTTATTTTTCTTTCAGAATTCCCTAGCATTTTCTAACTGAAATGAAAAGTAAGCCCGGGAGCTTCGGGACTCTTCAGCTGTGGTCCCTGTCTTCAGAATTTACGTGGGAATCATTGTGGTGAGGTGTACAACACATCTTGGAGCTGTTTTATTTTCTGAAATAAGATGTCCCTGAGAAATAATTGCTGTTTCTCCTTTTCCTACCTTGTACGTTTTGGGAGTGAGATGTAGATAGCCCCTAAGGGGTCCCCCCTCCTGTGCTCACACCTCTGAACCATCCGCTCTTTCTGAGTGTGTGCAGGACCTGCGGCTTCCTAAAACCCATGCGAGCGGTCAGGGCAGTGGGATGTTGCTCTGGGATCGGGGCATCGTTGTATAAGATTCTGTTGCCCGCGGTCTTGCCCTTGACACTCCACTGCTGGCTTTGAAGAAGCAAACTGCCATGAATGCTACAGCCACAAGGACTAAAACAGCCCGAGGGAGCCTCCCCCGTCAAGCCTCTGATGGGAACCCAGCCCGAGTCAGCATCCTTGCTAGCGCCCAGGTGACCCCAGACAAGGACCCAGCTCAGAGCACCTGGACTCCTGGCCTGGAGAAACCGCGAGATAATAAACGTGTGTTGCTGGAAGCCTCTCTGTTGTATGTGGTGATTGGTATGTAGCAATAGGAGCTAATACATTAACCTACAGATAATTTCTGAAAGCTACTCTCTGGCTAGTGTATACGTTGTTGGTTGGAATGTTCCAACCAGTTCCGCGGGGTTTGTATCTATCCAGATAAGAGGTATGAGAATGTTTATATTAACTCTCTCCCAGCATAAAAGCGGTTCTAAATCATACAACAGTTCCTCCTTTCCCCGCCTACGTTCCTTGGGCTCTGTGAGCCTGGGCTTGAGGAGGGAAGGGGCCTGGTCCGCCCTGCTCCCCGCGGGAACCCCGCCATCCAGCGGGGGCCTGGCACACAGCAGGCTCGATAAATGCTTGTTGAAGAAAGACGTAGATGGACAGACGGCCGTCATCTGTAGTTCTGTCTCAGGCTCTGTGGTGAGTGTGTTCCATGCATCATCTTCTGAATCATCCCAACAGTCTTGTTAGGCAAGTGGTGTCACTCTCCTTCTACAAGTGGGCAAGCCGAGGTTCTAGCCATTGTCCAAGACCCAGCGGATTGGGTGGCAGAGCTCGGGGCCAGGCCTCGACTGAAAACGTTTACACACGCACACGCACACACTCATGTCCGTGTAAAAGGTTTACTGAAAGGACTAAAATTCTTTTAGCCACACCGATCACTTCACTGTGAGGGGAACCCAGTTTCGGAGCTCGGGGAGACCGCAGGTCGTCCGTCACCTGTGGTCACCGCCGTGGGCTGTAGGTGGCGCTCGAGCGCTGGTCACGGCGGCTTCCGCCCTGCTCCTTAGAAATGTGTGTATTGACTCCCGGCATTCTTGGCTCTTTGGAGAGCTGATTTTCTCACAATTAATACAGACGGGTGGTCCCATTATGGCCGATTCTTCATCTGTGAGTTATTCAGTGTGAAGAGAAGTGCTTGCACATGCTTAATTTCTAATCGTGATTAGATGCCTCTGTGCGAACCACTAGGAGGGAAGGGGGAGAGGCTGAAAGGCTCTTTACAAATCTCTTTTCCTCGCGAAGGAAGGTAACCAGGGATGGGATTTGCATTTACAGAGTGCTTACTCTGTGACTTTAAATGACTTACCTCGCCTCATTAATCTCATCACATCCTTGGGAGGGGGGTACTATTATTATTCGTCTCACAAAGAAGCAAGATCCAGAGAGTGGAATTACTCTAAAGGAAGGGCCGGGGTAGTGCTTGGTCCCAGGCTGGCCGCACCCCCACATCCAGCTCCCAAAGGCTAGAAGGAGGCAGAGACCCCCTCGGATGACCCCCTTATTTCTGCATCTTTCTTTTGTATTGTCAACAACGGTGAGCCACAGAGCCACGGAGATGAGCTCAAGCCTCCTTTTGGACAGTGCGATCTAAGCAACGGTGTGACCCGGGGTCCCCGTGGCACAGATGTCCCCACCCGGTGGTCACAACTCCCCCTGTTGTGGGAGGGAGGTGGGTGGGGAGCTGTGGGGCAGCCTGGAGGTGGCTGCTGGTGACTTTGGGGGACAACATGATGTGTTGGGTGGGCTTGGGGAGAAAGATGGGATGAGGGGTGGTGTCACAGAGGTCCCTGCTGTTTAAAATAATCTCTATGCCATTCAAAGAATCAACCCTCGGAAATATTAGATGGGACAGGATCCAACTAAATAAGATAAGCCGACTGGATGTGAAATCTGAGTTGCTCTACTCTATGTCAAGGCTAGCATGAAAAGACCTCAGCTCTGGCTTTCATAGGGCTCCATGAAAAAGGGCTGGTTCGTAGGGGGAATGCCAAAGACAGACCCTTACTGCAAAGCTCAGGGGAGAGAGACTGCCTTTCCTAAGTCACCTACTTCAGGGAGTTTGGGCTGCCGGGAAGGCGGCACCGGCCACCCCCCGCCCCCCTTGGGCATCCCGGAACTGCCCTTAGCGGGAGCACATCTAGACGCTCACCAGGAGATGGAGCCTTTCTCATGAAATCCATGTGTTTGCCCGAGCTAACACGGGTCATGCTATAATGATGAGACAAACACTACAAATTGAATTACACTAATTTTGGTTGTAATAAAACCACAGGTTGTCATTTGCATGATGAAGAAATACGCATCGAGGCTGTAAGGACTTGAGATTAACTCGTTAGCCGTGGGCCCAGAGGCCCGACCGTGAAGTCTTCATCAAGTATCTGGATCTGATGTGTTGTGTACGAGTTCCAAGCCTCCTCCTGTGAGACCCTGGATTGTTGATCACTTAGCTACCGAAGGGCCTAGGTGGCCCTGTTGAGTTAGCTTCAAGCCCTGAGTTGGCTGAGTGACTTCACCAGGATCGTTCGGAACCACACAGATTGGGTTCCCGAGGGAGTTCTAACCACTTCTTTTCCATAACTGGTGCCTTAGCGCTCCTTTCTCACAGAGCCTTTCCAGATGTTTCTGTGTCAGTAACACGCGACAGGGGGCCGCGCCACCCTTTATCTAGCCGACTGAAGGTAAGGCCTGCGTCCCCAGCGTTCGGCCTGTATTCAGAGAGTCTTCAATTGGTATGGATGAGGTAAAATTTGAGATGAGTCTGATAACGTAGCCCAGAGGATAAACAGACCTCATTCCTTCCGTTCCCAGGCCTCGAGGGCTCTTCCCATATGCTTACTGGGGTATAAGAGGCCAAGACTTATTAAAACTCATGCGGGGGACAGAATCTTTAATCCCTTCATTCTGTTGCTTTTCTGGAAGCAGACAGAAACTTATAGATGATTTTTTTTATTACTCATCAAATAATTTGTGGGCATACATTTAATAATGAGCCAGGCAGCCATGCGAGGGGCTGAGAACGTGACAACCAAACCCAGGGACCATGTTTTCTGGAGCCTGCAGCCTCAAGGGGAGGCAGTTCAACCCACAGGCACAGAGGGGAGGAAAGCCGGTGAAAGAGGGGGCGGGGGGGGGGGGTTCTGCGGGACAACAGGGGTTAGACCAGCCGCCTGGTGTTGGCACCAGCCTCCCCAGGAGTGGGACTTATGCAGGCAGGTGGGAAAGGCTTGGTGCAGCTTTAGGCAGCCCCGCAGACGTTCCCAGGCGGGAGGGGGGGAGGCCATGGGCGGGGGTCGCACCTGAAAGAAGATGAGCACAGCCAAGAAGGCAGGTCTGGAGAAGGGGGCGCAGAGACTCGGACGGCCTCCAGGGCCAGGAGTCGGGCGTTACTCGCAGCAACGGGCTGGGTCGCTGCGGCTTTGTAAGCACAGCATGACCCGGGCACACTGCCGCTGGGAGGTGCTGGGAGGTCTGCGGCCCGTACCTGCCCCAGGAGAGCACCCAGGGCAGGACTCCCTCTCTGTCTGTCTCCTCCCAGGTTCACGAGTGACTCGCCTCACATTTTGTTGTTTGTCTCTGACTTAAATTCCGCAGCCTCATTGCTCCGGCGGTGCAACCCCACATGTTGGTCTGCCAGGGGCTGCCGGGACAGCGACCGGCGGCTTCAACCAGGCACTTCTTGCCCGCGGTGACGGAGGCTGGGCCTCGGAGATCAAGGCGCAGTCGCGGTTATTCCTCCGGGGCTCGCCGCCGGCTGTCTTCTGCCTGTGTCCCCACGTGGTCCTCCTGCCGTGTCTCCTTGTGTCCTCATTTCCTCTACTTGACAGGGCACCAGTCACACCGGTTAGCGCCCACCCACAGGGCCTCGTTTCACCTTCATTACACTCGGTAAGGATCCAGTCTCCAAACAGAACCACACTCCAAGGTTCTAGGGCTTCGGGCTCCAACACAGGAGTTTGGAGAGGCAGGGATCATTCAACCCGTAACACTCCACTTAAGTAACACGATTTTTCCAAGATGTTACTGCACAAGAATGTTGAAGCAAAGGAGCTAACAAATTTCCTCTTGGGACGCTGGAAGCTCAACCAGTCAAATTTAATTAAATTCATTTGCCAGTAAGTGAGTGACTCTGTACACAATGTACTCCTCTAGAGGAAAGCCTGTTGTCACCTCATCTTCGTGGTTCAATCACAAAGGAGGTCTTCTTCCTCTTCCTCCCATTCCCCACCCCCCCCCCCCCCACATCCTGTTATCCCTTTCCAGTAAGGAAAAAAGAGGGCTTTTCTGGGCATGCCTACATTTTATCTTTAAACAAAAAGAAATGGAATCAGGCTTGGTAGAGCCAAGCCTTGTCACGTGTCAGTGTGAAATGAAGACCTTCTCTGCCGTCTTCTCAGTGTCCCCGACACGGAACGGGTGTCGAGCCAGGAGAAGGGGGGGCACTATGATATTTGTGAAGGATGTTGTTACTTAAGAAGCCTTTAGTGCTGGTTATTGAATTTAAAAGTCCCACTTTGTCTTAAATACTTCTCCTTTTCCCAATTTCACTGTGATTTGCATCATACGCTCTTACATAAAAATTACTCTCCAGACCAGAAATTCTTCATTCCGACATCTGTCCAAAAATGTTCCTTCTGCAACTTGCAGTCATAACTCCTTGTTTTAATACCACCACCTCCTCCTTCCTGCTGTCACATTCTTGCAGAAATGGCAAGTGAAGAGAAAACACTCCCTCCTGGGAGCCCAGGAGATGCGATGTAATTCTCTGTCGAGAGATTTGCTATATTTATGTAACCAGTAGAAAACAAACACAGACATGTACTACAATCAGGAAACTCCTGTTTGCTCTATTTTTAAGAATCTTAGTCTGCTTTCTCAAGAAGGGGAGGCAGCTAAAGCCAGAGTTTTCAGATTCTTTATCAATGGGGACATGCCATGCCGAGATCAGCTGAAAGACTTCTCATTTAAAAGCAGTGAGATGAGAAAGGCTGGTAAACCTAATACCCCGGTTTGCACGGTATGCACTCTCAGGAGTTCATAGCCCTCCCACTAAGGTGGAAAATTGCAAAAAGGTGAATTTTTATAATAGAGTAGTGTGGTGTGCTAGGAAAAAAAAGTCACTGATGAGGAAAGACCTATTGAGGCAGAACTTGACGATCAACCTGTTATATATGAAGTGGAAGGCCTCTGATCTTGGAATCTTTGTTAAGGATGCAGAGCTGATCTGTGACCCTAAGATTTTTAATCGTTCTGCTATGAGAGCCTGGATTATGTACAATTGCATTACTAAATATTCTAAATAACTGGGTCATAGAATCACTTTACATTTAATTTAATCTCAGTGGGAATTTTAAGAGAGAACTCAACAAGTTTATCCCAAATAGTCTCTAAAAGAGCAAAACACCATAGCCAGAATAATTTTGGGAAAAATAAACACGCTTTTCTTTATCAGAAGCAGAACATGCTCTAGTGACGTCACTGCTGGGGAAATGAGGTAGATGGACATTTCCCTATGCCTCCCAATAAAAGCAACTAAAAACCTTAAAACTTATCTGTAAAGCAAATATAGGATCTACTCTGATTAGCAGAGAGGAGAAGCAGACTAGTTAGGGACCTTGGAACCCAGGAATGACAGGGTGGTGAGGCCTCTTGGTTTTCTCTTTGGCCTCATATACCTCAGACCGGATACTAGAGAAGCTGGCAATCTGGAAATACCCATGTGCACAGGACAAACAAGGTTCCCAGAAAGGTCTGCTTCCTACAAAGGACCAGGAAAGGAGCAACGTAGCAAGACAGAAAACTTTCAGACAGTGACTGCCTTGTTCAAACCAAACACCAAGGAAAGGCTGTGGTCCCAGCTCCATACTCACAGCTGGTGGAGTGGGGAGCCTAGACATCCACTTTTGATGGGCCAACAAAGCCCTCCAACTTCCCACTGGGATGGTGTCAGAGTGAGGAACTGGGACTTTCATTCACACTGGGTGGCCGTGAGCCCTTCTCCTGTATCCTGTGGCGTTAGTGGAGGGCAGACGGGGAGGCTGGACTTCCACTGCCCCTCAAGGGGCACTAGCCCCTGCTCCTAAGATTGATGTCAGGAGAGACCTACAGGTTAACAAAGCTAAGTGAACCCCAAGCTTCATAGACTCAAAGCAACCCACTCAAGGACACATTAACGGTCATATTTCCCAAAATTAAAGACAACAACACATTTTGAAGGTAGCCGGGGAGAAATGACCCATTACCTACTGGGGAGACATAATTAAATGATGGTGGATTTCTCATCTGAAAACATGGAGACCAGAAGGAAGTGACACATTGTTTGATGTGCTGAAAAAAATTGTCTAAACCCAAGAATTCTATATCCAGCAAAAATATCCTTCAGTGATCAAGATGGAATAAAGGCAGTCTTTACATGAAGACTGAGAAAAATTATTGCCCACATTCCTGCCTGATAATATCGACTAGAGGAAGTACTCTAAATAGAAAAAAAAAAAAATAAGAGAAAGAATCTCAGAACATCATCCCAGGAAGGGAAAACATGGTAGAGAAAAATATGGATAAATATTGTAGACTTTCCTTCTGTTCTTGGGTTTTCTAAATTACGTTTGGTGGTTAAAGCAAAAATTATATGGTTCCCAATGTATTAGGGGAAATATTTCAATCAACTATATTATTAACTATGGGGGGTAAAGAGGTATAAAGGGAGGCAGTTTTTCCTCACCCCGTTTTAACTGGTAAAATGTCAACACCAATACACTTTAGAAGTTTTGAATATATTATATAATATAATGTCTGGAACAATCACTAAAAAAGCAGCCCAAAGAGATACAGCCAGAATTCCTATACATAAGGATGAATTCTAGAAAAGATCAAGAAACCCAACAAAGGTAGGAAAAAGGAAAACAGAGACATTCAAAAAGGGAAGAAAAACTTGAAAAATAAAATGGCAGATTTAAGCCTTAATATATCAATAATTAAGATAAATGTTCTAAATGTACCAATTAAAAGACATAGATTGACAGAATGGATTAAAAAACATGACTCAACTATATATTGCCTAAAAAACTCACTTGAATATAATGATACTCATCATCGGTGGAACACAAAAAGATGGAAAAGATATACCGTACAAATGTTGATCAGTAGAAAGCTAGAGTGTCCCTATTAATAGCAGATAGAGTAGACTTTAGAGCAAAGGAAATTGCCAGTGCTGGAAAGAAACATTACATATGATGACAGAGTCAATCCACAGAGAAACACAGCAATGCCAAGGATGAATGAACCAAAGGGCTGCCAAGTGTGTTTGCAGAAAGGGGTAAAACTGGAAGGAGAAAGACAAGTCCACACCGAGGCCCTCCACACGGTTCTCTCTAATTGAAAACAAATGGGATAGAACAACAGGAAATGTATAGAAGAACTCAAAAACACCATCCATAACCAGGCTCTAACCAGCATACGTAGAACATTCCCCTGAACAATGGCAGAATTGCTTCTTTTTAAGAGCCCACAGAACAGACACCAAGGTGGACGGCAACCTACATTGTAACCTAAACATAACGGATTTAAAAGAACCGAAGGCCTGCAGGGTATGTTTTCTGACCACCATAAGATTAAAGTAGAAATAACAGAAAGATAAGTGGGAAATGATCTTCTGGAGATACTTTTCTCCCCGTGTTTAGAGAAACACTTGGTACCTCAACAACACACTTCCAAATAACCCGTGGGTCAAAGAGCGTGTCTCAGGGGAATGAGAAAAACAAAAACACTGAGCTAAATGAAAATGAAAACACATCTTACCAACACGTGTGGAACGGCGGCAGAGCAGGGAGGGAATTTCACGGCACCAAACGTCTGCGGCAAAGAAGAGTAAAATTCTCCAATGAGTGATAGAGGTCCCCATTGTAAGAAACCAGAAACTAAAGAGCAAAACAAACCTAACACAAGAAGAAGGAAGGAAATAATACAGAGAAGAGCAGAAATTGATGAAATTGTGCATGGAAAAACAATACAGAAAAATCAATGAAACAGAACACTGGTGCTTTGAAAAGGTCAACGAGATTGACAAATCTCTGGCAAGACGAACAAAGGAAAAAAGAGAAGACACAAATTATTGATATCGGGGATGAAACAGAGGACACCATGACAGACCCCACAGGCATCAGAAGATAAAAAGGGAGCACTATGAACAACTGTGCACACACAGATTGGATCCATTGCACGAGACGGACCAGTGCCTTAGAAAATAAACTACCGCAATTCACCTCATATGAAATAGATCATTTGAAGCCATTTAACAATTAAGACAATTAAAGTTGTAATTAAAAAGCTCCTGAAAAAGAAATCTCCAGCCCCAGACGGTTTCACAGGAGAATTTTACCAAGTATTTAAAGAAGAATTATCACACATTCTACAGAATACCTTCCAGAAAATAAGAGAAGAAAGTATTTTCACCTCATTCTGTGAAACAAATAGTACCCGAATAGCAAGACAAGACAAAAATAGTGCAAAAAGGGAAAAAAAACCTTGGCCAATAGAATTCACCATTATGTAAAAAGAACTAGTGTCCAAAGTACACGAGAATGCCTGAATATTAAAAAAAATTCATCAAGGTAATCCGCTATATTCACATGCTAAAGAAGAAACATCACATGATTATAGCAATCAAGGAAGAAAAAGCATTTGAAAAATTCAGCACTCATTTATGAAAAAAAGAGCTCTCAGAAAACTAGGAGTGGAGGGGAACTTCCTTAACTTGATAAAGAATATGTACAAAACCCCCAGCTAAAATCATCTACAACAGGGGATGTTTTCCCACCATGATCAGGAACAAGGCAAGGATGTCCAATCTCACCACTGCTATTCAGCATCATACTGGAAGTTCTAGGCAATATTATAAGGCAAGAAGGGAAATAAAAGTCATATAGACCAGAAAGAAAGATCTACAACTTCTCCTATTGCTAGATGACATGACAGTTTGTGTAGAGAGTACCAAGGAAAATACGGTAAACAAGAAAAAAGCCAAAGTCCCCAAACTCCTACAGCTTATGAATGAGGTCAGCAGAGTTGCAGGGTATAAGGTGAACATACAAAAAATCAGCTTCATTTCTGTATATTAGCAATGAACATGAGGGAACTGAAGTTTTAAGTACTACGTAATGTGCAGTCTTTCAATGAATAATGAAGCACTTGGGCGTCAGTCTAAGAAAACATGTATGGGACTTGTATGTTGGCAATGTACTCACTGAATATCTAAATAAATGGAGAGATGGTTTGCATTCAGAGACTGGAAGCCTCAGCATAGTAAGGGTATTAATTCTCCCCAGACTGATAGACAGATTTAACACAATTCTTATAAAATCTTTGAAGGGTTTTAATAGATATGGACAAGGTTATTCTAGAATCTACATGGAAAGGTAAAAGAACTAGAATAGCTAAGAGAACTTTGGAAAGGAAGAACGCAGTGAAGCAATCGTTCTACTCAGTTTCAAGACTTACCGCGTAACCACGGTAGGCTAGGCTGTCTCGGGATAGGAAGAAGGGTAGACACAGAGGTCAGGGGAACAAAATCGTGGGCCCCTAAATACTTCCATGACTATGGCCACCGATTTTTGATGGAGTTGCAAAAGATCATTTTTTCAACAGTTAGTGTTGAACTGGATATCCACAGGCATAAAAGCAAAAAGAAACTCCACCCATACCTCACACTTCATGCAAAAACTCACGCAAATTGAGCACAGATTTAAAAGTAAAACATAAAGTTTTAAGAAAAAATATATAGGAAAAAATCGTTGGGACCTAGGGCTTGGTGAAGAGTTTTTAGTTATGACATCAAAAGCATGTTGTATATTTAAAAAAAAACATGAAGGGGACTTCAGCAATTAAAACGTTTTTTTGAAAATATTACAGCAATTAAAATTTTTGTTCTACAACATGCCCTGCTAAGAACATGGAAAGACAAAGGGATAAAAAAATATTTGCAAGCCACCTATCTGATAAAGAAGTTCTATCTAAAATAAATTCTTGGAAATCAAAGTAAAAAAAATAATCTGATTACAAAATGAGCAAAAGGCATGAAGAGAAGATGTGGATGGCAAAAAGAAACACTTAAAAAGAGATTCAATATCGTTAGCTTAATTTGCACTAAGGAAATACAAATTAAGACCTCGATAGGATATCATCATATATTTATTAGAAGAAGTAAAATTAAGAAAAAATAGTGGGGCACCTGGGTGGCTCCGTCGTTAAGCGTCTGCCTTCGGCTCAGGTCATGATCCCAGGGTCCTGGGATCGAGCCCCGCATCGGGCTCCTTCCTCCGCGGGAAGCCTGCTTCTCCCTCTCCCACTCCCCCTGCTGTGTTCCTGCTCTCGCTGTCTCTCTCTGTCAAATAAATAAATAAAATCTTTAAAAAAAAAAAAAGAAAGAAAAGATAGTGATAATCCCAAAATCTGGTGAGGAAGCAGAGAAACTGGATCTCTCATACGTTGCTGGTGGAGATGTGAAATGGTACAGCCACTCTGGCAAAGAATTGCAGTTTCTTAAAAAACGAAACCATACGCTCACCATACAACCCAGGAGTTGTGCTCGTGAACGTTTATCTCAGATCACTGAAAACTCACATCGACAGAAAAACCTGTACACAGTGGTTCGTAGCAGCTCTATTCGTAATAGCCCCAAAGTGGAAACAACCACAATGTCCCTGAATGGATGAATGGTCAAGTAAACAGTGGCACATCATACATGGAGTGGACTGTCGATACACACAGCAGCTTGGATGGGTCTCAAGGGCATTACATGCAGCAGAGAAGCCAATACCAAAGGTCACATACTGTATGATTCCATTTATACACCATTCTTGGAAAAACAGAATCATAGAGATGGAAACAGATTAGTGGTTGCCAGGGGTTAGGGATGGTGGCGGGGTGACTACAAAGGGTCGCACAGGCGAGATCTTTCTGATAAAGGGATGTTTTTGTATCCTAATTGTCGTCGTACTTACACAAATTTGCAATCCGTGATAACATGGCATGGAATGATACACACACAGTGTACAACGCGAACTTCCGTGTTCTGATATCGTGCTATAATGATGACGTAACCACTGGGAGAAATGGGAAGAGTACACAGGCCCTCAAATCTTTGATCTAGGATTATATTTTTTAAAGTTCCCCAAATGGCAAAATCCCAAGGTATACCAATTAAAACAGTGGGGTAGAGACCGAAGGATCAACAGAACAGATGCCAACAATTCAAAAAAAGTAAATATAGAAATTTGGTCTATGATAATAGTCGTACTTCAAATCAATGTGGAAAATATGGATTATTTGAGAAAATTGGCAACCCAAAACAAAACAAGTTAGATCTCTCTGCCAAGTTGTAAGTAAATTTCAGAAAGCCTCAAGAACTAAAATCGAATTATTAGTGGCAGAAAGCATAGATATTTTCTATAGTACTCAGGTGAAAAGAGTCTTTCTGAGCACGATATAGAGTTGTAAGCCTGCAGGAGAAGGATCACAGACTTGATATTTAGAAATGATACACTGTTATTTAGTAAGCGATACTATAAAGAATACAAGACCTCTGACAAATTTGGAGAATATATTGGCACAATAACGAGGAATAAGTAAGATACTCCTCTTAATGAGAAAGACAGCATGTAATTACAAAATAGACCAAGGAAATGAACAGAGATGAAAACCAAGATGCTGAACGGTACCTGAAAAGAAGTTCCGGCTTACCAATAACCAACTAATGAGATTAAATGGACTGATTGATTAAGGTGAGTGATGGTGTCCTGCGTTGGGAGGATGTGAGGAAGCAGACACTCATATACACTGCTCATGGACTGGGTCACTATTTGTGTAGAAATGGAAATGTTATGACCCTTGGGTCCAGCGGTTTAAATTGTAGAAATTTATCTCCTAGAATTACTCAGGTGGGAAGTGTCAACATATATGAAGGGAAGAGATTTGCAGCATTATTTTGAACTGTCCAAAATTTGAACCATTTTCATGGCTTTAACTCAATAGTTAATGGGTTAAATAAAATATGATATTTCCGCATACTGGAATTTGGAGCAGATTAAAAAAATAGTGAAGCAGAACTATGTATACTATAAATAATTAAAACTGGAGAAGGGTAGCTGTTAAATGAAACTTGAATTTTAGAGAAAAAAGGGTGGTTTAAGCTTCTACCACATATATTGGCAATTACATATGTTTATATTCATACGTATATATGTAAATATATAAAATATATATTTGTAGACTCTTTATAAAAGGATCCCCAAGAAATTGATAAAACTTCCCAGAGAGAACTGTGTAATGAGGAATTGGGGAAAGATTATTTCTTCTCTTTAACGTACTTCTCGTTTTTACTAAAGGGACACAGATGTATTGCTTAGAATGTCAAACGGCCCTATAGGCTCATGGTGAAAACAAGGCTTCGGTGTGGGATACAGGTCACCGGTTAAAGATAATTTAAAAAGGAGCAGACACCACTGAAGAAACAAAAGAGGCGACATTACAAATGAAAGAGAAGGAAACATGGATGAGCCAATTTCAGGAACTCCTGTAAGCAAAGACATGTTTATCTTCCTCTTTTGTGATTTTCGTGAGCACAGCAGTGGAGACCTTTCGAGATATTTCCAAAGTAATAGAGTGGCTGTACTGATCTAAGGAACGACAGGCGAGGAAATGACAGTGGGCGTTATCATCTCTTCTGCGTATGAAGGGCATCAGTGGTCAGATAAATGAAATCGGCAGGAGAGTGTGCATCTTCTCAGCTGTTCCAGTTCATGCAAGTAGCCCAATGTCCCTTCCTTGGATGGGGACAGAGAAAAAGAAGAGGGCCAGTGCATGATCACGAAGTCACCCACACTTCCCGAGACACCAAGGGCTGGCCGGACCCTCACCCAGTTCCCTTGGTTTCGCCAATATTTCGTACAAAATGGTGGCACTTAGAATGCTTGGTCCCAGAGCCACGGAGACCTCCCCCAGGTCTGTGCTGCACCGGCCTCAGACTTTCCACAGTGAACCGTGAAAGGAATTCGAAATACACTCACCCCAGACAGACCCCATTCCCTGAGTTCCGGGATTCGCGGTCAGTTCAAATCATTCATCTTCTTTTCAAGTGGTTCTGGGCGCTGCCCCGCGTGCAACATTCCCGAGTATTTTAGGTCTCTCTTCCGCATTAACAAGCAGCAGTGTTTTCTTTGTGGAACTAAACTCCACAAAAATATCTCTGCAAGCAGATTTGTGTCTTGATAACAATCTGTTGATGAATTTGGCTGCAGAATGCTGATGGAGTGTGTGGCTCTCCGGGAAGACGTCCAGCAGATACACATCAGTTCGATGACACTCTTCCAGCCTTGACAGCTGTCGGGACGGTGCGTTACCACTCTGACACCCAGCCGGCACTTGTGCGCCCTTCACCGCAGTCCTGTCACCCGCCGTTTCTCAGGTGGGTTCCCGAACCCTGCAGGATCCCTGAAGATCCTTCCTGGCTTTGTCTGGGGGTGATAATAACAGGCATAGGAAGGAGGCAGTAATAATCTACAGGAGAGGGCAGAGGCTGTGAAGTTAGAGCCACATCTACATCCTGGTACTGCTATTTACACCTTCTGAGATGCAGTCTGTTTCTTTCTGTGTCAAATGGAGTAGCAATATTTTAATAGGAGACTGTTTTAGTCACGGTTCTCCATAAGAACAGAACCAGTAGGACATGTGTATGAACACACACACACATAATGGGGAATTGGATCACATAATTATGGAAGCTGACGAGTCCCAAGATCTGCAGGATGAGTTGGTAGCGAGAGACCCAGAAAAGTCGATGGTTTAGTTCTAGTCCAAAGGCATGCTGGCTCAAGACCCAGGAAGAGCTGATGTTTCAATTCAAATGTGAAAGCAAGAAAGAGCTGATGTCTCAGTTTAAAGGCAGGCAGGCAAGCAGGCAGGCAGGCAGGAGGAATTCCTTCTTCCTTGGGAGCGGGTCAGGTTGTTTTTTTAAATTCAGGCCTTCAACTGATTAGATGAGGCCCACCCACACTGGGGAGGGAGATCTACTTTACTCAGTCTACCAATTCAAATGTTAAACTCACCCAAAATACTCTCAGACACACACACGCACACACACACACATGCACACACATGTGCACACACATGCATGCACACGCACGCACATACATGCGCACGCACATACACACATACATGCACACGCGCGCACACATATACATGCACACACGTGCATGCATGCACACACATGCACACATGTGCGCACACGCGCGCACACACACACACACACACACACACTTCTTTTCTTGGGGGTTTAAGAGTCAATGTTGAGGGAGAACCACAAATGACTAGCCCTGAACTATCACCAGGAAATTCCGCTGTTACATGAGGATTGGGGATCCCACTGAACACCCACCCAGACTCACAAACCTTCAAGTTACGGACCCCTGGGAAATCTCTGAGGAAGAGGAAAGCACTCGGGACTCCATCACCTGAAAACACAACCCTAAATCTAGCAAGGCTGCTGCAAGGCAATCCATCAAGAATATGATGTAGGAGTGGTAAGTTTCCACCAAGTGGCAAGGAAGCCGGACGCGAGATTTAGCAGAGCATTTACGTTTTGAGTTGCTGAGAAATCCAAGCAAGGAGGCAATGTCTGCCCAGATTCTGCCTGCAGTGTGTTTGGGACTTGGGACTGGGACAGCGGCTCCTGCCACAAAGGATCCCAAGAGAAGAATGGGGCTCACTCGAGGCCCAGGACAGAATGCCTACAGTTTCTAATAGGAGAGTGGGGCAGATTCAATGAGCCTTTCCACATTTGCTTTTAAATTTATTTACATTCAATGTCAATGTTTTGAGAATTGCACTGACGTATTTTTTTCCCTTTGTTACTCACCGTATCAAATGTCTCCTGGAAACCCCTGCTGCACACGGAGTGAATGTAAGTACTATTTCTGGGTCATTCAGTCCCCATTTATGAAATGTTTCTAATATGCAGTATGCAGTTGTATTTTACAACACACAGTGTAGAATAAAGTGTGATATATGACGTGAAATACATCAGAGATTGGCAAACTCTGGCCCATGGGTTCACCAACCCTTTTATGAGGCAGATTTGTTTTTATTTGGATTTGGCCACATTCGCTTATTTACAGACTGCTGGTGGCTACCTTTGTTACAATGGCAGAGATGAACAGGTGAAACCTGGGTCCCGCAAGCTTAAAACATTTACTGTCTCTCGCCTTGAGGTAAAGTCTGCCCAATCCAGTAATACGTAATATAACATATAATATATAACATGACATATTAATATAGAATATACCACACATACTATATATAAGTATAATAGGCAATGTATGACAACCTATATGATCATAATTCACAAATAGTCGTTACATTTATCCAAAGTTGGGGGATAAGGTATTTGATGGTTTGTACAATTAAACCATTAAAGCCTTTCTCTAACTTAGAGTATGTGTTGTGTTGGAAAAATCTGAAAATGGTCCCCTGGGGCTGGTTAGAAAACACAGAAACCATTCTACAGAAAACATGATTGATCCAGCAATTAACAAACACAACTTTAGTTGAGGTTTTTCTGTTTTCCAAATAAATTGTTAACAGATGGAGTAACTTCTAAGGCTGGTCTGCATCAAGGACAATGGTTCAAATTGGGGGTGAGTGATTGATTCTCCAAGCCATTCAGAGAACACACACATTGTCACGAAATCAGTAGATCTGAATATCGTGGCCCAGATGGGGAAACAGCTTTGGGGTCTAGAACATTCAAAAGCTAATTCTGAGGGATATGGTATAAAAATCTAAATGTGTTGAACAGATGTAGGGAGATATTTTTTTTCCCCTGCATGCGTTTCTCGGACCCATTCAGTCTTGTGTGTTTTGCTCTGTGGCCGTCTTTACAGCAACAGACCAGGCGAAGGCTGATATTGCGCGGGCTTTATCCCACAAGATGGCATAAGAGGTCAGGTCATTGGGTTTGTGGAGGGCCCTCGGTGTGTGCGGAGCCGTGTGCTCGGCGGCGGACAGGTGTGTCCTCACGCTGCGGCTTGGCTCTGACCTGAGCGGCGGAGGCAGGGCCTCGGCTAACATGTACTAACAGAGAGCATGTCAACTTGGCAGAAGTGCACACCTCTTTCTGTTTGTTGACAAAGAGATATTGCATAGTCTTACGAGAGCCAAACAATTCTCATCTGATATGTATGAATATTCATCGAATGCACAGGAATTAAATTATAGAGGCATCTGTTACACCATGAGGGACTTCACGGCTACGGCGGGCACTTCTTGTCTATTTGGAGTATCCGTGAAGAGCTTTTTATCTGAACAAGACAATGAACTTCTTCACGTGCCTTGGCTAAGCTGAGACAGACCACTGGGTTCCGCTAGTGCTAATGTAGGAGTAGGCATGGCGGACAATGTGCAAGTCCCCGCGCGACTCGGGCGAGCAAGGTGCCGACGTTGGAGACACTGGTGATGTTTCCTTGTGGTTCCTGCTCACCCGCTTACTTCCCCTGCTTCTTTTAGGGCATTCGTTCACAGAGGGCTGGTGATGGGCAGCGGTGGCTTTGGTGGCCTGGGGCATTCGCCCATGACCAGAGGGGCAGTGCTAGAAAGCTCTCACCAGGAAAGATGGCTCTGGGCTCCTCCGCTTTTCTTGACAGAACCACCTGCAGGAGGAGCTGCGTCCACTCTACCTCTTGTCCCTTAGACGGTGATCCCCAAAGCACCTGTGCTAGGATGTTTGCGGCCGACCCGCCGCATTTGGGGAGGACGTGAGGTGGGCGACACGTCAGTCTCCTCCCTGGTAGTGCTCCCCGTGAGTCCGTGTGAACAGAGTACTTCTCTGTTTTTAATACATCCGATTTCCTACCTGTGGTACTGATACCACTGGATACTCTCTGGGAAATGGGCAGCGGTGTCCTCACGAGTCTATCTGAGGGTGGGAAGGGGGCCTCGGAAGGAAGTGCCACGGGTAGCCTGGCCGTGGATGGGGTGGGTGCTGCCTTGTTCGTGGAGGGCCCTGCTGCAACAGCCAGGGTGGGGAGGAGTCTCTCATTCCCTGCGGACTTTTCTCTCCATCACTAATTAATTTTGCTGCCGATGGGGCCGCACCAGGCGCTTGCTGAGAGAAGAGATCGGTATCTGCCCTCCCCACGCCGTGTGCTCTCCCACCGCTGGCCCCGGCATCAGAGAGCTGGCTCAGGTCCGGGCGCCCGCCTCGCAGACTCGTTCTGGCACAGCTTGTCTACCTCGTGAAGCTTATAAAGCCACCGACGTTTCGCAATTCTCTTGAGCTTTGTTGTTCTGCTGTTATCCCGTCATCCCTCGGGGGCAGTGTGTCATCTGCTAATTATTCCCAAACGCTCATTATGCTCATCCCACTGTGATGTAAGGAGGAAGGCCCCCCCTCCCCACCGCCTGGAGGTGGCCCAGGACGGCAGCTACGTGGAATCCTGAATGATCCAACCTGTTGGCCACTTTGTTTTCATACCCAGTGGGTGCTGTGTGTTTGTTGACTTGGAGGATTTGGAAACTATTCTTCTTTCTATAGGGTGCTGAGAGTCCCAGCTGCACAGACGGGAGCATCTTGAGCGTAGAAAATTTAGCTCCGGCCGCCCAAAGCTGGAGCACGACTGAGCTTTTCCAAGATGAGAGGGAGGCTGGGGTTGACAGACAGCCTTTGTTCCGACGGCTCCTACAAGCTGGAGCTGACTCTGTCTGGGTTCATCCAGACGGTCCTGGCTCACGCCTGTCATCCTAGCTATTAACTGACAGAACTTCCTTCCACTCTCAAGGGCGTCCGGGTCTGAATATCACAGCCTTCGGTTATCCCAGCATGCAGTCTTCTGGGTGGTTTGAGAAGGGGAGTGTCTACATGGTGAGACACGCGATGAACCAAACCCTGAGCCTGTTCCTGACCTTCCCACACTAACTGCCCTCCTGGGTGGAGACACTTTAGATCTTGAAGGTTCTGTGTTCAAAGGGCTGGGAGACAGAGCTGGACTGGTGATCTACTGGCTTCCAGCTGTCTACACGCTACATTAATTCATCTAGTCCTCCAAGGAACATGGGGAGTATTGCCACCCCCAATTTACCTTTGGAAAAAGAGGGTAAGAGATTCTCCCAAATGTCCAAAGTGAGTGAAAAGACAGGGGTCTGAACTTGGGCGTGTCTGCTTCGAAGCAGGCCTGTCCACAACACCACACTCACTGGGAAGACAGGGAGTGCATGCTTGCCAAGAGCAGCTGAACCTTGCAGGAGCACAGGAAAGGGAGAAAACCACGTTCAGAGTCGGGTGAAGAGGTTAAGGACTACACCAGATGCTGCCTGCTCAGGGCGTTCTCAGGCCTGTGCCGCTAGGTGGGACGTGGAAGTCACGGGGGCAGCTGAGTGGGGACCTTGACAAGGAGTCACAGGGACGGGCCTGGAGGGACCCTCCATGCAAAGAGTGATGCAGCTTCCCTGGCTGCAGGACCCAATGTGTGGGTTGAGGACGGGACCCTGCTCCCTGCAGCGTGTGAATGTGGGAACGAATTGTGCTCTCACATAGAATCGAGACGGGGAAGGAAGAAGAGAAAATTGATCTTGGAAAAGTGGACGTTGATATTAGGAAGGGGAAATGATGATGGGAAGGGGAAGCTGATATTGAGACGGGGAAAGTATTGCCGAGAAGGCCAACAGCATCCACCTCGTGCTTCAAAACAGTTGCCAGGGGGGCACCTCAAGAGTTCTCTGCTCCAGGCTTTGGGCCTTGGTCAGCTCGTCCGTGTGCACCCCTCCATCCAAGTGAGTCATGCCGTCTCGGGTCCTAGATGGCTTGCACTAATGATCACGCCCATGGTCAGGCAGGGGTGCTGGGCTGAGGGCACTACCTCTACATACCCGAGCATTGCACTAAGTAGATAATAAAGTACTGGCGAAGCTCCTTGGTTAACCTTTGCTTCATGGGGTCATGAAAGTCCCGTTTCCCTGCAAATTGCAAGAAAGCAAGGCCTCAAGCAGAAGGCAGACACTGAAAGCCTTTTCTTTTAGATTAAAAAGAAAAAAAGACAAAGAAAAAAAACCCAGAAAAATTGCACTGACATGGTCGTATCAACTAAGTTGCAGACCTTATTTGAATTTCTCAAATTTTAAACATGTGCTACTTCTTGTTATTAAAATGTTTCAAAGAACTCACCAGTGAAACTCTTTGGGCCTGCTGATTTCTTTTTTCTTTTTGTAGGTTTTAAACTAATAATTCAGTCTATTCAATACTTATGGGACTATTCTCATTATTTAATTCCAGGTGAGTTTCGGTAGGTGTGGTTTTTGAGGAATTGGTCTGTTTCATCTAAGTTATTAAGGTGTGTGCATGGAGTCCTTCACAGTATTCCCTCATCCTTTTAACATCAGTGAAATTGGTAGTGATACTTCTTTTTCATTCCTGATACTGCTAATTTTTGTATCTTCTCTTTTTTGATTTGTCAGCCTTGCTAGAGGTTAATCAATTTTATTAATTGTTTCAAAAACCGGCTTTTGAGTTAATTTTATCTATCATTTTCCTGTTTTCAGTTTCATTAATTTCTGCTCTTTATTATTTACTTCCATCTGCTTGCTTTGGGTTTATTTGGTTCTTTTTATGGTTTATTGAAGTGGAAGCGTAGATCCTTAATTTTCTAACTTTCTTTTTTTCTAATAGAAGTATTTAGTATTTCTAATAGAAGTATTTATATAATAGAACTATTTAGTGCTATAAATTTCCCCACGTTTGCTGCTTTGGCTACATCCCACAGATATTTCATGTTGTAATTTTATTTTCCAATTCAATGCATTTTCCAATGTCCCATGAGAATTTCTCTTTGGATTATTTAGAAATAGATCATTTAATCTGTAAAGTTTGGTGATAATCTTTCTGCTGTTTGTTTCTAGTTTAATTCCATTACGGCCAAAAAACATACATTTGTTGAATTTTGTTTTATCGACCAGAATATGGTCTATTTTTTTTGTTTTTGGGTTTTTTTTTTTAATTATGTTCAGAATATGGTCTATTTAAATGGATGTTCCATGTGTACTTGAAAAGAATGTGTATTCTGCTAATGTTGGGGAAAACATTTTATAAATGTTAATTAGATCCCCTCTGTTAATGGTGTTATTCAGTTCTCCTATGGCCTTGTTGACCTTCTGTCTAGGTATTGTATTTATTATTGAGAGAGGGATCTTGAAGTCCACAGTCATAATTGTGCACTTGTCTATTTATGTTTTCAGATCTGTCAGTTTTTACTTCATGTATATTGAAGCTCTGTTGTCTGGTGCATACACATTTAAGATTATTACATCTTCTCGGTGAATTAATTCTTTTATCATTATGTAAAGTTTCTCTTTATCTTTGGTAATTTTCTTTGCTCTGAAGGCTACTTGGTCTGATATTAATATAGACACTCCTGCTTTCTTTCTATTAGT
Source organism: Eumetopias jubatus (assembly GCF_037043125.1). Taxonomy (NCBI): domain Eukaryota; kingdom Metazoa; phylum Chordata; class Mammalia; order Carnivora; family Otariidae; genus Eumetopias; species Eumetopias jubatus. Next base: position 4,414,680 of record NW_028274821.1, on the reverse strand, counting down.
GTTTGCATGTTATACATTTTCTATCTTTTTACTTTTAACATACAGCACTTGAAGTGAGTTTCTTGAAGACAGCATCTACTTAGCTCAAGTCTTTTTAAAAAAATCCATTCTGGGGGTGCTTGACTGCCTCAGCAGGTAGAGCATTTGACTCTTGATCTCAGGGTTGTGAGTTCAAGCCTCACATTGGACAGGGAGCCTACTTTAAAAAAAAAATCCATTCTGATCATTTCTGCCTTCTAATTGAGATGTTTAGAACATTTACATTTAACATAATTATTGCTATGCTAATATTTAGGTTGCCCATTTTATCATTTTTTTCTGATTGTTTTCTGTTTATCTTTTTCTGACTTCCTGTGGGTCACTTGGGCATTTTTTCCCATTATTATTCATCAATAGTTTTGAGTATTTATTTTTGTATAGTGTGTGTGTGTGTGTGTGTGTGTGTGTGTGTGTGTGTGTGTGATGTCTGTGTGTGCAGTCTAGAAATTTAAAATCCATCTTGATATATTATAGTTCCCTAGTATCAATATTTTACCATTTGAATGGAATGTAGAAAGTTACCACCATTTATGTTCCTGTACCCACCTCCCTTTTCATAATTTTCTTATGCATTGCCTCCACACACATTAAGAACAATATCAGACAATGTGACAACAACTTAGTGCTTCCTACCACAAAACAAGATTTTGAAATCTTAAGAGAAGAATAGGGTACCATTTTTAACAAGATGTTTGTCTTTCTGTTGGCCTCTCTTTGTTCCTAATTTTCCAAGTTTTCTTTTTTCTTTATTTCATTTCTGTCTGAAGAACTTCCTTCAGCAATTCTTTTAAAGCAAGTCTGTTTGCTATGGATTCTCTTAGTTTTCTTTCATCTGGGAGTATGTTTATTTCACTTTTATTCCTAAGGAATATTTTTTGACGAATATAGAATTTTGAGTTGACATTTCTTTCAGCGCTTGAAGTATATTGTGCCACTTTCTTTTCATCTGCATGGTGTTTCGTGATTTATCAGGCGCATTTGAATCGTTGTTCTCCTGCAAGTAGTGTTTCATTTCTTTCTGGCTGCTTTCAAGTTTTTTGTTTTGTGTTCAAAAAAATGACTGAAATATATTTGGGTTCTTTGGACTTTTCCTACTTAGGATTCTTTGAACTTCTTGAATTTGTAGGTTGATGTTTTCAACCAAGTTTTAGAAATTTTCTGCTCTTATTTCTCCAAATATTTTTTCACCTTACAATCTTTTTCTCCTTCTTCTGGAACCACTGTGACATAAATGTTAGCTCTTTTATTATTGTTGCACAACTCTGAGGCTCTGCTCATTTTTTCAATCTGTCTTCTTTCTGTAGTTTATTTACATTAGATGATTTCTATTGATATATTCTAAATTTACTGATGGTTTCCTCTATCATCTTTATTCTGTTCCTGAGCTCATCTAGCAAGTGTTAAAATTCTGGTTATTGTATTTTTCAGTTTTAAAATATTCATTGGTTCTTCCTTATATTTTGTACTTGTTGAGATTTTTTATTTTTCTAGGTGTAATTGCTTGTTGGGGCATGTTTATGATCACTGCTTTCAAATCCTTGCCTGATCATTTCAACATCTGTGTAATCCTGACATTTGTATCTTTGATTCTCTTATTCAAGTTGAGATATTTCTGGGCTTTGGTACAATGAGTAAATTTGGATTGATTCTGGATGTTTTGAGTATTATGTCATGAGGTTTTACTTCCCATTTAAGTATGCATTTTGTCAATCAATCAGTCAATCTGCTTATATTTAGAATGCATATCCTAGCTCAATTCTGTGGGTTTTGGTTCAAAGATCAATTTAATTTCAAGTGTTTGCAGTGGTATTCTGGATTACCCCATTGTGTGTTACCGAAAGGCAGTATGGAACATGAACAACATTTTATGCTACGGTTCAGTTCTCAAAGTCATTTCACACATTGGCTACTCAGGGGGGTGGGGCATGCCCAGGACTTTACATCCAGATTGAAAATTCCTTTCCTTACCTCCCTCTTCTCTTTAATTTTCCCTTCCCCATTGTAACACAATGAGGTGGTCTCTGAGGGCAACCACCTCTGCTTGTGTTCCCTTAGTACAGAGGGAATTGTCAGCATGGCTCCTCTCTACTGTCTCTGTGGCTGATGTAACACATGTATATGGGGAATACAGCATCTCTTTGCTGACGTTCACTTAGTGTAGGATGGGAGCCATCAGTGGGGCTCCCTTCTACCATTTCTACTGAGTCTAGTGGTAAGGGGGAGGGATGCAATCATTGCTTGTGTTAGGGCAGGGGGAATGGGAGGTGATGGAAAGCAGTCTCTCCCAGAGTCTCCACAGGCCCAGTGTGGGTGAAAGAGATGTGACTTCCTTCATGGTGTTTGCCCAAAACAGAGCAGGTGTAGCCTATGTGGTCCCATCCTGCAGAGCTGACCTGTTTCCAGCCTTTGGGTAGAGATAGTAGGTTTGTTGTTTCTTGGTCTGTGCCCATTAATGATTCCAGGTTGCAGGCTGCTGTAGAACCCAGAACAGGATATATAGGAAGCCAAATCCAAGGAACTCATCATCAGGTTGTCCTGAGGTCCCCAGGCAGTCTCCTTCTTCCCCTTTCAGTCTCTGGTAGTTGCTTATGCATTTTATCCAGAGTTTTTGTTTTTGTTTTTGTTTGTTATAATTAGCAGGAGGAGTGGGGTGGAATGTGCCTACTCTGTTTTGTCTGGAACCAGAAATTCCTCCCTTTTATTTTTGTTGATAAAATCTTGGTGCCCTTTGACTGCCACCTTGAACCCAAGGAGATATGAGTTGTCATTGATGTTCCTCTCTCTTGAGCTCTTAAGGTCCTTTACTAATATCATGTAATTCAGCACATAATTACATACCACCTGCAGTTCTTGCAGATTCATTCGTGTTTCTCGGTCTTGTCTCCATGTGGGACCACATGGGGTGCCTTCCCTCAGAACTCCATGGTGCTCGTTAAGTTCAGGCCTGAAGCTTTGGACTTTTTATTTCTTGGATGAATTAATTAGAACTGTAGAATCAATGTGCTTCTGAAGCCAAACTGACCTGCATTCAAACCCTTGTCTCTACTTTGTATGACTTGTAGCATCTTGAATAAGTAAGTTACTTCATCTCTTTGGGGTCTAGTTTCCTCATATGCAAAATAGTTCTACTAATAACTTTATCACAGAAGGTAATGTAAGCATTAAAAGTCAAAATACACAAGGGCACCTGGGTGGTTCCGTCAGTTAAGTGTCTGACTCATGATCTCAGCTCAGGTTTTGATCTCAGGGTCGTGAGTTCAAGCTCCATGCTTGGCATCCGAGTTAAAAAAAAAAAAAAGTCAAAGCATGCACTAATTAAGTACCTACTGCAATGAAATAGACTGTGCAACATTTTTTTCCTTTTTTCTTCCATTCTCCTTTGTTTTGTGACAACTCATCCTTCACTTCATAAAAGGAAAGTAAGAGGAGTTGAAAGACAAAAAGAGAAGCTGGGGGAGTCTCGAAACACATCCTTTTTTCTCCTTTTGTTGGGCTTACTTGAATCCAAAAGTTTGTTCTCTACTCGGCTTGTGCCCTGGCTGAAGCTCTTTCTCCCTTTGTTCCTCATCAGCCTCACCATCCACGGAGAGCCTCCAGGGGACGGCCACGCGCTGCTGCGGCCACAAACACACCGGCACGATTCACCCACCCTCCTTTCATCCAACCCAGCCTTTCCCACAAGGACCCCACAGAAGTGCGCTCCATGGACTTTGGAAGCACAAGGGGCACTTAAAAGCATCTGTGTCGTGTAGATGAGGCAAACAGTGAGAAAAGGCCAGCACTGTGAGCTAGGAGAGCTGATGGTGTCAGCCGCCTAGAGCGAGGGAGGGCCCCCGCATCTCTCCTGGGAGCAGGCGGTGGGTAAGTGGGTGCACTGCCGTCCACGCAGCCTGTGTCCCTGAAAGACATGGCTTTTCTACACTGCTGGAGCCGTATGGCAACAGGGAAGGGGGTCGGGCCTCACAGGGGCATTGACTTCGGGTCACTGATGAAAGATTTGGGGCAGAAGCATATAATTAAGGAAAATAAAACTTGGGAAAGGAGGAAAATCAATACAATCTGGTTGATAAATTCTGTTGAGAATAGCAAGAAAGGGGTCGCTTGAGGTGATATTAATCTGGAAAGATTTCCAGGAGGCTGAGGATTTGGGGGTGGGGAGCATGGAGATTCTCTTTTAAGGAGAATGGCCTCAAACTGTTGATGAGAAAATCAAAGGGTATATTTGCAGAATGGTGGGGCAGACAGAGTGGGGGTGCAATTACTCACAGGTTAAACGTCAGCAGTAAAAAGGGAGGTGGGCTGGCTTGGCGGAGTGGAGGCTGTCCCCTCTGTTGATGGATGGGATGATGCTGGCTGGATGTGCAAACTTCTCCGCTAGCTCTCAACTACACGCTTCTATTTAGGCTTCGCCTTGAAACGTGTGGGAGGTGAGGCGAGAGCAAATTTGGTACCCCTTCCCCTGGGAGTTCCTCATGGCTTGGGAGAGACTGAGTGGGTCCTGAAAGTTGGCGTTTAGATTTCCAAAATGGTTCGTCGCCAATTGTGACAATTCATTTTTTTTTTTTTTCCTGGAGAGAAAGGCAGGCAGTGCCTTCCCTGGGAATCCTCGCACCCCCACCTCCTGATGCGCACACTCACGTGCTCGCACACGTATGCCCATGCACGCACAAACACACAAGCACACGCCACAGAAAATTTAAAGCAGTGGTTCCCGGAGCTGTTAGAACTGTCACATTTTATAATCTGCTCACATGTATGTTACAGTTGATAGAGAGCAAATGCTCTGCATTTTAACATCCCTAGGCAAGTGTGCAGAGTGTGTGTGGCTTATTGATGACCACGGGGGGGATTCCTGATTTGTTATTTGTAGGCATATATGATTCTGGTAGCAACACTGATGTGATGCACTTTTCTCTCTTAATTTCCCCAGCGTGCTTGTGATTATTGATTTACCAAAGGAACGAATTCTCATTTCGGCAGGCAGTCATCGCTGCAGCTACCGCTGTCTTGGCTCCGACCCCGACGTGCACCTTCAAAGGCCTGTCAAGATTTTCAGGGGTGCGGTCCTTTCTCCCGCCCCTGGGGAGCAGCGCTGTTTGTGGATGCGCTGACGGGCCTGTTCCGGCGTGCGCACCACAGGATCGCTCTGCGTGCTTTCTGCAGTATTGTAATTAATCTCCACTCGCTATGTAAAGCTGTGTGCCCCTTGCAGCCGTGGAACACTAGCGTTTGAAGTCGGATGGTTGGATCCCCGGACCCCGTTTGAGCAGCCTTCCCTCCACACTGCGCTGCGGTCAGCATCTTTCCCACGCCAAGTTCTCAAAGTGGGGTCCGCGGCCCAAGAGCTCTAGCCTCACCTGGGGAGTTTCCGACGTGCAAATTCCTGAGTCTGCCCCAGACCTTAGGAGTTAGAGCCGCAGGTGGCCAGTCTTTACTTCTTTGGCGGTGAACCAGGGGGTGGAGCCCTGGGGTCAGGTGCTTCTCCAAAGTCCCCGTAAGCTCTCAGAGCTTCATCCCTCCTTCCGGGCGGGGGGCGGGGGTCCCGATGCTGCTCAGGGCTGATAAGCACTGGCCTGGCCCACACCTCCCTCTTAATGAAGATCACTTCCTCTCTAGTTCCTTCTTGCCAGAGTCAGTCTCTGGGCTCCGTTTCTCAGAAGGGCGTCTAGCCAGTCAGCTATTCAGAGACCCCCTGCCCCGGCGGCTACTGGCCACGTGACCCCCACGTGGACGTCCCTGAGACTGTGGCCAGCCTGTGGGACCAGCACGGCACAGCTTGACGTTTGCTTTCTACTGCCTTTCTACAGTTATTCGCTGGGGTAACCTTGCCGGCCCCCGGCAAGCGAAGGCAGGTCCCGTGACTTCTCCGCTCACCCTTGCGTCCGCTTGGAAATCCGGATGTCCTTCTGAGCAGAGGATGAGCCCCCCGGATGTGCTGTCAGACCTTCCGCCGACCCCAGCAGGGGCGCAGACGGGAGGGTGGAGGCGGCAAGGGAGGAAACCGCCTCACCTGCTGGGATCCTACGCCGGCTCGCGCCACCTGGGCCTGGCAGGTGCTGCCACTCGCTGTGTGATGGGTGACTCGCGGGTTCTTTCTCTTGTGGGGCCCTGTAGGGAACCCCTGCCTGGCATGTCTGACTCTCTCTCCTTGCTGTGAGCACTCCCACGGCGGCTGATGCTCGGCTGATGCTCGACCGGCCCTGCTTCTCCTGCTGTCGGGGGTCCGTGGCCCCATCCGCTAGGTCCTTTTAAGTAGGACGAAGAATGGCGAATATTCTAGCTTCTTCCCTGGCTGAGTGTAGGGAATTTTTTCTCAGGCATGGTGGGAACTTGCCTTTCCTCCAACCCCACAGCTGCTACACAGCTGTCTCTCCCGACCACCCCCGGGGGGTTTTCATTGTGAGAGCTGAGGAGTATGTGTGTGCATGGCGGTGTCTGTGTATGTGTCTCTCCACCTGTCATCTGTCATCTGTCTACCATCTATGCTCTGGCTGTCTGTTCTCGATCTAATCCTCTAGTTATCTATCCTGTATCTCTGTCTCTGTCTCTCTGGCTCGCTATCATCTGTCTGCTTACCTAGGTATGGAAAACCGTGGATTTGTCCCGATATCCCCAAGTCCAATGGAAAATCAGAGGGTTCGTTCTAATTTTCTCCCCTTTAACTCCTTTTCTGACAGTGGGAAACTTGGCCGCCATTATCCTTACCACCTCTGACCAAGCTCACTGTATATACCCCATCTCCTGCGGCGTTTCTGCCCCATGTGCTCAGTCTCCTCAGCCCACGAAAGTCATCCACTGAATGAGCCAGCGAGGACCGCCATCACAGAGTGCCACGGGCTGGGGGGCTTGAACGACAGAGATGGACTGTCTGGTTCTGGAGGCTGGACATCTGCAATCAAGCATTGGCCGGTTTGGTTTCTCCTGGAGCCTCGGTCCTTGGCTTATATATGGTCGTCTCCCACCCGTGTTTTCACTCGGTTTTCCCTCTGGGCATGTCTGCCTCCTAATCTCTTCTTCTAAGGACACCAGTAAGATTGGATTAGGGCCCATCCTCATGACCTCATTTTAGCTTCATAACCTTTTTAAAAACCCCAACTCCAAATACAGTCCCACTCTGAGGTACTAGAGGTTAGGACTTGACCATTTGCACTGGGGTGGGGATGGGGGTGGGGGGGACACATCTCAGCCTATAGCACCCCCCTCCCTCCCGACACTCTTCTTTGTCTGCGCTCCAAACCCCTGCTCCACACTCGCCCCCTGATACCAGCCCCTGTGGGCCACCTCCTCACCCTCTTCGGGGTTCTGACACCCACTTTGGGTGGGTCCCCTGTTGGGTGCCATCCACAGTGCGGGGTCTCTGGCTCCTGCGCGAGGCTCCTCACCCATGCAGATGTCCTTCTGACCCCCTCGAGCACCAGTACTTGATCTGACCTTGGTGTCCCTCTTCCCTCCCCCACCCAGTGTAGAGGACACCTTCCTGACTCCACCCACTGCCTTTAGGACTGGATTGTTCTGGAAGGAAAATGAAAGACTGGAACAGGAGGAGGAGGAGCAGGGTTTTGTGTCCCAGGTTGGAAGGTCCAGAAGCAGATGCTGAAACAAGTTTGGGGTGCAAGATGTCTTCTGGGACCCCGTGTCTGTGGAAGGAAGGGCTGAGCAGGACGGGACAGGGGAAAGTGTTGAACTGCAATGCAGCTCCTACAGATCCGTGGTCAATCCAAAGGGGAGCTCTGGAGCCGGTGCTGCCCATCAGTGTCCTCTGTCTTCCTTTTCCTGCCCTGGTTGGTCAGGGGATCTGTGCTCCCTAGGAAGGGTGGGGCTCCAGGGGCTGCAGCTGACGCAGACCCCGGAGGAGCTGAGGGCCACCTCCCCACAGATGAACAGTGGCTCCTTCCTTGAGGGGGATTCGGGTGGTGCATCTCCAAGTCCACAACATTTTGTGTTTGTAAATGATTTCTATTAATTTTCTGCAGGACCTTACTGGAGACTGAAAAATACAGCACTTCTTCGCAGCAGGTGGGGTGGGGGGCGGGGGTGGTGGTGGAGCGGGGAGCGGGTAGAATTAACCCAAAGAATTCCATTTCCAGTCATGGTAGTTAACCCTTTTGCTGATTGCAGTTATAAACCCTAGGAACAACATACAAAGTAGATTCAACCCTGAGCCGCAGGACCTGCAGTGGATCCATCAGTGGCTTTTCCAGAGGGCACTCTCCAGTCTGCCTGGCACAGGGTTGCTAGAACTGAAACGGAGACCTGGGGTCTTATTGCCTTGAGGTGTCGGAAGACTGAGTGAGGATCTCTCAGAGAAGCTGGACTTGGGCAGTCACAGAGCGACAAACCCCCAAATCTGCGCACAAACCCCCCAAATCCTCTATGTACCCCAGAAATCCTGATGCATGGTGGGGGGGAACATCATGAGACCAGCAAACAGTCACATCAGGAAGCGTAAAAGAGCAATACGAGCTTTCTCTGCTGATGCTGAGACAGAGCTTGGGGTCTTGGTCCTACTTAGCTTGAGGGGCTTAGTGAACACCTTAGGTTTTTTAACTGAAACCTCAGAAGAAGCCTAAAATTAGGGGCAGAATTACAACAGATCTGCCCCAGCAAAGCACAAAATTACACAGAGGAACAGACCGGTATGGCCATGCAGTGAAATACTGCTTAAACAATTAAATAAAAGAACAAACTACCAGAACACACAACACTATTTATAAATCTCAAAAACATAAAAGAAGCCAGATGCAAAAGAGTACTCACTGTGTGTTCCCTTATATGAAGATCGAGAACAGGCCATCCTCGTGGATAAGCATAGACGTCGAGACACTGTTGCCCATATAGGGTGAAGCTTGAACTGTGGGGCAGGATGGGACGATTTATATCGTCAATGCGGAGGTGGTTCATGGGGGTACGCATGTGTCAAAACTCATCAAATTATGCATGAATATTGGTACATATCAATGAAAGATCAACTCAAACCCAACAAAATAATAAAGACGACTTCCTTTGCCTCCCCTACATGGTTACGGAATATAGTGGCTTCACGTAGAGTACTGAGCATCCACAATACAGTTGGTACTGCAGAGAATAATTAAAAGAAAGTCATCTCTCACTAACCATGTTGTAAATGATTGTTTCTCTTTTTGTCTCAATCCATTAAGTCAGACACCTAAAAAATGGTGCTTAGGGCATCATTATTTACTTGAAATAGGAAAACTTCTCTTTGCTATTTTGTTAAATAAGTAGAACGCTAGCAGAAGGAATCTTATAAAACTGCTCTTTAAAAATCATCAAATTTTGGAACCATGGTGAAGTGATGGCTAAGAATTAATTGCAAGAGAATTCCTCTCTTCCTTCTACAGATCTTCCTCAGTCTACAATGGGGTTGTGTCCCAATAAGTCCATTGTAAGTTAGAAATATCTTAAACCAAAAATGCATTCATACACCTGACCCGCTGAATGTGATAGCCTAGCCTACTTTAAATGTGCTCGGAACACTTAGGTTAGCCTACAGTTAGGCAAAATTGTCTAATACAAAGCCTCTTTTATAACAAAATGTCAACTGTCTCATGTAATCTATGGAATACTGTACGGAAAGTGGAAAACGGCATGGGTGTGAGTGCCTGGGTCATGTACCCTGGGGATGGCACGGCTCCCTGGGTGCTGTGGCGGGCTCCCGCTGCCCAGCATCGTGGGAGGGGATCACACCGCATAGCACTAGCCTGGAAAAGGATCAAAATCCAGAATCTGAAATCCAGTTTCTATTGAAGGTGTATCACTTTCTTACCATTGCAAGGTCAAAAAATCGTCAAGTTGACACTTGTCAGTTGCAGATCCCCTGCCCTTGCTCACTCTGAGGACTCTTACCCTGGTCCGTGGATTTATGTCCTACCTTTCTGCTGATTACTCACATCATATAATTAGGTCTAAGTTGTGAGTGGATGACTTCACTTCAATGTCCGGCAGGCATCTAAAACCCAAATGCAAATCGTAGCTCTCAGTCCCACTGACCCGCTTACACCACCCTGCAGTGCAAACCGAAACAACCTTCTCTCCCAGAGAAACTCCTTTCTCTAGTGTTTTGCAAGCCCCAGCGGAGCATTCATCCTCTAACGGAGGATTCATCCCTGTGCCATCCTCTCCCTTCACCCTCCACGGGAAAACCTCTGGTGGTTGTGTTGTTCCTATCTCCAGCGTGCACCCCCAAGCCCCCCCATTTCTAGCCATGCCACTGACATTCCCCCACTTGCGAGGCACCACCGTCTGTCCCCTGGGGTGTGCACAGCCTCCTCCGCGCTCTCCTGGTCTGTGTCTTCTCCACGGCAGAGTGAGCATTTAGAGCTAAAAGATGTATGGGGTCACTTTCCTGCTTCTGTTATCTTAATGGTGTTCCAACTGCACTTAGAATAAAATTAGGGTTCCCTACCATGGCCTGGAAGGCTCCGAATGCCTGAGCCCCTCTCCGTCTCCAACACCATCCCTACACCTCACGCCCTGCCCGCCATGTTTTGGCCGCTCTGGCTTTCTCTCTCCCTGTTAGGACACGCTAAGCTCGTCTCTCCCCTCTCCTCACCCTTGCAGTCCAGCTTATGTCTACCTTCTGTGTGCCTCTGTTTAACTACCAACACTCGGCCAAGATATACATAGTGAAGGTCTAAAGTGAATACAGAGAGAGAGCCTTTCTTCCTTCGCTAGAAGGTAGGATCCTTCAGCAGACTCGCTGTCGTATTCTCCTTGAGCACCTACTATAGTGTCTGATATGTAGGCAGTGATTAATAAACATTGACTGAGGAAATAAAATGACACGTTCTCCGCCATCAAGAAGGCATTCTAGAATACTCCGGGACACATCAACTATGCTCACTTTTGTGTTCTTACTTTCAGATTTGACTTTCTGCGTGTATAATGTTTTACCTAGATTAAATAACTGAGAATGTATGATTTTGGACTTCTGAAAGTATCTTATAATGAATACCTTTCAACGGCTCTACACAATTGGTCTTCATAATTGTGCTTTTAAATGTATGGGTAATGGTTTAGTTACCGGAGGTACCTCAATTTACACTTGGATATATATATATAGTGTTTCCAACACAGCAAATGACTTTTCTCTGACACACTATCTCCTCGTCCACAAAGTCAAGACTGATTCTTACTTTCAGACATTGTTTTGAGGATTACATAAGATATTGCATGTAAAGGTATTAGCAGTGCTCAATACCAATTTTTAAAATGATAACTTTTACTACTATCCATATAATAATAAGTTGCAATAAAGTGCTCAATACAAATTTAAAAAGTGATTACCGTTACTATTTGTCATATTGACATTATACTAGACATATTAAACTTTGTGCCTGTATTTTTAATTGTAATCCAGTCTGACCACTGCTGTCTTTTAATTGGAATGTTTAACATTTAATGTAACTTTTGATGTGGTTAGCTTTAAGCCTATCATTTTACTATTTGTTTCTGTTTGTGCTTTATATTTGTTATTTCTGTGCTTTATTTTGGAATAATCAAAATTTACTTAAATTTTTACCTCCATTTGCCTATTTACATTTTAGATATACTTCTTGGATTTAAAAAATAATGTTCATTAAGTTTAAAAGTCTACTTACAGTTGATATTGCACCACTTTGCCTAACATGTAAGAAATCACAAATGTCTACTCCCACCCCCTGTCCTCTGTGTTATAGTATGTATTATATGCATATACATTAACCCCGAACTAAAATGTTGAATTCCTACATTCAACAGTCATATCTATTTTAAAGTTAACGGTCTTTTGTATTTTACTACATGTTTGCCATTTATTCCCTCCTGAACGTCTAAGTTTCTATCTGATGTTCTTTCTGTTCGGCTTGAAAATCTTCCTTTAGAAGTTTTCGTAATAAAGATTTGCTGGTGATTAATTATCTTTGTTTTTTTTTTTTTTAATCTGAAAGTATCTTTATTTTGTCTTTATTTTTGCGGGAAATAGAATTGTGAACTGACAATTTTTTTTCTCTTTACCATTTTAAAGTATTGTTCTATTCTTTTGCTCTCTAGCATTTCTGATGAGAAGTCAGCGACTTTTCAAATTGTTTAGTATTTTCTCTTTCTATTTTATTTATAGCAGGTAGCCAACCATGTTCCTACGTGTGGTTTCATTATTTGCTTTTTTTCCTGCTTGGGCTTTACTGAGTTTCTTGAATCTGAAAATTTATGTCCTTCAACAAATTTTGGAATTTTTTGATATTTCTTCACATATATTTTATTCCTGCTTGTCTCTTTGCCTTCTGAGATTCCAATTACACATACGTAAGAACTTCTGATGCCTTTTCACAGGTCAATAAAGGTTTGTTTACTTTTCCCCTCCTTTTATCTTTTTATTTTCCTGTCCTCACATTGAATAATTTCTATTGCTCAATCTTCAAGCTCACTTTCTTCAGTTATCTTCAACCCATTATCAAGCTGTTATTTGTATTATAACCTGTATATTGTAATTTTTATCTCTAGCATTTCCATTTGGTTCATTCAGTTTGGTTGCTGAGAAATATTTTCATTCATTGACGCATTCACATTCTCCAGCACAGTTATAATAATTGCTTTATATGTTCCTTGTTTGTTACTTTTGACATCTGAGTCAATACGAGTGTATCTTTTTAGATTGGCTTGTTCTTTTAAATGAGGTCTGTCATATTTTTCTGTTTCTTCTATGTGTAGTAATTTGGGATTTTATGGACATTTATAGACATTATGAATAATATGTTGTTGAGGTTCTGGATTCTATGCTACCCCAAAGACTATTGATTTTTGTTCATTTTAGTAGGATGAACCTGGATGAACTCAAATTCTGCACCCCGAGATCTCAGCTCAGTTCACCAGCCTTAGCTGAGCTGCTTGCAGTCTGCCTCACACTTGCAATGCTCAAGAAGTTGGGGTCTTCTCTGCGGCCTTCTCCTTTCTTTCATGTCTAGCTGCCATGATTGCTTTAAACTCTTCTTATTTCTCAAGCCTGTAAAACTGCAGATTTTTTTTTTTTTTGGTCAGAGTTTTATCCCATTCTGGGGTGTGCACTGGGGACTGCACTCAGGCTAAGGGCCAAAACAAATGTAAACACCCCCAATTCTGTATCCTTCCTCCGTTTGTCTGTGCTCTTCCAGTATCTGTCTACTCAGATCATTCTTCAGTAACTTCAGGTAGTTGTTTTTATTCAGCTGGTGGCTCATCTGGCCGTTCTTTATATATAGAACTTATATAACGCAACACTAAAAAAAATCCAAATAATCTGATTAAAAAGTGGGCAGAGTACATGATTAGATGTTTTTCTAAAGAAGAGAGATAGATGGCCAATAGACACATGAAAAGATAATCAATATCACTAATCATCAGGGAAATGCAAATTGAAACCACAACGAGACACCACTTTACACCTATCAGAATGACTAATATCAAAAAGAGAAGAAATAACAAGCGTTGGTGAGGATTTGGAGAAAAAGGAACCCTTGTGCCCTGTTGGTGGGAATGTAAATTGGTGTAGCCACTGTGGAAAACAGTATGGAGGTTCCTCAATGAATTAAAAATAGAATTACCATTTGATCTAGTAATGGGTACTTACCCAAAGAAAATGAAAACACTAATTTTGAAAAGGTATGTGCAGCCCTATGTTTATTGCAACAGATATGGAAGCAACCTAAATGTCCATCAGTAGATGAATGGATAAAGAAGATGGGGTGTATATACACAGTGGAATGTCACTCGGCCATAAAAAAGAATGAGATCTTGTCATTTGTAACATGGATGGACCTAGAAGGTGTTATGCTAAGTGGAATATCTCAAAGACAAGTACCATATGATTTCACTTATATGTGGAATCTAAAAAGCAAAAGAAACAAACCGGAAATAGACCCATAAATACAGAGAACAAACTGGTGGTCACCAGAGGGGAAGTGGGTGGGGGATGGGCAAAATGGGTGAAGGGAAGTGGGAGGTAGAGGCTTTCAGCTATGGAATGAGTAAGTCACGGGTATGAAAGCTACAGCATAGGGAATATAGTCAATGACATTGTAATAGAGCTGCGTGGTGACGGAAGGTAGCTACACTTGCGGTGAGCACAGCATAATGTATGGACTTGCCAAACCACTATGTGACACACCTGAAAGTAATGTAACATCATGTGTCAACTATACTTCAGTAAAAATAAATAGAAATAAAAAAATTGAAGGAAATTTCCAAGGCTGAAGGATCTGAGTTTTCAGATTGAATGGGCATGTTGACTCCTACGTGCAGCAAATGAGAAAAGACCGCATTTGGGACACATCCTCAAGAAATTTCACAAAGAAAACACCTAGAAACTCCCAGAGAGACAAGCAAAAAAAGTGCCTTTTTAAAGGAATGAGATTTAGAACAGCAAGGATTGAGGAACTGTTCTCTCTTTCTTGAAAAATCACTTAGCAAAATGAAAAAGTTGCTGTAAGAAATAGGAAACTTAAAGATCCAGAGTGCTTCAGATGAGAACAGTGAAGGGATACCCAAGGATAACATCACATCTGGGTGGTCTTGGACCAGCGCCACCGCCCATTTGGGTACCATGTTCCTCATTAATAAGGTGGGGAGAAGTTGAAAAGACCTCTCACAGTGAGGATCCCATAAGTCTTTGTTTTAGTCATCTATGCTGTGTAATAAATGGTCACAAAATTAACAGCTTGAAACAATATACATTTATGATCTCAAAGTGTCTGTGGGTCAGGAGTCTGGGCACAGCTTAGTTGGGTTCTCTGCTCATAGTCTCATGAGGCTGCAGTCAAGATGCCAGCCCAGGCTGGGTTCTCATCAGAGGCTCAACTGGGGAAGGATCCATTTCTAACCGGGCTACTTCAAAGTTTATCCACAGTCTACCTATTCTAATTCTCATAGCACAATGTCCAATTTCCTTAAATCTGAAAAGTAGGCTATCAGCCAAGGCTGGAAGGTTGTTTCCAAGAAGGCTGAGCTCAAGTGTGAGGCAACAAGAATGTGATCTGTTGGCCCGAAAGCCCACCTGGTGTCAAAGAGCAACTGAGATGCTGGGGTAGCTGATCTGGTTTAGGATCACTAAACCCGAAGAGTAAACTTTAATGAGGCATTGGGAAGAAGCCGGGCTCTTCACGTTTTCCTTCTTAACACTGGGTAGCAGACGGTTTCTCTTTATTTCTGTGAGATTTTCTAAGGACACTCCACTCCACTCCACTCCACTCCACTCCACTCCACTTGGAATGTATCTGGTTTCTCAAAATGCTTAGGATGAGAACCCTGGGGTCCTTGAAGTTCACTTGGCTACTGTAAAGTGAATGAAACTGAAAGGAGAGATAAATAATCCATTTTTCTTGGATTATTCTTGGATGCTATAAACAAAGATGGAAAGTAAGCCTTAGAGAAATAAAACTTTCCTCATCTAGTGTTTTGTTTTCCTTTACACAGAAAAGGAATTATTCAGAAAATATTGTGAAAATGTCACATTCTTCTTTCTGGAGCATGTCTTATAGGCAGAATCTTGTTTTGACAATGTGTTCTCCGTTTAAAGAAGTCATAACTATTAAGTGTTGTCATGAAAATTCCTTCTTAGGTCTTTATTAAAATAGTTAATAAAGTAAGAACCAGCCTATTGTCTACCTTTATGGCCTTTTCCCTACATACTATATAATGTCTTTTCCTTTCTTTTTGCCCTTTCCTTTCTTTTTGTGCAATCATTTCCCTACATTTTCCACTCAACCAGCTTTACAAAGCACCTTCTGTTGCTCAAACCCAGCCTTTTATCTCACTCAACAGACTAGCTGGTAAACATTTTACCAAATGCTCTCTGGAATTAGTCACCAAATGATGAAGTGACATAAAAGAGAATTGCTTTACTGCAACCTCATGCTTTGTGATTCTGTTGTCCAGAGTTTCCATCTGGGTCAAAAAAATTTTTCAGTGAATCTGCCTGGCTTTAGAGATTTTCATTTATTTGTTTCTGGTTTGGGAGCCTTTTGTAAATTTTGTCCTTTATATGTTGATGGGATGAAGTATACATACAAACTTCAAGTTATAAAATAAATAGGCTCACGTAGATGAAGAGTACAGTATAGGGAACATAGTCAATAATATTGTAATAATGTTGTATGGTGACTGCACTTATCAAGGTGAGCGTTGCATAATGTACAGAATTGTCAAATCTCTATGCTGTACACCTGAAGCTAATTGTGTGTCAACTATACTTCAATAAAAAGAGAAACATACATGAATATTTCAGAATTACAAACCCAGAAAGAAAACCCTAGAAGATACATCTACAGCCACTAGGAAAGAAACAAGTACCTATGCTTGATGGACCCTATCTATGACTTCTTTGTGAAAACTATGAGGTAGTTTGGAAACATATGATTCCATTTTAATGCTTATTAGCAAGAGCTAATGTTGTAAGTGCCATAACTTACTTTATACCTTATCACTTCCTGAAATGGCATTTGAAGGATAAAACTTTAAAACAGCATTGGGTAATATTCTTCAAGAGACTGCATAATAAATTCACATGGTGAGGTCACTGTCGCCACTCTTGTTGTTTATGTGAGGATCCCCAAATCCTTGAGGGGATCCAGGCCCCGTGTTAGACGAATGCAGCCCTCCCATGGTGTTCTAATTGAGTGTAAGCAATGAGAACGGGTGTCTTGAAAGGCCTGCGTGGGCCCACGGTTATCAGGAAGGTGAGATTGAACAGCATAGGGCATGGGTATCCTGGAATAGGAAGTGGACCAGGAAGGAACTAGAGAAAGACACCCCACCCCCAACCTCTACCTCTATTTTTATTTTAAATTCTGTGTGGGAGTAAATGAGCTTGTGGGGATTATTTCCTTTTTAGTACCTGAGAACTCATGAGTACTCTGTGATATGGTCTAATCCTTCCAGCCAGGTAAACGGATGAGTCAACCTTAATGAAAATCTCTCTAGCAGTCTCTACTTGTTATAGATAACCTGTTCTGTGTATGTAAAACAGATAATAATGGTAGCCAGTCCTGAAATGGGAAGGGTCTGCAGGTGTCATGATGAGTGTGGGTGAGACATTCAGTCTAGGCCTACAATAGGCTCTTTACTTCCATCACTCATCCTCTGAAAAGGAAGTGAGTTTCAAGCTAATCTCATCGGGAAACCCAGAGGCTCCTTGCCAAGAAGACTTTTGACCGACCCTCAAACGGACATGCTAGCTTTCACCACCCAGCACGGCTCCCCTCCTCTGCCCACTTTCTTCAGAGGGCAAGCTGGCTGCAGCCGATTGTGGGCATCAACACTGAGCACAGAGCACTAAGAGAGGCCCGCTGATGCCCTGCGCTCCAGAACTCCTCCTAGCCCACTTCGTAGCAGCAACCCGATCTTCTCACGGCAGCTAAGGTCAACGGATCCTTTTAGCACCTGCTGGCCCACCTGCTGGCAGAGCTGCCCAGAGCGTCCAGGTGTTTGCATTTGTACCAGGTATTTGTGGCTACCGCAGGAACACTCTTCCTTGGTTCCTTGGTGGAAGCACCATCCAGTGGAACCAGGATTTCTTCTTAGGCAGAGCCTAAGTTTATGGGAGTAAGGGAGGTTTTCTTTTCTTTTCTTTTTCTTCCTCCGTATAATTATATCATGGTAGAATATATCTGCAATAAGCTGCACATCCCCTAAATGGACAATTTGATGACTTGACAAATGTATGTATCTGGGTAGCTGCCATGCAATCAAGACATAGAACTTTTACCATCATCCCTATAAAGTTCTCCTGGCTCTCTTTGCAGGTCCAGGAGATAAAAAAAGACTTTTAGGCAGCTCTTTTCCTCGAGTTGTTTGCTACTCGAGCAATGAGGCATATATACTTTTCCTTCTATGTGTCGGCCCAGCGACCCCATGTTGGATTCTCTTTTTTGAAATCTGGTTGAGTGGAGTGTGCATTTTACTGCCATTCCAAACCAGGTGCACGCAGCTGAAGACCATGGCTTGGGGGCATTATGAGCTGACAGTAAATTATTTTTAGTTTAGTTAACAAAGTGGACAAAGGAATCAGAACTCCAAGGCTGGGCGAGGTAAGGAAATTGGTTGCACCCTCCGCTCCTGCCCTGCAAAGGCTAGGTCCTGGCCCTGATGAGTGCTGATGCCATTTCTGGATGATGGAGAATCTTCTCCTTGACCCTCAACTTACTCAGATTCCTTATCTGCCCTCAAACGTGAGATTGGGCTGCATAATTTTGACAGAGAGAGGGAAAAGCACCAGAGTTTCTTTTTCTAAGTTTGCTTCCTCATCTCCCCACCCGCCACCCCTTGATTTAGCTAACAGCTTCACTTCTGGTCCCCATCTCTCTCTCTCTCTCTCTCTCTCTCTCCACACATCTCTATCTGCTCCTCTCTCATCTTCCCCAGACAAGGGGCCAACAAGGTGGACCCAAGGAGCTGGGGGCCAGGCCCGTCAGGGTTTGTGCCCTAGGGAGGACTAGATTTCAGAGAATCTTGAAGGAAGAGAAGGAAGGACAATCCAGAGTGGGGACATGGCAGGAACAAAAAGGCAAAGACAGAAATCTGAACAGGACAGCCTGACAGCACAGGTCCGGGGAGTCCAGCAGAAACTTATCACTTGTGGAGAGACTTGAGGCAAGTTACTTAATCTTTCTGAACATCAAGTCTCACATCTGTAAAATGGGAAATAATTAATGGCTCTGTTGAGGGTAGATGTGAGGATTATTGCTGACACACGTGGTGTGTGTCTGATGTGCACGGTACTCATGAAATGATGGGAAATGATGACTATTATCATAATGGGATGTGGGCAGGAGCAATGGGGAGACCAGTCTGGCAGAGCAAAGTGCAAGCATGTAGAATTTGAAGAATCCAGCAGGATACAAACCATAGAACATCATTAACGGATATAATTTCTTTTAAAGTCAGTCTCTACTTCTCAAATCATCTTAAAAATGGAAACACATGGAAGATGTATGGAACCCGCCACCTGCCTTTTGAGGTTTTGAGATAAAAAATAAGTTAGGAAATTAAACGCAAGGCTACCACTACGTTTCTATGTAATGAATGGGTCAGCACTCGTCATCATTATGACTAAGGCAGTGGAAGGAAAATATGCTGAGCGATTCTGATCCTGATGTATTATGACTTCCTGTTGTGATAAAGGGGTATTTATTATGCTAGTGTTGGGAAAGCACTAATATTACCGAGAAACTGCCCCGAGGGGTGTGATAGGGTATGAAAGTAACTTTCCAGGGACGATGTACACAACAAATATTTACTCACACATCACAAAGTATGCATTGAATGCCAAGCTCTCTTCCCGGCATTCTGTCCTTATTCTACACTTCTGCATCCCAAGTTCATGACTGAATTCATTTCCATTAAGGCGTCTTGCTTCCTCTGTCACTTGATATGTATGAGCTCTTCCTACAGCAACTCTTTATTATAATGGAAATATGTCCCCCTAGTAATTTTTCCCATTTTGAGTTTTATTCAGGTGTAATTGACCTGTAATAGGCCCATAGGTTTGTTTCATTTTCATACATGTATACATCCATTAAATCATGGTCATCAGCATCATGATCATCACGTCCAAAAGTGTTCCCTTCCCCCTTGTAATCCCTTCCTCTCACCCCTTAACGGTCCTGGGCAAATGCCACTGGGAGGTGGGGCTGCATACAGAAATGTTACATATGTACCACATACCTGCCAATAATAGTACAGAAAAGACATGGGGATAAAGCTATATTAGGGTAAAGAAATGACTAGGGATGGTAAACTAACAATTTTTGTTGGGTTTATAACGTTAAGAGAAATAATATGTATAATAATTATGCCACCAAAACGGGAAAAAGGGAACAGAGCTATATTGTACTAACATTTCTATATATCGCTGAAAATAAGCTATTATAAATCTGAGGCTGATTCTGATATGTTAAGATGTATATGGTAAACTCTAGAGCAACCACCAAAAAAATCCCTTTAAAATATCATGGAAAAAAAAATCATCGAAGACATTAAAATGTAACATTGGAGAATATTCACTTAATTCAAAGAAAGCAGTAAAAAAGGAACTGAGGAACATGACATGAGGCACATAAAAAAAACAAACAAAACAAGTAAAATATCAGGCCTAAATCCAACCATATCAATAATAAATTTAAATGTGACTAAACCCATAGTTCAAACCAAAGGTAGAGATTGTCAAACTGGATTTAAAAAACAAACAAACAAACATGATAGAAGCATATGTTGTCTATAGAAGACACGTTTTAAATTCAAAGATACAAATAGATTAAAAGTAAAGGATGCAAAAAGATGTATTATGAGAAGAGGAACCACAGGAAAGCTAAGACGTTTATACTGACATCAGACAAAATATGACATTAATGCACAAAGCAACACCTGACGGAAATGTGGGGAGCCAGGGACAGACGAGGAAAGACAGCTGGTGACTTCAGTACTCCACTCTCAGTAGTGGACGGAATAACGAGGCAGAATATAAAACATTATGGGATGCACCTAAAGCAGTACTTAGAGGGAAATTTATAGCTGTCAATGTCAATATTATAAAAGAAGATAAAATGAAGGAAACAATCAACAAAATGAAAAGGAAGCCTATGGAATGAGAGAAAATATTTGCAAATCATATACCTAATAAGGGGTTAATACCCAAAATACATACGTGTGTGTGTGTGTGTGTGTGTGTGTGTAAACTCATACAATTCAATAGCAAAACCCAACAAACAATCCAACTAAAAAATGGGCACAAGATCTGAATAGACATTCTTCTGAACAAGACATCCAGATGGCCAACAGACCCAGGAAAAGATGCTCAGCTTCACTCATCATCAGGGAAATGCAGATCAAAACCACAGTGAGATATCCCCTCACACCTGTTCTAAAGGCTAGTATCAAAAAGACAAGAGATAACAAGTGTTGATGAGGACATGGGGAAAAGGGAACCCTTGTGCACTGTCGGTGGGGTGTAAATTGGGTGCAGCCACTGTGGAAAACAGTATGGAGGTCCCTCAAAAAATTACCAGTAGAAATACCATATGATCCAGCAGTTCCACTCTGTGTATTTACACAGAGAAAATGAAAACACTAATTCAAAAAGATAAGATGTACTCCCACATTCATCAAAACATTATTTATATAGCCAAGAAATTAAACGACCTACATGTCCACTGATGGATGAATAGATTTTTAAAATGTGGTGTGTATACCTGTACAGTGGCATATTATTCAGCCATTAAAAAGAAGAAAATCTTGCTATTTGTGACAACATGAGTAGACCCTGAGGGCATTATGCGAAGTGAAAAAACTCAGACAGGAAAAAATAAATACTATATGATCTCACTTACATGTGGAGTCTTAAAACAACAAAGAGGCCAGGTAAGCTCTTGATATAGAGAACAGATTGGTGGTTGCCTGAGGCAGGGGTGGGTGGTGGGTGAAACGAGTGGAAGGGATCAAAAGGTATAAATCTTAAGTCATAAAATGAATAATCCATAGAGATGTAATGTACGCATAGTGATGGTAGGTAATAATAAGGTGTTTCATATTTGAAAGTAGCTAGGAGAGTGGATCTTGAAAGCTCTCATAAGAACAAAAATTGTAACTATGTATGATGATATGTGTTAACTAGATTTACCATGGCGGTCATTTTGCAATATGTACAAATATCAAATCATGACACTGTACACCTAAAACTAATATAATGTTGTATCAATTATATCTCAATGAAAACAAAGAGACCATCTCAAGTCACTCACCCTAATTTCTGCCTTCAGACATTTGAAAAAGAAGAGGAACCTGAATCTAAAACACCAATACCCCTGACCCCTCTTTCTGTGGCTGGTTTCCTGCTAGTGAGCAGGATTTGCCTGGAAGCAAAAGGCAGTGGAGCGTGGTTTAAAAGTTTAAAAGATAACACTTTAAATTAAAAAAATCAAAATACAACTTTGGAAGCTATAGTTTGATCTAAATTTTCCATGCATCCTCTTGCTTGGTTGTCACTTCCAACTCCCAAACACTTTTGTTAGGGAAAAGTGTTTTCAATGTCAATAAATTGTTTAAACATCACTGTTGGAAAACCACCTAAATATGAAAGATTCATTAGACCAATGGGCTTACGTTTCAAAAAGGCCCATGTAACACATCCTGAATTGAAAGCCACCTTTTGCCGGCCAATACTTGGTGTAAAGAAAGAATCCTTCATCCCCACTATACACAACTTTGGGTGTTATTACCAAAGGCACTGTAATTGAGGTGAACGTGAATGAGTTGGGCCTAATGACACAAGGAGGCAAAGTTATTTGGGGCAAATATGCCCAGGTTACCAACAACCCTGAAAATGATGGATGCATAAATGCAGTCCTGCTGGTTTGACAGCAGTTTCAGAGAAGAAATTCCTTATAATTACTGAAAACTACACACCGATGAGGAAGACCACCATTACTGTGGTGGTTCTGAATACTACCAAACAGCCTTACGTATCTGCAGTCATCAAGAGAAGTATTTATTCTATTGTGAAAAACATTAAAATAGACATTTATTAAAATTTTAAAAAATGACAGAGGATTAATTTAAGAAGTTCTTAAAGGAAAGTCTGTGTTGTACATTTAAGTATAAATGTATAGTATAAAAGTATAAATTTCAACCAAGCCAGTACAGTAAGCATTTGGGTGATATTGCCGATTTTTTTGGCCCTTGGTATGAGCATTACTTCATCCATATGATAAAGAGCTTTTGCATACTTACTATGTGACAAGCACTCAGTTAAGTACTTAGTAAATAGCAAACTTCCATATCAAAAGTAGTGATTAGTTTTCGTTAGGAGGGAACAAATATGAGACCTGACAGAATCTGCTTTTATTCCCTTAGACACCCTTTTAAACTAAAGGTTAAAAACTTTTGCATGCCAGGGCGCCTGGGTGGCTCAGTCGGTTAAGCGTCTGCCTTCGGCTCAGGTCATGATCCCAGGGTCCTGGGATCGAGCCCCGCATCGGGCTCCCTGCTCAGCAAGGAGCCTGCTTCTCCCTCTTGCCTCTGCCTGCCACTCCCCCTGCTTGTGCTCTCTGGCTCTCTCGCGCGCTGTCAAATAAATAAATAAAATCTTTAAAAAAAAAAAAAAGGGAGGCTTTGCCTGTCAATCACAGGCTTCCCTGTGGTTCTCTGGGAAGTGGTGCGAGCAGGAGTGTCTGAATCCAGTTGTAGAGCGGGATCACAGATGGCGGTGTTTATCTTGGGCACTATTTCCCCAGACTACCACCCATAGGTAACCCTTTGACTCTTAATCATCCAGAAGGCAGATAAACACTGCTAAAAAGCTGGCAGGTGCACAGACCTTGATGTCTTCATTCTAATTCCAGTTGGAATGTACACTGTATGATCTTAGCCAACTTAATTAATTTTTCTGAGCTTCGGCTTTTGCATTTGAAAAGTGACTAGAGTGGTGGTGATATAACCCACAGGATAGGTCTGTATGGGCTGCTTAACTCAATTAATACTATTTGCCTTTCTCTGCTCTTAGCTACGAAGATTGAAGCTACTGGCCCACAATCCCTTGAGCATTAATCAGAGGCCTGAAGACTTAAAAACGCTTAGGAGTCTGAAGTTCACGTTCAGAACTTTGGGCCATTAAGCAGGGTAACAGATTAATAGATTCCATCTGTTCTTGGCTCTTTACAGAGCCGTCTGGATGAAATCTTTTTCAACTTGCTAATTTTATTTGTAATCTAAATACTAAAAAAAAAAAGGCAAGTACTGTACTATACAAATAACATTGTTTTTCGTGAATGATTTGGGGGTAAGTTGTGGCCAGGATGTCCACCACCCCAAATACTTCAGTATGTACACAGATTAACAAGGACATTGTCCTGGGTAATCACGGCACAACCAGCAAAAGTCAGGACATTACACTGATGCATTACCACTATCCACTCCTTGGACCTTAGTTATGTTTCACCAATAATGTCCTTTCATAGCTCAAGGATCCAACCCCGGATGGTGTGCTGCATTTTCTTAGCACACGGCTTGGGACTTTTTCCCCTGGAAGAGTTCAGACCTTGATACTGGAAGCCAAGCATTTGTAGCATGTACCTCACTTTGGGTTTCTCTGACCCTTCCTCGCGAATGAATGCAGCTTATAAGTTCTTAGCGGAATAGTCCAGATGTGTGCTAGGGTCTCAGTGCCTCCTACCAGGTGGAAAGTGACTTCGGTGAGTCCTGTTCCAGGTGATGCGATTTGGTTACTGGGTCGAGGTGTTCTAGTTTTTCACCTGTAATGCTGTTCTTTCTCTCTCTGTGTCCATGGCATTTTGTGGAAAGGTATTTTGAGACTATATGATTATCCAACTTCCTCCTTCTAGTTCTAGCACTGAGGGATGTGTCTTGGCTAAATTATTGCTGTGATGTTTGGCATTCACACTTATTATGCATGTATTGTTAGCTGACTTGTATTACTAAAAGCTGACTTTTCTCCCCATTTGCATTTACTTGTTTTTGGTGTGTGTTTACATCTGTATGAACTCATGGTTTCCTATTTTATTTTGAAGGTTTTAATCCTTTCATACCATTACATATTTTGATATTCAAATTCTTTCTGATTTAACCAGTGGAAGCCCCTTCAGTGCTTGCTTCTGCGTCACTTGCCATGTTCTCATCTGCAACACAACATTCCAGGCTCATCTTATATCTGTCCAGCCCCAGTCCCAGAATCAACTTTCTCCGGGAAGCCCTGATCCTTTTTAGTGGAGAATGGTATTTGAACCCCAAGGATTTCTCAGATTAAGTTCAATCAAGTTGCTGGCTTCTTTCTCCGGATGTCAGTGACTCTAGTGTTGTGAGCTCATGTTTGACTGAACTTAATCTGAGAAAATCCCCAGGGTTAAAACAGGTTCCTTTGCAACAGAGAGCATTTTTGTTTGCTTCTGCTGGGAAACTACCAAGCTGCATCTGCACTGCTCTGTCTGGAGCTTGAGTTCCTTCCATTTTTAAAAAAAAAATTAAATTCATTTAGCCAACGTATAGTACATCATTAGTTTCAGAGGTAGAGTTCAATAATTTATCAGTTGCGTATAACACCCCAGTGCTCATCACATGACGTGCTCTCCTCAATGCCCGTCATCCAGTTACCCCATGCCCCCAACAATCTCCCCTCCAGCAACCTTCAGTTTCTTCCCTAGAGTCAAGAGCCTCATGGTTTGTCTCCCTCTCTGATCTCTTCCTGTTCAGTTTTCCCTCCCTTGCCCTGTGGTCCTCTGCACTGTTCCTTATGTTCCACATCTGAGTGAAACCATATGATACTTGTCTTTCTCTGACTGACTTATTTCACTTACCATAATACCCTCCAGTTCCATCCACATGGAGGTAAATGGTAAGTATTCATCCTTTCTGATGGCTGAGTAACAGTCCATCGTATATATGGACCACATCTCCTTTATCCATTCATCTATCAACGGACATCTCTGCTCCTTCCACAGTCTGGCTCTACCATCCTTAACCTGGCGTCGGGTACAAGCCTGGCCTCCTCTGTGGGGTCGTTCCCACAGTTTGTCTCTAGAGTCTCATGTTTCTCACCTGCTCTGTTCAGGCTTCAGCTCACTCTTTCCCCTCCCCCTCCTCCTGCTCCTCTCTCTTGGGCGTGGAATTTCCCCTTGCTGCTTCAGGAGCCTCGCCTGGCTGTCCTGGGGAGAGCATCCATCAGTGACCTAGCACCCTGGAGGCCCAGAAGCCTTGATGCCCTCATGAAAGTATTCACAGGTGATCCCCACACCACAGCCAGAGACTTCTTTCCAATGTAAAACCAGGTTATACTCCTTCCTGCCTGCAAAGGTACAAATGTACCTCTCAGCACACTGAGAGCAAAAGCAAACACCCACCTGTGTAGTCCGGCTCATGCCTGTTTCTCGGATTCTGTCCCTCACCAACAGGTGATGCTTCCAGAAGAGCATTCTTTTTATTCGCTCCACAGAACACCCTGGCTCCCACTTCAGTGTCCGCACTGGGTACCCCCGTTTGACATTCTTGCCCTTTCCCCCAGCGCCGGTTCTCTCCTTGGCTTGTCTTGGATGGCGGGAACCTTCCGTAGTCGATGCTGCTGAAGCCTGGCTTCGCAGAGCTGTTCCCTCCAACACTGCCACCCTCAGCCGCTGGTAACTCCGTGCCACCTGTTAGCGCCCATCACCGACTGAAATTCTTGTGATTCTATTTAACTCTTGTCTGGTAATGTTTCACAAGGATATAATGCCAGGAGAACAGACCCCCGAACCCCAGGGCTGAGACCTCCTAGCACATGGTTGTCACTATTTGTGACTATGTTCGTTGAACAAATAAATGAGGGAAAAGCTACAACTCAGAATATTAGAACCCGTGCAAAGTACATCCTCTTCTGTCAGGAGCGTCCCTGAGGTGGAGGACAGATGGAGTCAGGGAAGCCAAGAGGAGGGGGGCCAGGCCCTCCCCACCAGTGTTTTCCGCTCAGTCTTGGTTTGTTAATTCACCAGCCCAGCATTCAAAGAGTCCATGGAAGGTCAACTCTTGGTTTTGTCTCTCAGCCCAAAGCTTATCCTTTTGCTCTTGGACTAAAGTAGGGTGTGCGTGCTCCCATTCTATACATTGTTTGTTTGCTTGTTTGGTATTCGTGAAACTTCCAAGACTTTGGACAAACACGCACATCCACACGAAAGCTGCAAAGTACTTCACAAACTCTCGCGCTGAATCAACATTGACATTCTTCCTGGTGGCGGCAGAGTAGAAGTCCCTCTCGCGGGATCTAATTTGGAACATGCTTGTGTGTCGCGGATGCTCAGAAAGTGAAAACTTCATGGCGCTTTTTGGGGTGAAGGAGGAGTCAGCGCAACAAGGTCCCTTGAGTGGCAGGTGCATACGCTCGAATCTTGCTGTGTGCAGGAAGCAGGGATGGCAGCCCGGCCTCCGTGCGCTTAATGAAAAAGTAAAATACTTTTTCTCTGGCCTTTTCTTTTCCTCTCAGTCATGCATAAGCTGAAAAGGGAAAACATACAAACATGTTGCAAAATGTCAAGCGTTTGGAAATGTCATTGCCCTGGCCGACGTGGTTAGATTTTCGAGCGTGGCCAAAGGGTCCCTTCAGAGCTTTATTTTAACACTGCCAATGTTCATTCTTCCTGGGGGGTGGGGAGGGCTCTGCCTACTCCTTCCCCTTCCTCAGGGCTATATATAAATAAATATATTTATTTATTTATTTTTCATACCTTACTGCATACTTTCGGTCAGCCAGCTGCATTTTATATTGCAAATTGGTTTTGACTCTGAGGTCTGGAGTTTCGCTCAAGCCTGACACCACAGATTTTGCAAACCTGGCTTTCCAGCTATTTGAATATACCTATGTATATGATTCATGCTGACATCCCTGCACAGATGGCTCATGTTTGCTTTTGGTGGAGATGAACTCCAAGAGACAGGCTTTTAAAACGATATTCTGAAGTCCAATTCTCTTATATGGAATGCATTTACCTCATTTATTGCCTTGAGGTGGTGTAGAGTATACACGCACAAAGCAAGACCCGTGATGGCTATTAGATCGTGGTAGAAGAGGCTCGGGACCAATATTATCTTTTTCGAGTAAAAATAGCATATTCCATTGCCACTTAGCAATTTAAATTTTTCTTTTGGGTAGAATTTGGGGGATTCATACAGAAAAGGAGAAGGTATTTCGATGTATTCTTGGTTAGTAAGACAAGATCCTCTCATCCCTCTGTGGGTGAGTAAGAGTTTCCTGATGTAACTGTGAAGAAGCTATAAAGGCGCTATCATACAAAATTCGTCTGGTCTTTGTCACACGCTCCTGGCACAGAGCTGCTAAAAGCCCTTAGAACTCCCCGAGAGGTAGAGGAGTGCCTTTGTCAGTCATGAGACCCTTGGATTGCTGCTGAGTTTGTGCTAATGAGATGAATCTTGGTGGGTCCCCAATAGCTTCAGGATGGCCGGGGTTACTCTCCAGAAAGAGCCACCATGTGATTCGAAGACTGGGACTTTGAGGCAGCCCAACCTCCAGAGAGGGGAGGGAGAGTTAGAGATGAGTTCCATCACCAACAGCTAATGATTTTAATTAATTGTGTCTATGTAATGAGACCCCAATAAAAATTCTGGACACTGAAACTCAGGGGAGCTTCTTTGGCTGGTCAGCATATTGATGTAGCAGCAGAACGGTGTACGTGGTTCCCGGAGGAATGGGCATGGAGGTCTGCATTTGAGACCCTCCCAGACCTCACTCTGGAGTCTCCTCCTTTGGCTGGTCCTGAGTTGTATCCTTTCTAAGACAATGGCAATCGTGACTATACCACTTTCCTGAGTTCTGGGCACCGTTCTCGTGAATTCTCAAGCTGAATGGGGTCATGGAAACTCCTGAATTTGTAGCCGGTTGGTCAGAAGTGTGGGTGCCCTGGGACCCCCTGAACTTGTGGCTGGGGTCTGAAGAGGGGGCAGCCCTATGGAGGACGGTGCCCTTAACTCATGGGGTCTATGCTGACTCTCAGTGGTCGGTGCCAGAATGGATTTGCGGTACACCAGTTGGAGGCACAATAGAGGCAACATTAAAAAAACACTGAAGCTAACTAAAAGGCAGACTTTGTGCCCATGTCTGGGTAAAGCACGTAAAGGTCTTTTGAGACAGAAAGGGTGATGGGACAGGCTGAATTCACCTACTGCTCTTTCAGAAAGCACCCTTTCATTCCTCACAAGACACTAGTGTCTATCTCCAGCCATTAATGTGGGGGTGTGTGTCTATGGAAGGTTTAAGGGTTTTTAATTAGGGCAGTCACCATCAGGAAGACAAAGGGAGATCGCATGATGGAGGAAATGAATGTTCTGCCTCCCACTCCACTCTTGGGCCAGTGGGGGCTCAGTGGTAGGAAGGAGGGGCCACAGTTGGAGGAGCCACTGAGCTGGGAGACTGGGAGCAGGAATGGGTGTCTAGGGGACAGGGAGTAAGCGCCAGCAAAGAGGTGGAGAATGGGCATTCTCCCCATGTTGTGTGGAGTACATGTTTGCTCCAGTTTCCTGAAATTTTGAACCCAAGCTGCTTCTAGAGGCATAAAGAATAGAATCCTCATGATGAGTCCTGTAAACAGTGGTGGATGCGACATGTCTAGTGGCTTCAGGACTGTGGACGTATTGACAGATGGGACCTGGAGGAGCAAGGTCAGCTTATGAGCACTCGAACTGGGGCTAATGAAATGGACGGATTGAATTTTTAATTTGACTTAATTCATTTAATTTTAACCCACCGGCTGTTAAGTTGAAATAGCCTCGTATGGCTAGTCACTCCCTTCCTGCATGTCCCAGGTCTAGAGGTTCCTGAGGTCCTGGAGAGACAAGGGTGACAGGCTGTGAATCCCATCTTAGTGCAGAGCAAACTGTGAGACCTTAGGGGGCTTGATATCCTTCTCCATGTTCACTTTCTTCCTCTATAAAAAAAGGGAATAAAGAAAGCCTACCTCATAAAACTGCTTCATATGCGAGTGCCTGCTCATAATAGGCATTCAGTAAATATTAGACAAAAAAGTCTACAGATAATGAGTTGGAAACAACCTACATCAGTTTTGAAAGGTGAGTTTTATTGTCTTCAAAAGCAAATGCCAACGTGCATGTTATTGAATTCGTTTATGTTTTTATTTGTCTCAGAAACCCATCTGCATATTATAATTGGAAAATAAAAGTATGTTTCACAATATAGACACTAACTAAATGGCTTTCTTAGGAAGCTTCACAAGGTTAACCATATTATTCAATAAATACATCTTGACTTTACCTTCAAATGATGTTATCTGGGACAAAAGGGTTTGTTTTCCTACCACTTGGAGTCTTTTTTCTCATTTTTAATAAAAAAAGTCCAAGAGCAGTCACTGGCACAAAGAAATAGCATGGTGTGGCGCACACAATCTTGGGAAGTCACTTTCAGAGAAAGCTTTGGTGCCAAACCGGGCACCATGTTTATCGTTCTGTGGGCGAGAAGAGACAGTGCTTCTCAGGGCCGCCTCCCCCGCACTGAAAGAGCCTGCTTGTGATTGTGATTCAGACAGGTCACCACGAGACACGAGCAGAACATAGTGTTCAACTGCTTTTCATTACCAAATATATATATATATATAATATATATATATTATATATATATATATAATTAGAACATTGTTATAATTATGTACCTTACCAGGGCTGCAGCAAAGAAAAGAGTATTTGCTAACCTGCCAGGATCTTGCCAATAAATTTCCATGTGTTATGGTAATGTTCTCTGCACCAAACCATATCATCCCAAATTATAAATGACATTTCTTACCTTCTAGGAAGAGAGGAGATGCTTGGGGGAGCCATGGGAAAGGATGAATGTGACGATTTGTGCCACACACCCAGCCACTTCACCATCGCGATAGTAAGAGTTGCCATCTTGCGAGCACCTGTGGCGGGCCTGGCCACGAGCTGTGAGCTCGACCACCACCCTCCGGAGAGTACACTTGTGCTGATTCTTGCGTGCCTGGGAACCGGAGGCTCGGGGCTGGTTGTTGCCAGAACTTCAGGTCACACCCAGGTTCTCCGTCTGCCGGAGAACCGACAACTGACCCCTTTTCCGATGGATGACATTGAAGAGCAGCGACCTTACATTTTGAAGGGTGTCTATCCCAAGAAAACAAAGAGTATACAAGATTAAAAATAAGTTTGTGTCAAAAATGAAAAAAAAATCACAGAAAATGAGAAAAATCATAAAAGAATGAAATTTCTAAATTCTGAAGAATTTTTCTAATAAAATGAAGAGTAGTTGTTGCTGTGCTCTGGGCACTGTGCAATAGAGTTGTATAGGAACTCACTAATGTATACAGGAACCATATGAGGGAAGTTCTAGGATCATCCCCATTCACAGATGAGGGAACAGAGCCCAGGCATGGTCAGCGACTTGTCCAGAGTCCCACAGCTAGTAGCAATGGGGGAGCTGAGACTCAGAGCCCGCATCTCTCCTAGCATAACAAGCACAGTTGATAAAGAACAGTTGACAGTCATGTGCATGCTGCTGGATCTGGTAGGGTCTTCAGAGGGCTATTTCCTTTCACGGCCCTTAAGGTGAGTTTTGTCAAAGTATTATTAAATAATTTATTTGGAATAGTCTTCAAAAGAGTTTTAAACTTTTTAAAAAACTTCTAAGAGAGAGAGATTGAGCATGCATGAACGGGGGTGAGGGGGTGGAGGGGTAGAGGGAGGGGGAGAATCTTAAGCAGGTTCCAAGCCCAGCACAAAGCCCAACGCAGGGCTTGATCTCACGACCCTGAGATTATGACCTGAACTGAAACCAAGAGTTGGACACCCAACCTACTGATCCACCCAGACCCCACAAAAGAGTATTTTATAGCAAGAAGACAGGTTTGTCCAGGTCAAAGCTGGAAAAGACCAAGAAGGCCTCTCAGTACCATGGAGCATTCCCCCTTCCAGGAACAGCTGGCCTTGCCGTCTGGACCCTGAGGGATACAGAAGCAGCCCATGAACTTCACAGACAGCCATGAACTTGGCCTCTCTAAGAGGCCCTCCAGGAGCTGTCCCTGCCAGATCAGTTGGAGGGCTGCCCTCTCCTTCCTCCCTGGGAACCCCAGGTTTGTTCTTTTCCTCCAGGATAGTAATTCATATCGCTGATGGCACCTAGCTCCTAGTATCAGGTGCTGAGAGCTGAATCAAGCCGTGACTGCCTCTGGCATGCCAAAGAACTCTGTGGGGGCATTTTGGGAACTGATCTGGCCCCCGATACCTTGACTTTATTCTCCCTTCCCCATTTCTCCTCCAGTCTTTTAAAAATCTTAATAGTGTTTGTCTTTTTGTAAGCTAACTTGAATCATTATTTGAATAAGGCTACTTACGAATACTTAAAATGTTTTCTTTTTTGTTTTACACAGGCATGGGTGTCGGATTTTCTTTCTCTTTTCCTGTTACTGGGTTATTTCTGCCTAGGACACAGAGTGCATGGAACACTTGATAAGATGTCACCACACAGTTCTGCTAGGTAGAAATCAAAAAGAAAACATTTCTACCCTTGGCATACTTCCTGGCCTCTGGCTCTAGAAGAAGGCTTGTTCACCTGGCCCTGATCTGTTTCACACAGGCCTGGATGCACCCTGAGTGCCCATGAGTCCGGTGTGCTTTTCATACTCTTACATTTTTTTTGTAATAATTTGAGGACGGGTATTAACTCTTCTTCACATGTTTGGTTGAAGCCACCTGTGAAGCCACCTGGTCCGGCACTTTTGCTTGTTGGGAGGTTTTTGATTACTGTTTCAGTTTTGTTCCTAATAATCAATCTGTTCAAAGCTCCTGTTTCTTCCTGATTCAGTCTTGAAGATTCTATGTTTCTAGGAATTTATCCATTTCTTCTAGGTCATCTATTTGTTGGTGTGTAGTTGATGGCCTATATTTCTGTGGTACTGGTTGTAACTTCTTTTTTTTTAATTTCTGATTTTATTTATTTGGGTCCTTTCTCCTTTTTTTCCTGTTGACTCTAACTAAAGGTTGTTAATTTTGTTTATCTTTTCAAAAAACCAGCTCTTAGTTTCATTGATCTTTTCTATTATTTTTTTTTTAATTTTTATTTAAATTCAGTTAAGTTAACATATACTGTATTATTAGTTTCAGGGGTAGAGTTTAGTGATTCATCAGTTGCATTTAACACCCAGTGTGCATTACTTCATGTGCCCTCCTTAATGCCTATATCACCCAGTTACTCAATCCCTCCACCCACCTCCCCTCCAGCAACCCTCAACTTGTTTCCTATAGTTCTATTGTTTTTTTAGTCTCTATTTCCTTTCTGATCTTTATTATTTCCTTCCCTCTACTAACTTTAGTCTCTGTTTGTTCTTCTTTCACTAGTTCCTTTAAATGTAAAGTTAGATTGTTTATTTGAGATTTTTCTTGTTTCTTGAGGTAGGCCTGTATTGCTATGAACTTCCCTCTTAGAACAGCTTTTGCTGCATCCCAAAGATTTTGGGACAATTTATTTCCATTTATATTTGTCTCCAGGTGTTTTTTTTATTTCCTTTTTGATTTCTTTATTGACCCATTGGTTGCTTGATAGCATGTTGTTTAGTATCTGTTCGTGCTTCTTTCCTTGTTTTTTTCTTGTGGTTGATTTCTAATTTCATACCATTGTGGTTAAAAAAGATGCTTGATGTGATTTCAGTCTTCTTAAATTTATTGAGACTTGTTTTGTGGCCTAGCATGTGACCTATCCTGGAGAATGTTCCATGTGCACTTGAGAAAAATGTGTATTCTGCTGTTTTTGCATGGAATGTTCTATATGTATCTGTTAAGTCCATCTGGTCCAGTGTGTCCTTTGAGGCTGGTGTTTTCTTATTGATTTTCTGTCTGAATGATTGGTCCATTGATGTCAGTAGGGTGTTAAAGTCCCCTACTATTATTGTACTGTTGTCCTCTTCTCCCTTCATTTCTGTTGATGTTTGCAGTATATATTCAGGTGTTCCTATGTTGAGTACATAAATGCTTACAAATGCTGTCCTCTTACAGGATTGACCCCTTTATCATTATGTAGTGCCCTTCTGTATCTTTTGTTACAGTCTTTATTTTTTTTTTTAAAGATTTTTTCTTTATTCATTTGGCAGAGAGAGAGATCGAGCACAAGCAGAGGGAGAAGCAGGCTCCCTGCTGAGCAAGGAGCCGGATGCGGGACTCGATCCCAGGATCCCGGGATCATGACCTGAGCCGAAGGCAGACGCTTAACCGACTGAGCCACCCAGGCGTCCCTACAGTCTTTATTTTAAAATGTCTTTTGTCTGATGTAAGTATAGCCACCCTAGCTCTACTCCCCCGCCCCCTTACTTGGATCTGGATATCATTTTCTAGGTCTCTTGCCATGCACAGGTGAAGAGGTCAGTCAAATCCATACCACCACAGAGATTTCATTTATTGCCACAGATGCACAAAATAAATAACCCAGCATCACACACAAAAGAAAACAACAACAAACGCCCTTTGTATCTTATGAGATTGCTCCACAGAAGAGTAACTGAATACCTGACAAGGCAAACAGGCCAAGCTCACTTATGAATATAAATGAAAAACTCCTAAAAATGTATGTTATAATCTACATGTTTCGATGTCTAATATATAACACATAAGCATATTCACCCGAAAATTGCAAAGAGAAATCTTAGGAAATCTGTTAATATAATCGATCATGTTACAGACTCAATAAGGAAAAGCACATGATTCTCAAAAGATGCATAAAAAAGGCATTTGATGAAATTCTGCATTTACTCATTATGAAATACATCCAGAAACCAGTCATAGAATGGAACCTCCAAAGCCAGGTAAACATCATCTTCTGAAAGCCTACTGCAGATATGACCATGTGACAGGCAAAGATTAGAAACAGAGCCTTGAGAGTGAAGGGTGCTGCTACAGTCAGCTCTGTCTTGAAGGGCCTGGCCAGCATGAGGCAGGGAAAAGAGGCATAACAACCAGAAAGAAGAACAAAGTCAAACCATTATTGGCAGAAGATGCGACACTGATATGGAGAATGTAAGAGAAAATAGAGACAGATGTGTAACCACGCTCGATTGGTATTTTCAAAATATAGGAGATTTATGCAAACCAGAAAGAAAAAGACAACGGTCCTAGTCCATTGTGGCTTCCATAAAAGAATACCACAGATGGGGCGGGTTATAAGCAGCAGAAATCTATTTCTCACATTCTGGAGTCTGGAAGTCCAAAGTCAAGGCACCCGTGGATTTTGCAATTTTATTTTATTTTTTTTTAAGATGTTATTTGTTTATTTGTCAGAGAGAGGGAGAGAGAGAGAGCTCGCACAAGCAGGGGGAGTGGGAGACTGAGGGAGAAGCAGACTCCCAGCTGAGCAGGGAGCTCAATACAGGACTCGATCCCAGGACCCTGGGATCATGACCTGAGCCTAAGGCAGATGCTTCACCGACTGAGCCACCCAGGCGTCCCACAAGGGTGCAATTTTAAAAAATGGGCCAAAGAAGGGATAATTCATAGACAAGAAACCCTGAAAGATCAAAGAATATATGAAAGAGGCTCAACCTCCCTAAAAATCCTGACATGTAAATAATAAATGAAATCATTCAGACCCATCAGATTGGAAAAATTATCAGGTCTGATCATTCCAAGTGTTGATAGATATGGAGTTGCAAGGATTGTTACTTCATGGAGTGGTTTAGCAACATGTGATTTAACCAGTGACCCAGCAGAGGCAGTACTAGGTATATTTTAGAGAATTTGGAAAATGATCACACCGAGTCCTAACTAAGGTGTATGTTGGGGCATTGTTTATTAACAGCAAAAATCAAAAACCACCTAGTTGTCCACCTATAAAGAACTGGATAAATAAATTGCTATATATTCATACAATGAATAATGTTAATCAGCAAGAACGAATATACTAAGACATAGGTATGAGCATAAACCAATCTTTAAAACGCTTGTTGGATGAGAAAAGCAAATTATTGCGAATGAATGCATACCTGGTTAAAATTGTGAAACACGTACCGCAGTATTATAAATTGGCTGTGGACACAATCTAGAGGTAAAATATAAACACAGGGTCTGATGAGTGCCCACGTGCTTCCGGAGAGGGGCAGCTTCTGGGGAGGGAGGAGTGTGGGGTCTCACCTGCCCGGGTGGGGGTCACCCAAGAAAGGGGCGCAGCCCTGGCCAAGGGCCAGTGTGCGAACTTGCAGTGCTGAGTAGGTTACACACATTGCTTCTGCTTCCTGCATGATGACTTTTCTGTACAAGAAAAGATTGAGAAAGAGAGAGAACCGGGGGGTGGGGGGAGGGAAGGGAGGGGGAGACAAGGGAGGGAAGGTGGACCCTTGAGTTCCAGCAGATCTCCGGTGGTGGGGTGCGGGGGAGGCAGGGAGCCCTGGGCCTTGCACAGAAAGCAAACCAGGCTGGTTTGGTCCATTTGGAGTGGTGCTTCCAGAAGCCAGAGCCATGTGGCCCGAATCCCTACCCTCACCCTTCCGGCTGAGCTTTGCGGATGGAGCAGCCTCTGAACCCTCTGGAGGCCCTGACTCAGCAGGCCTGGGGTGGGTGCCACCAGGCACCTTTCTGCAGAGTTTGCAAGGGGTGTTCAGGCTGCCGTCCCGAGGAACATCCTGTGAGAACCACTCAGGCCAGAGAAGACTGGCCTCTGGAAGGAGGGTGACAGGACAGAGGGCCAGTTCAACTCGCGTCCTCTGAGCCTTAGAAATAGTATTTTGAAATCAATGTAGTTTGACCATCTGGCACTCACTGAGAGTTGAGACATGTCTT
Organism: Eumetopias jubatus; assembly: GCF_037043125.1. NCBI lineage: Eukaryota > Metazoa > Chordata > Mammalia > Carnivora > Otariidae > Eumetopias > Eumetopias jubatus. The sequence goes on along the minus strand of NW_028274821.1, from coordinate 4,378,347 downwards.
CACCCCCCTTCACCTTATGGGGCAGGGAGGGGTCAGGAGGAGGGTAGGGAGGGAGGCGGTGGGAAGACGGCACACAGGTGTGGGGCTGTGGGGTCCCCCCACGTGGCACCAGCTTGCCCAGGCAAGAGGAGGGGAAGCCGGATTGCAGGCACAGGCCTGACACCCACTCCTGCGGCTTCACTGGGCTGGTTCTTGGACGAGACCTCAGAAGCTCACATGTGTCAAGTGGACAGCTTTCCCTAAGCCTCCCAGTGTTTACTGGGATAAGCTAGCTTGTGGCTTCTTTCTTTCCCCCTCGATGTTGAATCTCTGCCAGATTCTCACTCGGTGTTTTTGCTGGGGAAGTGAAGAGACTGTCCCCAGGCTTGGAGGAACAGCACCCGAAAAAGAAAGGATTAAAAAAAGAAAGACAGTTAGCTTATCGCCCAGCCAACTAGCCCCTTGTCAAAGTTGCTGGCTATGAGGAAATGTGGGGGTTTTGTTCATTTTATTTTGTTTGGATTCCGTTTGACAGAGATATGCACCGTTTCCATAGCCAATTCGATGACACCTCCATCTCCTTTATCCCGACGGAGTTTGGCTTCCATGTGGCGCGGAGGAAAGCGCCGAGAGCCATCCTGTGATCCCGCGCTGGGGCACAGGGGCCGGATGCGTTCCCACCTCCCACCCGGACGCCCCTTGAATGGCCCTGGGCCTTGCCATGCACGGCTTGGGCGGGCACCTTGGGGTGCTTGCAAATACCCGAGCAAAGACGGAGCTGGTGGTCGTGTCTTCTAGATACTAGACCAGTGACTGACTCGGCTGAACCCGGCCCGGGCGATGGCTCTTTGGGACGCCCGTCCAGCAGACGGCCATGTCTGCCATCTCAGACACCGGTAGGCAGGAAAGCAGTGATCAGAGACAATTCATTGCAACCACGTGTGTGGGGCAAGCTGTCCCTTCCATAGCTCTGCTCACCTGTTCCCAGGGCAGGGACCCGGGGGGCCCACTGGCTCTCCATCCTTTCTCCACGCTGCCATGGCCAATGCCCACACCTTCACATGCACGTGTGGGGCTCCCAGGATGATGCACGGGGCAGGCATGCCAGCCTCCTCGGGGATCCGCAGTCTCCCCGAGGCTATGACGATGACATCCCCTTTGACTCATGCTCGAGCGCACCTGTGCCCTCACTCACCCACACAGAATGCCAGGCACGGTGTCTTGCACACAGTGCCCCAGGTTCGCTGTGCACTGAGCCCATGTGATTAGAAGCCGGCCGACGGGATACGTTGTCCCTGTGGTGCCCTGCTCCAAACCAGGCTGCCAGGGCCCGTGTCATGACTAAACATGGCCACCATGAAGAAGCTGTCCCGCTCTCTGACAAAAGGAAGCCCCCACTTCAGCCAGGAGGCTGTGGGGTCCCCACCAGTGGACCTAGAGGCCACACAACCTCTGACACTCAGTGGTGACCCTGCTGTGCTGTTTACAAATTCAAAACACAAACAAAACCCAAAAACTCCTACCAATTCTTGACCCGTTTGCATAAAGACGGCTTTAGTCATACACTGAGGAACCTCTGCCTAAGAGCACTTTCTCTTAGCAGGGCCCGTCACTCACATGGGAGAGAGAACCACTAGGGGAAGACCAGTTAACTAGGCAAAGGACATGGTGACCAAGGGGTAGTGGCCAGGGCAGGGACAGAAAGCACCATCAAGGTAGCTTGATCCGCCGGCAACGGATTCTGGGCCACTTATGAGAGTTAACGTCACACGTCAACTTGGCTGGGCCACGGTCCCCAGAGGTGGTCAGACAGTATCCTGAATGTTTTCTGTGAGGGTGTCTTCAGATGAGATTAACATTTAAATTGGTGGAGTCTGAGTAAAGCAGATTTCCTGCCACAGTGTGGGTGGGCCTCGCCCAAGCAGTTGACGGCCTGATGAGCCCAAAGACTGACATCCCCGCCAACAAGAGGAAATTCTGGCAGCAGCCTGCAGCATCGTTTCTTCCCAGGTCTCCAGCCTGCCGGCCACCCTGCAGGTTTTGGATTTGCCAGCCTCCATATTCATGTCAGCCCATTTCTTAAGTTAAATCTCTTTCCCTCCATATACATATGTCCTATTGGCTCTGCTTCTCTGGGGAACCCTGACTCATGCACCCCCACCCCCCACCCTGCAGGGCCCGCAGCACACTTCACCTCAGCCCACCCTGCTCCTGGCCACCTGGGAGCAGAGCTGAGGGGCAGCTAACGAGACAGTTGAGGTTGGAAAGGAAGAAAACTGTAAGGTAAGGAGCTCTGTGATCCCCACGTGTATTTGTTCATCTTGCTGAGGAGTCACTGAATTTCCAGAAGATTCATCTGTGACCTAAAGAAGGTTGGCAGCAAAGGTGAAGAACACAGGTAAGGGAAAGCTTGTGAGCAGGACAAGCTATTGGGCTGGTCAAAGAACACAAGGAGGCAAGGAGGCCGGGTTCAATATTGGAGAGACCATCCCACATTGAGACAAGTGTAATTCTGCCTTTATTTCTTTCTTTCGACACATATATGAATGTATTGTCGCTTGTTTAGAAGCTCTGATCCTTAATCAGGACCACAGGGCATCTCCTCATCTCCCTCCACATCTGCAATCTGCAGACTTCATGAAGCCAGAAACTATGGTTTCCTAAGGCTGAACTGTTGGGTTTAGACGGAAGAATCCAGAAACGAAGAGACATGCCTTTTTCTTTCCCTCTTCCACCCAAACACGACCAAACCTCCTTATTTTGTCAGTGTCACACCTTGGAGCTCATCAGTTATTTGAGTTAATCTTTGGTTGACAAGGCAATACCCACAAAAGAGAGATTTATCCCCCATCTGCAACTGTGATCCAGGCTGTTACACAGACGGTGAGATTCATTTGTAAAGCAATCAGCAAGACCGCGACTTAATTAAAGTGCCCAATGAGAAAACAGAATTTAAAGTTTCTTAAATGTCAGATTTGTACTATCGTAGAGTCTCGTCTAAAACACCAGAGTGTTGGGGCACCTGGTGGCTCAGTCAGATGACCGTCTGACTCTCAGTTCAGGTCTTGATCTCAGGGTCGTGGGTTCAGGCCCCGCATTGGACTCCATGCTGGGTATGGAGCCTACTTAAAAAAAAAAAAAATACACAACAGTGTAAATTCCATGCTGTGCTTGGCTCTCAGTAAACATTTTTTTGAACTAATGACAGCAGTCGGTGTCCTGTTGGACCAGCCCAAGGGGCAAAATGGCAACAGGCATCTCAGAATGGTCACAATCCTCTCCCCAGAGCTGCACTGGCCAGAAAGACGGAATGGTTTTCTAGAAGATTCGCTGGCTGCGTCTAACAACAGTGACAAGTGTTTGCCACACACCATGCTACCCACATGACGTAAATACCAGTTTGCATTCATTTTTCTGTGGGATCTTCCCTGCAACGCCCCGAAGCTAGCACCATGATGGTTCAGAGGAGGGCCTGAGCTCAGAGCCAGTGGGCAAATGCCCAGCCCCGAGCTGGGATGGCGCGCAGGGAGGACTGGACCTGACGGGTGCATGCTGGATGGATGACTCCTCGGCCCCGTGTCCATCTGAATGGGAGCACAGTGCAGAAAGGAGCAAAGTGTGTGTGCAGGGGCTCCCCATGGCACTGGGTGAGCAAGTCGTAATGGACAGCCCTGCCTCAGTGCTTGCCCAGGAACGGCAAACCCAGAGGACCGGCTAGGAGCTGCAGGGTGTGGGCTGAGGAAGGAAGGCATTGCCTGACTGTTGTCAGCTTCCAGGTTAATTCCATAGGAGAACCACTCCCTCTAAGACACCCCTCCTGGTTGAGGCCTTCTAGAGCAGAGTTTGGGTGGTGGTTTGTTGTTTTTTTTTTTTTAGCTTCTTTCTTGCCTGAAATTGTTCTTTGTTAACAAGGGGGCCCCTTTGTTGAGTTTTAATAGTTAAATTAACATCTTCCGTCACTCTCTGGCAACGTTTCCAGAATGTTCCATCAGCTAGGTTTGCTCCCAAGGCGAGAATGACACGTTGGGCTCGGGTGTGTGCAGATGGTATTGTTGATATTCTGTAGGAGAGTCAGCTGGGCAGCTCTGGCTCAAGCCGACCACATCAAAGCTGCCTTTGTGAGCTGCCGCGGCCGGTCCTGCAGGGGCTTGCTCACACGGCAACCGCCTCGCCGCCCGTGCAGACACCACCAGAACTCAGAGACGGCAAACAAGCTGCGAGCACTTCCATGCTGGCGCTGGGAGACGGCATGTGCAGATCAGGTGTCCGGGGGTGTTTCCTGGGGGCCCTGACCCTCGGGGACACCTTTTCTCCAGTTAAATCAGCACTTGCTGCTAACACAGTAACAGCTAACCACTATTCAGTTCTCGACAGGTGTCAGGCACAGACTTCTGTCGTTGACACAAATCGATTCTTCGTGACCACCAGCTAAGGTTTAGGTATTGCTGTCATCCCCATTTTACAGTTGAGAAACAGAGGCAGGAGAGGTTAGTGTCCCTGTGTTCATGAAACCAAGCAATGGTAGAATTGAAAGTTGATGCTCATTCTGATAAACCCCAACCCGGACCTGCCCGTCCTCTGGCACGCGTCCCCGCTGTGGCGCTGGAGTTTGACTTGAAACCAGGAAGCTCTCGAGAGCACCTGGAGAACTTACCAGGTGCCGGAGAGCCTGCTGACTCCTTGGTTCAACCTCCAGAGATTCCTGCCGGCTGCATCTTGGGCAAGGCGGAGACCGCACAGTGAGCTTAAAGCATGACACTTTGGGCTCAGCTAGCCACGGCTTGAACCCGGCTGCTCATGAGCTGTGTGACCACTGTTCGCTGGTGTCTTCACTGGTAAAACGGGGACAATCAGTACTTCACCCACAGGGTTAGAAGGAATAATTGAGAAAAAGTGCCTAAAGCACCTTGGTGCACAGAAACGGTGGCTATGCCTTTAGTAAGGGGCTCTGTCCTGAAAAGTGAATTCATCTTGGGCTCAAAAGGTTATTTTAACTAATAATAACTTAACGTTCAAAGAAGAGTTTTAAATGGACTATAAAGCTCCTTGCGACACCACTGTAGTTGTGTTAACGTTTGCAGCACGTGAACGGCAGGGTATGGAAGGAAATTCCCCTCAGCCTCAGTTTGAATTTTGCTTCAGTGAACTCACATGCTTTGATTTGGTTTTGGGGGTGCTACCAAGGGACATGCTTGGTGCTCCCACCCTCTGAGTCAACCGTCAGGAGACAGCTGGGGACCGAGCAGCTCGCTATGCCCTCTTCCTCTGAGAGTGTCTGCCACTCCTACGTCCCCCTTCCACAGCTAACCCAGGCAGTTGTCCAAGTCAGCACTAAGAGCCCCTAACCCCCGAGACAATCAGGTAGATAAGCAAAGCTCGAGAGACACATCCCATGCTGCAGCAATTTTCCTAGTTGATGTCCAGCCCCCATTCCTCACCTGTGCAACTAAGCATGGAGGAGCCAAGCATAGGAGCTGTGACCACTTTTTCCTGCCTCTATCCAAACCCATGGCGGGCTGCTAGCCTTATGTTTCTGTGATCGTATTCCCCCAAATAGTAACCATATGGTATTTTACAATAGCACCTGTCAGGGAGGAATGTAAATAGGCCAGGCCCAGGGAGGGCGACCCTGAGGACAGCAGAGCTACGGGTGGGAAGGAGGAGCAGAAACTAGGTCATCAACAGAGGGCTTTCAGAAGACCACAGTTAGCATCCAGGCTCCAGTGCCATCAATGGAGGACATTTGTAAGATCACAACTGGTGGTAGCCTAGGCTCCAGGAGATAGGTCATTATCAGGGCCCAGGAATAGGGAAGATACGCTGATCTGGGCAGGCCTCTGGCAACCTTGAGGACAGAGGTGGGAGCTGACAAGGACAGTGCAGGGCCCACAAGCCGGCGGATTGTGGTACAAAGGTGGGTGCTTTATTATAGAGACAAGCTTTAAGTCCGGGCCCTAGAGTAGGCCCAAGTTCACAGGAGACTAACAAGTTCAAGCTCCATATATTCACTTATCAACCATTCATCCATCTACTCAGCCATCTGCTTATCCAACCATCCATTTATCCACCCACTCATTCACTCCTCATCCATCCATCCAACCATCATCCATCCATCCATCCATTCATCCGTCATCCATCCATTCATCTACTCATCCATCCATCCATCCATCCATCATCCATCCATCCATCCATCCAACCATCATCCATCCATCCATCCATTCATCCGTCATCCATCCATTCATCTACTCATCCATCCATCCATCCATCATCCATCCATCATCCATCCATCCATCCATCCAACCATCATCCATCCATCCATCCATTCATCTACTCGTCCATCCATCCATCCATCCATCATCCATCCATCCATCCATTCATCCGTCATCCATCCATTCATCTACTCATCCATCCATCCATCCATCCATCCATCCATCCATCATCCATCCACTCATCCATCCATCACATTCTTTTTAATCATTTGGCATAGTACTGAGAATAGAAGAAAAAGAGAAAAAATAAAATTTAATCTCTTCTTGGAGCTCATAGCCCAGCAGAAGGACAATGCTGAGTAATCCGAGTCAAGGAAATGCCCCTTCCTGCAGCGCCTCCCATCTCTCGGCTCCCCATGCGAGCTGTAAAGGATTGTTGGAGTCTAAGTCCTGTCCGTCATCCTTCAGTAACCACAGAGAGGAAGGCAAGAGGGTAGGAGCCACGCGAGCCGCTGTAACCACTGTTAGCTTCTCCCTAGTAGAGTGTGGGACCTATTTGATGAGTGTCTTCACCCTTGCTGTCCATTAAAAAAAGAAGCAACAGTAGTTGGAAGTGCATGGAACTTGAGAAACCCAGTGGATTGGTTTCTACTGTGACCAAAAAGAAAATTACTACAAATTTAGCAGCTGAACACAACAGACATTAGCTCACAGTTTCTGTGAGTCAGGATGAAATTTCCTGCCCCACAAAATTCACAGGGCTAATGATAGCATTTCCTATTTATTGCCCTCTAATATATGCAGATATTTACAGGCATTGTCTCTGACTGACCTGAGACACCTACGTGGGAGCAGCGTTTTTCAGATGAGGGCAGCAAGGTGCAGAGAAATTCGACCCACTTCCCGATATGCAGTCTTGAAAAGCGAGCCGAGTGGGTAATCCACGGCCCCGGGGTAGCCGGCAACGGGCAGCTTGGGCTGTCTGGGGTAACACAGAGCAGAACGCGTTGCTGGGGCCCTCAGGATTTGGGAGCAGCCAGCCTTTTTCCCAGCCAGGACGGTTAAAGACAACGTTGTCCTTTATCAGCCATGAGAACTAGCTTCCTCTTCCCTTTGGTGTATGGATAATTACAATTGTTGTAAGAAAAGTTGTAAGAAGCGGCAAAGAAGTTGTAAGAAAAGAAAAGAAGGTGCGAAAACATAATACAAAGTGCCAACAGTGGTAAAAACATTTTCACAAAATTCGTTCTTTCTTAAAGAACACAAGTATATAGAGGCCATAGACAATGTCCTGGGACCCCATCCTGCATTTCCTCTCCACGTATGTGAATACACGAAATAGAGTTTCTCTTTACCTACAAAACTTCTGGCTCTTCTCTCTGCCAGGCTTTTGAAGCTCCTGGAGAACCGCATCCTTTTTGAAAATTACAGGATGACATATTTTTGAAGAAATGTTAAGGCGCGTATGCTCTTTACCTGTTCTGGTGTGACCTTGTCCCTCCTCACCCAGAGCCTTCCGTTACCCAGGGGACTTTAGACATTTCTGCATGGAGAGAAAAGAAAAAGGCACCCTGTAGCTTTTGACTTACAAAATAGACTTTCGAAATGCTCGGTGACAAAATGGTCTTACAAGCCAAGCTTTGTGGGAAAAGGGGGGGGGATTCCCAAACTTGAGAGCACAGAGGGGGTGTGTGAGGGGGTGGGGGGGTGGAATCTGAGTGCCCTCCCCGCCTGCCGAGAGGGACCTAAGACTCTGCACAGGGATGTCCCCACTAGTGGGCGGAGGAGGGCTCTCCTGCCCGGAGGAGGGGCAGGGGAGGTGGGGGTGGAGAGTGGGAGGTTTGCAGGGAGGGGCAAGGCCAAGGTGAGGATTTTTTCAGCCTTCCGTGAGCAGATGCAGACCCCAACATGCAGTGAGGGGGGGCAGGAGGCAGAGCAGGCCTGTCCCTGTTTTTATTTGGGACTTTGCAGGAGACTTTCTCCCAAAGGTACCCCCTCCACCTCCAAGGAGAAGCCACAGACAGCCAAAGTGGCAGAAAGCAAAGCTTAAGCTTGATGTTGGGCCAGGTGCCCCTTCTGTGGAAGCTGGGGAACAGGGGCTGTGGCCGAGGTTCCTGGGTAGAGGGGGTTTAGGCGTGGCCGGCCCAGCAGAACCCAGTGGCAATTGCACATAGACCTGAGGGACCCGCACCCCCACGGAGCCGAGACCGGGACCTCCAGGAGGGACCCTGCACCTTGTTGGTGCAGCATCAGCAGCAGAACCAAGAGACTGGGGAGAAGCCGCTGGGTGAGCAGGGAGTCCTTGTGCCAGCAGCCCTCCAGCACCACGGGGCCTGGCAGCGCAGGCCTCTCTCAGAGCCAGGCGCCCTGGGCACACGGAGCATGCTCCAGGAAGAGTCTGGCCAAGCCCAAAGGAGAGGGTCAAGCAGAGCCAACAGTAATTGGTAAGCTCAATGGTGAACTTGAGTTCCCCGTTATCACTGACTGATCATGAGATCAATCAGAAAATAAAGTCGGTCACATTTGTTTTCTGCACACGTGCACCACACCGTGTTATTCATTATTTTTTTACAAGCCTACATCCGGATGAAAAAGTCTGTTACAGCTGAGGAGCAGACCAGACTGAGGAGGAGAGTCCTGAGCCTGCTGAGGAGACCAGCTCCCAAACTGCCAGGTCAGAGTCGTTCAACCTCACAGAGAAGGCAGTGAGTCTTCACGACACCTGCGCGTGTCTCTGGTGGGGGCTGGTGTGCAGCTCAGGGATGGGCAGGGAGGAGGGGACAGTCCGGCAGCGATCCTGGGGCCCCGCCGAGGATCAGACCACAGACAGGATGTCAGAACCTGCAGGATGGGGACCTGTCCAGCCCAGCACTTGGGTCTCAACAATGTCACCAAGAACACCTTGCAAATTCAGGGCTGAAGGATTCAAAACCAGAGACAGGTCTTGAACACAGGTGTCCCGATTTCCCAGCATCTCCTAAGCAGATCGCCCAGGCTCTGGCCAAGATTAGGACCTCCCATGTCTCACTGTCTGTCTCCCCCGCCAGCTTGCTTGCTGAGCACAGCCCATCCAGCTTCACTTATCTGGATGGACGAAAGCCAGAAAGAAGCCTAGTGTCAGACTCACGATTCCAGAGAATTCTCCAGCTCATGGGAGTCCCGTCCCTTTTATATGAGAAACCTTATTTAGGAAAGGAAGCCTCCCAGGATGCAAGTCTGGATCAGCCTCACACTAACAGTCGAGTTCTGGGCCATGGAGAGCCATACCTGGCTCCTCGGACCAGGAGCTCTTGCCAGTCAAGCATGGCCATGAACAGCGAGCTCATAAATGATCCTTGTGAGCACCATTAATTACCCAGTGGGCGATTTTGGGCAATGTGGGGATCCGACATGTCCTCAGTGGGAAGCAAGTGTTTGAACTTGCCCCCAAGACCTGGAGCCTGTGCGGCCCGTCAGGGGGGAGGACAGTGGTGGATTTTTCCAGCCACACTGCCAAGGACGGTGTCGGGTGCATCCCTCACGTGGTTGCTGCTGCGCTGGCTCGAGCCCCGTTCCTGCCTGCAGAGGCACAGCGTCCTCCTGCCTGGGGCAGTTTGCCAGGGGCAGCTCTTTAATCTGCTCATCCCAGTTTGGACTTCCCCGAACCACCCCTTGAAAGGCTTAATGCTCAATTCTGTGTGGCAGTGAGGAGCAGAACTCACTCTGTCTTTTCTTTAAGAGAATAAACACAGTCAGAGGAATATGTGTGTTTCACATCATTATTCCCGGGTGGCTCGCAGGAACTCTGACAACTTTGGTGAAAGGGTCTCTCCTGGGGCCATGCTGTCCCCGGGGAGCTAGAATCTTGTGTCCTTTACCATCAAGACACAGAAGAGCCCTGATAAGGGGTCCAGAGTCCTCAGACTTGAAAGGACAGAATGCTTCCCCAAAGAATCATTTTCTGGGACTACAATATTTTTAAACACTGCTGAAACATGATTATTTGTTAACCCCAGGCTCAACAGGCTCCTACCTGGGTGTCGGGCCCTAGCAATTGATTAAGAAGCACCCCCAGGAAAGAAGGACAGTGGGTCACCTAGAAACTTGCATGTAGAGAAAACAGCGCCGTTGTTTGAGGGGCCGAACCCAGAATGAGGCCGTTGCGAGCGTTTAATGAGAAGCACTTGATCTGGCTGCCTGTCTCTTCCTCTCCCCCAGTCTCTTCTTTCCTCTGGTGGGAGAGGATGACGTGGGGGGGCAGACGGGGTCTCTTTGCTATGCAAGCTGGCTGTCTGTCCAGGCAGAGTTTTCTGACATCACAGGGTGCTTCCCGGGGACATCCGCAGAGGTCTGACATGGAGATCCAGCTCACCCATGCTTGGAGGACAGTTTTGATAAAGGTGAAGAGTAAGAAGGAGCAACGCTCCATTCTTCTGTTGGCTTGCCCACTGAGCACAGAATGGTCTCGAAAAATAAGATTCTGAAGTGTTGTTTGCTATATTAATGAGCTAGCCCTGCCCTGGCAAAGTGCCGCGGGCCGGGGGGCTTCACCAACAGGAACGTCTTGTCTCCCAGCTCTGGAGGCTGGATGGCTGAGGTCAGGCTGCCGGCAGGGCTGGGTCCTCCTGAGGGAAGGAGGGAGGGACCGTGTGTTGCAGGCCTCTCCCCTTGGCCGTAGACAGACGGCCGCGTTCTCCTTAAGTCTTCATGCCACATCCTCCTCTGTAAGGATCCAAATTTCCTCTTATAAGGGACACCACAGTCCTGTTGGATGAGGGTCTCATGGCCTCATCTGAGCTCAGTTACCTCTGTAAAGTGATGTCACAAATGGCAGGATTTCCTTCACTTTATGGCCGACGAACATGCCATTGTATATGCACACTACATCTGCTTTCTCCATTCATCCATTGACAGGCACTTGGGTTGTTTCCATATCTTGGCTCCTGTGAATCGTGTCTCAATACACATGGGAATGGACCGTCGCAGGCATCAGAAATATATCAGACAGAGAAGGAGAGATACTGCATGGCATTCCTAACATCTGCAGAACCTAAGAAAGCCAAACTGGTGGAAATGAAGGGTAGAATGATGGGTACAAGGGGTCGAGGGTGGGGGAAATGGGGAGGCGGGTCTAAGCGCACAAAGTCCCACCTAGAAGGTGAATGCGTTCTGGGGATCGAATGCACAGCATTGTGGTTATAGTTAACAATACGGCATTATAAGCTTCCAAGTTGTTAAGATAGTAGGACTTAAATGTTCTCAGCACAAAAAAAGAAAAATGGTAATGATATGATATGATGGAGGTGTTAGTGCTATGGTGGGAATCATATTGCAATATATAAATGTATCAAATTTGCACATTGTAGACCTTAAATTCACATGATGTGATATGTGAGTTCTATCAATAAAGATGAAAAAAAGAAAAGAACCTCTCTCCAAAGACAGTCACATTCTGAGGTCAGGACTCCAACATACGAATCTAGAGGGACACATCTCAGCTCATGACAGTTTTCTTACTGGATGCGGCCAGTCCTCAGGACACATGCCCTGCCGTCCACGCCTGACAGATTCTGCCAGAGGGACAAAGGAGTCTGGAATTCTCTCTTCTATAGGGGAGATTGGGACTTAAATGGGAAGGATCCAGGTGAAGTTTCTGGCTGAAGGCTATCACAGGCTAAGCAACCTCCTTTGTGTTTATTTTCACACATTTCTGCTTAATAACATTTTTCCTTTCTTTGAAAAAAGACCATCATCCGCTTCCCTTCAGAGTTAGACACATGCCATCCAACCCAGTGTCCCTTCCAACACCTTCCTCCTCCTTGGAGGTGACCAAGACCCCTCCAGCCTGTGGGGTTCTTCCTTTCCTTAAGCCTCTGGGTTCAGCTGGAACCACACAATTAGCTTTTCCTCTGCTCCTCCTGATTGCTCTTGGTCTGTTCAGGCAGCTCTAAAAAATAAGCACAGACTGGGCGGCTTATAAACAACAGAAATGTATTTCTTCCAGTGCTGGGGGTTGGGAAGCCCAAGCTCAAGTTGCCAGCAGATTCAGGGTGTGGTGAGGTCTGGCTTCTGGGCTCATAGACCGCTCCCTTCTCCCAGTGTCCTTCCGTGGTGGAAAGGGCGAGGGAGCTCTCTGGGGTCCTTTCCCGAGGGCGCTCATCCCTCATGACCACCTCTCACGGGCCCTACCTCCTAAGACCTTCACCCTGGAGGTTAGGTTTCAATGTGTAATTTTGGAGGGACACAAATATTCAGTTTAGAGCAGGTGTCAGCTTTCTTTTGTGTACAAAGTAGGTGTGACTCATATGTAAAGAGTGTAATTTTCACGTGCAGCAGGGAAGGTAGCCCTATCACTTCAAGACTTGGCCTTCGCCCTTCGTGACACCATAAGCTGCTTATATTTATGTCCCCGAGTCCAAGGAGACTATTTGTGGTAAACAAATCGTTGGTGTTCAGGAGATATTTGTGACTGTTCTCATTTTTTCAGAATTCACAAGGCACACTCTGTATTTGCCACTCGAGGGGCAAACGTATGAGCAGACCAGATGGATCTGTCCACCTCCCTCCTGCCTTTTCTGGCATCTGCCAATGTGGTCGCTGGATGCGGGTGGGAGATGCCCGCCAGAGACCCCATGTTCCGGAGGGCCCTGAAGGTCACACACACACAGTTGTCAGACAACACGTGGACTCCTGTGTCTGCAAACAGTACTACTGAGTTCTGGTCATTTTCTGTAAGGTGTTACCAAATCATGATAAACCATACTTATTAAATGATCATTTTATCTCATCTGGCTAGGAGAAGGGTATGGCTCCGAACGCTAATGCCAATCACCCCCTACCTTGGACACCGTGCCTGTGGGATCTCTCTCCTTCCTTCTATGATGCTGTTTCACAAAGGGGCTCCCAGCTATCAGACAGAATAACAAATTGAGCCTTAAGTGGGGATTCTACCCCACAAATTTGATTTCCGCAGCCAAATCATCTGGGCCTTCCTCCAGGATGCATTTCAGTCCTTTCTACATCTTTCCATCTTGCAGCTGCTCATCAAAGCCATCATCATCTCTGGTCCCAAACTACTGCAACGGCTTTACCCTCTTGGAGCTCATTCTGTAGCCAGTAACCATGGGCAGTGTCTGCAGTGTAGACGGTGTCTGCAGTGTAGACGTTAATGCCCCGCTCTCCCCAGCATTGCCCTCACACCTAGCATGCAACTCGGACTCCCGCCCATGGCCAGCAAGTCTGTCCTCAAGGGGGCCCCAACCCCCCACTCCAGTCTCACACTTGGCCACAGGTTCCACTCCCTGGGGCCAGGATGGAGCCCCCCCCCCCCCAGCCACCTACCATGCAGGGCTCTCCTTGGTCCCAGGACCCTCTGCGGTGCTCACCCCTCTGCCTGGAAATCCCCCCATCCCCTCTCTACCCCTTTATACTCACTCTGCATGGCCAACTTATTCTCATCCATCAGGTCTCTGATGGAAGGTCATTTCCCCAGAGTTGGCCGCCCCACTAATTACTCTTCCTCCTAGCCTCCAGCAAAAGTACCACCTGAAAGGGTCTACCTACTTCCTTGCTTACTGCCTTTCTTGCCACCTCTAGATTATGGGCTCCTAATACTATTCCTTTTTAATAGACAAGTTTCAAAACAAATAAAGCGTCTTTACTTTGATCTCTATGGCAAGTGTAAAGAAAAGTTGCAGAGGCACATGCGAATTCTAACTTAGGCCTCTGTGGGTTAGACAAAATACCTTCCCTGTCCAGTCTCTCTCCTCTTAATTTCATCTCTCCCCTCCCCTTCAAAGAGAAGGATTTTAAGAGCATCGAAGGTAACCCCCTACATCCTCACATCTTTACGGTGGCTCAAGGACCGTCCCTTTCTCTCAGGAGTATTTTGTGTGCTGTGGCAGACAGAATATTCCCACCTCTCCAGGTTTTGGAGTGCTCGGCTCATGGAGAAGTTCGCTGTCAGGCTCATTGCTGAGTCTCTGTAATAAAAAAATTTATTTATCCCACAGCAGGGAGCTCTTTTAAACAGAGCTGCTTCGACCTCTTTGAAAAATGCCAGACATTGAACTATGGCTTCTGGTTCGAGTTCAAATAACAATGGCTGGTAAGTTTGTGCTTACTTTTATCACAGTTTCTGCTCTGGGGGAGGCTTTGGAGGTAAACGTGAGCCAAACAAAGACTTCTCACGGTTTCTCGATCTGGTCTCTCCAGTTTTTCCACTTGGCACTGATCAGTGGGCCTGGAGGTTTTCAACCAAATATAACATGGCAGCATCACACAAGCTCCTATAGAATGTCAGAGGCAAGTCAATCTTTTCTATTTGTTGATGAACTCAGTATAAGAAAATAATGGGTTGTTATCATTGTCACGGAGTATAGTAAACACAGGGAACCAGCCTTCTCTCAGGCTGATGGTTTATTCGGGTTCATTCAGTCTTTCCACAACTATTCACTAGGCACCAGATAGGTGCACCGTGTCGGTGTGGCTCACCTGTGACGGCCCAGTGTGCACACTCAAATGAAGAGCCATGCTTTTTAGGTGCTTAGTTAAGTTTTAAAAATTTCTATCATCCTGAGTGCGACAGACTGAGAGAAGTCCACCAATCTCTGTCCATTTCTTCTTCGGCTGTAGACTCCCAACTTTTAGTCAGAAACATGAGCGTCTTGAGTCAAGACTGCACTTCCCAGCCCCCAGTGCGCTCAGCGCGCGGTGTCACCAGGCCCCAGGCAATAAGAGCAGAGCATCCTGGTGATTGGGGCCTCCAGGAAGGGTCTTTAAAGAAGATGTGGTGTATATATATATATACACAGTGGAATATTAGCCATCAAAAAGAATGAAGTTTTGCCATTTGCAACGATATGGATGGAACTAGAGGGTATTATGCTGAGTGAAGTCAGTCAGTCAGAGAAAGACAAATACCATATGATTTCTCTCATATGTAGAATTTAAGAAACAAATCAGAGGATCATAGGGGAAGGGAAGGAAAAATAAAATAAGAGGAAAACAGAGAGGGAGACAAACCATAAAAGACTCTTAACTCTAGGAAACAAACTGAGGATTGCTGGAGGGGAGATCTGGGGGCCCGAATTCTGAAGTCATTATTTTGGGCTGAAGTGAGAATGTTGGCAGGTCACATTTCCTCCAGAGGCTCAAGGGAAGAATCCATCCCTTACGACTTCCAGCTTCTGCTGGCTGCCGGATGCCTCGGCTGGGGGCTGCACCCCTGGGGTCTCTGCATCTGCTCCCATCATCCCCTCTTCTTCTGTGTGTGGCATCTCCCTCTGCCATCATTTCATAAGGACCCCTGTGATTGCATTGTCCAGGAGAACCTCAGGTCCTTAACTGAATCACTTCTACCAAGACTCTATGTCCATATAAGGTAACGTTTATAGGTTTCAGGGATTAAGGCATGAGTATCTTTCGGGGGGGGCAGTTTTTAGCACACCACACAACTATCACTGAATTTAAAAGGATTAAAATTACATAAAGTATGTTATATGACCAAAATAGAATTAAATTAGCAATCAGCAATAAAAATAAATGTGAAAAAGTACTTAATATTTGAAAGCTACACTATATCTTCTGAATGATTGATGGATCAAAGAAGAAATCACAGACAAAATTAAAAATATCTTGAACTGAATAAAAAAGAGAGCACAACATGTGGAAATTTATAGGATATAGTGAAGCAGTGTTTACAGAGAAACTTATAGGTTAAACTCTTACATCTAAAAAGAAGAATGCTCCTAAAAATAATAATTTAAGCTTCTCCATCAAGAAGCCAGAAAAAGAAGAATAAATCAAGTGTTATTAATCAGAAAAAAGGAAATAATATAGATCAGGTCAAGTATCAACAAAAACAATAAAAGGTCAATACAGAAAATCAATAAAACAAATTTATTCTGGAAAAGATCAGCAAAATGACAAACCATCAGGTAGACTGAATAAGAAGAAAAGAGAGAAGATATCAATTCCAAAATCAAAAGTAGTAAAGGAAACATCACTACAGACTCTAAAGAAATTTAAAAGACTATGGAACTATACAATAAACACTTGTATGCAAACAAACCCAATGACCAGAAAGAAATGGACAAATTCCTAAAAAGACATAGTCAAAACTGGTTCACGAGGAAAGAGACAATTTAAGTTGACCTATATCAAGTAAGGAAATTCAATTGGCAAAGTGGTGTATGAGCTTGTAAGAATACAAGGTTGGTTTAGCAACTGAAAATCAATTAATATAAACTACCACATTAAGAGATAAAGGGTAAATACCATATGATCATTTCAGTAGACACAAAACACTTAACAAAATAAAAAATTCATTCATGGTAAAAATTTTCAAATAGCTAGAAACGAAAGGGGATTCCCAGTAACTCATAAAGGGTGTCTATAAAAATCCTACAGTTAACAAGAGACAGTTATGAAAGATTAAACTGTGAATGAGTTCAAGACCTAACCCCTGTAATAAGGTGAGAAAAATATTAACAGTACACATATTGGGTAGAAAGAAGTAAAACTATCTTTATTGACAGAAAACATTACAGTTTCTATAGAAAGTCCTAAGAAATGTTACTAGGTCTAAAACTAATAAGTGAGTTTACCAAGGTTTCAGGATATAAAATCAATATACAAAATCGGTTGCATTTCTGTGTATTAGCCACAAACAATCCAAAAATGAAGCTAAGGAATCAAGTCTAGCCACCATAGCATCAGCAAGAATAAAATATTCGGGAATAAATTTAACAACGTAAGTGCAAGACAAGCACACTGGAAACTACAGAACTTTGCTGAGAGAAAATTAAGTCCTAAATAAGTGGAGAGATATATTGGTTCCATGGATTGAAAGACTCATGTTAAGAACTCTGTTCTTCTCAAATTGAGCTATTGATTTAATGCAATCTCTACCAAAATACCAGCAGGCTTATTTTTTTACAGGGAAATTGGCATTCTGATTCTGAAATTTATATGAAAATGCAAAGACTCTTGAATACCAAAACAATATTTAAAAAGAACAACGTTGGAGGACTTCCATTACTTGATTTCAAAACTTACTTAAAGCTACAGTGATCCAGATAGTGTGGTATTGGCGTAACAGTAGACATATTATAGATCAATGGAACGAGACACTGTTCAGAAACAGATCCACATAACCTGTGGTCTATTGACTTCCAACACAAATGACATGGGAATTTCGTGAGAGACAGGATGTCTTCTTTTTTTAAAAAAATATCTTATTTATTTATTTGAGAGAGAGAAAGTGAGAGCACAAACAGGGTGAGGGGCAGAGGGAGAAGCAGACTCCCTGCTGAGCAGGGAGCCCGACGTGGGACTAGATCCCAGGACCCTGAGATCCTGACTTGAGCTAAAGGCAGACACTTGACCACCTGAGCCACCCAGGTGCCCCAGAATCATCTTTTCTACAAATGTTGCTGAACCAATGAAATGTTCATATGCAAAAGATTTAAATTAGACCCTGACCTCACACCACACACAAAAATTAACTGAATGTAAAGAGCTAAAACTATAACACTTATACAGAAAAGCATAGAAGAAAATCTTTGTGATCTCAGGTTAGGCAAACATTTTGTTAGATATGACATCAATAGCAGAATTCAAAAGAGGAGAAAAATGTCATCAGAATTCATCAAAATTTAAAAAGTTTGCTTTTATAGAGACCCTATAAGAAGAAATGAAAAGACAAGCCATGGATAGGAAGAAAATAGTAGTGAATCATGCATTGATAAAGGACATGTATTCAGAATTCATAGCAGAACTCTTATAACTAGAATGAAGGGGAGAAACAACCCAATAAAAGCATGGGCCCAAGAATTGAATAGATGGTTCACCAAAGATAACACGCTCATAAGCACGGGGAAAATGCCTCGCTTTTAAGTGCCCATTAAAACTATAGCGAGATGCCCCTACCTATTGACCAGAATGATTATGATTGAAGAACTGGAGAGCCTGGGACCTCATACAGCGATGGTGGGAATGTGATAAGGTGCAGCCGCTTTAAAAACCATTCTGTCAGCTTCTTTAAAAAGTTAAAGACTCCCCAGTGCACTTGGCCATTGCACTCCTGGATACTGACATGAGAGAAACGAAAGCATATGTCTACACAAAGACTTACACCAAAATTTCAGAGCAGCATTATTCAAATAGCCCCAAACTGGAAAAATCCAAATGCCCATTAACTGGTCAGTGGATAATGTGGTATTCAGTGGAATAGTGTCCAATGAGAAGAATGCACAAAATACTGAAACGTACAATATAGGTGAACCCCCAAAACATTAGGCTAAAATGAAAAAAGCCAGATACAAAAGACTCTGTATTATATGATCCCGTTTATATGAAATTTCTAGAAAAGGCAAAATATTGAGTTATAAAGGCGGTCAGTGGTTGCCCAAGGCTGGGGTTTGGAGCAACAACAGCCTGCAAAAAGCAATAAGGAAAATTTTTGGAGTAATGGAACTTTCAAAAAATGGATTATGGCGATGGTTGTACACCTGAATAAATATACTACAAACCACCCAATTTACAGAAGTGTTTTGTTGGAATGTAAATTATACTTCAACAAAGTTGTTAAAAAAACTAAATTGAAAAGGGGACACCTGGGTGGCTCAGCTAGTTAAGCGTCTGCCTTCGGCTCAGGTCATGATCTCGAGGTCCTGGGATCCAGTCCTGCATTGGGCTCCCTGCTCAGCGGGGAGTCTGCTTCTCCCTCTGCCCCTACCCCGCCCTCAAATAAGTAAATAAAATATTTAAAAAAACCATAAATTGAAAAATCCTACTGCTAATTGTGGTAGTGTGGTGCACATGCGTGCCGCGTGCTTTGACATGGCATCACCATGTTGGACTGACCGTGTGTGTATTTGTCCACCTGGGTCAGAAGGACTGTAGACTCCCTGTCTTCCTTGTGCGTCTCCACACTGCCTCGGGCCCTATGGGTGTCTGTTGATTCTGGATTTCCTTCTTCGTTTGGACCCCCCACCATTCTTCACCATCTTGGTGGCTCTACTGCCTTTATTTTTCTTTTTTAAAGATTTTATTTATTGATTTGTCAGAGAGAGACTCGAACTCAAGCAGGCGGAAGCAGCAGATAGAGGGAGAAGCAGACTCCCCGCTGAACAGGGAGCCCGACGCGGGGCTCCATCCCAAGACCCTGAGATCATGACCTGAGCCGAAGGCAGACGCTTAACCCGCTGAGCCACCCAGGCGTCCCACTCCACTGCCTTTAATTAGAGATCATTAATTATATCAGGTTTACTGAGGTAAAGCGTACATATAGTCATATTAATCAACTTCAAGTGTACTATTTAATGATTTTTGACAATCGTACACAATGGTGTGACACATGGCCACAATTACGATATAGCACATTACCAGCGCAAGCCTTTACTGCCAGTCTCCTCTCCCATTCTCTGGCCCCCTATCACAAGTCCTGATCTGCTTTCTAGTGCTACAATTTTGCTCTAGAATTCCATGTAAACGGACTCGGGCAGTATGTATTCTCTTGTGTCTGACATCTTTCACACCAGGTAATTATTCTGAGATCATTCATGCTGCCGTGTGGAAGCATACCTGTCCTTTCCCAGCACACAGGTATTCCACCAGGTGCTTACCGTTCATTGGTTGATGGACACTTGGGTTGTGTCTAGTTTTGGACCATTATGAAAAAGCTGATATGAATATTTACATTTAAGTCTTTGTCTAAACTCATATTTCCATTTATCTGAGGAAAACACCCAGGAATACAATTATTAGATCATATATATGCGCATGGTTAACTTCATAAGGAACTGCCAAACTATTTTCCAAAGTTGTTGTACCATCCTATGCTGTTAGTGTAAGAGAGTGGATTGCACTTGATCCGTATCTTCTCTAATACTCTGTATTGCCAGTCTTTTAAAATTTTGAGCCATTTCAGGGGTGGTGTAGTGGTATCTCTCATATTTTTAACTTACTTTTCCTAATAATTAATGATATT
Source organism: Eumetopias jubatus (assembly GCF_037043125.1). Classification (NCBI taxonomy): domain Eukaryota; kingdom Metazoa; phylum Chordata; class Mammalia; order Carnivora; family Otariidae; genus Eumetopias; species Eumetopias jubatus. The sequence continues at coordinate 4,358,187 of NW_028274821.1, read as the reverse complement.
GAATATCTTTCATTTTTTTATTTGCTATTTGCCTTTTTTGATGACGTGTCTCTTAGGAAAATACCTAGGAATGCAATTTATAGGTCATATAAGTGTATGCTTAACTGTATCATTTGCTCACTTTTTGTCTTCCTAGTTAGAATTGAAACGCTCTTTATATATTTTGTGTGCAAGTCTTTTGTCAGAATTATGTGTTGTAAATATTTTCTCCCAGGCTATGGCTTGCTTTCATTTATTTAACACTGTCTTTTGAAAAGCAATGGTTTTTAATTTTGGAGTCCAATTTTTCAATTTTTTAATTTTATGGGCCATTCTTTTGCTACCCTATTTTTTTTTAAAGGTTTTATTTATTTATTTGTCAGAGAGAGAGAGTGAGCCCAAGGAGGGGGAGTGGCAGGCAGACGGAGAAGCAGACTCCCCGCTGAGCAGGGAGCCCGATGTGGGACTCAGTCTCAGGACCCTGGGATCATGGCCTGAGCCGAAGGCAGATTGAGCCACCCAGGCGTCTCGCTATCCTGCTTTTAAAGATCATTGTCAATCCCGAGATCATGAAGATTTCCTTCTAGTTTTGTAGCTTTAACTATTAAATTTAGGTCTGTGATCCATTTCGAGTTAATTTTTATGTATGATGTAAGTGTTGAGGTTCGTTTATTTGTTGTGAATATCCACTTGTTTTTACAGCATTTTCTGGAAAAGTTATTATTTTCCCATTAAACTGCCTTCGTAATGTTGAAGAAATAACCACACATACACAGACCCCAGGGCTCTATTTCTGGAGTCTCTATTCTATTCCCCACATTTCTGTGTCTATCCTTTATGACAATCCCCCACTGTCGTGATTACTATAGTAAGTCTTAAAATCAGGTAGTGGAAGTCATCCAGTTCCTTTTTTTTCAAAATTGTGTTGGCTGTGCTAGACCTATTTCTACACAAACTTCAGAATTGGTATAGCCATTCCTACAAAAGAGCTTTCTGGGATTTTGATAAGGATTCCATTGAATGTGTACATCAATTTGGGAAAAATTGACACCCTAATAATATCGAATCTTCTGACCAACTTTTTAGATTTTTAAAAAACCTTCCTCAGCAATGTTTTGTAGCTTTCAGTGTACAGACCTTGCGCACTTTTGTTAGATCCATTTTTATTTCACATTTTGATGTCATTGTAAATATAATTATTATTCAGTATAATTTCCAATCATTCATTGGTAATAAAATGGAAAACAGTTGGTTTTAAAATTAATTTCTTTGTTTCAGGATAACCGTAGATACACATGCAATTGTAAGAAATACAACAGAGATTCTTTCTACCCTTTACCCAGTTTTCTCCAATGGTGACATCTTGGAAAACCAGAGGACGATACCATACCCAAGATACTGACACTGATATGACCTACCGATCTTATTGGGATTTCTCCAGTGTTACTTGTATTCACTTGGTTGTGTGTGTGTGCACTTGTAAGTGTGCACATCTGTGTGTATTTAGTCTGATGCCATTTTATCACATGTGTAGGTTTGTGTAACCATCACCACACTGAAAGCACAGCACAATTTTATCACCACAAGGATGCATTCGGGTTGCTCTTTTATAACCACAATCACCTCCCTTCTGCTCCCCCATCCCTCACCCCCAACAACCACGAATCTCTTCTCCATCTCCATAACCTTATTTCAATAATATTATTTAAATGAAATCATATAGTATATAACCTTTGGGGATTGGCCTTTTTTTCTGAATAACGTGTGTGTGTGTGTGTGTGTGTGTGTGTGTGTGTGTGTTTTTGATCCATTATTCCATCAAAGACACTTAGGTTGTGTTCATATCTTGGCTCTTGTAAATAGTGCTGCTATGGACATGGGGGTGCAGATATGTCTTTGGCATGGTGATTTCATTTCCTTCAGAGATATTCTCAGAACTGGAATGTCTGCATCATATGGTAGTTCTATTTTTAATTTTCCGAGGAAACTCCATACTATTTTCCACAGTGGCTGTGCCAATTTACATTCCCACCAACAGTGCACACGATTTCTTTTTTTTAAATTTAAATTTGATTTAGTTAACATATACTGTATTATTAGTTTCAGAGGGAGAGTTTAGTGATTCATCAGTTGCATATAACACCCAGGGCTCATCACATCACGTGCCCTCCTTCATGCCCATCATCCAGTTACCCCCATCTCCCCACCCCCCTCCCCTCCAGCAACCCTCAGTTTGTTTCCTAGAGTTAAGAGTCTCTTATGGTTTGCCTGCCTCTCTGTTTTCATCTTTTTAAATTTTTCCTTCCCTTCCTGTATGTTTATCTGTCTTGTTTCTCAAATTCCACATATAAATGAAATCACATGGTACTTGTCTTTCTCTGACTGACTTACTTCACTTAGCATAATACCCTCTAGTTCCATCCACGTCGTTGCAAATGGCAAGATCTCATTCCTTTTGATGGCTGCATAATATTCCATTGTGTATATATACCACCTCTTCTTTATCCATTCATCTGCCCATGGACATCTAGGCTCTTTCCATATTTTGGTTATTGCGGACATTGCTGCTATAAACATTGGGGTGCAGGTGCCCCTTTGAATCACTATATCTGTATCCTTTGGGTAAATACCTAGAAGGGCAATTGCTGGGCTGTAGGGTAGTTCTATCGTCAACTTTGTGAGGAAACAGTTTTCCAGAGTGGCTGCACAATTTGGCTTTTTAAACTTAGCATAATTCCCTGGAGATTTATCCAAGCCATGCATATTAACAGTTCATTCCTTTTTATTTCTGAATGTTATCTCATGGTTTGGATAGAACAAAGTTATTTAACCATGCACCCATTGAAAGACATACGGATTTACAGTTTTTAGCTAAAGCGAATAAAGATGCTATAAATAATCATGTAAACATTTCTGTGCGTGATACTAAGTTACTGTTTCTCTAGGATAAACGCACAGGAGTGCAATTGATGGTTATATGGTAATTGCATGTTTAGTGCTCTAAGAAACTGCTAAACTTTTTTCCAGAATGGCTGTATTATGCTTTACAGTGATGTTGAACATTTTCTCATGTGTTTATTTAGCAATTATATTTCCTTTTTAAGGGAAATGTCTGTTTACATATTTTACTAATTTCTAATTGGATTCCTTTTTACTGTTGAGTTTTGAGAATTTTATATACATTCTATATACCAGCACTTTGTTGGATATGTGGTTTGCAAATATCTTCACCCAGTCTGTAGCTTGTCTTTTCATACTCTCATTAGGGACTTTTACAAGGGAAAAGTTTTAAATTTTGATGAGGTCAAACATTGCTTTTCTCTTTTACAGATCATGCTTCTGGTTTCAAATGTAAGATCTATTTGTCTAGTCCCAGATCCTAAAGATTTCCTCTTCTTTTTTTTCTAGAAATTTTGCAGTTTTACAGTTAGGTCAGTGATCCATTTTGAGTTAACTTTTGTGTAACATGTGAGATATAGACTGTGGCTCAGATTTTGCCTGTGGATGTCCAGTTATCCCAGCACCATAGGCTGAAAAAGGCTGTCTTTCCTCCATTAAATTGCTTTTGTTTTTTTGTCAAAAATTAATTGAGCACATTTCTGTAGATCTATTTCCGGGTTCTCTGTTCTGTTCCACTGATCCGTATGTTTATCCTTCCAGCAGCACCACACTATCCTGATTCCTGTACCTCTTCGGTAAATCTTAACATTGGGAAAGAGTGATCCCGAACATTTTGCTCTTCTTTTCAAGATCATTTGGGTTATTCTAGGACCTTTTCCTTTCCATATGAATTTTAGAACAAGGTTCTCTATGTCTTAAAAGCAACTGCTGGGATTTTGATGAAAATCCTATCATATTTATAGATGGATTTAGAGATAACTGACATTTTTTACTGTACGAGTCCTCCATTTTGTAAATACAGTATGCCTTTCCTTTTATCTATGTTGTCTGATTTATTTAATCAGTTTTTTGGAATTTTCAGCATGTATAACCTTTGCATATTTTGTTAAATGTATACCCAAGTATTCATTTTCTTTGGATTGATTATAAATTTTATTGCATTTCTGGGTTTGGTTTCCACATGTTTGTTATTAGTATATAGAAATATGGTCGATTTTTGTGCTCTTGTATCATGCAAACTTGTCGAACCTACTTATTAACTCTAGTTGGTTTTTCTCTCTTTTTTTTTGAGGGGGAGGTTTCTTGGGATTTTCTATGTAGAGCATCATGTCATCCACAACTAGGATAGTTTTCTTTCTTTGTAATATGTATGCATTTTATTTCTTTTTCTTGCTTTATTGTTCTGCCTAGAATTTTGAGCATTATGCTGAAGAGCAGTGGTGAGATTGGGCACCCTTCCTTTGTTCCCAATTTTAGGGGAAAGTATCAGTCTTTCACCATTAAGTACAATGTTAGTAGGGGTTTTGTTCACATTCTTTATCAAGTTGAGGCAGTTTCTCTCTATTCCTGGTTTCCTAGGAGTTTTTATCACAATTGGCTGGTAAATTTTGTCTAAAGATTTTTCCACATCAGTTGATATGGTCATATGATTTTTCTTCTCTAGCATGTTAATATGGTGGATTATATACTGATTATTTTTTTTTAGATTTTATTTATTTATTTGAGAGAGAGAATGAGATAGAGAGAGAGAGCATGAGGGGGGAAGGTCAGAGGGAGAAGCAGACTCCCTGCTGAGCAGGGAGCCCGATGTGGGACTCGATCTCGGGACTCCAGGATCATGACCTGAGCCAAAGGCAGTTGCTTAACCAACTGAGCCACCCAGGCACCCTATGCTGATTACTTTTTAAAATGTTGAGCCAGGCTTGCATATCTAGAATAAATCCCACTTGGTTATGGTGTATAATACCTATATATTGATAAATTCTGTCTGCTAATACTTGTCAAGAATTTTTGCATCTCTATTCATGAGGATTCCTGGTCTGTGGTTTTCTTTTTTCTGAAACGTCTTTGTCTGCGGTTGTTACCAGGATAATACTAGCCTCATAGAATGAGGTGGAAAGTGTTTCCTCTTGTGTATTCTAGAAAAGAACGTGTAGGATTGGTTTGTAGAATGTTTAGTAGAATTCTCCAGCTAAAACAGCTGGGCCTGAAGACTCCTTTTTTCAGGACATTTTAAATTATAAATTCAATTTCCTTCATAGTTATAAAACTAAATTACCTATTTCATATTGGATGAATTGTGGTAGTTTGTACTATTCAGGGAATTGGTCCATTTCATGTAAGTTGTCAATTTTGACATATGAGTTGTTAGTAGCATTCCCTTGCCCTTCTAAAGTCAGCAGGATTGTAAGGAACTGAATATCTGTGTCCCCCCCGAAATTCATATGTTGAAATCCTCTCCCACAATGTGATGGCGTTAGGAGGTGGGGCCTTTGGGAGGTGGTTAGGTCATGAGGGTGGAGCCCTCATGCATGGGAATGGTGCCCTTAAAGACACCCCAGATTGCCCCCTTGCCCGTCTGCCTTGTGAGGGCACAGAAAGAAGACAGCACTCTGACACTGAATCTGCTGGCACCTTGGTTTGGACTTCTCAGCCTCCAGAACTGCGAGAAATAAGCGTTTGCTGCCTATAAGCCACCCAGTCTATGGTATTTTTGTGATAATATCCCAGACAGACCCTGAGATAAGGATCTGTAGTGAATTTCTCCATTCCACTTCTGTTGTTTCTCCTTCGTGTTCTTCCTTGTCAGTTTTGCTTGAAGTTTGTCAATTTCATCAATCTTTTCAAAGAAGCTGTTTCTATTGTTTTCCTGTTTTCAATTATTGATCTCTATTCTTTTCTTTTCTATTGATTTCTATTCTTTTCTTTCTCTATTATTTCTTTGTGCTTGCTTTGACTTTATTTTGTTCTTCTTTATCTAGTTTCCTGAATTAGGAAACTTGACCATTGATTTAAAACCTTTCCTCTTTTCTAACATAAGCATTTACTATAATAAATTTTCCTCTCTAAAGCTCCAGCCCACATATTGTGAAATGTTTTATTTTCACTTTCATTTAGTTTTAATATCCTTTGAGCCTCTTCTTTGACCAATGGTTTATGTAGAAGTGTGTTGTTTAATTTCCACGTGTTCCAAGATTCTCCTGTTTTCTTTCTGTTATTGATTTCTAGTTTAATTCGATTATGTTCAGAGGACATATTCTGTATGATCATAATTATTCTACATTTGCCGAAGCTTGTTTTATGACCCAGAATGTGGTCTTGGTGAATGTTCCATGCGCAAATGAAAAAAAAAAAAAAAAGATGTGTATTCTGCTGCTGTTGGATGCAGCATTCCATGTATGTCAATTACATCCTGTCAGTCTTATTATTTTTCTATATCCTTGCTGATTTTTCTTTGGTAGTTCTATCAGTTGCTGAGGGGGGACACTGAAGTCCCCTAGTATAATTTAAGATTTCCAACTCTGTTGTTTTGGCATCATATATTTGGAGGCTATATTGTTTGGTGAGTGCACACTTAGGATTGCTATGTCTTCTTAGTGGATAAATCCTTTAATTATTATGTGATATTCCTCTTCATCTCCAGTGATTTTCTATTCCCTGAAGTCTACTTAATCTGATATTTACATAATCACCCATGCCTTTTAAAAAATGTTTCCATGGTAGGGGGAGACGAACCATTAGAGACGATGGACTCTGAAAAACACACTGAGGGTTCTAGAGGGGAGGGGGGTGGGGGATGGGTTAGCCTGGTGATGGGTATTAAAGGGGGCACATTCTGCGTGGAGCACTGGGTGCTATGCACAAACAATGAATCATGGAACACTACATCAAAAACTAATGATGTAATGTATGGTGATTAACATAACAATAAAAGATTATAAAAAAAAATGTTTCCATGATATGTCATCTTCCATCCTTTTACTTGCAACCTACCGGTGTTGAATTTGAGATGAGTGTCTTGTGAACAGTTTGTAGTGGGTTTTGGTTTTTTCTAATTCACTCAGTTAATTCCTGCCTTTTTTGCGGTATGTTTAGCCCATTTATATTAAAAGGCCACTTTTCTATACTCGGGATTACGTCTGCCATCTTATAGTTTCTTTCCTATTTATTTCCTCTTTTTTTTTCTTTTTTCATGCCTTCCTATAGGTTACTTAAATGTTTTCAGGATTTCACATGGATTTGTTTATAGGGTGTTTGAGTGTATTTCTTGTCTCATTCTCTTATTCTCTGTATAGTTGGCTCTGGGTATTAAAATACACGTATACAACTTACTGCGGTCTTCTGGTTTCACCATTTTGCTATCTCAGGTGAAGTATGGATACCTTACTTTCATTTAAGTCTTTTCAGCTTCCCTGCATTTAAGTTTGATTGCCTACAATATCAGATGGTGTTATAATTTTTGTTTTGGTCATCAATATAATTTATAAAACTCATGAGAAGAGCCTATTTATGTAGCCATTTTTTTCTCCTATTTCTGTTTTCTTCCTTCCTAATCTCCCAATCTTCCTTCTTTTATCATCTCCTTCCTGTTTCAAGAACATTCCTTAGCCATTTTTAAGGGTGGGCTCCTGATTAATCCCCCTTGCTGGTGCTGCTGGACTCACCTGGTGTTCTAGGTGGGAATCCCATTCAATCCAGAGGAAGAAGGGGTCTACATGGGCTGCCCTGTGTTACAGGTTGAGGGTTGAGGAATGCTCGGCCCGCGTGAGGAAGGGGGTCATGAGACACTCTGTTGTTGTTTTGTTCTCCCAGTCCTAGGGTCCCAAACCAACCTGTCTCCTTTTTACCATATTTCAGAGGTCTCTTGGTTTCCCCTTCTGTTATTTACAGGTTTCTAAGTTGTTCTCAGTGGGTAGAAGCAGGGAGAAAGGAGCTTATCCTATCTTGTCTGGATTACAGTCCAAGCTGGAGAACTGATTTTTCTGTATATTGTCCTTGTGTGCTATCATCTTACTAAACTCACTTACTTATTCTAGAGGCTTTTTTCCCTATACTTAAGATTTTCTCCAAAGACTGTCATGTTCTTTCTAAATAAAGACAGTTTTACTTCTTCTTTTCTAATTGGTATGTGTTTAATTTCTTTTTCTTGCCATATTTCACTAGCTAGAATCTTCAGCACAGTATGGATTTTAAGTGGTGGGAACAGACACCCTTATCTTTGTCAGGGTGCATTATTCTGTTTTTTATATTCCTAGGTTCATTTTGTTAGGTTTTTTAAGAGCATTTTTCATCTGTGATCATGAGGGAATTTGGCCTTTAGTTTTTTTCTTCATAACGTCTTTGTCTGGTTTTGGTATAGGGTAATGCTAACCTCATAAAATGAGTTGGAAAATTTCCCCTCGTCTGCTATTTTTTGAAAGTGTTTATGTAGAATTGATATTGTTATTTCCGCAAATGTTTGGTAGAATTCACTAATGAAGCCATCCAGGGCTGGCACTTTCTTTGTGTGAGATTTGAACTATGAATCCAATTTTCAGTTCTTTCCTGGATAGAGCATTATTCCAGTTATCTGTTTCTTCTAAAATGAGTTTCAGTAGTTTGTGTCTTTCAGGGATTTTTTCCATTTAACTTAAATTGTCACATTTATTAGCAGAAGTTTTCCATAAACTTCCTTATTTTATATTTTGTGCCTGTAGGATCTGTAATGATCTCCTCTCTTTGGTTCCTGACATTATAAACTCATGACTTCAATATTTTTTTGTTTGGTCAGTCTGGTCAGAGGTTTGTTCATTTTCTTCTATTGCCAAATGCTTTTTCTGCATTTATTGACATGATTGTATTGTTTTTCTTTTTAATCTGTTAATATGGTGAACGATATGATTTTCAATTTGTCAAATCCACCCAGCATTTCTATTTTAATGGCTCACTGGTGAGGGGCCCTCTGCCTCTGCCCCCTCCTGGCCTTTGTAAACACCGCCAAGGGATTTTAGACATTTCATATCAATAGCAGCTTTAATGTGGGGTCTCCAAACCCCTTCCACAGTTGTGCACACAGACAGAATCTTCCTAATAAGGTGAAAATTGAATGTGATACAACTTCCAAGATTAAGTCAAAATTATGCCATCGTTCAGCAAAGATGACAGATTAAAATGAAACGAAAAAAATCTTCTCATGATTGCAACTTTCCTCCTGTGTACACCAGTAGCTCAGCAAGGGCAGAAGGAGGCAGGGACACAAACCTGGAGACTGATTCAAGCAGCTCTTATAAGCACAGGGCTTAGGGGCGCCTGGGTGGCTCAGTCGGCTAAGTGCTTGACTTCGGCTCAGGTCATGATCTCAGGGTCCTGAAATTGAGCCCTGCCACTCAACAGGGAGTCAGCCCTTTTCCCCCTCTCCCACATGCTCTCTCTCTCTCAAATTAAAAAAAAAAAAAAAAGCACAGGGCTTATTGAAAGACAATCGCTTTGGATCCCCAAGAAGAAGAATCCAGATTAACCTATTTGAGTTCTCTAATAGGCAATAAGGATGAGCTCCATCAAACATCAATTATCTACATTTCAAAAATCCGTTTATATCTTGGGAAGAGCTCACACAGGCACATTGAATGGCCTAAGTGCCCTGAATGGTAAACAGAAGAAATGATGTTGCAATTCAACAATCTGGAGAAAAACAATCATCTTGGCTGTTGGGTCTTGTATGAAGTATTTCTTTATAGATGAATAGATTCATTGAAATAGAAGAATCTTCTGTGAATCACTTAATGCTGTTTCTAGAAAGAGGCATTGTTTGCATGAATAATTTTAAGCGTTCATGCTAAATGTCTACTCCAGTGCTGGGCACACAGCAGCCATGTTCAATAAAGCCTTCCTGAATTGGATTGATCCTCCTCTTCATTCTTCCCCAGAAAAACCGATAAGAAAGAGTTACACACTTTTTAGCATTCCCATCTACAGAATTACATGAATTTCCCCCTGTGCTAACCTGCATCCCTCCAAATGAGCTGGTCGTGGTACGCTAGTAAATGCTTAACCAGCTCATCAAAAACAATTTGTGTCCGGGCGCCTGGGTGGCTCAGTTGGCCAAGCATCTGCCTTTGGCTCAGGTCATGATCCCAGGGTCCTGGGATCGAGCCTGTCAGGCTCCCTGCTCAGCGGGGACTCTGCTTCTCCCTCTCCCCTTGCTTGTGCTCTCTCTCTCTCTCTCAAATGAATAAATAAAATCCTTAAAAAAAATTGTGTTGTCAACCGACTTCTGTGGTGTAATAGTGAAAGGTAGTGAAATAATTAGGAAATGATGAGTTTTGAAACTTACTGCTATTATTTATAAAGTCATTGATTTAATGGTAATTTCACGTTAAGTTTGTTTATTTATTTATTGAGAGAGAGAGAGAGAGAGAGAGAGAGTGTGTGTGTGTGTGTGTGTGTGTGTGTGTGTGTGTGTGTGAACTGCGGGATGGGCAGAAGGAGAAGGAGAATCCCAACCAGACTCCCCGCTCAGCCTGGAGCCCATGTGGGGCTCGATCCCACGACCCTGAGATCATGACCTGAGCCGAAATCAAGAGTTGGATGCTCAACCAAGTGAGCCAGCCAGGTGCCCCGATGGAAATTTATTTTTAATGGAGACTGTTTCACCGCAGGCTCATGAGAGTCCTGAAAATGTGACTTTGGCCCTCACAAGTCGTGGCAGGTCGGCCCAGGACGGCTCTGAGTGGCTCTACCAGGGCAAGAACACCAGCCCCACCCCTTTCCTCGCTGTCAGTTTTAAGTCTCCAGCTCTGGCAAGGATTCCTGGAGAAAGGGCAGGCACAATTCATGGAGGGGGTATCTCTTTTCCTGGGCCTCACTTTCTTGGCCAGGAACGAAGGAGCAAGGCCAGCTGAGGTTCTCTCGAACTGGGGGCGCTGCGGTCCCACCCCGGCTCCGGAAAGGAGGTTGCCTAACTCTCTCCTGCCCCAGAGCCCCCCTCAGTGTGCAGGAGGAGCAGAGGTCTCTGAGCTGCAAGGTCTGCTTGGCCTGACATTCTGTGGGTGTCCCTGGAGTGGCCGCTGGACGCCAGCAGGCATTCCTGGCTTCCTGGGGGTCTCTGAGCCGGGGAGGATCCCCCAGTGGTGGTCTGATGGGACCTCCCGGGGCAGGGCGGCTCCCTTCCCCCTGGCGGCAGGGGTTGCACAGCCCCCTGTGGGGACGGTTCTCTGGAGGGAAGGGAAGTGAACGGGAGGGGCTGGACCCCCCCCCACTCCCTGCAGTATCGCAGAGAGCTTTCCACGTGGTGATTCCCCACCTGAGGCTTAGACTGCATTGAACAACCTGAATTGTGGAGACCCTGAATATGCCCTGAGAAAACACAGTATCCCTAAAATGTGATTTTTTTTTTTTTTTAATATCTCACCTTCTTGTAAGTAGCTACCTGCAAGAGTAGCATCCTTTCAGACCTCATTTTTATTTCAGAAATCGCCGGTTTGGGAAGCAACCTTAAATTGTTCTGTCTTCCCTTCTGCTGCCCATTGTCCTTGCACCCCGCCCCCCACCAACTCTCTTATACATGTAGGATGCTAGGGTAACTTTCGGATCAGACCCTACAAACACATCTGCATGCCCCCTTGGCCCTTCTGTTCAGGACCTTGCTCTGTGTCTCTCAGCTAGTCAGTGGTATAGCCAAGAATAAATTCAAGCAGGCTGGTTCTAGAACCCACCCTTCACTGTTTGTACGGAGTATTATTTTTCTTTGTTATTTCCAAGTTATCTGTCTGTTCTCTCTTAAAAGGGCCCTCGTTTCTTTTTTTTTTAATTTCTAAAAATTCATTTATGTATTTTTTTAAGATTTTATTTATTCATTTATTTTGAGAGAGAGAGCAGGGAAGGGGCAGAGGGAGGAGAGAGAGAATCCCAAGCAGGCTTCATGCCCAGCACGGAGCCGGACACGGGGCTCGATCTCACAACCCTGAGATCATGACCCTAGACCAAATCAAGAGTCAGACCTTAACCGACTGAGCCACCCAGGTGCCCCCAAGGGCCTCCATTTCTTAAACATACGCTGGCTTCCCTGGGACTCTTCTCTTTGCTTTCTTAAAAAATGGCTTTCCCACTTTTTTTCCACCCCCCTATAATCGTAGCAACCCTGTCTTACCCTCCGCATTTCAACAACATGTGTGTATACACCTGCTGTGAGAGGCATACCGCCTAATGGTGATTTAATAAGGCCAAGAGGCAAGTAACTTCGCATTTCCTCTAAGTATTATTTGGAAAAGGGACCTTGATCCAGAGGACTTTTGGTGACGAGACATAGTAAGTCCAGAATGGGAGGTTCTTGGTGCCGTTTGTAAAATCTCCTGGGGCGTGTGCTCTTTAAGCCCCAGGGATCACTTTTGTGACTTAGCTAAATTCCCACATGCTTTTTTCTTCCTCCTCAGACAGGAATGCCCTCTTTGCCTCTGGAGACCTATACCTCGTCACCCGGTTCCACATGGCTCCGTGCGCCACGACTGACAGGTATGAATCACGTCTCCTGGCTTCCTGGTGGGCTCCGCCCCAGGCAGCAGGGGCGAGGATGGGAGGGGGCCTGTAGCTCCCCAGGACCCCCAGCTGTCACACGGAAACTTCATGATCATTTTATGTTCCCATGTGGTGATTTGCAGCAAACTCCTCCTAACAATGTATTTTGGTGAAGAATTAAAGGAGGTTAATGGGGCTGAACTTTAGTTTAAAACCACTTGGGGGGGAGGAGAAAGCAGAAATACAGAAAACTAATGGTGGCTTCTGTAAAGATGAGGGGAAACAGTTCGAATCCATCGAGAAAGGAACCAGATGATCATCAAATTGGGGATGTGGAGTGGTTTTACTAAAGGGGTTCTCTCAAAAGCAGGCCGGGAGCGGGAAGCATGAGCAGCACCCAGGGCAGAACCTGCGGGCCATGCCGTCCCTAGGCCCACCCAGCGCAACCTCCCTGGTGGGTGGGCTTTGGATCCCCCAACCTCCTCCAAGGCCTTTACACTACAAAGTCTGCAGAGCTCTAAGACATCTTCACAGAGCAACGAACCCCCCAAACGAGTGAGCTATGCTTTCGTTACATGCACCAAAGATCTCGGGGCACATCCGTCAGGTCACCTACACACTTTCTAGATGTAAAACTGTCATCTCTTTTGTGTATTATTTAGCCATTATTTAAGAACGTCTGCTCATTGTGAAATGTTTGTCATTCCAATATTTAATTAAATTTTGTTTCATGGTTGAAAGCACTCCTTGATTTGACTTGTCTTTATGCAAAAATGATCAACACGGTCTTTGCTTCCTAACTCAGTGTAACTATGCAAATGTTTTGATTAAATGATAAACTAAACAGTTTTGCCAGAAGCAGCTATTTCCACAGGAGGCGACGCTACTGAATTATCCTAGCACGATGGAATGATGCCAATCGCTGGCAGATGCAGGGAAACTAATAGAAGCTTCCAAATGTGGTTATTATCAAGCAATCCAAAAAGAAGAAGAAAAAGAACACGCCCCTCCCACCCCCCAAAAAATACAACCCAACAACTAAGAAAAAGTTGATAGACATGGTCACAGGAAGTCCCAGTCTATTTGTCGTATATTGCCCGTTTCCCGCCTAAATTGTCTGGCACAGAGCCCGCCTCAGTTTACACATTCCAAAATTTGGCTTCCAAGCATGTCCCTTTCCCCGTGGAATTTACGTTCTTGTAGAAACAGTGTTAAATTTGGCCGTCGGTGTCTCGGGCCAGCCCATAAGAAATTTTGCAATCTGTATGTAATTAAAACACTTTGCATTTGCATCAGAGGGTACAGAAAACAAAAATGCAGCAATATTGGCAATTCAGACAGGAAAATGATAAAAATGAGGAAAACAATAAAAATGGGAAACATCCACAACGCCACAAGTAAATTACATCTCAATGCTTGAACATGGAAGTTCATTCCATTTTTTGATGGTAAACAGTGCTTACAATTGATATGGCCCTGTATCTACTTTTGTACTCTTTCCAAATTATTTTCCTTTTGACTTCATAATTAAACATTTTTGTGAACAGCACAAGAAATACTGATGACACATTCATGGCGAGAAAACATCACGGACAAAGACAAAGGACAAATGAGCGACAAGGAAATATACTTGGCAAATAAGAGTTAATATCCACAGCATCCAAAAACTCTTAAAAGGTAATAAGAAAAGTATCTTTCAACCTCAGTGTGAAATATAGAATATGAACAGACAGTTTTGAGAAGAGGAAATATTAATGATCCATAAACATATAAGAATATGATTAATTTAACTAATACCCAGAGAAAGGAAACCTCAAGTAATAGTAAGATATTAACTTCATCTGATGTATTTGTTTGAGAATCAGAGAAAGCAATGGCACCACCCCGGGCCTGGCAAGGGTTAGGGGAAGAGCACTTGCACACTGTGTTCTTGGCAATGGGAAAGCCTACACCGTTTTGGAAAGCAATCTGGCAGCATCAATAACATACTAAAGTATTTTTTAAAAAGATTTATTTATTTGAGAGAGAGCGTGCGCATGAGAGAGAGAGCGCACAAGCAGGGGGAGGAGCAGAGGGAGAGGGAGAAGCAGGCTGCCCACGGAGCAGGGAGCTCGATGTGGGACTCGATCCCCGGACCCTGAGATCATGACCTGAGCTGAAGGCAGACGCTTAACCCACTGAGCCACCCAGGCAGCCCAATAAAATACTAAAGTATTAATATCCATTTTAATAGCAATATCTCTAAAAGTATTCCAATACATGCACCCTTTGGCTCAGCAATCTCCCTTCTCAGAATCTCTCCTATAAAAGGAGGGTGTCTATGGCCACCCTTTTTGGCAAATAACTATGAGAAGCGTGAGAGGTAATTTGCAGAGTAAAGTATGCAGTATGAGTCCAGTTTTGTAACGCATACAAATTTGTAAAAACATTACCTCTAATGTACAGGAACATTGTGAAAAGTATGGCCCAGGGCACACCTGGCCCTTGGCCTTGGGGGATGGGAGCTTAATTCAAAAAGAACCTGAGCCTCGATGATGATGATGGTGATGATGATGAATTTGCTGTGCACAAAGATTACTTTGTGATTGAATTCTTGTAAGGAGCTGAGTGAGTTTCGGTCTAGAGCTCAGTGAAGAACTCATGCATCTGTATACAGCTTTCAGGGCGGGGAGGCTTCAGGGTCACCCTGAAGGGCCATAGGTGGACTGGTGTGCAGGTGAGACCATAGACTGCCTCTCCGCAGGAGGGCCGTGGGGCACTGGCCGGGGCCGTCTCCTGGCTGGAAGACCGAGCATCCTACGCCCAGGTCCCTGTCCTCATCCTTCTGCCTCTTCTCCCAAAGGGTCCCCGGGAGTCCCCCCCTGCTGGGTCCTCTCCTAGGTTATGGCTCTGCGGAGCCCTCCCCGGGGACTGTGGGCAGAGCCTGTCTCTCCTCTTTGCCTCCTGTCCATCCTCTGTTTTCCTGACCAGCCCGTGACTGCTCTACTGTGATGCGCTGTCATATCCAGGGCTGGGCCCAGCACCCACAGGATGAAAATGGCGTGTGGGCACCAAAAGCCTTGCCCTCCTCCAAATCTGAAAGCCTGGAGGGTAGAGGGGAAGGCCCACGGTCCTCCATCACCAGCGAATGCCTGTAGTCACAGGAAGCCTGCAGGAATAGGGGTGCCAGGAGCACATAGCCCTTGCAGTGAAGGCACGAGGACTTTGTCTGTTGCTCTCCTTCTGGTTCCCCCCACCCCACCTTTGCAGACAGAGCCCTGGCTGCCCGCTGTACTCGACTGTCTGCAGGAGCGATGCCTGGGTGGCCAACCCTGGAACCACCACATTCTGGGGTGACATTGGTGATTGAAATTAATTCTCCAGGCTGGGCACTTAAAACTCATGATGCATATCTAAGGAAGAGACTCCTGCATGCTCTGACCTTGGGATGAGAGCCCCAAGAGCTAGAATGAAAGACCCTGACGGTGTCTTTCAATAAAAATGTCTCCATACATCTTCTGTACGGGTGAGCTGCGTGACCCATCAGGGAATTTCCCTGGAGCAGGTGGGGAGCAGGCAGCTATCCTTCTCACCAGCCCCCTGCATCTCACTCCATGAACGGTTTGCAAGGACGGACCCCAGCCTGAATGAGTGACAAGACAGACTCTCCTCCCAGTTGCGCGTCTCACCCTCTGGAACCAGACTGCACCGGTCCAGGGAGTTCAAGTTCGCCCACAACTGTGATGCTCTGGGACACTTCTCTGGGCCTCGGTTTTGTCGACTGGAAATGGGCCCAGCAGGCACACTTCCATGAGTCACCACCTGCGAAGGACTCCGCACCAAAGCCTGATCCAGGAGCCACTCCTGCTTCTGGGCTGGGAACGCGCTTTGCCCACTCATTTGTAAGAAAAGCTTTTACGAAATTTTAGGTAAGTATTGAGCCATTCCTCTATTTCTGACATTCGGCTAGATTTTTTATGTACACCATTTCTACTTTTTATAACAACGTAATTAGCCAAAAGAGCACTGTTACTTTCATAAATTATGTAACAAAGTAAGTGGTAAGGTTGGGATTCGGGTCTGTTTAGGCCCAAATTTTATGCCCCTCTCCTTTCCTTCCTCCTGCTCTGTGGCCTTGCATCATCGGCTGCCCCGCTGAGGACGCGTGGACGCAGCTGATGTGGTGGGCGCCAGGTGCACGGGATCGAGGGGGCGTAGGAATTCCTGGGGTCCTCATCTCCAACTTCTGCCTCATTCCCAAATATTTACTGATGTCACTGGAGATAAAGCAGACAAAATTCTCTTCCCTCACAGAGCTGACATCATAGTGGACAGAAATAGATGATAAACTGTTAAATGAGCTCAGGATAGGATATGGCAAATGGTGACAGGCCCCGTGGGGTGAAAGCACCAGCGCAGGGAGTGGCAGGGCGCCCCGCGTGGGGTGGGCTGGGGCGTAAATAAGATGGCCACTTCTCAGCCATCTTTGGCCGTCAACATGATCCCGGTCGAGCAGGCTGTGAGAGGTGATGAATGTCAATCTGAATTGGGGTCCGCGAGGGACAAGTAGTGTTTCGGTCGTGACCGAGAGCGGCAGGCCTCCAGCCACCAGCCACGCCTAGCATGGGAATTATTTAAAATGAAATACAAATAGACCTCAGGTTCACAGTCGCACTAAATTCAGGGCTGCGAGCCCTCGAGAGCCATCCGTGCCAGATGTGCGTGGCTAGGACACACCTGCCATTGCACAAAGTTCCATGGACAGCATATGCTCAAGCAAAGGGGGGAGCAGGGAGAGGGCGCCCCCACTGGGGTGTGGCAGCGTGGGGAGAGCACGGTCAAAGTGACGACCATGGGGGAGGGGACCTACCCCCTCAGGAGATATGATAAAGACACGTTTTTGTCCTTTTGTAAACCTTCCTAAAACCACAAATGTATCCATTTTCAGACAAAACTTGTATTCTGTTAGCCTGCCTCACCGGCCCTACTGTCCCCTTCCGCCTTCTCCCCGCCCCCTCCCCTATCACTTCCGCCCCCTCCCCTATCACTTCCGCCCCCTCCCCTATCACTTCCGCCCGGTCATCCATATCCCCACACCTCCGCCGCCAAGCCTCCACCTGTGACTTTTGATTTCCTTCCTGGACTGATGTGTGACGCAAGCGGATGAATGTCGTTTGTAAGTATAAACTCAGCAGGTTCTTTTAGGTTAAAAAAAAAAAAAAGCTACACAAATGCCTGCCCCTGCATGGGTCCTATTTTCAGGCACTTCTCTCAGTAAGTCACTAATGAGATGAATGAAAATTGAGAGAAAATAAGTAATTGATGGAATAAATATTGATTTTACCATAACCCACGTTACTTTATTAAGAACAAGAAAAAAACTGTAGAATATTGTTCAAAAGTAAAATATTAGTAAATGCAACACATGATATTTAGCTGGATCCCAGATTAAAAAAAAAAAAAAAAAAAACCCAAATCAAAAAAACAACAGCAAAACCCAAGGGCCGAAGAACATTATCAGGACAAACAGGAAAGCTTGGATATAGACCATCTATTTAGATAATTGCATTATTTCAATGTTAACTTTCCTGAGTGTGACAATTATTTGATATATTTTAGGGGACAGACACTAAAGTATTCAATAGTGAAGTGTCTTGATGTCTGCAATTAACCCTCAGAGGGTTCATCCAGAAAACTACCTATGTGAACGTGTGTGTGAGTGTGTGTGTGTATAAGTTTTGCCTGATGACATAGACATGTGTGTGTCATATACGTATGGATATAGTCAAGTGCGCAAAACATTAACAATTGGTTAATCTAGGTGAAGGATAAGTAGACATTCATCTGGTTATTTTTTCAACTTTTCTGTAGGTTGGATATTTCATAATAAAAGGCTGGAGAGAGGCTAAAGATTTTTGGAAATGGAATAAGAGTATATTTCCACCAAAAAATGACCACATCTATAACCTTTTAAAATCAACCAGTGGATAAATATTATTTTGTATAGTTGAATTCATTTGTTTCCAATGGAACATTTTCTCCTCTTTTTCAAAATATTGGTCCCAAATTACTAAACTGAATGTATTTTGTGCTTGAATTTAAAGTGTCATTTCCCCGGGGCGCCTGGGTGGTGCAGTCGGTTGAGCGTCAGACTGCTGGTTTTGGCTCAGGTTGTAATCTCAGGGTCATGAAATTGAGCCCCGCGTTGGGCTCCGTGCTCAGTGGGGAGTCTGCTTCTCTCCCTCTCCCTCTGCTCCTCCCCTCCACGCTCTCTCTCTCTCTCTTAAATAAATAAATCTTTAAAAAAAATAAATAAATAAAGAGTAATTTCCCCAAGTGCTTTGGCGTAAACTTACTTGTGAATGAAACCTTAATTTTGGGGATAAAGCCTCAGCATGTCAGAATCAGACCCTTGGGTGTTTCAAGGGCAAATTCCTGTAAGTTTTGTCACCCCCTTCTGGGGAGTCAGTGCCCAAGGGGGGGCCCTTCCACAGCCCAAGAGGATTTCAAATGTCCTATGCCCACACTGGGGGGCACCCAGCAGCCACACGCTTTGGCCTCGTGGGCCACGGGGAGCCATGGGGGACAGTGGATAAGAATCTCTGATCCTGGTACCAAAGCAAGTTAAGAAAACTTCTCCCTCCCACTTGCATCATTTATGATTCTTTGCCGCAAGTGACAGAAAACTTGGTTAAAATTGGAGTAAGCAAGCAAAGGAATTAAAGGTCTCACCTGCTGCAAGGTCCAGAGGAGGACAGGGAGATTCCACTGCTAACATCACAAGGACTCTGCCTCCCCTGGGGATCCATCCCCAGGCACTTCACCAAGGATACCAACATGGCAGCCCAAGCCCTTGGGCAGCCCCTGGGGATCCACTAAGGAGCTGAGGAGACCTTTTTCCCAGAGTCTCCCTGGGTCTCAGGGTGTCATGTGCCCGCCTCTGAGCCAGTCACCATTAGGAAGGAGATTGTTGAAATAAAAAACACACAGAGACCAGCCTTAAAAATTCCCTTAGCACATGAAACCAGTTTTGTCGTGCAAATAAAGCTTAATTTAGCTTATTTTGCAAGACTGACTGGACCTGGGTCATCCCTCGCTTGTGCCTCTGAACATCACAAGCAAAACTTGAACTGCTTCCCAAGGTTGGTATGAGGTAATCACTGACCAGTTCCATATAACTTGAGAACATTCTAGCATTATGACCAGTCCCTGGGAAGAATACAGTCACCGACTTCTCCCCATATGGGCTGCTTTATGACCATCTACCCCTGAGCCTCCTTCCATGCTCTGGTTTGAGTGCTCCTGGTTTGCAAACTGCCTTTTTGGTGTGTGTACAATAAACTTTTACTAATTGCTACTGTGGTGATTCGCTGGTTTAACTTCTGTTATTTCTGAACCTTTGACAAAGTAAATGCTCTCCTTCCCGGACGCTGTGATGATTGGAGGAAACGGACACACATACTCACCCACTCCACCAGGCAGGGTGCTGAGGTCAGAGCCTGGCGATCCCCAAGTGTCAGCAAGCAGAAGTGGGGCGCAGGACGTTGGAGCCCCATGTCCGCCCATGTCCCCCCAGAAATCATGACTTAATGGAACCTGGGACCTGGGATAGATAGAGAAGGAAGTAAGTTCAAGGAGGAAAAAGGAACATCTTCTTCTTTCTCTTCTGAAACATTGTCAATCTGCAAAAGACAAGATCTTCCCCTCCCTGTGGATAGAGGTTCCTTTCTGTTGATGAGCTTCATCCTGCTTAGAGTTGGAATAGGAGAGGCCCATCTTTCAGTGTAGGTACATTGGAACAAAAACTCACTAATGTTGCTGGCATCCTACCCTGAGCCCTAGCTCCTGGGTCCTCCAGGAACTTCTTCCTGAAGGATGCCATCTGGCTGGAACCACAGGTTTCCAGAGTGGACAAGCCTAAGTGTGGGGCCCGGGGACAACTGTCCTCACTCTGTCAGCAACATTCCCAGGGAGGGCTCAACAGTGTGCCCATCACACTAGGGATGCAGAGAAGGAGGTCTGAGGGATGTCCAAGGCCAGTTCCTCCCAAGTTCACCCAAGACCAGGGTCTGAGTGCAAGGAATGTACTAGGCACAGCTCCCAGGAAGCACTCATAAGGAGTAGAAGTGAGACAGAAGAGAGGCAAGCCAACCTGGGTTGCTTTACTGAAGTTATTGCTGTGGACAGTGTGGTTCAGTAGACAACATACTTCAGACTTGTCCCACCCAAGGGTCAAAGAGTCCAGGACCTTAATTTACCTACTTCTGTGGGTTCAACAGTTCAAGGTTATGCCTGGGGTCTTCAGCCCCCTGCCACTTTGCACCAGTCCAGTGTGGGGTTCAGGCACATAGGGTCTTCAGACGGGCAGGTGTGGATGCTGTTGTGAGAACCCAGCAGTGCATGTGGCTTTGGTGAGTGTCCTGGGAGTATGGTGGGACACTGAGTCACCTATAGGACATGTCTTCCTAGGTGCTTGTTGGAAGCAGTCTAATGGCCCTACCGTGAAGGGGTGGTGTACCCAGCACAGACTATCAAGTCCCCTGGGGGGGGGGGCTACATCTGCTTTCATAATCTCAGATGTCTCATAATTCACAAGAAGCCAAATGGGATTAGAAACTCTGGCAGAGGGTAGGACGCAGGGCTACCAGCTACCGCAGCCCACCCAGCTGGCTCAGAGGGGAGATGGCAAGCCCACCCAGCTTTGGTCCGGAAGACATCTGGCTCACACGTAGTGGAGAAATCTCAACAACCAAGCTGAGTGAAATCTTGACTGTATTTGCTTCCCTGCTCACCAGGGTTTCCGAGGTGGCACCCACAAGTGGGACCAGGTGCCAAAGGTAATGCATTCTTATATAATCTGGGCACCAAACCCAATTTGCTGGAAGAATTTGGGGCCTTCAACAAGCAGATGAAGAAGGAGGCCTGGGTATCTTTCTGCTTACCATCAGAGTACAGAGTGGAATACCAGAGCCCTCTAGACAAACAACGGGGTTTAAACCACACCTCTTGGACTTGCCATGGACTTTGGGCATGATACTCATCTTCTCTGAGCTTCTCTTTCCTCATCTAAAAAATCAGGATGGAATAACTTGTCTCGCAGATTTGTCCTGAGGGTTACTGGGGTGGTGCACAGCCTGTGCAGAGCATCCACGTTACAGGGACTCAGTAACTGAGGCATCAGCTGGCTCACAGCTGCTGACCCTAGCTGGGCTCCTGGTCACAAGTTTTATAACCTGCATTACCTGCAAATGACCTGCCATTTCTGTAAGAAGGCCAGGGCAAAGGAAGAACAGAGAGAGAAAGAAAACTGGACACTCAGAAGGGGAGAAACTAAGATTCCTCTGGGGAGATAGTTGACTTTTGGCAAGCTATTAATACAGTAAAGCTATTAATGTTGGCGGACTGGGTCCGTTTTCTTGGCATGCATTCAATTTTGTGTTCTCTCTCTAGCAGAATACTAAGTGGACAGGGTGGGAAAGGAAAAGCTTTTAGGGGTGAACCCCTTCCCACTCACCCGGAAGGGCTCCAGGAATCGTCACAGCCTGAATCAGCAAGCCAGCTCAGCAGCTCTCCACGTGAACATCTTTGGCTGAGGCCACAGAAATCTTGACTTTGTGCTCAAAATAGAGCACTGATTCAGAAGGCTTCCTGATAAGAGACCAAAACGAAACAGTAAATTGTGCTGTCACAAAAGACAAGGGAGTGTTTTAAAGATCTATTTTGGGGGCCACTTCTCTCTTCCCTCTGTAGGCTGAAGTCATTATCGGCAGCGTGGGCTGTGCGCTCGTGGCCTGGGGACAGGAGCTTATTCACGTGGTGGTAAAGACTGATTACTCGGTGTGCTTGTCCTTCATCAGAGGGCTCCGAGGCTGAAGACCTTTATTGTTACCATGTAAGACCTTCAGTTAGAAGCAAGCTGCAGCCTCTGGAATAATCTATTTCGGGACACTTGATACAGAGTAGCCTTATGTGACAGGAGCGATGTCATGCCCAGAAATTGGAATTTGGAGGGGAATTCGGAGGCGAAAGCAACGGGCTATTAGTAAGTTCTCTTGAAAACTAGCCTTTGTCGGTATGACTCGAGTGTTTTGCCTTCCCAGACAGCACAATAGAGAAAGCCGCTTCTTGCCTCGTATCCGTGTGGGTATACATCCCGCAGAGTGGGATGGACCACACCGTCCTGCAGCCTTAGAATGTGCCCAGAGATGAGATCACCCAGCCACTTTCCCCATGGGGGCGTCATGCCATCCACTCCTCCTCAGATTCAGCCATGTCCACCTGCTCGGTACATTTTAAAAACTTCCTTGTTTTGAAATCACTTCACCTGTGTGGAAAAGTTGCAGGAGTGTTACAAATGGTTCCCATGTACCCTTCTCCCAGATCTCCCAAATGTTAACATTTTACCACACTTATTATTTGCTATAGATACATAGTATTTGTTTTCTGACCATTTGAGAGAGTTGTAGCCACAATCCCTTTTGAAATGCTCCAAGGAACGTGAGCTTCCCAGAAGCATTCTTTTGCATAAGGCAAAGTACACTGACAAAATCAGAAAATTAGCATTGACGTAATACTATTACGGAATACCCAGGCCTCACTCAAATTTCACTGGTTGTTGCAACAATGTCCTTTAGAGAAAAGGACAACAGGATTCTGCTCTGCGATCGCACGCTGCGTCTAGTTGTTGGGTCTTGTTAGGCTCCTTTAATCTGGAACAGCTCCTCAGGTTTTCCTGAGGTCAGTATTTTTAAGGAATACACGCCAGTTACTTTGTAAAATGTCTCTCGGTTTGGATTTAAGGAATGAATTAACCAGAAAATCGCCTTTTGGCAACGATCATAGTAATGAGGGACTCAGCCCCGCATCAGTTGATGCCGGGGAAGGTGTGACAGACGTAGCAGGTTCACACGGTCCGGGCACACGTCCCCGCATCGTGCTTCCTGGCTTCGAGGGGAAGAAGAGCGACCTCAAAGTGGGGAAGCCGGACAGACCCGCCTGAACTTGGCCATGGGAGACGACCCTGGGACACACTGACTTCAGGCGCCTCCTGTTGTGACGGGCTGAGAAAAACACAGCATTTTACTTTTGTTGGGTTCCTGCCCAAAATGTATAACCTGGCTCCATTCATGACCACCCAACAGAACACATCAGAATGGGGACTCAAGGGGGAGGCGGTGAAGGACTGAGGGCTCTTTACAGGTGAGGGGCGCTCGCAGCGAGGCCCCCCAGTCCTGCACCGGCCGGAGCTCCAGGCTTGGCCAGGACCTTCTCCCGCTCTCCCTGCCTGCGTGAGGCCCTTCCTCTACAGTCAGGAGGAAGTGGCTAGCCCACCCATTTCCCAACAATCCTCAGCTGCAGCTCCTTGTTTCACATCCTCCTTTTCCCACGGAGGCTTGAAGACCATGAAACACTTTGAGCTTAATTAATGCTGCATCAGAGACAGCATCATCATCCTTGACCTTGACTCGGCCTCCCCCGCAGATCTGCACGCCTGGGGCCGTGTCCCCCCTCCCCGCCCCCCTCACCCCCCCCCCATGTCCTTCCTTCTGTTTTCTCTCTGCGGTGTTAAGAAAGAGGGCTCTGGGCTGTGCTCATGAGGCTCCTTAGGCAGGAGTTTGGGGTTTTTAGGCTCTTCCCTCAGATGTTCAGGATTGTTATTTCAGCTCTTAGTTTGAAGAAAATCCTTCTGCAATACACCAGGGAGGGCACTGAGCTGGAGGTTAGCAGGCAAGAGGACGGGGAGAGTTATTTTGGACAGGGGCATGGTGAGTGCCGAGAAACACCCCGTGGAGGTGCCCCAGGGGCAGTGGGCTGTTTGCATCTGGAGCTCAGGGGGAGGCTGGATGGGGGTGGAGAGTGTGGGGAGAGCTCTGGTGGAGGTCTGGGAGCAGGTACAGAGTGAGAAGAGCCCCCCAGGAAAGAGAGTGTCTTGCTGAAAATGGACATGTAAGGATGTACAACACCTCATCCCCTTTCTGTGTTGCTTTTCACGGGGCTTCCCCAACCATTACCAAAACCTGCTTTTTCAGGGAGCTACGCAAGTCCGATTTGCTTGACTGCTGAGGTTATGTGTCTTGAGCTGAGTTGAGAGCTCATAACATGACCTCCTGACCACAGTTCCTCCTGTCAAGAGCCCACACTTGCCCTGTGACAGCCCCGTCCCCCGTATCGGAGCGGCTCTTGTTCTCGCTCAGTGTCAGAGCATCAGGGAGGGGCATTTTTGTCCCATGGAATTTTGGAGAATGAAACAGGGCTCTCTCGGTTCCCCTCCTGCTTCTCCCCATGTGCTGTCCTCTCCGGGCCCACGACTTGTCCACACACCGCGCACCAGCAACAGAGAAATACACGGACACAGGGGTTCGTGTGCTTCACGCCAGGGGCTTGGGGTGGGCATGGTACTTGGACAGTGGAGCGGTCGGCTCTGTGTCCACCCCAGCCTTATTCTCTGAAGGTTATGCCGTCTCCTTCCCCTTAACTTTTCCACGTTAGCTAACTGGCCATTTTAGGATGGCCCTGCAGGAATATAAACATTTAGAGAATTTTTTTTTTTTTGCAACGACAAGAAGAGATAATGTGTTTGAAGCCAGTAAGCTAGTTGTGTTTAGGAAAATCACCATGGGATTTAAGATGATGCATTGATGTAATGCAATTGGTGGTTTATGAAAATTCCTTTAGAAGAACCTCGGCCTTATAAGCACAACCGCATTCCTTGCTCATGAATAACAGGCAGGGCCCGGTGGGATCATTTTTAAGCGTTCCATTACTAGCCTTTCACTTTCTACCTCTTGCTCAGGGAGGGGGTGGGGGGGGAGGACTTCCCAGCGCAAGTTTTCTGTTGAAGCTGTTTAAGGCTACAAGTAATAAAAGGGAAAATCCAGAAATAATTTAGGAAATTAGTCATCTGTCTTCAAACTGTGTTCAGTTACGGTGCTGTGTTCCACGTAACTTCTTTATGGATCTTAAAAAAGAGAAGTGGGAGACTGGAGAGATTAATGATCACTTGTGTAAAGGTCAAAAAGGTCCAGTTTCATGTCCAGAACCAAGAGGGGGAAAAAAGTTCCCATTTGCTGCAACTGTCAAAATAATTCCCATGATGGAAAATTATGTTCTGGGAACTGGGAAAACATCCTGAGTTTCTCTACAGTTACTAGTTTTACGATGCTAAATGCCAATAATTATGTTGTACTAGCTGAAGTCTAACATGGCCTATTTAAAAACAGAGGAATACACAATGTATTAAAAGCATTTTTCCAGTGCGCACCTACACAAACATTGCTAATATTCACTCATAAATGCCTATCTGATTTTTTTAAAAGGGTGCTAAAGGAGAATTAAAATGGGCAAAAAAAAGTAGTATCTAAATATTTATTTTCTTAGTACTTGGCCAACTCCTATCGTGATTATTTTAAGACAGTGATTTTTCTCTTTGATGTTCTATTAAAACGTACCTCTTAAAAGAATAGGGGCTCTGGGAGGATGGAATGAAAGACCTGATTCAGAAAAAACAAACAGTCTTTTGGAGTCCTAATGCGTGGGCCAAGTCAGCCCTGGAGAAACCTCGTGCTTAGTTAAGAGGCCGCATCAGCCTCTCTTGCAGACCTCCTATCCTGACACTGTGCGCTTCGGACAATCAAATATGATTTGATATGGATGGAAAGTTTTTTCCATCTGAGGGCAGGGGTTCAGAGAGCACCGTGCAATTAGACTGAGGAAGCTCCCACGAATGTAAAGAGTAACAGGAGGTCGTTGCTGAGCTGCTCCGGTGGGGCGGGCGGACAGCCAGCCTGCTGGAACACATCTGGGTCCTTTGGCTGCTCCTGGTTGCAAGTTAGGGAATACTCAAAAGTAGTTCAAACCAGTTGAAGATGCTCACACTTGCAGGTGCTCATAAATCACCACGGCATGTGGTTAAAAGGCAGACGCTCACCCAGCGGGTCTGAGTGGGCCCCAGCAGACTTCCCTGTGGCCGCTAGGTTCGGGAGAACCTGGAAAAGCAGCTCGTTGGCATTTCCTCCTCGATGTTCAGCAGAGCAGTGGGAACCAACAGTGTTCCCCCACCCCAGGCACCATCCCCAAGAGGAGTAATGCCTCCATCAAGCCCAGACATGCAATCAGGAAAATTAAAGTCCAGTAAAGCATATTTGAGATTTTTAAGAACAGGTCTGCTTTTACTGAGGCAACTGTATTATATTTAATGTTACCTAGCAATTGGAGATGCTTTGTTAATACATGCTCTCTGATAACCATCAGCATGTTGTTTCATCTCCTGAGATCGACCACTCTCATCTGCACGAGGAAAGGACAGCTACTCTCCTCTCTAGATGAGATTAGATGAAGGAAATTTCATGTGAGATTATATAGCTAAGGTTTTATATAAGAGTCAAACTCAGTGCATGGCACAGAGTAGGCATTCAAAAATACAGCTGTATAATAATATAAACACTCTATTCGTGTGTGTGTGTATTCAGTATAAGAAGATGGATTATATATCGTACTTCTACTTTCAGTTTATCTATACAGATGGAAATGAATTCATGATACTACCTGGAATAGCTCAATTAGCCCACGTGGCTACAGATGGGACATGTGCTGACAGACTCTTGGGGACTATGCCACTCTTGAAGCGCTGGACTTGCAAATGTAGCCTGGCAAAGTGACAGCAAATATTCGAACCACCTGCACTAGTACTATTTTTTCCTAGTTGCCAGTGCTAGAAGTGTCGTTACGCAGAAATCCTCACATCTATTAGTTAACACAACCATCTTCTAATGGATACTTTTAAGCATGCTCAAAGTAACGTATGATTTGGTTTAGACTAAACTGAATGTTCAGGGTTCATTTATTTAAATCATCGGTTCATTTATTTAAATCTTTTACTAAATTATCACTAATTTGAAACGTACTGAAAATATTTGTTATTCGGGGTATGAAAATATCTTACTGACTTTTTTTTCTTCTCTGATTTCTTTCTTTTTTAAATTATTCCAGTATAATCAACGTACAGTGTTCTATTAGTTTCAGGTGTATAGTACCATGATTCAACAATTCTATACATTACTCAGTGCTCATCACGACAAGTGTGCTCACATTCCCATCACCTAGTTCACCAATCCTCACACCTACCTCCCCTCCAGGAATAATCAGCTTATTCTCTATAGGTAAGAGCCTGCTGTTCTAGGTGTCTCCTTCTCTCTTTGTTACTTTGTTTTGTTTCTTAAATTCCACATATAAATGAAAGTATGGTATTTGTCTTTATCTGACTTATTTTGCTTAACATTATAAAACTCCGTTGGGTGTGTGTGTGTGTATATATATAATCTTCTTTATCCATTCATCTATCCACAGACATTTGGGTTCTTCCATATCATGGCTATCGTAAATAACGCTGCAGGGAACATCGGGGTACTTGCCAACTTTTAATAGGTGAATAAGCATTTGACGTCACTACCCAATAACTTACACATTTATTCAGTTTGAAGGTTTTTTTTTCTTGTTTTGCATATAACTCAAGGATGAAATATTTTAGCCAGTGAATATAGTTTAGTTAGCATACAACTAAATTTGTTTTTTCTAAGTAAAATATTTGATCTTATTTTTTCTTATAGTAGACTTGTATAATTATACCTGTCAGGAGCAAACAAAAGCCAGAGTGACTATAAAATATTATTTCCTAAAGAAGAACAATTACACAATGATGTTTTTAGAGTTGAAAGCATGGTGTCTTTTAAGGTATTACTTTGGGGGACCACATATTACTCAAATGATATTGAAATTGCTGAAATTAGTCTGAGTTTCTCATTGGCAATGGACTTTAAAAATGTAAAATTGGTACCATTTTGTGGCCAATCTTTAGAACTGCAATAACAAAACCAAAATGATTTCATTTGGCTTGCAAATGCTGTATAAAATAAAATTACATTTGTTCTAACTTTGGAAGTTTCCAAGAAATCAAATAACAGAGCATGTATTATTTTTCCAGCTTTGAGATACAACCAATAAACAAAATTTTATATATTGAAAATGTGCACTGTGATGATTTGACATACACATACGTTGTGAAATATTGACAACAATCAAGTTAGTTAACACATCCATCACTTCACAGTTACCTGTTATGTGTGTGTGCGGTGAAAACACTAAGACTTACACTCTTAGCAAATTTCAAGTACCTAACACAGTCTTATGAGTGATAGTATCATGCTCATCCGTAACGTCCCCAGAAAGCATTCATCTCAAAACTGAAAATTTGTAACTTTTGAACAACATCTCCCCATTTCTTCCACCCTCAATGTTTGGCAGAATTCACCATTGAGGCCATCTGCTCCTGAGCTTTCCTTTATTGTGAGATTTTTGGTTAATGATTCAATCTCTGTATTCAGGTTTTCTATTTCTTCCTGATTCAGTCTTGGAAGGTTGTATGTTTCTAGGAACTTACCCATTTCTTTCGGGTTATCCAATTTAGTTGGTGTCTGATCGTTCATAGTAATGTCATGATCCTTCTGTATTTCTGTGTTATCAGTTGTAAAGTCTCATCTTTTATTTTTTATTTCATTTGTTTGAGTATTCCGTCTTTCTTTCTTAATTAGTCTAGTAAAGATGTGTCAGTTTTGTTTATCTTTAGAAAAAACTAGGTCTTTATCTTACTGATCTTTCCAATTGCTTATCTGGTTGCTATTTAATTTATTTCCTTCCTTCTGCTAGTTTTGGACTTAGTTTGCTTTTTTTCTAGTTCCTTGAGGTGTAAAATTAGGTCTTTTATGTGAGATCTTATTTTTTAAAATGTAGGAATTTAGGGGCTTGTGGCTGGCTTGGTTGGTGGAGCATGCAGCTCTTGATCTCAGGGTTGTAGGTTCGAGTCCCATATGGGGTGTAGAGATTATTTAAACATAAAATCTTTTAAAAAATAAAATGTAGACATTTATCACTCCAAACATCACTCTTATCACTGCTTTGCTGCTTTGCATAATTTTTCGCATTCTGTGTTTATGCTTTTCTGAAAATATTTTTTTTTCCTTTTGACTTCTTCTCTGAGCCGTTAGTTATTCAGAAGTGTGTTGTTCGGTTTGTGAATTCCTCAATTTTCTCTTGTCATTGATATCTAGTTTCATGTGATTGTGGTCAGAAAAGATACTTGAAATAATTTTAATGTTCTTAAATTTGTGAAGACTATTTTGTGGCCTGACATGTGCTCTGTCTTGGAGAACATTCCATCTGTGCTCGAGAAGAATGTCTACTCTGCTGCTGTTGGATGGAATGTTCTGTATACACATATGTTAGGTTCATTTGGTCTAAAGTGTGGTCAAGGGCATCATTTCCTTACTGATTTTCTGTCTGGGTGATCTATCAAATGTTGAAAGTGGGGTACTGAGGTCCCTTACTATCATGATATTGCTGTCTATTTTCCCCTTCATATCTGTTAGTATTTACTTTAGATAATGAGGTGCCTCTATGTTGAGTGCATGAATATTTACTAATACTATATCTTTTTGATGAACTGAGCCTTTTATCATTATATAATGACCTTCTTTGTTTCTTGTTACAGTGTTTGGCTTAAAGTCTGCTTTGTCTGATATAAGTATAGCCATTACATACTCCTGCTTTCTCTGGTTGCCATTTGCATGAAACATCTTTTTCCATGCTTTCAGGTTCTGTCTGTGTGTCCTGAAAGCTGAAATGAGTCTCTTGTAGGCAGCATAGAGGTGGATATGGTTTTTTAGTCCATTCTGTCACCCTATGTCTTTTGATTGGAAAATTTAATCTATTTACATTTAAAGTAATTACGATAAATAAGAACTTCCTATTGCCATCTTGTTAATTGTTTTTCTGGCTGTTTTATAGTTCTTTTCTTCCTCTCTTTCTTTCTTCCCATGTGATTAGTTGATTTTATATATGCTTTAATCTTTTCTCTTTATCTTTTGTGTATTTGCCTTAGCTTTTTGCTTTGTGGTTCCCATGGGGCTTATGTAAAACATAACAGTCTATTTTGAGCTGATGACTGCTTCACTTTAATTGCATACAAACTTCTACCCCTTATTTCTCCCCTCATTTTGTTTTTGATGTCACAAGTTAAGTCTTTTATATTGTCTAGATATATATAAGATATAGATATATATAATGTCTTATATATCTATATATGTCTTATATATCTATTACTAAATTACTGTGGCTACAGTTATTTTTAACATTTTTGTCTTTTAACCTTTACACTAGAACTATAAGTGATTACACACCTCCAGTGCAGTATTAGAGTATTCTGGATTTGCCTGTATCTTTACCATTGAGTTTTACACTTTAATGTTTTTTCATGTTATTAATTAGTGTCCTTTCATTTCAGCTTGAAGAACTCAATTTAGCATTTTTGGAAGGCATAGTTAGTAGTGGTGAGCTCCCTCACCTTTGGTTTTCTGGGACAGTCTTTACCTCTCCTTCATTTCTGAAGAAAAATTTTGCTCAGTAAAGTATTCTTGGTCGACAGTTTTTGTCTCAGGACATTGAATGCATCTTCCCACTCTCTCTTGGCCTGCAATGTTTCTGCTGAGAAATCTACTGATACCCTCATGGGGATTCCCTTGTATGAAATGAATTTCTCTTCTCTTGCTGCTTTCAAAATTTTCTCTTTCTCTTTGATTTTTGGGTTTGATTATAATGTGTCTTGATGAAGTCCTTTTTAAAAAAAAAAAAAGATTTTATTTATTTATTTGACAGAGAGAGAGTGAGCGAGAGAGGGAATACAGGCAGGGGGAGTGGGAGAGTGAGAAGCAGGCTTCCCGCCGAGCAGAGAGCCCGATGCTGGGTTTGGTCCCAGGACCCTGGGATCTGACCTGAGCCGAAGGCAGATGCTCAACTGACTGAGCCACCCAGGCATCCCTGATGAAGTCCTTGGATTGAATCTGTATAGGACTTAAACTTGACGTAGCTGGATGTCCATGTCTCTTCCCAGATTTGGAAAATTTTCAGCCACTTTTTTGTTACTTTTTTGCAAGATGGAAAAGTTAGTATGTTCAATGATTACTCTTTTTTTACATTTTTATTTAAATTCCTGTTAGTTAACATACAGTGTAATATTAGCCAATATTTTCTTAAATAAACTTTTCTGCCTCTTTCTGTCTCCCTCTTTCTGGGACTCCCATAATGCAAATATTATTTCTATTAGTAAACCTCATAATTTACATAGGCTTTATTCACTCTTTTTTTTTCATTCTTTTTTTCTCCTCTCACTGGATAATTTCAAATGACCTGTCTTCAAGTTCAAAGATTCTTTCTTCTCCTTTGTGAAGCCTGTTTCTGATGCTCTCTGTGGTATTTTTTTACTTTCATTCATTCATTGTATTCTTCAACTCCAGAATTTCTGTTTGATTTTTACTTACAATTTCCATCTCTCTGTTGAACTTCTCGTTTTAGTCATCTATTGTCTTCTTGATCTCACTGAGTTATCTATTTGTATTTTCTTGCAGCTTGTTGAACTTCCTTAAAATAATTATTTCTTGCAGCTTGTTGAGCTTCCTTACGTAATTCTTTGTCAGACCATTTGCTGATCTCCATTTCTTTGAAGTCTGTTCTTTGGTGGTATTATGTTTCTTTTATTTTTTGTGTTCCTTGAGGTGTTGCATTGCTGTCTTTGCATTTGAAGCTGCGGTCACCTCCTCTAGTCTAATTCACATCATGTGAGAGATATTTTCACCTGTCAGTCTGGATAGGGATTCTGAGGCTTTCTCAGATCTTTTCTATGAATGCATTCATTCACACTTCTTCCCTCTTGGAAGGGATTCTTAGTTGTATGCCTTCTCTCAACTCCAGAAAGCCAGGCTGCTTGCTGACAGCCTCCCATATGTTTCCTCTGGGGCAGTGCCCCGAAATGCTTATTTGTGAGCCTTCTCCTAATCCTGAAGAGTCAGGTGGGCTTTCTGCTCTTTGATCCCTAGCAAAGGCTTGCTCTCCCCGTCCACGAGACTGTGTGTCAGGACCAAGCCATGGGGGTGGGGTATAAGGTTGTGAAGAAAGAAGGAGCGTGCAGAGTGTTGGGGTTGCCTGTGGGTTGGTTGGGGTGTCCACAGGTGTAGTATCTCTAGCAATTTGTGAGAAGACTTCTTGATGGAGATGACAGATCAGTTAGTAGGATACTCTGAGAAGTGGTTATTAGTGTCCCTCTAATGAATTCCAGGGCTTGGCTGCTGTGCTTTAGGCTCTCCTCCACCCTCAGCCTGCAGATCATGTGGTATTCTGGGGGCAAGAAGAAAGGGGACCTCCTCGGCAGCATCCCACATGGCTGGAGAAGCTGGGTGCTCACTCATTAGCTCTCCTTCAGGGGAGGAATTGTGGGCCACAGGCTCTCTGGGCACTGAGCTCTGCCACCCTGGGGTAAGGGTGACACGGGCAAGGCGAAATTGTTCCTCTTACCATTTATGATGCCTCTGTTTTTGGATTTTCTTTTCCCTATAATGGTGTGCTGGAATTTCTCTGAGGGACTCCCACAAAGGCATTGTCATCCATGGGCGATTGCCAAGATCAGTGTTCTGTGGGGGATGATGATAGAGAATGAGTCTGCCATGTCAGTGATGTCACTCTAATTGTTTTTGTATTAAGTAAAATAAAGTAAAATTAGGATAAAAAAACCCAATTAATCCCCAATTATAGTCACATATTACAAAGATTTGCTAAGAATGAAGCAATTTAAGATTGTCATGAAGGACTGAAAGTAATTGTAAAAATGGAATGACAGAAATATTGACTGCTTTGAAGGAGAAACTCATGTTGAAGGATAAGTATGAAAAATCATGCTGGCACTCTATCTATTGCAAATAAGAGTGCAGAATGTTACAACTCCTCTGGGGGGGATTTGGAAAGTTCTAGAAAAATTATATAGTCATTTCTTTAATCCAGCCACCTTATTTCTCAGAATTTTCCTTTGAGATACTATGATGCTGTGATTAATAAGCAATATATATTTTGGTCTCCATCCACAGTTCCTGGCAAACAGCTCATGAAACCCTTATAATTTCCTAGGTAGTAAGAGCAATAGGAGTCTCTTACAATATTTGTCTCTTGCCTCAGGCTCTTGAAACAGCTCTGGAGAAATAAAGGTGAAAGGAGTATCTCTTGTTCATAAGAAGCCCCTTTCAACCACACCTAAGTTTGTGTTAATGAGGTGGCTTTTGAAAAGCACCTAAAGATGAGGGACTGGTTGCCAAGGGAACCAACCATGTATGAAATGGCTGGAACTCTCAGACCTCCCAGGAGGGGAGAGGGGCTGGAGGTTGACTTAATCACCAAGTGTCAATGATTCAATCAATCATGCTTATGTAATGAAGTCTTCATTAAAAAACCTTAACTGAGGGGGTTTGGAGAGCTTCTTGGCTGGTGAAATTGGAGATGCTGAGAGGGTGTTGTGCTTGAAGTGGGCGGTAACTCCACACCCTTCCCCCATACCTTGCCCTATGTATCACTTCCTGAGTTGTATCTTTTTATAATAAACTGATAATCTAGTAAAACTGCCTGTGAGCCATGTTAACATTAAACTGAGGAAGGGGGTTGGGGAACCTCTGATTTATAGCCAGTCTATCAGAACCATAAGTGGCAACCTGGACTTGCAATTGGTATCTGAAGGGAGGGTGGTTTTGTGGAACAGCCCTTAACTTTTGGGATCGGATACTAATTCCAGGTAGATAGTGTCAGAATTGAAGTAAACTGCAGGACACCCAGTTGTTGTCTGCCAAGAATTAGAGAATACTTGGTGCGGGAAAACCCCACACATCTGGTGTTAGAAGTGTTCTGAGAAGAGAGTAGAGGAAAAACTGTAATGTGTCTTCCTTGAAGATACCATAGCACAGCTACAAATCAACTCACAGCTATTCACTATGCCATTATTGGTAAGAGCTAATGATGGAAACAATGTAATTGCCTCATCATAGGAAACAAACAAAAGGTGAGCTGAGAATATCTTGCTGTGCCAGAAAGCAAGAAAAGTGCTTGAAAAACCGATGGGGGCATGTGAAAAGGATGCAAGTACTCTCTTAAAGCGACTTCCAATGACCATAGTTGAAACCATTTGAGCAATGAAGAAGGATGGAATGGAATGGGTTATAACATATTGACTAAAAAGAATATCCAAGTCCTTAGTAATATCTTTAAAGTGGGAGAAGGAAGCTCTTCTTCATAAAATAATACATACTTATCAATAAATATAGAAGAAATGAAGGATTGCAACACTTAAATTTTCCTACCACCAAGGTAATTACTGCTTTAGGCAAGGATTTAGCAGCGAATCCTAAAATCAAGGGAAGAGTTGTCAGGCATAGAACCTCAAAGCATCACTGCACAGGTCATTTCTTAATTACAACGAGGGAAAGGAACAGATCAAAGCCAGCATCACCCAATCACTGGGCAGCCAGTGATGTAAAAGGAAGCACACCACACCAAGTAGCTTTCTTGTTAACGATAATCATCATTAATCTAATCAATAGGAACAATGTGCAAATCCAGATAGTGGGGCATTCTATAGGACATCAGGCTAGACTCCTCAAAATTACTGAGGTCATACAGAGCAACTAAAAGTAGAGGGACTGTTCTAGACTGCAGGAGACTAGAGAGGCATGGTAGCCAGTAGAATGCATGATCTTTGATAGCATCCTGAATTAAAAAAAAAAAAAGCAATGAAGATCATCTTTGTGGAAATTGGGAAAATTTTCATACTAAATTAGTTTTCATACTAAATATTGATTTGGGGGGTTGATAAAGATATTGTGGCCAATAATAGAGTGTCCTTGTTCTTGGGAGATGCATGTTGAAGTAGGTGATAGCTGAAGCTTATTTTCAAATGGCTTTGCAAAAAGTGTGTGTATGTGAGAGAGAGACAGAGAGAATGAGAGAAAGAGGGAGAGATAGCAAATGTAGCAAAATATTAACAATTGATGAATTCGGAAAGGAGATTAATGGGTGTTCATTGTAGCATTATTTCAACTTTTTTGTAAATTCGAGATGTTTTAAAAGAAATTGGGGGAAATCCTGAGGTGCCTGGGTCTGGCTCCTGCTCAAGTCATGATCCCAGGGTCTTAGGATCGAGCCTCATGTCAGGCTCCCTGCTCAGCAGGGGAGTCTGCTTTTCCCTCTGCCCCTGCTCATGCTCCCTCTCTTGCTCACTCCCTCTCCCAGATAAGTAAATAAAATCTTTAAAAAATAAATAAATAAAAGAAATTGGGAGAAATCCAGCTGATGACTACACAGCTACACTCAGCATATTTATTTTGTGGAATGTGGGTGGATATGTGTGAATTACATGATCTTTATCATTTAAGGTACACCATAATGTCACCGGCAGGAGGATGTTAGTAAGAATGAGATGTTACTAAAGGGGCTTGAGGCTCTCAGGAAGGACCTTGCACGTAATAAGTACTACATTCTCTTTTTTAATGAATTAATGAGGTCTACATTTTCACATCCACTTAAGTAAAAAAAACTGAAAGACTCCTAACTACAATTGCCTTTTCCATGTATAGATGCCAAATGTAGAGCCTACAGTTGAAGAGATGTTAACACCTTTCAGAAGAGCTCACTCAGCCCATGGCCACTGTGACCACATTGCCCAAACCTCACGGAGCACTGGTCTGGCCCTGTCACCCAAACTTTGATCTATAGTTGACCCTTAAATAACATGGGGCATTAGGGGTGCAGACCCCTCATGCAGTCAAAAATCCACATATAACTTTTGACTCCCCTAAAGCTTAATTACTAATAATCTACTGTTGACTGGAAACCTTACTGATAATAGAAATAGTCATTAACACATATTTTGTATGTTATGTGTATTATACACTGTATTCTTACAATAAAGTGAGCTGAAGAAAAGAAAATGTTATTGAGAAAATCATAAGGAAGACAAAATACATTCACAGTACTGTACTGTAAATCTATATAGGCAGCGTGCCCATTGGTCCTACAGATCTGCCTCTTGCTTCAACAGTGTTTGGATGGATGCCCCTTCCCCCAGCCTCTGACCACCTTCCAACCTCTTTTCCAGTTGAAACATTTGGAACCATCTTCTCAGCCATCCTCTGCTTCCAGGAACACCTGGTCAACATGCATCTGTGGGTCTCCTGCACCTCTTTCTATGCTTCTATTTTGACCTCACTGATGCGGCTCAGGAGCACATGGACCACTTCTTCCTCCAGTTGGCCAAGGAAAAGCTCAGGGTGCCCAGCATTTCTTGAAGATGCAAAACCAGCATGGCGGGCATGTCCTTTTACAGGATGTGCAGAAGTGGTCCCAAGACGAATGGAGTAAAACCCTGGATGTCATGAAAGCCACCATGGTACCGGAGAGATTAAACCACACCCCTTTGGATCTGCACACCCTGGGGTTTGCCACATAGACCCCCATGTCTGTGACTTCCTGGAGACCCACTTCCTAGATAAGGAGGTGAAACTCATCAAGAACATGGGCAACCACCTGACTCACTTCCCCAGGCTGGTGGCCCCTGGATTGGGCTGGGCGAATAACTCTTAGAAAGGCTCGCCCTTGAACATGAGTAGGAGCCTCCAGAGCCCAGTGGCCCTTGAAGGGCTCTTCTCGTGTCCCCCTGGTGTCAAGGCTTCTGCCTGAACCTCTTCTGTAGCCACTAGGCAGCTTTTTAACCACCCTGGAGCCCTCTCCCAAGCTGTGAACCAAATGGAAACAAGAAAGCTTTTTGCAGTAAAAAACAAACAAGCAAACAAACAAACAAAACCCACATATAAGTGAACCTGTGCAGCAGTTCAAATCCATGTTTTTCAAGGGTCAACTGTACTTATTTCTAACGGGCCAATTGCATATTGGTAGGGAAATAAAAGAATGATCTCAAAATTTGTTTTATGAAACAATTAAGCTATTAAATCTTGATGATGATGGAATGGTTGGCATAGAGAACAACAGTTTCCACAGGTCATGTTTCCTTCAAAATTGAGGGCAGAAATATCCAGAGGATTCCAAGTGAGGCCCAAAGGATGGCCCATGGAGGATGCCTTTTCCATCAGCATGTTGCCATATAGGACCTTCCATCAGAGCATAATTATTTAGACTAATAAACCAGTAGGTATGTTCTAATGAAAATTCTCCGAAAGATAGCAAGAGATCATGAAGGTAAGGAAAGCCCTCAAGCTTCTAACTGTACAAAATTATACCAATCATTTACTGAGGACTTCATAAAATTCATGCCTAAGGATTTTGTTTAGTATTCTTAACTGTACATTAGCTGAAATAAATTCAATTAGCTGGTCTTTTCTCATCTAACTTATCACGTTAAGTAGCCAGGGTGCAGGTGTTCAACAGCTTGTTCATAACATTGTGCTGTTTACTAGGAGCACTTAATGTCTGAATGAGTCTTTTTAAGGCTCTTCTTTACGCTCTTCCCCACGTGCATCGACACCCGCGATTAATCTCTCCCCTGTGCCGCTTGTGCTCACCTGTTTCCCTCTGTCAAGCCCAATTACCAGCTCTCCTGAAGGCTCAAAGGGCCCTTGTACAGTGACAGCACCTCAGCCTCAGCGAGAAATGGCAGCTGACCTCCTAATAAAGCCAGAAGAGAAAAACCACAAAAAGCAAATCACAAGAACTTCCTCACACTATCCTCTGACCTTCCCAGCACTCTCTCCTGGGGTTGGAACAATCTCAGCTCCACAGCCATGATCCTGATTAGCCATGTTCCCGTTATCCACTGCTGTATCCAGTGACTTAAAGACCAACGACCACTGATTTATTCGTGATTCTGCAATCTGGGCAGGGCTAGTTGGGGACAGCTTTTCTCTCTTCCGCATCACATGGGGGGGGGCAGCTTGAATGGGGGCTGGAAGATCTGCTTCCAGGCTGGCCTGTTGGCGCTGGCTGCTGGCCTCATCCTCCTCCTGTGGCCTCCCCTTGTGGCTAGGGTGGCTTCTCACAGCCTGGCGGTCCTGGGGTATGTGGCTGCAGACTTCCCTCAGAGCCCAAAGAGCAAGCTGACAGGACTTCTTAAGGCTTAGGCCTGACAGAGCGTCACCACATTCTCTTGGTTAAGGTGAGTCACAAGGGCACCAGAATGCCAGGGAGGAAACTACATAACCATATGAATACCAAGAGGTGTGATGGTTTCAGACTACCACACCATTTGAATCAGGAAGAAAAGGTTAAATTCGGGCCCACAGGCGATCTGAAGAGGCAGGTAAATGTGTATAATAATTGCAGATTTTTTTTTTCATCCAAAATGCTTCAATTTTTTAAATAAAACTTGCTGTTTCAGGGACCACATTTTCAGGTCCTATGTGGATAAATGGAATACCTCATTTCTTACTGCTTCTGGATATGAGACATTGCTGTACATGCTTCACCCTATATGTGCAGTTTTAGATTTGTAACTGTTGGGTTGGTTGGTGAATGAGCATAAGTGTCAATGGACAGGACCCCCAGCTCAGCCTACCCAGGCTCAGGGCCAGACAAGGCCTTGGTAAACCATCGACTATGAGACCAACTCTTGGAAGGACGGAGGCCTTGGCACTTACTTCTTGTGCAAAGCTCAATGATGCAGGCATTGTTGGGAAAAACCAAAAAGACCACATTGAGGGCTGCAAGGGAATAACAGAGGAAGAAGTTAAAGTGGGCAGCCTAGTGGAAGCAGCTGACTCTTGCTCTGTAGATTTCCATGGAAAAAACAAAGTTATGGATCTTCTTCTCAAGTCAAAGGAGTTATACTCCTTTTCTTTGAAGGAAGGGTTTGAGGCTCATGCAAGAAGGTTGATAAGAATTATTGTGGAAGGGTGCTAAAAGGAAAGATCTGGGTATCTTATTGGCTTATGTACTCAAAGGGGATGCTCCCACCCCTCACATTTTCAGGTCCTATGTGGATAATGGAATACCTCATGAATAAATTCTCACTGAGGCTGAGGTGCTGTCACTGTACAAGGGCCCTGGTCATGATTACCAATGACAGGGTAAGAAATAAGATGGCCATGCCTTTCACCTGTGAGTATCTTGGGCCTCTGAGCACCACATGAGGGAATTTGTACCCCAATTTGCTTTCCAAATTTTGGGGGTCTATTTTCCCCTAGGATTCTCAGTGAACATTACATTATGGCACCTTTTTTTTTTTTTTGCCTCTTCTTGCTCCACTAATAGGCCAAAACTGGGTAAACATAGTCTGACAAAGATTTCATATTGCTTCCAGGTTTGAAACCCTGACTAAGTGACAAAGCTGTTAAAATGTTGGGTTAGCCAAGACAGTTCCCTTGCTTACAGGGAGAGTGAGCTAGAACAGTAGAACATCTGAAATACAGACTCTCAGACTCTGTCTGAAATACAGTCCATGCTGGGAGGGCACCCCTGGGGAGTGTACAACAACTTTATCAGTGATACATACAAGGAAACAAATCCTGGAAAAATATGGGGGTGAATTAATTTGGGGGGATGTGGGGATGTGGAGAGACAGCATCACTAGGTTAGGCATATCCTCCCCAGTAGGGGTAGGGGGGTGCTTTCACTCTCCTGATGTAGCCACCAGTTTCTTGGGGATGAGGACCAGTAAGGAGAGAAGCTTTCAAAAGAACTGGCTCTGTTTCTCCAGCTAAACCTTGACTGATATGTCCTTCAAAAATAAAAATGACATTTTAGAGAGAGACGATTCATCTTCAGCAGAACTGCTTTACGAAAAGCACTAAAGAAGTTCTCCTCCAACCTGAGAAGAGAAATGGTACTGCTAGAATCCAAAAATGATTTCCTCCAGAAAATAAAGCAGAGGGAATACTTCCGGAAGAGAGAATGACTTCATTTTATGAGGTCAAATACCCTTGATACAAAACTAAACACAGACATTGCAAGAAAATTACCAACATTGACATCCCTTATGAGCACAGATATAAAAATTCTTAAGAATATTAGCAAACCAAATCCATACATTTATAAACAGGATGACACATCTTGACTAAATAGGGGTTATCTCAGAAACTTAAGGTTGGTTTAATATTTTAAAAATCAGTCAGTGTATTCCCACCAAGAGTGCAAGAGGGCGCCCCTTTTTTTGCATCCTAACCAACATCTGCTGTCTCCTGAGTTGTTGATTTTAGCCATTCTGACAGATGTGAGGTGATATCTCATTGTGGTTTTGATTTGTATTTCCCTGATGATGAGTGATGTTGAGCATCTTTTCATGTGTCTGTTGGCCATCTGGACATCTTCTTTGGAAAAATGTTTCTCCATGTCTTTGGCCCAATTTTTAACCGGATTATTTATTTTTGGGCTGTTGAGTTTGATAAGTTCTTTATAGATTTTGAATACTAACCCTTTAACAGATATGTTATTTGCAAATATCTTCTCCTATACTGTAGGTTGCCTTTTGGTTTTATTGATTGTTTCCTTCACTGTGCAGAAGCTTTTTATCTTGATAAAGTTTACCCTGCAACCCAGCAACTGTACTACTGGGTATTTATCCAAAAGATACAAAAAGATATTCAAAGGGGCACATGCACCCCGATGTTATAGCAGCATTATCAACAATAGCCAAACTATAGAAAGAGCCCAAATGTCCATTGACTGATGAATGGATAAAGAAGATGTGGTGTATATATATATATATATATACATATAATATTATATCTTATATAT
The DNA here is from genome assembly GCF_037043125.1 of Eumetopias jubatus. Lineage (NCBI taxonomy): Eukaryota > Metazoa > Chordata > Mammalia > Carnivora > Otariidae > Eumetopias > Eumetopias jubatus. The sequence continues at coordinate 4,317,237 of NW_028274821.1, read as the reverse complement.
ACACATATATATAATGGAATATTACTCAGCCATCAAAAATAATGAAATCTTGCCATTTGCAACGATGTGGATGGAACTAGAGGGGATTATGCTAAGTGAAATAAGTCAGAGAAAGACAAATACCATGTGATTTCACTCATATGTGGAATTTAAGGAGAAAAAACAGATGAACATAGGAGAAGGAAAAAAAAGAGAGGGAAACAAAACATAAGAGACTCTTAACTACAGAGAACAAACTCAGGGTTGCTGGACAGGAGGTGGGTGGGGGATGGGATAATGGATGATGGGTATTAAGGAGTGCACTTGTGATGAGCCCTGGGTGTTGTATGGAAGTGATAAATCACTAAATTCTACTCCTGAAACCAATTTTACTATAGATGTTAATGAACTAGAATTTAAATAAAAACTTGAAAAGAAAAAAAAATCGATGTAATTTACCACATTAACAGGAAAAAAGCGCAAAACAATATAATCATCTCAATAGCTGCAAAAAGAGCATTGACAGAATTCAACAGTCGTTCATGGTAAAAACTCTCAGCAAACAGGGCATCTATTGTACTTCAGTTATAGAAGGAGGGAAACCGAACCTATACAACAGCAGACACAATGTTTCTGGTACCTGCAATTTACAAAAGCGCTAAGGGGAATAACAGGAGGCGGGTTTGAAAGTCCCATAGCCCGTGAGCCCCGAGGACATCTGAGTTCCCCAGCAATCTTGAGGCAAACCATTGTTTTCACGTGTAAATTCACGGGCCTACAATCCCCGAGGATGCTGGGCTAACACTTGTAGAAGTCGTGAATGTTCGGTGTGTTGAGGATGACTAGAGATTAAAAACTGGAACCCTTGAAGAGGATGAAGCGGTGTGATTGAGCTCAGGGAAGGGGTCGAGGAGTGGCGTTATAAGGCTTTTCATTGATGGAGAGGAGAACAAAGTGGACGTTATGAAGCCAAATGGGCTGAAACGGAGCAAGGGCCTGGGATAGTGTTTCTCCAAATGGTAAGACTTATCTGGAGCCCTGGTTTGAGGCCCACATGCCCGGGTCCCACTGTGCAGATTCATATTTTGAGGTGGGATTGTGGTTCCCCTTGAATTGTCCTTATCAGCTAAGTCTGCAAAACACCCAAGTTAAGATATACAAAAAAAAAACAAAAAAAACCCCCAAAACATCTTATGGCTGCAAGAGTCCTGTAAAGTCTTTAAAATAGCATACGTATATTTAGTTATTTTATCTTGAAGTACACTGTCTTTGACTTTGATACATACTCTTTATTAAGGACATTTCCATTCATTTTTAGTGTACTAAAATTTTCCTTAAGAAAAAAAAAGTTAGGATGTTGAGTTTTACAAAATTCTTGGTTTGCGTAGATATGATCATATTTAAAAAATTTTTGTGATAAATTATATTTGTAGAGATTACCAAGGTTGGGGTGCCTGGGTGGCTCAGTCAGCTAAGAGTCTGCCTTTGGCTTAGGTCATGATCCCAGGGTCCTGGGATCGAGCCCCACATCGGGCTCCTTACTCAGTGGGGAGCCTGCTTCTCCCTCTGCCTCTGCCCCTCCCACTTGTGCGTGTGCTCTCTCACTCTCTCAAATAAATAAAATCTTAAAAAAAAGAAAAAAGAAACTACCAAGTTTGCACCATCCTAGAATAAACTGACTTGATTGTGGTTTGTTATATTTTTAATAAATGTGCTGGACTTAATAATACATATTCAAGATCTTTGCACCACTGGCCATAAAGTTGGATCATCTGATGGTTAATTTTCTGTGTTATCTTTCTCAGGCTCTGTAATCAGAGTTATGAAGGCCACAGTGAAAAAAAAAAACCCAAACTCCCCAACTGCCTCTATGTACAAACATAAGAAAGACATGTGTAATAGTCTGTTCATGGAGGTTTCACTAGAACGCGTGCTTCAACTGTGTGGAAGCAGGTGTGTGACTCGTGGCGCCTTCTCCGCATCCTGGTCTGATCGGGTTCTTCTCTGGGTTCAGGAACCATGACAGCCAATGGCCAGAGAAGGGCAGTGGCTTGGCCAGCAGCTCCTTCTTCTCACCAAGGAGCCCTGTAGTAAAATTCCTACCCACGGACCTCATGAGTTAAAAGATTGCATCTACCAACCCGATCGCTCTCATTAAGGAAAAACAAATAAATTCTTCCCTTTTATTAATCATAGCTGAGTACACAGAAATCAGTAGCAGCAAACACGATAACTCACAGCAGTAAACCAAGATAAAAATAGCATTAAGCTGGCGAGATCCCAGGCTCGTGAAAAGAAACAGGCCGTTTCAGTTAGCCTCTGTGGCCTTATTATTTGTAAATGTTTGGTTTCTATTGAGCTGTAGGAAGTATTGAAAATACCTCACAGAAGTGCTCAAATTGCCATTGTGGTACTTTCAAAGGTTGAAGGACCCCATCTTGGGGAAATTTTGCAATTCCATTCTTTTAAAAACATAAACTAAATGTGAAAGAGCAGGTCAGCTTCTCAGGAGAACCCCCTCCAGTTCCAGCAGGATGGGAGCTGCTTTGGACACAGGGGCTCCAAGTGACGTCCCCACAGGCTAAGCTTACAAGGGACAGCTGAAGGTGCACGACGGGTCCCCTCATCCCACAAGGTCCCACGATCACACAGTTGTTCCCTGGTCACGCTGTGGTCTCCATCGTTCCCATGGACTCTACGAGCCAACCCTACCCCTGGTGACCCTGGTGATGGTGATGAGCCACATGAGGGTAAATGTTTCTGTTTGGGAACTTACAGATGTTTGGATGTGAAACTGGGAGGAGTTTGAGGGAACAATGTACATCTTTACTCCCTCCTGCTCTGAAGCTAAACCTTTCCAAGTGCTGGCGATCTACCCGATGACTTCGTTGGAAGAGCTTAACTGCATTGTTTATAAGGAGATTTCCAAAGACGGGAAACACAAGTTTACATGAATCTTTTTACAACTATGTTTTTGGAGGAAAACTGTAGCCTCCAGGGTGATGGCCATCTCTTATTGTGAACAGTCCATCCGAAATCAATCCATCAACTACCGTATAGGCAGACACTGCCACGGAGGCTTTTTGGCAGAAGCGACCTTGAACGTGACCTCTTCCGGGCAGGCCGCGGGGGCGCTCTGGCCTCCCGCGCTGAGCACGCCGTGGTGCATGGCATATCCGGTGTGTGGAGTCCCTAATGAGACCCGCAGGAATCCCTAAGACCACCAATGACAAGATGCACGCATTCCTCTGTCCCTGACAGAGCTCGGCCACTTCCCTGATGGACGGTAGCCCTTAGCTGGAGGTCGGGGAAGGAGGGGGCTCTTCCTATGAAATCAGGCTCTTCCATAACCACACAGATCCACCCACAGAGGGGCCAGGCTGCCTGGAATGAACTTGCAAAGGACGGCGGAATGGGTGGGTTTTAAAGGAGAGCCATACTTTATCCCACAATGAGGGGGACACTCAGATGGTCGTTCTGGTGAGTTGGCCCGGGATGATGGGAGGAGAAGCTGACAAGCCGAGCTTACCAGGATGTCCCTCTTGTGACGGGCGTTTGGCGAGCTTACCTGGAACGTGTGTGACCTGGTTTCTCTCTCCCCCTTTTGACTTCCTTTTAATGTTTTTGTTTGTTCACCTCAGAGCTGGATGTGGTGCCCCCTGCCTTCTGGAACGATGCAATCAGTGTTAAGGTCATGTATGTGCTCTACAGTATGAGGGTGTCTATGCCAGAAGCTCAAGTACCACTAAGTGAAGATTCGGGACAGCGTGGCAGAAAACAGCAGGGGCTGGCCAGCCCATACGTAAAAAGAGAACAAGGAAGTGTGGAAACACCCCCATCTCCCAGTGCTGTAAGGAGAAGGGCAGAGCCCAGGGGGAGGTAGGAGCAAGGTCCAGAAAATCTCAGGGAGAACAAGGTCACTCTGCTGAGTTAAGAAAGTCACTTGAAAGGGACCAACATGGATTGACCTTTCCCCCTGGAGACAGAAATCTCAGCGACAAATTCTCCAGGAGGCCTTTCTCACCAATCCCTCCCATTCAGGTTTCAACCATCTCAAAGGACCAGAATCAAATCACTCATCTCTTTGGGGTATTTGTTTTCTGTTTCATTAATATGTGTTCTTACCTTTCTTCGGGCTTATTTTTGTGTTAATTTCCTAATACCCTATTCTCTTCTTTCCTAATATAGTGTGGGGGTAGTTAGGGGCTCCCACTCCCTTGTGCAGGTGAAAATCGGCATATAATTTTTGACTCCCCAAAACCTGACCACTAATAGCCTACTGTGGGCCAGAAGCCTTCCCGATCACAGAAACCCCCGATTAACACATATTTTATAGATTATGTGTATTATACGCTTTCTTCTTACAATAAAGTAAGCTAGAGGGAAAAAATGTTATTAAGGAAATCATAAGAAAGGGAAAATACATTTACGGTACTGTACTGTATTTATCGAAAAAAAATCCCTGTACAATTAGACCCGCACAGTTCAAACCCTGCTGTTCAAGGGTTAACAGTACACTCATTTGAGACTAACATTTTTTTCTATTAAGTTCCTTAAAGAATATTTTTAACTGCCGTTATAATTTCTTATTGGACCTATTGGTTATTTAGAAGTATAATTCTTATTTCAAACATACAAGGTGTTTTTAGCTTTTCCTTTGTTACAGATTTCTAGCCTGACAGGACTGTGAGCAGAAAACCCACTCTGTAATTCTACAAATCTTTAAAATGTATTGAGACTATTTTAAGTTCATTATGTGGGAAATTTCAAGCACGTTCCACACGTGCTTGAAAATATTGTATATTCTGGCACTGTCAGATACCGTGTTTTACTGTAGTCCAATGATTTTTAGATGTACGCTATCCACAGTTTAATATCTTGAAAATTAAGATGCATTTTATAACCAGAGAGGGACGTGTGACGGTCTGTGTTGGGGGTGTCGTTGAACGAGCACACATGAATGCGTGCATGGCTTCCAGCAGACGGGTCATGGAAGGGCCATTCAAAGATGAAATGGGTGGCCCCATTTTGCCTGGGAAGGCTCCGCTGTCACCTTCAGGTGGGATAAGTGCAGAGTCGTAGATGCAGCACCATGGGGTGGACAGTGTCGGGGCTCTCTCTCAGCGACGTTAGAACCCCAGCCCTCCTGATGTCACCGAGGACTGGAATGAGTGAAGAAACATGCATCTTGATGGCTCCTAGTCTTAAATAGATCCCAAAAGAAAAGACTGCTCAAAGATGTTGTAGAAATACCTTCTGCAATTTGTTTCTCTTATATCTTCTGTTTTACACATGCATAAGAACGTCATTAAATATGGAAGAGCTTTCTCAGTACATCTGTAAGAGCGATTCTGAGTAATGAGAGATCATTGTCACAGTCAACAAGATTTTCTTTTTTCTTAGTGGCCCACCAAATAACAGTGTGTGGGCCAGACAATGACTTCTTAGATTCCAGGAAATATGGCAAACAGGCCTATTTGGTCAAGGTCGTGATCGAATCTTTCGGGAACTTCTGGATTTGGGGGGTGGTTATTATTTGGTTAATTGCTGAGAGATATGTAATAAAACCTCCCACTGTGACCGTGAATTGTTGTAGTTCTATTCGTTTTTGCTTTACATATTTTGAGGCTAAGTTATGCAGGTGAATCCAGTGTTCTGTGATTCCATAGTGACTTTCACCGCCTGTAACAGAGACTTTTCTCCAAGCATGCCTTGCCTGGTGTTAGTATAACTATACCAACCAGATTTTGTTGAGCGCCAGCTAGTACTTCTTTTTTTCATTCTTTATTCTAACCCTTCTGTATCCTTATGTTTGCAATATGTTTTTCTATTGTTCTACCTGTTCTATGTTCCTTTTCATTCTTTTCTTACCTTATTTGTGTTGCCTGAGAATTTTTTTATTCTGTTTTTCCCTCTATTAGTTGCAAAGTTATACAGGCATTTTCTATTCTTTTAATGGCTTAATGGTTACTTTACAGAAGGACGTGATGTCTTGCTGACTTACCGGAGTCCAATAGAAATTGATACTTTGACTCTTCTCCCAGCGAGCACACAAACCCCAGAACACTGACTCCACCCGTTCCTACCTGCTGTTTTTGTCCCACTCTTAAGTTTTTCACGCAGTGCTTTGTGAAGTCAATGTTATTTTAGATTTAACGATGTATTTGACACTTGCATTGCTCTTCACTCTTTCCTGCATTTTTTTATTTTCCATCTTGTTTTCCTTCACTTAAAAAGTACCATCTAGAGCGCAGACCTCTTGGCAGTCAATTCTTTCAATGGGCATGTCTTTATTCACGTTCATTCCGGAAGGACTTTGTCACTGGGTGTAGGATTACCTGTTGGCACCTGTGTTTTCTCATCTCAGTAAAGCAGTCTTTCCAGTGTATTCTGCCTCCATGTTTGCTGTTGACATGTACAGCTGTCAGAAAAGCCAGATGCCCCGGCGGTGGGGAGTGCTACGGGAAGACAGCTCTCGGCTGCCAGCACTCTTTGGGGACTAACGTGGTTTGAGACACCTCTGGGCCCAAGGTCAGGCCTGTTTGGGAGAGCAGGCCACATTCGCTGACCGATCACTGCCGGGGAATAAAGACCCAGGCAGCTTGCTCCTGCTCAGGCCGCTCTGAAGGGCCGTCCTGTTCCAGAGATCATTCTGAGAGTAGCGCCCGCTTCTCCTGAGGCTGCACACCAGCTCAGTCCCCCCCCACACCCCACCCTGCCCACTCCTGCTTCCTCAACTCCCTCCCATGGGGGCTGATCTCAAGAGCTCCCCACATGCTACTCTCTCGTTACCTGCAGGGTGAGGGTCCGGGCTTCCCTGCGATGGAAGTACAGCCCCCAGGAAGACCCTGGTGTGCAGGATGGGGACATGGGGGGGCATGCCTCCCACACAGAGACTCTCCAGATGCTCCCGAAGCTCTGAGCCTGTGCAGGTGGCCCTTCCCTGCCTGTCGAGGGCTAGCATTTGCCTCTTGTGGAAGACAGTCAGGGTCCCTTTCACCACAAAACCTGCATGCCGCCCCCAGGTCCTGCCCCCACGTCCGCCACAGGCTGCCAGGCTAGTAACTCAGGCTAAATCTCGGCACCAACCAGCCTGGCATTGCTGGACCCGAGTGAGGGGAAGGCCGCTGTACCCACGGAGCTGCAGGACCTGGTCAGCAGTACCAGCAAGAGCTGAGGAGTCCACTTGGGATCAGAGGGTGCTTTTGAGGGAGCCAGGGCATAAAGCTGAATAAAGGGAACTGTTTGAGTTGTTTGGAGTATTACAGCCATTTTCCTCCCCAGTAAATCTCTTGCATGCCCCATCCCTTCTTGGACGTTGCTTCTTGGAGGACCCAAAGAGACAGAGTGTATCTCAGCTCTGCCTCAGCCCTGCCAACCCCGCTCCCTCCCTTGCCTTCTGAGGTGTGGATCCCATGGTGCCTTGCAGATCTCCAGTTGGGCGTCCATTCCCCCGGGGGCCCTCTGTGACCGTTACTGTACTGTCTCGGTATTTCTTTCCACCGCTCACTGCCCCTCTCTTCTGTTGTGTTACTGCCTCTTCTGTGACATCTTATATCTCTCTCTCCAGTCCTTATTTCAGGGAGATTAACCTTCTCTTTCATTTGCTCGAGTCGGTGGAGAAAAGTTCATTCACATTTTTCTTCTACTTCTGATGGATATTCTTCACCTAGCCCTATTGCTTGTGCCCGCCCTCTTCTTGGAGAATTACTCAGAGGAGAGCAGTTCTCTCTGGATGAGCTATGTGCCGAGAACTGTGCGGGGGAAGGACTGACCGAGCGGGAGAATGGTAACTGAACTCAGGGGTCGTTTGGGAGGATTTTCCCACCACTCCACGTCCTCCAAGCAAGGATGGGATCTGCTTACCAAGCTCCACATCCGCGGGACTGTGTGGTTGGCAGCCATGCCCTGATGAGCCAGGGCATTTGGGGTATTAGAGCAGCTAATACTGAGCCAATGGCCATGGAGCTTCCTTCTCTGACCCCTGCACTCTGAGGAAAGACTGGGCACCCTGATGGTTTCCCTCCGACCCTGGCTCACCTGCAGTGCAGGGTATGGATGCTTCAGGCCAGGACCATCGGTTGAACACGTAGGGTTGTGACCCTTTTATGGAAAACCGTAGGCTGGGAAAGACCCGTGGGGGGTTGCATATGCTTTTTCAGTGTCATGTCTCCATCTGACCCTAAGTTTGTTATATTTGGCAGCTACCCTTTGTAACTTTAGTTTCTGCATGTATTTTCAATGAAAATCGTATTTTCTTCTCTAATGCTCGTTCTTTTTGTTGCTCTAAATTGGCCACAGGGGAGGGAAGTGAACTTGAACCAGAATCCTGAAACAAGTTTTTACAAGCTATTGACATTTTATTTAAAAAAAAAAACAAAACAAGAAAAAAAAAACCCAACTTACTTGAGCACTTCACACAGTTGTAGATTTGTTCTATCTTAATTAGTATAAAATTAACAACCCACATTACAAGAGACAAAGAATAAAGAGAAAAGTACTTAAGACAGGAGTTAAAATGTAAGCATAGACACCGTTCTTTTACTCTTGCATTAGAATGTAGATTCAGAAAACAAAAACAGAATTGATTTGCGATTGCCTTAGAACAACAAAACTGTTTAAAAACACCACCGGTCACAGCTGTGTTCACAGCCTTCCACACTGCTCATAAAAACTGCCCTCCAGAGGTGGTGATGATGTCGTGGCAGAGGGAGGAAGGCCAGTGGTGAGCAGACTCCCCCCATGAATGAAGTCATCCGCATTGCGTGGCAGGATGAGCATCTGCCACATAAACCCTGTGCTGACTGCAGTATGTCACAAAAACATTCTTTGTTTCTCTCTGACCCTTGCCCTCATTTCGTTACATGCAGATTGGTTCACAAGATGAGACTTTTCCAAAGCAACTTCACAGAGGACATTGAATGTAATTTCTTTGCAGGCGATGCTAATATAATTCAGCGTCTTTGTCTCAGATGTGTTGTTAATCCGGCGTGATTCATAGTGGATTGTGGGGGAGAGGTGCAGGCGGGGAGAGTAATCAAGCACACGTCTCCGTGCTTTCTTTTGCTCGTCTTATTAAGCATCTAAATGTCTGCTTGGGATCAGCCCACGCGCCTGGAGATGTTCTGGACGTTCACTAGCAAAATGGCCAGTTACAATGGAAGAATGATGACAGTGACTCAAACCAGACTCAGTGCCTGGTTTATAAATTAAGAAACAGTTATTCTGTCTACAAAGAAGAGAGAAGTTGTTTATATTGCAGAAACGAAACCTATACATTTTATAAATACTACAGTTGTGTTTTACGAAAAGATAGTTAATTCCACTAAGTATTTCAGACCCATTAGCCAAACATATAAAAAGAAGAAAGTTTACAGTGGAGGAATCTCGCATCCCTGGATTCTGAAGTGGCCACAAAGGAATACCGTACAAACTAGAGACCAGCCCCAAGCTCCTGTTTCTTTTTTGGACTAAACTTCTGGTTAAGCTAAAGTGAGAGCGTGTTCCCGGGACAAACCCCATAGCACCATTGGTGACAAAACCTTTCCTCATTTGATTCCTGAATCTACCTTAGGTGGTGGGCTGAATCGTGGCCCCCAAAGACACCAGATAGCCCCAAAGATACCCCCAGAGATTCCTAATCTCTGGAAGCCGTAAATGTGACCTTATAAAGAAAAAGGGTCTTTGCACCTGGGATTAAGTTCTGGCTCTTACATGATGAGATTATCCTAGATTCCCTGAGTGGGCTCTAGATGCCAACACATCCATGTAGCCTTAGAAGAGAAAGGCAGAAGGGGGAAAAGAATTCACAGAAGAGGCCATGTGACAAGGGAGGCACGGGTGAGGGGGTGTGCCCACAGCAAAGGCGTGTGGGCAGCACCAGAAGTTAGTAGGGAACGGATTCTCTCTAGAAGCTCCCAAGAAAGCGTGGCCATGCGGACACCTTCATTTCAGCCCAGACAGACTGATGCTGAATGCCTGGCCTCCAAAGCTATGTGAGAATAACTTTCCATTGTTTTAGGCTTCCGAGTTTGTGGTGATTTTTTAGGATAGCAACAGGAAGTGAATACCCGTATTTCTATATAAATACGCCATGGTTTTATTTTGTCTTCTCATCACTTAATTAGATCACGGACATCATAAAAAGTAAAGCATAAGCCTAAAGCCAGTATTTTCTGGAACTCGACTATCTTATCATTCAGAGCTTTTCTTTAGGTGAGTGCATGGCCAAGCTGGCCTGCTTTTTTCCAGCTGTATTGATATGACGGACATGTGTTACTGTATGAGTTTCAGGTGTATGGCGGGAAGGTTTGACTTACATAGACTGTGCAGTGGTCACCACGATAAGTGTGGGGAACGTCCATCACCTCACAGATGCAGCGAAAAGAAAAAGCAAAAAAACCCAAAAATCTCCCCTGGTGACGACGACACTTAGGATCCACTCTCCCAGAGCAGCTTTCCCGGGGATCCCGCAGAGCCGTGTCAGCTGTGGTCACGGCGCCGTCCAGCACACCCCTAGCTCCTGTTTGCCTTACAACGGCAGGTCTGTACCTGGGACCACCGTCCTCCCGTGTCCCCTCCCCCATGAGCTTGGTTTTTTGGTTTTTGTTTGGTTTTTGGTTTTAGATTACAAATGTAAGTGAAATCATACTGTCTTTGTCTGACTGACTTCATTTCGTGTAATGCCCTCAGGGTCCATCCACGTTGTTGCCAATGACAGGATTTCCTTTTCTTATGGCTGAACTATATTCCATTTTATATATATCACATTTTCTTTAGCCATTTATCCGTTGTTGGACAGGTTGTTTCCTCTGTGTCTTGGTTATTGTGAATAGTGCTGCAGTGAACACGGATGGGGGTGCATATATCTTTTTGAGTTAGAGTTTTTGTTTCCTGTGGATATATTCACAGAAATGGACTTTCTGGATCATATGGTCGCTCTATTTTTAATCTTTTGAGGATCTTCTCTACTGTTTTCAGTGGCTGCACCAGTCTGCATTCCCACCGAGAGTGCACGGGGTTCTCCTTTCTCTGCATCCTGGCCAGCACCTGTTGTCTCTTGTCTCTGTGATGATGGCTATTCTAACAGGTGTGATTTTGTGGTTTTGACTTGCATTTTCCTAATGACTAGCGATATTGAGCACCATTTCATATACATGCTGGCCATGTGTATATATCTTACTTGGAAAAATGTCTATTCAGATCATTTTGCCTATTTTTTATTGGATTGGTTTTTTTTGTTGTTTTTTGGGGGCGTTTTGCTATTGAGTTGTATGAATTCTTTATATATTTTGGATATTAACCCCTTACCAGATATATGGTTTGTAAATATATTTTCCCATCCTATAGGTTTTCTTTTCACTTTGTTGATGGTTTCTATTATCACGGAGAAGTTTTTAGTACATGGTCCCACTTGTTCATTTTTTATTTTGTTGCTTGTGCTTTAAAATCACTGCCAAGACCCATGCCAAGGAGGTTTTTCCTATATTTTCTTCTAGGGATTTTATGGTTTCAGGTCTTCCATTTAAGTCTTTAATTCATTTTGAGTTAATTTTTGTGAAAGGTGTGAGATAGGGGCCTAGACTCATTCTTTTACATGTGAATAATCAATTTCTCCAGCACCATTTATTTAAAAACCTGTCTTGGCTCCCTTGTCAAATATTAGTTGACCATATATATTTAGGTTCATTTCTGAGCTCTCAATTCTGCCCCATTGGTCTAGTTGTCTATTTCCATGCCAATACCACAGCCTTGATTACTGTAGCTTGATAGTGTTGCCCAAAATCAGAAAGTGTGGTGGCTCGTGCTTTGTTCTTCTTTCTCAGGATTGCTTTGGCTATTTGGGGTCTTTTGTGGGTGCATGTAAATTCTAGGGTTGTTTTATCTACCTCTGTAAAAAATGCCATTGGAATATGGATCAGGATTGTATTGAATCCACAGATGGGTTTTGATGGTACTGACAGTTAAACAATATCAATTCTTCCAATCCAAGAACATGGGATACCGTTCCATTTATTTGTCTTCCTCAATTTCTTTCATCAATGTCTTGTAGTTTTCAGAATAGAAAAATTTCACCTCCTTCGTTAAATTTACTCTTAAGTATTTTGTTATTATATTGTGTCAGTGTCAATTTCCTGGGTCTGACCACAGTAGTCAAGTATTCTGTTACCAATAGAAGAAGCTGCTAGGCATGTACACAGGACTTCTCTGTTCTATTTTTTAAAACTCCTGGAGAGTCCATCCTTATTTCAAAATAAGAAGTTAAAAAACTTTCGTCTGTCTTTTGTTCTTTCACTTTTCATATCAGTCAGCTGTTGATCGTTGGTGGTTTCAGAGATAACCAGTTCATTTGCTCTTCATGAAAAGAATATTTAAAAGAGTGGCTTAGAAAATGATACAGGACTTAATATGCAAGCTTTCCACAAGCAATAGCAAAAGATAGAGAAAGAATGCTGACTGCTGTGGGAACGTGTGCCAGTCATGGGGACACAATACAATCATTCTGCTTTCACCAGCTCAGATATCATGGTGGTAACATTCACATGCTGGAAGCTGGTGAAGTAGAACAAAGCAAATTTCTCTCCAAGGTGTTGTGCCCTTCTATCCAGCATTGCCAGTGCCTTACTTGGAAGCGGCAGCAGAAAAGGCCTAGGGGTGGGGGATGATACAGAGTCTTCAGGTATTTCCTTCCTACCATTAGCTGCTAACTAGATAACAGAAGAAGAAATTCCAGTATTACCAGCCTCCAAGAGCACGATAAATCAAAACAGTGAGATTTCTTAGCATTGCCGAGGTAGAGTGTACTTGAAAGTAATTTGTGATTCCCCTCTCTTCTTCGTCCCTAATTTTGCCAAGGTTCAGCCAAGAAGCCCAATGCCTGTGTCACCTCTTAGAATTTTAACAAAACAATACCTCATTCTTGGGGAAATAATTGAATCCCTTGCACTAATTTACACAAAATAACCCAATGTTGCTTCTCATGGTACATTCTTGGTACTGCACGCATTCATTCAATAATGACTTACTGTACTCTGAGACTGTTTTGGGCACCTGGGACATGTCAGTGAACAGACTAACAAAAGACGCTTGCCTTTCGGAACATAGAGTCTGGTATGGAGAAACAAACAAAACTATCAGCATAACAAATAAAAAAACTTACAATTTTATATAAAGTAGTAAGAGAAGGATAAGATTTGAACAGATTTTAAAGGAGGAGAAGAAGTGAGTGATGTGGGTGATGTAGTTGACTGAGTGGCAGACTCTTGATTTGGGCTCAGGTCGTGATCTCAGGGTCGTGAGAGTGAGCCCCGCATCGGGCTCCCTGCTCAGCGGGGAGTCTGCCTCTCCCTCTGACCTTCTTCCCTCTCATGCTCTCTCTCTATCATTCTCTCTCTCTCTCTCTCAATAAATAAATAAAAATTTAAAAAAAAAAGAAAAATTGGTTTTAGACAGCAACGGGGTAGCTCATCTCTGGCACTAGTTCTCAAACCTTAGGGTACGTCCGAAAAATATGAGGGGCTTGTTCAAACAGATTCCTGAGAGCAGGACTTCCACAATGGTGCGGTGAGAAGGGCTTGGCAAATCTCACCCCACTCCCCCAAAAGAGAAGAAAACTAGAAAAAATTGTCAACAATCACCATTTCGAGACTCTGTTAATCAATCAAAGGCATACAACACATTGAGGAAGGCCTATTCAGTAAAACCACTCAACTCTGAGTAAAAACAGTCAGAGTTGGAGGCCCTTTCGCCGGGGGTGGGTCCTGTGCCCAACTCTCAGCTCTGTCAGTGCAGGACTGCTATCGGGCATGAAAGCTGTACACCTTGCCACCAGACAGTGATGATCTGATTTGGAGTGGAGTAGAGGAAGGCCCCACCGTGCAGGTCACTGCTGGAAACAATAGCAAGCCCAAGGCAAAAGAATAAGATGACCAACACGCCAGTGAGCCTGAGGCTATGATTCTGGTTGGGGCCAAATGACGGGCAGACTTACCAGAAATGTGACTAGGAAATACAAAGAATGAGACCCCCATAGTGTACCCTGATAAGCTCCCGCACGTTTCTGTCAGCCCGGAAGTCTGTGCGTGTGCACGGGGCTGCGCGCGCACTCACGAGAGAACAGAGGAGTCCCTGGAAATCCTCCCAACTCTGGCTGTGTACCTACCCAGAGGAGACACAAGCAGCCTGGATAGAAAGTAAGAGTCAGGACAAATTTGTCAATGACTTGAACCCTAAACTGGGTTCCCTGGCCACAGATGGATCTACTGGCCAATGAGAAAAAGCTTTATTCATTCAGGGTGTTTAAACAGAATCCCTGAGCAATCCCTGGATGAATACTAATGTGTACGGGTGCAGAGTGACTCATAAGAAGTCAAGCATATAAATGAAAACAATAATAGAAAGGCTTGGGGGTACGGTGTGCATATAGATATGCAGATCAATGGAAGAGAAAGGAAAGTTGAGACATAACGTTTACATTTACGGGCAAGGGACTTACAACGAAAAATTCAAAGGCAGTCCAACGAGGAAGAGAGTTTTCTAGTTGGTGTGGGTGCAGTTGAATAGCTATGTGACGCATTTACGCAAGGAGTCAACAAGCTTTTTCGGTAAACAGCTAGACAATAAGATTTTGGGCTTTGTGTTACCACATTTGCTGCTGCAGCTCAAGTGAGGGAGCAGTTGAGATCTCTTTCTCTGCTCGTGGGTGATGGCAGGAAGGAAGACATTTGAATAGGCAAACCTTGGTTCTAGGGCACTTGAATCACAGATCACAACTGGAAAAAGAAAACAAAGACCTTCCAAAAGTGGGGGCATCGTTTCGTTGTGATTTGAAGATATGATTTGGAATAATGTGCAGTGGTGCATCAAAGCTAGCAGGGAAAGGAACAGACAAGATGGATTCACTTTTATAATAAAGCAAGGTTTTAAAAAATCAAATTAGAAATATCAGCTTACACTTTGGACCTTTTGAGAATAAGTAATCTGTGTGCTCTGACACTCTGCTGTCTGGGAGTCCCTACATCGCCCACCCCACCTTGGAGCGCTCCTGTGAGCTGAAGCGTGAGCCCCGAGTGCTCAGCCCTCCTCCCGACCGGGAGTAAGGGGGCCCTTGGCAGACAACTGTCTGGGGTAAGTGAGCCGGAGATGAGTCTGAACGCATTGTTGATGTCAGAAAGAAGAAATGCCACCAAGTTGGACCTGGATGGTGTGAAAGCGGTACAAAAAAGAGCAAAAGTCATCTTGGCAGGAGGTCCTAGAGGGGACGACTTGCTGGGATGGACTGAGTGTGCTGGAGAAGAGATGACCTGCAGCGCCAGTCCGTGTATTCATGCCAGGGGGCTGGAGGCTCCTCCAACATCAGAAAGGGGGTCCCAAAGGAACAAATTATACCACTCTCACTGTTTTTTATGAAGTGAAACACTTGATCTAACTCGGTACTTCTCAAAGTCGGTTTTGCAGACCCCTGGTGGAGCCTGAGGTCGAACCTTTCCATGATAATGCCAGTGGTGTTTGTTTTTCTGCCTCAGCGGCCCATGAGTGTGCACTGAAGGTTCCCAGAGGTGACACCCCTGTGCTATCACAACAACTTCAGCACAGGAAGTGGTGACAAGACCCCGCCACCCATCTACTCAGCTGTTGTAGAAAAGATGGGAAAGTTGTACCACACGGGCACGCTGCTCACAACTTGGTCTGTTTGGGCAATTTTTATTTTTGCTTAAAATATGCCATTTACGTTAACACGTCATGAGCATATTATTGTTATTTTAAATGAACTAGCACATATTTTACTAATAAATATTTATTACTAACGAATACTTATGAATAGATATTTTAAAACTTGGGTTTAATTGCTAGTACAGTGAACAGATGATCAACAAAAGCTCTCTGGGGTCCTCAGTTTCTTTTTAAGATCATAAACGGATCCTGGGACAACAAAGTGCTGGAACTACTGGTTTAATGGATACATTTTCTTCTTATGTCCCTTCAGGTCGTTACTGTAGGAGGAGGGATGAGCATCTGTTTTGTTCTCTGTCTCAGATGCAAGAAATGTTTGAAAGAGAAAGAAAGAAAAACCAGTTCTGCCCAGTTGACTCTTTCAGAATATTTAGGCTTCATCAGAGATGACCTAAGGATGGATTTGGCCCGGGGGGGCGCCGCTGGAGACCGGCGGATGGTGCATCAGGAGTGGAGTCTCCTGCACCCAGGGACCAGGCAAGCTCTTAGCCAGTCTCTGGAAAGGCAGGGAGGGTCCAGGGGACGTAGGCAGCCCCGAGGGTGCCACAGGGAGCTTCCTGAAGAACCTGACGGAATCCTTCCAACCAGTTGGTGTCATCCAGCTCGGTGCCCTGAGGGGACGTGCAGGCAGGCTGTGGGCTCCCAGCACTAGATGGAATTTGTGTGTCCTTTGCACACATTCGAAGGAACTTGCCTACCTTGTGGGTGTGCGTTCAAGTCTTTCAGTCAATCATAACACCTTTTGATAACCACAGAAGTTGATAAGCTTTATGGCAGAGCAATGACAAGCCACAACAGAACGTTTAGGGCAAAGTGGAGAACTGACACGTTTTGGGAGCAGGCCGATGACCTCATCGTACTGACGGCCCTCTTCAAACCTCCGGGTTCCTCTGTCCGGAAAGTGAAAGAAGCCAGTTGGGATAAGGTAATTTTCAGGAATGCCTTATTTAAACAACAGCTCCACTGACAGGAAGTGTTACACAACAGCTAACAATAGATGGTATTTCAACAGAAAAAGGGCTCCAGAGAAGCTCTTGGCGGAGTGAGTGGTAAACATGGGCAGGAAGTGAGGTCTCCTCCTCGCCGTGGACCCTCATCAGGCCGTCAGGGAAGACACAGATAAGGTGGCGCAGAGTCCGCTAAGGGAGGATATCGGGGTCCAGAATCGTGACCTTCAAACGACTCTAGGTTCTGAGAGCAAGAGAGTACTCCACAAAATTAAAGTTTTCGAAATATAAGGGGACCAAAAGAGAGCCATCGACCCTTACTGAGCACACACCATCAATCCACAGAACTACAATGTACTCGCAGACGCATCCACCAGCGAGAGCCCTCAGCCCAGGAGCCTGCTGCTCGATGGCACAGGTGTTCTCCAAGTGACGGCGTATTGGAAGGTCACTTCTAATGTGTTGCTGGTTTTCCACTACACCACGGCCATGTGTTTCATCGGGCATTTACTGGGACTCGCCGGCCTTCCGAGGAAGCCCTCAAGGGGGAACAGGAAAACGGGCAGATAGACCGTGTGAGCACGATCCTGTGTCCTGAGGATAAAGGCTGGAAGGGGGGGACCCGGAAGCCACTCGGCGCTGCTCTGCCCCCCCATCAAGCATGCTGCATGGTACACAGTGGGTGCTCAATAAATGTTTCGTGAACGACTGGGGATAGTGTAATTGAATTAGATTTTACCCTCAAAAGGGAGAAACAGAACAGTCGTGAGGAGATGGAAGAGCGAGAAGGATACGTTTAGCAATATTTTGTGATTTTTCCCCCCCCAGGATCAAACAGCCTAGAGTTGCTTTTTCAGTGTCTGGAATGTTCTACTCAGTTGGAATAGAGTCCCTGTGGCCACACCCTCAGTCTTCCCTTGTGCTCTTGGAAAATCTTGTAAAGAAATTACTTTTATCTCTCTCCTGTAGATTGTTCTCTTTAAATGTGTTTAAAAAGTCCTAGAAGTGGTGTGAAAGGGGCTTCACGCCAGCGAATGGATAACTCAGTGAAATTAGTTAAATACTGTGTTTCATAGTTGAGAAGAAGCGGTCAGATGAAGAAAACCATCTCCTCCTGATTGGGAAAAAAAATCAGAAGTTACACTCACAATGTGTCATTCTTTTGGTTTCTGCTTAATGAGCATCCTACGTACGTACTTTATTATTGTTGGGGATTCAGTGAGATAAACAGAAAGTGCTGAGCTTGCCAGGCCTACTGCACGAGTGTGAACGGCTATCATTTTTTCCTCCGATTGGGAAATGGGTTGGAGTCCTCATATGCCTTTTAAATTTTTATTTCAGTAGATTATTTTGGAGCAGTTTTAGGTTTATGGAAAAATTGTACGGCAAGTCCAGAGAGCTCCCCAAGTACCCTCTGTCTCTCAGCCACACCTCCTGCTGCCAACATCTTGCGTTGGTGTGGTACATTTATGATAACTGATGAGCTGCTATTGGTACATTAGTATTAACTGAAGTCTACAGTTTACCTTAAGGTTGACACTTGGTGTTTTTCCGTTCTGTGCGTTTTGCCAAATGCATAATATCACGTCCACCATTATAGTATCAGACAGAAAAGTTTCACTGCCCTAGAAATCCTCTGTGCCCTGCCTGTTCATCCTTCCCTCTTCCCTAATCCCTGGCAACCACTGATCTCTGTACTGTCTCCATAGTTCTGTCTTTTCCTGAACGTCATAGAGCTGGATTCATACAGTATGTAGACTTTGCAGACTGGCTTCTTTCACTCAGCGATATGTACTTAAGGTTCTCCATGTCTTTTCATGGCTTGATGGTTCCTTCCCTTTTTCTGTTGAATAACATTCCATATGCGTTTTGAACCCCAATCATCTGCTGTAGTCTGAAGCAGGGAAATTTTGTCATTTAAAGCATTATAGTTCGGGAAAATTTGACATTTCAGAGAAGCAATGTCAGTACAGTGGCTAAAAACATAGCTTTTGCTATGAAACCTACCTGAGTACAGTAACATTCAACACTTAAAACTATTTATTGAGCACAGACTGTGGCAGGTGTCGTGTCTGACACTCTCGACGCTGGGGATAAAGTGGCACATGTAGAGACTCAGTCCCCGGCCTGTTGCCTCGCTGCCCCTCCCTAACACACGCACAGAACCGATTTCACACCCAGCTGGGCTGGTACGTACTCTGCACCACAACCTGATTTCAGTGCCTTCCAAACGTCTGCTCATTTAATCCCCACCATGACCCTATGAGCCGGTACCATGTTAGTCTCATTTTACAGAGGCACAGAGAAGGTAAGTGATGTGCTCTGTGTCCCACCGCTACCCCGCGGCAGAGCAGGGAGTCAGACCCGGGCAGTCTGGCTTTTAGGTCTAAATTCTTTTCAGTCAAGCGGTGCTGCCTTTCGTCTAGCAGGAGAGCAGAGAGTGAGTGAGCGGCGGCAACACAGCGCGTGAAGCCCGGTGATGGGCCAGCCGTGTGGTTCCCGGGGGAGCACCGTCTCCACCTCAGTACTTCGAATGGCAGGGGGAGGGGAGGTGGTCAGCAAGGGCTCCCTGGAGGAGGCGGTACTCACCATGCTGCCTGACTTGTGAGAAAGCCCTGACTGCCACTTCCCGCAGCGGGAATGTGGCTGTTCTTGACTTCTCCGTGCCTCAGTGACCCCGCCTGAGGACAAGAGGAGCCACCGTAGCTGGTTCTGTGAGGTCTGAGTGTGCACGGTGCCAGGGAGGAGCCGCTTCTCGGCTGCGAAGAGGAGAGGGTAGTGACGTCTTCCTCGCTTCCTGCAGGGTCCTCACCTGGCCCTGGCCTGGGCTCCCCCCGCCAGCACCCCTCCACCCTCCCTTCTGCCCCGCCGCTCCGACTTCTGAGTGCTGGGGGCGGACACACGACCTTCTCCTGGGAATCGTGGGCTTTATCCTGCCTGTTGAGGAAGAAGGAAGAGATGGGGAGAAAGAGAGAAGTTGAGAGACAAGACACAGGTCTGGGGGCTGTCCTCAGACTGCATTTAAGAGTGCCAGGTGGCTTCTTTGACCAACAAGCTGGCTCTGAGGTCAGTGTCCGTGGAGTTCCCAAAAGGCTTTGAGCAGTGGCGTCCATGCAACAACAAGCACACAGACTTCCAGGACATGGTTTGGTGCAGAGCTCCGCGTCCATGTATTTAAAAACAAAAACACCAAACCTCTCTTTGCTTTCCTCTAGATTGCATACTAGGTTTAAGAAATCATGCATAAAGGGAAATATGCCTTCTTGCAGTGGCTGTAATTCACCGTAAAAACATGAAGTGCTCCACTTGTGGATTGATTTCGCGTGTCCAGGAGTAATCTCAGCTCGTATGCCTCCGAGCGGGGCCACCTGGGAAGACAAGCCTATTTCCCTGCCCCCCTGTTTGAGGAGTCCTCAAACACCTGAGCTGCCCCGAGCAGAGCATCCCCTCAAATCTGCATGTGAAAATGCACCTCTAACAGTAAAGGTGTCGCTGGTCACTGTGTGATCTTCTGTATTTTATTTGCATAAAATAAACCCAGAGTTGTCAAAAGGGATATAAAATATCTGCATAGCACTCGATAATGCTATTGTGTCATTGTGTATCCCGTTGCGTTACGCAATCAATTCAAACTCTGGAAAGCTTGCCACGCCATTCAGAGTTAAATCAATGGGGTAGCTTGCGTCAGTTCTATAAAGTCAGGCATTGGGTCCCAAACTGAAATGTTTCCATTAGAAAAACCCAATTCGGTGGGTAATCATTTTGACTCGAAGCAGCTATTCTGTCCGTGGAACCACATGGGAGGGTTGCTTATAAGTCCATGCTGTGTGCGGTGTTGTGTCCCGGAACAGCCTCACCCCACAGCACACGGGCCAAATGTGGGTTTTCTCACGAGCCAGGACAAAAGCCATCTGTCAGGCAAGAGGTCTCCTTTCACAGGCTGGCTGTACATACAGACCACGTAGTTCGCTGTCTCTGGTGCGATTTCAGTGACTCCAGTAAAAAGCCTGCTTCTCTTATGGGGTCTGTGATCCAGAAAAAGTCTACAATTAAAGGTTCGTTCCATGGACCTGGGCTTAGGGTGAGCAAGGCCACCTCTTAAAGTGGAAAGACATTGAGAGAAAAGCTCCAGAGGGGCCACCACTGTGACGGGCAGGACGTGGCATCAACTTGGAAATCTTGGAGCCCACCCTGCTCAGCAGTGTCACCAGGATACGCTCTGCTGTCACCAAGAGAACTGGGGAATCTGGGGCTAGTCATTGGGTTCGGCACAGAGGAGGAGGCCGTGGGTGACATTCTCAGCACGTGGCTGCATCTCACTGGCCACACCAACCCTATATGCGGTGGTCGTTCTTAAAAACCATGCTTATAGACTCAAGTCTTAGGAAGCCATATGGGTGCTGTTACTTCCTGTTATTTTCTGAGATGGGGTCCCTGATGGGGGGAGTGCTGGGCGGCCACTGGGCGGGTGCGGACTTGGCCAACACGGGGGGTCTGCTCTGACCTGACTGCACTCTCCCGGTTGTGAGGGCAGTCCTTGCCTGGACACGCAGGGCCAGACGGCCACTTCGGGGGGCCATGTTCATGCCCTGCGTGTCCCGGCCCTGGGACCACTCTCGCTTCTCCGAAAGAAGGACTCAGTGTTTCAGAGGGATGCACAGCATGCGTCCTGCCCGGGAAAGCACGGCCATCTCACCGGGTGTGACAGAAACAGCTGCAAGAGTACAAGGATCGTTCCAGCAAGGGCTGAGGAGATGTCACAAGGACTGAAGCACCCACATTCCTCACAACCGTGGAAGTACACACTGAATAGACAGTGAAGACACCGCTTCGGGTCACTGCTGTTGACTGTCAAGGCCCATCGGTGGAAAGGACTCTGATGACAACCTTTATGACTAATCCTGAGACAGCCCTTGATGGGTGGTAAGAATCTTGAGGTGTTCGGCCTCCCCTAAATGAAAATGCACAGGGGACAGGAAACGCCGGGGACCACCGGAGTCCCGAAGCCTAGGTGTTCAAGGTGGCTTGTTCAGAGCATCACAGTCTCAAATTGCTGTGATCCTATTTAGTCAAAGGGGGTCATCCTGATGTTGGCAAGGCCACGTGGAAGTGAGCTCGCTTACACACCGAGGTTGGGGCCCGGGCCACCGTGGCTCTTTTGGGGCCATTTTGACAGTTTGTCTCAGAAGCCACACAACACTTACCCGGGCACACAGCCATTCACACTCAAGAATGTACAGCACATGTGTACAGAATTGTGGTCACTGCTGCATGATTTATAAGGCAGAAAAGTTTAGAACGGTGCAAATGCCCAATAACCCAGATATGATAAACATAGATGATATGCCTCTATCCAATGGAATACTCCATAGTTCTAAAACATCACATTCTAGAACAGTTGATGAGAGAAAAAGCATTCCCACTAGGTGAAAAGCTTACAAAACAGTATCAGTCTCATTCCATTTTTAAATTACGTAAAATGCCAAATTAAAGTATAAAAGATTGGGGCGCCTGGGTGGCTCAGTCGGTGAAGCGTTTGCCTTCAGCTCAGGTCATGATCTCAGGGTCCTGGGATCGAGCCCCGGGTCGGGCTCCCTGCTCAGCGGGGAGTCTGCTTCTCCCTCTCCCCCTGCCTGCTCCCTCTGCTTGTGCTCTCTGTGTCAAATAAATAAATAAATAAAATTTTTTTTTAAAAAGTGTAAAAGATAAAATACTTAAAAATATCCAGACAGCTCAGCAAGATTCTAAGCATGTCCCCCCAGATTCTACCTGCTACGGCTGGGAACTTGTGAGCTCCTTGATGACTATGTTATGCCATAGGCACAGGTGCCCTGAATACAAAAAGTATCCCTGTGGATCTAACCCATCACACCAACCCTTTTAAAAGGAGCATCTCTCAGCTGCCTGCAGAGAGGAAGTCAGAGAGAGATGCAGTGATGGGAGTGACCAATGGTGTGACACCACTGGTCTGAGGATGGAGGAGGCCAGGTGAGGAGGAAAGCAGACAGTGTAAGGACCCAAGAGAGGCCGCAGCTGCCAACAGCAAGGAAATGGGTCCCTCAGCCTTACAGGAGCAAGCAGTGGAATTTGGCCAAGAACATGAATGTGTTTGCAGGTGGATTCTTGCGCAGGGCCTCCAGATGAGACCCCTGCCTGAGGACAGATGGGTGTGGGCCTGCAAGCTCCTGGGGCAGAGACAGAGTCTGCCCTGTGGACTTCAGACCTACAGAACTGAGCTGGTAAATCTGCATCACTTCAAACTGCTGCGTGTGTGATGCGTAACCTGGTACACCGCAGAATTCACACACAAAAAATGCACAGAAGAAAGGACTGAAAGAAGAAAACCTCAAATATTAACAGCAGGTGGTCTCAGCAATAGAATGCTCCTTCCGCTGTGCACTTGTACAACAAGAATGGGTTCCCTTTGAATTCAGGAAAAAAGATCTCTTTAAAGGAACAAAACAAAATGAAAGCATAATCACATATTTCCAAAAGAGGAAGATAAAATTACGTGCATGGTGTTCATTCCAAAAAGATAGATTTTAAAAGGAGAAAGTTTCCTTCTCTAATTTAGTAATTACACCCAGGGGATTCTAATACAAAACATCATTGTAATTTAGGAAAAGCAATGCCTTTTATATGTGAAGGCACATCGTGTGTAATCTATTTCATCGTCCCAAACAGGGGCATGGAGATTATTTGGGCAAACATAATGAAAAATTTTTTTACCTGTTGACAAAATGATCTGATCAACAGTTTAGTGCAAAAAACATTATTTTCAAACATGACATGGACCTATACTCTGGGATTACCCACCTAAGGTCCCCTGTTCCTGTAATTGCACAAGGGCTCACGGGGGAGACCCTTAAAGAGCTGCCCCTCAGGGCGCCTGAATGTCTCAGTCGGGTAAGCATCTGCCTTCAGCTCAGGTCATGATCCCAGGGTCCTGAGATCGAGTCCCACGTCAGGCTCCTTGCTCAGTGGGGAGTCTGCTTCTCCCTCTGCCCCTCCCCTTGCTTGTGCTCTATATATAAATAAAATATATTTTTTAAAGATTTTATTTATTTATTTATTTGCCAGAGAGAGCGCACACACAAGCAGGGGGAGTGGCAGGCAGAGGGAGGAAGCAGGCTCCCCGCTGAGCAGGGAGCCCGATGAGGGACCTGATTTCAGGACCCTGGGATCATGACCTGAGCTGAAGGCAGATGCTTAACTGACTGAGCCATCCAGGCATCCCAATAAATAAAATTTTTTAAAAAAATTTTAAAAAAAGAGTTGCCTCTTGACACTCACTTGGTGGCTGACCCAGCCCAGGCTCCACCAGGATTTGCTACTATCTACACATGAAGCCATCAGCAGTGACCACCTGGACATGCTTTGTCACTGTCATGTGATGTCATGCTGTCGTGACTCCTCAGTGATCAGGATGCTGAGCTCCACTGGATCCACAGGTGTCTGTTATCCCACACAAGGAGCACACAGGTTGCATACTCCTGGTCATCTCTCGGCCGGGGCCCACCTGGGCTTCGCTGAGCATTCCTCTGCTCAGAGGTGGGCACCAGCCATTGGGGGGACCCTTTGGGCCGGGGGTGTAGGAGGTACTTGACCATTGCCTAGATGGCAACCTAAACACTGAGCATGGTGTCTGTTGTCATGGTACTGACAGTTCTGCCTTGTAGACGGGATATTCACCCATAAAAAATGTCTGAAACAATGTGAGTTGGGAGTGAAAGGGCAGGGGGGGGGGCGGGAAATGGGGGATGCAGCAGGTGGGGGAGGGGCGTGGGCAGCGAGAGGCCAGCGACGGTAGGAGACCAGGGGTTCACAGGTGGTGGGAGTGGCGTGCATTCATTTAAAGGTGGGCCTAAGGATCACAAGGCACGGGGACGGTGGGCATCAAGTGGAAGGGAAATATTATAAACTACAGGGAAACGCAAATGAGAACAGAACTGAGAAAATCATGGAGATGGAACAGATGGAGAAAGTATAAAGTGAGCAAATTTCTCAATTTCCGTTGGGAACTGTTATATACCACCGAGATCTGATAAATTAAAAAAAAAAAAGTCGATTAAATATGTTCACTCATTCAACAGATATTTTTTTGAGCACACTCTATGAAGCAGGCCCAGCTTCTGGTCTGGGGTAGACAGTCTCAAAGTGGGCAGAGAGGGCTGGCGTCCCTGCGGGGGCAGCACAGGACACAGAAGGGAGGTCATGGTAACTCGGTGGTCACTGAGAAAGACAACAATGAACACATGCATGAGGAACAATGGGGAACAGAGGTTAGCCTCCCTGAGAAGGTAACGTTTGCCCTGGACTGAGGAGGGAAATGAGAGGGAAGAACGTTCGAGAGCAGGTGGGGGGAAGGATTGGCAAGCCTGACCAGAAGAACAGACACGGATGTAGCAAGAGCAGAATGAGAGGGGGGGACAAAGGTGTGAGTTTGTGGGAAGGACAGGCAGGAGTGAAGACTGCTGTATGCTATATTGTCCAAACAGAGAGGCTTTCAGAAGTAAAGGGGCACCATTCATAACTGTGCAGGAGCACGCAGATAAATGGGGACTGCCTCACGGTTTGGGTCTGGTTCTGGCCACGTGACAGAGGTCTGCCTCCTAGGCAGTGGGGAGAACACGGAGTTTCATTCTGAGAATAACAGGATCCACGAAGGGCCTAACGCAGGACAGCGATGCCCCCTCTCCGTGTTTGGAATGGATGGACCACAGAGGGTAAGGGCGTGCTGGGGCGGGGGGAAGGCAGGCAGAAGGGTTGGGAGGTGCAGGTGTCTTGAGCTGAGGTGTCTGGCGAGATGAGGGAAAGAAACAAAAGGATTCAAGTATGTTTTGGAGAAGGAATGTTGGATTGAATTTTCTGGATGAGGACAAAGGTGGAACCAGGCATGACCCTGCAGGTTTTGGCTTTGACAAAGAGGTCAAGAGTGGTCTCTTTCCTGAAATGTGGGAGAATGTGCAAGGACAGTTTGAGAGGCAGGAATCCCAATTTGGGTCCTGGCGTATCAAGTTGAAGATGCTTATTCAGACAACCAATAGTAGTACTAAGAAGACAGCTGGTTGGCCAGGTTTGGAGCCTAGTGGAGAAAGCTTGAATGGAACACATACTTTCCAAGATAACACAGCAACGACTTGAAGAATATTAATATTATAACATAAAAATTATGAGGTAGGGGAAGTGCTTGTTTCCTTGCAGGGAATCAATAGATATTGTTAAAGTTGGCTAGTTTTAAAAAAAAAAAAGGTTTAAGTAAGTTATTAAAAGTTGTAAGGCTAATCCTATAAGAAATGAAATTGACTGTAAATCTTCCAAATTATCAAAAGGAAAATACTGACACACTCAAAAAGAGAAACCATATAGCAAGCGATAAGGAGGGTAAAAAAAGCGCAGAAGACATGAAGAATAATGAGGTGAAGCATTAAAGACAAATATATCTGTAATAACTAGTCATGGATAAACCACTTTATTACAAGGAAAAATTATTTTCAGATTGAATCAAAACCCATCTGGAAGCTGCATATAAAAACAAACGACAAAGGCAAAACAACCCAGAACACTTCAAATTAACAAAAGACAGCAAAGGTGTATTCAGCAAACACAATTAAGAAGAAAGCAAGGTAGCAATGATAGTAACAGAGAAGATTTAACTTGAGGCAAAGAGCAATAGATGAGCAGGCTCACTTTGTAATGACAAAGCTGCCACACACATGGAGAGCCTAATCAACTTCTACGCCCCAAGTAATTTAAGATCAAATGTCGTAAAGCAAAAAAGGAGGAAAGCATAGGGAGACATAGAAACACAACAGCAACAGGAGAAAACTCACCTACCAGCTATTGAGAAAATGTTCACCTTTTTTAAAAAAATTATGTTTTTATTTTCCACATCTAAAAATCAAAACAAGTAACTTATTTCACATGTTTAAGGTTTTAAATTTAGTTCACTTGGTGATAAATAATTTTAGTTGTTATGCTAGAAGGTTTTGTCGCTTATAGTTTCTATTATTGTTGAGTGCTTATTAAGCCCCAGACCCTGTGCTAAGTATTTACATTTACCCCATTTAGCAGATGAGAAACTTGAGGCCCAGAGATATTACTTAAGTTTTGGCATTCCTGCAGTCTGTAAATGGTAGCCAAACACAATGCAGGACTATAGGATTCCAAAGTCAGAGTTCTTCTCCCTCACACACACTTCCTCCACCACCGATCAGGAGCAGAAATCAAGGGAATTACAACCTGTACTCAGAACAAGATCTCAGATGACTGCCAAATCTAGAAATTACAGAGTTCACAAAAACAATGACCTAGGTATAAGTTAAGCATCAAGAGTTGTGAAGATAAAGTGTGATTCACCTAAGTCTGTGTTGAGCGTTTCCTGTGCAAATGCAGCACCATGTGATGTGTGTGTGGATGAAAGCATGAAATTCTGCGTGTATGAGGGGAGGTAGATGAGTGTGTGTGAGTGGGTGATTGTGTATGAGTGTATGTTTTCAAGTAGAGAAAAGTGAGGATTATAGCAAATGATTTTTGAAGTGCCATGTACACCAGAATGATCTGTGATGTTTCTAAAAGTGCCATTCAGAAGATTCTAGTCCTGTAGGTCTGGAACAAGGCTCAGGAATCTGAACTTAATATGCTCTCCAGATGATTCTAATGCACAGACAACACTTTAAAAGAAAAATGATAGGGAAAATCTAAATGACACACTCAATAAAGTAAATGTGACAGATTGATATCGAACACTATGTCGGGGCTGGGGGACGGCTGAAGAATACAGATTATCTTGCTCATGAAATATTTACTAATTATATGTAGAGCCCTATATACTTGAAAAAAAATCTGTGAAGTAGAAATAATTCAGATAACATTTCCAGACCAAAAGGCACTGAGGAGAAAGAAAAGAAAATTAACAACCAGAAAAACTCAAACATTAAAAATGCTTAATTTTCTCTCATACAAGAAACAAATTCTGTCCCCAAGAGGTACTCAAAATCAAAATTTCATGACACCTAAAAAGTAATGAATTTTTTTAACATATGTAACAAAACTCATGACATTTGGTTAAGTTGCACTCAGTGGAAAATTCTATGCCCCAAACACTTCTATTACCGAGGAATAAAATTAAATGAAAGGGGGAAAATCACATCTCATATCTTATTCTGATTTCACTCTGTCCCCCTCACTGCTAGTGAGATGGGTCCATGATTTACTCCCATGTCAGTTCACCATTTGCTTTTCTTCTTTAGTTTTCTTCTGTTCCTCTGTTTGACCTATTTATATTTAGGCTATTTGTCTCCTGGGCTTGTACAAGTTATTTATAGTTTTCACTACCTCAAGGTCATGAACACATTTTCTTGCATATAAGACATGTTGTCATAAGATACTTTAAAATTAAAAAAAAAGTGTAGAGAATAATATAATAAATACCCATATATAAGAAGTACTCAATTCTAACACACTTCAATGTTACGCTTTTTTTTTTTTTTTTTTTGCTTCATTTTTCTTAGGATTCCATGTGGGAATCATGGTGGATCATGGTGGCAGTGTCTCAGGTCTGCATCTGCCCATATTGTCTCCAGCAGGAGAGACAGAGCAGACAGGAGAGTGCGGTGTCTGCTGCGCAGCCCCGAGCCCCTGGCCATGATACAGCCAAGCAGGGCAACTTCCTGCCCACTGCCAGTGGCTGAGTTTCTCTTGATGGAAATATTCCAGCCAGGAAATGAAGACGGTTTTGTGAATGAGAAAATTGCACTGTGCAGTCCCTATTGGAGTCAGGGGTTAAGGCCACAGACATCACAAAAAGAGTTAGGAAGGAATCTTGCCAAAAAAGAAAAAAAACATGGAATATGAATCTGATCAAACCTTGTGCTCCAACTACTAATTTATAGGAAGTACAAGGAACACAGTAAAGTCAGTGAAAACTTGACCATGAGGAGCACTGGAAAACAAATTACCCACTTTTTTCCACAAAAAGGAATGGGGGGGCACAATTGGAGGACTCTGACATGGAAATGTCCTTCTCTGGGCCCCGATTCAGACGAGCTGTTACAAAATGATTCTAAGATGATGGGACACGTGGACAATGCCTGGATGTAGGAGCAGGTGTGGTGATGGAATCATCGAGACAAACATGCTAAAATGTTCATGGACAAAAAAAAATTTTTAAATAAAATGTTCATGGATGAAATTTTAATGTCCAGCTTATTTCAAAATGATCTCGGGGGAGTGGATGGGCCATGAATATCGATAATGGTTGAAGCTGGGGTTTTTTTTTTTCATAGTAACGTACATCTAACGTGAGGTTGGTATCTGGGATGCTGCCATGACAAGCGTCAGGGCGTGCACGCATGCTGTGGGCTTTGGAATGGGCTGCGGTGGGAAGGGCCGGGGGGGAGACTGTTGGAGGAAACAGGACGTGCCTTGAGGAGGGGCACTTGGGGCATCATTATGCTTTTTCCTTTAAAGATCTATTTATTTCAGAGAGGGAGCATGAGCGAGAGTGTCAGAGGGAGAGGGAGAGAGGATCGCAAGCAGACTCCCCGCTGAGTGCAGAGTCCCATGCAGGACTCAATCCTACAACACTGAGACCATGACCTGAGGTGAAACTAAGAGTCAGATGCTCAACCAACTAGCTACCCAGGCGCCCCAAAGGGTCACTATGCTTTTCTCTCTACCTTAAGAAGTGTTTTCAAATTTTCACAATGAAATAATGGTAAGATAATAAAAAATAATAATGCGTGTATGTTTATTATGGGAGGCATCCAGATTCAGCTCTGATGTGTAAAGGGCTTGGAGGCCAATGCACTCATCCTCAGGACGAGGAAAAGCTGGACACACTGAACAGTTGACTTTCTTGGCCCATCAGAGATTGGAGGTCATAGGGTGACCATCGCCCTCCAGGCTGGAAAGGGGTGGATCTGAAGAGTCATAGCCGAGATCTGCTTCCCAGGAGCAGGAACTGCTGGAGCCATGTGCTGGTGAGAAAAGCCACATGGTAACTGTGATGAATTTCTGGGGGCTGAGTGTGGGTTGGCGTGAGTGAGAAATGCTGGGGGCGGCAGTCTCGGGGGCCCACTTCCAGGCGCCTTCCCTGCAGGAAACCCAGCAGATTCTCATCTTTCTCATCTGAGAAAGATCTCCTTGTGACTAAGGCCAGGAAGAGGAAGAACAGTCATCATGTAATACGCCCAGAGCCTATTCTGGAGAAAAAGACCCTGCCAGAGCCTCTGCCAGGTGAAGGAAGGACATTTCTTCCTTCCCTCCAGCCCCCTCCAGCCTGCTTGTCACCTGACAGCAAGGGTCAGGTGACACTGCAGTCAAGAGGAGTCAGGGTTTCAAGGAAACAGGCTAGGAATGTGGCAGCCGGGGGACAGAAAGAGAAAAACAGCTGGTCTATGGGAGAAACACTTGTGAGGGGCACAGCACAGAGACTGAAGTCCAAACACGCGATTATAGAGTGCTCACATACACACACTGTACACACATGCACACATACCCATACGCATACATACATACACACATATACACACACACACATACCCACACACCACACACATGCACACACACCACACATATACATACATGCACACACACCCATACACACGTATATACACACACATACATATACCCACACACCACACACACATACCACACATACACATACACACGCATGCACACAACCCATACACAAATATATACACCCATATACACACACATACATATACCCACACACTGCACACACATGCACACACACACCACATATACATACACACACATGCACACACACCCATACACACACACATACACATATACACACATACATATACCCACACACCACACACACATGCACACACACACAGCACATATACATACATACACATGTACACACACCCATACACACACATACGTATACACATATACACACAAGCATATACCCACACATTGTACACACATGCACACACACTTATACACATAGACATATACCACATACATATACACATACACCACACACATCATATACATACCACACACCACATACACACACATGTACACACATATATACACACATACATATACACACACATACACCACACACACATACACACATATATACATACACACACACATATACACGTATACAGAACAGACATATACATACACACACATGCACACACACACATACACATATACACACATACATATAGCCACACACCACACACACATACCACACATATACATACACATGTACACACACCCATACGTATACACATATACACACAAGCATATACCCACACATTGTACACACATGCACACACACTTATACACATACACATATACCACATACATATACACATACACCACACACATCATATACATACCACACACCACATACACACACATGTACACATACACACACATACACCACACACACATACACACATATAGACATACACACACACATATACACGTATACAGAACAGACATATACATACACGCACACACACACACACCCCCACACACCATCACCACCACAATTACACCAACAGGCCTCCAGTATGGTAACAGTGGGCTCCAACCAGAAGAGCTGTGAGATGTGGACTCTCTGAGGAGGAACACTTAGGGATCCCAAAGTGAGGAGGGAGATAAAAATGAGGACACTAGAGGAACCTCAAGTCCCTGGAACCTGCATCCAGCAAACTACACACTGCTCAACTTTGGCCCAGATTAATGTAAATCCTCATGCTGGAGCTGACTTCCTTCCACCCTCTTGCACAATACAGCGTGCTAGGCTTCCAACAGAAAGGCAAACCGAGTAGAATTAAAAACACACTATGAGGAGACTAAGTAAGCACCGGGACCAGACTCCGATATGGCATAGAAATTGATATTATCACACAGGGTTTTAAAGGAGTATGTTAAGGGCTCTGATGGAAAAATAGGCACCACGGAAAAGCAAGTGGATAAAGCAAGCAGAGAGATGGAACTGTAAGAAAGAATCAAAATGAAGTGCTAGAAATTAAAAAAT
Source organism: Eumetopias jubatus (assembly GCF_037043125.1). Classification (NCBI taxonomy): domain Eukaryota; kingdom Metazoa; phylum Chordata; class Mammalia; order Carnivora; family Otariidae; genus Eumetopias; species Eumetopias jubatus. Next base: position 4,285,548 of record NW_028274821.1, on the reverse strand, counting down.
ACAAGGGCAAAAATGAAGAACACCTGTGAAGGGCTCAGTGTGGCAAGGACAGGGTCATGGACAGTGAAGATAAGTCAGTTGAAATTCACAAAGTGAAAAGCAAAGTGAAGAAAGAATTTTAAAAAAATTACCCAAGGGCTGCCTGGGTGTCTCAGTCGGTTAAGTGTCTGACTCTTGATCTCAGCTCAGGTCTTGATCTCAGGGCTCTAAGTTCGGGCTCTGCATTGGGCTCCACAATGCACATGGAGCCTACTTAAAAAAAAAAAAATGAAAACAATATCCAAGAACTTCAGGATAATATCAATAGGTGTAAAAAACGTGTCCTTGGAATACCAAAAGAAGAAAGAAAGCACAGAGCAGAAGAAATGTTTCAAGTAATAATTGCCCAGAACTTTCCAACATTAATGACAGACACCAAACCACAGATGCAAAAGTTCAGAGAACACCAAGCACAATAAACACCAATAAAACCACACCTGGGCATATCCTATTCAAACCTAGAATACCAAAGACAAAGAGGAAACCATGGAAGAATCCAGAGGAAAACTATGTCTTACCCATAGAGGAGCAAGGATAAGAATTACCTTATGGAAGAAAGAAAACCCTTCTCATCAGAATCCAAGGAAGCCAGAGTTGGAGTCATCCCAAGATGTCACAAGAAAACTTTACCCACCAACCCAGAATTTTATATCCAGTGAAACGAGCCTTCAAACTGAAGCAGAGACAAAGACTTTGTAGGAGAAAGAGAATGAGAATGTTCATCACTACTGGACTGGCTCTGCCAAAAATATTACAGGAGGTTGTTCAGGCAGCGGGAAATGATAGAGGTCGGAAGCCTGAATGTACATAAAGCATGGAAGTGCATCAGAAGAGCATGAATGGTAGCAAAATAAAGTTTATATTTATTATTCCTAATTGATCTAAAAGAGAACCGTGTAGAGTAGTAGCAGTAACAATGTAATGGGTTGTCACAGCATACGGATAAGGGAAGGGAAAGGCAGCAGCGCCACGGGGAAGGGAGGAAATACTCTGTTACGAGGTCGCTGCACTACCCATGACGTGGTACAACGTTATCTGAAGGTGGACTTAGGTTAGTTTTAAATGTGTATCATTAACTGTAGGGCCACCACTAAAAAAAAATAATAAATGAAAAAAATTGAGAGGTATAATTGATATGCTAAGAGAGGAGAGAAAATGGGATTATATAAAATACTCCGTTAAAACCAGACAGGGAAGAAAATTGGGCCTGGGGGCTAACAACAAATGTAGCAAATGTAGCACAATGAAGTGGTGGATATTAATCCAACTACATCAACAACCACCTTAAATGGGAATGGTCTAAGTACACCAGTTAGAACACAGAAAAGTGTCAGAGACGATTTAGAACACCACCACCACCACCACGAGGGAAACTCTGTGCTGTTTACATAGGTCGGAAGAAAAGAAGGAGAAAGCTATACCATGCTAACGCTTGTCAAAGGGAAGCCAGAGCACACGTGAATTTTAGATGAATCAGGCAGAGTTATCAGGGTAAACGAGGGACATTACATAGTTGGAAAGGAGTCAATTCTCCAAAGTAACATAAGAGTCCTAAACGTGCATGTGTCTAACAACGGAGCAGGAGAACACGTGAGGCAGAACCCACGCAGCTGAGAGAAGGAATGTTCTACGGTCAGAGTGGTAGACGCCAGCACTCCTTCCTCGGCCCTTGATAGATGGAGCAGAAAATCACTAAGTCCGTAGATTATCTCAGCAGCACTATTCATCGACCAGATCTGTTTTACCTTCATAGAGACCGCACCCAACCGCAGACTCACATGGACGTTGACCAGATAGAACACATCCCTTCTCAGACCACATTGGAATTAAACCAGTAAGTGATGACAGAAGGATGGCTGGACGCTCCCTGGACATTTGGACATTAAACAACGCACTTCCACAGAATGCACTTGGCAAAGGAGAGGCCTCAGGAGAAATTGTACTGTGGGGGTCCCGACCCAAACCTGCAAGAGCTCCCAGGTAGGCCTGTAATTCCGATCGTGTCTTCATTTTGCCTCGCCATATCTTTCAACCGTTTGAAGACATTATTTCATTATTTTCCGACATTTAGTTTGTCAGTTGTTTTTAGCCTAAGTACTCTTCCCTTGTAAGTGGCCCCCTTTTTTTTTCTGATAGCTTTAGACATTTGTCTTTACGTCTTTGTAGTCTCAGATCTCACTCTGTATCGAGGTGGCCTTTACCTCATCTATCCTCCTCATGCTCAGTGCGTTTCCAATCTAAGCACCCGTGTCTTTCCTCAATTTCTGGGAAATTCTTAGAGTTTAAATTTTCAAATATTGATTCCTTTCCTTTGCCTTTGACTCACTCCTTCTGGAACTCCTTCCTAGAGGTGTAGGCTGGACCTTTTGTTGTAGCATCATTGTTCCTTAACTTTCTTTTTGTACACTTAAAATACTTGTCTTTCTGTCGGGTATACAGAATGAACTCTTGATTGTTACCCCTCTAATGTACCACTTCCTTGCTTTTAAAGTGTTCAGTATAGAATGTTTCCTGTTCAAGTTCTTCTTGTATTTCAAAATTACAGATCTGATTTTTAGGGCAGTGAAACTATTCTGCACGGTATTATAATGGTAGATATATGACATTACACATTTGTCAAAACCCACAAAATGTACAACACAAAGAGTGGAACCTAATATAAAGCACGGACTTCAGCTAATATGTATCAGTATTGGTTCAACTGTAGCAAATGTCCCTCGCTGATGCCAGATGTCAATAACAGGGGAACTGAGTGTGGGTTGAGAGAAGGGGACAGGTATGTGAGATCTCTGTGTACTTTCTGCTCCATTTTTCTGTAAACCTAAATCTGCTCTGAATTTTTAAGTCTTAATTTTTAAGAAGATTATATATGATGTTTCCCAGATTTCTAATTGATTAATTTATAGACTCAACACTTACTGTTTCATTTCTGGCTTTGCATTGTACAATGTCTTGTTTCTTTTTAACGGATACCATTCCCTCGTTTCTATCTTCAAGTATCCTGACATACTTTTTAAAATTATTAAAAGGTTCTACTAAAAATATAATTGCATGTGGATTAAATTACTCTCAAAATTTTTATTTGGTCAATTATTGGATTTCCTAATGTGCTTTAGAATTTTGGCTTAGAAGTTCATTTTGATTCTGTACTTTTTTCAAAATCTCCCTTGTGCTCACTCAGGCTCCCAGGACCTGACATCTAGAAGCAGATGTGAGATTAATGATTCTAATCTCTCACCCTACAGAGTCAGCGGGGATATTCAGGCCCTCCTCCACGCCAGCAAGGAGCTTGTTTTTGTAACTAGTCACAAGTAACCCACATATCTGGGTTTATATGCTGGGCCCCACAGGTTCCTACAAGCCCAGGAACAAGCAATGCTCAGCGGCAGCTTTGCCAATCTCCTTTCACAACTGATGGTCGCCACACAATTCACTTCTGAGCCTGAATTGCAGAGCTATTGATACTTAGACCTCGACAACAAGAGTAAGATGGGGCTGTCCTGGGCCAGCCAGGATGTCAGGTTACCCCCCCACTCACAGTCTTTATTCTTTTCCTCTCGTATCCGGTAAATATCTCTATTTTTTCTCAAAAGCGTAGCCAGTTACAATTAATTCATTAGCCCATTCTTTTTTCATTAATTATTTTATGCAAAATCCCATACTCCCATGGGTCTGATGTGGGATTTTGTTTTTTCTTCAACAGATGGATTTGTCTATCCCTCTGTTCGTATCAATAGCTCCCTGCTTTTGTATCCGTTAGGACTGCATTTGCATGTTACAAAATTCTGAGAACTGTGGCTTAATTGGAGTTAATTATTCTCGTGTAAGGAAAACGCCAGAGCTGGATGGTCCAGGTCAGGTATGGCAGCTCCAAGATGGCATCTGTGACCCAGAATCCTTCTTGCTGTCAGTGGGGCCACTTGTCACCTGAGGTTTTGGCCCTTGTGGTTGCCAGATGGCTGATGAACCTCTAGGCATCATATCAGAGGCAGAATAAAGGTGGAAGGGGCAAGGCAAAGAAAAAATTATACCAATACCTCATCTGAATGTGTCCCTCTTTGTCAGGAAAACTATACTTCTCCCAAAAGTCTCACATGGCAAACTTTACTTAAATCTGATTGACCAAAATATGTCACTGGGCCACTTCAAGAGCAAAGGAGATTGGGAGGTTGAAAATTTTACCACTCCAAATAAATTTAGGAAATAAGAACAGAGAATGGATATCAGATAGACCACCAACAATGCCTGGCACAGCAAATTTGCAATATTTTTATACCTGTACAGAAGTCCTAGCTCTCTTTTTAACAATATTTGGGTATTCATGCACATTTATGGCTCCATATGAATTTTAAAATCAGGGAGTTAATTTCCATGAAAAAAATAGTTGAGATTTTGATTGTTATTCATTGAATTTAGAAATGAACTTTGGGAAAAATTTCCCACTTATTAAATTTTGTTCTAACTCATCTGGTAATATTTTATAGATTTCTCTGTGTAGATCTTCCACTTATTGTGTTAGACTTATTCTTGAGATATTAAAATTTGGCTGCTATGGTTTATGATTTTTTTAATATTATGGCTCTGTAATTGATTATTGCCGTGTAGGGAATAATACTATTGATTGTTTATATTCATCTTGTGTTTGGCAATCTGATTGAAGTAACTTATTGAAACTAATCATTTATCAGTTGATGACCTTTTTTTCTATAAAAATCACATCACCTAAAACATCATATTGTTCTGTCTTCCTTGCTGATGTTCATACCTCTTTTTGTTTGTGATTGCGTTGGCTCAAATCTCCAGGATAATGTTGAATAGGGGTAGGAACCGGCCAGTTTTGTTTCTGACTTTAGCCAGAGCGCTATTGACGTTTGCTGGCAGCTGTTAGCATCCAATGCAGATTTAGGCTGTTTCCTGCTACGACTAATTTTTCTAAATTATGCTTATTCTTTTCTCATTAGTTTCAAATTGAAGATAATATGGATTTTGGCTTTGAATAGTGTCTGTATTGAAAACATTGACTGGCACTTTTCTATTTTTGAAACATTCTCCATTCCTTGCATAAACTTATTTTAATATTCTAAGGGCTTCCATCTATACTCACAGGCAAGCAACACTGACTTATAAATTTCTATTTCTGATGTTCTTTTCCTGTTTCGGTATCAGATTTAAACTATTGTCATAAACTCAGTTATTAAGTTTTTTACCTTTGTTAAAAACTGGCTTGTGTCCCACCCCCAAATTTATATGTTGAAGGCCTGACCCCCTCATGCGACTCTATCTGGAGATACCACCTTTAAGGAGATAATTAGGCTTAAGTGAGGTGTAAGGGGGTGGTTCAGGTCAGGCATGGCAAGTGTGATATGACTGATGTCCTTATAAGAAGAGGGAGAGACACCAGATCTTTCTGGCTCAATTTCACCATACACCCATAAAGAAAATGCCAAGTGAAGACACAGCAGGAAAGGGGCTATCTACAAGCCAGGTCTTTATCTTGGACTTCTGGCCTCTAGTATGATGAGAAAGTAATTCTCTATGTTTTAAGTAAGGAGCTTGTGATTTTTTTGTGATGGCAGCTCAAGAAAATGAATGCAATCATTTTTTTTTTTGTATTTGGAATATATGATAAAATTTTCTGCTCCTTGAAGGTTTGGTAGAACTCAACTATAAAACCATTTGAATAATATCTATTTTAGAATATATTTGACTACCATTTCAAACCCTCTTTCAATTCATGATCTATTTAGTTATACTATGCCTTTTAGAGCCAAGTTTGGCAAACTTGAGCATTTTAGAAAATTGTCAGTTTTCTCTAAGTTTTTAAATGTATTGGTATAAAGTTATACATTTTGTTAGTTTTGTTATCCCATTTTTTTAAATCTCCTCTGTATCTATAATCTATAATTACACCCCTTTTCCTATCCTGTTGTTCTTTCCTTGTGCTTTCTTTCTTTTTTCTTTTTCCTTGATCAGACTTGTCCAGGATATGTCTATTTTATTACTTTTTTCAAACAATTACTGTCCTGGGTTCAATGGTGACCCCAAAAAGATATGTTTATACCCTAATCCCCAGAATCTGAGAGTGTTACTTTATTTGGAAAAAGAGTCTTTGCAGATGCAATGAAGCACGTTGAGGTGAGAAGCTCATCCTGGATTATCTGAGTGGACCCAAAACCTAATCAGAAATGTGGTAGGAGAGGGGGCACCTGGATGGCTCCGTTGGTTAAGCATCTGCCTGGGCTCACGTCATGGTCCCCGAGTCCCAGGATGGAGCCCACCTCCTTCCTGCTAAACGGAGTCTGCTTCTTCCTCTCCCTCACCCCACTCGTGTTTGTGCTCTCTCTCGCGCGCGCGCAGATAAATTAAAAAAAAAAAAAAGAAGTGTAAAAGAAAGGCAGGTGGTGGTTTAACACAGAAGAGGGGAAGACTCAGACACAGAAGGGAAGGTGAAGTGAAGCGGGCCAAGATGGGGGTAGATGGCTGCAGGGCTGTGGCCACAAGCCCGGGAAGCAGAGGACTGCCTAAGCCACCAGCAGCTGGAGGAGGTAGGAGGGATCCTCCCCGGAGCCTCCAGAAGGAGCACAGCCCTGCCCACACCTTGATTTCAGACTTCTGGCCTCCAAAATTGCAGGAGGATACATTTCTGTGGTCTGAGCCATTATGCCCATGGTGATGGGTTATGGGAGCCCTAGGAAACGAACACAATTATCTTTTGATTTTTAATTATCAACTCAGTTTTTCCTCCAGTTTTATTACTTTCTGCATCTTGTTTCATAATCTTTTTGGATTTTTACCTATATTTCATTTTTAGTTTAAAAAGCTTAAAAAGTCAAACTTAACCTCATTTTCCCAAGGGTCTGATTTTGTTTTTCCGTCTATCAATGGGAAGATGCCACACTGTGGAGGTGAGATCCTTCATCGCTCTAAATATGATGGAGTTTAACACGTTCTTCTCCATCAGCATCACTAGCTGAGCAAATCTTCCACAAATCAATGACCAGGAGTAAGTTTTCACCCAGGATACACAAGAAACCACAAACGTGGCACAGATTACAAGCTTGGAGGGCACAGAATGTAGACGTTCCCAGGCGGGAAAATGATGAAATCGGTTTACTCACTGCTCTTCAAGTTACACAGGAGGAACTGAATCGCAATGTAACATTTCGTTTCCATTCTAAATCTTTCTATATTGCCCATATGCTTAGGATGGATGAGGTATTTTTGCAGTTTTCAGGATATAAGTAAAATAGTACTTTTGGATTTATGATGCTTTTCAGAGGGTGCCCAATGTACTCACACCATATGCCATGCATAATGAGCCAGATGCTCATTTTTTTACTTCTCTATTTCATAACTACAGAGTTGAGCAGTGTTTGCTAGGCTCTGGCACACGCACAGCTAAGAAGCATGGAGTAATTCCTCCAGGAAAAACCCTTGAACAAGAAGGAGTAAGACCTGGTGGAGAGACATTCCCACCTCCTGTCCTTCAGGTGGATAATTCTGGTTTCATGAGGTGTCCTTAAGAACCAAACTTCCTTGTGCTCGCTCTGGCAGCACATATACTAAAGAATCAAGCTTCCTTGCTTAAAATGGCAACCCCGATAAAGCACATTGTATTGACTTTACCTTTTTCCCCCCGCACAACTCACCCAGGCCGCCCGCTCCTGCTCTGGAGTGTGTGTGCATGTGAGTGCATGCCCCAGATTCCACTGAGGGTGCCCCTGGCTCAGCATTCTCTTTCTATAATGTTTAGTGAATAAGAGAACACATAAAACCCCAATCTTTCTACCTTCCCCATCACCCTTACCAACATCTTCCCATCCACACAAAAGTCTATATATGAATGTTCATATCAGCCTGTCGGTAATAACCCAAACCAGGAAACACCCACATGTCCATCAGCAGGTGAATGTTTTAACACACAGTGGTATATCCATGCCGTGAGATACTACTCAGCAGTAAAAAGGAATGAACTATTGATATACACAACAGCATGAATGGATCTCAACATAATTATACTGAGGAAAGAAGACTGAAAGAAAGTCAACTGAGCCACCCAGGCTCCCCTTCTTAAGGAAGTTTTTAAAAGTAAAATTTGATGATCATTTTTTGGGGTAATTCAATTGTGGCCAAATCTATAAGAAAATGTGTGATCTTATACATAATCAAGACTGTGGTTCTACTGTAGTAGTCCTTCAGAGAGAAAAACCCATTTTTTTTGGTAAACAAAAAATAAATACTTTTGAGATTAAAAGTCTTTTCTAAAAGATGATTTCCATGAAATAGAAATATTTTCTCTATTCCAACTGTCTTGTTTGTTTGTACTGAGGGAACATAAATTATGAGTTATTTTAGCTGTTTTATTCTTTAATTGTATTCCTCAAGTCTCATTCACTTGAAATCTCTTTTCCACATCAAAGCTAGTGTTGAATTCTGCATAATAAACAAAACAAGAAATGAGATATTATAAGCTAAAAGCATAAATCCCAAGTCAATATAGACTGTCCTCATGTTGTGACTACTTGTAATGTTTTAATTCTATCGTTTCTCTTAGTTAGATAATATCTACCAACGAAAAGTGCTCTTTATTCCTAAGTTTTAATTTCAGAGAAAATTTTAAATTAATATGTGTAATAAATGATTGCTTTAGTGTAATGCCAGACGTATCTCTGCTCTGAAACACAGTTTCAGATGGTCAAAAAGATCTATTAGTGTAACCACTTGAGGAACTTGCCTAGTTTCAAGGATTTAAGAACAATTTTTGAAATACCTAGGGAAAAATCAATTTTGTATCTTCCCAAAATAACTTTGACATCTTGAAGTTTCAGTTTTTTATTATTTTTTATTGATAATTCATTACATATAATAAAAAAGAGAGATTATGCTATAAAACCTGATGAATGCTTGTATTCTGCTTTTCTTTATGGTGCTGTTATGGGCAGAATTGTGGTCCTCCCAAATTCGTATGTCAGTGTCCTAACCCCCAATACCAAAGAATGTGACCATATTTGGAGATAGTGTCTTTACAGAGGTAATTAAGTTATAATGAGGACATTAAGGTGGGCCTTATTCCAATACGACTGATGAGAAGAAGAAATTTGGACACAGACATGTACAGAGGGAGGATGATGTGAAGACACAGGGAGAAGATGACCCTCAGCAAGCCCAGGAGAGAGCCCTGTAAAGATCCTCCCTCAACAAGCCAAGGAGTGAGCCCTGCAACAGGTCATCCCTCGAAGCCTCAGAAGAAATCAAACCTTCCAACACCTTGATCTCAGATGTCTAGCCTTCAGAACTGCAGGAATATAAATTTCTGTTGTATAACCACCCAGTCTATAATGCTTTGTTAGGCAGCCCTAGCAAAACAATACAGGTGTCAATTCCAGTTCTTGTTCTTAGAGATAATAACTATATCTTGATTTTGTCAAGGACAGTGAAGAGTCTAGGATTTTAGTCTACTTGCAAGCTAACAGTTTAGCCTGTTGGCATTTTTTTTTTTTTTTTTTTTGGATGCTAACAGAAGACATGAGATTCCTGGGTCAGAGACAAAGGGCTTTGATTATTGATGGCAAAAGCTGCAGGTGTACATGGGTTTCCTATGCCACCCACCCCCAATCCCACAGGGATAGCACAAAGGGTCCATAACCGATGCCTGTATGTGTAGTGAGTTGTGTTACAAAACAGGAACTCACAGAGCTTAGGAGAGTCATCACTATTACAGTAAGTGGAAAGAGACCTGCTCTTCATCTGGGAGGAGATGCTACCTCATCTGTCAAGATTACTCATTGTAAGTGGCCCAGATAAAGAGTGGTCAAGGCCTTGTATTCTTGGCATAACCAATAAGAACATGTGAACATATTCATGGCCAGTTGTGGCTTGGCTCTTCCAACAGAGCTATGATGTGCCGGACACAATGCTAGAGGGTCCAGTGGTATAAACCAACAAGCCAAAGAAAGAGTAATTCCCATTTGAGGTATTAAGTGCTATGATAAGTGTCAAAGCACGTGGATGGGTGGAATTTTAAAAAACAAAACAAAAGAGCACCTCATTATAAGGAAATCAGAGTGTGCTTCCAAGAAGATTTGATAGCTTAACTGACACTTAAGTAGTCAACAGGAATTCTCTATGTGAAGAGGTGGAGGTGTAGAATGAGAGACAGATCCAGACAGCATAAAAAAAATTAAGGTAAAGGTCAGAAGTTTAGAGAAGTATTCATGCAACTGGAAACATGAAACATTCAATATATCTGGAACTGGAATTAAGAAGGCAGGTGGTAAGAAGACAAAATTAGAGCTAGGAGTCAAAGACAAGTCATGTTGGGCTTTGAAATGACACTAAAGAATTTGAATTTTTTCTTGAGTACAATGGAGAGCTAGGGAAAATGGTTTTAGTGTGGAAAGTATTGGGATGAATTTGATTTCAGAAAGACCACTTTGGGGACACCTGGGTGGCTCAGTTGGTTGAGCACCCAACTCTTAATTTCAGCTCAGGTCATGATCTCAGTGTTGTGAGACGGAGCCCAGAGCTGGGCTCCACACTCAGCGGGGAGTCTGCTTGAGATTCTCTCCCTCTGCCCCTCTCCCACTCCCCCTCTTTATCTCAAATGAACAAATCTTAAAAGAAAGAAAGAGAAAGAAAGAGAGAGAGAAAGAAAGACTACTTTGGCTGCTGTATGGAGAAGAGATTTAATCAGAGTAAGGCTGAGGTCAGTTAGATGCCATTACAGTGAAAAAGGAAAAAGTTTGCTGGTGGAATTGATCTGATCTTTGGTATTGACAGAATTGAAAGGATAGACAGTTCTACAATAATATTTGGAGACTTCCGTATTCTACTCTTGATAATGGATAGAATATTAGACAAAAGATCCATAGGATGCAGAGACTTGAACAACACAATAAACCAGCTAGACCCAACCTCTACAACCTAGCGAGTACATAAAACACTCCACCTAACAACAAAAGGAAACATGTTCTTCTCAAGTGCACACGGAATATTCTCCAGGATAGATTATAGACACTAACAAGTGTCAATAAATTTTAAAATGTTGATATCATATAAAGTATCTTTAACAACAATGAAATGAAGCTAGAAATCAATGAGAAGGAAAATTGGAAAATTCACAAATATGTGGAAATTAAACAACACACTCTGATTACAACCAGTGGGTCAAAGAAAAAGTCACAAACGATATTGGATAATTAGAGGCAAATGAAATGAAAATACAACATACCCAAACTTATGGGATACATCAAATGCAAAGCTCAGAGGGAAATTTATAGCTGTCAAAAAATTTAAGAATAAGAAAGATTTGGGCACCTGGCTGGCTCAATCAGTAGAGCATGCAGCTCTTGATCTCAGGGTTGTGAGTTCAAGCCACATGCTGGGTAAGGAGATTACTTAAAAACAAAATGTTAAAAAAAGTAAATATCTCAAAACAATAGCCTAATTTATACCTTGAGGAAATGGGGGGAGGGTAGAAGAGAGTGAATTAAACTCAAAGGTAACAGAAGGAAGGAAATAATAACATTATAGCAGAGATAAATAGATAGAAAATACAAAAATAATAGAGAAAAACCAATGAACCCAAAAGTTGGTTCTTTGAAAAGACCAACAAAATTGACAAACTTTAGCTAGACTGACAAAGGGAAAAAGAGAGAAGATGCAAATAATTAAAATCAGAAATGAAAGTGGGTACATTACTACTGACCATAGAAAAATAAAAAGGATCATAAAGAATTCTATGAGCAATTGTTTAACAACAAATTGGATAATATAGATAAAATGGACAAATACCCAGAAACACAAATTACTTAAACTGACTTAAAAGGAAATAGAAAATCTAGTGTCAACTGGGTGGCTCTGTTGTTTAAGAATCTGACTCTTGATTTCAGCTCAGATCATGATCTTAGGGTCTTGGGATCGAGCCTCCCATCAGGCTCTACGCTTAGCATGGAGTCTGCCTGTCCCTCTCCCTCTGCTCTTTCCCCTGGTCTCTCTCTCTCTCTCTCTCTCAAATAAATAAGTAAAATCTTAAAAAAAAAAAAAAACCAAATAGAAATCTCAATAGACCTACAATAACTGGAGACTGAATCAAAGAAAAGTCTCAGACAAGATGGCATCACTGGTGAATAACACTAATATTTAGAGAAGAATTAATACCAGTACTTCTCAACCTTTTCAAATAAAGATGAGAGAACACTTCTTAACTCATTCTATGAGGCCAGCATTACCCTGATTCCAAAGCCAGACAAAGACAGACCAATATCCTTTATGAATAGAAATGCAAAATCCTTAACAAACCATTAACAAACTGAATCCAACAGCACATTGAAAGGATTATATTCTGTGACCAGTGGAATTTATACCAGGAATGCAAGGGTGGTACAACATAAGAAAATCAATAATGCAATATATCACATTAATGAAATGAAAGAAAAAACCCATATGATCATCTCAATTGATTCAGAAAAGGCATATGACAATATCCAACATACTTCCATGATTTAAAAAAAAAAAATTCAGGAAACTAGGAATAGAAGAGAATTTCCTCAATATGCTAAAGGGCATTTATGAAAAACCCACAGCTAACATCATACTTAATGGTGAAAGACTTAAAACTACCTCCTAAGACCAGGATTGAGGCAAGGATGCCCACTTTCACCACTGTTACTCAACATCATACTACGCAGAGCAATTAGACAAGAAAAAGAAATAAAAGGCATCCAAATTAGAAAAGAGGAAGTGAAATATCTCTATTTATGGATGGTATTATTCTCCATACAGAAAATCCCAAAGAATCCACAAAAAAAAGCTACTGGAGTAATAAATGAATTCAAAAAAGTTGCAGGAAGTGAGATAAACACAGGAAAATCGGTTGTATTTTTAGACACCCACAAAAAATAATCAGAAAGGACATTGAAAAGAAATTAAGGAACAATAACATCTGAAAAAATAAAATACCTGAAAATAAATATAACCTAGGTTGTGAGATACTTGAACACTGAAAATTATAGAACATTGCTGAGAGAAATTAAGACCTGTATCATGGAAAGTCATCCCATGCTCATGGATAGAAAGACTTAATAGTGTAAAGATGTTAATACTAACCAAAGAGATCTACAGATTCAATGCAATTGTTATCAAATTTCCAATGGTCCCTTTTTACCAAAATAAAAAATCTAATCTTCAAATTCATATGGAATTACAAGGGGCTTTGAATAGCCAAAGCAATTTTGAAAACAGAAGAACAAGTTAAGAGTACTCACATTTCCTGATTTTAAAACTTAACACAAAAGCTATAGTAATCAAAACAACATGGTACTCGTGAGAATAGACATAAGACCAATAGGATAGAATTGACAGTTCAGAAATAAGCTCATGCATCTCTGGCCAGTTGGTTTTTGCAAGGGGTACGAATGCGTTTCATGGGGAAAAATATTTTTTCAACAGATGGTACAAAAGAATGAAGTTAGACCATCTAATTCACACCATATACAAAATTAAACAAAAATTAACTCAAAATGGATCAACGTTCTAAATATATGAGCTAAAGTCATAAAACTCTTAGAGAAAGCTTAGGAGTAAATCTTCAAGACCTTAGATTTGGCAATGAATTCCTAGGTATAACACTAGAAGCACAAGTAACAACAATGAAAAATTGACAACTTGCCCTTCATCAAATTTAAAAATTTCTGTCATTAAAGGACACTATCAATAGAGTGAAAAAGCAATCCACATAATGGTGAATATTATTTGAAAACCATATATCTGATAAGGGTCCTGTATTCACAAAATATAAAGAACTCTTACAACTCAACAACAAAAAGACAAACAACTCAATTTTAAAAATGGCCAAAGACTTGAATAAAATATTTCTTCAAAGAAAATATACACATGCATCTAAACATGAAAAGATGCTTGAACATCACTAATCATCAGGGAAATGCTAAGCAAAACCACTGTGAGATACCACTTCATGCCTAATAGGATGACTATAATAAAAAATGGAAAATAACAAGAGTTGGCAAGAATGTGGAGAAATTGGAAACTTTGCACATTGCTGGTGGGGATATAAAATGGTGCAGCCTCTGTGGAAAACAACTTGCTGGGTTTCTCATATTTTAGCTAGGTTTAAAAACTAAACATTGAATTACCATATGAACCAGCAATTCCACTCCTAGGTATATACCCAAAGGAACTGAGAGCAGGGATCCCAACAAATACATGTATGCCAATGTTCAGAATGACCAAAAGGTGGGACAACCCAAGTGTCCATCAACAGACGAATCTATAAACAAAATGGCATCTATACATGTAATAGAATATTATTCAGCCATTAATGAATGAAGTTCTGATATGTACTACACCATAGATGAGCCTATGCTAAGTGAGACACAAAAATAAGCCAGACACAAAAGGACAAATATCGTATGATTCTACTTATATGAAATCTCTGGGATAGGGAAATTCATAGAGACGAAAGTAGGTTAGAGGTTATCAGGGGCTCAGGGGTGGGGATAGAGCATTATTGCTTATGATTACAGAGATTCTGTTTGGAATGATGAAAAGAGTTTTGGAAATAGTGGGGATGGTTGCACAACATTATTAATGTAATTAGTGCTAGTGAATTGTACACTTAAAATGGTTAAAACAGCAAATTTTATATGTTATGTATTTTACCCCAATTTACAAACATTCATAATGTACTATACCAAAGACCACTGAATTGTATACTTTAAATGGGTATATTTTATGACATGTGAATTGCATTTCAACAGAGCTGTTAAAGAAAGAGATTTAGGAGGTAGAGTTAGTAGGAAATTGACTATAGATCTTCTACTATAGGAGTATATATGGGTGGACGTAGTGAATATTCGTCATTCTTTATGACCACACAACTGCTGAACTTCTTCTTATGTCTGGGAACAGAGTCTGTCTCCTATCTCAGTAGCTGAAAACGCTGTGCTCATTTTCCAGCTTCCTAGGAGCCAGGGCTCAGGCACAGGATCTAGACCCTGCCAATCACAACTAACAACCCTCGTTATGGCTCCTCATCCCCAGTGTTTAATCAATCAGAAGTTGGTACATGAAGCAGTGAAGTCATGCAGATTCCTTCCCTGTGGGGCAGTGCCTGCGAAGGTGGCTGTGTCCCATCTGCAGGGACATCAATTCTGCTGACAACACGGAAGGAGCCAGCCACGCAAGCTGTGCTTTCTCTGTCCGACAGTGTAGACGGCGGTGCCTTCATGAGACCATTCCTGAAGTCTGATTTGGGGAATGACCACTGGTTCTGTGGCCTCCAACCCTGGTTTGCCAACCCTCCCACAGATTCTGTGATTTGCCTGATAATTTTTAAATAAATAATTGTTCTGTTTACATTAGCCAGAACTGGTCTCTGTTGTTTGCCACAAAGTACCCTACACGATATAAAAATTGGTTCCAGATCCTCGGGAACTTGAGTGAAATAAGGAATGGATTTTTCTGGACAACATGTAATTGAGGAAGTGAAACTCCAGCTAGTACTAAGGAGAGGAGTTCTGATGGCCCTTGGCATGCGTTAAGTGAGATGTGACCTAGATTATCAGCTGCAGACACGTGGAATAAAGTACTCGCTGAAGATTCACTGAGGGGTCTGACTGACCACTGTCAGAGAACAGGATAATAGACACAAGGACATGGCAAAGTCCTAGTCCTCACCCCACCAAGGCAGACCTAGCTGCTGACATGGCTGAGCCTCCTGTTCGCCAGTGACCAAATAGAGCGGTGCCAAACAGGGTGGCCATCCAGGCCCCTAGCACAGATGGATTAGGCTGTGTGTTGAAGGGGCCATGGAGAATGGCGCTCAAGTGTCATTCCAACTTCCTTTGAGTGGCTGAACATAGACGCTGAACTCCACATTTGCTAGTCTCTTGCAACTGGGGTTTTGGATGAAAATTGAGAGAAAAATGGTGCAAGAGGAGTAAGGCACATCTTCCTGCTGATTTAGCAATTGCTGCAAGCAAGAAGGCCACAGAGATGTTGGGTTTTTTCTGTAGCAGCATTTTCAGGGGCCTGACACTTCTGTTCTATCAATCAGCTGTGTCAAAGTCTTCTACTCAGTCCTCACAACTCTGCGTTCTGATCACTTACAGGACTTAATACCCAAGAAGAAGAGGCTTCCGCCAGCTGACATAGCAGTTATGTCTTTAACCTGGAAGTTTCAGACTGCCAGGTGGCCGTGTTGGGTTTCTTATGACCTTCAGTGAGCAGGTAATATAGGAGGGGCCGTGCCGCCGGATGTAGGGGCTGAACTGATGGTCAAGAGGAAATAAGGACTGTGTTACACGTGGGAGTCAGGTAGAGAGTGTGCACGGACCCCAGGGGTTCCTTGGGGATACCCTGATGCTCCTGACTTCTCTTTTCCAGTGGTAAGTATTACTGGAAGTCTGTAAAGGCAGGGCCACCAAAGGCTCCGATCTTCCAGGAGTGACTGCATCAACCCCCAGGACAAAGGATTAACTGAGGGATGATAGGAGACAAAGGGAACCAAGAATTTAAGGAACTGCTTGCTAGACTTGCTTACTAGAGCTACAGGGTGGTCACAGAACTATGGCCACAAAAGTTCTCTGTGTTTTCTTCCTCACTGCTTCAAGTAGAAGGAAAATTGTTTGAAATCATGCCTCTCTTTTTTCTTCTACACCATGAAGAAGAATTTTTTTCTTTGAGTTTTATTGAGATATAATTGACATATAGTCCTTACATGACAAAATATGGAGATGGGATCATTTTAGAAATAAGGCAGAAATGGTCATTATATAAGATCCTGGATTTGAAGCTGCATGCAGAGAAAGATAAGGTTCTGGACAGATAACAAATGGGTTTTGTTTTATGTGGGAGAGTTGCATGTTGGGCAGAAGCATTTTTTAAGAGGTGTAAGTGTGTAAGGAGCGCCTGGGTAGATCAGTCGGTTAAGCTTCTCACTTTGGCTCAGATAATGATCTCAGGGTCCTGGGATCGAGGCCTGAGTCAGGCTCCCTGCTCAGCGGGGAGTCTGCTTCTCCCTCTGCCCCTCCTCCTGCTCGTGCTCTCTTTCTCTCTCAAATAAATAAATAAATATTTGTTCCTTATGAAACATAAGGAATAGAATGGAGGACATTAGGAGAAAGAAGGGAAAAAGGAAGGGGGGGAAATCGGAGGGGAAGACAAACCATGAGAGACGATGGACTCTGAGAAACAAACTGAGGGTTTTCGAGGGGATGGGGGTGTGGGGGTGGGTTAGCCTGGTGATGGGTATTAAGGACGGCAGGTATTGCATGGAGCACTGGGTGTTATATGCAAACAATGAGTCATGGATCACTACATCAAAAACTAATGATGTAATGTATGGCGATGAACATAACATAATAAAATAAAATAAAATTTAAAAATAAATAAATAAAATCTTAATGAAAAAGAAGTACAAGTGTGTGAAGCAGTCAATGGGGTGGACAGTAGATACTGTCCATTTTTTGTGGCCACCTGGCATCAGGACCTCATTCCTGTGCTTAAGGAATAGACCATCTTGTGATGCAGAACCACTACACCCACTCGTGAAGCAAAAAATGCGGGATCCTCACCTCCCAACGTTCCCTGCATGAAGCCACTACACTTTGTCAGTCAAATGCGGTGCTTTCCCTCCCCTCAACCCCCATCCTTCCTTCTTGGTTGTAAACCAGTCATAAAAATAAGCCAGTACTACATAGACTCCACCCTGGTGACGCTGATAATGGCGGCATCAGCTGCGATTTCAGCAGTAGCATCCGAGGTCCGGGATGAGAACTGTTAGTGATGCAAACAGCAGTGTCTATGCCCAGACGCAGTACTGGTTCTGTCATTGGCCAGGTATCAATTCTGGCTCTGCTAAGATGCACTGTTGCTCGGCAGTCTTGCTGTAGCCACTGTGACCCACTGAACATCCTTCCAGTAAAATCCTTCTGACTTAGAATAACCAGAGTTGGTTTTCCTGGCTTGCAAGTAAGAATCCTCACTGATATAGTAGGTGTGGTGAGGGAAGAATCAAGGATGACAGAATACCTAATGGTTTGTGCAATTGGGTAGATGCTGGCCCCACTATCTGAGACGGGTACCGGGAGCGATGATGAGATTCATATTGGATGAGCTGAGCATGAGTTGCACTGGAGACATCCAAATGGGTATGTCCATTGGATAGGCAGTCTTGTCCCCAGGAGAGATCTGAGCTAGACATAGACTTGTACTTATCAGCATGGAAAGGACAAGTGGAGCCTGCCAAGTGGATGAGCTCCCCACGGTGAGTGTGTAAAATGAGAAGAGGGCCTAGCGATTTCATGATTAGAAGCATGGAGCCTGCACTCAAGCTGCAAACGTTGGTGGGAACTAAGATGGTATGAGGGCACAGAAGCCAATGCTCACCTGTGTCGAGCATCACTGACTGAACATCCAAGTGGGGTGACAATGGGGTGTGTGCCTGGACGTGAACCGCTGACCCTGCGAAGAACGCTCTCAGGGAAATGGTGGCGCTGGTGGCAGCTTGCAGTGGAATGGAGGGAAAGGGGTCCCACCCCCAGCCCCACAGAACGGGGAGTACCCTACAGCAGGGATGGCAGGCAGATGCTCAAAGCTGGTCCCGCGGTCACTAGACTGGGTTCCTTTTCTACTGAAGTGACTAGGAGGTGAGCAACCCCCCAGATCACAAACACCTGCTTTAAGAAGCTGGGGCATGAAGGGTAGGAGAGACTTAGGGAAGGAGACGAAGAAACAGTGTGGGGTTGAAGGAGGATTAGTTCAAAATATAGGAGAAAGATCGGGTGACCAATTCATTCTGGTTTTTATGCTGAAAGTTCCCTGAGCCCACGGAACCCCCCATTCCCCAGTAAACTGGCGTGGTTGGTCACCATAAGTTCAGATGCTGATGATATCTCGTTAATATCAAATGCTAGAGAGAGGGGTGCCCAGCTACAGAGCAAGGTCCCAGGGAAGAGAACTGAACCAGAGCTTCATAAAAGGACAGTTATCAGGCTCAGACAGGAGAGGGCACCTCTTCCATGGTGATGGAGAAACAGAAGAGAGGTGTGTGCATTGGGGGAACCTTGCAGTGATGACAGCGAAGGGAGTTAGTCTTTACTATATGAGACTGAAGCACATGAGGTCATTTCCTGGGCCATGAGGTAGGACTGAGGAAAGCAGGAAAAGGTTGCAGTCCTCTCCTGAGAGGAGAGGACTATGCTTTCTAGGGACCCGCTTGAAGTTGGATTTGGTGATGGACGGTCATTCTCCTTAAGGAGTCTCTTCTCCTCACTCAAACCCAGGGGAAGCAGCAAGAGGGGGCTGGGCTTCTAAGGGTGTCAGTCCAGCGGGACACGGGAAGGGGTGAGTAATGTCTGCAAACTGAATGGGGAGAGGAGCTGGCCTTGCAGAGAGGCGGCTGCCCCACAGGTGCCTGCAGGGGACAGATCAGTGCAAAGGGGCTCAGGTTCCAGGTGCAGATGTTGGGAGGCTGAGGATCAATAATAGGAAGGTGGGGTGAAGTGGGGAGCTACTGAAAGTCTGGGTACAAGGTCGCTTTTATTCCTCAGTGCCCTGCCCATGTGGCCACCAGGTCACTATCCCCATGCGATCACTAGGGTGCCTGAAAGATTCTTCTCTGGGGAAACGAAAAGAAAGGCTGCCATAGCTCATATTTGCTGGAACTGGTGTGGCTTCCCTGTGTCAACCACATGCAGTGTGGGAGGGACCCTTCCACAGAGGAAATCTGGGGCACTACCTCCCCAAGAAATAGACATAGGAATGGGTGCTGGGCGGACACACACCCTCTCTTACTGGGGATGATACTGAAGCTGGACTTAACGAAAGAGAAGGAGGCCATCCAAAACATTAGGTAGAATGTTCCAAGCAGAGGAAACAGCACAGGCAAAGGCCCTGAGGCAGTAAAGACAGTAACAGCAAAAAAATTGAAGGAAGATTCCAGTGTCTGGTGCCTCGGGAACAAGAAGAGAGGTGTGAGATGAGTTGAACAGACAGAGGGGAGCGGGCTCTGTAGACCGTCATGGATCAGAGTTGGAGTGCGGCTTCTCCCCCGAGTGTCATGGGAAGCAGAGAAGCTCCTCGGAGAGCATGCAGCCTGGCTTGCTCTGTTCCATGGGCGGAACTGGCAGGCTATGACAGGGTCATGTGGAGGGAAAGATGTTTCGGGACCGAGGTGGTGACAGTGAAGGTGGAAAGACGTGACGAGATGTGGGACCGGTGCTGGAGGCCTCCCTGCTCTACCTGGGTTCCTCTACCGGCCATCTGCCACCCAACAGCCAGGAGGCTCCCCGTAACCTGCTAATCAGGTACGGTTTGTTGAATGAATGAAGCTCTGATGCTTTAGTGATCAGATAATTGAGCAAAAATTACCATAGTATTTTATCCAAGGTAATAAGCACTCATATGGAACTTATATATGAAGCAACAGACCGAGAGAGGTCAAGCGATTTGCCCAAGGCCCACACAGCAGGTAAGTGGCACAGAGCCTCTGGATGCTTGCTCTCAGTCACATACTCTTGGCTCTTCCGACAAATTTATTTATTTATTTATTTATTTATTTATTTATTTATTTATTTATTTAAGATTTTATTTATTTGACAGAGAGAGACACAACGAGAAAAGTAACACAAGCAGGGGGAGTGGGAGAGGGAGAAGCAGCTTCCCGCGGAGCAGGGAGCCCAATGCGGGTCTCGATCCCAGGACCCTGGGATCATGACCTGAGCCGAAGGCAGACGCTTAACAAGTGAGCTACCCAGGCGCCCAGCTCTTTTGACAAATTTAAAATAAATGATTCTTTTTAACTGAAGCATATTGGGCCCTGAATCATTTGTAAGAAAGAACCGAAGGATAGATTTACAAAAGAGGCTGGGTTGAAAACAAAGGTTCAAGTACAATATCTCAAAGGAAATTTTTAAGCAATGTGACTTCTATGATTGTATTCAGGAAATTACAGCAATAGGCCAGCTTGCACAGGCCAGCAGCAAGCCAAGAAGGTGACTAAGTTTAAGCAAAAAAATAATAATACTTAGATTGGGCAGGCAAGAGGCAGATAATAAGTACTGGAAGCAGTAACTGCAGGTGTTAATCAGGGGAGAAATTCTGCGCACAGCCCACCTCAAGGTTGCCTGGAAAATGCTGGTCTTGCAGACCAGGCAACCTTGGCAGGAAAGTTAATCACCACCAGCCAGAAGCAGTCGCTTCTCTAGAGGAAGGTGTAATGCAACTTTAAAATGCCAAAACATTCTTTGCTTCTGGTTTTAGAATTCAGAAATAATGGTCTCAGGAAATAATGCAATTCCTTCCATCTAGACTCCGGACCAATGAGGTGTGAGCCCTAATTTCCATATCTCTCAAGTGAGCTCTAAGCAACTTTTGACTTTAAAGGGGGGGTTCAGTCACCCTGGTGCCATGTTTATTATGTTAAATGGCTGAATTGGGGGTTTAGTTCTTTACAGATCTTCATTTTTTAAAATACCAGTCTTTTCGAGATGTGGAAACTTGAAGGAGTACACACAGTAAAAATTAGGAGTTCTACCCACATTGAGCGCTACTTCTATAGCCCAGGGGTGAATACCATGAGCAATTGCGTGTGCACCCCTCCAGAGTTGCTGCATATATAATACACATTTTTGTCTTTAGAAACAAGTGGAACCACCTAGGTGGCTCAGTCGGTGAAGCGTCTGCCTTCGGCTCAGGTCATGATCTCAGGGTCCTGGGATCAAGCCCTGTGTTGGGCTCTCTGCTCAGCCAGGAGCCTGCTTCTCCCTCTCCCTCTGCCACTCCCCCTGCTTGTGCTCTCTCCCTCTCTCTCTCTCTCTCAAATAAATAAATAAAATCTTCAAAAGAAAAAAAGAAGTGGAATCATGTTACCTATGGACATCTACTCTCGACTTACCATATTATTGCCATTTTTCAAAGTCAATAGAAATAGAGCTTCTTTTTTTTAATTGCTTTTTGGTATTCCATTGTTTGGATGTATCATCATTTATATAACTGATGGCCCCTTGATGGGTGCTAAGAGTTGTTTCCAGTTTTCCCTCCTACAAATAACTCTGTAGTCAAAATCCTGGTAGCATGTGTCTTTGCTCACTTATGTGATTATTTCTGTGGGATGGGTTCTGAGAAGTGTATTGCTAGTTGTGTAAGACAGATTCTAGGAAGTGTATTGCAGGTTAAAAGGTGGGGGCATTTAACATCAGACGCATACTGCCAGATTCACTTTTAAAGTCTGCATCCATTTGCACTTGATTTCCATATCACTCCTGCCAACAATGGATACCATCACTTACCGTGGTTGCCAGTTGGATAAGTAAAAAATTCTCATTGTAATTTCATGTATTTATTATTAATGAAGTTACTCATGTTTCCATATGCTTCAAAGTCATCTGCATTTGAGTTTTTCCAAAAATTAGTTATTCCTGTCCTTTCCTATTTTACTATTGGCTGTTGATCTTTCTCTGTGGATTTGTAAGAACTCTTACATATCAAAAATATTAACCCTTCATCTAGAATAAAAATTATAGATATTTCCCCTAACTTTCTGTCTTTGGTTTTTTGTTTGTTTGTTTTAAAGATTTATTTATTTTATTTTAAGAGAGAGAGCACAAGCAGGAGGGGCAGAGGGCGAGGGCGAGAGAATCTCAAGCAGACTCCATGCTGAGTGAAGAGCCTGACACGGGATGACGACCTGAGCTGAAACCAAGAGTGAGATGCTTAACGGACTGCGTCACCCACGCGCCCCTAACTTTTTGTCTTTGAATTTGTTTTATCGTATCCGTTACCAAACCAAAGCTGTTTGATTTTTACTCAATTAAATATGCTTATCTTTTCTTTTATAGCCTCCGGGTTTCATGTTACACCTTAGCCCCAACATCATAGATCTGTTCTCCCATATGTTTTTGAGTAATTTTATGTGTAATTTCAACACTTAAATCTTTAATCACATGGGAATACTTTTATGTTTGGAATGAGGTGAGGATCTGACCAATGATCCCAGAATGATGCTCTTTTGTTATGAGTAGGTACTTTGGATCAATTCTCTCAACCTCCATTTTATCAGGCTTCTACTTGGCAAAACTGGAAAGCAAGAGAAAACATTTTCTAGACTCCCCTGAAGCTGAGGTTCTGGGAGTAAATTATCTTCCATCATTTAGATGCACTTGTAAGAGATTTTGGAAGGCAGGAGTGAGCCATCTTCCCGTGTCTCTTGAATGCTGCCAAGCGGGCGAGGAACTCAGGAAACATGAAGCTTCCTTGCGTGGTACTCCAGTGTCCATCCTCCAGTTTCCTGGGAATCACGAAGCAGTGGTGATAGGCACAGCTTCTTAATGTGACTTCTGGTTCCCCAACCACAGTTTTGGACACCACGGTCCAGTTTCCTGAATGTGAGAAGCAGTTGCTTCTTGTTTCTCAAATGGTTGCTTGTTTCTGGCATGGCTTCAGCGACAAAGTCTAAGTTAGCTCCAAAGGCTCTCTGTTGAATCAGCTCAATTTATGCTGAGTCATCCCAGGACATCCAACCTAGAATATGCTCCTGTAGGGCTTCCAGTGGTGTTTTAAACATCTGAAGTACCCAGAGCAACTTCTGTTTCCTGCACTCATACCTGACTGATACACTCTTCGGTTTAAATGATCATATTTATCATATACAGTTTTATGTTTATAGATGAATCCATTTCTAGAATTTTAATTCCATTCCATTGATCAATTTGTCTTTCAGTGATGCCACATTGTTTTAATTAATAAATTCACCACGTTTATTTTTTTTTTCAAAGCCAATTCAGTGATTTTGGAATATTTATTCTTCCAATTGTAGACGAGAATTAACTTCCAAGTTCCTCAAATTACTCATTGGAATTTTGACTGAGTGGGATTATTCTTATTGGTTAATTTGGGGATAACTGTCATCATTATAATATTGACTCTTTTTTAAAATTTTTATTTATTTACTTGCAAGAGAGTGAATGAGAGGGGGAGAGAGAGAGAGAGAGAGAGAAGCTGAAGCAGATTCTGCACTGAGCACAGAGCCCAACGCGGGGCTTGATCCTACAGCCGTGAGATCATGACCTGAGCCCAAACCAAGAGTCAGATGCTTAACTGCTCCAATATCGACTCTTTTGAACCAGAAACGTGTTCAATCTCTTCAGTTATATGTCTCCTTTTATGCCATTATTCAGTATTTAATAGTTTTCTTTACACAGATCAGCTTGCACTTTTTTGCTCGATGTAGTATGAATTATTTACCAGTTTTTTATTATGAATCTCACACTTTTCCCAATTGTATCTTAAATATATTTAAATATAATATGTTAAAATATAATAACAAGAGCTGGCATTTATTAGGCATTCTTCAGGCACAAGAAATGTTTTTTATGTTATGCTTTACATATTATTCAGACACAAATGAAAATCTGTAGGTCACCAACTACCCACCCAACCATAGCTTAAACAAATTGGGATTTGTTTCTCACACATTTGAGAAGTTCAGAGACACGGTAAGAGGTTGCTGACATTGGCCCTTTTCCCCCCGGCCAGACAGGGGCCACAGTTCCAACATTACCTCCATTTTTAAGGCAGGAGGAAAGGAAAGCAGGAGACATCTGTGACTTCGTCCACCTCTCTGGCCAGAACTGTGTCAAACAGCCGCGCCAGCTCCAAGGAAGTCTCTGAAAGTGTGTGGCGCTTGCAAAAACCCCAAAGAACAGGGAGGCTGGAAGGATAAGCCTGGGATTAGGTGTTGAGGGAGTCAAACTACAGTGACTCCCCGGAATCTCTGAGGGCAGCAAGATCAACCCAAGTTCACACTGGAGGAAGCAGGAGCACCAGGAGTTTGGGTGAAGAGCCGTGGTCACGCAGCAGCTGGTGGTGAGCACAAGCTTGTAGTCACTCCGTGATACCTGCTTCCCGTAGGCAGGAAAGACATCATTTTTAAGTGCTGATATTTTGTCTAGCTACACTGCTGAATTCTCATGTTTTCCTGCCTACTTTAGGCAAACGAATGTGTTGGGTCATATCTTCCCTGTCATAATGATAATTCTTTTTTTTCCTTCCTCATTTCTCAGTTTTGATGTCAAAAATAATGGGTATTCTTGTTGTTTTCCTATTTAAATATGAAGGCTTTATTGTGTTGCTGTTAAGTAAATGATTAAATTTGTCCTGGAAAAGAACACTCTTCAAATAGTTAATGGTAAAAACAAGTAACAAGTAACTCCCTTTTTTTTTAAAAGATTTTATTTTATTTATCTATGTGAGAAAGAGAGAGAGAGAGCACAGAGGGAGAGGGAGAAGCAGGCTCCCCGCTGAGAAGAGAGTCCAATGCGGGACTTGATCCCAGGACCCTGAGATCATGACCTGAGCCGAAGGCAGATGCTTCACTGACTGAGCCACCCAGGCGCCCCTGCATATTACATATTCTACAGATTCTAGAAGAAAGAAAAAAGCGGGCTGTCTGGGATTTCTAGAAATTGGAGCCCGAGTCAAAACTCGTGTGCTGAGGCTTTCTTGGGAGGGACAATTCCAGAACTGCGAGATGAGGGGAAGGGAAAGGCAGGTAGAGAGGTTGGGAACGTCTAGGAGGTGGTGTGTTACTAGGCTGACTACAGCTCCCCAAGCAAATGGAACCCCGCTCAGTGACAGGGAGCACCATGCAGCTAAGCACGGCGATTTGCCCAGCTCTCACCTCAACCTGCTCAGAGTCCACCTTGCGGTGCACCATCTCCCCTGCATTTGGAGGCCCGTGTTACCCGCCCCTCCCCATAGGCAGCCTTGGGGAAGGGCAGGCCCTCCACCTTCTGCGCCAGTCTGAGTTTCTCAGTGATGGAGGCATTGGGGCGTCTGACCCATCTGCTGCGTCTGACCTGGTGCAGGGAGGAACCGGGGATGAGGCCACCCACACAGGAAAGCACTTGAGATGGCTGGTGGGGTGGGAGAGGGGAAGGTGCCTTGGACAAGACCTTTCCCCACCCCTGGCAAGCAGGGTGTGGGGGACCCGGGGTAGCTGAGGCCCTGGAAATTCGGGAGGCGCGCACACTGGGACTTGGGCTGGCTGCTTTCATCAGGGAAGAGGTTACCTTCTTGTACGTTAGGAAAAAGGTCCTGTGTGGCATGGTCAGGGGGCAGCTCGAGCCGTGTGGGAACCACCGCACAGATGACTGCAAGCAAAGGGGTCAATGCCTGGATGCCAAAGGCATGTGGGCCTCAGCTGGGGTTGCCCCCGTCAAGCTCTGTTCCTGCCTCGCAGTCCAGCTGGGCTGTCCCCACATGGTGTGAACCACACAGGAGGACACTGCCTGGGAGGCACTGAGCTCCCCTGCTCACTTCCAGCGTGGGCAGCTGGGGTCTGACTCCTGGTCCCAACACCCTTCACCTCTTGATGGGATGGCATGAGGGTGCAATGCCGTGAATGTGCACAAGCAGGTCCAAGTGCCCTGGAGGTACCTGTGACCACAGCCCCGCGTGGAATGAACATGCGCATGCGGCACACGGAAAGCCTGCTGCTGAATCCTCGGCGCATACAGCTTTGTTCCTGCCCTAGGTGTTTGAGCCTCTTTCAGGAATTTTCAGCCCTGGGCAAGTAAACCAACTTTGCACACCAAGATTTCCTCCTCACATCTCTCGATGAGCTCAGGAAGCTCTGGGGAGGCACAAATCTCAGGCGTCCCCTCCCTGAGGAGCATGGCTCACCATTCAGGAGTCACACAGCTTCTTCCCCTAGAGCAAAGCAGGAACATCTGGGGACCTGGCAGGGGGCGTGGGGGGAGCCGAGGCCCACAGCTCAAAATCCCAGGACGTGTGACCTCTGTTGCCACCTTGTCGTTGGAGGTGACTGTGCTCACCTGGCCTCACTCTGTGTCTCTGCCACCTTCCCGTCTGCTGGCAATGGCTTGGGGAGGCCTGTCTTCTCTGGGACCACCATGACATCCTCCATGTCCCCACCTTTCCGTGCTTTGCTACCTCAGCTCTTCCCACCTGTATGAATAACCCCCGTCTCTGGGCTCATCCTGCTCACCCCTCCCAGCTTGCTCCTTCTGGCGCATGGCTCTGAGCAAAATGTCCATTGAACAGGGCAGAACCCAGGGCCATCAAGTGGTGGCGTCCAGGCCCTCAACCACTTTCCCACAGTGACACTTTGTGTGTGTGACATTTTGCATAGAAACATGTTTGAAACAGGGTGTCGACTTTGTAGGCCACGTCCCCGAAGCCAGCTGTGTTCATGCCTGTCTGCGTCTTTCGCCGGCCTCTCGGGCGTGGCCCGGCCGGCCTTCCCACCTGTTCTCCGGCCACAGAGTCTTGCATACCCCAGGCTTGGCAGCTCCTCGGGCCCCCTGGATCACTGACCTCCCAACTTCGTGTCTTGGCAGCAGGTCCTTCCATTGGGCTCTCCACCAGTGTCTTGTCTGTGCAATGCCCACCCATCTTTAAAGTTCTGGTAAGTTCCACCTCTTTCGGGAAGAGTTCCCATCTCCCTTCAGTGGAGCCTGCATCTGGTGGCACACGGTCTGGCACTCTGCGTGACAGTTCCACGTCGTGATCGCACGGGGCCCGGCTTAGTCCTTGGTCCATGGTCAGTAAATGCGCATCAGGGGATGGAGTGAAGGAATGAACTCATGGTCCAGGGCAGGAACGGGGCCTTGATCAACCTTTCTGGGAATGTTTCAGTACCTGATGCTCCAAAACCGGAACAATCAGTGAACTCCGGTCCCCAGTGCCATCTGGTGTGCTCTCTTGTAGATGGACGCTCTCACTGGTTCAATTGCACTGAATGAAGCACCGACTCTGTAATGCAATTCATTGTCCACATCTCTTAATAGGGACACACACTCCTGCACATGCACAGCAACGCACACGTACACCCGCTTTTCTGGTGAATGATATGGTTTCCCTGATGCGGGTTGATTTTGTGTTGGGTTAATAACAATACCTAACGTGTGTCACCATCCCAGGTCAGCTACTTCCCGAAGCAGTTAGTAGATCCTAGCTCATTTTCACCTTGGAACAACTTGTTGACGTTGACATTGTTATTATCAACAGTCGTCAGAAGGGGAAACCGAGAGAGAGAAGTTAGGGAAGGTAACTTGCCCCGTCCACACAGCTCGTGGGCAGCGAGGCTGGGATGTGGACCCACCACTGTCTGCTCCTCCCCACTAGGCTCTCTGCCCATCTGCTGGGTGACGACCCCGAGGGCCTGCTCTGCCATCATCCAGACAGCATACCCACACAGCAACCCTGTACAGACGTGTGCACCCTGCTCGGGAAGATCGTCACATGCAGGAGCTGCACAAAAGTCTGAAGCACTTCTGCTCGGTTGCTCAGAGTCTATTAAACTGGAAGTTTCTCAGAAGACCAGGAATATGGTCAAGCACCCAATTTCCGGGCTTCTAAGGGCCTTTACCAAACTGATAGCATTCATTTGAATCTCTTGCTGAAACAAACCACACCTACAGAAGACGCTTTTTGTCTCTAAGTCCATCTGTGTGCATTTCACGGTGTAATTTCCTCTTGTGCATGTTGCAATTAGGCAAGTGAAGGTTTTGGGGTGACCCAGCATGAACCAGGATCTGCTTCTTTGTAGATGCTACATGTGCAGCTTTCCCTTTTCTGCAACGTGCGCTCGCGGCTCGTTCTCGAGAATCACCCTACTGCAAGGTTGGAAGGGATGTTGCGGAGTCTGGTTCAATTCCATCAGCTCTTGGAGGAAGAAACAAGGGTCAGAGAGATGAAATGACTCCCTTCGTGTGTCTGGTGTCAGGAATGCGTGAGAACCCTGTCCTCCTGAGTTGTAGCCCTGGCTCTTTCCAGTGGATACCCTGGGCATGACTTCACAGAAGTGTTTAGATAAGGTTTGCCTCTGTGACTGGAGCTGCATTGCAGGGTGGATGTGTCACCTCTGATTCTTAGTAAGATGTTTTTTTGTCAGAACACATTTCACAATTTTATATTTCACACTCTTGTGACCCTGCCGGGTCCCGTCGCCAGCCAACTGCTGCCACAGCGCTTACCCCATCACTGGGGATTTTGCAATGAATGCAATTAGCAGCTTCCCAAGTCTTGACCATTTTTGGTGTATTCCCCTGCTCCTCACCTGCCTTTTCTGTGAGTTTCCTTTATTTTGACGCCTTTACTCACATATGCCATTTAATATGAAGGCACACAAATGCTGACTGAAATGTGTGCCGTCTGCATGGCCAAGTTTAAAGACACATTTCAGTTTTTGTAATGCTGTACTTGCAACATCTTCTCTTTTTGCAAAACCACCTCTTTCTGGTCTTTTCCTGGGTCTTTTGGAAATGCTTTGAAATGTATTCAGGCCATCAGATGCTTTTGTCTGGGGAAATCATGTAGTCGGTGTAGAGATCTAATTTCTTTCTTAGCTTAAGCAAGAAGCATTTAATACGAAACATTTCAACTTCTCTACTTTAAAGCCTGTGCTTCTGTGGGGAGTTTATTTGGCCATCTTCTATTACCCAATTTCCCACAGAAGCTAGTTTTTGAATAATAAGGCCGAGCATGCTAATGGAACTCCTGTGGATGGAACCATGTGGCAGAGGTTGGGGAAGGCGGAGTGGAAATTCTAAACCTTCACAATGTCTGGGTTGTAGCTGGGCTAGGCAGGGGGCAAGGAGGAGGGGTGGGAACTTGGTAGAGGAGCGAATCCAGAGGAGTAGTGAGGATCTGATGACGGGGGAAAGGCCAAAGGAGAAACTAAGAATGACTCGAATAAGGGAGGCCTGGCTGGCTCAGTCGGTTAAGTGTCCCACTCTTGACTGGCTCAGGTCATGATCTCAGGGTCGTGGGATCAAGCCCCGAGATGGGCTCTGCACTCAGCGTGGAACCTGCTTAAGATTCTCTCCCTCTCTGTCCCCCTCCCTGCCACCTCCCCCACATTTCCCCCACCCCTCCTTACAAGCTCAAAAAAAAAAAAAAAGGGAAGAAGAAGAAGAATACATCGAATAAATCAGGAGAAGAAAGCACAAAAGAAGAATAAAGGTCAACACAAGTAAAAGGTGGAAAGGGAAGGCCCAGGGAAGGACAGGAGCAAGCCTAATGACTGGAAATGGCATAAAGTGTACAAATAAAACAAAGAGCAAGCATGAAAGAAAGAAATACCCATTCCAGGAAGTTTCTGCCTAAACATTCAATGACTCATTAGGTCAAAGCAAAATACCAGCATAAATCGCATACTGACGGGTGTGGGCAGGCCTCCTGTGGGTGAGAAGCCACGGCAATCGCTCCCACACTAGCTCACTGTTTAAAGCCTACCTTGAAAAACAACACAAAACTACAACCTCTGAATTCCTAGAAATTGTTTTACCTCATGTTCGTGAAGTTTACAGGATGGACACCGGACCCTGCGTTGGCACAGTGCAGCGGGAAGACTGCAGTCCTGGCCTCAAGAGCCCTGAGCCTGGCTCTGGGGCCCTAGCGGTGGCCAAAGGCTTTCTAAGTGTGGATGGTTTCCTACAAAGAAATCCAGAAGCCACGACCTAGAACTGGTAAGGTGGAGCTGTCCAAGCTGGGTCAGGCTGGGAGCCTGCCTTCCGCCCTGCGATGGCTCCCCCCACCCTGGGGCATCTCTGTAGAATTCTCCGTCACGGGGCACAGCCTGCCCAGCATCCAGCTCGCCAAGCTGCGGGGGTCTCTTCTTTTTTAACCAATTGTTTGCCAACACAGAAAAATCAGGATATCTTACCAAAAAAAAGAATTTTTATTTTACTTTTTTTTGATGTCTACTCTCTTTTGAAAAACTGGAGCCTGGGGCCACTGGAACTCTGTCCCATGCTGCAACAACCCATGAGGGCGAAGCAGGGTGTGCGGCTCTCCAGCGGCCACAATCCAACGCAGCTAACCTGAGTTCTCGCTATGAATCCAAGATTGTAGCTACCTCTGCCGGATGAGGCCCCGAGGAAAGACCTCTGGAGACAGATGGCCTCTCGGGAATCTTCTAGCTTGAAATGTTCTGCAGTTGTAAGGCACTCCTCAACTCAGGAAGGAGAGGCCACACTTGTAGTCATTCTGCTCTCCCCATATTTGCTTAACCAGAAAGTATATTGGGAGTGTAATCAGATGTAGCGGAATGGGATCGACTGTCTTCTGCCCGTAGTCCCAATCAGCGTCCATGCCTCCCCTTCCCTGGCATCCTCCACCCCATGCACTGACAGGGGCTGAGAGTAAGGAAGTTTTGACTTCATACTTCAACCAGAACCCCCTTCCCCCTCCTCTCAGAGACCTGGTCACAGCCCTGCTCTACCGTCAGGCACATGCTGACGTCTTCCTAGAAGCCTCCCCACCCTGAGTAATTTGTTTCCAAATGTCTCAGGTTTTATGCTCCATTGAACTTGTGTTAATCTGCAAGTGCTTGCCTATTCTGTGAATGTTCTAGCATATACTATCAGACACACCGCCTCTTGGGTGATGGGGACAGAGCCTTCATTGTATTGCTCAGTGGTTTCCCAATCACCAGGAGGAGCTAAAGAGTTACTTTCTAAGCTGGTATCACAGACATCTCTTGTACTTCATCTGATTTCTAAGTAGGGTGGCAACAAAAAATGATGCACAGATATGATACAGACACAATCTAGAACCTCCCCCTCCAAGTAATGAAAGGAGCATCAGGTTTCAAAATTCAGCATAAAGAACCAGTTTCCAAGTTCACAGAACCGCCCCCCACACACACACACCACCACTATCATTGTCTGGGGTGACTCTAAGCATGTTACCTACTTTTCTTCAATTTCAAGTTGTCCTTCTATAAAACCATTTACTACTCATTCTACAACAGCTTTGGAATTCTATAAAATAGTTCAAAAAGCAGAACAATGTGGAGAACATGTAGGTGTGGGGTAGGGGAGTTCTGTGGCTCTGGATTTCTAGGAATTAGCTGCATTTCTAACCCTGAAAAGGTAACTGACTTACAGACATCATTTTAATTTCATCTAAGGGAGGTTTTCAAACTATAATGGGCACTGTGAGAGTTTGGAAAAAGAAAACATAGTGGTAAAAAATGAGGTAAGTGTAAATTATAAACCAAAATCAAGACTTATTTTCATCAACAGAGTCAACTCCTTGGAATAAATATCTAGTAGAAGGGACAGACTCAAAAGCCATAGACAGATGTGCTTCTTGAATTGCTGAGAGCCTGGGACAGTGGATTTGGGGAAGATATTAAAACCCATATTGCATGCCTAAATTGTCAGGGCCTTGTTGGTAAACCTACACTTTACCAGATGAATTGTGTTCTGAACCACAGCACTGTCCTTGAAGAACGCTTTGAAGTGTGAGGCTTTCCCAAAACCAGGTGCTAAGTGATAAACATTTTTAAACATCACTCTTTGGGTGCTTATTACTACTGTGTAATATGAGAACGGGGAAGACAGAAAGAGACACACAAAGCAGATTTTCCACTGATGATGGGCAGCGGTGATGGTAGCTGGGGGTTCAGTTTACTCTTCTCTTTACTTCGGGGTTTGGTTCAAATTTTTTTCTTAAAAAAAAATGTATCATAGGGAAAAGAAAGGAAAGTCACAGAAGGCATTCAGTCAAGCTCCTGCATAGTCCAAGCAGAACCGGGGTCCTTCTCGACCTGCCACATCCCCTATTTGGGCAAGTCTGTGCGTCACTGTAAGGAATATGGCTCCCTTCGCAAAGGCGGACTTGCTGGCTCTCTCTTTCATTCTGTAAACGCTCTATGTGTGCCACGTGCCTTTACAGCCTTCAGCGCGCGGTGCCTGAGGAACGCGCCGCGAGGTGCCATTTCTCCCGTTTCTTTACGTCTCTTACGTAGCCCGGGAACTTAGAGGAGAAGACAACCGCATCCAATTAGAGGCAGAAATGACACTAAGGAGCCGCTAGCTCCGATATCACCGTTCAGCCCCAGCAGCGCACGCCAGCGGGCGTACCAGCCGGGCGCACCCGCGGCGGCCACCTCTTGGCGTGGCCGGGGGCAGATGGACCTCGGCGAGCCTCGTTTCCCAGTCCTATTACGCAACAACTTTGCATCCGTCATCCTCGCCCTAATTGTGCAGGGGGCGGTGTTTGTGTGTTGCGCTTTCTCTCCCCGCTCCCGGCCGTCGCGCTCCCCGGAGAGAGGCGCGGGGGCATTGTAATCGCTGCCTACGCAGCACCGCGGGGCTCCAACCGGCAGCCAGCCCTCCTCCCCACCGCTGCCCGCCCCGAGTGCTGGCAGCTCGCCAGCGCCCCCCTCCAATTTCCACCCCCCTTCGCCCACCCCAAGGAGGAGGGGTCCTCCCGCGAGGGTGCGGGGAGGGGCAGGCGGAGGTCCGCGCCACGCCCGGGTCGCCGCGGCCCTCGGCCGGGTACTCGGTCGGCAACAGGTAGCCCCGACGCTGCGTGCTCGGGGAGACAAAAAGCGCCTGTGAGTGAGCGCGGATCTCCGGGCTCCCGGAGGCACCGCGGCGACCGGAGGGCGAAGGCAGCGGTGGGAGAGCCGGACGGCAAGGGTGGAGGGGCGGGGGGTTTCGGGCCCTTCCCCAGCTCGCCCCGGTTGCGGCGGCGGCGCTGGCCGTTGCGCAACCCTAGAGCCGGGCGCGGGGCGCGGGGCTCAGATCCTCGCGGCGCTCGGGCGGCGGCGCTGGCCGCGGCAGGGGAGGGACGCGGGCGGCCGGCGGCGCAGCGGGGAGAGGGGGCAGAGCGGAGCGGGCGGGGGGAGGGGGAGGGGGGGGCGGGCCTGGGGGGGCGGGGCCGAGGAGAGCCCGCCCCCGCTGGCCGCGGCCATTGGTGGCGGGCCGGGGGCGGGTGCGGGCGCGGCGATTGGGGCCGCGGCCGCCCGTCACCGCGAGGCTGGCGGGCGGCGACGTAGCGCGGCGCTCGGAACTGACCTACTAACACACATCTCCCGGCGCGGCCACGGCGCCCGCGGACCCGGCGCGCCGCCCGCCTCCCGCGCCGCGCCCTCGCCGCCGCCCGCCGCCGCCCGCCGCCGCCGCCCCGGAGGCCCGGCCCGAGCCCCGCGCGCCGCGGGGCCCCGCTCCCGGCCGCCCGCGCTCTCTCCCCGCCGCCCGAGCTCGCCGTCCCGAGAGCAGGAACACGGTAAGCGTTCCGCCCACCGCCGCCCTGGCCCGGCGCCCCGCTCCCCGCCCGCTCCCGGGGCGCGCGGCCGGCGGGCGCGGGGCGCGGGCCGGGCTGTGCGCGGGGCTGGCCGGCGGCGGCGGGGAGTGTGCGCGGGGCATTTATTACATAAACTTTTGCTGCCTTGTCAGGAGGGGACTCGCCACCTTAAGGTGGCTGCTTTGATTGCAGCGCCCTCGCGCCGGCACGTAGTCCGGGCTGGCTTGCGCTCCCCCCCGCTGCTGTTGCATAATGTCTCCTGATTTCAGGAAAATTGATGTTTTGGTGGAGGAGAGCGCCGGGGAGGCTGAGCCATCTCGAGCGGGAAGGGCAGCGCTCCCTCCTTTCTCGTCCCTTCTGCGGGGCTGGCGGTGGGGGAGGCGGGGGGCGCGGAGGGGGCTGAGTAAATGGGACTAGTCTTGATTTTCTTGTTGAGAAAGAGCGTTGGTAGCGTGAACCGTGACGGCATTCCGAGAATGCGTGCGCGGCGTTTGTTTGTGTCAGGGGCTGTGTCTGCACCGACGTCTTCCACCCTGTTTGTCGTCAGCGTGTGTTACCAGCGCCCGGGAAGGTTGTGGGATTTGTCCTTGCGCAGATTGCATAATCTGTCCACCGTGAAATATTGGCTAGGGTTACGGGCAGATGTGGGAATGTGCACGGACGTGTGCAATGATTTGGAAATTTTAGCGCAGCGTTGGATATTAGATCGTCATTTATATCTATACTACGTCCCAAATAAAAAGATCTATTTCTCAGCACTCCTACAAGACATGAAGAATTCCTCGGGTTGTATTCTGATCTTGGGTACTCCCGGGGTTCGCCCCTTAGGTGTCCTGAGCTATTATTTTTAAATCTGGGACGAACCATTGTGGCGTTTACCTCCCTACCTTCTTGATTTTCACGTATTCCATTCCATCAGCCCTTTTTCTCACCTTATTGTCATTGCTTTTTCAGACACGACAAGACAGATCGCATAATAGTTTCCTGGAAATGTTGCATTATGTAACTGCCGAATTTGCTGGCAGTCAGCATAGGAAGCGGGAGCTAATTACGTGATTTTATAATCTTGCTACAAAGAAAGTAGGACAATCTCAGCCTTTAAAATGTCACTGTAACGTTTTTTTTTTTTTTTTAAGGATAATTTTAAACAGGAAAGTAGACAACCGGGTAAAGCATTGAGTTAGCTCACGCTGCCGAATGTGTGTCTTTTGCCCTAAATGAAATGTGCGTTCTTCTAAATTTAGCCCTATCACATTTTAACAATCGTGGCCTCGCAGCGCTATTTCTGGTGTTTTCTCCAGGGCTATGTGCAAATACAAGTTCAAGGCCATTTGCTGTAGTTTTAACTCTACGCCTTCGGAGACCTTTGATAAGATTGTATTTTTAGGAAGGCATTTCGCAGAGCCCGGTGATTTGCTGGATGCTGACTCCCATTTATCTTTATAAAGGACACTTTAGGAAAGTGCTGTGTTCCCTGAGAACAGCAGGGGATGGCCAAGTGTCATCTTCTGGTCTTGGCTTTTGTAAATAACAACAGGGAATGAGGTCACAAGTATTTATTTCACATCGTGGGTATTTTTTTTTCTCCAGACCAGCTATGATTTATGGGAAACAGATATAGGTTAGTGGATTGCATTTTTTTGGTGTAGATTCCCTAGTTTTATTCCTGTGAATATGTATGAATATATAATGTACCCATATTTTAAATTTCTTCCGGCACTCTTAGGTAGTGTAATTATGTGTGAATATATGTATATGATGGTGTGTATATGTCAGATTTTTTCCCCTGACGTAACATTTAAATAACTAAAGAGCAGGGTTTGGGTTTTTTTGGGGGGGGAGGGGGGCGTATTTTAGACATTCATACCTGGAACAAATTATATTACCCCAAATAATTGCAGTTGCTTTCCAACAAGCTAATACTGCTCCAGGCCCCCCGGTGTCAGACCTCGACCTACTTTGGAGCTTGGGCAGGGAGCCCCGGGCCTGCAGTGGAACACGTAGCGCCACCTTCCGATCGCGACCTCCAGGGGCGCGCCCTCCCGCTTGCGGGCTCTTGGGGGACGGAGACAGGGGGCTGGGAGGTGGGGGCGGAGCGTGGGGGCCTAGGGTCGGGACCCCGGAGCGCCCTGGGCGGCGCTTGGGCAGGAGCCGCACCGCGGCCTGCGCGCCTCCTCGCCCCCTCCCCACATTCCTTTGTTCTGGCGAGGGGGTCCTGGCAGCGCCGAGGCCCCGCTGCGCCGCCCACCCGGTGGGGGCGGGTCCCGGTGAGGCGCCGCTCTGGGGGCGCGGAGGGACCTGTGCCGGGGAGTGCGGGTGCGCTTAGGGTTCGCCCCGCCGAGGGAGGGGAGAGGAGCGCAGCCGGGGAGGAATGGGAGGGGAGCTGGGGAGGAGCGAGAGGCGCCCAGGGCGAGGCGCAAGGAGAGGGCAGCCGGGCGGCTCGGCAGTTCTAGCGGCCTGCCTCCTGCCTTTTGCCCCGTGAGCTTCTGAGCACCGCGCACACCTTTGTTCCAGGCGGCTTCATTGTATTTCGGAGCCAAGTGCTTCTTGATTCGTGAAGTGAGAAAGACTAAGAAAACCTCCAATGTCAACAGACCACGGACATTGGGGGTGGAGACGCTCCAGCATTAATGGTGATGGAAAGGGGCGCCCGGCTTGAATGTGGCTATAGTCGAGTCTTTCTTTTTCTTTCTTTCTTTTTCTTTTCTTTTCTTTTTTTTTTTTTATGAACCTTTACTTCATGTGGTCAAAGGCTAGAGTAGAAAGAACTTGAATTCCCCGAGTTCAAAATAAAACAAAAATCAAAACGCCCACGTAGACGCCGCTGTCCTACTGTAAGACTACAGTACTTTCATCCTGGCATAAAGACTTCTGAGAGTGTGCTCAGCAACTGGTTTGCAGTGAATTCAGGGCGACATCACAGGTGTTCTCCGGCAGTCTGCTTTGTTGAAAAGTTGGTTTCTCTGGGATCACATCCTACATCCGTGCCCCTCAATCAGTTTCTCTCTTGAGCTGCAGGCCACTGTCTGTAGTTAGGGACCAGCTCTGGCGGAGTGCTTAGAGTTCAGGCTCAGAAGAGCTGGGCCCTAAGGCCCCAGCCTGTGATTTTTGGGAGCTGCTGTGATCTCTGCTGGTGTCCAGAGTAAACTGAGGGAATATGACCCATCGAGCTGGGTAGTTTTGAGGAGCTCAGTAAACCGTTCCCATACAATTCACCAGGAACCAGATTTTTTTTTTTTTTAATAAAGGCAGTCACCTTCATTTTTCTCTGCC
The DNA here is from genome assembly GCF_037043125.1 of Eumetopias jubatus. NCBI lineage: Eukaryota > Metazoa > Chordata > Mammalia > Carnivora > Otariidae > Eumetopias > Eumetopias jubatus. The sequence goes on along the minus strand of NW_028274821.1, from coordinate 4,248,153 downwards.
TAAATCTCTGTCCAATAATAGTAAGGACTGAAGTTTGAGTTAAGCCTATAATTAAAGATCCTTCTTGGGATACATTTTTGTTCCAATAATGATTACTTTTTTTTCCCCCTCTCAAAACTGTGTGCCATTGTGTTCACTGGTAATTTAAGTTTGAAGTGAATTCTTGACAGTGTTGCGGAGCCTCCGAAATCACTGGGTTAATGTTTGGGGGAAGCGTGGGTAGGAACACAGAGGTGAGTTGGTGGTGGCAGGAATGATGTAACAAGTGCCACACAGCCCTGGCTTTTTCCAGTTCCTTTGACTTCTCTGTGACGGCTTTCCTTGGCCTGATCATCCACATCTCTACACATCTGTGGCCCGAGACCAGCCGAGGCGGGTTAGACCCCACAGATGGGCCCTCTGGGAAGAAGTGTGCGCAGCCTGTGTGCTTGACGACTAAGGCTGTGTCCTGTGAAACTGCTGATGTTTGGCCTTTTTGATTAATACACAGATTTCATCTGGTTGAGCCTTCTACCTGCCGCACAGGGCAGGGCTTCCCTAAGAATGGTGAGAGGCTCAAAAGCCCTGGCACTCAACATCGGCATTGCCTTGATGCTGCTCATTCTTAAGAAATAAAATGAAGAGCTTATTCCTAGCCCCTTAGCCTGCTTGTGCCTGACACTGTGCTGCCTTCTATCACCATCCCCATTCTACAGGTGAGGGAGTAGAGGCACAACAGATGGATTAGCAGCCCAGACCACCAGCCTGAAAACGGGAGGGGGAGCTGTGCTAGTAACACCCCCCCCATCTCTCTCCCTCCCCAGAGTGTGAATGCTAGCTCACTGGAGTCTTTGAAACAATTTCCTTTTCTGTGTTAAAGGCTTATCTTTGCGAAGTGCAATTATAACATCAGTGTGATGCAACAACCTGAAAATTAAAAACCCTTTGTTAGAGCGCTTTCCCGTGTTGAGCAACTGCCTGACTCACCCACGGAGTGGATATTTCTAGTTGACCTTGCCTTGGTCCACAGTCAGCTCCACCAAGTGAATGTGATTGCCGCATGGCATGGAAAAGGTGCAGTCATGTTGCCTCGGCTTTATTTTTACCCGAGCTAAAATCACACATACTTCATTATTTCCATTGTAATCCAGATGGCACTGATGCTGTGAGGAGTTGTTTATTTTTAATTTGTATTGAGGGAATGAGAGCACACTTGGGATTCGATTCAAACTATGACAGAAACAATGTAATTGAAGCTCCTTTAATATGCATTTCTGGGTTTTGTGAGGTGTGCCAGTATTTCACAGGATTAACACATTGTCTGATATCCTGTTATTTTCCTAAATTGTATTTGAGTTGATTTTTATCCAGATCAGACTCATTGAGAATGTCGAAAGACGTTGACCTTTGATCACAGACATTACATAAGAGTTTTTTCGGTTTCAAAATTAATTTGTATTACCACTACCCCCAATCACCTCTCAAATTTCTTTGCAAATAACTTTCCTGTAGTTAAAAAAAAAAAAAAAACATTTCTCATACGGTTTTAATTAGAGAGCTTAAGCTTGTTTTTATGATAAAGTTTAGTGGGGATTTTCTAGATGCCATTCGTAATAATCTGTGCTTTGAGGACTCAGTTTCATTGGAATCAGAATGATCTTTGTATTACACGCCTTTAGTTATCAGACCATGGTGTCTTTATCAATTAACTCTCCAAGGATCTTAAAGGGCAATTCAATAGCCTTCAAGTAAACATGAAAACATTTTTTTTTAAAAATCTGTCCTATTCATAAGGCACGTAGTAAAGTAAATGACATTTGTAATCATCTGCTCACTGGGTAAGAAAGTGAAATAAAAAAGAAGAAATCAAAAAGTCAAGCTGAGGAGAACTGGAGTGGTTGGTTCTTCAGTGTACTTACAAACATTCAAGAACTTTCCCTAACCCTCCCCACCTCAGTCCTGCACCCACACCATTTCTGCCACCATTCTGCGTGTTGCACGGGCTCTGCTGGGGGGAACCCATGGCAGAATTTCCTGTAACAGTTACTTTGTGATTGTTGGCGTCCCTTAGGATTTCAGATTAGTTGTCAGACTGATACATTATCTTTGGAAGTAGCAAGGAAACTAGCGGTCCCCACTTTGAAGTGACTGCAGCTTTTTAAAAATGCTTTACTATTCCTCTCCCCCCCTAACCCCATACCCAGATTCTTCTCCCTCTTCAGTGAGGGTGTGGCTGGTCTTTCCTTCCCCAGCCGTGCAGTTGTTTCTATGTGTTAGCATCTTTGCCCTTCCTGCACACAGTCTTCCGAATATTTGCATTGTGCGCTGTAGGTTACAAACACAGGCCTCTTATAAAAGAGTGTCAAATTATACTGTTTCATATTTCAGTTCCTTAAGTTCTATCAGTGCTATCACCAAATGCAATGTTGTCATATCTGTTAAGATTGAATCTAATTTTTAAGTGGTCCTTTGTTGAGGATGAGAGTGCAAGAAACTTGAAATATTTTCACATAGCATAAACTTGATCAGATTTTGACACATTTATTTACAAATGCGCCCAAATAGAAAAAGTAGGTTAATTTGTTGCTATGATAGGACAGACTTTGGCAAAGCATGAGAATCACTCACTGTATGTGTGTGTTCATATCTGGATCACGTACACATTTCTCTCTAATGTTAGGGTTAAAGTCTGTGTGACTAGAAATAGAATTCTCTTGCTGAATGGGGGGCACTTCATTGGCAATTAGAGAGGTTTAGCATAGTTTTATTAATTTAAAAAGCCTTTGGGGCACCTGGCTGGCTCAGTTGGTGGAGCGTGTGACTCTTGATCTTGGGGTCGTGAGTTCCAGCCCCACGTTGGGCATAGAGATTACTTTAAAAAAGAAAAGCCTTTAATTTTTCAGCCTGATGAGAAAATCCCCTTGTGACTTCAGCGCTCGCTGAGTTTTTTCACACACATTCCCCCCCCCCATCCCCTTTGACTGCACATGCGTATTTCTTCCTGTTTGATCTTTGCTTTTAAGTACTGGATTTTATTCTTATCCACGAACAGAAGTAAAGCGTTTTATTGAAACAGTCATGTCATCAATTGTTAACCCTACCACGAGAAATGTAGGTTGACCTTTTGCTAGTTTTAATAGTTTAAAGAGCTGTGAATTGATTAACTTTATTTGCTTATTTTTCACCGAAATGACATGTATCTCAAAAACAAGCAGCTCTCTGCTTAGTGGACAGATAGTTTACAATTTAACATAAAATGATTTTTTTTTCTTTAATGGTACCTATACTGTGCCTCTGAGGGAATAAATGGCATATCCAGAGAGTGGAGGACAATGAGATAGTTCTCTTTCAAAAATGCTTCCCAAATATGGAGCACTCCAAATAGTATCTCATCTTGTGTAAATTTTTAAATCAAAATATGTAATACAAGCTATTTGTAAGAAGACTTCCCCTTTAAAGGGAGCATTAATAACAAACTTTTCTCATAGTAGACGATTTAATGTCTAAACTATTGGTAGGATTTTAGATGCTGGAGACAAAATGTTCCTTCTTGTTTTGGAGAGAGTTTGAATTGCCAGCCACGGTTCTTCTGGGAGGTGCGCTGGGGGCCGGGACGGGCGCAGGTCTGTCTCTGTAAGCAGAAGTAACCATGTTACTCCTCGAGGAGGAATTTGGTGGAGACTTACAGGTTGTGAACTTGTATTCTTTTTTAGACTTTTTTAAGCCAAATTATAATCTTAATTAAAGATCACGTTTAGGTCATCTGACTTGAATACACATGACAGCTCAGCGTTTACCAAACCTAACTCCCGCCTGTGGAAGTGGTGTAACATATTCCGAAAAGCATGAATTAGAGACAGTGGCCCGCGTTAGGGACGGGAAGATATGTCGGTGGGAATGTGGTATCTCCGGCTCTTCGATTTCTCTTTCTATTCGTGTTCTTATGAAGCAGCCCTGTTATCTAATGGGGGTGGTGAGGCTGATCACGCCGAACATGCCAGTGTCACAGAGCCGGCAGGAAGGGACAGTTGCCTGAGAAAGGAAATGGAAGGGGCGCCCACAGTCTAGCACTGGTGGCGGCCCGAAAGCGTGACGCAGAGGCGACGTGGGCGTTAAATCAATGCGAAGGGAAAACAGTTTGGAACAGAGTCGTTAGTTGAGCATAAACCCCGATGTGTTAGAAAGCCGTGTAAACCACGTTAGCACTTCTTTGAGTTCACTCTCAGGGGACACGACTGGTTTCTAAGGCCCAGCTCTGCCCTTCAGCACTGTGTGATCTTGGGAAAGTCACTCAGTCTCTCTGTGTTTCAACTACCCACCTCCCCTCCATGTTGAAAATGGATACTTTTTGGTTTTGTACCAAAAAATCATAGAATCCAATGCCCCTAGGCATTGTTTTTCTTTTCCCCTATTTTAGCATATAGGATTGTCAGGAGATTAAAATTTTAGCAGAGATGAGAGTTTAGAATGTTTTTGTAATTCATTAAATACTCTCGGAATATAAAACAACAGCCAAAGAAGCTGGAGGAAAGTTCCAGGTGGTACCTTTGTTGCTTTAAGGAAGTTCTCGCCGCATCTGGTGGTGCCTTACTACTGCAAGACTAACGTAGTAAATGGGTGTGTATTACTCAGAAGTGGGAGTGATCTAGAAGAGGAACTGGGCACACACCAGAACAACCCTGTGCAAGCGTCGGAGAGGGTGCTGGTAGGGGAGCTGGACTGGGATCTGGGCTGCAGCTGAGCTCTGCTGCTTAACCAGCTGGGAGGCATGGGGCAGGTCACTGGACTTCTCCGAGCCTTTTCTGTTTTGAAAACCGTTGTCGTGAGGGTAATGAACACAGGAGAGGCCAGACCCATGGTCCCTACTGTGTGGTAAGTGTTCAGTAAATGGCACGTGTTGGGATTGCTTGTGGTGTTGTCACCATACCAAGAAACAAGCAGAGGGGCTAGAAAGGATGTGCTGGGTGACCCGGTCCCCATGTTGACGGCTCCCATCACACATGCCTCCCCTAGTGCTGGGTTCTCCGGTCTGGCTCCCGCAGGAGACTAGGAGTACCTTGAGTCTTGAGTTTGGTTTTCCCTCCCTCTTTATGTGCCCCCAGTCTGGCTCAGTGCCTGGTCCACAGTAGGCGCTCCGTATTCTGTGTTGAATAAATCAATTAATGAATAAGAGAAGCTCTCTGTTAACAAGTAAAATGTCTTTTTTTAGAATTTACATAATAATATTCAGTTAAAAAAAAACTATCAGAAAGTGTTTCACTTATAAAACTCCCTTAGATAAGGCAAATGAGTGACTGCCAATCAAATGTCGGATACCTCTACATTCAGTTTGTTGCTAGGACACAAAGACAATACTTTGCACCCTGAAAAAAATTGCAGACTAGTTGGATGTACAAAACAAACCTGCAGAAAGACACAGTGTACGAAATCAGCACCTTTCTGGGCATTATCTCATACACGTGATAAACTTTTTTATCAAGTAAAAAATTATTTTTATCAAGTAAAAAATATTGATAAAAAATATCTGATAAAAAATATTACAGAAGATACTCTTAAGATAGTAGGTGGTGATTTGCCAGTGAGTCAGAGAGACAATTAGTATTTGCAGATGAGGGAAGACTCCCAGATTCTGGTACATGTAGTAAAATTCACATAGGAAGGAGATTGAAAAGAAAGGAGACTTCCTGTAGGTTTTGAATGTCCCAAGGAGGTTCTAAAGATGACAGAGTGGACACGTGGTGCTTCGACTGCGAGAAGGAGGGGTCGGAGAGATGCTAAGACACGGGGGATACTTTTGTTAGATGGAGTGTGGGGCAGTGTCCTCCACGGAGTGTGGTGAGGGCAGCCCCCCCCTCTGGAGGCTCCTGGCACATGCGGCCTTCGGACCAGGAGGCTGCAAAGTCCCAACCCCCCTGGTAGATTTGAAATGATAAAAATGGGTGAGAAATGGTGAAATAAGGAAACATTTAGGAAGAGTAACTAAGGCAGAATGGTGGGGCATTTCAAAAGCGTAACTGTGAAAACTCACTGGGGAGACAAACGTAAAAAGCATGTGACTTTTTTTTTTTTTTAAAGGAGGGGACACAGTTTAAAATGCAAGGGAAAGAGTGAGTCTCCAGTGGAAAATGTATCCAGATAATAGTGTTCAAGGAACTGTACGATGTTTCAGAAAACAGTACGTGAGGAGCTGGTGGAGCTTTGACGGACACCCCCCCAAAAAAGATCGGTGCTACAGTTCTCCAGCTGGTGAAGGTGTTGACTCTTTGCCTCAACACTCAGTTGACTGGGGTGGTGGGGACTTGGCGGAGCTGGGGAACAGAAATCTTTGCTAGCCGTGAAGAGTCCACTGATATGTAGAGGAAAGAATGGATTTTCGTGTCAGAAGACGAACCTGAGTGGGAATATAGAAAGCAGTGTTGTTGCACTAAGTGATAACTGGAAAGATTCCCTTTTTACACCATCACTGCCTACTGTGCAGACTCCTTGCCTTCAGGTCGTGTTATCAAAAACAAACTGAAACTTGGTGTTATTAATCATGGGTTTCGCTAAGTCGCAACTGCCTGTTTCCATGTTGGCTCAGCTTGACGGACAAAAATGTGGCATTAAACCTTACTCTTTATGATCCTGAAATTATTACATCATTTCTTCTGTTCCTTCTGGAAAAGGCGCAAGAAGCTGGCAGGCTTTTCCAGCTGATAAAATTAAACTTCACTTCATTAGTCATTACAAAACTATGCACAAGAAAGGGAGAGTGATGTAAAACAAAAACATTAAACCTTTTTAATGTGGCAGGAGAGAGTGCCGTATGCAGATAGCACTGAAGGAACGGTGGTCTCCTTTATGAAAGTATTACCTACTGGGAAATCAGGCAGAGAAGCCCTGTCAAGAAACACAGTTGGGTCCAAAAACCACCACAAAAAGATTGTTATTGGAATCTAACATGGGTTTATTACCTCATGTCAAGCCAAATTCAGATTATAAATATCTCATCAGTGGAAAAGGAAGCTAGCCGATGGTTCTATTTTTGAGGGTTTTTTTATATTTTGTTTGAAACTAATTAGTAAAATGGAAAGAAATTCTTTCCATAATTACATTCCCTGGGTTTAAAATAATTTTAAGTTTCAAGAATGCGCTCTACTTAAAAAAAAAAAAAAGGTCCCTTTGAATAGTAACTGTTTATTTTAGTCCCAAACTACCGCATAAATGAAATCTGCTGGGGCAGACTTTTCAGGACCCCCCCCCAAAAAAGCACCTTGGGTGCTTCAATTTTAAGTGGATGTTTGATAAATCAATTTGAAGGAACCAGAAAAAAGGAGGAACATATCTAATGTCATAGCACAGATGCATCAGAAGATATGGCTCTATTGAGAGGAGTCCTGTACATCCAGGTGTGCCGAGCCACCTGGCAGAATGCAGTCAGGGATGTGATGGACAGCTGTGTGTCCACATTAGAGTCAGATCAAAACAACCACGACTCGGGTTGTTTGTGTGGCTTTTATTTTCATTTTTGTGAAAATACAGAGTTCGCTTTAGAGTATATTTTATTCCATGTAATTGCAGAATTTGTGTATGGGTATGAGAGTTTACCTGGGAAAGTTCCTTTGAAGGTGGGTGAGCGTGTTTGCTCTGTAGTGATGTAAATGTCACCTAAAATTATTCAGAAGCACCACGATATGCAAGTACCATTTAAAACTTAACCAACCAGAGGCGATCTGTCATTTCCTTCCTGGGATGTCCTGTCTCTGCGTGCCGCGCCCTCCTCCCCCCGCCATTTCTGCTCCTGAAACAGCCTTCCTCTGTTTCTGCCTGGGCACATGCGGTTTTGCTCCCAGTGTCCTGGACCACGTGGCACTCTGCTGAGTGGTCTCACTGGGGACTTGTCCTCTACAGCCTACAGCACAGGCATTTGGGCCCCTCCCTATCTCCTTTTCCCAATGGCAGCCTCTTTGAAGGGAAGGGCTATGTCTTATTCAGACCTGTATGTCCTCCATGCTTAGCGTAGCTCCTCGTGCGTAATTGACAATAAATACTTACCCAGTGGGTAACACTCCTCTCCTGTATGATTGCAGGGAACCTAGGAGGAAGACCCCTGCTCCATTCAGTAAGAGGAGCCAGCGAGATTCGTTCCGGACAGCAGAACGGAAGAGAGAACATTGATGGCTTTCCCACCGCAGTTTTTAAAGCATTTGTGAATACTGGGGAAGGAATCTGTCCTGATTCTGATGCAGCTGAGAAAAATGCAGACCATCAAGAAGGAGCAGGCATCCCTGGATGCTAGCAGCGGTGTGGACAAGATGATGGTGCTGAACTCTGCGTTGAGTGAGGTCTCGGAAGACTTGACAGGGGGTGAAGAGCTGCTTCTGAATGAAGGCAGCGTGGGGAAGAGCAAATCTTCCGCGTGTCGGAGAAAACGGGAATTCATTCCCGATGAGAAGAAGGATGCCATGTATTGGGAAAAGAGGCGGAAAAATAACGAAGCTGCAAAGAGGTCTCGGGAGAAACGTCGACTGAATGACCTGGTTTTGGAGAACAAACTGATTGCCCTGGGAGAAGAAAACGCCACTTTAAAAGCTGAGCTGCTCTCCCTAAAATTAAAGTTTGGTTTAATTAGCTCCACAGCCTATGCCCAAGAGATTCAGAAACTCAGTCACTCTACCGCTGTGTACTTCCAAGACTACCAGGCGTCCAAGTCCAGCACCGGCCCCTTTGTGGATGAGCACGAGCCCTCGATGGTGACGAGCGGCTGCATTTCTGTCATCAAGCACTCCCCGCAGGCCTCCCTGTCCGACGTTTCTGAAGTGTCCTCGCTGGAACATTCGCAGGACGGGGCTGTGCGGGGTGGCTGTGGGAGCCCCGAGAGCAAGTTCCAGGCCATCAAGCAAGAGCCCGTGGAACTGGAGAGCTACTCGAGGGAGCCTGGTGATGAGCGGGGCGCCTACCGGGCCTCTGTCTATCAGAACCTCATGGGGACCACGTTCCCCAGCTATTCCCACTCTCCCCCTCTGCTGCAGGTCGCCCGGTCCTCCAGCAACTCCCCCAGGACGTCGGAGACAGATGACGGCGCGGTGGGGAAGTCCTCCGACGGAGAAGATGAGCAGCAGGTTCCCAAGGGCCCCATCCATTCTCCCGTGGAGCTTCAGCGCGGCCATGCCACCGTGGTGAAGGTTCCAGAAGTGAACTCCTCCGCCTTGCCGCACAAGCTCCGCATTAAAGCCAAAGCCATGCAGATCAAAGTAGAAGCGTTCGATCACGAGTTTGACGCCGCACCGAAACCGGCCTCGCCTATGGACGGGACGCCCAAGAGACATTTCGAACTCGAGAAGCATACTGCCCCAAGTATGGTACATTCTGCCCTCACCCCTTTTTCAGTGCAGGTGACTAATATTCAAGATTGGTCTCTCAAATCGGAACACTGGCATCAAAAAGAACTTAATGGCAAAACTCAGAATAGCTTCAAAACTGGAGTTGTGGAAATGCAAGACAGTGGCTACAAAGTGTCCGACCCAGAGAATTTGTTTCTGAAGCAGGGGATAGCAAACTTATCTGCAGAGGTGGTTTCACTGAAGAGACTCATAGCCACACACCAAATCTCTGCTTCGGACTCTGGGTGAATTACTACTGAAAAGCTCTGGGTCTTTAGAAAGCCGTCATTTGCAATAGATGAGTACGTTTTGTATTAGGCTGAATTTTCACTGGACCCGTGATGTCATTCCACTGTAATGTTCACACATTGTCTGCTGGGTGTCTTTTTGTGCACAAATTATTATGGAAATTAGATTGTGTTATCAACTCTGCCTTCTGTATAGTAAAATAGTCCATACAAAGCCTGTATATATTGAACATTATTTTTGTTGTTCTATTATAAAGCGTGTCAGTTACCAGTTTCAATAAAGGATTGGTGACAAACACAGACTTCTGCTCCATTGCACTTGATTTTATGGGGAAAAAAAAGCAATTTGAGTTCTAAAAGTGGATATTAAAATATTCCATGTTTTACTCATTCGGGGGAGTTTTCTCCCCTGCGTTGGGGAAAGCCAAAATGTAAGTTCAGCACATAATTTGTTTTTCTTCTAGTTTGGCCCGGGCTATAGTAAGTTTGGAAACTTTACAAAGAGAGGGCAAAAAAAAAAAAAAAAAAATAACAATGACTTTTCTTGCATTTGAGACTAATTTACTAAATTACTCCCCATTATCTATTATTTTTCTTTAAGCTTAACTTTTCTGTGGTTTTGTTTTTGTTGTTGTTGTTTTAAGTAGAAAAATCCAAGTTGTCTGGCATCAGCCTCTCTTGGGTCATCTCTTTTTTGAGTATGACACATTCATGTGGATGCTTGAGTCACTGACCCACTTTATTAATTAGAGGTTCTTTTAAAAAAGAGTGTCTAAAGACTAAGGATGAAATCACTTTCATGTTATTCTAAATCTTAACAGTTCTTGACTATAACCATCTAGGGAATTAAGCTAGTGAAATTCCATTTTTATTTAATTTCCAAAATTCCAAGAACACAGCAGCTGTCCCATTCCAGCATGTATAGTCTTGAGTATGCATCATGACTTGTTATTTTCCACTTGGCCAGTGATGAATATAAATGGTAGCTCAATAGTAGAAACTATAATGCAGAAGCCCACAATAAAGCGTCATTCCAAGTCACTTAACGCTAAGACGGTTACTGATGATTCGTCCAGCCTCCGCAGTTGCCTGTACAAGTAGGTGTGGTGGGACCAAATGTCTCCTGTTGCAGGGTGGCACTGGCTCCCGGGTGGGGTGAGAGGGGCAGGCAGATGCCTTCTCCAAAGCTGCTGTCCTCACGAAGGCCCTCTCCAGATCCAGCTCTTTCCCGCTGACCTCCCTCCTGCTCTGCAGAGTGTGGAGGGGCTTTAGGCACACGGGACATGTGCGGACTTAACCCTCACTCTGCTCACTGCCCCGTGTCATGATGCCCCCCAGGAGGGGCCTGATTGTAACACCCCATTTACAGGGCTGCGGTCTTTTTGGCTGACCAGTTTGAACAAAAGCTTACTCCTTTATATTTTTAAAAGTGGCCCTTTGAGTTAAGGGGCCACATACATGCTCCCTACTCTGTCCTTTTGGTCACGGTGACCTTTTGGTCAGTTTTCTCTCTGAAATTTCCTGGCTTGTAGAGAAATGTGGTTTCTTCTCAGCCCTTGGCCTTCTCTCTTCATATTTTATCAGTGACTGGGTGAGGCCCAGAGGCAAACCCATCTCATTTCAAATGTTACAAAACATAGGAGGACTAAAATATTGCCTGGGGGTCAGGACCCCCCCATGGAATAGAATGGGTGAAATGAACCCAACCTGGATATAGTAAGGATACCATGTAAAGTCAGATTCCTATATTAAATGGGAAAAAAAAAAAAATGCCATCCACGTTCACAACTGGGAGAAAAAGAGTACGGTAAGTACATGAGGAGGGGGTGGGGCTCTAGTTCCCTCCTGTTTTGCTAGGAGTCAGCTCCCAGTAGGTGTGGGTTGTGTCCACACAGTGTCCGAACACGAAGACACCTGTCCTGTTGCACAGGGCGGACAAGTTGAGGTACAAGAGGAAACGCTCCAAAGGAACTTAGCAGACGTGTCATATCTCACAGCCGTGAACTAGAAGATATTAAGAAAACTGACAAATTGCCCCAAAAAGAGGTGAACCATTTATACCGTGTGGTGCTGGAAGGGAGAATAAGAACAGGTAGATGAGAGAAAGAAAGGTAAATCTGGGGCGCCTGGCTGGCTCAGTCAGAAAAGCTTGCGACTCTTGGTCTCCGGGTCACGAGTTCAAGCCCCATGATGGCGGTAGAGAGCACTTAAATAAATAAACTTAAAAAATATGTATTTAAAAAGAAAGGTAAGTCTGAGTTATTTTAAGGAAGAAGCAGGCATCTGTCAGAGCAGTGCGGGAGCGAAGCGGCCTGCCTGAGGCCCCAGAACTTCCACAGAAATTGCTAGTGAGAGCCGTCGGGGTGAATATTTGCATTTAAACATGATTGGATGCCGTTTTCCTCCATCATCTTGCCTTATAATTTCAGGGATCTAAGATACAGTTGGAATGATGTGTAGAATGCTACTCCTTAAAAATAAAAGAGTGGCATAAACAAGCAGTTCCACACTCACCAGGATCAAAGAACTGTCGTGTAAATACACTGACACTTCCGACATCGTGTGCAGGGAAACATGACCACCTCTCCCTCCCGCTCACAGAGCTCCTCAAAATCATATAAGATGCCCATATGCCAAATAAATCTGCAACTGTACCCAACAAATAAGAATGAGAAGGCTCAGAACAGCACAATTCCCAAGCATTCCCAGGAAGATGGCGCTCAGGTAGGGCCTGATGGGGAGGAAGCTGTGAAAGCCCGGAGCCCCCACCACAGCCCCAGGCACCGCAGAAGGAGGGGAGCCCGCTGACCAGCCGTGGGGTTCGTGGGGACACGGCCGCAGGAGCAGACCTGCCCAGGAGGAGGGCCCACAGGCAGGGCATCGCCTGGCGGTGATGGCAGGTGCATGTGTCCCCAAAGGGGCCCACCTAGTGGCACGTCACCCTCCCCTAACATGTGCAACAGTATCTCATTAGTCCCCACGCCCATTTTAGGAAGGAGAAGACTTGAGACTCTCAGCGGCCAGTGCCAGGCCGCCTGCCACCAGGCAGGGGGGACCGGTAAGCCCCATGTGGCACTTCAGTCCGCGCCTAGGGGCAGCCCCACAAGATGAGCGGGAGCGTCTCTGAGCTGCAGGAGCAAAGCCGGGAATCTGAGACTGGTCCAGCTTGTTAAGCGGCTTTTGTCTGGATGAGGAAGGCTGCTGCGGAAACATCTCCTTTTCTGTTGGATAACTGTCAGGGGAGAACTATTTTACTTTTCTTCAAGGGTCAACTATTCCCACAGAAAAGCAGCTAACACCTGTGTGGCTTTCCCACACGCATGTCCACATGCATGTTCACACTCATGTTCACATGCATGTCCACATACATGAACTCTTCAGAAGTCCAGTCACCTTCTTGGCACACAGTTATTATCCATCACAAACTTCTTTTAAAATCGTGTTAAGTCAAAAAAAAAAAAAAAAACCACTGGTAGCTATTAAACTTATTTTTAAAAACCAGAAATTATCCCTCAGAAGTGAGAATCATTGGCAGCACCCTCTTGGTTTTTCTTTTCATGTGATTTTTGGGGGCTGTTGAGGAAGTAGTACAATTGTTGGAGTGATTTGAACAGGGTCCCCCAAGCTACGTGCACCAGGAAAACTTAAATAGGAAAAACTTGCCAGGGATGTGAGATCTGGGGACTCAACATGCCCAGGAGGCCGGAGAGATAAGAGAAAATTCACGATTATGAAGTGTAGTGAATGGGTATGTCTTCCGGGCAGGTGAGGTGAGATAGGACGTGTTTGAAGGCATTGGCCGTATTTTCCATGGAGCTAGCTTGTACTGATCTGAACAGACATGAGGAAGAGGTCAACCAGACGGAGAACTAGTGGAGCTAAGCGGTAGAAATCCAGGCAAGGGAGAGCAAGCACTTGCCGCTGCTGTGTCGTCGTGCTAGGGGCCACCAAGGAGTGATTGTGTTGTTGAGCGGATACACTAAATACGCTAAGTAGCCCACTGCCATGTCTGCTCTCTCTGATCTGTCAGCCTTCCCCCCCTTGAGAAGGAAAAGGTTACTGTGGGGAAAGTGCTTGACTAAAGTCCAAGGTTCTGGGGGGTCCAGAGCAAGGCCCCTTCGGAAATGCACAGGGATGAAACCCTGAGGCTGGGGGAGAGGGGACAGCAAGTCTTATGGCCGGGGGCACGGTAAAGGAGATGAGGAAGGAGCAGCCCCCAAATGGGCCCCCCTAAAGTAAGCAGATGTTTCAGTGTAACCAGGTTAAAAGTCTAACAGCAGTGCCTGATTTCCCGTGAGACAGGGAACTTTCTCTTTGAGAAAATAACTTCTGGTTTGCTGCTGGGGTCCCAGGAGGGCCCTAAAAACAGTGGCGGCACAGGTCCAGGACCCCGAGAGAAAGAGGTAGGTGCTTTGCAGAGAAGGTGCAAGGAGATGGGGGTGGCAGCTTGGGGCACCGCTTTTGACAGGAAGGGGGTAGGGAATAAAGAGAAGGGAAGGAGGGGCTGGAGGCCCACGAAGGTCACTGATGAACATACGGTAGAAACACTTCTCCATGTCTTCCTCAAAACGACAGTAAGCCCTACAGGCTCTCTAGTGCTTTGTGCGAGTGTTTGATTGTTCGCCAACTTTACATCTGGCGCAGCGTTCTACACAGCAAGGCAGCTCACCTGGGGGCAGGCACCAAAGGGGATGTTGAAGGTGGATGTCCCAGAAACCTGAAGAATCTGGAAGGGGTTCTGGACCTTGACCACCCAGGCAGCTGAGGCTCGGAGGCCACCTTCTCCGGGCCTGGGGGTTAGGGAGGCCCCTCCAATCCTCAATAAATACGAAATGCCTATGGGTACCCAGTTTTGTGCTGCATGCTGTGGGGGAAACAGAACATAAAGATACAGTATCTCCTTTTGAGTTTTGAATTTGCTTGAGGAGGAAAGACTAAAACTCTGAACATGGTAACAGCCCATAGGCACCAGGGAGAGGTAGAACGTGTGGGAAAGAGCAGGCTAAGAAAAAAGCTCGGAACACATACAGCAGTCATGGTGCGGACCTGAGGGGCATCTCAGCAAGAGAAGCTGGCTGGAGGCGGGAGAGAGCTCAGCCAACAGCAAGAGCAGAGGGCAGTGATCTTCCGCCGCGGGGGAAGCACGAAGGTATGCTGCATCCCCAGAGAAGTGAATTCCTTTAGAGGATTGCTCAGACAAAATTCAAAAGGAAATATAGACCCAGTTGCCAAAGGACCTCGAATCCCAGGCTGTAGAAATTGCCTGGAATCACTTGGGCAGTGGCTGTAGGAAATGTCATCTCATAACCCACTGCTGAAAGATGGGGAAGGGCAGGAGAGGGGAGGGCGGGGTGAATCTGGGACGGGTGCATGGCCGGTGTGTGACGGTGGGAAGGATGCTGTGCGTAGACACACAAGCAGAAGGTGCCTGCAGGGACAGCAGATCCGGAAGCTGCTTTCAGAGTTTTTTGCCCGAACTGATGGGAACTGTTTTGCCTTGGGAGTGCAGCTGGACACAGTTGGACTCTCGAGTGAGCACACATGCATGAGGATATATGGTGCTCTGGGTTCCTGCACAATGCCACTAATGGTATCTATACTCTGGGGAGCTCTTCCTATGGCCATCATGGAAACGCAAAGTTACTGTGCTGTATTATTAGGGTTCTCCAGAGGAACAGAAGCAATAGGATATGGGGATATCTGTAGACATAGATATAGAGAGAGACTGAGATTCATTGTGAGTAATTGTCTCATGCAATTATGGGGGCTGAGAAGTCCCACAGTGTGCTGTCTATAAGCTGTAGGCCCAGGTCTAGCTTTTTAAAAAATGGGTCCATCCGTCCATCTACCTATCCATCCATCAACCCAGAGAAAGAGAAGAGAACACATGTACTAAAGTCATTTAAAACATTAGATATTAATAAAGGTTACTGTATCACATTTTTGGACAAATAAATGACAAAAGAATTTCCAGTATTGTCCTCACATCTTGTAAACATACTGGGCATCATGACTCCACTTAACGACCACAGCTCTGTGTCAGGGGGCTCAGAGGCAGAGGGCTAATAGCTCTTTGTACACTTGATGAACTAATTGGGAATCTCTTTTTAAAATGTTTTCAAAGGTGTATTTGAGGACCTCCATTCAAAGCTCTTAGGTATTTCTGAATTTTAAAGCTATATACACATTCCTAGTTATTCTTCCCCCCTATTTCTTTTCACCAGCCTGGATTTTAGTAGGTAATATAGCATTATTGATATTTTCCAGTTTTGAACTATTTTTGACACCTATACTATCTTGGCATGGAGGCTGGCTTTCATAAGTGTCTAAAGACTTGCCTGTTACAAGAGTGGGTAGGAAAGTCATGGATCTGCCCAAGTGTCTTCCAGTTAAAGCCAGGGAAAGGCTGCCCCGCACACCAGCGAACGAAGTCTAATGACACAGAAAACTACAGGAAGCTGCGCTTGGAATCCATCACAAGTTGTGTTTACTCCAGATTCCAGACACCCCCTTATGGAATAGAAGGCCAAAGAATATAAGAGCCCCTTTTAAAAGTCTGGGGCCCCTGGGTGGCTCAGTTGGTTAAGCGTCTGCCTTTGGCTCAGGTCATGATCCCAGGGTCCTGGGATCAAGTCCCTCATTGGGCTCCCCGCTCAGCAAGGAGTCTGCTTCTCCCTCTGCCCCTCCCCCTGCTTGTGCTCTCTCTCTCTCTCTCTCTCTCTCTCTCTCTCTCTCTCTCTCTCTCGTTCAATTTCTCAAATAGATAAAATCTTAAAAAAAAAAGTGGTAAGTCCTCTGAGGGCTGGTGTTCAAATAGGATTCAGGGAAACAATCACCTATTAAAGTTTTTGTGGAGAACATCTCTGGATTAAACTTGGAAGGAATACCATCTGGCCTCCGAACTTAGAGCTTCTTTAAAATTACTACTGACCCCAGAGTCATTCTATTTTGTTATTTTCTGCCTTGGGTTCCAGCAGCCTGTCCAATATTTGTAAGACATTTATAAGATTCGCCATCTGCTATAGCTCACCATGTCCCGGGCTTCCGATGTAATAAAAATATTAATTTAAAAAGTACATTTTTAAACTTCTTATCCCCTTTTTATGAATGTTTCCTAATGAATCCTTGTGAAGCCATTAAGGTAAGTATGATAATTTATTATTACGTATTTGTTTTTCTATAAAATGAGAACAGCTTGTCTGTAATGGTAACAGAAGCTTCCAGAACATCTGCTTTGAAGTTAACTTCCAAAGGCCTCGCGTGGAACAATCTGTTCTCCGTGTACAAGACTCAATCATTGCTCAAGTCCCTGAGAAGCGATGGCACCAAACCAACCACTGCTGGTTTGATTTACACTATTTTTAAATCATTTTATTTTTGGCAGTAGATATTCTGTTCTTGACACACACTACTTATATTCCACCAATATTCTGTCTCTGTGCTAAGACTAAAGATTCAGTCAGGAAGAGATACAATTGACTATATGTAGATATATGGGAATAGATAAATAGGGAATGCATTTATAGTGAATCTTTGAGGTGTTCTTGCCATTTGAGGCACTCCTGCAATGAGTCAGAGGATCAGAGAGCTGGGTTGAAGTAATCTTGCACAACCCACAGGATAGATATCTGCAGAGCTTTTGTCGTGTGATCAACTGCGGGAGCATTTCACTTACAACCAATTTTACACGTGGCTTCCTGGTTAACTTTCTCAAATACAAATACGATCAAAGCCAGTCTTCTGGTTTCTTGCCATGGAGACAGCTTGGCTAGTCAAGGTGTGGTCTGAGCTCCAGTGGTGAGAACCTGACACAGAAGCTTCTAGAAATACAGAATCTCGTGCCCCACCCAGAATTAGAATGGCATTCCAATAAGATCCTTAGGTGATTCACATATCCTCATTGAAGTTAGAGAAGTGTGATCTATAGGAGTAGTTCCCAAACTCTGTCTTGGTGAAATTAGTGAGAAATGGCAAGTATAGTGAGTTTTTCATAAAGTTAAATAAATGTATTTAACTTTTTGCTTTTTTTCGTAGAAAGTTAGGACTCTCCTACATTCTCAGTGGTGTTCCTTGTATAAATTGATGTTGAATTACAGATGATAGTAGTTTGGTTTTTTACTTAGTAAAATAAAAATTCAGCGTTGTATGTCAGCTTTCTATTAATTTTTATTTACCTGATAAGAGACATGCAAACGCCTGGGAACATCTAAAATATGGAGCAAAGGCCCAGCTCCCTCAAGTGCATGGAAGTCTCTCTGGAACCATCACCCACCCTGCCTGCTATCACCCTCCAGTCTATTCTCTCGCCACTATGCTCCCGTCTCCAGCTTGCACTACTCTGGACTTCACATGTGAAGCACTTTCTGCTACAAATCCCAGTCTCTGTCTGACAAGCTCCTTCAATGTCAAGCCCGACCCCCCCAGCTTCCACCACACCTGTGAGGTCCTTCTGAATGGTGTTGTCACATGCTTTTCACATTGCATGAAATATTGCGTGTTTAGGTGTCCATCAACACATCTGGACTGCATGCTCCTTCGAAGCAGATGCCATGTCTCCATCGCTGTCTCCTCAACTGCTTAAAGATCGACACCACACACATAGTTGCTGGATGCATTGGACATATTTGGAAAGAAGCACCGTCCAAGGCAGCTATCCTTAAATGCTCCATTTGATAGGATGAAGATGGCCAACGGAAAGTCTCCGATTCCAGGAGAGCAAATCTGCTCTTGGTTTGCCTCTCACTTGCCATGTGACTTTGGGCATGTCACTGAATCCGTTGGTGCCTCAGTTTCTCTATCTGTGAGGCAGCAATACCTGACTGACCTCGCTTCACTGAATTATCTTGCCCGTGAAGAGGAAAGAATTATGGAAGAGCTTTTGAAAGTTAAAGCTGAAACATTAAACAAATGCTTAGGTGTAAATATGAGTGCCATTAGCGTGAAGACATACCCACGCTGAATGCACAGAAATGGAGAGCAGAATGGCCGCTGTGAGAGGCCAGGGGCTGGGGAAGTGGGGAGAGTCTGGTAAAGGGACACACACACTTCCAGCTGTAAGATGGATGAGGTCTGAAGATCTGATCTAAAACACGGTGACTACAGTTGATGGCACCATATTGTAGAATTGAAATTTGCTGAGAGAGGAGAACTTAAATGTTCTCACCCCGAAAAAGTAAGTATGTAAGGTGAAGGATGTGGTAAGTAATTCGTGGGGGGATTCCTCTCACAATGTATACGTATATCACATCATCACATCACGCGCTTTATGTTACAATTTTGCCAGTTATACCTCAATAAAACTGGAGGAGGAAAAGAATGAAGGAATATCATATACGAGTATTAGGTGACTGTTGGCATGCTAAGGCTGTCACAGCAAAGCACCACAACGTGGAAGGCTTAGTCTATAGATACTCTTTTCTCTTGATTCTAGACGCTGGAGGCTTGAGGTCAAGGTTGGTTTCTCCTGAGGCCTCTCTTCCTGGCTTGTGGACAGCCGCCTTTTCCCTGAGCCCCACATGGTCCTCTCTGTGTGTGTGTCTGTACCCTAATCTCCTTTTCACATTGGGGCACCAGTTCTATTGGATTAGCACCCACCCTAAAGACCTCATTTTAAGTCTATTACCTCTGCAGAAAACCTGTCTCCATTCTGAGGTCCGGGGGTAGGGCGGGTAGGGCTTCAATATATGCATTTGGAGAGGACACAATTCAGCCCATAAGTGATTTATTTAATTTAGCATAGTTTAGTATTTGGTGGAGTTTTTATAAAGATACGGTTTATAAAACCTCATACTTGGCTTATTCATTCCACAAATGCAGCCAATTGTTATGGTTTCCCATGCTTTCCAACAGTAGATCACTTCAGAAATGCAGGCACCATTAAATTAGCCATGGTGATCCAAAGCAGTTCACCCCCGTAAGTGGGATTTGACTCCAATGTGACTCAAATAGATAAAGACGTGTCTACAGTTTTTCAAGTTATAAAGATATAGAAGAAACATAGTATAGAATTATAGAAAGAAAATGTTAAGGCTTCCACTTCTCCAATCTGATCCTTGTCAGATAACCAGTGTTAAGCAGGTCAGTAGTGTGTATTTTTCCATATTAAAAATGCCTGCATGTGAAAATGGACACAGATGTACGCATATATGGGACTCCGTATGGAGGTATTTTCACACCCATTTCACTTTTATCAGTAATCCATCAAAATATCTCAGTTTCATGATATAATTTCAGTGGAAGTATAGTTAGCAGCTCAATATTACATATCATCAACACATCTCAGTGGGAGGAAGGGCATATAATGCACCTTCCACTTGCTGGTAACAGCAGCAAGTCCTGCTAGATTTCTTTCTAGTGCAGACTTCGCTGGTTGGCCACCTGACTGCTATGTCCAGTGCCCTGTCCTCTGACAGAGAGGCAGGAACAAAAGAGATGTCTACTTTCCTGGACTCCCTTGCAATGAGAGGTGGAGATGTGACCCGATTTGTCAGTGAAATGTAAGGGAAGTCGGCTGTGGCTTCTGAGAAAGATCTGTCTCTCCTGATAGAAGGGAAGGTGTCCACAACTCTCTTCTCTGCCATGAGATAAAGCTGCTTGAGGCCACCAGGCCCATGGGGGAGGGCCAAGAAAACAGCAGTGGTGCTCCGACTTCCAGAAGAAGAGCTGCCCAGGAACTGGACATGTTGAAATTAGGGACTTCTCTTCATCAAAATACACCATCAGGTGAATTTATTGTCAGTCTGTAGACTGGAAGATCTCTACCAGTGCTGATAACCAACAAGAGAGTCATAATCAGATTCTACTAAAAACTCCTACCAAACCATAAGAAAAGGGGTACACTTCACCATACAGGAGAGCCAACTGGCTAATAAGCATATGAAAGAGTGCCCAACATTCTTAGTTATCAGAGAAATGCAAATTAGGCCACAGTAAGATCCACCACTCACCCACCAGAATGCCTAAAATCAAAAGGCTGAAAATACCATGTTGACAAAGATATGGAACAAGTGGACCTTTCATACCTTGTTGGTAGGAATGTAAGCTGGTAAAATAAATTACAAAACTATTTGTTGGTATCTACTAAGGATGTGCATATCTACAAATCTCATAACCCAGCAATTTTGGAGATACATGCCCACACAATAACAGCAACATTATTCATAGCTAAAAACTGAAAATAACCCAAGTATCCATCAGCAGTGAAAGAGATCAAGTAATCCTGGTATTCTCACATAGGGAACTATTGTACAACAACACATGAGCAGTCTGAAGAGGCATGAACAGCCTCAGTAAATCTTACAAACATAACATTGCACAAAAAAGAGCCAGACTTAAAAGAATACATACTGTATAATTCCATTTATATAAATTTTTTTTTTAAAGGGTAGAACTCCTGTATGGTGTTAGAAGTCAGAAAAGTGGTGGATTAGGGGGAAAAGGGAGATGTATCAATGGGGAGAAGGGATGAGGAAGCTCCTGGGATGCTGGCAATGTTCGGTATCCTGACCTGGGTGGCTCACTTTGTGAGGATAAATCCAGCCGTGCAATTATTATTCTGTATTTTCTGTGCCTCTGTTATACTTTAACCAACACAGTTTTTGGATAAACTGCACTTAAAAATGGAGGAGGGGAAGTTTGTGTCCCAGGCCAAGCATCTGAACTTTCTCCATAAGAAACGGGGAGCAAGGGGTGCCTGGGTGGCCCAGTTGGTTAAGTGTCTTGCCTTCAGTTCAGGTTGTGATCTCAGGGTCCTGGGATCGGGCCCCACTGGGCTCTGTTGCTTAGTGGGGAGTCCGCTTCTCCCTTTGCCTCTCTCCCTGCTCTTGCTTGCTCGCTCTCTCAAATAAATAAATAAAATCTTAAAAAAAAAAGAAAGAAACAGGGAGCTGGCGAAGATTTTTAAGCAGGAGAGTGGACTCACTGGGCAGCGGTGAGGGCAAGAGGTCGGTCAAAATAGCAGTCAGGGGGCGGTTACAGCAGTACGGGAGGAAAGAGAGAAAGAAGACTCGGTTCAGGGCCGCTGCGGCTTGGGTAGGAGCATCACCAGGAGGAAGAAATGAGAGCCTGAAGGATCTCAGTGAGCAGCTGGGATGTGAAATGAAGGGCAGACAAGAGCTGAGAATGGAACCAGGGTTTCTGGCCAAATATGGCAAGACGTAGAGGATGCAGTCAGGAAGGAGTCATTTCCCCATTGCTCTAATCACTGCCGCCCCAATTAGGCATCACAGAGGTGACCCCTCCATGCTCTCGTCCCCTTCCTCATCCCCACCACCCCCCATCATCATTTTCTTGGTGTTCCCCCAGCCTGGTGGGAGGCAGCAAACACAGCCTCTGGGTCTCATGGCCCAAAGCCTCAGTCTCATGGCCAAGCAGGACTGGCTGGGTCTCTGTCCCTTTAGGACATCCACTGTTTTTTATCTTTACATCCTTGCTGCCAATCTAGCAGCAAGGAGAAGCAAGCAAATATAAAACCCACATAATCCACTGATCAAGCAGCAGCACCCAGAGTGGGGCGGACCGAAATGACCCTTCACGAAGTGAAAGCCGTGCCCGGATAGCAGTCCCAGCGGCCTCAGCCTAACTAGAAGGAGACAACCAGAGAAACCTGGAATCCAAATATTCTACAAGACAACTGGATTCTTCAAAAAGCTGAATGTTTTTAGAAGCAAAAAGAAAAAAAAGTGGGGGCTGCTCTAGATTAAAACCAACCTAACCAATTGCCTAACCAAGTGCAACGTTTGAATTTTAAATAGAAAAAGGGGGGGGGATGGGTTAGCCTGGTGATGGGTATTAAAGAGGGCACGTTCTGCGTGGAGCACTGGGTGTTATGCACAAACAATGAATCATGGAACACTACATCAAAAACTAATGATGTAATGTACGGTGATTAACATAACAATAAAAAATTATTTAAAAAAAATAAAGAGCCAAAGTTTTAGAACATAAAAAAAAGAAAAAAAGAAAAAGGGCTGTAGAGGACCTACCAGGAAACTCTAAGTATAGGTGATTTTATGGAACACTTATCAGGTGTTTGGTGTGATAATGGTATCACACAGGGCAATTTCCTCATTCTTTTTTTTTTAAATACTTTTTTATTGTAATGTTAATCACCATACATTACATCATTAGTTTTTGATGTAGTGTTCCATGATTCATTGTTGGTGCATAACACCCAGTGCTCCACGCAGAATGTGCCCTCCTTAATACCCATCACCAGGCTAACCCATCCCCTCACCCCCTCCCCTCTAGAACCCTCAGTTTGTTTTTCAGAGTCCATCGTCTCTCATGGTTCGTCTCCCCCTCCGACTTACTCCCCTTCATTCTTCCCCTTCTGCTATCTTCTTCTTTTTTTTTTTTTTAACATATATTGCATTATTTGTTTCAGAAGTACAGATCTGTGATTCATCAGTCTTGTACAATTCACAGTGCTCACACCATAGCACATACCCTCCCCAATGTCTATCACCCAGCCACCCCATCCCTCCCACCCCCCACCACTCCAGCAACCCTCAGTTTGTTTCCTGAGATTAAGAATTCCTCATATCAGTGAGGTCATAGGATACATGTCTTTCTCTGATTGACTTATTTCACTCAGCATAACACCCTCCAGTTCCATCCACGTCATTGCAAATGGCAAGATCTCATTCCTTTTGATGGCTGCATAATAGTCCATTGTGTATATATACCACATCTTCTTTATCCATTCATCTGTCGATGGACATCTTGGCTCTATCCACAGTTTGGCTATTGTGGCCATTGCTGCTATAAACATTGGGGTACACGTACCCCTTCGGGTCCCTACATTTGTATCTTTGTGGTAAATACTCAGTAGTGCAATTGCTGGATCGTATGGTAGCTCTATTTTCAACTGTTTGAGGAACCTCCATACTGTTTTCAATTTCCTCATTCTTAAGAAAGATATATGTAAACACGTGTGGGTGAAATGTCATGATGTCTGCAACTTCCTTAGAAAAACAAATGTTAACAACTGCTGAGTATATCTTTTACCAATTAACAAATATATACCTCTTACCAGTTAACAAATGGGTAAAAGGTATACAGGTGTTTATTGTACTCTTCTTTCAAGTTCTCTATAGATTTAAAATTTTTCGAAAGAATTTTAGGAAGAGGAATCTCTAAGTATTGCATAATGAAAAATAAAACATAGTTTTAAAAACAAATTTCATTTTGAAATGATAGGGACCATAACATCCTGCTCCACAAATATATCACATGGCAAAGTCTATGGTTTCATTCTATACTCTGAACACTGAGTGAGGTGAAATGCAGAGAAATGGGACAGAAGGCTGCAAAATCCTAAGAAATAAAGACATGGCAAGTAGCTTTGATAAAGGGCCAGGGAGAGAGTGAGAACAAATCCCAGATGCACAGATAGAGATGCAAAGACTCTCCCATGAAGTGAGAACACAGGGGTCAACAGAACACCACTTGAACAGAACAGCATCCTCTTGGAAAATGGCCACTAAGGAGGTTTACAGATTGGAAGCAGGAGAGGTCGGAACTGGAGCTCCAGCCCCAGCCACCACTAGCTATAGGGAGTTGGGCAAGTTTTTTCTTGCAACTGTCCACATTTCTGTTTCTTTATCACAAATGATGGTTAAAATACACATCCACACTGGCTGCGGAGAGAGTTATGTTCAACACTTAGCGAAGCACCTGGCCGATGTTACAATGATCACAGACGTACTTTACAGGTTTCCTTGTGGGGTGCCCAAGAAGTCAAAATAATGATTGCGCTGAATGACTGGTAGGCATTCTTATGAAAATCTGACTGGATACACGTAAAACACTCTGCATGAGGTCATATTGTTTAAAAAGAGGTGTGCTGAACTGAATGAGAATTTTTAACTTCATATGTAAATTGCGAAGATGTTTTCTTTGTGGGGGGAACAGGGCACAGATAGAGGACCTCTGCCTCAAATGTGTTTTCTTTAAAACAAAAACTGGCCAACTCTTCATTAGATTTTAGGTGGGAAAGATACAAAGAAGATCTGAAAATACATCAGGCGTGTTACCGCATCTCTTTGCATCCCGATCACCTTTCTCTTCAGGTTTTGGGTTAGGGTTTTTTCTTTTTCTTTTTCTTTTTTTTTTTTTTTTTTTCATTATATTTTAGAGGAGGTGAGGTAGCCCAGAAGCATGTAGAGTCATCCAGCTGTGGCTGCTCTCTGGTGTGATTACATTCTATTTCGTGTCCAATGCCGTCTTTTTCCCCAAGAAGGAACTTAGGAGGTCTGCGGGGGCACCTGGACAGAACACGGTAGAAGCCGCAGGTGAGAGCCTGGTCTGGATGCTGGAAGAGACTGGGACATCCATGGCCACACTCACGCTTTCTTCTGCCACGACTTCTGGGCACTCGTCCCCGCGCTGGGGCGCCAGGGGTGCAGGAAGGAGGACAAGGTCATCCAGGAGGCCGAGAAGAGTTGTTCAAATGATCAGATCAGGCTAAGTTTAATAGGCAGGAGATCTTTTTTGTTCGTGTTTTTCCTAAAAGCAGAAAGAAGCTTGGGAGAAATACCTGAGTAGTTATATACAATTTAAAGGAGCTATTCTTGGAAAGAGCTGAGTTGCAGAGTGAGCTCCATGTTGCAATATGATGTTGTTTCCAACATGCTGAGGGTGGAGGGACCGCCGTCGTCACCAAAGGCCAGTTACATGGACTGGATCACATGGCACCCGGATAAATCCGGGATAAAGGAGCAAGGGAAGTAGTTCCACAACAAAACAGACAGATAAAATCAGGAGGGACATTCACACTGCAACTGCATTCACTAGAGCTTGTAGCTGTCTCTCCAGAAAGTCAGGGTCATATGGCAAGTGCTTGGGGGAGCAGGAGGGGACTACGTTTTATTAAAACAGATGATACTAGACAGAGTAATGCAATGCATAGTCCTTAATTGGAGCCTGGTGTGTACAAAGAAAAGCAAGTTCTGAAATAATTGGAAAACTTAACTATGACTTGATATTGGAGATACTAGGGCACTATCAATTTGGTTAGGCATGGCAGTGATCATGTGATTATAAAGTAAAAGTATCTTTTTAATAAAAAAAATGCATATTGAAGTATTTAGAGGGAAATTGTCAAAATGTCTATTACTCCCATTGCCAATACTGCAGAAAAAATGTGGGGGAGGGATGTCTTTATTTTAAAGAGATACACGACACAATATGTCATGTCTCTAGTTTACATTAAAACATTTCACACACACATTAATGAAGCAAACAGAGCAGATTTTGACATTACTGATGTTCACTGACATCTGGTTCCCCCTACTTTCTGATAGCCTGGGGAATTACACACCCCCATGCTCTTGAAGGTAGTACCCTAAGGCCAGGTCATCAGATCTGCCAATGGAACGTGAGCAGAAGTAACGAGGTACATCAAGGGTAAGCATCTAATCATCTGCATTGACTCTCTTGTGTGCCTTGGGCTGCACCATAGCAAACTCACAAGGCTCTTGTTTAATGTGGGTGTCGTAAGGTCATGGGGCCTCTGCCAACCTACACCCCCAAGCAAAGCCCCTCATCTTCCCACCAACCTGCATTGGACATAGAGCAATAAATTTGTTGCTTTAAAAGCTGCTGTAAGACCACTGAGGTTACTTGTTACTGAGGTATAACACAGTCTTTCTGGGCTAATACAGTTAACAAGTATTAAAACTAGGTGTCAGGTTGATTTTATTATTCTACTTTACTGGAATGTTTTATAATAAAATGTTCAAGTAATGATTTTCTTTGAAAATGAGTTTCTATACTGGTGGTATTAGTTCAAGGAGACTATTAATGTCTTGTTTGTGATACTGGAGCCAACTCCGTGTGGTCAGAGTAAATATTTTGGTACAGTGGAAAGAGTCAGGACCTGGTACTATTTTTTTTTAAGATTTTATCCATTTATTTGAGAGAGGGAGAGGCAGATGGAGAGGGAGAAGCAGGCTCCCCGTGGAGCAGGGAGCCCAAAGCGGGGCTCGATCCCAGGACCCTGGGATCATGACCTGAGCCGAAGGCAGATGCTCAACCGACTGAGCCACCCAGGTGCCCCTAGACCTAGTACTATTTCTGATTGACAAGAATCAGGTTCTTTGGATTTCGGTTTCCTTTCCTGTGAAATGAAAGGAGCCTCTAAGTTGCTTTCCATTTCTAAACGGTAATGATTAAGCAATTTAGGCACCTATCCAATTACTTTTTAAATAGATATAAACATATATATGTATTATGTGCAGCTGATATTAAGTCTATTTGCTTTTTCTTGGAACTCAAATTTCTTTCTTGATCATATTCACTTTGTTTCTTGTGTAGATACATGGTCGAGGAACAAATTTTTAAGAAGATGGTCACTTTGAGGGTGAAAGCAAATAAATTTTATTTTCCCGTCTCAAAGTATCAGCCACATAATAGTCCATACAAGAATTAAGTACATATGAAACACCTCGGAGAGGCACGGGGCCAAAAGTATATGGTATGTGTGCATTTATAGGGATAAGGCTGTTTACAGTTCTTACTCTTAAGAAGAAAGCTGGAGCTATTTTAAGTGTCAAAAATAAGGATCTTAGTACTATTTTAAGGTAATATATGCAATATTTAAACAGATATAGCAATCAAAAAGGTATGACACAGGAATAATGTGCTTTGATAAGACTCCATGGTGACCAGAAATTGGAAGCTGAAACCTCCTAACATCACTCCTCTGGTTTCTACATGGAGGGAGCTTGCTGGAGTGACATTCTGGGCCCCTTCCACTCTTTCCTTGTCCCAGGGAGGACAAAGGGCTCATCGGACCGGTCAGCATCAAAGTCAGGATGGTGGTTCTGTTACTGCAACAGTTATTTGCAGGAGGAGGGGACACACGGAAGCCACTTCTAGGCTGGATGGCAAAGCTCTGTTTCTTGACTTGGGTAGTGGTTTCAAGTATATACCTTACAATAAATCATTAGGCCACATACTTGTTTGTTTGTTTGTTTTTTGTAGTGTTCTGGATCTTCACTTTATTTTTTTTAAAGATTTATTTATTTATTTATCTGACAGAGAGAGAGAGAGAGAGAGAGCACAAGGAGGGGGAGGAGCAGAGAGAGAGGGAGAAGCAGATTCCCTGCTGAGCAGGGAGCCGGATGCAGAGCTTGATCCCAGGACCCTGAGATCGTGACCTGAGCCGAAGGCAGACGCTTGATGAACTGAGCCACCTAGGCACCCCTGAATCCTCACTTTATAGTAAAAAGATTTTGATTGGTCATTTGGGTAGAGGGGGTCTGTGGCTTAGCCCCTTCCTTTCTTGTTTTCTCTCTTTGGGTTGTACCCGTCTGGAGAAATGGGCTTTCTCTGCTCCTCCATGCCTGGGGTTTTAGGGGACCAGGTCCCCCACAGATGGGGAGGCCAACAGTTCTAACAGCTTGAGGGGCTGTTCAGTTTTGTCAGTGACTGAGGAAGAGGCTCTGGTTCTGGAGCCTCGTACTAGCGAGCCCATTTGGATGCAGAAGGAAAACCACATTTGCTAAGAGCCCTAACAGTGATCAGAGTAAGAGAGGAGACCCCTTGATAACACAAACATGTATGTTGACTCTCCCACCCCCTACCCCTTTTCTCGGCACGTTGTGGTGGGGGGAGCATAACGTAATGTGCATTTTTGGTCTCGTTTGTTACTATGCAGTGCTGCTGTCGAAGATGAGAAAACAAGAAAAGGGAAAGATGTAAGTTGAGTAAGTGTCAGTATGTAGAATGAAAGCCGTTGGCGGCATCCCTGGATACGTCCAGTAGAGAGAGGTTCATAAGCAGAGAGGGAACGAAAAGGTGAAAGGGTACCTGCAATTTGTGACTCTAAATATTCATGAGGTTTTCCCTTCAACCACCCTTTGTGGTCCTCTGTGTGGGCAGTCTGGGAAACACAAATAGAACCCTGGGCCACTTTGCAGGCTCGTGTAGTGCCTGGGACAGGGATGTCTGGCTGCAGGGCCCTGCTCTGATGGGGTCTCCTTGCTGGGAGGAGACAGGGCTGGGACGCTTCGTGTGGCAGAGAGAGACAGACACACACCTGACATTAACACAGTGCCACCAGGATTCAGGGAGTGAATCCCACCGCCCTGCTTGCACCCTTCCCTGAGCCCATTAATGAACCCTACTTCTTTTCCTTTGCTCCTTGCCGTGTGTTTTAACTGACTTCACAATCAAAGTGCATGGAGCAGCTTAATTTGGCCAATGAGACTGTCTGCACTGGGGCGTCTGGGATCGCTTGGCTGCTGGTGTCCAGTTGGCGATGAAGATGGGATGAATCCCAGCTGGGTGCGCAGGAAGAACCAGGTCACACTGCAGAAATGCTCTGTGAAATTAAAGCAATATTTAAGAGGAAGACCATCAACCTAGGAGACCGTGAAAAAACTGACTAGTCTAGCATAAAAAAGGCATTAAAGCAGGGGGTTAGGAAATAAATCCAGGTCAAAACTAAATGGAGGCCTGATCAAATTTATAGAGAAATAAACCCCCAGAAAACCCAAAGCCAAAGGCGATGTCCTCGGGGTTGGTAAGCTGTGAGGAGCGCGGGCATAGATGTGTGGCAGATGTCCAGCTGAGCAGCGCCTGCCTCTCTGGGAGCTGACCCCAGAGGGGGCTCTGCTCGGGCACCCCAGCTCCCCACTCCGCCTGGGGGCAGAGAGAGGACCACTATGGTCCACGGCACAGAGTGTGATTCGCAAACCCAAAGATACTGCCCATGGCCCTGTCGCCTGTCACAAAACGAGGAACTTACAAAAAGTCAGACTTTAAGGAGTAAAGAACTGGATCAAGTCTTGGGAAACATAATGAGTTAACAGTGGGGGAAAGAAGACTCTGCCCCCGGCCACTCCGTCACTGTAGGTTTGTCTTTCCAAGAATGTCTTGCAAATGGAATCACCCCACACTTGATGCCCTGAGCCAGGGCCCCAAGACGGACCCCATGTGCTGAGGGTGTCAGTCCCACGTCTCTCCTCGTCGCCGAGCAGAATCCAGTGCTGCAGCGGTCCCGCCGTCTGTCCATTCTCTCACGCGCCAGAGGACATTTGGGTTGTGTCCAGTTTCTGACGATTACGGGTAGAGCTTGTACAAGATTCTGCGTGAAAAGGACGTTTTATTTCTCGAGGGTAAGACCCCAGGAGTGGGACTGCAGGGCCATCTAGTAAGTATCCATTGAATTCTGGGGGACCCTGCTGAGCCCTCCCCAGGTTCCGCTTGCTGCACATCCTTGCCGGCCCTTGGTGCCGTTGGGGTTCTTCACTTTAACCATCCTAATAGGTGTGTTGTGCTTCCTTCTTATTCTTTTTTTTCCTCTTTCTTGGGAAACTTCGGGGATTCATTGATCATCAAAACAAACAAAAAAAACAAAACTCTGTCACTTATTGCAAACCTGGAAGAAAAAGTACGAAAAGTGGGGAAAAAGTGGGAAAAAAAGTACTAAAGGGGAAAAAATCTGAACAGCTGAACAGGAACAAGAGTCACCGGACGTCATCAGAGGAGGGGGTTTAAGACCAGATGTTATGGGGGAAACACGGAAACAATGGCTCTCTCACAGGAAGACCACACAGAGCGAATGTGTATTCTCACCTCCAGCCACCCCTCCGTGAGGTCGTGGGAACACCCAGGAGCCTAGAGTGAGGACCCAATGACAGCAGATCGTCCTGTGAGCGAGCTACGCAAGCCCTTCACTCTCTCCTGCCGTCCATCCCTTTAGCTAGAAGTTGCTGTTTCTGATAACCATGCTTTCTTATCTCTGTTTCATGTTGGCAAGTAGGCTTTCGGGCTAAAAATCTGTCCCAGTCTGAATCTGCATAGACACCAGTTTCACATACTCTCTCTCTCACACTCACACACGCTCATGCGCGCACGGGTCCTCGGACAGTATGTTGGGCATAACAGCAAACTGAGACACTAAGTGGAAAACAGTGAGAAACAATGACAACCCCTAGTGCAGTGGGCCACAAATACCCCTGGCCAGACTTGGGGGGACCCGGGCTCTCGACTCCTATATAGTGAAGAGGTACAGCGCAGTGTGGCCTGAACCAGAACGTGTGACTCACCATTCCTGTGTGAGGCTACCACCTCCCAGCCAGGGGGCTTGCTGGCCTTGACAAACCTGAGGGGAAGCCCCTGGGCCTCGGGCCTCCCTGGCCTGGTGCTGTGCTGATACCTGGGTTGCCTGGAAGGCCTCCATTCTTCACCCGCTGCTGCAAGATCACAGTCAACCAAGGTTGGGGAGATGACCAAGTCGGCTCAATTACAAGCTATCATTGCAACAATGCATAACTGTATTTTGCACTGAGTCCTAAACAATACCAAGTTGTCTAATACTTGGTGTGCAAATTGACAGACTATACACTGAGATGTTGTTGGCGATAGGGTAGAGCAGTACAACTAAAAGTCACAACATTTCCAAGGGATGGGTGGTATGTGGCCCCACGCACACCTTAAAGGAAATATCCGGAGCCATAACACAGGAGGCAATGGGTGAAGTAGCTCAGAAAGGAAAGAAATACACCAGTTGGACAAGACACACTATCTCACAGAAGATAGCAAATTGTGCTCCTGAAACCTCAGAACACCAAGGAAAAATTTCTTTGAAAATGAGGGCTGAACAAAGACACATTCCCTGACCAAGAAAGCCATTTTAACAGCCATCCAAGGGAGCGAGCCTTCCATCCATCAAGGGAGAAACGGAATCATGAGATAAAGCAAGCCAGAGATGGTGGACGGGCACAGGCAGCTATCACACAGAGCAGCGGAACACCATCTCACTATCATGGGTACAAACTCACAGTTCACAGTGGCCGTCCCTCCTGCCACTGTCCACACACCTCTCCCCAGTGACGGCACCAACCGGGCTTGTGCGAGGGGAGAAGGCTTCCACTTCTCCATCCCTCCACGTGGGAAGTGCTCGAAGTTTCTTTGACTCCTTTGGCCTAGAGAGAGTTATGAAGCACCAATTAAAAATAGGTGGGAACGTAAACCAGTGCAAACACTGTAGAAAACAGTATGGAGGTTCCTTAAAAAAATTAAAAATAGAATTACCATATGATCCAGTAATTCTACTACTACTCAAAGAAAATGAAAACATTAATTCAAAAGATACATGCATCCTTATGCTTGTTGCAACATTATTTACAACAGCCTAGAGTGAGGACCCAACGAGAGCAGATCGTCCTATGAGCAAGCTACGCAAGCCCTTCACTCTCTCCTGCCATCCATCCTTTTAGCTAGAAATTGCTGTTTCTGATAACCATGCTTTCTTATCTCTGTTTCATGCTGGCAAGTAGGCTTTGGGGCTAAAAATCTGTCCCAGTCTGAATCTGCATAGACACCCATTTCACATACTCTCTCTCTCACACTCACACACACACATGCGTATGCAACCAAATGTCCATCGATAGATGGATGGATAGAGAAGAGGGGGCATGTGTGTCCACACACACACACACACACACACACACACACACACACACCAGAGTATTACTCAGCCATAGAAAATGAGATCTTGACATTTGTGACAACATGGCTGGACCTAGAAAGTATTATGCTAAGTGAAATAAGTCAGACAGAGAAAGACAAATACCATATGATTTCACTTATATGTGGAATCTAAAAATCAAAATAAGCAAAGCAAAAAGAGACCCATAAATACAGAGAACAAAGTGGTGGTTCCCAGAGGGGTAGGAGGTAGGGGTATAGGCAAAATAAAGGAGATTAAGAAAAAACTTCCAGTGATAAAATAAATAAGTCATGGGGATGAAAAGTGCAGTATAGGGAATACAGTCAATAATACTATAATGACCTTGTATGGTGACAGATGGTGACTGTACTTACCTTGGTGAGCACTGAGTAATGGATAGACCTGTCCAATCTCTATGTTGTACACCTGAAGCTAATATAATATTGTATGTCAACTATACTTCATTTGTAAATAAAAAATTTTAAAAAGCTTAAAAAATAAATTAAAAAAATAGGTCAGAGCTCTAAAAACAAAAAAAACAGGGTGCACAACAAAATAAACTTTTGAGGTTTTAAGGATGCTGCTGTTTCAAGATAAGCCCCTCTCTCACAGAAGTGGCCAAGAGGAAATCTGTAACAATAACTAAGCCTCTGCATACCTGGATTGACCAAAAGGCAGAAAAAATACTTTAAAAAGTGAATAGAGGGATGCCTGGGTGGCTCAGTTAAGTGTCTGCCTTCAGCTCAGGTCTTGATCCCAGGGTCCTGGGATCGAGTCCCGCATTGGGCTCCCTGCTCAGCAGAGAGTCTGCTTCTCCCTCCGCCTGCCACTCCCCCCTGCTTATTCTCTCTCTCTCTGACAAATAAATAAATAAAATCTTTAAAAAAAAGAAGTTAATACTCTTAGGTGTAAGTTAAACAAGCTCAAAAATTTTGTTGGTAAGTGCAGAGGTGTATAAATTGTATTAAAAATGGCAGGAGTGATATAGCTGTCTTACACGAATCCTCGGACAAATTGTATTAGTTTGGCAATTCTGAGTTAAAAAGTAGCTGTGTATCTTCTCTCTAACCTCATTACTTTAAACCTTCTAATTTCCTCTGTTGGTTTTATGGGTCAGATAAATTATTCTTTACACAAAATATTTTAGGGCATGAAAATATAAACATGTATTTAACTAAAGAATAACTGCCATTTTATAAAAGAATTGGTTTTTGTAAACTCCAAAAAATAGTGCATATCATTTTAACTTGGTTATTTCACTTTTGCTATCTGCACGTGATTTTTAAACATCATCCTTTGTTTTGAAAATTGATGATTATATTACACATCAGATGTAATTTTTGAGATCTTTTGATTTTAACACCTGGGACTAATATTAAATTAAGTTCATGAATAACATTGTCACCTGAAATCTTTGGGGATTAAAGTGCATAAATACAGATTATAAAAATGATCCATCACTCTATTAATACATACTTGCTTTCTGTGAAGTTCCAATTAAGACAATAAATGTATGTGGCATATATTTTGCCTGGTACACTACATTGATACGGTTAACTTGTTTTAAAAGGCTGCAATTAAGACTTTAAGTTTTCATCCAACTACATACATGCATGTGTGTGTATTTAAATAAATAAACATGCATGTAAAATGTGTTTAACTGAAAAAGCTTATGAATGATAAAGAGGAGAATGAATCGTTCAGAAAAATATTATTTTGATCTTTGAATATAGTGTTACCTAAAAAACCCAGGAAACAACAAAAAAGTTCTTTGTCTCTGTGGAGGACAGAACTATATAGTTAACTCTTATCTCCTGAAGAGTAGAACTTTGGGAGACTATTCACTGTTTGTAGCTTTGCACTGATGTTTTGAATCATTTTAATTAATTAATTAATTAATTTATTTATTTTTAAAGATTTTATTTATTTGAGAGAGAGAACACGAGGGTGGGGAGGGACAGAGGGAGAAGCAGACTCCCTGCTGAGCAGGGAACCTGATGCGGGACTCGATCCCAGGACCCTGAGATCCTGACCTGAGCCGAAGGCAGACACTTAACTGACTGAGCCACCCAGGCGCCCCTCTTGAATCATTTTAAACAAAAGTTCCTAATTTCTAAAAAGCTATGTTTACTTACCAGTATGCTTAATTTAAACCTTGCTTTTCTGGCTTTAATTATTTCTTTTCTTTAGAAAACTAGGACATATGTTCATATCTTGATGTGCTTAAATGTTTGACAACTCTCTTTTGATATTTCCCTTCCCTGATCTAGGTCCACAATGAAAACAAAACTGGCAGATCAAAAAAGAGAAAGTGATTAATTACGTGGTGTTAAAATGTCATCAATATGAGCGTTTCAATAACTGTTTGCTTTTCAGGTTGAGCAGAACATACATGGGTTTGTGCATAATGATTGAGGCAAAACTGTTCAAGAGCTGATGTTTATTCTTAGATACGAAACCCTTGTAATTTGCTGGCAACTATAATACATACTTAACAAAAGAAACCAAAGGCTCTGGGCACTTGTCAATATCCTTGCTGATCATAAGTTCCTCCCAAATAGGGGATTCCACTCTTCAACATTCTAATTAAATACCATGGACAACTCAGAGCTATTCAGTCTTATCACTTACAGATGGTTTCATAAACTACACATCAGAAATTGGGTTTTCTAGAAGTGGGAAGAAAAACAACCTCAATAAAAAATGGCACCAGATACCAAACAGACTTCCCAAGGGACAAAATTAGGATTTCCAGTACTCTATTTAGGAAGAGATGACT
Organism: Eumetopias jubatus; assembly: GCF_037043125.1. Taxonomy (NCBI): domain Eukaryota; kingdom Metazoa; phylum Chordata; class Mammalia; order Carnivora; family Otariidae; genus Eumetopias; species Eumetopias jubatus. The sequence continues at coordinate 4,213,323 of NW_028274821.1, read as the reverse complement.
CCATAGATATGTGTATTATTATTATTATTATTATTATTATTATTATTATTATTAGTTAAGCTTCCTAGGTAATTCTATTGTTCAGCTAGGGACTGAGAACCACTGGCATAAGGTGTGGATTGCCATTAATTTTGCAACGTCACCCAATAGTTGAGAGTAGAAAACCATTCTTAATATTGATGATGTATATAAGTGGTGTTGTAAGCTGTTGGAGCTCCCAAACGGGGGGCCCAGGGCCCATCTGCACCTGGGCACAAGAGCCCGGTGTTCTGTTGGCACACATAATGTCAAGATAATTTGTTGTTGCATTTTCTAGCAACAGAGTTCTAGCAGAACTTTCTGGGCAACTCAATTTCATTATGAAAGTTCACATTATTAAATCAACACTGCCTTGCTTGCTGAAGAATATATTGATCACAGAATTTAACTTTGTCAGACATAAGTACAACAATCTGTGATACTTAAAGCACAAAGTTAAAATAATCCTTTAACTAAAAAAATAGCTTAAAATGTGTAGATATTTTAACATCTAAAAATATCTTTAAATATTGTCGTTTAATTCATGGACCCCACTGAAGAATGAAGTGTTTAAAACATGTTATAATTAAAGAAATAACAATTTAATTATTTACTCTGTGAGAATTAGTACAAAAATACCAGATTGACACTGCCTACTTTACAATTCTAGTTTAAAAGCCACATGTTGGGTCTAGAGATATGTCTAAAATTTAGAAGTAATTTTGGGGGTTTCTAGTCCTAGTTCTGACTTCATGGAAAGCCACAGACCTTATTTTCATTTGTTCAACAAGAACAACAAATATTTTTTTTCTTTTTTCTTTTTTTAAGATTTATTTATTTGAGAGACAGAGACAGAGAGAGCACCAGTTTGGTGGGGGGGACGGGCAGAGGGAGAAGCAGACTTCTTGTTGAGTGGGGAGCCAGACGTGGGGCTCAATCCTAGGACCCTGAGATCATGACTTGAGCTGAAGTCAGATGCTTAACCGACTGAGCCACCCATGTGCCCCAAGAACAAATATTTTCAAGCATCCAATTTGTCTCAGGCATCATAGAGGTCCCTGGGATGTTATGGTGAGTATGATGTACAAGGGGCTGTTCTCCAGGATCTTACAATCTAGCAGGAGTTAGGTGTTGATCCTGAGAATATACATAAGAGCCACAGACATTCTTCAACAGAATTTAGAAATCAGTCCTGGCCCATGGACTTGAAAAAGAAGAGTGTTCAACCCCAAACAGCAAAACTTGACATTTGGCTCTGGATTACATTTTCCCTAGTTAACCTATGTACCAGCAGCATTACAGGGATGTGCCTGTGAAAAATACAAGTTCTGATGCTCACATTTAATGGGAAATAAAGTTGGCTTTCTCTTTGGGGCTGAACATGACTTTTGGCTCTAAAGGCCAGAAGATTCCAGGGCATTTGCTGGGTAATGATAGACTGTCTCGAAGCTGACATCAATCAAAAGAGCTTCCAGACTGCGCCGTCCCTCCCTTGGGCTCTGCATCCCAAAACCTCTCACGCTTGAAGGAGACATCTCAGTTGTTTAAAAATTAATCCATTTCGTAAGTATGTCATTCTTGGGCTTTCTCCTTTTCTTTCAATGTGATTACTATTTCCAGCAAAATTTTCACACTGTCTCTCTTTCCTCCTGAACCACTACCTGTTTTTAGAAAAAAGGCAGAGGCTCCACCGTGGCACGTCCTCTGGATCAACCTCCTGAGTGGTAGCTGCTCACAAACATAACACACGACAAATGTGTGGGGAAACACAGATGGTCTGCACCATTGCTGATTAATGGGGATTAAAAGTCAAGAGTTCTTTCTTCCACGTTTCCCAAGCCCCAATTTTCTAATTTGGAGATGTGTAACTATCAAGTGACTTTAGATGAGATGACATACATAGTTTTGCTATTGGACGCATCTATAGGAATGCTGCTGATTAAAACAAGGTCTGTCTCATTTCCTGAATTATTTATAAATTCAGTTGCTTAATATAAACTAAGTATCCAAGGCAACACACTGCTCTTGATATGGGGGCTTGACAAAGGAACTTTCATTGACTGCTTGGGGTTGCAGATAAATGTAGCACACTGGCTTTTTGGAGCAGAGTCTAAAGTGGGAATATTCCCATCCCCCAGTACATGTTGGCAAACTTGAAATAATTAATTAATGATTTGAAAATATTTTGTGGCCTGCATAAAAGAAGCTTCATTTTGAGAATGAAAATTCTTCTGCGAGAATATAAATATGCTTCTGGGTTTTGACTGAATCTCTGAGCCAATAGTCTCCAATTTTTAAAAAAAAAAATCACACATACCATCAAGAATAGGGTAAAAAATGGTAAGCATATAATTTCACATCTGTGCATATAAACATGCACAAATAACAGTTATAGAAAGGGGTAAAACATAAGCATAAGTCTTAATATTTTTATCCTACCCCAAAGTGTATATTGTCTTGGAGATCACTGCTCAGTGCTAAAATAACTGTCTCTTAAAAATAATAGTAATAAAATCTAACATTTATAGGATGTTTTTAATATGCTCTACAGTACTAAGTGCTTTACATATACTATCTCACTTAATCCTCAAACAACTGTAGAGAGCAAATAATGCTATTTTCTCCATCTTATAGATGAAAGTCCATCACTTAAGCTCATGCTGCTAATAAGAGGCATCACTTTCACTGAAATTTATGTAGTTTGAATCCCAAGGCCACGCTCTTGCCATGCTGTTACCTGAAAAAGTGACCTTAGGTTCTGCAATATATTTTTAACTTCTCTTCCTTTTTTCTTCCTTTACATTTTTAAAATTTTCAAATAATATATGAAAATGATGTTAAAATGTAAACGGTAAAAAAAATGCACAAGAGGAATGGGAAAAGTCTCCCTTCCCCCGACTCTATTTTTTAAGTAACTTGCTAAAAGATCCTGGGCATTGTGATATTAAACACAGTAAACTTTTTTTCCTCAAAAGTACAACTGAATTATTTTTGCCTTTGTTTGGAGCTCTGTTCTGGTAATGGTGGACTAACTCATATGGACAAAATTTAAAATCAACTAGCTGAAGGCACTGCAGAGGAAAAAGCAGGAAGAAACTGGAGGGGAGTTGACACCTGGGAGAAAAGTACAATACTGGTGAGTCTCCTGCTTTTTGCCTAAGGACAAGTCTCAGTTTCTGCTATTCATGGTGGCTAAAACTCCAAAACCTGCAGATATACTGGTTGAGATATCAGAGGAGAAACTCTGGGGTAACCACACAAGCTGGAAAATAAAGGGAGAAATCTCAGGACAGAGCTACAGAGCAGGTGTCCTGACTTATGTGTGTAAATGCTCCCCAAATCTCTGATTGGTCCCTGAATGATGCATAAGCATGGCAGATTCCAAGCAATGCAGCTAACTAAGGCTAAAAGAACTAATGAGATCTCTGCTACTGCCCAGTGTAAGAGAGGCAGAGTTTGTGTTCAGATAAGTTAACTACTTGCTAAAACAAAATAATCAATACTATTAGATGAACAATAGAATCCAGTCTATAATCGATCACACAATGTCCAGAATATAACCCAAAATTATCAGACACACGAATAAACAGAAAAATATGACCCATATTAAAAGCAGTTATCTCTCAAACTTTTTGAACTGAGGACCCCTTTAACATTCAAAAATTACTGAGGATTGGGGCGCCTGGGTGGCTCAGTCGGTTAAGCATCTGCCTTCAGCTCAGGTCATGATCCCAGGGTCTTGGGATCAAGCTCTGCATCAGGCTCCCTGCTTAGCAGGGAGCCTGCTTCTCCCTTTCCTTCTGCCTGCCGCTCCCCCTGCTTGTTCTCTCTCTCTCTCTGTCAAATAAATAAATAAAATATTTTTAAAAAATTACTGAGGATCCTACCAGGATTTTGTTATGCATACTATATCTATTGATATTTACCTTAATAGAAATTAAAACAAAATCTAAAAATATTTACTAATTAAAAAAAAACCTCATACATGTTAATGTGAATAACCCATGTTCATGAAAAAAACTATATTTTCCAAAACAGAAACAATTAATGAGAAGAGTGGCATTATGTATATTTTTTCAAATCTCTTTGATGTCTGGTTTAATGGAAAGTTAGCAAGATTCTCATATTTCCTTCTGCATTCAATCTATTGCAATATTTTGGTTCTGTTTAGGTGTGAAGATAATGTGGTCTCCCATAGTTTTAATAGCCTTTCCAGATGATTGTGGATATTCCATAACTAAAATTTGACAAATGATAGTTTCTTAAAGGTTTGTTGCAATGTGAAATTTGAAACTATATTACAGTCTGTTGTGTTTCACATTCTATTATATTAAAGTCCATTATTTTATATTGCACTTTGAATGGATTTTTTATTCGTGCACAATGTGCAACATTAGCTTTGGCCATTTGTAAAATACTGACTCACTGAGTTATGTAGATCTTCCAAATGTTGGCACACTTCATTGTTTAATATTTAAAAAAAAATCAGTCACTAATATCATCACTGATCTCACCAGGCAAATCTTTAAATATCAAGAAACTCTTATGCTCAAGATAGTGGTGGATAAGTTTTTCAAAATTTCAATTTTCACCTGAAACTTCAAATTTCACTGTGGGCCAAAAATAGTCACTTTCTTTGAAGTTGCACACTCACATCGTTCTTTTTTTTTTTTTTTTAAGAAAATACCTAGCAAATACTAAATTCTGAGAAACCAATGTGACTACCTATTGTTCTTTCAAATAGAAATGGTGTTTCATGAAAGAATCAGCTAGTGCTGCTGAATCAACCACAAAAGTGCTTTTTCTATCTGCTTCATTATGCAGCAAAAGTGACTTATGCATGAGTCACAGCTTGTTGCATGGAATATTAAAACGATGTGCACTCAAAGGTTGAGATTGAAAGAAACCAAGAGCTTATCTGGCTTTATCAAATAAATTCTTAAGTAACTGTCCAGTAGTACAGTACAGCTACTGCCTCGATTCATGCGAGTTTAATTGACAACTGCTTTTGTGCCATCATTGCGAATGTCAACATATTGAAACAGGCAAATAACACCTTAGTATTATCATGAAAATAGTCTTAACCTTGCAGGTCCCCTGAAAGCATGTCGGGGAATGCCAGGAGTCTGCAAACCATACTTGCAGAGCTTCTGCACAAGAGAAAATATAAACTATGGAGACAGACCTCAAGATGACCCAGATGTTTGAATTAGCAGATAAGCAGCTATTATAAATATGCTCAAAATTTTAAATGGAAATGTGCTCAGAAGAAATGATCAAATAAGAAATCTCACCAATCTCCAGCTCTGAAGTTTAAAAAACTCACTGGATGGGCTTAAGGGCAGAATGGGAGGAAGTGTGCAGCCCACACTTAAATAGTGGTTATGCTTTTCCTCCTTGAGGGCAGTGTCTATGTAAGGTATTTGGAATTCTACTTGGGAGATTTGTCTCTTCTCTCCCATTTATTTATTCAATCATTTATTTTACATCAGTGGGATTTGTGGATACTTATTTTCTGCTTTGGGTAATAATCTTATACTACTTTATTTTTGTTCAACTAGTTCCAGATCTGGCCAATGGGGAGGTGTTTCACTTGGTTTCTGAGTCTCTTTGACATACTCCCATGATTGTGGGTTTCTTTGTTTTGTTTTGTTTCTTAGCACTTTTTACTTTCTGATTCTACAACATCCTTCTGGCTCATCCCGTATATTTTCTATAATGCCCCAGTCCTAAAATCAGCTGTTTCTACAAGGAGCACTTTTACTGAAGAATGGTTTTAGAAACCAAGATCTGGGCACTAAGTGTGCTCATTGCTACTGGGCTACCATTGCTTCCGGATCATCTCAGCTGAGAGCAAGGATGTATATGTGTATGTACTAAACAGTGTATATGCACATATCTAAATATTTCTATATGTAATCATCTGCATCCATACTAAACTAAACATGAGTTCATGTTTAGTTGATGTCATTGGATGTCTCCAATGCTATTCTCTTATCACACCAGTAATCCCAGCACCTCCCCTGGCTGGCTTATCTGTATTCTCCCACTCCAACAGGGAGAAACTGGCCTCCATCATCAGCCAGACATTCACTTAATTGTTCACTGACTTAAAAAGAAATTCTAAATGTTGGTATCCATTACCGGCATTATTCCTATTGATGCCCCCCTCGTCCCAGATTTGGCCAGAGAGATCTCCTTCAATCTGTGTCTTTCTCACCTCTGCCAGTCTTTCAGCACCTCATTGTGTTCTGGCACAAGAGAGTCTGGACTTGCCTTGTGTTTTCTCTGTCTCAGATATAGAACCGGCCTTATCCTCTAGAAGCCCTCATCCACCTCCTCTTTTTATTGAAATATAATTCCACATACCATACAATTCATCCATTTAAAATATACAATTCAATGGTTTTTAGTATATTCTCAGAGGTATGCAAACATCAGTAGTCGATTTTAGGACCTCTCCATCACTCCAAATGAAGCTATATGTCCTCTACCCAACATCCTCCAATGTCCCCATCCCTCCCACCCCCCTAGACAATGGTGGCATGTATCTTCAGAGCCTAGAGTATGTGTGTCTGTATGTTTGTGTGTATGAGTGCATACACAATTGGCAACTATGTGGTTGGCAGGAGGAAGAGGCAATATCAGGGAAATCATGACCACAGAGGATCTAATGCAGAAGGTGAAGTTTCCAAATGAGAGGATAACAGAGGCGAATGGTCAAGTTCCCCACAGCGGGGAGTGGGAGTGGCAATGGGTAGGGCAGAGCCCTGATGATCACCCGAGAAAAGCAGACAATACAAGGCAATAAGTAATAACTCAGATTCTAGAGTCGAGTGTTTGATTCTTTGCTCTGCAACGTATAGCTATATAACGCTCAGTGATTTAAAGCCTCAGTTTCTCTGTTTGTGCAACACTTATCTTTTGCCTTGTAGGTAGAGGGAGCTCAGAGGCACATGTGGTCGTGGTCAGTACTTAGAGATGGAACCTACAAAATCTTGGCAGGGGGTGGAGTGCAGTATCCAGTCAAGAGGCCTCTTCAGAGGGTGTCCTGTCATACCTTCTCTGAGGGGACAATGTCCTTGGGTGAGGCTTACTGGAACCCTCCAAGACTCTGGACATGGGGTTTTCTGGGTTTGCCATTCAATCCCTCCCACTCTGAGGTGAGGGTCCAGGTTAGGTGGGAAAGGGAGAGTTTCCGGAGAGGAAATCCACTCTGGAGACTTAGAGAACACTTGAAAAAGACTATTTAAAAGCATTAAAAAGAGACCCAAAGAAATTGAAAGGGGCTGTTGTTTTGATTTTTATTTTGGGACTAAAGCTTGAGTAAAACTTTGCACCCTTCTTGAAATGTACTGTGACCATTTTTTGTGCCTTAAAGTAATAGATACTCAAAATGCCTATGTAATACTTAAAGAGCTCTAGATTAAAATTACACAAAGATCTCACATTGAAGACAATTATATATATATTTTTGTATCACTTTCTTATTATCTATGAGCACACATCATTTTGAAATAGTTTCTCATAGTTTTATATTGTAGAACATGTAGATTACAAGCATCTCTGTGTGTCACTGTATTGGCAGATCCTCACAGATTTAACATGGTTGTGATTGTGTACACAATGTCTTATGCTTATCTTTTATACTGTCTCTTCAATTCTGAAGATATAATAGCAATTATTTCCAGTAGCTCATGTTGACAAACGTCTTCGGTTTGCAGTTCCAGTTGTTTCTTGTGAAACCTGTCACATTTAGGGCTGTGAATCTTTCTCTCAGGATTTATGAAACTTTTGGTTTAAAAGTAAAAAATCAAAAGAGTCTGCAGCAGATTGTGCTGACGATCTGTAATTACTACCATTGTATGTAGTAATAGAATCGTAGCTGGGTATATGTTGCCTGGCACAAGGACACATTTTTAGGCCCACTTTGCTGCCTGGTGTGGCCCAAGGGAAGCAGAAGGGACGGGTGCCCATTCTAGAGCTGGGTACTCCCCTTCTCTGTCCTGCTGGTGGTAGGGAGCAGCCACTTTAGACCCAGAGAGGGATGCCCCATGTTGAAGATAGCTAAGCCATCTTATAGGCCTGGACTGTTAACATTCTCTCTCGTCTAACCCATCACATTCATGGGTGTCTCAGATACAGGGGCCCAGCCTTTACGCTAATATACTACTTTCTCGTCGATTGTTTCAGGCAAGATAGTTTTAAGAATATACTCCCATTTTCAGAAAAGTCCAGGCAAGAGTTCTCCTTTATTCGTCACACAGCATTTGCTAAATTAGCTTTGTCTCTCCACTTGTGGTTGGTAAGGTGCTGGCAAGCGTTTTATTTTACCCGGGACACCTATGTTCTCCTGCATGTTTTATGCAACAGAACCGTGTTCTCGGAGGGATGGCTTCTCCCATTCAAGGCTGCCTGTGTTCTAGCAGCTCAGGGTTGGCCATCCTGTATTGCACACGCTTAATACTATATGGAAGTAAGCATTAGACAAATGTCAGGGGTGTGGCAAACCAAAAAGAGTGTTAGCTGAGAGCTGGCTGGAGGCAAAGGTCCCAATCCTTATAGATAGATGGTAGTAATAGTAAAAGAATATCCCCAAACATCAGCCCTACCTTCCTCATCCCATACTCGATGTTCCTGGCTCACACTCTCCTCCTGGCATACATCTTCTACTGAAAATTAGAAAGGAACAAAAGGGAATTAAATTTTATGAGACACCTTAACATTATGGAGAGGCTGTGCATGACAGTGATTACAAATATGGGGACTGGAGTCAGCTATACCAAAGTTCAAATTCCAGCTTCATGATGTACTAGCTGCAGGGTTTGATAAGTAACAATCTCAGTGCTCTCATCTGCAAAATGAGGATGATAACACCAACTTCAAAGTTGTCTGGACATTAAATAAAATACCGTATCTAAATGTCTGAAATGATTTAAGAAGGAAGCTGATAAGTGGTAGCTAATATTATCTATTTGGTTCTCATTTCCTGGTGCCAAGTGCCTTATATGCTTATTTCATCAACCTACACAATGGGCACAATCCCTCCCATTTTCTAGACGAAGAAACTGAGGCCAAAGAATTCGTGTGGTGAAACAGATATCATACTAGCTCCCTTGCAAATGGAGAAATGGAAGCATGGAGTATTTATATAACTCATGGCTGTCTCAAAGTGAAGCAATTATCAAGCTGGGATCCAAAGCCACATCTGTCTGACCTGACATGTAATGGTCATGGCAATATTTGCTATCTGCATTAACTTTTAAGAATCAACTTCACAGCCTGGGATACCCTCATGACTGTCTCTCAGTAAGCAAAATTATTAAGGAAGGAGCTAGTGTCTCTATCTTGCATTTTCCCATCAGGCTCCGTCCCATCAAAACCATGGGCTGTCCTTCTTAATCGGATTTCTAATATAACCAAACAATCTATGATTGTTTTTCTGCAGTTTTTCTAATCAATCACAAGTATTTTCTGAGGTTGTATTATTTTTTGCTTACCTTTTTCATTTTGTTAAAATATGAAACTTTGGCACTTTACAAATAATTTGTATTTTTCTGACATTCTTTGTTTATTTTTTGATGGTTCCTGAACAAATTTCTGAACATCTCTCTTCTGACCCTATTAAAAACTTAGTATAGAATGTGTACTATCGGTAATTTAGAAATTTTCATAAACAGTTGAATATATTTTCAAACTTACATCATGTCCATTTCATTTAAAAATTTTCTATAGTTGACACACTGTTACATTAGTTTCAGCTGTGCAACATGATGATTCACCTTCTCTATACCTTATGCCCTGCCCACCACAAGGGTAGCTACTGTCTGTCACCATACAACCCTATTACAGTACCATTAACTATATTCCCTATGCTATGTGGTTGTGGCCATTGAGTTGTATAACATTCCTGGCTCTACAATAAAATCTTGTAGATTATCACTATAACTGGATTCAATTATTGTGGCACAAGATGGGTTACAAAGCTCTTCAAAGCAACCAAACAGTATTTCTTATCTACTTGCTTCTTTCTTTAATAATATTTTATGAAGGGTCACAGCACTCAATTCAAAAAATTTTTATCTTTTAGGAAATGTTATACTAGTTTCAGGTATAAAGCATAGTTATTTGGTAATTACATGAACCATGAAAGCTCACCACAAGAAGTGTAGTTACTATCTGCAGCTATACAATGTTTCTACATTATTTTTTTTTAAAGATTTTATTTATTTGATAGAGAGAGACACAGTGAGAGAGGGAACACAAGCAGGGGGAGTGGGAGAGGGAGAAGCAGGCTTCCCTCAGAGCAGGGAGCCCGATGTGGGGCTCGATCCCAGGACCCTGGGACCATGACCTGAGCCGAAGGCAGACGCTTAACGACTGAGCCACCCAGGTATTGACTATCTTCCTTATGCTGTACTTCTTACGGTTTATCGATTTTACAACCGAAAGTTTGTATAAAGTTATATTATTTTAAATAACACTGTGTCAGGTGTTCTGGAACTCCTGTATTTAAATTTATAATCTGTTGATGAGCCAACAGAAAGATAGCAAAACAATTAGCAACTAATAAAAGTGAACAATAATTAGTTGCAATAATTGCAACAGTTGAGCTATGACCAAAATTCTTGAGTTTTCTAGCATCAAAGTGAACATGAGTGTCAGAAAAGGGGAAGCAAAGCTTTTCCTTGTCCTAAACTTCAAGAGAAATTTCACAAGTGGCTCTTTACAGAAGACCAAATAAAAGTGCCCTCAACAACATTCCCACAACAGACGCACTCTCAGGACCCAGCTGGCTTTTTCTTTCCACTTTGGACAGAGCTGAGGGTATAATATTGAAGAAAGTTTTGCTTAGGATCCAAAAATGTGGTGGATGTATAGCAGAAATTTGCGTGGCAGTGGGAGTATGCTCAAAGCAGCATACTTTTCAAACAGGATTCCTAAGCACACTTTTTGTCGGCTGAGATTTGATAAAAACTAGATAGGACATTTCAAACTATTGATGAACACCTATCCACTAAGTTGATATTCTGCGTTTGTGGCTGAGTGAAGAGCCATATGCTCTCAATGCCACCTCAGCATATGGTTTGGCTGAGCCCATGCTGTCAAGAAGAGGGTGCCTTACCAGGACTCTGGACTCGGGGAAGGCCACTGCACCTGCTTGAGGTGGTGGGCTGAGGTCCGCGGCTGCAATGGCTGTTCTCACCCCCTTCCTGAACTCCGCACAGCAAGCACTGCGCATGTTCACAGACACGTGTAACTGAAACTTGTGGCTCTTAGATGCATGGATAAACGGGAGTCCCGCGCAGAGCTGCTACCCAGCCAGTCAAACCTGAGGCCAAACATGTCAGCTCACCCTTGCAGCTAACAAAGGACCCCAGTACGTATCCGAGGGAGAGCGCCGGGTTCTTATAGAACATATTCCCCTAAACCATTCCACAGCCTGGGAAAGCTACTTCCTCCTGCCTCTGCTGGACAAGCCTCCAACCCGCACGCCAGGCAGGGGAGGCCGGGGCAAGGGCCACAGCACGGGCCGCAGGAACACCTGGGCGGGGCGAGGCGGCGAGGGGCGGGGTCTGGGGCGGGGCTCGGTGCCAGAGGGAGGCTCCAGGGGCGGGGCGTGGGCGTGCCCGGCGGCGTGCGCGCGGTAGCGTGCGCGCGGCGGGGGTGGGGCAGCCGCCGCAGGCCCACGCCGTAAACAGACAAGATGGCGGCGGCGGCGGTGCCTGGGACCTTGGGCACCTTGCAGGCCGGCCGCGCTCGCCTGGTGGCCTCTTGTTGTGTGCGGCTTGGCCCCGGGTGGAGGCTGCCGGGTTACTTAATGGGCCCGCGGGTCGCCCCGGCGATATGGGCCCGGGGCTGGGCTCCCGCGGTCGGGGGCTCGGCCCCGCGGAGGGGCTACAGCTCTGAAGTGAAGACGGAGGACGAGCTGCGGGTGCGGTACCTGGAGGAGGAGAACCGAGGTGAGGGGCGCGGCGCTGGCAGCCGCGGGTCCTGGGAAGGGGTCGCAAGGTCAAGTGTCTGGGCTGACGTCAGTGTCCGCTGAGCGGCCCGGGTCGAGACCCCTCCCCTCCCCCACCCCAGCCTTGCACCCTTGTAGTCCTTTCGGTGCCTAAAGGTGTACTCTGGAGCAGTTTACCTGTAAAAGTGGTCCCACTCAGCGCCGAAGACAGAAACGCAGCTCACGCCCTCATCTCTAGACGAGCCAAGGTCAATAAACCGGGTGTGTGATATTTGCTTCCAGGTTTTGTGCTTGTTCTGAATTGCTTTCTGTCAACTCAAATATCGGGGTTTGGGGGGGTGGGTGGGTGGAGTTTCAGAAGCTGCAGTGAGAATGCATTTCATTCTGAAGAATCTCACACTTAAAGCTGTGCAGCCGCAACAATTTCTCCTCTTGTTTATTTTAGAAAGTTAAAGTTAGTTTGGGGGACTGAATTTCAGTTCACTGAAACCATTTTTTGAGCTTGTTTTTGTCTTCCGGGTACCGCGCTAAGCTGTGGGGACCCTTGTGGGTGATACGGATCTTGCCCTTGAGCTACCTGCGGTGGAGGAGACAGATGCATCGGCAATACAATACCTCGGGGGAAAGGGGGCGGCCTGTGGAGGCGGGAACTGCCCACCGGAGGTGTTAGTGTTGGAGCCCAGTTTCTTTCACTTGCCCACCTGGGTCGGGAAAGGTAGAATAGCAGTTTCCCAGAGGACCGGTCATTTAATTTGGACGCGTAGTTACTGAGCACCTGTCATCCGTTAAGCAGAAGGGCGAAAGAAGTTAAGTCACGATTGCTGTCTTTAAGCATCTTCTAACAGTGAGGAAGATACTGCTGGCAAAAAGGCTCTGCTAACTTTGAAGGCTTGGTGAGAGGGAAGGGCTGTAATACCCCCAGGAGACCTACCATCAGGTATATTTGGGGAGATTGGAGGACTTGAGAGGGGTATTCTGAGGGTCGAGTTAGGGTTTGGCCAGATGAAATCGGTTCCCAGGCATTCCTTACCAGGCAATCGAATTTGGGAATAGTGGGGGTTCTTAGGCGAATTGCCTCTGTGCCTCAACTTCAGTGTGTGTATAATAAGAAAAATAATACCAACATTGTAGGGCTTCTGTGAAGATTAGATGAGAATGTCAATACAAATTGCCCACTAAGTATCTAGCTCATAGTGGATGCTCCTAGTGGAGTATGAGGAGTTATTTCATTTGTTATTTAAATGTTTATTACCCCAGACAGAGCAGAGCATGGTCGAAGGTGTGGAATCTGAAGGTGTTGTGTTTTTGGGAATTACTGTAGGGCATGTGTGCTGTACTGTGACATGACGGGCAGAGTATTGAGAAATTCAGCTGGAAAGTAGATTTGGGACTGGAGTGATTAGAGCCCTTTTGGGTAAGCTTAGTCTTACTGGGATTTCAGTTATATTAGGTGTCCCTGCGGTACGTTAGATACAGAGATTGCAGGTGCAGTGAGTAATATGCACCATATTCTGTATTTTTTGTCTTTATGACTTAAATGAATGCAAATTGCAAGTAAAATTTCACAAAACATCTGGATAGTCCTTAAGTTAGCATCCAAATGGATCAAAGAGAAGAAATTAAAGCATACAGAACACTTCAATAAATTCAGATGTGTACAGTTACCTTGAAATGTAAAAATCCACTATTAGGAAGTCATGGTTTCTTAAGAAAGTTGATTCAGCTTCCTTTGAATGACAGCCAGGCTTGGCTAACTTATAAATGCTTTGGTTTACTAGGGAACCAGCAATAAGCAGTGCAAAGAAAAACATGAGGTTAAGGAATCCTCAGGTAAAGGAGTCTCCCTGATGCTTTTGCTTCCATTGAGGCCAGTCCAGAATTTGAGGGTCTCAGCAGCCTGCTAGGAATAAGAGAATGAGAGGCGGGGTCAGAGGAGCCCCAAACTGCTGTATACCCTGTGGGCCTCTTTAGGCTGCTGGAGGTGAGTAAGTGCAGAATACATTAGCACTCATCTGTTGCCTGGGTTCCATATTTGGAATTTGTTGAGGAGGCGCAGTTACAGGACCAGGTTTCTGTAGCAGTTATTTCTTGCTTTGCTGTCTGATCTGCATGGGTTTTTAGAGCAGCAATCCTTGCCGTGGTTCACCAGGGTCTCTCCTTCATAGGTTGGCTGCTCACCAGTCATTCTCCTTCCCAGTTTATTGTTCACACTTGTCCTGGGGTTACCTTTTTTCAAGGCCAGGAATGACTGCCCTGTTCAGTTAGAAACTTTTAGTGGCTCCCAGTTCCCTGCAGGCACAGTCTCCAGTCTCCCCTCCGCTGTGTCTGAGCTTTGCCTTTGCTACTCTTTTGTTTGTGCTTTTGTATGCACCTCCCAGAATGGAATGACTTCTCTCTTCCCCTTACCAAACTTCTCCCCGTCTGGCAAGCTTCTGCTCATAATTGTGACCCACTTCAAAGATGACCTTTGTGAACCATGTTGGAGAAACTGCTGGCAGAAATAGAGCAAGTGGATCATGCAAGTCGTTGTTGATACCTGCTCCTTGCTTACAGTTTATATCCAGATTATCAAGACTTCCTGAATGTCTCTGAAATCTTTCCACTTTCCTCTGTGTTCTTTACCAACACTGCTCTTGTCCAAGCCAGCACCGTCTCCCAAGGGGACTGTCACTGGGGTCTGCCAGCTGGTCTTCTGACATCTGCTTGCTTTTCGTTTTTAGTAGATTGATTTCTTTCATATATTTTTCTCATGTGTTTATTTTTATTTACTTTTCTCATGTTTTTAACATATTTTCATACATTTTATGGCATGGGAATTATATTTATAAAAATATGTATTAAAGTGTGTGTGTATATATATATTTAAGCTTTTATTTATTTATATGAGAGAGGGAGAGAGAGGGAGAGAGTGTGTACTAGAGAGAGCACTAGCAGGGGAGGGGGGGGGGAGAGGGACAAGCAGACTCCCAGCTGAAGACCCTGGGACCAGGACCTGAGCTGAAGTCAGATGCTTAACCGACTGAGCCACCCAGGTGCCCCAAGATGTATATATTTCTAAATCTTTATTGATCTGTAATTCACATACCATAAAATTCAAAATGTACAATTGATTTTAGTATATATAGAGAGTTGTGCCACCATTACCACAATCCAACTTTGGAACATTTTTATCAATCCAGAAAGAAACCCTGTTTTCTTTAGTCATGACTGCATTTTCACACTCCCCTCCCCACAAAATTGGGCCCGTGTATCTGTCTCAGTAGCTTTGTCTGTGTTGGACATTGCATATGAAGAAATCACAGACATGGTCTTCCGTGGCTTTTTTCACTCAGCATTATGTTTGCAAGGTCCATCCTTGCTGTAGCATGTGTCAGTAATCCATTCCTTTTTATTGTTGGGTAACAGTCCCATGTTTGGATAGATCAGGACACGTTTTGTCTCTTCATCATTCATACACATTTAGGTTGTTTCCACTTTTTGGATATTGTGAACAATGTTGCTTAGAGCATTCATGGGAATTTTTGTGGACGTTTCTTTTCACTTCCATTTAGTGGAATTGTCGGGTCACATGGTAATTCTATGATTAACATTTTGAGGAGCTACCAAACTTTTCCAGAGTGGCTGCAGCATTTTACATTCCCTCCAAGCGAGGTATGAGAGCTCCAGTTTCTGTACATCCCGACCGATACTTGTTATTGTTTGTGTTTTTGATTCTAGCCATCCTGGTGCCTATGAAGTGGTATCTCCTTGTGGCTTTGTTTTAGAGTTTCCTAATGGTTAATGATGTAGCATATCTTTTCATGTGTTTATTGGCCATGTGTGTATCTTCTTTAGAGAAATGTCTTCTCAAAGCCTTTGCCCATTTTTTAACTGGGTTTGTCTTTTTACTGTTGAATTGTAAGAGATTTTTAATATATTCTGGATACAAGTCCCTTATCAGATACATGATTTGCAAAACAATTTCCCACAATTTTGTGGCTTATGTTTTCAGGTTTTTAATGGTGTATTTTGAAGAACCTGGGTCTGTATGTGGTTTATTGGAGATACTCTGTTACTGGTTTTTAGTACTTTGTGTATTACATGTTATTTTTTAGTAAGAATAATTAAATTATTCAAGTTTACAGAATTTCTAAAGTAAAAATATTATATATGCACATGGTAAGATTAAACAAAAAAAAGCACCGTGGAAGGGTGCCACCCTTTCATTTTCAGGCCCTGCCATCAAAGGTCAACACTTTAAACATCTCTTGAGTTCTTGCTGTGAATGATAATTTTACTCACTGTTCTTATTTTTTATTCCACTATATGGATATACCATGTTTTGTTTCTCCTTTTTGGATAGTATGAATAATGCTGCTTAACACTGTGTACAATTATTTGTCTGAACATATGTGTTCATTTCTCTTGGGTAGATACATAGGGGTAGAATCAGTGGGGTGATTCTATGTGTAGTTTTTGGAAGAACCACCAAACTGGTTTCCACAGCAGCCGCCCCATTTTAGCATCTCCAGCAGTGCCCAAGAGCTCCTGTTGCCCTGCTCGCCGGCGCTTGCTTCCATTTGCTGTTCATTATAGCTGTGTCCTCCTGGCTGTGAGGCGGTGCCTCGTGGTCGTGTTGATTGGCGTTGCCCCAATAACAAATGATGTTGAGCATCCTTTCATGTGCTTATTGGCAATTTGTGTGTCTCCTTTGGAGAAATACCTGTTTAAACCTTTTGCCCATTTTTCATTCTGGTCGTTTGTTTTTTTGTTGTGGGTAGTAAAAATTCTTTTATAATCTGGATATTAATCCTGTGGCAGATGTATGATTTGCAAATATTTTCTATTCTGTGAGGTTTTTTTTTTTACTTGATAGTTTTGATGAATTATGGTTTGTTTTTTCTTTTGTTGTTTGTGCTTTTGTTGTCATATTTAAGACACTGTTGCCTAATCCAAGGTCGTGAAGATTTGTACCTATTTCCTTCTGAGAGAGTTATAGTTTTAGGTCTCATAGTGTGTCTAAGATCCATTTTGAGATAATTTTTATACATGGTGTGAGGAGAGGGTCCAATTTCATTCTCTGATGGTTAATCTCTAGTTGTCCCATCACTATTTGTTGAAAAGACTATTCTTTTAGCACTGAATGGTCTCAGTATCTTTTTTGAAAACCAGTTGACCTTAAGTGTAGGTGATTATTTCTGGACTCTCAGTTCCGTTGATCTGTATGTCTATCTTTATGCCAGTACCACACTGTTTGTTTTTATTGTAGCTTTATAGTAAGTTTTGAAATCAGGAAGTGTCTTGATTAAGTCCTTAAACTAAGACTTCCAACTTTCTTTTTCAAGATTGTTTTGACTACTTGGTGTTCCTTACAGTTCCATTTGATTAGTTTTGTATATTTTTTCAGAATTATTGATAAATATAAAAATTCAGAGATGTAGGGAAGGAAGTGTAGGTCACATACATAATTGGAAAGGAAAATGTAGTAGTTGTCAAGTTTTTAAAATTCTGAAGGTTTTAATATTTATATCTGTCCCGAATTCTGTGTGTAATTTTGTATTCTTTTACTTACAAGGGCTCCCTAGATTTTGTAAGTTTCAGGCCTGCAAACCCTGGATTTCACCTTGTGACAGTTTCAAGATGTTTCTTTACATTTTCCAAATGTCTTGTAAGACATTTTTCATCCCACTGATGTCTGCTCTTGTGAACAAATAGGTTATTAGTGTTTTGGCGGGGCGGTTAATAGAGACAGTATATTTTTTAGGAGTATCTGTTAAAATTAAGAATGCACATTCTGGGGGTTCCTGTTCAATAGGATAAAAACAGTGCCTTCCTCTTGGGTTGCTGTGAGGGTCACGCGGCTTAATGAACACAAAGCCCTGGGAACCGAGTCCAGCACATACTACAGCACTTAATTAGTGACAGCACTGCCCTTCCGGGTTTAATGTAGATCCTGCCCTAGATACCAGTTTTTTTTTTCTTTTTAATACTTATTTACTTATTTTTTTTAAAGATTTTATTTATTTATTTATTTGAGATAGCGCAAGAGTAAGAGAGAGAGCACAAGCTAGGGGAGCAACAGAGGCAGAGGGAGAAGCAGGATCTCCACTGAGCAGGGACCTCCATGCGGGGCTCCATCCCAGGACCCTGGGATCAAGACCACAGCCGAAGGCAGATGCTTAACCGACTGAGCCACCCAGGTGCCCCTAGATTCCAGTTCTTCATGATTTTCTCCATGCTGAGATCATTTAGAATTCTTGAAAATTTATTCTGTGAGCTGAAGTTTATCTTTGTACTTTCTTTGAAAAATAGGTTTGCGGTTTCTTGCATCGAGACAGCATGTGTACATTTTGTTGTCTTCAGTTTAACTCATATACAATAAGGATCGTACCCACTCCCACCCCTAAGGAGGTGGAAGGCATTTCCCTACACTGGGAAAAGTTGTGCTTACTCAGGGGACAAGCAAGGTCAAGTACAGGTCATATTGGGCTTTGAATATCACGCTAAGGTCTTTGAATGCAAATGTTTTGGAGACAAAGGATTTTAAGGAGGGGTGGATTCTGTGCATAATTGTTTTTGGAAAATTGATCATCAGACTGAAGCACTTGGAATGGGATGGTGGGTTCCTGATAGAATTAGAGAAGTTGGGAAGGGAAAGCTGGCCTGTTCATGGGAGAAGGAATGAACTTTGCTGTTACAGATCGAGGTTGAATTACTTGTTGGACACTGTCTAAATGGAAGTGCCTTCCAGTTAAGTATGGGGAACAGAGTCAGCAGAGAAATTTGGGATGGAGATACCGAGAACTATGTAGTATGACAAGAAGAGTAAATGTGATGTTAACTCCTGGTACATTAGCAAAGAAGCTGGTCCCACAAGGCTTGCCTGTGACAAGGATTTGCTAGCTATTGCTTCTGTATGTACTTGAAGATGATGAAACCACATTTTTTTCACTAATGACTACATTTAGTAAAATGTGCCAGTTTACCTTGGTGGTGCTTAAGAAGAGATAAAGCGAAAGGGACAGGATGTTGACTAAGTTCTAGTAAGCAGAAGAAAAGAGGTGCATATTAAGTACTAGACTGATCTTACGTATTACATACAGCACATTGTTTAAAAATATGCTTATCTTGAACAGGAGGGTAAACATGAAAATAAGGTCAAAGCTCTTGGCGTGAACCTCAAGGAAGGGGCAGATTTCCTAAGTCCCAAGTTAACTAGCTGTATGTGCGGGAGTTGTACCCTGAATACTCACTAACTCAGACGCTTGTGCTGTTTTCTTTTTTTTTTTTTTTTCCTACTAGGAATTGTGGTGCTTGGAATAAACAGAGCTTATGCCAAAAATTCATTCAGTAAAAATCTGATAAAAATGGTGAGTATAAAGATTCAGCTGTTTGTTTCTAATATAAGATATAATGTTGACATCAGTCTGAAAGTGATTTTTCCTCGTTTTTTTTTTTTTTTTTTTTTTTTTTCCTGCTTGCCCTCCCTGTATCTGTTTAGCTCTCAAAAGCTGTGGATGCTTTAAAATCTGATAAGAAAGTACGGACCATAATAGTCAGGAGTGAAGTCCCAGGGATATTCTGTGCTGGTATGTAAATAAATTTTATTATGACATTGAACTGTAGTCTAAGTTTTCCTCAGTGATAGCCTGTTTTCCACTATAAAGTGTTCTGTGATTTGAATTCTATTACCAACATTTTCTTTGTCTGTTTTTTACTGTTTTACAAGAGAAAAAATGCTTTGTATTAAGGAACTTTCTGTTGATTGTTTTGGAAGTTGGAAAAATAATTTGAGCCACTAAAATATTTGTAATGCATGTATGATATTTATGAAAGATTAGCTGGGAAGGAAAAGTTGAGACTCCTACCTATAACAGTGTGCTCTGTATTTATTTGTTGATCAAAAAATACTTTCAATTGACTAGCAGTAGCTACCCCAGTAAAAAGTGTTAAGTGTAGACATTTGCTTTGGAGATTGTAGTAGCACCTACTTAAGTATATGTCCATGGATTGTATTTTTAAATTGGCATCTACAGCAGTGAAAATTAGGATTTTTCCCCCTGATTATACTGTTTTACCAAAAGCTAAAGATTAAGTTATCTTGCATTTTCCATTTGTAATTGTTTCGATACCATGAGATTGAATAAATCTGTTTCAACTAGTAAAATAGTAAAATAAGGAAAAAATGTAGATGAGGCAGGGATATGCTGATAACACAGCAGTATCATTGTCATTTAGAAATGAAAGTAGAAGTTGGCTGAAGCATGAACAATTTTTTTTCAGTAAAAATATAAATGAGATAATCCCCTTCAGGCAATTAGACATTTGAGGGAACAACATATAGTATTTTATTCATTAAACAAGTATCTGTTAAACCTTTAGATCAAACCCCGAACAATGCCGAGAATGACAGAAAGTGTGTAGAGTGTCTTTGTTGTGGGCGATAGGCTTCAGTTTCGTTCTCAAGAGTCCTCAGTCAGTCAGGGTTCAGCCTCTGTGGCTTCCACCATAAAATACTGCAGAATTTTGTGGTATTTAGGAAACACTCAGTGTAAATGAGTTATATTTTGGCTTTCAGTGTACTGTAGCATGCCTGAAAAGATTAATTTTAACTTCAGTTGGGTAATCGGAGAGAGTGGGATTATCATCCTCAGATGCTGGGGAAAGGCCTTTTGCAGTAGAGCTTCTGCTTCTACCTGAGTCACAGGCAGGGAAGGCTGCCAGCCTGGTAAGGCTGTCGGAGGCCTGGAGTGCTGCTGGAGTGTCAGTCAGCGATGACCGTTCAC
Organism: Eumetopias jubatus; assembly: GCF_037043125.1. NCBI lineage: Eukaryota > Metazoa > Chordata > Mammalia > Carnivora > Otariidae > Eumetopias > Eumetopias jubatus. The sequence goes on along the minus strand of NW_028274821.1, from coordinate 4,192,578 downwards.
AACTTTTATACGGGCTTTACGTACATTTTCATTTTTTCTTAAGCAGTATGGAGGACTTACATGGAGAGAATTAGGGTTCTTGTTATTTGTGACTTTAGGACCAGGTGACTACGTCTCCAAGTGACTGAGTCCAGCACGTGACCGATGGCCTCGGAGGGCTGCTCAGGGACTTGTTGGGAAGAAAGACATAGAGCAGTTTGGGGGCCTTTAAGGAAGGCCCAGGGACCTGGATCTTTGAGGAATGGCAGTGATAACATGCTTCAGAATTCAGTGTTACCGAGGCTACCGGCATGGCTGTCTTCTGTTGGTTGACTGTGACACTGTAGTTACTGGTAGAGGTTTTATTTTACCTGCTCCTTTGCTGCCCATTTGTTTTGCATCTCCACCTTATCAGTACCCTGAAAAAGGCTTTAATGCTTTAGAACAGTTTACAACTCTTTTATTATAGGTTGCCTTTTTGGGGACATATTAAGTAATATACCAAATGTTTTTTACCAGATGAACATGTTGGCCTCGAATACTGTTTTTTCGAGGGTTCATCAAATTTATTTCCTTTGTTGTATGTGCTTTGATAATCTTCTGCTATCTGTTTTAACTCATGAGATTTGTTACTGTGTTTTGTTAAAAAAAATCAATGTTTGAATTATAGAAAAATTGGGGCGAATCATTTATGTTAGTAACTCAGTGTATATAATGGAACCATTCTTTCAAATTTCTCTGAGAGGTTTTTTTTTTTTTTTCTTATATATATTTGAAAGAGGTAGTTTGGTGGGTCTGTCATTATTAGTATGTACACATTAATTATAAGTCGAGTTAAGAAAATCTCTTTGCAGAGTTAAAATGAACACTCATTTAAAGCAGTATAGAGATCTGAATTTAGTCAGGCCGCATTTGTTATTTTTGAAGAATACAGACTTTTTCACATAATTGGAGCTTTAATTTCTATTGAAGTAGTAATGTTCTGAAGTAGTAATATTCAAAAACTGTCCTCACGTACTGGTTGGTTTTTTAGTTCCCCCAGCCCCCTCAAGTTACTCCTTTTCCCTCGTCCCTTTCTGCCCCACAAAGGTTCCTCTTCTCCATCCATCTGTATTCCAGCGGCACCGGGTTTGTTTCCTGAAACTTAAAGCTTATAAAGTGGTCTTGCCTCAGATTTCTTGAGGATGGGAACTTCTTTTTTTCTTCTTTAAAAGTCATCTTTTGTATTCTGGGAACACAGCCCAAATCGGGACTCAGCATTGCAGTTGCTGAAATTAATCAGCCTTTAAACTGCTGTGATTCAGGGCGCCTGGGTGGCTCAGTTGGTTGAGCGACTGCCTTGGGCTCAGGTCATGATCCCGGAGTCCTGGGGTCGAGTCCCCCATCGGGCTCCCTGCTCGGCGGGGAGCCTGCTTCTCCCTCGGGCCCTCCCCCCTCTCATGTGCTCTCTCTTTCTCACTCTCGCTCTCTCAAATAAATAAAATCTTTAAAAAAAAAAAATAAACTGCTGTGATTCAGGGACTGTTGGGATGTGTTCTGCAGCTTCTCTCAGTTGTCTCAGACCGCCTTCCTGTTCACTGGTAGTGTCCCTGGCTCCTGACTTTGGTTCATTCTTTTTACGTTCTTTTTTCTAATACTCCAGAAAGCAGATGATGGAGCACTATTAAAGTGATCCCTAGTGTGTTGAAGGTTGGACTGGGTGATTTCTGACTTCCCCTTTTAAGTATATTATTAAAATCGATAACCACATTTCACTTAACATTTAAATTTTTAAAATCAAATTTTATTTTTTAGAAAATCAGTGCTAGATCAAAATGTATACAAAATGTATAACATGTATACAAAGAGAGAAGTTCCTGCTTCTACCCTTCTGCTCATTCTTCTAATAAAAGTAGACATTTTTATTAGGTTCTTTTTTATCCTTCCAGTATTTCATTATACAGATGCATACAGATAGGCACACTGATACACGGAGTTACTCGGACGTGAAGGGACTGAGTGATGAGATGGAGAGGGCAGCGTGTGCTAGTGCGGTCGTGAGGGAAGCAGGCGCTGAGAGAGAGGGCTGCGTGTAGTGTTAGGGCCTAGACGAGGGCTGTGTGCTCCCCAGTAAGACCAGGGTTTCCGAGTATTACTCTCCTGTCCCGGTCTCCACACTTTCTGTGAGATAATTATCTTAACAGTAATAAATTATAGTAACCAATTAGCTACAAAGTAAATAATTTTGGAAAAAAATCACCAGGTACCTAAAATTGTGGCATTGACCGAGTTTCTGAATTACTGTTACAGCATGTGAGAGGAAAAACTTTAAAAAGACGTTATAGAACCATTCATATGCTTTCATTTTACAGAATCCCTGTGAGGTTATTAAGGGCCTGGTTAAAGGGGGTCACTTAGCTGGAACTACTTCTCATGACTCCTAGAGCAGAATGTTTTGTTTTGTTTCTTAACTGTACCATGATTTCTAATCTTTTGGAGTACGAGGTTTCCTTTTTAAATTCTAAAAATTTCATGTACTTACACATCATAGTTGATTGAGAAGATATGTAATGTCAAAATGCCACTCTGGGTATAGCATTGTATTTAAGTGAATTTTCTGTTAATTAACAATGGTATCTAGCTACAGAAAAAAAAAAACCCATAATTATCATGGGTGTACGTAGTGTTTCCTGTACATAGATGTTTTCAGATACCATGCCATACCCTAGGCATGACTCCAGGTTGGGAATCACTAAAGTGTCCTCTTTCTTGTAGGTTAGTCACTGCTTCTGGGTTCATGGCCTGCCTGTGTTTCTCTTGGAATACTAAGACATGCCGTTTTCAGAGTCAAAGCTCATTGTGACGCACTGGCCAAAATGTGTGCTGTCTTCCCTGCATAGTCTAGATGTTATTTATTCATTTAAAACTTCTATCTTGTTGCTTACGCACATATAGACACACTCACATCCAAGCACAAAGGAAAGCTGAAATAATTCTACTTCACAATTTTAATATAGTGTCTGTAATGAAATTACGAAAAAGTTCTTTTGTCTGGGTTACTGAAGTCCATGTAAATGTGTAACCCTATTTGTTTACTTTTGTTCTTCTAGTGTTCCAATACTAAGTAGCAAAGGACATAATGTATTGTTTTCACCATCAAATTTTTGGAAATGAAAGTTTATGAGAAATTACTGAGAATAAGGATTTTTTTCCTTTGAAATTACTAAAATAGATTATAAACAATTCTTGGTAATTGATTCTTGTAGGTAGAACTCTAAATTGAGTATTTCACCGAATTATACATAATAGTGTGGGGTTTTTTTTTTGAAAGTAAATGTAGTTTTGCTTCTGCTTTTGAATTCTTGTAAATTATGATTTCACTATAAACTTCTCACTAACATTTTCAGCATGTTTTATTGAATGTTGTGTGTAGTGTTCAAATGGAGACAGATGTCATGACACAGATACCTGGGGCTACTGACTGATGACGTTTTCTCTTCAGTCTTATTTCAGAATCTCAGGTTACGTTGTATATATGTATTTGAATGTTAATCCCTGAGGAAGTTTGATAAGTAAAGTGAAAGGGTAGATACCCACCAATTTGTAATAATTTAGCATAGGGTTCTTTTATTGTATATCATTTTTTTAAATTAAGATAATCTATTTTATTGAAGTATGAATTACTTGCAATAAAATGTACCAATTCTGGGGGCACCCAACTGGCTCAGAGTGAGGAGCTTGCGATTCTCGATCTCAGGGTTGTGAATTCGAACCCCATGTTAGACGTAGAGATTACTTAGTAAAATAACACCTTAAAAAATGTACCAGTTCTAAGTATGTAATTGCTGAGTGTTGACATTTAGATCATGATCACAGCAGTGATCTCTAGCGCGTGTTCATCACTTCAAAAGCTTGCTTGTGCTCATTTGTAGTCGGTCCCTTCCCCTACTCCTCCCCTTAAACAGCTATTTCCTTGTTCTCACTATAGCTTCTCCTCTTCTAAAATGTCTTCTGGGACGCCTGGCTGGCTCAGTTGGAAGAGCATATGACTCTTGAGCTCGCAGTCGTGAGTTCGAGCCCCATGTTGGTGTAGATATTACTTAAATAAAACTTAAAAAAAAAAGGTGTCTTCTAAATGGAATCCTACTATAGGTGGTCTGTTGTGTTTGGCTTCCTTCACTTAGCATAATACTTTGGGCTTCACCGTGTTACGTGGTTCAGTAGTGTTTGATTGCTGAGTATTCGTTCTACCTGCTGAGTGGCTTTGCATTTGTCTAATGCCTAGTGGTTTTGAGCATCTTTCCTGGTGCTTTTTAGTCACTTTTTTTTTTTTTTTTTTGTGGTGAAGTGTTTATTCAGGTCTTTTCACCATATTTTTATTAGATGTCTTCTTACTGAGTTGTAGACTTCTTTACATATTCCTGGTACAAGGTCTTTCATCTGATAAGTGTTTTATAAGTATTCTATCCTATTCTATGACTAGTCTTTTTCTTAACAGTTTGTTTTGACGAACAGAAGTTTTTATTTGAAGTTTTATTTATCCATTTGTATTCTTTTGTGGGGTTTGTACTTACTTTGTGAATTAAGAACTGTTATCTTAGTCCAGAGCATAGACTTTCTCAAACTATGTTGTCTTCTAGAAATTTTTTAGTTGTTATGTTTTACGTTTAGACCTTTGATGCATTCTGACTTAATTTTTGTATATGTTGCAAGATGTGGATTTAGGTATTGTGGTATAATAAAATATGTATTTGGTCTTTGCCCCAGATTCCTGGCACAGAACTCCTAAAACCCAGGGAATTTCCTGAGTGATAAGAGTGCCTTTTTGTATACTAAAGAGTTGACTCAAGGCTGGGGTTCCAGGGGTCCTTACTTAGATAGCTTTAGGGTGGGGACTGGCTGCCAGAAGAATCAGTCATGGGATTAAAGGGTTAGAACTTTCAGTCCCACTCCCCCAGTCTCTGAGGAGGGGAGAAGAGCTGGAGATTGAGTTCAGTCACCAAAGGATTTGGTGCCTATGTAATGAAAACTCTATAAAAACCCATAAACAGTGGGGATTTTCTAGGTTGGTGAACACATCGATATTTTGGGAAGGTGCTGTGCCCAGAGAAGGCATGGAAGCTCCATGCTCCCCCTCTGTCTTACCTTGCTCTATGTATCTCTTCAGCTTGGCTGTTCCTGCCTGAGTCTTATCCTTGTAATAAACTGGTAAATGTAAATACAGTGTTTTCCCAGGTTCTGTGAGTCATTCTAATGAATTATTGAAGCTGATGAGTTTGTGGAAACCCTTGAATTTATAGCTGGTCAGTTAGAAATTTGGGTGCCTCCTGGTACTAGTGACTGGCATCTGAAGTGAAAGCAGGCTCATGGGCCTGAGCCTTTAATCTGTAGGGTCTGGTCTAACTTTGGGAGTTAGCATCAGGATTGGAATTAATTGTTGGATGCCCTTTTGGCGTGGCATTGGAGAATTGGTGTGGAACCCTGTGTCCCTCCCCCTGCCCCCAATTGGTATCAGGAGGAGGATTTGCCACATTGACTCACAGACTCAGGAAAGTGCTTTACTTACTATTAGTGGTTTATTATAAAGGATAGAATCCAGGAACAGCCAAATGGTAGAGTGCATAGGGCAAGAGTAGGGTGGAGGGTGAACACATGTGTTCAACAACCTGAAAGCTCCCTTGAACCTCATTGTTTATGGGTTTTTATGAAGGTTCTGTTACAGAGCCATGATTGATTAAAACATTGGCCTTTGGTGATTGAACTCAATCTCTGGCCCCATCCTGCTCCCAGAGGTTGAGCGGTGGGGCTGAAAATTCCAGCCCTCTATCCGTGGCTTGGTCTTTCTGGTGAGGAGCCTCTGTTCTGAAACTCTTCAGAGGCCCTCCAACAGTCACCTCATTAGCATAAACTTAGGGATGGTTGAGGGGGGCTCGTTATGAATAAAAATAGAAAGCACTTCTATCACTCAGGATAGTTCAAGGATTTTTAAAGCTCTGTGCCAGGATCCTGTGAAAAGGACAAATATATTTTGTATTATACCATAGGTTTTTAAAAAAATTTTTTGCATATGCGTATCTAAGTTTTCTAGCTGCATCTATTGAAAAGATTAACTTTTCCTCCATTGAATTATCTTAGGACTTTCTAAAAAATCAGTTGACCGTATATATGTGAGTTATACCCAGGCTGTCTATGCTGTTCAGTCTCAATTACTGTGTACACATCTTGGACATATTTAGTTAAATTTATTCCTAAGTATTTCATAATTTTTTGATGCTACTATAAGTGGCATTTTCTAATTTAGACTTTTGATTTTCTGTTGCTAGCATGTGGAAATACAATTTTCACATATTGTCTGAATATATATGTGTGCATATATATATCTCCTACGTATGTACATATATCCTACAACCTTATTAAACTCACTTTTTAGTTCTGGGAATCTTTTTTTTTTTTTTTGTAGATTCCTTGGGATTTTTCTTTGTAGGTAGTCATCTGTAGCCAGTTTTACTTCTTCCTTTTTAGTATGTTGGACTTTTATTGTTTCTTATTATATCAGTTGGGATCTTCATTATAGTGTTGAACAAAGCTGATGAGAATGTCCATCCCAGCCTTCTCTCAGCCGAAGAGGGAAGGCATTCAGTCTTTCACCAATAAGTATACTGTTTGCTGTGGTTTTCTCAGAAATGTGCTTTTATTAGGTTGAAAAAGGTTCTATTCCTAGTTTGCTGAGGATTTTTTTTTATCACGAATAGGATGTTACATTTTGTCAAATTTCTTTCTTTTGTGTCTGTTAAGATGATCATATCTTTTTTTCCCCCAGTCTCTTAAAAATGGTAATTATCAGTTGATTTTCAGCTGTTAAGTAACCTTGTATTCCTGTAATGTAATTCCTGTATTCCTTCTTGGTCATGATGTGTTACTCTTTTTACATATTGCTAGATTTGATATGTTAACATTTGGTGGAGGGATTTTGCAGCTCTGTTCATGAGGGAAATTGAGGTGTAGTTATCTTGTAACGTCTGTGTCTGGTCTTGGTCTCATGAAATGAATTGGAAAGTGTTCCAATTTTGTTTCTTCTGTTTTGCTGAAGAAGTTATAAAGAATTGGTGTTATTTCTTCTGTAGTTGTTGGGTAAAATTCACCAACAAAGCCATCTGGGTCCAGTTTTCTCTGGGGGAAGATTTTTTAACTGTGAATTTAATCTCTTTAGTAGATATAGGGCTATTCAAGTTATCTGTTTCTTAAGTTTGGGTAATTTGGGTCTTTTAAGGAAACTGTTTTATCTAAGTTTTCAAATATATTGGCATAAAGTTCATAATATTCCCTTATCTTTTTAATATCGACTGAATTTCTAGAGATAGCTTTCATTTTTAGTATTGATAATTTGTGTCTTTTTCTTAAATTCTGGTAAAACATTTATTACTTTTCTTGATCTTTTCAAAGAACTAGCTTTTGGTTTCATTGGTTCATTTTTTCTTTCCTCTGTTTGCTTTAGTATTTATTCGTTATTTTCTAGATTCTTAAGGTGGAAGCTTAGATCATTGGTTTTAAACCTTTTTTCGTTCCTAATAGAAGCTTTTAATATTATAATTAATTTTAATTTTTTCATTTGCACATGCCAGAGATACCATTAAAAAGAACTCAGAGTCCTCCTGGCCTTTCTGAGGAAGTAGTAATTACTGGCTGTTGCTAATTCATTTCTAACCCTATTTCCATTGAAAAAAATTCCTTAAGTAAGGGGCGCCTGGGTGGCTTGGTCGGTTGAACCTCCCACTCTTGATTTTGGCTCGGGTAGTGTTCTCAGGGTCCTGGGATTGAGCCCTGTGTTGGGCGCTGCACTCAGTGGGGAGTCTGCTGGAGAGCTCTCTCTCTCCCTCTCCCCCTCCCCCTGCTCTCTGTTTCTCTCTGAAATAAATACATCTTAAAAAAAATATTTCCTAAGTAATATTTTATGCTCTATAGATATTATTTTCTTTTTAAGAAATAGGAAGTACATGTTCGTATAATCTGCAGATTTACCCCTCTGTCACCCTTGCCCCACTGTAACATGTTCCCCTGCAAAGCAGCCCATTGATCGGCATGAAGGATCACCTCACCCCCCTAGTTGGGCTAATCCTCACAAATAGAGTGTGTGCTGGGTGAATACTGGCCCCACCAAACTTGTTCATATCCTAATCCCCAGAACCAGTCACTGTGACTTTCTATGGCACAAGGGACGTCATACTTATTAATAAGTTAAAGATCTCGAGCTGGGGAGATTACCCTGGACTATTTGGTGGGCCCAGCGTAAAGACAAGGGTGTCTACAAAAGGAAGGCAGGAGGACTGGAATCTCGGAGGCGGGAGGCAGATGGGAAGGACCTGGTGGTGTAGGGAAGTGGCCACGAGCCAGGGCCTGTGGCATCTGACCGTCTCAGGGCCTCCAGTTCATACTTCTGACCGAGGACTGGAGGCTGGTCCCACTAAGCTGGCACTGAGTTATAGGAGACTGATACCAAGTGTGTAAGGTCTTGCCGCTCTGGACACCTCTCCCCTCCTGCCCTGTCCCCCACCTTCCTCCCCTCGCTGGCCTCTGACAGACAGAGCTCATTCTCCTCTCACACTCACTGCTCCCTTAGCTTGGGAAGACCTCTGCACAAATGTCATCTCCTTAGAGAACTGTTCCCTTGCCATTTTAGCCACCCTCCCCGACAGTTTCCTATTTTAGCTTCTTCTTGGCACTTTTCAGTTCCGGAATTTATTTTTTTACTTGTGATTTTGTGATCAGTCTGCTTCTGCTTCTCCTGCAGATCCACTGATTCCCTGGAATTAGGGCAGGGGCCCATTATCAGAACAGTGCCTGGACCGTCAAAGGTACTGAACAAACAGTTCACGGGAGGAAGAATTGAAGGGTTTTGGTTGTTGAGGAAGTAACATTGGCAGCGTATTGTGGTTTTGTGAAGTCAGCTTATACTTTGATACATTGCACGTGTAGGTGGCTTGTGGGTGAAGAAGAGTGACTTGTTCGAGTTCTGTCTCCTCATCCTCCCTTATTAAATGGACCCTTCTAAACTGCAGGCATGTCTCAGAGGAGCAGAGCTCTATCTTTTGGGGAGATGAGAGAATGGGCCTCTCCAGAGGTGGGCAGCTCAGCCGGAGGTGGCTGGCCTGGGCTCCTATCTCTCAAGGCCCCTCGCCAGGCCTCCCAGTGAGGTCATGTTGCCTTCAGCGGGGAAGAGGGCACTGGAGGCCAGAGGAGCTCCTGCATGTGGAAAGCCCCTGTTACGTTATTGCAGGAGGCCAGGGGGTGTAATTCAGCCTGTGACCCTGGGTGGGGTTCCGTGTAGCTCCAGGGGCTAGAAAGGCAGAGCTTAAAAATTTAGGAACAAATCGAAGGTTTATCAGTCGGCTCCTGGCAGTTGAGATTTAGCAGCACAGCTTGCTTTCTGAGGGGTTCCCTTGGGAACCAGAGTTAGTCTAGATTAAGGTTCAGCAAACGTTTTCAGTAAAGAGCCAGATATTTTAGGCTTTCTCGGCCTCTTACAGTCTTTGTCATCTATCTGTCATCTGTCTATCGATCTATCTATCTATCTATCTACCTACCTATCTTTCTATCTCACTTATTTTTATAAGGCTTTATAAAACAAGAATGACCAATTTTAGCTGGGTGCAGACTGGCCTGCAGGCTGTAATAGGCTCACCCCGGTCCAGACTTGATTTCTTTTTCCCCTTTGCTGGTCCACATGTGTTCCTGGGACCTAGCCCCTCGACCTGCAGCTGGAGAAGCCAGACTGAGTTCTGCTGAGCTCCACAGAAAGATGCTAGATGCTGGTCCATGGAGACTGTGCCTCTAAGCATATAGGGAAAGTGCCCTTTTTTCTTGTGAGATTGATGAACGATCCTGCAGAAAGCTCTACAACTCACAGTTGTACAAGTGTGTAGTGGCTTTGGGGCCCCTGTCAATTAGGATCTTGAGGTTTATGTTCCTGGAAACCCCCTCATTAGAATTTCCATTTGAATAACTTAGGACTTTCAGGTCAAAATAAAGTTTGAGAGATGGAGGTAGTATTTTCACATTCTCTAAAATAAAAGTAAAGGCCACATGATTAATAAATTAAATACCAATATGATGTATTCATTAAAACATTTCTGAAAATAGCGCACACTTTCCGTTGTTTTCTCTTTTCTCACTATAAACTTTTGGTGATTTTCTTCTCTTGAATTGTATGAAATATCTGTGCTTGGTTATTGAGGTAGGAAAGATGTTAGGGCTCAAAGCCGATGGCCAAGAAAGAATTCTTGAGACATCTTTGGTGTAAAAACGTGGTTTTATTAGAGCACAGGGATGGGACCCATGGGCAGAAAGAACTGCAATGGGGTCAGGAGGAGTGGCCCATTACGTACTTTCAAGTTGGGAGGGGGTTAGGATAGGGTAAGTCTCTAAGGAATTTGGAAGCAAGGTTTCCAGGACCTTGAGGGGGCTAGCTATTGTTGGGAAAAGGTCATTTATTACCATCTAGTAACACCTGAGTCATGAGACCCTTCAGATGTATATCGGTGGGCCGTATGCTTGGGGGATGATTGCCAACAGGTATCTTGGCGCGGTTGGGGGGGGTAGAGATAAAGGAAGTTTCCACAGGAATTTTTACATGTTAAAGTAGCCTTTACAGGATCCTGGTGGGGTGGGGTTGGGCTAAGATTGCCAGTTGCCCTTAGCAAAGTGTCAACCTCAATGCACTTGAGTCCCTAGAGGAAGGTCACTCTGCCTGTTTCAAGGACTTGTCAACGGGCTGTAGGTAGTAAGGAAATTTAATAATTTCTCTTCTGCTTTTGTCTCCTACATCAGTTATGTTTGTGACAGACCACCCCTACTTGGTGTTTTTCTTAAAGTGTTGTTTTGCTCCAGCAGGAACATGCCCCTGGAGGATCTCCCTGTCCCTTTCGAGGCTTATTTTTAAAGCTTCTGATATCTTTACTGAGTGCCCAGGGTGTTCTGTACATTTTCTCAGTTCCTGATGATCATAAGGTGAACACCAGAATTGTTCACACCGTAGCTCCCTGTTGATGTTCTTTCTTTGATAACTGCCTGTGAGTGGGCATTTCAGCTTAAAGCTTAAGGGAACCCGCTGCAGATTATGGGAGCTCTTTCTCTGAGTGACTCTTCTCTGGTTTCCTGTTCTGCAAATTCCAGCCACCTAGCCTCCCTGCTTGCTCTGTTTAGGCCCCCCTGCCTTGCACCCCATCCTGGAAAGCACCCTTAGAAAGAAAGCTGGAGCAGTCATCACGCTTCCCACTCAGTCTGTCACTACCCGTTGATCAGCATCTGAAAGAAGTTTCCAGTATTTGAAGGAAAAAGGCTAGTCCAGTACACTTACTCCATCATAGTCATAGCTGGAAGTTTTCAGTTCCCTTTGGTGGGGAATGGTGTTTAAGTACCAAGATCTGGGTGCTAACCCTGCTCATTGTCCCTTGGTGTCTTTGTCTCTAGGCACTTGTAATGGATAGAGCTAAGAGCTATTTAGATAAATGAATTACACTGCATTATATATATATGTGTGTGTGCATATACATATATATGTGTGTATATATATATATATGTGCACACACACACACTCCTATCAGTATCTGTATTTATATATCGAAAGCCATGAGTTCATGTTGACAGCTCCATTTCCAGTTCCTCACCATAGGATTCAGTCTCCTCTTCCATTCATTTTTTGTTTTTTTAAGATTCTATTTATTTATTTATTTGTCAGAGAGAGAGAGAGAGAGAGAGTGCACAAGCAGGGGGAGCAGCCGAGGGAGAGAGGGAGAAACGGATTCCCTGCTGAGCAGGGAGCCCAATGAGGGACTTGATCCCAGGACCCCGGGATCATGACCTGAGCTGAAGGCAGACACTTAACTGACTGAGCCACCCAGGTGTCCCTCCTCTACCATTCTATACTTGTATTATCTGAAATATATTTATTCATTTGCTCAATTCTGTAATATGCAGAAAATAGTTTCAGAATTGCTGAATTGATACCACTGTGATAAACACACTTTCTAACTAGGCTTCAAGATTTACTTAGAGTATTTATGTCTTTACACTGAGGGTATAGAGTAAAAACACTGTGTTGAAAGTTATTTATGTCATTTCTTGTTCAGTGTAATTATGTTTTATTCATACGAAATGAAGTTAGGTTTCCTCGCTTTTGTTTTTTTTTACTTTGAATATATGAAATAATCAGTATGGTTTCAAAAGTCAAAACTATACACAGAAGTGTCACTACCCACTTCCTCCCTCCAGTCCCTTCCATCTGATTCCCACTCTTGAGGGCATTAATGAATCTCATTAGTTCCTAGTTTATCCATCATGTTTCTTTCTTTTTTTTTTTTAAGATTTTATATATTTATTTGACAGAGAGAGACACAGCAAGAGAGGGAACACAAGCAGGGGGAGTGGGAGAGGGAGAAGCAGGCTTCCCGCCGGGCAGGGAGCCCGATGCGGGGCTTGATCCCAGGACCCCGGGATCATGACCTGAGGTGAAGACAGATGCTTAACGACTGAGCCACCCAGGCGCCCCCATCATGTTTCTTTTCTGCAAAATTAAGGATATGCTTGTGTACCTACTTCCATTCTTTCTTATGCAAGTAGCATTTTGTATATATTCTTTGTATTTTTTTCAGTTAATAGTATATCCTAGAAATTAGTTCATAGAAATGTGATGATAGCTGGAATTATATGAGGGGTTAATGAGCCTTTCTGAAGATGGAGATCTTACCACAGTGGGCATGCTGTGATGGAACCGATCCTGATTCTGCAGGGGAGAGAAAAATGGCACCACCTTAGGAGAGAAGACTTCCAGTAAGCCAGAGAGCCTGGGATGCTGGATAGAAGGAAAGTTTTGGGTTTAGGATGGTAAAAGGACACTTTGAGGAAAAATGAAGCTCTGTTTATTAGAGCCTTGAATTCTGATAAAATTCTATGGCAGAGCAGTCCTTTTTATTAAATGGAGAGTTATTATAAATGACCTTGAGGAAAATTTACTGTATAATTAAAAAAAATTTTAAATATTAGTGTTTTTAGAGCAGTTTTAGGTTCACAGCAAAATTGAGCGGGGCAGTTCAGAGATTTCCCATATACCCTCTGCCTTCATACACACGTAGCCTCCCTCATTAGCAACATCTTCCACCAGAGTGGTACATGGATCACGTCTCATGAACCTACACTGACATGTCCTACTCATGCAAAGCCTAATTTGCATTATAGTTCACTCTTGGTGTTAGGCGTTCTCTGGATTTGGACAAATGTATAATGACATGTATCTACCATTACAGTATCATGCAGAATAGTTTTGCTGCCCTAAAAATCCTCTGTGCCTCACCTGTCATCCGTTCCTCACAAACCCCTGGCAACCACTGATCTTTTCCACTGTGTCCCTAGTTTTACCTTTTCCAGAATCAGCAGTTCTACCTGGAATGATACCAGAATCATACACTGTGTAGCCTTTTCAGATTGGCTTCTTTCATTTAATAATATGCATTTAAGATTCCACCATGTCTTTCCATGGCATGATAGCTCATTTATTTTTATTGCTGAATAATATTCCACTTTATAGATGTACCACAGTTCATTCATTCACTTACTGAAAGACATCTTGGTAACTTCCTAGTGTTGGCAATTATGAATAAAGCTGCCATAAATGTCTGTATACAGATTTTTAAGCAGACATAAGTTTTCAACTCCTTTGGGTAAATACCAAGGATTGCTGGATTGCGTGTTAAGAGTATAGTGGTATTTCCTTGTTTTAATTTGCATTTCTGTGACGACATATGTGGAGCATCATGTGTTTATCTCCAATCTGTATATCTTTGATAAAGTGTCTGTTAAGATCTTTGGCCCAGTATTTTTTTTTTTTTTTTTTAAGTAGGCTCCATGCCCAACATGGTGCCTAATGTGGGGCTTGAACTCACGACCTCAGCTGAGATCAAGACCTGAGCTGAGATCAGAAGTTGGATGCTTAACCGACTGAGCCACCCAGGCGCCCCATTTGGCCCAGTTTTTAATTGAGTTGCTTGTTTACTTGTTGAGTTTTAAGAGTTCTTTGTATATTTTAGATAACAGTCCTTTATCAGATATGTCTTTTGCAAATATTTTTTCCCATTTATGGCTTGCCTTTTCATTTTCTTGACATTATCTTTTGCAGAACAGAAGTTCTTCATTTTAATGAAGTCCCTCTTATCCATTATGTCTTTCATGGATCATGACTTTGATGTTAGAGATGTACCTTGGATCTGTAGACTAAGTTGGGAAGAACTGACATCTTGACAATATTGAGTCTTCCTATCCGTGAACATGGACTATCTCTCCACCTATGTAGTTCTTTGATTTTGTTCATCAGTTTTGTAGTGTTCCTCTTACGAATCGTACACATATTTTGTTAGATTTATACCTACGTATTTCATTTTTGGGGGTGTGAATGTAAGTGACACTGTGTTTTTATTTTCAAATCCCATTTGTTCCTTGTTGGTATATTGAAAAGCAATTGGCCTTTATATATTAACTTGCATCTTGCAATCTTGGTATAATTGCTGATTCTAGGAAATTTTTTTTGACTCTTGGATTTTCTACATAGTAGGCAGTCATGTCATCTGCAAAAAAAAAAAAAAAAAAATGACCGTTTTGTCTTCCTTCCCAGTCTATATTACTTTTTACTTCCTTTTCTTGCCTTATTGCATTCGTAAGGACTTCTAATATGAGATTGGAAAGGTGTGGTGAGAGGGACATCCTTGCCTTTTGCTTGATCATAGTGGGAAAACTTTGAGTTTCTCACCATTATTTATATTAGCTGTGGACATTTTTAGATATTCTTTATCAAGTTGAGAAAGTACTCCTCTATTCCTAGTTTATCAAGAATGCATATCATGAATGGGTATTGAATTTTGTTATATGCTTTTTCTACATCTATTAATATGGTCATGTGATATTTTTTCTTTTTTTAGCTGCTGATGTGGTGGATTACTTTGATTGATGTTTGAATGCTGAACAGCCTTGCATACCGGGGATAAATCCCACTTAGTTATGGTGTATAATTTACTTTTAAAAAAGAAGATGAAGACTCATGTTCTCTTGCAATTACTGTGTGGGTTCATTAAACCTTTTTTATGAATCTCAGATGCATCGTGGGTTCTTTTTCATATCACTATTTATATTAGTAATTTCATCATCTAGGAATGGATTTATTATTACTTATCACTTATTCCCAGCTATGCTAAGGAAGACTACAGTACAGAAATGAAGAATGATGGAACTGTCCAGAAAGATGATGTAATGGTCAGATCATTGCTTTTTTATTGCATTGCCTCAAGAATTGCATCATCTTTTAAAAATTTAAATGAAATCTGGAGGCACCATCTTTGTAGTCTTTCTTTTAGCTTTTATTGAACACACTTAAGAATCTAGAATTTTTAATTTTCTGCCTCAAATGACCAGGAGTAGAAAGTTGACAGAGGAAGATACTTCATAGTTATCAGATGAATAAAATAATCATCAAGAGAGACGGCAGGATTCCAGGCTCTAATCATGAAGGTGAAGTTGATCATATAAGGGAAATCGTAGACTGTGAGTTGTCAGGTGACAATATCCTGGATGAGTTTTCTCGAAATCAAGAATTGATGAGTGAGCACTTTATTTCTGTGATTTTTATAAAGGAAATGTGGAATTTGCATTCACTTAGTCACTTGGTAGGAAGGACTCTCTTATGCAGTGTTTTGTGACAAGCACTCGGACATTCCATTTTGCTAAAAGGATGTGTGTCAGTATTCTTGTATTTCACGTAATGTTTGTGCATGATCATTTACTTGATACAGCTTATATGGGGAAAGTGCTGAAGGTTAGTATGTACATAGAGGTGATAGGAAGGGAAATGAAAACAAATCATTGGCTTTGTTGTTCTAAGGTTCATAGATCTGAAAATGAAAGTATTTTACAATCAGGGTACAAAGAATATGACTGTTTTAACAAAATTGTGAGCTGTCAAAATTTTCAAAAGCACTGCATTTCTACAATGCAAGTTCAAAAAGAACTACAAGTAATGATCATCTATTAGAGATATATTTGAAATCTGGTATGTTTTTATAAAACTATATGTTCCAGGTTCATACGTATCAGTTGATGGACAGTTTTGTTCAAATGATGTATGCCTTTTCATGTGTGTTTGTGTGGGTTTATGTGAGTATATATCCATATATATGTATGTCTTTGTAGTGTGTGTGTATGTCCACATATATGCACATACTAGGAAAACTGAAAAATATGGGTTTCGTATATTTACATTTTGACTAAAATGTCATATTTGCTTTTTCATTTTTCTTTTACTTTTCTGTAAATTATTTATAAAATGACCCAAATATTAAATAAAATACAAAGGGTTTATCAGCCTCAGCTGAGAAAGGGTGTTGATTATTTCTCTTGGTCTACTGAGGGTTAAGGTAATGTACCTGAGTGGGTCATTGCCCTCAGCAGTTGACGATTATGCATGCCTTTCAAGAACACATGGAATATTCATGAAAGTTAACCATCTGCTTGGTTGTAAAACCTCTACAGATTTGAAAGGCTGTGTTCTGTGACTGCAAGCAGTTAAGGTAGAAGTCATTTACAAAAAGGTAATTAGAAGCAGTCTTCATACTTTGGGAAATTTAAAATAACTTCGAAATAACTTATAGCTCAACAAAGGAATCTTAATGTAAATTAGAGCATGTTCAGAATTACATTCTAACAAAATACTTTAAATGTTGTGTAATATAGTTATGATTGTACTTGAGGAAAGAATAAAGTCTTGAAATGAATAAACTGAGAATCCAGCTTAAAAAATGGCACAGATAGCTGCAGGCTAAACCTAAATAGGCCAGAAGGAAGGGAATGAAGGGGAGCATACCCTTACGACGCAGAAGACACACAGTAAGTAGGGAGGAGAATAAAGCCCAAAGCTGGTTCTCTGAAAAGTCCAGTGGTTGAACTTCTGGCAAGATTAAATCAAGGGTGAAAAAACAAACAATATTCAGATTGAAAAAAGAGGCCATAAGTATCAATTCCATAGACATTAAACTGGTAAGATAATGTTTGCCAATAATTGATGCCAATGAATTTGTAATTTTTAGGTGAAATAGATAAATTATTGCAAAATAAAACTTAACCAACACTGACTTAAGAAATAGAAAATTGACTAATCCCAGAACAGTGAATATACCTGGCCAGATGATTGCAGAAAGGCATTCTGCACAGAAATGTATGGAACAGATCATTCCAATCTCATATACGTTCTTTGAGAAAATAACAAGAGACCCTTACCCAGCTCCTTTTGTGAGGCTAGGCTAACCTGGATACCCACACCACACTAGAGCAGTGCAGGAAAGGAAAAGAAGCCTAGTCTCCGGGTCTAGGGGGACACCTCTCCAGGACAGTGGGAGCATCGTCTCCTTCTGGTGCTGCAGATAGAGCTGCCTGGAAATCCTTGTTATCTTGAGCTGATGTTTGGGTTGAATGGGAGGAATAAAAGCCCTTTTGGGGTGGGAACGAGAAAGACCAAGGTGTTTGGATTGACAGCACGTGTATGGACACAGAACAATTCAGAAATGTTGACTTTGATAACCAAACAGTCACGCTCTACAAATTGTGAGGCATTTCATCTTCTGTGGAGCAAAAGGCAATTAAGGCTACCATTTCTTATCCAGTAGTTGGGCAAAACTTAGCAAGTGTGGCAGTGCCAGGCACAGGTGCAGTACACTGCTTCTGGCAACATGTGGAGGTCAGAATACTTTGGAGAACGATTTGGTATTAACCTTTAGAGACTGCTGTCTCCATCCATATGATCCGGCCACTGTACTCCAAGGAAAATGACTTAACACAATGATCTGCTAGACTGAGGTGGGGAGATTTCTAGGCATTCAGGGGGAATAGCTAGTTTTCAAAGCATCTAGTTGGTACACAGCTTACGTACAAAGGTGCTCTTTCATGAGACTTTTCCAACTGGTCTGTGGGTGACAGTTACTCCCGCCATCTTCCCTTTCATGGCTGTCCTTGCATTTCACGAGTCAGTCTTGATCTTCCTTGCTTCCAAAAGCTGCTGAATTGCCAAAAAGGTCTTTGTTTTTTTTTTTGTTTTGTTTTGTTTTAATACGAGTGTTAAGAATTTCAAATGGGATCCTATTCTTATTCTGGCAGTTTCCAGTTCTTTGCTTAGTAAAGTTCATATGGAATTGTTAAATGCTTCTTGATTACTATATGATTTTTCAAGAGTTTGCTCCAAAGGAGCTGGAAAAATTGGGTGACGTTGCCGAAGTAGAACTCCTTTGTTCATGTGAGAAAGTTTCTCCACGTGACTAAAATTGATAATGAGCCCCGCCTTATTCTAGCAATAAGTGATTTGCATACATAGATATATGAGCTAATGAGTGGACGGAGGGGAGATGGTCCCAGGGATCTCATTGAGATACATTTCCAATACAAGTTTACTTTTAATATCTAATAGTTATCAGATGTACATTCCATTTTTGCTTCATTCGGTTGTATGCCAATTAATACTTGTAATGAAGTCAGTCCAGAGGAAAACTTTTAAAGTTAGTGCTTTATCATAGTTACAGGAAATTTAATAAAAATTAATTAAATCCATATACATATTTCATTGCAAAGAAGTATGACAGGAATCAGTAAAAGTTTTCTATGCATAAATACTGAGTACATCAGAAAAAATAGTTATAGGAATGTGAAGTAGAAATACCAGTTCATACAGGACAGAAATGATGTAATATTTCTTATTGTTAAGCAAGGATTTGTTCGTATGTTTTAGACATGGGTGATTTTGTGAATCAGATCACTACGGTTGCACTGGATACGCGGACAGTGATCTAAGTTGTTTTGTAAGATGCCACTGTTTACGAGTGCACTGCAATCTTTGCAATTGTTTAAACTTAAGTGACGAAAATTTTTTAAATGTCATATAAAAATTTTCAGGACAGCCTATTTTTCAGAATTCTTTTTAGCAGTATTGGGAACAAAAAAGTTTGAAGACCATTGGCTTAAAGCAATAGATCTCAAGAGGGATGGTAACACTCATTGGGGAGCATATTGGAATTCTGGGGGAGTTCTTTGGTTGGCACAGTGATTGAAGGGCCTTATGGTCCTTCAGTTGGGGGCCAAGGAAGCTAGACATCCTGCATTGTATAACAAAGAATATTACTGTTTCTCCTAACTTTATTCTAAAGTCCTACTGGACTAGTCCACTGCAAATATGAATGAGAAGAAATTTAACACTTAGTAATCTTGAGGCATATTTAAAAGAAGGAATTTATATAAAACACTAAGTCCAGGAATTTTAGGAGAGGGCCATTTTAGTGGGCAATATTTAAGTGAAATAGATATTTTGTCAAAATTGTTATATAATAACTCCATGCATCGTCTATTTGGTGTATTAAATATCGAACTATATATTTAGATGGAAAGAGTTTGCAGTAGGGCAGGAACTGCAAAAGCAATATAAGTATTGAAAAATATGTAACCTAGAACCAAATACTAAATTTTCAGTAACGTGAAAAGCAGATCTTACTGAATTTCATTCTACTTTCTCAGTAACATCAGTATGATCGCACTATTTAATACTGTAACGTGGTCCACACCCTTGCCACCCCCCCACCCCTCTAGCACTTTTCTGTTCCTTTTTCACCCCAAACATTTACCACTTCCTTTGTTGGTTACTTACCAATTTTTTTATTGTCTTTTCATCTCCCTTGCTTAAAAGACACAGTGAAAGAACAGCCCTTTTGAGGAGTTCGGGTTTAACAAAGAGGAGAGAAATCGGTAGTAGCTAGAGGGGGTAGAGCATATGGAGTCAGGAATTTTTTTTAAACAAAGTTTTTAATTGAGTTATACGTATAGAAAATTGTACAAATCTTAAGTGTATAATACATTTCTATGAAATGAACTAATCTGTGCAGTCAGCACCCAATTTAAGAAATGAACATTACCATTACCAGCATATCACAGTCCATCCCTGATGCCTCTTCCTGTCATTAATCATCCCTCACCCAAAGCTACTGGGGGTTATTCTGATTTTGATCACCAAATCTAATTTTGCTTGTTTTCAAACCTTATGTAACTGGAATTATCCAGCATGTACTCTTTCAAGGTTGACTTCTACTCAACTGTGTCTGTGGGCTTTGGTTTATACTGTTCACCTAGGAGTAGTATAGTCATATTCCTTGTGGGAATATTTCACAATTTACCGTTCTATTGTCAGTGGTTGTTCGGGGTGTCGCCAGGTTTTAGATGTTCTGAATAATGCTTCTGTGAATATGCTTTTATTCTACATATCATGTATTTCAGATATGGGTGTTTGCACTTGGGGTGGAATTACTTTCCAAGGTGATTTTTTTTTTTTTTTTTTTTAAGAATTTGTTTGTTTATTTGGCAGAGAGACAGCGAGAGAGGGAACACAAGCAGGGGGAGTGGGAGAGGGAGAAGCGGGCTTCCTGCTGAGCAGGGAGCCTATGAGGGGCTCGATCCCAGGACCCTGGGACCATGACCTGAGCCAAAGGCAGATGCTTAACGACTGAGCCCCCCAAAGTGATTTTAACCAATTTTTACTCCCAACAGCATTAAATCAGAGTTCCCGTTGCTCTGTACCTTCACCAACACTGTAGCTGTGTATTGCTTATAAAGCTGTGTTTTTAATTTGTATTTGCCTGATGAGTAATCATGTTGTGTTCCTTTTAATCTCTTCATTAGCTAATTGGATGTCCTCTTTCTAGAAGTATCTGAATCTTTTGCCTGCTTTTTGTACTCAGGTCACTTACCTTTTTCCTTCTGCTGTTTAGTGCTTTGTACAAGCAGAACTTTTATTTCAGGCATTTTTCTCAGGCATTTTTATCCCACTCTCTCACGCGCATATTCATTCTCTTAATGATATTTTTTAATGAACAAAAATTTTTAATTTTAATGAAGTCCAGTGTTTTCCTAAGTCTTTGGAAAAATCTTTTAAAATTTTGTGTATACCAGAGTCTTGAAGATATTTTTGATTTTCATTTAGAAGTTTGATTGTCTTACTTTTCACATTTTAGGTTATAATTTATCATGGATTGATTTGTGTGTGTGTGTGTGTGTGTCTGGTATGAAGGGTCAAGAATTGTTTTTTATCACATGAACATTCATTCAGTGGTTCCAGCCTCATTTATCAGAATGTCCATCTGGACTCACTCCCACAGTGCCATCATAGTCATAAATCAAATGGGTCTTTTTTGGACTTGCTATTTTGTTCCATTGGTCTTTTTCTCTCTCTTTGAGGCTGTATTACCTTTTCTTAATTATAATAGCTTTATAATAACATCTTCCTATTTTAGTATAAATTTTCCAATTCTTTCTTCTGCAAGAGGCATTGAAAATGCCCTTTGCATTCTCAGCTTGTCATTTTCCCAAAGCATTGGGATTTTGATTGGAACCACATTGACTCTCTTAATTTGGAGAGAATTTACATCTTTCAGTATGAGGTCTTCTAACACATGAGCATGATGTATTCTTCCATTTGTTTAGTTCTTTAATTTATCTCAGAAGATTTTGTGGTTTTTGTGTCAAGACCTTACTTATCTTTTGTTAGAGTTATTTCTTGGCTCCTTGATTTTTGCATGTTACTGGAAATGGTATCGTTTTTAAATTGCACACATTTCTTTTGCTAGTATACATGAAGACAGTTGATGTTTGTTTATTGAACTTATATTCATCAGCCTTACTAAATTCACTTTTCACGATTTCTAAATTCCTTTGACTGTTCTTCTTGTACAATTAAGTCATTTGCTAATAATGACAGTTTTATTTTTTCCCTTCTGATCTGTGTAATTTAATTTTTTTTCTTACTATACTGACTAGTATATTTGTTACTGTCTTTAGTAATTGACCTGTAAAGGTGATGTTAGTTATAGATATTTTATAATTACTCTTTATCAGATTCAAAAAGATTCCCTTTTCTACCCAGTTTGCTATGAACTTTTAATTAAAAATGACTGTTGATTAGGTATGACACCAAAAGCCCATGTGATTAAAAGATTGATAAGTTGAACTTCGCTGAAGTTAAAACTCAAAAAAAAAAAAATCAAGAAAGTGAAAAAAGCCACGGATGGGGAGAAAATATTTGTAAATCTTATTTCTGAGAAAAGACTTGTATCCAAGATATTACTTTTAAAACTCAATAAGAAGATGACAAATTGTCCAGTAAAAAAAATGAGCAAAAGATTTGAAATGACATTTCACCAAAGACCTGTATGAATGGCTAATAAGCACATGAAATGACGCTTAACCTCATTAGTCATTAGGGAAATGCACACTTAAAACCATAATAGATACCATTTCACTCCCATAAAATGCTATAAAAAAATCGCAGACTAGTGTTGGTGGCCACACCGAGGTGACAGGGACCCTTAGGTGTTGCTGATAGGAATGTAAACTGGTGCAGCCACTATGGAAAAACAGTGACAGAAGGGTTTTTTTGTTGTTGTTAAATAGAAATTTACAATATGACCCAGCTGTTGCACTCCTGTGTGTCTACTCAAGACAAATGAAAACATTTGTCTACACAAAATCTTGTATGTGAATGTTCATAGTAGTATTTTTCATAATAGTCAAAAAGTGGAAACAACCCAGATGTCCATCAGTGGATGAATGGATAAACAGAATGTGTCTCTGTTCCTGCAGTGGAATACTGTTTGGTAATCAAAAGGAAAAAGTACTGACTGATTCATTCTTGTAACATGGGTAAACCTGAAAAACACTGTGTCTGCTATGTGGAAGAAGGACACAGAGGACTGTCTGTTGTATGAGTTTATTCATATGAAATATCCACCGAAGGCACAGTTTTAGGAAAAAAGTGGTTACCTGGGGATGAAGGTGGGAACAGGGAATGACTGCAGGTGAGTGTGAGGGATCTTTTATGATAATGGAAATGTTTGAAAATTGCATGGTGGTGATGGTTGTACAGCTCTGTAAATTTACTAAAAGTTACTTATTTGTATACTTAAAATGACTGAATTTTACTTTATGTAAATTCTACCTCAAGATGATAAAGAATGAGTTGAATTTTAACTACTCTTTCCATGCCTACTGAAAATTTATATGATTTTCACTTTTATGCTATTAATTTTATAAATTTAAACACTTAATATTAAACCAGTCTTCAGTCTTAGACTGAATGTAACTTGGTCTTGATAGATTGTATTTTATTTATGTTACCACTATGTACGATTTACTAATATTTTGTTTAGGATTTTTTGAGACTATGTTTATGAGAAAGATTAGCCTGTCGTGTTTTTTTCTTAAAATGTTCTTAATCAAGTTTTTGTTTTGCAATTCTCCATGTAAGTGTAAGATTGATGTTAATTTTTTTTTAAGATTTTGTTTTTTTTTTTTTTTTAAGTAATCTCTGTACCCAATGTGGGGCTCAAAATGGCAACCCTGAGATTAAGAGTGCTCTACCCACTGAACCAGCCAGGCGCCTTCCCCCCTCCAATTTTTTTCATTATATGTTTGGAAGAATTTACTATTGGAGTCACATGGGCATGTAGTTTCCTTTGTAGAAAAGTTTTAAATAATGTATTCACTTTCTTTCATGTGTATTTGTGTTTTCAGATTTTCTCTTTGTCAGTTTTAATAAGTTGTGTTTTTCTTGAAATGTATCCATTTCATGTCCTTTTCAAATGTATAGGGCCACGGTTGTTAATAATCTCTTGTTTTAATCTGTGTAAAATCTGTAGTATTATCCTCCTTTTCATTCTTACTATTAGGATTTGTGCCTTCTTTGATTTTTCAGTCTTGCTAAAGTCTATCATTTGTTTTAGTATTTTTTCAAATAAGCAACTTCTTTGATTTTTTTTTTTCCTGAACATTTGTTTTCTATTTTTTAAAAAAAATTTTGTTCTAGTTTTTACAATTCTACTTTGGGGGTTAATTTTTTTCTATCTCCTATTTCTTGGTAGGAATACTTAATAAGGATATTTGCTTGCTTGCTTTGTTGGTTACTGTGGGAGTTTTTTTAAAATCCACTGCGGTTGTAGATTTGTCAGTTTTTCTTTTTGGTTCATCAGTTTTATATATTTTGGGGCTGTCTTATTTTATATATGCCAGTTTAGAATTCCTATGACTTTTTTTTTTTTAAGATTTCATTTATTTATTTGACAGAGAGAGGCACAGCGAGAGAGGGAACACAAGCAGGGGGAGTGGGAGAGGGAGAAGCAGGCTTCCCATGGAGCAGGGAGCCCGATGCGGGGCTCGATCCCAGGACCCTGGGATCATGACCTGAGCCGAAGGCAGATGCTTAACGACTGAGCCACCCAGGTACCCCTAGAATTCCTATGACTTTTAGTGGACTGTCATATTTATTATTATAAAAAGACCGTCTAGCTTGAGCGATTATTGTTTGCCTGAGATCTCCTTTGTCAGATATGGGATGACTTCACAAGTTTCCTTTTGGATAGTGTTTGCGTGGTTTTTACCCTTTTACTGTAGCTATTCTGTGCCCTTATCTTCTAAGGCATCTCTCATAAGCAGTAAACTCTACTCTCATAATCTGCTGCCTGAAGAATTCCCTGTGGTGTCTCTTTTGGTGTGGGCCTGTTGGTGACAAACCTCGTGTGTGTGTGTGTGTGTGTGTGTGTGTGTGTAAAGTCTTCATTTCACCATCATTTTCGAAGGATAGGTTTGCTTAGTTTAAAATTCTAGATGGGTAATTACTTTCTTTTCCTAGTTTAGAGCTGTCATCCACTTTCTGTTGAGAAGTCAGCTGTCAGTCTTACTCTTTGAGCTGGTGGTGGTCTTGGTATGGTTTTCTTTGTGTTTACTCTGTTTTATATTTAACCTTCAGGAGTCCCGAACAAAAGCCTGTGGTGTTCCTCTTTGGCAAGCCCTGAGCTCCAATTTTTTTCCCATTTCTGTGAGATTGTTTAGAAACTTTTGTCTTGACGTTGTCATACATTCTGACTGTCTTAGCTGTTCTGCATTGTCCTCAACTAGCTGTCTTATGTTTTTTATCTAGGGTTTCATGAAAGAATTGGTCTGATAATAAGCTCTTCCGTTAGAGCTGGCAGTGAAAGTCCACATAATTGCCTTTTTTTTAAAGGTGAGCAGTATTACAGTGTTACTATAGCTGATGGGAATGGTTCTTGAAAGAGGGATACTGTTGACGATGCCAGCCAGGAAAGGGGTAATTGCTAGAGTGGTGGCCCTGAAGAGAGAAGAAGGGGTGGAATTTAGTGCATGAGTTGGTTTTGGTCATGAGTTAGTTCACCTGAAGTAACAGGAGGGAGGGCAGAGTGTAAGAGTTTAAACCTGGTGGGTAGGTAGATTTGGTGGTGGGTGTTGGTGAAATTTTTCTTCTGAATGCATCTGTTTTCTTAGTTGGTGTCAGGTTTGGGTAGGAGGTGTGAGGCTTACAGAGAGAGAGGAGTTAGGAAATGGTCTGTAGATGAGTGTAAGGGTGAACGGAGCAGGGAGATACCGTAGGATTGCCTGGTAGCACAAAGGCTCGCTCCGCTGAAGTGAGTGGGCATGGACGTGGGGGATTTAAAAAGTAAAAAAAAAACATGCCAGACCTCAAATAAAACTGTGATATTATCAAATAAGAAATTTGTAAGCTGGAAGGACAGAGGCGAAACTATACT
Source organism: Eumetopias jubatus (assembly GCF_037043125.1). Lineage (NCBI taxonomy): Eukaryota > Metazoa > Chordata > Mammalia > Carnivora > Otariidae > Eumetopias > Eumetopias jubatus. Next base: position 4,166,965 of record NW_028274821.1, on the reverse strand, counting down.
TTTAGGTTCTGAATGTTCAAGATTGTGCGGTATGTTTCTAAAGTAAAAACAAAAAGGGTATTAAAATTTTTTAAGTGTAGTCTCAAGGTCACAAATGTTTAACATTCCATGGAGAAAGGTAATTATTTCTAAAATAAACCATGAATCTCATGTTCCCATGAAGTCCCACCTAGTTGTGTGGGTTAGGGCCACCACGTCTTCCACCTCTGCTGGGACTGGTGTGTGTGAATGGGCTGCACGTGTCCAGAGCAAACCCCGATTCCCTGAGTTCCCGGCATGGCTTCCGACACCTAGTCTCTCTAGCCGGGGTGTGGATTTCAAAGCGTGGAATGGATGTTGGTGAAAGCCCCCTTTGGAGCATTGGTTAATGCATTAGAGGGGCACGCTCATGGTGTAGCCCACACTGAGGTTGGAGGACGTGATGGATCCATGATGCAGTTACCTGGGGCTCCTTCAGGACCACCTCATGCAGAGTTCCTGTGTGTCCCATCGCCTTTCTCCTCTTTGTTGCTTTGACTCCCCTTTCATCTTTTCCCTCCCCAATATGGCACTGCATTTAGCTACTTTTATGAACCAGTATGTATACTAAGCAACATTTTATATTCTCAATTTAAATTATATTCTCAGGGTTGAACAGTTTTTTCTCTTACCAAATATATCCAAGTGACTTAGAATTTTTTGGCTCTAAAAATATTTTTCATGGAAAAAACTAATTATGAAGACATATATCAGGTATTCAAAAATGTTTAAAGACTAATATATTGAGTACCCATCACCTAACTTAAGCAGCACAGTGTTACAAATAAGATTGACGTTCTCTGTGACCATTGCCAATCACATCTCCCTTTCCACAGAGGTCACCACCAGTTGAATTTGGTATTTATCATTTCCATGCATATTTTAAATCCCTAAATGGTTTTCTTTTACTATTTATTTATTTATTTACTTAGTAAGCTATATGCCCAGTGTGGGGCTTGAACTCACAACCCTGAGATCAAAAGTCACATGCTCCACTGACTGCTGACCCCCTAAATAGCATTCTTTTAAAAAAACGTTGTATAAATGGTTATTATCCTATGTATGTTTCTGTAAATATAATAATATATTGTTATTAAATATGTAAATTCATATTGATGTTATATTTTAAGGTATAATAAATATACATAGTTATATGTTCTTCAACATTTAGATTTTTCCATATTTATACTTTAATTCCTTTATTTTCGTGCTGAACATGTAATATTCTGTTGTATAAATATATCTTAATTTTATTAAAATTTTTCTGATGGATATTTAGGTTATTTCTGATTTTTTTTGCAACTTTATATATGTTATATTGAATGCTACTGTATATTCCTTGGGCATCTGTTTGAGATTTTCTAGGGAATGTATAGCTAAGAACTGATGGACTGTAGGGTATGTGCTCTGTCAGTTGCAGTTCTCAACTCCCACAGGAGTGTGTGGGCTCGGGGTGTCCCAGCCTTGGCTGGCACTTGATATTACATCTAATCCCAGTTACTTTATGATGGACTCATAACAGAGTAAGCAGCTGAGTGTGTACCTTCTATGCTGTAATTTTACTTTGTATTTGTTCATAAATGGGAGCCTTTTCTCATACAGTTTTATTTTATTAAAAAGAATGCCTTTGTTGAGCCACAGAGTGAGTGATCCCTTAAGAATTCCTTTTGTCTGCTCCAAATCTATGATTCTGTGATAAACTCATATTTGTGAAATTGTCAGTTTGTTCAGATGTTAACTCTGCAGCCCCCTACGGCGGGCATCCATGGAGTCAGACTGATTGTTAGTGATTTGCCCTTCCCACTGGCTTGACATTTGCACTGCTTGGCCAAAGTGGTGCTGGTCAGAGTGCCATCATCTCTGGAGGAGCCAAGGACGTGACATCAGTCTGTAGTCCTTTATGTTAATAGGAATGGATTCGTTTGTATTATTAAATTAACAAATATTTAAAAATTTAATAGTTTTAGTTTTTAATAGAGTAATACTGGTAGATATAATCTAAAGTAAGTCTCTTCCTCTAAGAGTGTAAAGGGGTCCTGAGACACCACAGTTTGAGAACCACTCCTTTAGGCACATGGTAGCCGTACAAGCAGATTTTTTATTCTTCCTCATGCTGGTCTTTGAGAAGGAAAACTTAAGTAATATTCCTTTAATGGATAAATTCAGTTGATATTCAAGTTACATATGAATCTTACATAAATTTTCAATTCATTACCTTAAAATCTTGTTTATAACTAGATTATATTTGTAAATAAAATGCTTTGCAGGTGCTGACCTTAAGGAGAGAGTCAAAATGAATCCCAGTGAAGTTGGTCCTTTTGTCTCCAAAATAAGAGCAGTGATTAATGAAATCGGTAAGCTCAATTAAACTCCTTTTAGCATGCTGAAGATGACCTTAAATGTCAGATTTAGAAAGTTGCACACTGTCCTTATATATAAGCTTTGGCTAAAGTACTTATGTAATTAGATAATCATGATCTGTAGCTGGTTGCTGCGGAGAGAAATGTGATATATTGAATTTGAAAAATTGTGAAAAATATATATTTAAAGATGCCTCCTATATGTGATGACATGGCATATGAAGGTAGCTATTAGCAAACAAATAGAATATCTCCCTGATAATTGCATAGACATATATTTATAGATTTGGTGTTGTTTTGTTGTTTGCATAAATAGGATCATACTATTTCCTTAGAATTATAGACTTCTGGGTAATATTTATGTCTCAGTACATATCAACTTACTTTATTATTAATACTTTTTAATATATTGCAGTGTAGTGATCCAAGCATTGTCTCATCCAAAATTTTAAATTGCTTCATTAATGTGTAGAGACTTTTTTCCATTTTTGTTATTTATAATAAAGCAATGAGTATCTTTGTATCAAGTCTTTCAGAGCATTAGTATGTGTATTTATAGGATAGATTCTGAACATGGAATTGCAGTTCTAGGTATCATGTGTTCATTTTACATTTTAATTATTTTTGCCAGATTATATTCCAAGAAGATTGAAATAATTTACATTCCCATCAATTATGTGACAATACTTGTTTCCTCATGTTTTTGCCAGCATTTAATGTTGCTGCTTTTCAAATTTGCCAAGGTTAAAAAAAAAAAAAAGACATCTTAGCATTTTATTTTAATTAATTTTTTGACATCTTTGCATCTTAATTTGCTTTTCCCCAGATGCTTGTGTGATGTTTTATCTTTTCACGTTAGACTGCGTCTCCCCTTCTGCACGCTGCATTTTCACATCCTTCCTCCTCTTCTCTGTAGCGTTATTTAATGAACAACTGGTTACTTATTTAAGAGCCACTTTGTAGTGGTCTTTCGTTGTTACGTGTATTACAGATACTGTCTCTGAATGTGCTATCCTAATTCAATTCGAGTATATAAATTGAAAACCTTTACTATCTTGAGGGTATGAAATTCCCTTCATTATTCTTTTTCTTTTCTCCTTGAAGATTTTCTTTGGTAATTCCCACACATCAGTTCTTACCAAATGAATTTGGAATTATTAGTTTTTAAAGCAAGGAAGAAAAATACTGTCACGGGACTGTGATTGGAATTTCTCTCAATCTTATTTAGAAAGAATTGACATTGTTGTGATATTGAATCTTTCCATCTGTGATCTGTATGGGTTTCATTCTGTGTGTGTGTGTGGGGGGTGTCATCCCTTTTTTTAATGTCCTTCAAGAAAGTTTTCTTCACATTTGCCTTGCTTGGTCTTCCATCTTTTTTTCCAGGTCAGATTTATACTTGCTATTTTGTAGCATTTATTCCTTTGAATGGGATCTTTTTCTCCTGTTTCTGTTGAAGTCTGATTATTGTAGTTCTGTAGGAAAGTTACTAAGTTTTAAGTGCTTATTTTATATAACACCAACTTGATAATTACTTTTATTAGCTGTTGTTATTTCTCAGTTAATTTTCTTGTGTTTTCCAGGTGAAAGTTCATTATCTATAAATAATGCTATTTTTATTTTTGCTTTTCCCAGCATTTTAATCTCACATATTTTTCATGTGTTATATTGGCTAAGGCCTTCGGTACAGTACTCAGTTGTTGGGGTGTGTTCGTCCCTATCTTCCTTATCTTTAGTTGATTTTGATGAATGCATTTGATATTTTGCCAATAATTAGCAAGTTCAGGGAGTTTTCTTCTGTTTCACCTTGTTAGGAATTTGTCACTGTTTTTTAATCAGGAACACGTGTTAAAGTTTGTCAAATGCTTTTTCGATGTATGTTAGTATTTATGCAGTTGACCCTTGAACAACGTGGGGTTTAGGGCTGCTGACCCAACACGGTTCAAAATCTGTGTATTTCTTTTGACTCCTCCAAGACCTAACTACAGAAGCCTACTTTTGACCAGAAGCCTTACTGATAACAGAAACAGTTGAATAACACATATCTTATATGTTATGTGTATTATATAGTATATTCTTATAATAAAGTAGTATTATTTTAATATTTCTGATATTAATATAATAATCTTAGAATAAAGTAAGCTAGAGAAAATAAAATGTTATTAAAGAAATCATAAGGAAGAGAAAATACGTTTACAGTACTGTTCTATATTTATTGAAAAAAAGCTCCATATAAATGGACCTGCACAAGTCAAACCTGTGTTGTTCAAGGGTCCGCTGTAACTGGTATATACCCTTTAGTATGCTAAATTGTATTAATAGAGCTATTAATGCTGTGCTGGCTTTGTGTTACTAAAATAAACCCTACCTGGTCATTGTGGTTAGTGGTTATAGTGGTTTTTAATATAAACTGCTGAATCCAATTTTTATATGTTTTGCTGTAATCATGAATGAGATTAATCTTCTAGTTCTTTTTTTGTGTTACCCTTTTCTGGCTTGGTATCAAGGTTGTATAACTTCATAGGATGAGGTGAAAAGCTTTCTGTCTTTTTTTCTGTGCTATAAAGGGAAGTCATCTGTTATTTCAGAGTTTAGTTGAATTTGACCATGTAACATCTTTTGGGGTCTTGTGTGGTTTTTTTATTGTTTACTTGTGTTTTGTTTGTTTTTTAGAATTAAGTTTTAGAATATATTTGTTTTGATTTCTGGAATGGTGGTTGTTACCTTTCTATCTTTTTTAAATCCTGTGTGCTGTTTCTAGCGACTCTCTTTTGCTTCTCTCTTCTGCTTCAGCCTCATGGTCAGATCACATGTCCCCTGAGGCAGAGCATGGACTTGGTTTCCACATTGGTCAGGGAGCATGACCTTGGAAGAGGAAGTTGATGTTGTCTTTAACTTTGTATGTACGGCCGGGGAGTGGCTGAGACTGGTCCTGTTGTAAACATCACATTGATGTTTCTTCCAAGCTTCTTTTCATTTTATTGATTTTGAAATTCACATTTTTCTGGGACTTCTGAAATGAAGAACTGTTTCTGTTTTTGCAGTGGCACTTCCTTTTCACTGATGGTAGCTGTAGCATTTCTGTCTGGATCCTAATCCCGTCTACTTTTTTCTGTCCAACGAGTTCCCCAATTTTTGTTAATGGTACTTTTTATTACATTACAGTAGACATAGAATTTTTAAGTTCTCTTTTGTGGTGAGTTACTGAGATTTTGGGGGGCAGATAGAAACTAAGTGTCTTACTCATTTAATATATTAAACCAGGGCAGGCAAACTTTTTCTTAGGCTTTGTATGGTCTCTTTTGTAGCTACTCAACTTTTTTTTTTTTGAAGACTGTTTTCCTAGAGCACTTTTAGGTTCACATCAGAATTGAGGGGAAGGTATAGAGATTTCTTTTATACTCCCTGTCACCACATATGCACAGCCTCCTTTGTTATCAACATCTGCAGAGTGGGACATTTATTACATTTATTACATATTATTACATTTATTACAGCTGATGAACTTCCATTGATAAATCACAGTTATCCAAAACTCATGGTGGTTTACATTAGGGTCCACTCTTGGTGTTGTACATTCTGTGGATTTGGATAAATATATAATGACATGTGTCCATCATTATAGTGTCATACAGAGTATTTTCGGTGCTCTAAAAATTATCTCTGCTCACCATGTTCTCCCTTCTCTCCTCTCTGACAGCCTGTTTTTACCGTCTCTCTAGTTTTCCATTTCCGGAATGTCATATAGTTGGAATCATATAGTGTGTAGCCTTTTCAAATTGGCTTCTTTCACTTAGTAAGATACATGAAAGTTTTCTCCCTTTTTATGCCTTGATATCTTACTTGTTTCTAGTGTTGTTATGTGTTTCTGGTGCTGAATAATACTCCATTGTTTGGATGTGCCACAGTTTATTTATCCATTTACTCACTGAAGGACATCTTGGTTGCTTCCAGGTTTTGACAGTTCTGAGTAAAGCCGCTAGAAACATCTCTATGTGTAGGGTTTTGTGTTGACACAGGTTTTCAGTGCTTTTGGGAAAGTACCAAGGAGCATAATTGCTGGATCATCTGGCAGGAGTGTTTAGTTTTGTAAAAAAAACCTGCCTAACTCTCTTCCAAAGTAATGATTGTGCCGTTTTGCATTCCCACCGGCAATGAATGAGTTTCTGTAGCTCCACATCTTTGTCAGCATTTGATATCAGGTTCCAGATTTTAGCCATTCTAATAGGTGTGTAGTGGTATCTTGTTTTAATTTGTATTTCCGTGATGACATATGATGTAGAACATCTTTTCGTATGTTTATTTCCTATCTGTATACCCATGGTGAGGTGTCTGTTGAGAGTTTGGCCCAGTTTTTAATTGAGTAGTTTGTATTTCTTGTTGAATTTAAGAGTTTTTTGTATATTTTAGATAACAGTTCTTTATCAAGTATCAGAAAATTCTGTAAATATATTCTCCCAGCTTGTAGCTTTCATTGTAATCTTCTCATTCTCTTGATGTTATCTTTTGTAATAAGTTTTTCACTTTAATAAAGTCCAGTTTATTATTTCTTTCATGGATTGTGCTTTGATGTTGTATATAAAAAGTTGTTGGTCGGGCGCCTGGGTGGCTCAGTTGGTTAAGCAACTGCCTTCGGCTCAGGTCATGATCCTGGAGTCCCAGGATCGAGTCCCGCATAGGGCTCCCTGCTTGGCGAGGGGCCTGCTTCTCCCTCGGACCCTCCCCGCTCTCATGTGCTCTCTCTCTCTCATTCTCACTCTCTCAAAATAAATAAATAAATCTTTAAAAAAAAAAAAGTGTTGGTCATCTAGGTTTTGTCTTTTATCTTCTAGGAGTTTTATGGTTTTGGGCTTTGCAGTTAGAACTGTGATCCATTTTGACTTAATTTTTGTGAAAGGCATAATTTTGTTTGTAGATTCCTGATTTTGCTTAAGACTGTTACTGTCCCAGTGCCATTTGTTGAAAAGACTATCTGTGCTCCGTTGTATTGCCTTTTTCTCTTTGTCAGAGATCAGTTGATTTATGGGAGTCTGTTTCTGGGCTTTCTGTTTTATTTATCTGTTCTTTTGCCAGTAACCACACTGTCTTGATTACTGTAGCTTTACAGTGAGTCTAGACATTGGGTAGTGCCAGTGCCGCACTGTGTTCTTGTCCTTGTGCAAGACTGTTGAATCACAGACCTGTACCTCTGAAACAAATAATGCAATATCTGTTAAGGAAAAAAAAAAAGAAGACGATAGCAGGAGGGGAAGAATGGAGGGGGGAAATCGGAGGGGGAGATGAACCATGAGAGATGATGGACTCTGAAAAACAAACTAGAGGGTTCTAGAGGGGAGGGGGTGGGGGGATGGGTTAGCCTGGTGATGGGTATTAAAGAGGGCACGTTCTGTGTGCAGCACTGGGTGTTATGCACAAACAGTGAATCATGGAACACTACATCAAAAACTAATGATGTAATGTATGTGATTAACATAACAATAAAAAAATTTAAAGGGAGAAAAAATATTGTATGGGCTATTCTGGGTCTTTTGCCTCTACATATAAACTTGAGAATTTGTTGATAGCCACAAAATAACTTGCAGGGATTTTGATTGGGATTGCATTGAGTCTATACATCAAATTAGGAAGAACTGACATCTTGACAATACTGAGTCTTCCTATCCATGAACATGGACTCTCTCCCCTTTTATTTAGTTCTTTGATTTCATACATTAGTTTTATAGCTTTTCTCAGATAGATCTTGTTCATATTTTCTTGGTTTTATACCTAAGTATTTTATTTTGAGGGATGTTAATGCAAGTGGTATTGTGTTTCTAATTTTAAATTCCACTTATTCATTATTGGTATGTGGAAAATGGTTAACTTTTGTATATTTACCCTGTGTCTTGCAACCTTGGTATAATTGTGTATTTGTTCCAGGAAGTTTTTTGTTAATTTTTTCATATCTTTTGCATTGTAGACAGTCATGTCATTTGCAAGCAAAGACAGTTTGATGTCTTCTTTCTCAATCTGTATTACCTTTTATTTCTTTTTATGGTTTACATTTGCAAAGATTTTTAGTATGATGTTGAAAAGAACTAGTGAGAAGAGACATCCTTGCCTTGTACTATGTACTCAACTTTGACAGTGCTGAAGCAGCCACAGAGAAAATGTAAACAAATGTGTGTTTCTCTGAGTAAAACTGTATGCACTGTGAAATTTAAATTTTAAATAGTTTCCATGTGTTATGAAACAGTATATTTAATTCGTTTCCTTATTTTGAACTGTTTAAATATATAGAAACCATCTTAACATACAGGTTATGCTAAAATAAGCACTGTGTCTGATTTTCTTCTTTCTCTTCCTCCCTCCCTCCCTTCCATCCATCTATTCATCCATCTCACATGTCTCCTATTCTTCATTTTTCCTGGTTTTTGGAATTCTAGTCTTCCGCTCTTTTATATATATATATATATACGTATGTATGTATGAAGAAATCTACTTACTTCCAGTTTTGACTTGGACAGCTTGCTTCATGTTTGGCTCAGGCCTTTTTGATTCTGCATTTTGGAGATCTAAAGGTTTAAAGGTCTTTGTATCCTTTGCTAGGGAGTTCATGGAGCAGGAATGGAGCATAAGTCTTACAAATGAGTTGGAGGGTGGAGAGTGGGAAGCAGAGTAAGAAAAACAAAATGAAAACCAAAAGAAAGTTCATCAAACCCTAACAAAATGTGAAGAGGATAAAAGGGTACAACCTTAGGACAAATTAAATAATGAGATGATGAAATAAGTCTAGTAATTACCATTAATGTCAGTTTACTAAACTTGTTAAAGACAGGGATGTTCAGATTTGATTAAGAAACCCAAATCAACTGTGCATTGTTAACAGTAGCCACCGCTCTTGGAGCCTTTTTCATACCAGGAGATTACTAATCTTACTCTTTAAGACAAAAACCATTATTAGTAAGAGAAGGACCACCCTGCATGTATTAAAACGTTAAATTTTTCATAAGACTAAACTTGTATGATTCTGAAAACAGAGATCTTAAAAGTATACAAATGAAGTTATATTGGATATATACAGGATCAATTGGCAAATCCTTCATCATTGTGGATGATTTCAATCCATCTCTTCCAATTTGTTGTGAGATTGAAAGACAAAAGTTAAAAATAAAGGTTTGAACAATGTGCCTATCAAAGTTGACTTAATAGACTCTTAACCCCAAATTGGAGACTGTGCATACTTCTCATGAACAGACGAAACATTTACAAAAACGAATCATGTGCTGGACTCTAAAATCTCTGTTAAATTTCAGAAGATTAATACATAGAGACCACGTTCTCTGTTCACAATGCAACTAAGTTAGAAATAAAAATACACATAATATAGAGATTTAAAAACCATATATTTGTAAATTAAAAAAGAACTGTTAAGTTACTCATGGGTCAAAGAAAGGACTATTATAGGAAAAAGCACTAAGACTAAATATAAAATTACTGTATATCCAAATTTTTGAGATTTAATTAAAGTGATAGTTTGAGAGGAAGTCATAACCTTAAATGCCTTTGTTAGCAAGGGAAAACCGCTGGCAATAAGTAGCTAAGCATTGCCTTAAAAAGTTATGAATCCAAAGAAAGTTGAAGGAAGGCGGTAATACACAGATCAGAAATTAATGAGATGAAAGCTGGAGTTGCAGCGGGGAGAATTTGCACGAGGCCAAGCCTCTGAACAAAGAAGTAAAGGGTATTGAACAGTTGATGTTACAGATGAAAAGAGGAATGTGATTGTAGATAGAGCAGAGATTATAAAGCTTACAAGAAATACTGTGAAAATCTTTATGCTAATAAATAAGAAATTTCTGTCTCAAGAAGAAATTGTATTCTGGAATAATCATATTACCACTGGAGGGACTGAGTAGTAGTTGAAAGGTTTTTCACAGAGAAAGCGCCAGGCCTGGTTTTTTCATGTTCAGTGATTTGCCTTTAGGTGCTTTATTGGCCTATGAGGAACGGATCATTGCAAGTTTATACAAACTCCTCCACAGAACGGTGCAGTGAGAGTTTATTCCTAAACTCAGTATTTCTTTTTTTTTTTAAGATTTTATTTATTTATTTGTCAACGCACACAGGTAGGGGGAACAGCAGAGGCAGAGGGAGAAGCAGGCTCCCTGCTGAGCAGGGAGTGTGATGTGGGACTTGATCCCAGGATCCTGGGATCATGACCTGAGCCGAAGGCAGCAGCTTAACTGACTGAGCCACCCAGGCGCCCCTAAACTCAGTATTTCTGATTAGTATGACTTTCACCTGTACATGTGAGAAAAACAATAGAACAAAAGAGTTGAGAGGAGCCAGTCTTGCTTAGGAACATGGATGAAATCCAATAGTTAAAAAAAAAAAAAAAGAACAAGTTGGATTTTCTCAGGAATACATGGGGGAGGAGGTTCCCATTTGAAAATCTTAAATTTAATTTGTGACATTAGTCATTTAAAATAAAATCATGTTTTTCCTTAATAGATTGATGAAAAGAATTTGAGAGATGTCAAATCTATTCATAGAAAAACGTCAAGGCAGACTAGAAATAGAAGGGAACTTCCTTAGCCTGATGAAAGGTATCTGTTTCTTAGTAAAACGTAAGAGTAGTCTCCTAAAATCAGGAAAAAACAAAAGGTCCACTGTTACCACCTCTTTTCAGCAGTGTTCTGAAAATCCTGGCGTGTGGAAAGGCAGGAAATAGAAATAAAATAATGACACAAAGAAGAAATGTAACACTGCCTGTCTCAAGTGGTATGATTGTCTCCACTGAAATCTAAAAGGATCAACAAATTATTCAGAATAATGAGTGTCTCAAGAGAGCAAAATACAAGAACCATATTTAAAAATAATTAATTGTTCTTCTTTATACCAGCAACAGCCAAGAAATGTCAGTCAAGAAAAGATACTACTGACAGCAGGAACAAAAATGAATCTAGAAATATACGTAAGCTATTTTAAAGTTATGAAACTTTGTCATAAGACATTTAAAAAATTAAATGGTGACACGTTATCTTCTTTTTTTTTTGACACATTATCTTCTTGAATAGGAGGATTCAGGATCAAGAAGATGATTCTCACAAATGATTCAGTGTACAGATTCAATGTAATGACACTTACCTTCTCAGCATGAATTTTGTGAGGAATCTGATGAGCATAATGAAGCCCTCAAAATAGTCAAACATTCCTAAAGAAGAAAATAAGGGGCCTTGGGTTATCAGCACTCAAGACTTATTTTAAAGATTTGTAAATTAAGGTGGTATGTTACGGGTTTTGGGATAGACAAATGAACCATGGAGTGGACTATAGAAGCCCAGCAGACATACATAAATGGGGAGACTGCCACAGGAGAGAGGAAGCATTTGCTGGGGATAGCGAAGGCTGACTGCATTTATGAAAGAAAGTGAACTTTTATGATCTTGATGGAGTAAAATTGTTGAACACAAAATGCAGCCCATGAAAGGAAAGGTTTATAAATTCTACCAAATTAAACTTAAGAACATTTGTTCATTAGAAGGTGCTATAAAGAAAGTAGAAAGGAAAGCCACAAACTGGGAAGAAATACTTGAAACACATAGCTGCCAAAGCATTCATGTGTGTGTGTGTGTGTGTGTGTGTGTGTGTGTGTGTGTGTGTGTACGTACACATGCATGAATCAACACGCACATGCGTGCATGCCGCCTAGGGATGTGTAAGAAAGCACGAGAGAGCCATGTTTCACACATCTGTCAGATGAGCCACATATTCTTATGCCTGAAACTACCAAGAGTTAGTGAAGAAGTGGATCACCAGGCATATTGACTCACTTCTGATGAGAGTACAAATTGATGTAACTGTTTAGGAAAACAATTTGGTGTTGTCTTACAAAGTTGAACATTCACATTCCATAAGACTCGAAAGTTCACTTCTTTAGGAGGCATTTACGTAGAGGCTAAGCCCTTTAACACTTTTTACTGGACCCATAGTAAAACGTACCCACAGTTTATCCCAGTAAACACATAGGGTGGGCATCAAAGGTTCATGAAAATAATAACCTCTTTGTGCACTGCATGTGGATACTGTGCTCTTTTATTTTTAAAAATACCTGATTTTTTTTTCTAGATTTTATTTATTTATTTGACAGAGAGAGACACAGTGAGAGAAGGAACACAAGCAGGGGGAGTGGGAGAGGGAGAAGCAGGCTCCCCTCTCAGCGGGGAGCCCGATGCGGGGCTCGATCCCAGGACCCCGGGATCATGACCTGAGCCGAAGGCAGACGCTTAATGACTGAGCCACCCAGGTGTTTCTAAAAATACCTGATTTTGACCCAGTGAATGTATTGCTACTTGGAGTTTGAAACCACACTATTCTGTAGGCATTTTGTGCATGTGTCCTAGGGAAGCTTATACCAGGATATAATAAAAAGATTTTATAGTAGCAATATTGTTAATAAAAAGCTGAAGGCAACCAAATTTCAGTGACAGGAGAATGGATGAATGTTTTTGTATATTTGGACAGTTGTACTGTAGATAGCATTGTGCCTAAATGAATAACTACAGGTGTAACAACATGGGTAAATCTTTGAAACACTGAGTTAAAACAATGTATTTATTATAAAACTAAAAGCATACAAAACAGTATATAGTTTAGAAGTGTGTGTATACTGAAATCACATACAAGCACACACACGTAGAATAGGATATAAAGGAGGGTGGTAAGCAGAGAAGTCGCAGTAGTCATTACCTTTGGGTTTGGGAAGGCAGATGGAAGAGTGCGTGAGGAACACATGGGCACATAGGGGGTTCTGACACCGTTCTTACGTCGGTAATCTTAAGGAAGTCTGTTATTATTATGCTTGCTTACATGTGTATGCTACGTACATTCTTTATATTTGCCAAATTAGATCAGTTTTTAAAATACTCATCTATCTTGAATTCTCCAAACATTTCTAATGTTATTTCTTGAATAACTTTCTTCATATTCCACCTTGATTCTTATTTTCAAGAAAGATCCTCCAGGGTAGAGACATAGGAAGAAAAGAGTTCTCTGAGAGCCGTGCGAGGAAAGTCTTTATTTGGGAGCCTCGATCACGTGCTGCTGACACGTCCAGGAGGGTGTGTGGGGAGAGTGGACGGCCGAATTTGGCGGCACTGTCGTCACTGGCGCCTTTACACGTGTCCTCCTTGAGATGAGTGTTGGGGCCGTGGGCAGCTGCTTCCTGGGCTGGCCGCGATGGAAGAGCTCCATTCCTTGGATGATTTTGGAAGGCCCCTTAGTTGGACTGTTGGGCTTCCTGGTGTAGGTCCATGTAGAAAAAACGTTATCTGAAACTTACCCTGGTTATGAATGAAAACTTCCCATAGTTTGATTTCTTATAAATAAATCACAGGTGAGAGTGTTCGGAAGGTTTTTTTTCTCAAAAATTTGTATATACCTTTCTTTGAAGCATAAAGTCTGATTTACTGTGGCTTAATAATAATCTCTGAGGTAAGATGCAGAGCTTTTAAATATAAATAAGGTATGATAACATTTTATCAAAGCTTAAAAAGTGTATTTGTCACTTCATGCATTTAGTCATTGTATTCTTTTTAATTACATAACACGTTACACCAAGGCCTGTGCTTTGTAAAGGTATAAATCCACTTAAAACTCCCTGGCATCCCATTTTAATATTTAGAGATTCTTGAGTAATAAATGCAAAAGCGCTTGCACAAATTCCAGATATATCCTTTTTAAGCTTTCCATTTGACTTAGAGACATCTGATACTTAAAAAAAATCAGATATTAGCTCAGCTTCTCATTTTCCCAAAGAAGTTGCCATAAGGTGTTCATTTTGCTGCAGAAAAGTTAAGTTTATCCATTACCAAAATGTGGTGAGCTTCTATGAATTGTGATGGATTTTTTTAGAGTTTGATAGGTTATCATCGTTACACCATTCAGAGCTTTTCCAGATACTTCATTTGTGTTTTACTTGATTTGAAATAAAGCTTATTGTGAAAATACTTAATTACTGCCACAGTGACTACTGTCACATACAGTTTGAAAGGTTGTGTACTTGTTACATTTTCTTTGCTATCCTCTGATTATTTGACTTTGATTTCAGATGTATTAAGAATTGTTTAGTAAAGAACATTTTTAAGGTTTGCAGAATTGTCAGTCTGCCAGGTTGACCCGAAATGTTTATGTTCACTGTGCCTTTTTTGTTTTCTTGAAGGTCAAGGAGATTTTTTAAATAAGTAGTTTTGTTAAATTGGATGCATTCCAGCATGTATTTTACATTTTTCCCCCCTAATTTGATGTAATAAGTAGAAATTGGAAGAGCTCAATTATGGTGTGTGAAGGATTGATTTCGTCATGCTTTTGCTGACTTCCACTGGGTATTAATCACATTATGATTTTGGATGGTGGTGTGGAAATTAGACTGTTTTGCTAAATATAGCCAAAGAAGCGGGCTTATCAACCAAGCTCTGTCACTTACTCTAAAATATTACCCTGGAATATTCTAGAATTTCACTTTCGTTCTGTTTTGAAGGGGAAAAGGGCACACTCAAGTTAACTGTACTTACTAGTTTTCCAAGTGGTAACTTCCAGATCCTGCGTTCCGTTTTCTTTATGCTTTTCATCATCCTGAGGGAGGACTGTTGTTTTCCCTTAGAAATGTTAACATCCTCCGCCTACTGAGTCATAGTTTCAAGTAGAGTTACACGTCCCTTTGCAACTTAGGATCTCTCTCCTTCCCTTTTTGGAATTCTGTTGCTTTTGCTGACTTCCACTGGGTATTAATCACATCATGATTTTGGATGGTGGTGTGGAAATTAGACTGTTTTGCTAAATATAGCCAAAGAAGCGGGCTTATCAACCAAGCTCTGTCACTTACTCTAAAATATTACCCTGGAATATTCAAGAATTTCACTTTCATTCTGTTTTGAAGGGGAAAAGGGAAATCCCTTTCATTCTTTTTTGGCTTTTTTATGTTCGTTAGCTTTTAATTCCATAAGGCATATCTGAATGTGTGTTTAATGTAAAAAATTAGAACTTCTTGTAGCAGGTTTTCCCCATTCCCTTTCTCTCCAGATAAGTAATTACTGCCAGTGCCCTGACTTAATATTTTAATATTTAATGATTTTAGTATTTTTAGGTCTTTTCTTGGCTTTTACATGAATATGTATATTTGTATACATACATTGATTTAGATTATTTGCACACACTTATATGAAAATGACCACATAAACAAGTTGTCTGTTTTTAAGTTTTATTTCTGGAAATTAATACTTTTCTAGGAATTTATCCATTTCATCTAGATTTTTAAATGCATCGGCATGAAGTCATTGGTAACGTTCTCTTAGTGTCTCTGAAGAGTCAACAGTGGTTGTCTCCTTTCACTCCTGAGCCTGCTTGCTGGCGCCCTCATACCTTTTTCTTCTTGGATCTGCCTCTGCATAGCTTTATCAGTTCTAGTGTACATTCCAGAAATCGGTTTTGGGCTTTGTTAATCCCCTCTCGTTTCTGTTTTATTAATTTCCGTCCTGATTTTCATTAATTTTTTTTTCTTCAGGTTACATTTGCTGCTTTCTTTTAAACCCATGACAAGGGATATTTGGTTCACTGTTTTCTGCCAGTTTGGCTCATGTCAGACCTTCTTATTGCATGTCTGTGTCTCCTCTTCCATCTTTTCCGTGTTTGTGCCTCCTTACCTGTCTCTGAATGGTTTATAGCTCACTGATTTTCTCCTAAGCTGCACCCAATTCATTACAAACATTGAGTTTTTTATTTCATTTTAAAATACTTTTTGGTTCTTTTAAAAAACTATTGTGTCAGTTTTTATCATTTACGGTTTCATGCTTGGCTTCATGTCTATTTGAGAGTCAGCGTTTGAAGATTATGGATCTCGATTTTGCGTGGGTGTTTTCTTAATGTTTTTTTTCTACTCTGTCTTGTTTTCTTGGTTATCCTTTGGCTGGGGGATAGACATTGTATTTGAAAAACTATTTCTGGGAATAGTTTGGAGTCTAGTTTTCTGCGGTGTGGAATGTTTTACCACTGCATTTAAAATAATTGTTTCCTTGTATTATTTGCTACAGGCATACCATAATGTATGTAATTATTTCCTTCATTGATGGACATTTAGATAACTTTTAGTTTTTTACTATGACAAACAGCAGTGCAGAAGACATTGTACATACCATATGCTATCTAAGGGAGCCTTAATAAATAGAAATCCTCCTTCTGTCTAAGGTTTGGAATAAATTGAAAAATAAAATAAAGTGTAGAAATGGGCAAAATGTTCTCTTAATCACTGATACGAGCTACGCTGAAGGTTGTGGCTTTAGATCTGCTGAAGAGGAGATTTGCTTATTTGTCCCACCTGGGGCAGCTTCCCCGTCACAGCCACACTGGGTTTGTACTGGCTGCCTCCTGCGGCAGTTGGCCCAGCGCCAGCGTTGCGTGACTCACAGGGCACTTTGCACAGAGGTGTTCTGGGAAAGAAGGAGGGTGTAGCTGAGCTAAGGATAAGCCCATTTATTATTTTTTTATATTATCTCTTTAAATAAATAATTTGTTATGGTAGAAGACATTTAGGGGACGTAGTTCTGGGAGCGTGGGACCCATTTCTGTAATGCTGTGTATATTTAGCATCAGGGAGGAAGGGAACATCTGTACAGCCATGTACACTGGACACTTTCCAGTCGGGAAGGTGGCCTTGCGGGAAACTACCTCTGGAGGCAGGTGGCTAGAGCCTGCACTTCTCCTAGATTGATCCTCACACGTGGAGCCTGCTGTCTCTGCTAAGCTACTAAAATGGGGAAGAAACTATGCCTTCAGGCCATCCATATTTGTCTGTCCCCGATTAGCTAGTATTTTTGTTATAATTTTTTAGTTTAATTGTTGTATAATGGCCGGAGAGTGGCTGTAACGTTTGTGCTGTGATGACCCTGTTCTTTATCGTGTGTCTGCTTTGTGGACGCTGCTGCTGTGTTATTTTGTGCGTAGTAGATATTTTATTGCCGCTAGATCTTCATTGTGGACTTTTCCTTTATTAAGCCTAATAAAGTGCTTCTCCTTTGCCCGTTTAATGCTTTTACTCAAATATTGCCCATTACTTATTAAGATTATGAGATAATTTCTTTGTATTTGATGCTGAGATACACCATACCCATCCTTCAAATTTTTAAAATTTTATTTTCTCCCTTGTTGTAGATTTTCTCTAATGTTCTACTTGTAATTGGGTTTTGCTTCATGATCCACATGGAGTCTTTTCCTTACCAGATGAATACAGGTTCTTTAAATGTATTGATACTTGTGGTGTTAACGTCTGTCATGATTTTCTGTGCCTTCTGATTTTGGTGATTTTACATTTAAAAGATCATATTAAGTATGCTGTATGGTTTTTTTTTTTTTGGATTCTTTTTGTGGGTTTCTTTTTTAAGATTTATTTATTTTAGTGAGAGAGGAAGAGAGTGACTGTGCGTGCAGGGGTAGGGGTAGAGGGAGAGGGAGAGAGAATCTCAAGCAGACTCCCCGCTGAGTGCGGAGCTGGTCAACGGGCTCAATCTCATGATCCTTAGATCATGACCTGAGCCAAAATCAAGAGTCGGACGCTTAGCCAACTGAACCACCAGGCGTCCCTCAGCTGGTTATTTTTATTATAACTTTACATAGTGTATTTGATCCTTTCCTTTGGAAAGTTTTATTGACTTCTTACTATGAGCAGTGACAGAATTGGTATATTTCCAGTTTTAAATTCTTCCCTCCCCGTTACCCTGAGCAACATATTTATGGACATGTCTCCTCAGGCAAGGGAAACAAGCAAAAATAAACTATTGGGACTACATCAAAACAAAAAGCTTTTGCACAGCAAGGGAAGCCATTGACAAAACAAAAAGGCAACCTAGTGAATGGAAGAAGATATTTGCAAATGATGTATATCTGATATGGAGTTAATATCCAAAATATATAAAGAACTCCTACAACTCAACACCAAAAACCAGTCTGATTAGAAAATGGGCCGAGGACCTAAACAGACATTTTTCCAAAGAAGACATGCAGATGGCCAACAGTCACGTGAAAAGATGCTCAACATCACTCATCTGGGAAATGCAAATCAGAACTACAATGAGATATCACTTTATACCTATCAGAATGGCTAGTATCAAAGATAAGGAGTAACAAGTTTTGGTAAAGATGAGGTGAAAGAGAAACACTTGTGTACTGTTGGTGGGAATATAAATTCGTGCAGCCAGTATGGGAAATGGTATGGAGGTTCCTCAGAAAAGTGAAAATAGAACTACCGTATGATCCAGTAAATACTGGGTTATTTACCCAGAGAAAATAAAAACACTAATTTGAAAAGATGTCTGCAGCCCTGTTTATTGCAACATTATTTACAATAGTCCAGATATGGAAACAACCTAATTGTCCATTGATAGATGGATGGATAAAGAAGATGTAGTATGCGCATGCGCCCCCACACAGTGGAATATTACTCAGCCATAGAAAACAATGAGATCTTCACATTTGCAACAACATGGATGGACCTAGACGGTATTATGCTAAATGAAATAAGTCAGACCAGAGAAAGACAAATATCATGGGATTTCACTTATATGTGCAATCTAAAAAAACAAGTGAACAAACAAGCAAACAAACCGGATGCTTAAATAGGGAGAGCAAACGGGGATTGTCAGAGGGTGGGGGAGGGAATAAGTAAAATAGATACAGAGGGTTAAGAGGTACAGACTTGCAGTTGTAAAATCAGTAAGTCGTGGAGATGACAGCGCAGGGAATAGGCAGTAATCTAATAATAACGTTGTATGGTAACCAGTGGTAACCAGACTTACCTTGGTGAGCGAGCACTGAGTTATGTATAGACTTGTCAAATCACTATGTTATACACCTGAGGCTAATATAATATTGTATGTCGGTTGTATTTCAGTTAAAAAAACCAAATTGTTCCCTTTTACTTTTCTCATCATTTTTTTTTTTAAGATTTTATTTATTTATCTGAGAGAGAGAATGAGATAGAGAGAGAGCATGAGAGGGGGTTGGGTCAGAGGGAGAAGCAGACTCCCCGCCGAGCAGGGAGCCCGATGCGGGACTCGATCCCGGGACTCCGGGATCATGACCTGAGCCGAAGGCAGTTGCCCAACCAACTGAGCCACCCAGGCGTCCCCTCATCATTTTTTCTTAATGCTATTTCTTTATAATTTTAAATTGATTCCTACCCGTGTTACTTGATTTTAAATTATATCTATAAAAATATAAATTGTATATTTAATTGACCCATTTTAAAAGATCAGGAAACTAGTATACTTTATTCTCTTGGATTTATCATTTTCATATTACTCCAGTCATAGACGTTTTAGGAAGAGATCTCTTGAGGTATAACTGACAGACAATAGGATGCATGTATTCGCATGTACCATGTGTTGATTTTGACTTTTGGAAACATGACCACAACCAAGATGGTGAACATGTCCATCACCCCCAGAAGTTTCTTCATGGCCCTCGGTGATCCCTTTCCTCTGCCCCATCCCATCCCCTTCCTGTCCTCAGATGGCTACTGAGCTGCTTTCCATCACTGGAGACTAGTTTCCATTTTTAGAATTTTTAGTAAATGGAGCGCAGTATGTATTAATTTGCATGTTATCTTTCAGCGTATTTTTTTGAGGTTCATTGATGTTTAGCATGGATGGGGCAGTAGTTGGTTCCTTTTTATTGCTGAGTAGTGTTCCATCATATGGATGTAGCACATAAAGCTGCTACAAACGTTTGTATGTTAAGTCTTTCCTACCGTTACATTTGGGTCTTACGGAAAGAGTTAGGGCTCGTACTGCTTCCTCTCTCTGTGTAGTGGGTCAGCATGTTACCCTGCAGGGTGGTGAGGTGGTCAGGTTCCCTGTGGATTAGCTGCGTATCCAGAGCTTGACCTGCAGATCTTGTTCAAATGCAGCTCCTGGTGGGGTAGTTGCGGCGTGGGACCTGGGGTTGTACGTTTCAACAAGCTTCCAAGTCCACAAACTGTGCTTTGCAAAGGGAGGATATACAGCCTGAGAGAGATCATGAAGCCAGGCAGGAATGGTGTATTTTTTTCCTACCAGGTAAAAGTAAACTACTTCTAGTGTTATGTTTTCATCAGAAATGGAAATAACTGGGCGCCTGGGTGGCTCAGTTGGTTAGGTGACTGCCTTCGGCTCAGGTCATGGTCCTGGAGTCCCCGGGATCGAGTCCCACATCGGGCTCCCTGCCCAGCGGGGAGTCTGCTTCTCCCTCTGACCCTCTTCCCTCTCGTGCTCTCTCTCATTCTCTCTCTCTCAAATAAATAAATAAAATCTTAAAAAAAAAAGAAATGGAAATAACTACATGTGTCATGTCAGGCAGCATTTGATGTGCCAGGAGCTTGCTATTTCTCTCCCATTCATTCATTCATTCATTCATTCATTGTAGTGAACACCTGGAACAGCAGTTGACAGTGGAAGTTATGGCTCAGTTCTGTCTATTACAATCTTCCAGACAAGGCTGTGGGGTGGGAATGTTTGGGGGCTTAACCTTGCTTACCCTTTTCTGTTTCTCCAGGCAGGCTTTATTTGTTTGGAATTTTGGTAGGAAAGGGATGCTGTGGTGTTGGCCCTTGTCTAATAACCTGTGGTCATGCGCCGGGGGCAGTCTGGGCTGGAGGTTTGCGGGGAGGTTCCAAGTCAGAACTCTGTTACAGTCACCTGCATAGTTGTATTGTTCCCCGTTGCCCTGGTTCTCCTGGTTGGGCCTGGTGAACTACGTGTTGTTCTAGGTCTCCAGCAGTTAGCAGAACTCAGAGCCAGTGTGCTTGTCAGACTTCTCACGGGGTCTCAGCATTTCCCTTTCTTCAGACTCAGGCGCACAGGTCCTTGAGGAAAGATGGGATGTTGTTTTGCAGAGCCGAGTCCTGGCTCACCAGCTCTGAGTCCAGGCTGGGAGAGCTGGTGATGAGCAGTCATGGTTATGAGCAAGTCCCTGGAGTCAGGCCGCCTGAACTCGAATTATGGTTGCACCAGACAAGTGATGGCAACTCCTCTGCCCTGTGTCCCCATCAGCAGGGAAGGTCCTACTGGTTCTGATGTCAGGCAGATCGGAGGTTTAAGTAATATTTGTAAGGTGCTTAGGACAGTGAAACATAGTAAGCACTTTCTTGTACGTGCTCGATACATAGGCAGCTATATGGAAAATTAAGAAGACAGGTAAATAAGAGGTAGGATTAGAAAAATCGAGCATCTTTTCTCATTGCAGAGTGGTCACCCCCTGACTCCTGGGGACAGTGGCTCCCATTTACAGGCCTTGAACCCCACTGTGTGCTGAGGTGCGAGTGTGTGTTGGCGTCCAGGCTGGCTTCTTGCCCAGAGGCCCTGGCTGGGCTTCCAGAGGTGCAGCTACCTGCACGCTGTGGGCAGGAGTGGTTGTGTTTTGTTTCTGTGGTTCCTTTGAAACTTGATGTTGGGAATGGGAGATGATGCATGAAGGTGAAAAAGTTTGAGTTGGAATTCATGATAATTAGGAATTTATTATAATTCTCAATCTTGATTTTATTTCTATTCTTTTTGAATGATTTCAATAAAGTCAGACTTCTAGTATGCTATATGAGCATTTCTTTTGACATATTTCTGTTTTGTATAAGAACATGATTCTTCAGTCAAAGCCATATTTAAAAGTCACAGCTGACACTAGCGTTTTCCTTTAATAATTGAATTATATTTTCCTGGAAACATCTGAAAACCTCTGTTACATAGGATATCTCTCTCGGAGCTGAAAGTAAACCTGCTCCCCATTTTCCCTCATTCCTGGTCTCCTGACTCCAGTGTCCCTCCGTCACTGGGCGTCCTCCTGCTGACCCTGAGGTAGACCAGAGCCTTCCTGTGCAGCTCCTTTATTTTTTCTTGAAATAGCCAAACTTTAATTGTTTGCTTTTAATTATATTTTTAGGAGCATTTCAAAGGATTATTATGTTCTTTGTCATACCTGGCCTATTTCCTGGTACTAAACTCAAAATAGTATCTGATCCTGTTGGTTGCGTAACCTGCCGAGTGATAATTTCTTCCTTTTGCTGTTGGGAATAGACTCTGTTCCCGGCGGCTCCCGTGTCATCCAGCCACGCTCTTACCCAACCGCCGTTGTGATATTTCTCAGTTCTCTGAGGTGGATGATCTGCCCTTCTGAAGTGTGTTGTATTAAGTCCACTAAGATTATTAAGCGCTACCAAGCAGAAAAAATACTGGATGTAAAAACAAGCATATGAGGTAACCGTGAAACTAGCATGTGCTTTGGGTTGACTCATCTTTTCCCGAAGAAAATTTGCTAAGAGAGACGTCTTTCAGGGAAAGATTAAGAGTACATAAAATTTAAGATTAAAAAACAAATTTTAATTAAAGAAATTTTTTTTAATTGAAGCATACAGTTGACACACTAGAACTTTAGAATTTATAATATTGTAAAATGGTTGAAATTTAATTACTCCTTGAATGCTAATTGAGCTGTTCTGTTTAAGTAATTTTTAGTAGGAAAAATCTTATTGACTGCTTTATATAATGCTAATTTATGTTCATTAGCATTTGAAAGGAGAAAGTAATTTACCTTTTTAATGATTTGAGAGTGTTAATACCCTATTTTCCTTGTTGTTCTTGTTTTGTATAAGGACCTGACCCTACATTTCTTGTCATTTTATTTTATATTTCACATAAAATGTAATGTTAAAAAACTTTTAGCCCCTTGAGAAAATTTCTTAAGTTTTTAACTATCAAATTTAAAAATAATTATCATTATTTCCAAAGAATAGGAGCATATAGGGGGAAAGTGTTACTTCTTTAACTTCAGGATTAAGAAAATTTGAGCATGAGACAATTCATTTCACCACTTTCCCCCACCGCCATCTCCCAGATTAGCATGTTTGCATTTGTTTATTTCTCCTTGTTTCCTACCTTGTTACTCCAGGTCAGGCAGAACCTGAAACCTGCCTGGTGCGCATGCCTTCTCCCCCACCGTTTTATTTTATCAACATGTTTGTTTATAGCACCTCTTACAGTGAAAGGGAGGGTATATTTACTAATTTTTATTTGTGTTTTTAATGTACATTACCTCTTTTTTCCTTTTAATGACATTCTATATACTTCTAAAAAATAAAAGCTTTTAAACTTTCTGTTGGCTAGTATGATTTTTAAATAATGATATTTATTTGAAAATAGTAACTAATAAAATTGTAGAGCAAAGCCTTGCCAGGTCTTTTTGAGGCATCTGTTCCCGATGTAGTGTTGCGAACATTATAGATGAGCACGGATTGTAATCTTGCCATATGCTTACTGGGATGCTTCAGGGCTTATGAACTTGTGGAATTTTACTTTTGTAATTTATAGTCAACTTATTCCTTCGGCCCGTGTACTTAGTTTACATTTTCAGTTCACGATTTGATGCAAAGAGAAATTCCTCTTTGCGTATGAATTTGTTCCTATTTTGGGGGTGGAATCTAAAGAATATGAGAGAACCCCTGTCAGCTAGGAGTTGGAATTTTCAGAAACCGGAACTCAGTAGTACATATATTTCAGGCCTGGGTTTGATTGTAGAGGTCTTTTAAACTCAGCTTTATGATTCCTATCTCTGCAGAGCCAGCTTCCTGTAGGTGGCTGCTGAGCGCCTTTGGCATTTTCACAAGGCAAGGAGAGAACACCTCCACCCTCTTCCTGGTCTCTCTCCCCCGCTCTGGAACCCTTTACACTTTATCGATCTTTTCTGTAGCTCCACTGGGCTACATACATTCATGTTATTTCTTTAAAGTATTAAGTGAAAGAAGTTCATAATAAGAAAAGCAGGGAGAATACGAGGTTTAAAGTCATAGGGACAGAAGAAACAGTCCCAGAGTAGGAAGAAGGATGTTACTTTCCAGCACCGATGTAATGTTCATCTCTGTTTCAGAATGGGTGATATGGTGGTAAATGCTCTGCTAGAAAGTACGTACAGAGTGCCATGGAGGTGCAGAGGAAGGGACTTTTGAGCAGTGCCTTGAAAGATCATTAGGTACTAGCTAGGCATGCCAGGCAGAGGGCCGCTTGTCCACAGGCATGGATGGGAAGAACTTCTGGGGCAAAGAGTATGTGCCTGAGGTTGGAGAGAGGTGGGGCAGGTGGACAGAACCTAGTTTATCAGGTGCCTCCTGTGCCATGTTAATTGTTTTCTCCATTTTTATCCCGAGTGTGGAATAAATCATTGTACAGTTTTAAATGGGGGAATAGCATGACTGCATTTGCATTTTAGAAAGATTATAATACAGGAAATATGGAAGAGGCGTTGGAAGGGGCCAGTCGCAGGTGAAAGTCTGGGAGGGACTTCCTGCTGCTGAGGAATGAAGGGACCCAGGACTCTGGCTGTAGGAAAGGGAGGGGGGCTTGCAGCTTTGTGAGCTATGGGAAGGAGGACATCCTGGATGACTCTGGGTATGTCTTGGGTAGCTTGGTCGGGGGAGATACTGCCACGTGTGAAACAGAATCTAGAAGAAGGACTAACAAGAAGTTGGTTTGAACATGAAAGCATTTAAATGGAGATGTCCCAATAGGCAGGTAGTCAGAGAGATGCAGTTGAGAGGGAGGTTTGGGTTTGAGGTAGGGATTTGGACATCCTTGGTATTCTGTGTGGTAAAAGTTCTGGGTGGGAATGAGACCTCCTGGGCGGAGTTTCTGTTGGGAGGGGAAGAAGGTTGAGAAATAACGGGAAGTGGAAAGAAAGACAGGAAAGTTGACAGAGGGGTTCACCAGGCAAATGAAGAGAGGAATTCATGGAGGAGTGTCCAGCACTAATGTCTGATCATCAGAGGCAGCAAGTTTAATAGGGACCAGATAGTGCCCATTGGTTACGGGACAGCCCCTGAAAGCAGAGCTGGAGCAGTCTGGGAGAAGTGGGGTGTAGCTGGAGCTCTGCAGTGGTGGCGAGTGGCAGTGCTGGTGCTCCTTTACTCTCCTCCCTCAGGAGGCTTGTCCTAGAAGTATGTGAGCTGGAAGGAAGCCGAGGGGAAGGTTCTGATGGGAGAGACATGAGCCTGGGGAAGCAGGAGACTGGAGGAGTCTAGAAATAATGATCATTTCTATCGCTAGCTAGGTTCTTAGAAAGAAAGGATTGATAGCTGGGTAGCAGAGTAACTCCACTTGACTTGTCGTGGTTTGAGATGATCTTGGAAGCCACTCAGATGGACTTGCCATTATATTTCTTCATTGATCTTTCTTTCTTTCTTTTTTTTTTTTTTTGACAGATAAACTTAACCAGATACTGTGTTTTCATTAAATTCATTTCCTGACGGTAGACCCTGACATAGCTGTCTGTTTATTTGTTCACCAAGTGTGCTGTGAAGTGCACCTGGGGAGTACCTTTTGAGTCTGGCCTGGCCCCTCGAGCCCTCAGCTCCCCCCGAATGTTCAGGCAGGTCCAAACAGTTGAAGCACGCCTGCTCTGCAGCCGCATCCACCCCTGCTCTGCCGGGATGCTTCTGTCTTCGGGGGCAGTATGTGTATGTGCTCCACCCCAGCCTTTTCAGACTGCACTCTTAAAATAAGTCTGATAAATTCCTTCATGTGTGACTAAACCTCAGTGTACTTCAACAAATTCGTGTATTTTAAAAGGAGTCAAAGAATGAACCTCTCTGCCTGGAATTTCATATTTCAGAATACCTGTGGAAGAAAGAGATTTTTAGGGATGGTACTATTATTTACTTCCTTCCTTACGTTTTACTTATTTTTTTAAAAATTGGGTTATAATTTCCATATGATGTTGTGTAAGTTTAAGGTATATAACGTGTTGATTTGCTCTATTTATGTATTACAATAAGATTACCCCTGTAGCATTAGCCAGTACCTCACACCACGTGATTATTATTTCTTATTTGTTGTCAGAGCAGTCAAGAAGAGATGGTACGTTCTTTTTATACTATAATAAGTTTGGCCAGCCTCACTTCACATTACCATTGTCAGAATAAAATTAATAAGGAGGAGTCTGCTTCACAGAATAATTAACCAGTTTTTGAACCAGTTATAAAAATGAAATTTGTATGTTCTAATTTACAAAATCTCATTAAAAGAATATTCGGGGCTCAAGAAAGTCTGGTTTGAGCTCGGTGGTTGGCTGACCCCTTCCCAAGCATGCTTTTGGGAAGGTCCTCAGGACCTTCTCAGATGCCTCTTCCATCTCAAGTGTGCTGTTTGATAGAGCCTGATCATTTTCTAGCTAGGGCATGTCGTTCTCGTTCCTCAGTGATAGAACTCGTTAGTGGGCAGGGCCCAAGCAGCCACTCAGTCTGCTTTTGTCTGGTTTGAGAAGATTTATTACTTCATTGGATGAGACTGTCATTCTGAGTACCATGGTGACCCATAAAGGATCATGAATTTTGCAGTTATACCTAAATCATTTCAAATAGAAATTTGTATGAACCAAACATCTCATCAAAGACGTTTGGCTCGGGGCACCTGGGTGGCTCAGTCGGTTAAGTGTCTGCCTTCGGCTCAGATCATGCATAATCCCGGGGTCCTGGGATCGAGCCCCGCATTGGGGTCCCTGCTCCGCTGGAAGCCTGCTTCTCCCTCTCCCCTTCCCCCATGCTTGTGCTCTCTCTCTCTCTCTCTCTCTCCCCTTGTGTCTCTCTCTGTCAAATAAATAAATAAAATCTTAAAAAAAAAAGATGTTACACTCTAAGATTACAAAGTTGGAACTGTAATTGTGCTAATTCAATAAAAAATATTTATGGAAGTATTTCAATGATATGGGAGGACTTAAAGACATTATTGCATGTTTATTTGGTGGAACTCTACACAATCATCGCATGTTTTTGAAGAATAACAACAAAGGAAATGACTATTTTGTTAAAGGAAAAGGACTGCACAATTCTGAATGTGGTATCCCATTTAAAAATAAATTCACAAAAAAGAGTCTGAAATAAATTACATAGTAATTTATTTTATTAGTAATAGCTAATAAATAATAAATAAATAAATAAAATAAATAGTAATTTATTTTATTAGTAATAGCGATCTTCCTGAAGAAACATAAAATCTTTCCTTCTATTTCAGCTAATCTTCCAGTGCCAACAATTGCAGCGATAGATGGACTTGCTTTGGGTGGTGGCCTTGAGCTGGCTCTAGCATGTGATATACGCGTAGCAGGTGAGAATTAATCCTATTGGAAATGAGGTTTGTGCTTACTCTTCATATAATTCCAAATATTTTATTCTTCTCTGTTGTTGAGTAGAACATTTAGAAGAAGTCACCCATTGGGTTTGATGAAGTATTGAAGATTCCCCGTTAAGAAAACAGTCTGTTAAGAGTCTCTTATTGGCCTTGGCAGTAGGGGAGGAGAATGGGAATTGGGTCAGACAGAACTGAATTTGAATCGCAGCCCCTGTCCAATCAGTTTCCTCCTCTAAAATGGGGGAAATGACAGGAGCTGTTGTGAAGATCAAGTGAACTAATCTGTGGCATGTGCCCAGTTCAAGCACTTAATTCATGTCAGCTACAGGAATGATAACTTAATCTCTTTGAGGTTCACTTTCTTCTTGCTTGGTTTCCTGTGGGTCGGATGAGGTGATGATGAAAATAATAATGAGAACAGTTAGTGCTGGCCGTGTGCTGAGCGCTGACCCAGTGCCCGGCCCTGCTCGAAGCCCCTGACGTGTATTACCTCACACAGTCGGCCTGTTAACCCTCTGTGAGAGGCGCTGTCTGGTGCTTGAGGAAGCTGGGGCGCGGAGAGGAGACGTAGCAGGCCCAGAATCAGTGGCTGAGCTGGGATTGGAACCCAGGCAGTCTGGCACCACGGCCGTCACTCCCCCTATCCTGCGAGAGCCCCGCAGACTGCCACCATATGGTCACACTGGGGTGACATAAAGGGGCCCTGGGACCAAGGACTGGGCGAAGCAGGCAACAGCTGTCTGTCACCGTTCTTCCCCCGGCCCCCACTATCACTCCTGCAGCAGCTGCCTGTTAAAACTAGTCAATATAATTATGTTTTCAATAATTTTTGACTGTTTCTTGGGATTTGTAGCTGCTAGTCCATGTGGACTCTTTTCCCCTTTCCACTTTATTTTAGATCTCTACTTACTTGTCTGAAATCATGAGTTTTAAGTGTAAAAGCTAAGGTACATGTAGTCCATTTCTGAAAGAGGGCAGATTCTGGGAATTAGGGTATGGGAGGTGGTCCAAGTACATTTGGCTGTGCAAGTAAAGAAATAATTAAGATGTTTTTAAAGTAGCCGTGAAAACAAAACACGGAAAGAGGAGCCCCGTCCAGCTGTCAGAACAGTAAAACCATTTGTCAAAAGTAACTAGAGATTCGGTCCTGACAAGCTGCCATATCTGATATGATATATTAAGCTGTTTGATTTGGAGGGCTCCCTGGGCAGCTAGAGATTCCTGCTTGTCAGACACAGCCTATGCTCCTCATCCTGAATAATTAATGCGGTCTTAGCCTTCAAACGTGACTTGGCAGTATCAGGTCAAATTATGTAGTTGTAACCCTGGTCTTTCTGCATCGAAAATTCATTCACTGCCGAGCAATTTTTAACAGGAAATGTTATGTGAATCTCTTAATGTGTATCATTTACGGTGTTGACTTATTTCCATAACTAAATGCCTTCTGAAGCAACTTTTAAGAAGATTTGTGACACAGGTTTAATTAGTAAACAGAATATTTGTAGCTGATTTTACTAACTTTTTCAAGTCATAATATTTGAATCTGATGATATGGATTTTACTTAATTTTCTTCCTTCCTTTTTAGCTTCCTCTGCAAAAATGGGCTTGGTTGAAACAAAGTTGGCAATCATTCCTGGTGGAGGTATGGATTGTTCACACCCGTTGATTTATTTTCAACAACAGGGCATAAGGCAAAAGGGTGTTAATTGAAAAGGCAGCATTTTCTATAAAGAGACTAATACTATATTGTTTGCTTTTGTAGCAAAGTTCTTATTCAAAATGTGCTCTTTTAGCTTAGGTAGTTGAGAAGATGTTGGGTATGTTGGGTATTGCTCTCTTTTTGTGGTGTCTCCTGGGCTTTTCTGTATAATTTCTTAATTTTTAAGTTATTGTATCAGTCACATTTTTCTTGAAGGATTGCACGGATATTTTGAAACTTTTGTGTGGGTATATAAATGTGCATGCCCTCAGAGAGCTGCCCGCTCGTGGTCAGACCTCATTGGAGGAGCGGGTAGGGCTTGCCAGGCTTCGTGCCAGGTTTTTTGTGTTTCCGGGCAGCGGAACAAAAGTTGGGGTTGGTGGGTGGCCTGAATTTGGAGCTGAGGTGTTTCTTCTGTCACTACAAAAAAGATAGGTGAGCTGCGTTTTGGGAAGACTCATTTAAGAAAGCACTTTTCCAACATTGATAATGAAATCTTTTATCACCCAATAAATCTGAAATTTTGGTTCTTTTGTCTGATGAGAGAATTTGGAGCTATTCCCATTTCATGAAGTCGTTCTCTCAGAAAGTGGGGTTCATTTGAGATGTGCACATTGAGAATTTATTAGTATATGAATTAAATAGCAGTAACAGTTTAAAAATTAAAAGCAGTGTTTGAACACTTCAGGCATGTTTGTACCTGGACAGGTTATAAAATTGTCTGTTTAACCTCATTAGAAGAGTGCTTATCCTGATTAGGGTGGATAAGGAGAAATTAAAACACAATCCAGTGAAATTGGTGACTACCCAGGTCAATGTGTAAGACTCACTAAAAGGTGTCTACTTCGGTCGTCCATGAAAACGCTATTCTTGTGGGTAAAGCACTTGATATCTGCCTGTTCGACCATGCCAGTCTTGTTCACGGTGACTAATGAAAACACTCAGGAGGATTTCTGTGGAAATGGATCCAACTGAAAAGAATTATCAGATAACTAATACTGAAGTAAAACAAGCTTTGGAAAAAAGATGATGGTATGATATGTTTCTGAAATTCTTTTAAGAAGCAAGCTTTTATTGGTAATAAGGGTATAGCTAACCCTAGAAGGACAGTGACTGTAGTGGAGTGGTGCCCCCCCCCCCCACAAGGATAGGACAGCCTGGGACCTGTGAATGTAACCTTACTTGGAAAAAGGGCCTTTGCAGATAAAGTGTTAAGGATCTTGAGATGACCTCATTCTGGATTATCTGAATGAATCTTAAGCCTCATAACAAGCATCCTTATAAGAAGAGAAGAAGAGAAGCAGGAGAAGGTCCTGTGAAGACAGAGATTAGAGAGAGGCGTTTCCAAGTCCAGGAAGGCCAAGGATTGCTGGTGGCCACAAGACGGTAGGAGCCTCCAGAAGGAACCACCCCTGCCAGCATCTCGAGTTTGGACTTCTTTTCTCCAGAACTGTGAGAGGAGACTTCTGTGGTCCTAAGTCAGCAAGTTTATGATGATTTGTTACAGCAACCCTTAGAGACTATACAGTGGTATTTAACATTTTGGTGATTTTTTTCTGGACAGGGAATTAGTGGGTGGCGAGATAAGGGGTGGGAGGAAGGTGAACTTGGTAATTTGGATATTTATCATATCTCGAAGATGAAATGTTTTGTATAAAAACCACAAGAAGGTAGAACGGTTGCATGAGCATACTGTTGGCTCTGGTTAGAGGAAGGAAGCCTAATTGACTGCACTACAGAAACACGAGTGGTAGCTCTTCGCTCATGAGCCGGCCGTGCCTTTTGAGGTCTAAGAATTAGCATTTTCTTTCCAGAGCACTGGAGTTCCTTAGGGTCCTCCTCAATCAGGGACCCGTTAGTTAGAACCCACTTGTTGTAAATTTGATTCATTTTGGATTGTGTATTCTCATGATTACCATTATTTCTAAAATTTTTATTAAATGAATTTCTCATAAAATTCAGAATGCTTTAACATTTTCCTATCTCCTTATAAAGGATCATCTTCTGTCTTTGCCATTTTTCCTAAGTGAGTCTGAGGGAGTGTATTTCAGTTGCTCCTTTAATTAATGAAGCTTTCCAGTTCATTGCTGATACACAGGTAGCTCTTGTTACGTTGCACTTTCTGTAGAGTGAGTCGAATTTCTTCTTGAGACCACATTCACATTTTGATGAAGAAAGATGCATGCGGACATTTTGGTTCACTTTCACATTTGTGTGATAGTTACTGACGCACCCTAAGTCGGGCCTAGTTTTGATTTTTTTTTTTTTAAAACAACAGCGCAGTTTCTTTTAAGTAAGGTTTAATGTATTATCTAAAGGAGCAGTTTCTGAAATTTTTGTGGAGGAAAATCCTCTTCTGGATATTTTGATCCACAGATATTTTCCCCATATCTCCTTTCTCCCCTTCCTTTTCTCATAGATGATCCTCGTGAAAATACTGCTTTCTTTTCTTTTCTTAAAGTTGGTTTTAAATTGGCGGATTTGCCATGGCTCATGTGATCCCTGATATGTCCTCTTTTGGTCTGTGAACTGCTTAGAAGAGCTTCTTAGAATAGACACAGTAGACCATACTTAGTTTCTTCCTCCCTTGTTGGTGGACCTCTTCGCTAAAAGAAGACGCTGAACTTGCTTCCTGTTGCAGATGCTGCTCGAGCAGTGTGGCCCTCGTCCCTGAGCCCTTGTCACTGCCCGCAGCCCCGCCTCTCATCCACTTCACACAGGACCGGCCACATGGGTAGAAAATGGGGGTGGGGGAGAGAATATTGTGGAAACAGCAAATGCTTTGCTTTCCTAGTCAAATGAAGACTGCGGTCAGTTCCTCAGGGTGGAAAGTCTAGCTGCATGCAGACTGGAGACCGGTGCTGCAGGTCTGGTAAGGTCGTGCCCCTCCCAGCTCGTACAGGCCGCGCTCCACGCCGGGTGGCCCCGGGACGTTCATCCAGGGGGGGCGGCACCCCTGGCTTTCCTGTGAGCATCACTTCTGCCCCTTTGTGATGACAGGTCACTGGGAAACATTTGACCAAAGACTAGCGTTTAGCTTTCTTCAGTTTTTTTTCTTTTTTACTTGAACCTGAGTGACAATATGATTCTTTTTAAGATATATTTTGTAAATTTTCTCAAAACAAGTTAAATGAAAAGTGATTGTTTTGGGGGGAATAATATTCCTAGTGAACAAGAGTATTAGTGGGCCAGTACTATAATGTGATTCTTAGATGGGTATTCTAAATTCTAGTGTTTACGAGAAAGAGATTCAGTGATGACTATTGAAATTATATAGTTAATGAAAAGGAGTGTAGAAACATACTGGATCTGAATTGAACTTCTTTAAATAGTATTAAATCAGATGTAATTAGAAAAATTAAAAGTAACTGTCATATACTCAAGCCAGTCCTTTTGCTTATGGAGCACTGGGTGTTATACGCAAACAACGAATCATGGAACACTACATCGAAAACTAATGATGTACTGTATGGTGACTAACATAACGTAATAAAAATATATTTGATTATAGACGAATACTATAAAATACGAAATACAATGTTAATGATTGAAAGCACTAGCCAATTTAAAAATAATTAAGATTGTTCCCAAGGACCTTCCCACAGTGTCCTACATTATATTGGGGGTCTTGGTACACCACACAGCTCTACTTTATTCTCTAGTATCTTCACCTTAGAGAAAGCAGCTGCACTTCCTACGTCCTTCCCAACTGAGAGGATGCCCCAGTAGTGGAAAATAAAATTCCCTTTTAGGAACAGCTCCTCAGATGATACCACCCGTCAACGCATTTATAAGAACCAAGTAAAACAAGTTCAGAGGATTAGGATTCTTTTGACAGTTTAGGAAATTTCTTTTAAGTGTGCGCAGAAAATGGTGGCAGGATGCGTCGTTCCTGGCCTTTGTTTCTTGCCTCTTCTATTGGGGGATTTGGGGTTTGTGTCAAGAAACCTTATTATAACTAAGATAGCTGTTAGGGCTTCTTGCTTGGGCACACACCCCTGTGACAGGATGTGTAGTGCTTTCACTGCTCTGCGGTTCTCCTTTATTTCCTCCAGCTTTTTATTTTGGAAATAGTCAAACTTCAGGAAATTTGAAAGCCAGAAAAATGAACCTCTTTACGCGCCTCACCAAGACCTGCGCATCCCCATATGTCTCCCCTCCTGCTGCCCTCCTCCCGGCCTCCCCTCCTGCTGCCCTCCTCCCCGCCTCCCCTCCTGCTGCCCTCCTCCCGGCCTCCCCTCCTGCTGCCCTCCTCCCGGCCTCCCCTCCTGCTGCCCTCCTCCCGGCCTCCCCTCCTGCTGCCCTCCTCCCGGCCTCCCCTCCTTCTGCCCTCCTCCCGGTTTCCCCTCCTGCTGCCCTCCTCCCGGCCTCCCCTCCTGCTGCCCTCCTCCCGGTTTCCCCTCCTCCCGGTCTCCCCTCCTGCTGCCCTCCTCCCGGTCTCCCCTCCTGCTGCCCTCCTCCCGGCCTCCCCTCCTGCTGCCCTCCTCCCGGCCTCCCCTCCTGCTGCCCTCCTCCCGGCCTCCCCTCCTGCGGCCCTCCTCCCGTCTCATTCGCACTCCGTTTGTTCTTGCTGAGCCATTTCAAAATGACCAGGGGGACCGTTCGCTGTGCCAGCACGCCTTTCCTAGGAGGAAGAACAAACCCTTATATAACCACAGAACTAGTACCACGCTTAACGATATTAACATTAATTTCAGATTCCCCACGTGTCTCAAAATGTTGTTTGTGGTGGTTTTTGGCTTTGGTTTTTCAATTCAGGATCCAGTTAAATGTCATGTTGCATTTGGTTAGATCTGTGGGGTTTTTTTGTTTTGTTTTTTAAATCAAGACAAGTCTTCCATCTCTTTGTTTTTTTATAACACTTTTTTTTTTTTTTTTAAGAATTCAGGCAAATTATCTCACTGAGGTTTACACCTTCTGGATATGACTGAGTCATTTCCTCAAATTTAGATGTAGGTTAAAATATTTAGCCAAGAATACTCAATGGGCCATGTTCTGTTTTTCATTTTCATTTTATGCAATGGCACTTGATAGTAGGTTGTCCTACTTTGCGTGACGGTAATTTTGATCCCTTAATTCATGTGGTGACTAACTACGAGTACCCTTTTAACATTCTTTTTTTTTAGAAACTTTTCAGGAAAAGAATCTTTAGTAACTCTTATTGGCATTGACCATTCCCCAAATTAAAAAAAGAGAGGAAGGAAATGAGAGTATTCAGGTGTCATTGTGAGAGAGAGAGAGAGGGTGAGGGATGGGAGGCATCCCTGTTCATCTGACTGTAGGCTGTGCTTTGCAGTAAGGCAGTTTCTTGGCACGGTGACCAGGAACTCTATTTAAGGTGTGTCTGTGAAGTAATGTGGATTTTTAGATCCTGCATGCATGTTGTCCTGAACACCTTAGTCATTTTGGAAAGTTTTGTTTATAACCTTTGTTGAAATCTTCTTAGAATTTACATCAGAATGTGAGCTTATTCTTTTGAATATCCTTAGTAGTGACTCATCTTTTATCTTATGAGGGTGAATTTGATTTTCATAAATAGCAAAAGACCTTTCTGTGCCAAATCTGATTAATAAGGTCAGACTATTTCAGGAGGAAGAAAAGTGTAACAACAAAAAGAAGACTGCTTTTCTTAAGAGGTTCATGCAGTGTCAGACATTTACCTGGGTTGTAAACAGTGGACAGCACCACTGGGCTTAGTGGACTGCTTCCCGGGTGACCTCTGCAAAGACCAGCACTCTTTTGTTCTCTGAAGTTAGGGGTGTGTGTGTGTGTGTGTGTGTGTGTGTGTGTGTGTGTGTGTTTTAAAAATTTTATTTTGAGAGAGAGGCACACAGAGCAGAGGGAGAGGGAGAAGCAGACTCCCTGCTGAGCAGAGAGCCCTCCATGGGGCTTGATCCCAGGACCCCAAGATCATGGCCTGAGCCGAAGGTAGACGCTTAACTGACAGAGCCACCCAGGTGCCCCAGTTAGGTGCATTTATTAACACACTTCTTACACTGCAGACTCTCATTTCTTTGTACTTTAAAATGTAAGTCAGTGACCACTTCTAATTACAGTGTTTGGAAAGTTATTTGTTGACTTTACACTGTTGACAGACCAATTTGTTAGTTGCTCTGGAAAAAACATACATGTATGTATGACTCAGCAGTGTTCCCTTTGAAATGCACGTGTCAAATCTGGTAAGAGAGATAAAATATACAAGTATCATAACTGCCCTTTACTAAAATTGTTGGAATTGAACAGCAATAAGGCAATTCACAACTGGGATTTGTGAGTTGGAGAAAATAGTGTGGATTCTGTCAGCTCTCAGTCTCAGTTTACAAGGCCTACAAGGTGGCTTCTCAGCCCTTGTCTCGGTCTCCGGTCCTACTGCTGTGTGCTGTGCTCACACACTGTGTTCTAGGGATATTTATTCTTTTAACACAGTAAATATTTGTTGAGCCATGCACTGGTTGACACTGGGCGTACAGTACAGCTGTGAAAGAATAGGGAGAGATCTCTGCTGCCATGCAGCTGATATTCCAGCAGAGAGGCAGCAGGCATGGCAAATAATACGTTGTGAATTATGGCAGAAGTGCAGAGTGCTGTAGAGAAAGAAATAGGGGAAGGGGCCCGAGGAGGGGGAGGGGTTTGCACTTTAAAACAGGGGGTCAGAAGAAGCCTTACTGAGAAGGTAACATTGGAGTTAAGACTGATGGGAACTGAGGAAATTAATCATACAGATGGAAGGAAGAGCATTTATGTCTGCAACGCCCCTCCGACGCTGCCACCCTACTGGATGGGAGGAGACTGACAGCAGGTTCTGTCAGAGAAGCAATAGGGGGTCTGCATCGGGCTATTACCACTTCCACCCTGAATGAGAGGGGCCCACAACGGGTTCTCAGCAGAGGGCAATGCAGTCTTAGGCTTTTAAAGATTTGTCTGGTCTCTATGTTGAGAGCCCACATCAGTGGGGCCAGGTTAGAGGCAGGAGCCCATTCCTGCAGGCAGCCTGTGGCTGTGGTTCAGGCGGAGGGTGACGGGGCCTGGACGGGGATATGGTGGTGGAAGTCGGGGTTGTGCTTCAATTTGGAGAATCTCCTGACAGATTGGAGGAGTGTAAAGAAGGACTCCATGGATTCTGGCTGGAGTAACTGAGAAGGAAAGGTTCCCTTCAACAGAAAAGTGGAAAGAGCAGGTTTAGAAGAGACAGTGAAGAATATTGTTTGGTTAAAAATAATGGTTAAACATCCAAGTGCCGTATTAATTTAAGCCGTTGGTTGTGCAAATGTGGAGTTTAGGAGAGTGGTCTGGGCTAAAAATAAAAATATGAATTCAGTTTTTTCCTGGCATCCACTGGCCTGGTATAAAAACAAAATCCCAGAAATGGACATTGGCACAGCCAGAGAGAACTTCAGGAGAATCTTTCTCATTCAGGTTTGGGAAATGGGAGACGAATCTCTTGGTAGTGAGCGCCGTGGCGGCCAGAACCCAAAATGTCAGGAATTCTGAGGGAAGAGAACCTTCCTCAGTCACAAGAGCTGTTGTCTCAAGGGGGTGGGGGCAAGTTCCTGCCGCTTTGTTTTTCTTTGTCTGTCTGCATTTCGCCGTGGACATACATGTCGTTGTTGGAAGTGCAAGACAGAGCAAGGTGCGTACAACCTCAGTGTTCTGGATGGAGGTCCCAAAAGGGGGAGCCCCAGGGTATTGGAAAGTACCAAGAGATGGTAAAGAGGGGGTGAACACAGGAAGGAGATCCCATCGAGTTGTTTGTGAACTCCTGACTCACTCTTGGGCTGTGCATGTGTGTCTCTGATGCTAAACAGCAGATCAGACACGGAGAATTTGAACCAAGAGATGGACCACTGCCCGGATCTGAAACTGGCCATAGTCTTCACAAACATAGCAACGCTGAAACCACAATCCACAGAAGGCTGGTTGGCATGTGTAGCCTGAATACATTTAGCGTTGACTGAATGCTGAGACAAAAATGTCCAGGCCAAAATTACTCAGCATATGAAGAACCTGAAAATCTCAACTTGCATGGGAGAAGACATTCAACAGATGCCATCCAAGATGATAGATGTTAGAATTATCTGAGAAAGATTTTAAAGCAGTTACTGTAAAAATGCTCCAAGAAGTGAGGGTGAACTGTTTCAGTTTCCTGCTCTTCACCTGGTTAATGCAGGGATTAACCTGTTCTAGGAGAGATTCCTGTTCTAGGTTCCTGGGAATGACTAGACACTTAACACCTGACTCCAGAGAGATGTGATTGGTAGTAGTTTCTTAGTCACATGATGTTCCCATTCCAAAGTAGGAGGACACTGCACACTGCACAGGGCCACAAAGAGGGTGTGATCTGGAGCAGAGTGATCCAGCATGCCTGTGAGAGGCAGGCTTTGTAGTGACAGGAGGATGGGCTGCCTCCTGGTCCCATGGCAGGATGTGGTAGGCTTGTTTTTTTTTTGTTTTTTTTTTCTCTTTAAATTTTTTTTGAGCTCAGGAACCTGAGGTCAAAAGTTGCATCCTCCACTGACTGAGCCAGCCAGGTGCCCTGATGGGCTTTTTTGAATGATTCCATGATCTGACGCTGGAGCCCACTCCCCAGAGATAAGTAGGAACCCTGCCTGGTCTCTTTAATGAGGATGGTTGTTTGTCTAGGGGACTTTTCCATGGGAGCCAAGTGGGGAGGGGAGCTTGTGGTCAGGCCATTTGTGGTTCTTCTGGTTTCCCTAGATGTTAGGAAGCATGTGATATTGGGCCTTAATTTTAGGCCTTATACCACATGGACAAATGGAAATACAGCAAGTTTCAGAAAAGAAATAAAAGAGTACCCTACGTTAGGGCTGAAAAATACATTAGCCAAAATAAGCACCAGGGTGGATGGACTGAATACAGAATAGAGATGACAGAAGAAAGAGAGAGTGAACTTAAAGATAGGTCCACATGACACTATGTTGGCCATGTTGGCCATCCTGACACTCATTCTGTTATGATTTGTGTTGTTCCTGAGTGGTGGTTTGCTGTAATTTTTCTCATTTTCAAGATATCTTTAACAGCTCTACATTATAATTGAAGTGCAATGAACTGCATGTGCTTTTAGCAAAAAAAATTTGGTGAGTTTTGACATGTGTACACCCGTGAAACCATAAACAGTCAAGATAATGAATATATCACCCCCAAAAGCTTTTTCACATAACCACTGAACCACTCTCTGTCATTATAGATTTGTTTTCATTTTCTAGAATTCTACATAAATGTTATTTTCTCTGTAATCTTTTTTGGCTTTTTTATTCAACATAATTATTTTGATATTCATCTATTTTGTAATGAATTTCAATAGTTAATTCATTTTTATGACTGAATGATATTGCATTGTATGAGTATACCACAGCTTGATAATCTGTTCATATTTGGATAGATACTTGGCTTATTTCCAGTTTTGGAGGTCTTATGAGTGAAGCTGCTGTACATATTTGTATAGAAGCCTTGGTGTGGACATACATTTTCAGTTATCTTGGGTAAATGCTTAGGACTGAAATGGCTTCATATGATAAGTACGTATTTATGTTTTTAATAAATGGCCAAACTGGTGTTCCACTTGGCTGGACCAGCATGTGTGGGAGTTCCCACCAGAAGTAATGAGAATTCACTTTTCTTTTGCATCCTCACCAAGGCTTGGCACAATCTTGTTGTGGATGTGATTTGCAGTTCCTTAATGTCTAATGATGTTGAGCATCTTTTCATGTGCTTACTTGACATCTCTATTTCTTTTTTGATGTATCTCTTCAGATCTTTTACCCATTTATTAAAGATATTTTTATTTATTTATTTGAGAGACAGAGAGAAAGAAAGAGCAGCAAGTGTGGAGAGGGAGAGGGACAAGCAGACTCTGCACTGAGTGTGGAGCCTGCTGTGGGGCTTGATCTCAGGACCCTGAGATCATGATCTGAGCTGAAGTCGAGAGCCACCCAGGCATTCCTCTTTTACCCATTTTTAACTGGGTTGTTTTATTACTGAGTTTTGAATTCTTATTATTGTGTTTTCGTCTTATTATTATAGATACAAGTCCTTTTTCTGGAATATGTTTTGCAAATACTTTCTTTCCATCTGTGAGTTGACTTTTTATTCTCAGCAGTTCTTTGAAAGAACAAAATTTAATTTATGAAGTTCAGTTTATGAACTTGTTCTTTCATGGATTGTGATTTTGGTGGTGTGTGTATGGAATCTTCCCCTAAACCACAGTCATAAATGGTTTTCTCCTGTGTTTTGTTCTAAAACTTCTGTAGTTTTGCTTTACATTTAGATCTGTGATCCATTTTCAGTCTGTTTTTGTGTATACTGTGCTGTATGGACTGATAAACGTTTGCATATAGACATCTGATTGTTTCAGCACCATTTGTGGAAAAGAATGTCCTCCTTTGCACCTTTGTCAAAAATGAGATGTCCATATATGTGTAGGTTTATGTCTGGACTCTTTTCTGTTCCATTAATCTCTTTGTCTATCTTGATGCCAAGACCGTATGGTTTTGATTACTGTAGCATTAAAATAAATCTTGAAAGTAGGTATCGTTAGTCTTCTTATTTGTTTGTCAAAGTAGTTTTGTCTAATCTATATTCTTTGCATTGCCATATGAATCAGCATGTTAATTTCTACAAAAAGTCCTCCTGGGAGTTTAATTGAGATTGTATTCAATTTG
This sequence comes from Eumetopias jubatus, assembly GCF_037043125.1. Classification (NCBI taxonomy): domain Eukaryota; kingdom Metazoa; phylum Chordata; class Mammalia; order Carnivora; family Otariidae; genus Eumetopias; species Eumetopias jubatus. Next base: position 4,127,036 of record NW_028274821.1, on the reverse strand, counting down.
TAGATCAATTTGTAGAGATTTGGTCTTGGCATTATTGATTCTTTAGACCCATGAACACCATATAACTATTTTGTTAGGTCATTAATTTTTCTTTTTTTAAATATTTTATTTATTTATTTATTTGAGAGAGAAAGAACACAGAAAGAGAGGGAGAGGGAGAATCAGACTCCCCACTGAGCCGAGAGCCTGATGCAGGAATTAATCCCAGGACCCTGAGATCATGACCTGAGCAAAGGCAGACACTCAACCAACTGGGCCACTCAGGTGCCCCATGGTCGTTAATTTTTCCTTATCAAATTTTATGTTCTGTTGTTTGGCAGAACATTCTGTAAATGTGAATTAACTATAATTGTGAATTTTTCTATTTTTCTTTTCAGTTCTATTAGTATTTGCATCAAGTATTTTGAGGCCCTGTTGTTAAGTGTAGAAATATTTAGTTTTGTCATGTCTTATGATGGATTGCTCTCTATTACCTTAAAATAACCTTTTTATCCCTGGTAATATTCTTTGCTGTGAATTCTGCTATGCCTCGTATTTATGTAACTACTCCAGTTTACTTTGGGTGGTATTAGCCTAATCTATTCTTTCCTGTCTTTTTATTCTTAAGCTATTTGTGTCTTTTTATCTAAAACGTGTTGCTAGTAGGTAGCATATTGTTGGGTCTTGCTTTTTCATCCTGTCTCACAATGGCTGCCTTCAATTGGAATATTCAGATTGTTTACCTTTAATATAATTATTGATATTTAAAAAATCTCTCATTTTCTTATTCTGTATTTCTTATTTCTGTTCCCTCCCCTTTTTTTGCCATTGTTTGGCATAATTGAGTATTTTTTTATGATTCTATTTTATTTCCTTGGTTGACTTATTCACTGTTATTCTTTATCTTATTTTATTGATTGCTTTAGGGCAGGAACTGTACATCTTTCATTATGACAGACTACCATCACATGAATAAAACATTTCATGTACAAGAATGTTATAGTAAGTACTGTTACTGTTTTTCTCTGATCTTTGTGCTATCATTGTTATGCACTTTAAACTTTTATGTATGCTTTAAGCCCATGCTTCATGATTAATTTTGTTAAAAAAATCTATTATTCTTTAAAAAAAATTTTTTTTTAAGATTTTTATTTAACTGACAGAGAGAGACAGCGAGAGAGGGAACACAAGCAGGGGGAGTGGGAGAGGGAGAAGCAGGCTTCCCACTGAGCAGGGAGCCCGATGCAGGGCTCGATCCCAGGACCCTGGAATCATGATCTGAGTCGAAGGCAGTCGCTTAACCAACTGAGCCACCCAGGCGCCCCCAAAAATCTATTATTCTTAAAAGAGATCTAAGTAATTAGGAAAATGTCATCTGTTTACTTCTGTAGTTGTTTCCACTTCGTTTATTCCTTTGTGTAGACACATACTTGAATTTGTTACCAATACCCATCCTCCTTTAACATTTCTGTAGTGCAAGTCCACTGCTGATAAGCTCCTTTGCCTTTGGGATATCTAGAAGAGTCTTTAACTCTGTATTTGAAAATATTTTTGCTGGGTATAGAATTCTGAGTTGGTGTCATTGATCTTTCAGTACGTTAAAGATGTCACAGCACCATCGTCTTAGCTGAATATTTTTATCTTGTGAGGAATCTGCTGTCATCCTTATCTTTGTTCTTTCAATACAGCATGTTTTTTTCTAGAGCTGCTTTATGATTTTCTCCTTATCACTGGTTGTGAGCAGCTTGAATTATGTTGTGCCTTGCTATAGTTTTCTTCATTGTCCTTTTGCTTGGCATTTATTGGGCTCCTTGACTCTCTGCTCCTTTTAGGTGGTTCTTTCCTTGGCCTTGGGGAGTTTCTTCACATGTGTAGTGCTCCGTACTCTGATGACTGCTCAGCAGGGACTCTCTTCAGATTTCTGGAACCTTACCTCTGACTCACACACTAGTTACCTGTGTCCCTCAGGGCTCCCAGCTCCTCTTTTCCTGAAGGTGCACTGGGTTTGCCCTCTCTGTACTGTGTCCTGGCAGCTCTTTCTGGATGAATAGCTTGTGCAGAAGTAGGGCTCACCCTGCTTGTTTTTCCTGTCATCACTGTCCCATGTTGCCTAATGTCCAGTGTCATGAAAACTGAATTTTGGCTGTGTCAGGCAGACGGTAAATCCAGTCTTGGCTACCTTTTCATGGCTGGAAGAGGAAGAACTCTGATTCCGTAAATAAATACATGGGCATGCATCCTTTAATTGCATTGTTTATTATTTATTTAATTTTCTAATGAGATACAGTTGACATATAACATGTTAGCTTCAGGTGCACGATATAATGATTCTCTATATGTATATCTTGCAGAATGATCACCACAGTAAATCTAGTTATCATCCATTACCGCACAGAGTTAGAAAATGTTGTTTCTTCTGTTGGGAACTTTTATGATTTACTTTCAGTGACTTTTGAATATGCAGTACAGTATTATTAACTCTAGTCACCATGATGTTCATTATATCCTCAGGGTTTATTTGTTTTATAATTGGAAGTTTGGACCTTTTGACCATCTTACCATTGCACCCGGCCCCCACCTCTCGCAACTGCCCATCTGTTTTCTAATATTTATGATTTTGTGGGCTTTTTTTTCCTTTTTTTAAGGTTCTGCATATAAGTGAGAACGTCTACTATTTGTCTTTAGCTGACATATTTTACTTATTTAGCATAATGCCCTCAAGGTCTATCCATGTTGTGGCAAATGGCAGGATTTCCTTCTTTTTATGGTTAAATAATATTCCGCTATAGTATATACACCACATTTACATTGTCCATTCATCTGCTAGTGGACACTTAGGTTGCTGCCATATCTTGGCTATTGTAATTAATGCTGCAGTGGACATGGGAGTGCGTTTTTCTTTGTGAGTTGGTGTTTTCATTTCCTTCAGATAAGTACCCAGAGTGAAGTTGCTAGGTTATATGGTAGTTCTATCTTTACCTTTTTGAGGAACCTCCATACTGTTTGCCATAGAGGCTGCACTGATTTACGTTCTCACCAACAATGCTCAAGGGTTCCCTTTTCTCTCTATCCTCATCAACACTTGTTATCTATTGTCTTTTTGGTAATAGCCATTCTAACAGGGGTGAGGTGATATCTCATTTCAGTTTTCATTTGCATTCCCTTCATGTTTAGTGATGTTGAGCACCTTTTTGTGACCTGTTGGCTATCTGTATGGCTCCCTTGGAAGAATGTCTATTCAGATCCTTTTGCCCGTTTTGTAATCTGTTTGTTTTTTCGGTGTTGAGTTGTATGGATTCTGTATATGTTTTTGGATATCGGTCCCTTATCAGATATATAATTTTCAGTTATTTCCTTCTATTCTGTAGGTAGCCTTTTCATTTTGTTGATGGTTTCCTTTGCTGTGATGAAGATTTAGTTTGATGTAGTTCCATCAAACTGAATTTAATTTGCTTTTGTCTTGCTTTTAGTTTAGTTTTGCTTTTGTTGCCTTTGCTTTTAGTGTTAAATCCAAAAAGTTATGTCACCAAGACCAGTGTGAAGGAGCTTACTGCCTGTGTTTTTCGTTTAGTTTATGTTTATAGGTATTATACTCAAGTCTTTCATCCATTTTGACTTGATTTGTGTATGGCATAAAACATTGGTATAGTTTCATTCTTTTGCATATGACTGTTCAGCTTTCCCAACACCATTTATTGAAAAGACTGCCCTTTCTCCATTGTATATTCGTGGCTCCTTTGTCACATTAATTGCCCATATATGCATGGGTTTATTTCTGAGCTTTCTGTTCTGTTCCACTGGTATATATGTCTGTTTTTATGCCCAAACCATAGTGTTTTGATTACTGAAGCTTTGTAAAAAATGTGAAAGCAGGAAGCATGATGCCTCCAGCTTTGTTCTTCTTTCTCAGCATTGGGTGGGCTATTTGTTGGTCTTTAGTGGTTTCATCAAATTTTAGGAGTCTTTGTACTACTTCTGTGAAAAATGCCATTGGAATTTTGATAGGGATTGTGTTAAATCTTTAGATTGCTTTGGGTAGTATGGATATCTTAACAATATTCTTCCAGTCCATGAGCATGGAATGTCCATTTGTTCAGTCTTCAATCTCTTCCCAATGTCATATACTTTTTAAAGGTACAGGTCTTTCATCTCTTTGGTTAAATGTATTCCTAGGTATTTTATGGTTTTTGATGCAATTATAAATGGGATTATTTTCTTAATTTCTCTTTTTGATAGTTTATTATTATTGTATAGAAATGCAACTGATTTTGTATATTGATTTTATATCCTGCAACTTTGCTGAATTCACTTATTAGTTCTAAAATTAATGTGGTGGATTATTTAGGGTATTTTATGTGCAGTATGTCATGTGTAAATAGTGACAGGTTTCATTCCTTTTTTTTTTTTTTTCTTTTAGATTTGGATGCATTTTATTTTTCTTGCTTACTCACTCTGATTAGGACAGTACTATTAGAAAGAGTTGATGTCCATGTCTTGTTTCTGAATATGGAGGAAAGATTTTCAGTGTTTCACTGAAAGATGGGTAGTACCTCTTTACATATTTGGTATCATTCGCCTGAAAAGCCATCTGCTCATGGATTTTGTTTGTTGGTATTTTTTTTCTTTAATTGATTTAGTTTCATTCAATTTCATTACTAGTACTTGGTCTCTTCAGATTTTCTATTTCTTTCTGATTCAATCTTGGACGGTTGTGTGTTTCTAGGTATTTACCCATTTTTTTTCTAAGTTCCTTGATTTGCTGACAGTTTTCCATAGTAGACTCTTATAATTCTTTGTATTTTGTGGTGTTGGTTTTAATTTTTATTTCATTTCTGATTTTATTTATTTGAATCCTTTCTTTTTTTTCTTGATTAGTCCAGCTGATGGTTTATCAATTTTCTTTACCTTTTCTAAGAGTCAGCTGTTGGTTTCATTCATCTTTTCTATTTTTTATTTTTTAGTTCTTAATTTTTTTCCACTCAGATTTCTATTATTTCTTTCCTTCTGTTAACCTTGGACTTTGTTCTTTTCCATTTCCTTTAGGTGTAATGTTAGATTGCTTATTTGAAATTTCCTTTTTTGTTTTATGAATAGGCCTACATTGTTATAAATAATCGCTTTTTGAATTGCTTTTGCTGTGTCCCAAACATTTTGAACTGTCATGCTTCCATTTTCATTTTTCCTCAGATATTTCTTTCTTTTTTTTTTTAAAGATTTTATTTATTTATTTATTTGACAGAGAGAGACACACAGTGAGAGAGGGAACACAAGCAGGGGAGTGGGAGAGGGAGAAGCAGGTTTCCTGCGGAGCAGAGAGCCCGATGCGGGGTTGGATCCCAGGACCCCGGGATCATGACCTGAGCCGAAGGCAGACGCCCAACGACTGAGCCACCCAGGCACCCCTCCTCAGATATTTCTTGATTTTCCCTTTGATTTCTATGGTTACCCTGAGGTTCATATATGACATCTTATATGCATATAGCAGTTTACATTAAGTTGATGTTCACTTATGTTTGAACGCATTCCAAAAAGCACTACATTTTATGTATATGAATTTTAAATCTTTTTTAGCCCTTAATTAGTTTTTGTAGCTATAATTAATTTTACTGTTTTTGTCATTTAACCTTCATTCTATCCATATGTGGGATTGATTTACTACCTTTACTATATGTTTGCTTTGCTTTCATCAATGAAATTTTTTCCTATCATAATTTACTTATTTCTAGTTATTGCCTCTCCTGCTCCATCTTCTTAAAGAAGACCCTTTAATATTACTTGTAAAGCCAGTTTAGTGGTGATAAACTCCTTTAACTTTTGTTTGTGTGGGAAGCTCTTTAATTCTGAAGAAACTTGCTGGATGGAGCATATTTTGGTTGTAGGATTTTTCCTTTCTGTAATTTGAATATATGTCATGTCACTCCCTTATGACTTGCAATGGTTCTGCTAAAAAATCAGCTTATAGCCTTATGGGTTTTCCCTTGTATGTAACTATTTGCTTTTCTCTTGCTGCTTTTAAGATTCTCTGTCTTTAATTTTTGTGATTTTAATTATCATATGTCTTGGTGTGGATCTACCAGGGTTCATCTTGTTTGGGGCTCTTTGTGTTTCCTGGACATGGATTTCTCTTTCCTCAGATTTGGGAAGTTTTCAGCTACTATTTCTTCAAATAAATATTCTGCTTCTTTCTCTCTTTTCTTTCTGTGACCCTTATAATATGAATTTAGTATGTTTGATTTCTGTCTCATAGGTCCCCTAACCAATCCTCATTTTTAAAATTCTTTTTTCTTTTTATCATTCAGTTTAGTTGCTTTCCACTACCCTGTCTTCCACATCGCTGATTTGTTCTACATCGTCTACTCTGCTGTTTACTCCCTCTAATGTATTTTTCATTTTAGTTATTGTATACTTTAGCTTTGATTGTTTTTTCTTTACATTTTCTATATCTTTTTTGAAGTACTCACTCAGTTCATAAACTTTTCTCTCAAATCCCATGAAAATCTTTAAGACCATTACTTTGAATTCTTTATCAGGTAGATTTATTATTTCCATTTTGTTTAGTTCTTTTTCTGAAGTTGCTTTTTGTTTTTTCATCTGGATCATATTCCTCTGTCTCAGTGTATCTGGGTCTCTGTGTTTTCTTCTGTGCATCAGGTAGGTCAGGTAGGTCTTTTGTTCTTCAATGTAATGGCCTCATCTAGCAAGCTTTCTTTGGGTCTGAGTAGCACAGTTCCCTCTTGGTCATCAGATCCAGGTGCTCTGTGGATGTCCCCTGATTGAGCTGCGTGTGCCCTCTTGTGACTGGGCAGTGACTGCTGCCGGCATGCGGGTGAGTAGGACTGATCCCTGGAGGGGCTGGCTGAGAAGCCAGGTTGTGTCTGCTGTAGGCATGCTGCTGGGCAGGGCTGGCTGTCAGCCCAGCTTGTTGCAGTGGCTGGCCTGGACTACTGTGGGCACCCTGGTGAGAAGGGTAGGTCCCCCCCAATCAGCTTGCCTGACTGTAGCTGTGGTGGGCTTGCTGCTGGGTGGGACTAGCTCTTGGCACAGTTGGCTGACAGGCCCCAGGAAGAACTGCTGTGGGCGTGCTGGCCAGGGGGGCTGACCTCGCTTCCCAGGGCAGGAACAGCTTTGGTATACTGGTCCTGGTCAGAGTGCTACACCCCCCCTTCCCACCCTCGTGGCAGGGAGCTAATCACTCTGGGTGCGTCCTGACCACGGCTGCCCACTGTGTGTGGTGGTGAGGTGCATCTGCTTTGGTGGGTGCCTGTCTGGTGCAGGTGTGTTCTCAGGGGAATGCCCAGGTGGACCAAGGGGTGCTAGGAACGTGGATGGAAAGTATCAGAAGGGGCTCCCACAAACATCTGGTGAGGTGGACCGAAGGAGGGCATGAAAACATGGCGCCACCAACTCTTCTGTTCCTGACAGAGCGCTTACACATTCCTGCCCCTGTGGCACATGCCCTAACATTCGTCAGTAAATCTCCTTCATAGATAGCCCAGACCATTTTCAAACTGCTGTTTCTGTGCTAGGTCTGAAATCAAACAATAAAGCACGATGCCCTTTGAGGGCAGTCTTGGTTTCCTGGAGTCATCAGGCTTTCCTGGAGTTAAGCCCTGCTGATTTTGAGGGCCAGGCATTGTTGGGACTGTTCTCGATGCAAGTTCACAGGGCTGGGGGTGCCCAGTGTGGGGCTTGGTCCCCTTGCTCCTTAGCGATGATCTCCATGCCTGTGACATCCCTCCTGCTTGTGGGTCATCATGCTGGAGGTTTGGTTCCCGACTCTGTCTGTGTCCTTCCTACCCTTCTGGATGTGGCTTCTTTTTTCTGTTTTTTTAATGTCTTTTGTTGTGAATGATCTGTTCTGCTAATCTTCAGAATGTTTTAAGAGCAGGTTGCTTTCTGTGTAGTTACCTTCGTGTGTCCATGGCAGGAGGTGAGCTCAGGATCCTCCTGCTCCACTCTCTCACCCCACTCTCTCTGTCTCAAGGTAACTTTTTATTTCTTTTTGAGTTCCTCTTTGATCCATTGGTTGTTCAAGACTGTGTTGTTTAAGCTCCACATACTTATGAATTTTCCAGTTAAGATTCTTCTTTGATCGCTGACTTCATACCATTGTGGTTAGAAAGAGGCTTGGTCTGATTTCAGTGTCCTTCAGTTTAATGACCTTTTTTGTGGCCCAACGTATGATTTATCTTGGAGAATATTTCATATGCATTTGAGAAGAAAGTTCTTACTTTAGGATGAAATGTTCTGTAAACGACTGTTAAGTCCATCTAGTCTAATGAGTCATGTAAGACAGTTTTTCATTACTGATTTTTTATCATCACTGTCTATTCATTGATGTAGTTGGGTGTTAAAGTCCTCCGCTACTGTTGTAGTGGTGTCTATTTTTCCCTTTAAGTTTGTTAATGTTTGCTTTATGTATTTAGGTGCTCCTATGCATAAATATTTACAAATGTGCTATTCTCTTGTTGGATTGACTACTGTCATTATATAACAACCTTCTTTTATTTTTTTTTAAGATTTTATTAGAGAGAGAGTGAGCAGGGGAGGAGCAGGAGGAGAGGGGCCAGCAGACTCCCCTCTGAGCAGGGAGGACAATGCAGGACTCGATCCCACAACCCTGGGATCATGACCTGAGCCAAAGGCAGACGCTTAACCTACTGAGTCCCCCAGGCGCCCCTCTCTTTGCCTTTTATTACAGTCTTTGTCCTAAGGTTTATTTCGTCTGATACAAGTGGAGCTATCCCGTCTTTTTGTTTCCATTTGTGTGGAAGACCTTTTCCCACCTCTTCACTTTCAGTCTGCGTGTGTCCTTTGATCTGAAGTGTCTTTCCTAGGCAGCATTTATTTTGTTTTGTTTTAATCCATTCAGCTGTTCTATGTCGTTTAACTGGACATCTCGTTGATTTACATTTAGAGTAATGGATAGGTATGTATTTCCTGCCATTTTGCTAATTGCTTTCTTGCTATTTTGTAATTCCTTTTTTTCCCTCTTTTGCTGTCTTCCTTTGTGTTTTGATGGCTTTCTGTGTGGTGACCTTAGTTAGCTCCCTTGCTCTTTATCTTTGGTGTATCTACTGTAGGTTTGTGCGTGTGGTTACCATGGAGCTTCCATAACAGAACATTTATAAACGTCAAGTGAAGTTCAGATGCATTCTACATTTTTATTACCCCCTCTGTGTGTAGTGTTTTTGATGCCTCATTTTATTTACACCCTTTTATGCTGCATGAACAAGTTGTTGTGACAATCGCTTTGACTGCTTTTCCTTGTTGCCTCCATCTTAGCTGAGTAAGTGATTAACCCACCACCTTTCCAGCAGTAAGTTACTCTGGACTTACTTTTGCCAGGAGATTTATACTTTCATATGTTTTCCTGTTACTAATTAGCAGCCTTTCATTTCAGCTTAAAGCCATTTCTTAAATATTTTTCTGGAAGGCCAGTCTAGTGGTGATTTTAGGAAACTCTCTCCAATTCTGAAGGGCATTTGGCCCGGTATTCTCGGCTGAAGTCTCTTTCTTTGAGCACCTTGACCATCCCGTGCTCCTCTGCCTGGCCTGGAGTTTCTGCTGAAAAATCTGCACATGGTCTTGGGGAAGGCTCCTTGTTTATAACAAGTTGTATTTGTCTTGCTGCTTTTGAGAGTCTCTCCTTACTTTAACTTTTGGCATTTTAATTATATGTCTTGATGTGGGTTTCTTTGGGTTTTTCTTGTGTGGAACTCTCTGGACTCCCTGGAACCTCATGTCCTTAATCCCCCAGGTTAGGGACATTTTTCAGCCATTATTTCCTCAAAAAGTGTTCTGCCCCTTTCTCCTTTTCTCCTCATCTTTCCCCGGGGGCCTCTGTAATGCGGGTGCTGGCTTTCTTCATGTGTCTGATGAGTCTCTTAAACTTTCTTCATTCTTTTTTATGCTCCCCACCCCCCCCCCCCCACTTTACTTGTAGGAATCCTCCTGGTCTTTGAGCTTACTGTTTCTTCCTTCTGCTTAATCTAGTCTGTCTTGAACCCCCTGTTGTATTTTACAGTTAAGCTGTCCTATTTTTTAAGGCTGTGACTTCTGTTTGCTACCTTCTTTCATTTTCTCTTTGTTGAAATTGCCGCTTTGTTCATAGAACCTTCTCCTGTCTTCAGTGAGCATTATTATGGTCCTCATTTTGATATCTATTTCATTATGGCCCTTTTGTGAGGCATCATCTTGGTTTTTTCTTTGGAATATATCCTGTGGTTCTTCATATTCCTTGAGTCTGTGTTGGCTTTTTATGCATTAGGTAGAACAGCCACCTCTCCCAGTCTTGGACGTGAGCCTTGTCATTCACCTCTGCCCCAGCTCTTAGTTGTCTCTCAAAACTTTGTTTTTGTCCGAGCAGCTTGCTTCATTCTTAGTGACTCCCAGTCATGGAGGGTGTGGGCAGACCTGTCAGTGCCCCAGAGGGGAGGATCTCAGTCAGCATCTGGGTTCAGGCTGACTGCAAGCACACCGCGAGGCAGTAGCTTTTAACGTCTGCAGAGAGACCCCAGGGGGTGACTGGGACGTGGGTGTTTCTGTCTGCTTCCTGTATATGCTGAACCCTGATGCAACAGCGAGTTAAGAGCCGTGTCTTCGTTTGCTGCCGTCAACTTGTACCTGTTAACACGGCCCAGCTGGCCACCAGATCCAGGCTGTCTGGATGGCAGCCACAAAGGCTGGGGTGCCAGATGTGCACAAGATTCTTCCTCAGTGACCTGAGGCAGGGCAGGTGGCGTGCTTGCAGGTGGCGCCTGCTGGTTTCTCTGTCTCTAGTGTGGCTTGTAGTGGGCTCCCTGATGTGTGGCCCCTTGGGCCCCAGCCGTGAAGATAAGAGGATAGGTGCTGTCACCAGAATCCTGGGCCTTTCCAACAGCTGCTTCTCCACTGTCAGAGTTGTATGGAACCCATGACACATAACTTACAAACATGGCTCCACAAACATGGGCTCCACATAACAGACAAGACTTGGTGATCGAGGGGTGTCAGCCACAACAGTCAGGTTGCCGTACCTCTGCACAGGCTCATTTCTGGAAGACACTGATGACCTGCAGCGAGGCAGGGGGAGAGCACATAGATGGTGCCCACCAGCCTTTGTAGTCTTTGAAGAGTATTTCAGTAGACCCCTAGATGTCTATTGTATTAGATGCCTGCCCCTCAGGATGAAGCTTCAAAATAGACAAAATAGGGCTCTTTCACAGGAAGACTGGGTGCTTTTCAAATTGTCTGCTTCTGTACTGTGCCCTGGGGGGCCAGCAGGTGAAGTCTGTTTCTCAATTCAGTAGCCCTTTGGGTCTTCTGGCATGAATCCTGATGACTTTCAAAAGTAGATACTTTGTGTTTTCATCTGTCAGGTGTAGGGCTTAAATTGTGGGGTGCCCATTGTGAAGTTCAAACCCTTTGTTCCTCAGGGAGAATCTTGGAGTTGTGAGTTCACTCCCGGTTATTGTGTGCTGCCATGCTGGGGGTGGGGTTATGGCGAGATTGTCTCTCAGCCTCTCCTACTGTTTCCGTGTTGGTTTTTCTCATTCACCCAATGTGTAGGAATTGCTCAGCTAGCTTTTTGATGTCTTTTATAGGAAATTGTTCTGTATTTAGCTGTAGATTTGATGTGTCCATGGGAGAAGGTCAGTTCGGGGTCCTTGTATTTAACTATCTTGATCTGGAACCCTGTTGCATTATTTTTATTAAATGACTGATCATTTAATCAGAAAATTTCTCTTAATGTATGCATCTAGACTGATCGTCATTTTTCTGTTCACTGAGATCTCACCAGACTACTTCCAGGGTCTGTTTTCTACAATGGAAATCTTAAGAGCACTGATCTTAAAAGGTGTTTGGCATGAGTGTTTCCAAGGTCTACGTTTCCTTTGAAACAGATGCAGTTACGGCAAAACAGTTGTTACGGTGGTGACTCAGGTGAGCACCATGTGTCCTGATTGTGGTGGAACTGAAGAACATCCAGTTAATATTCAGATTTCTTTTCTTTGTACGTAAAATTGGCTTTTACTAGATTTTTGGTGCATACAGGATTACACTGCTAAGCCAGAATGTGATTTTATAGTCAAGCGTCTCACCTTTCCATTTTGTTTGTTTTTTCATTTTAAGGTGGCACTCTATGAATATATATTTGGACCTCTGTTAATCACCAGTCATGGCAACGCTATTTTGTGACCCTGTTGTGTGTAGCCAGTTACCAGCAACCGGTTCTGTTCTCTTCCTGCACTTCCTTCCCCTTACCTTCTACCTTCTGTTGTTTCTTTCCTGATAATCTCACCATTAGAAGATCACCTGCTTCTCTACCATGGCTATTCCAGTGGGGAAACCAGGAGCACTCTACCCTTGGAGCCCTGTCACCTTGGGGACGTCTTCTGTAAGAGCTTTTGTAACCTTAGTTAATAAGAAAGTTGGTAGTAGTACTTGAAAAAATACCTTCTAGAGCATTTGAATACAAATATAATATTGCTGTTTTTATTTTTTTAAAGGAAACAAACACTAATAATGTCTGATTAGAAATACAAAATAATAATGGGCGACAGTTTTGGGGAATTTCAGAATTAATCTTTTAGTAATGGAATTTCTTAAAAGCAGTTGCTTATGTTGTCTACTGTCACTTGATTTTGTTTCAATCAGTAATCATCCCCATAATGGTTTGAAGCCTATCATCTCAGATTCTAAAATGCATCTACCAGTATATTAATACAGGCATACATAGGTTTGTTTTCTCTAAAAGTGTGATCATACTATACATACATTCTCTTCTGAGACTTGCTGTTTTGATTTAATGGTAAATTTTAGATACCTCTGATTGTCTTATTTGTAACTCTAGAAGAAAAACTCTGGGGTTTCACCATAAAGCATTCTCCTGGTCTTTACTTTGAGATTATATGTCCATAATCTTATGGAGGAAATATTATGACATATGAATAATGTTGAATTTTTTTGGTACTTGAAATATTTAGGTAGATTTTCTATTGGTGAAAGATTCTAGCTTTTTTGGGATATACTGCTCTGGTAATGGTATGTTATTCTTTCATTCTTAATGATACTTCTGGATTCTAGATGCCTATATGGGAATGGTATTTTTTTGTATCTGTTTTTATAGATGAGATTAGTTTGGAGTTTTGTTTCATATGTTGTCTTGGTGAGATTTTGGTAGTAGTTAAATATTCGCATCTTAAAAATTATTTAGAAGCTTTATTTATCTGGTTTCTGGAATACTTGAAATAATGGCATTAACACATCTTTGAAATTTTGTACTAATATTACTTGTGTGTATCCTGATATATTTTGATATTTTAACATTCCCTTTTAATAAATGACGTTACTGGAGAAATATGGTTACCCAGATTTTCACATGTATGAACGTAGACTTTCTTTTGTTTTCTTTTTAAGATTTTTATTTGAGAGAGTGAGAGAGCACAAGCAGGGGGAGCAGCAGGCGGAGGGAGAAGCAGACTCCCCACTGAGCAGGGAGCCCAACCCAGGGCTCAATCCCAGGACCCTGGGATCGTGACCTGAGCTGAAGGCAGACACTTAACTGACTGAGCCACCCAGGTGCCCGAACATAGACTTTTATATTATGTTTTCTTGTAATTGTTTTAATTTTTTGTCATTTCGGTGTTTCTCTTCATTCTTTAATTTGTGTTTTTATTTCCTTCCCTTTTCTCCTGATTTGCTGTTTCACAGAACTAGCTCTTAGATTTATGGTTTCTGTTTTCTTTTATTGTTTTTCTCTTTTCTGATTTATGATTTCCTGCTTTTATGATCATTAATTCTACCTTTTCTTTGCCCCGGCACTTTCATTGCTCTTTTTTTTTTTTTAAAGATTTTTATTTATTTGAGAGAGAGAGAGAGAGACTGGGGGGGAAGGGCAAAGGGAGAGGGAGAGAGAAAATCCCAAGCGGACTCCCCGCTGAGCGCGGAGGCCAATGCAAAGACTTGGTTTCACAACCCTGAGATCGTGACCTGAGCCAAAACTAAGAGTTGGAGGCTTAACCAAGTGAGCCACTCAGGTGCCCCTCATAGGTCTTTTGAAACTTAACAATTCAGAAATTTAATTGGTTCATCTATATTCTGAGTCATGAAAGAGTTTGACCATATTTTTAAGCTAATTTGAGCTGTTTACCATTATTTTCATACAGCACTTTTATTGTTTTCTAGATTTTCATTTATATTCTTACTTAATTTTAACTGAAGAATTGCTTAGGAGAATGTTTTTAGGGTTTTTTTGTTTGTTTTTTTAGTTTCCGAGTTATTTTGAGTGTTTTCTATGAATGATTTCTAATTTCATTTTAACATGTTCAGATAATGTTTTCTGTAGCATTACTTTTAGGAAGTGATTGCAGTTTGATTTTGTGTAATAATTGCATTGGCCACTTTTTGTAAGTATATTTCATGGCCTTTGAAAAGAAAGTATTTCTTTTTGTTTGTAAAATATAGGCATAGTTTTATAGAATAGTCTATTTATATATATATATATGTATTTTTTTTAGTTTTTGTATATTTGATCTGTCAAATTGGTAAGACGTATGTTGAAGTATCCACTACTATTATATTGCTATCAGTATCTTGTTTTTCTAGCAGATTTTTAAAAAATATTTTATTTATTTATTTGAGAGAGAGAGAGTGAGCGAGAGTGCACCAATGGGGGGAGGGGGTGTGGCAGGGTCAGAGGCAGAGGGAGAGGGAGAAGCAGACTCCCTGCTGAGCAGGAAGCGCCATGCGGGGTTCAGTCCAGGACTCTGGGATCATGACCTGAGCCAAAGGCAGATGCTTAACCGACTGAGCCACACAGGCGCCCCTCTAGCGGATTTTCTTGACTGTATTTCAGTTCCATGTGTTTGGGGGACCTAGAGAGATCGTACATGTCTTGATTATGGTCTGTACCACTCCACCAGTATGACGTGCCCCTCCTTTCCCATGACATGTCTTTACCTTGACTTCTGTCCTACCCACCTGTGATGGTTATGAACCCTTAATTCATTTGAGCATCACTCTCCTGATGTGTCTTACCCAGCCTTTTATTTTCTACCTTTGAGTTGCTTTGTTTATAAGTGTGTGTCTTGTAGACATTATACAGTTTGTAGGGGTTATAAAATGAATTCTTAGAGGTAATTTTAAAGAACGTTTCACATTCTTTATTTTAGGAAGAAGACCTCATAGTAAATGTTTTGTGGTCCTGGGGTCTTCAGACTGCCTTCCTGCCCTTCCTGTCTCCTGTGAGAGTAGTTGTTCTTGGCTCCTGCCAATGTATGTTGTGCCAGGCTTTGTTTTTGTGCCGCTGTCTGCAGATTCAGTAGTTCTTGATATTTTTATGTACAGGTCATATACTTGAAAAAAGTTTTGTTTTGTACTTGTGCTTTTCTTTGGAATTGTCGCAGTTAGCTAATTATCTTTGTGGAGTTTCTCAAAAAGAATCTTGGTCTGCTGGTGTGGCAGTTGTTAGATACTGGAAATACTTTCTTACTTAATTCTACTCCTCCTCCATTTTTTCCAAAATTTGAAAATAGAGATAACATTATGAGAGGTAGCATTAACTTATGGGGTTACATGGAGGAAATTCATATTTGATACTGACTCTGGATATTATTTTTGCTCTTGCATGGAAGAATTATTTAAAACTTTTTAGAAGCATGAAGCTGTGCTTTAGGAAGCTATTTTGGTACTAGTCTCAAAGGACAGATTGCTATTCCTTTTCCTTTCCCACCCTAATGAAACTAGGTCACTAGCTTTTGGCACATCTCCATGATGCGAGATTTATTTGATGTTCAAGTGCGCTGTCTAGAAATAGTGATGCAATGTCAGCAAGGCCACTTTTCATGAACATAATTTCCAATGCCCTGGAATTAATTTATTCTTTGACCTGTTAATAATTACACTTGGTCATGAGCATTTCAGAGGCAGGAGAAGCGCCTGGAAATGGTCGTCAGTTACCCTGTTGGATGTTACATCATGGGGTTTCTGTTCAGCTTGGAGGTTTGGCCTGTTGGAATAGTTGGTATCTTATGAAAACCAAGGAGCTATTTACTAAGCAAACTTTTGCCTGATGCCACGATAGCATCCACTGGCTCAAGTGGTTGAGAATATGCATCTAATATATATATAATATATATATTTGAATTCCATCTTACTGTGGCTGCCTTTAAACATGATTAGGGAAGTTCCCTGTTCATTCACAGCCAGAAACAAGTACTTGAAAAAATAGGGAATAACTGTAGCACTCCTCTAAAGCTAATGATCTGTAGGTTCTAAAATACCTGACAGTTAAAACGAGCTACTTTGAAATCAGCCATGTATTAACTCAGGGGTTCAGAGAGAGCTGGAGAAAATACGATCTATTGTAAAACGACTAACCTCACCAAGTGTGGCCCTGGAGTGGGCTGAATCCTTGCTCTGTGGCATTGGGAAAGTGCCTTGCTTCCCCGTGCTTCTGTCTCCTAATCTATAAAGTGTGATGACAGTCACGAGTATTAGATCCCAGCATTGTCACGATGGAAGGAGTAAGTGGTGCCACTTTGAAAGGACTATGGGGGTGTCTGGTTGGCTCAGTTGGTGGAGCATGAGACTCTTGATCTTGGGGTCGTGTGTTCAAGCCCCACATTGGGGGGGTACAGTTTACTTTAAAAAAAAATCAGTGAAATTGGAAACAGAAAAGTGGTGAAAATCAGTAAAATCAAAAGCAGCCTTTTTTTTTTTTTTTTTAAGGGTTCTGATAGACCACAGGCACTGCTCTGTGTAGTGGCATGCTCATCGTCAGCCGTGATTGCGTAGCATGTTTGTCTTTATAAATGTCCTTTTTTCTCTTTTGTGGCCCCTGGCCCTTCCTTGCCTACTCCATTGTTGCTGTCTTCTGTGTGCTGAGGGGTTCCCCTAGGAGGGTACATCTGGGGAATTGTGTCACTCGGCCAGCTCAGAAAGCACCTTCTGCTAGGATGGGCCAGACGACCTGGCTTCATGGAACTGTTCCTCCAACCTGGAGAATCACAGGGTAAAGCTTGGCAAGTATTTTCTGTGCTTCAGTTGCGTGCGCTTGTTTGTTTACCCGATGTTTTTCTTCTCTGCATCACCTGAAGTCCACTTACGTAGAGATTTATTTAATATAAATTATGTTCCTTACTTTTCAGAAACATAAATTATATTGAGTTGCCAGTCTAATATTTACCCCTTCTCCCTTAGTTTTCATACGTTTGATATTGCAATTATAAGATTTTTGTTAACTTTTTATTCATAAGTTTCACAGCTATTGAGAATTCAGTGGAAAATAGTATTGTAAAAATCTGAAAGGATTTGGATTTTTTTTTAATTTAACCATATTAACATCACATCATTAGATATTAAAATAAGAACTTTATAGTGTCCTGTCCTCTTCCAGGTTGTAATTTGTCAAGAGAGAAACTGAGGCATATTAAAGCTTTTAAGAGTTTATTTGAGCAAAAATCACTTTGCATCAGGCAGCGCCAATCAGCAAGTGGTTAGGAGCACTCCACCAACAGGAGCCTGGGGAGAGACCTTTGTAGAGAAAAAGCCAGAAACAAAGTTAGGAAATTGTTGATTGGCTAGAGCTGAAAGCCCAGGCGGCTGTTTGGGATTGGCTGCCCTTAGTATTTTGATTGTATAATCTTGAGGCATCGACTGGCTCAGAGTTTGGTTTGCTTCCACAGGCCCCCAGCACGTTACAGCCACGTCAGTCTGGCTTGTTTAGCTCATCTAACACATTGCGTCTCTGCTGGTGTGATTTTGCCCTCCACGTGTCCTCTGCACTCTGTGAGCGGCCAGGGAAGGAACTGGTCCCTTTAGTTGGCTCGTGGCAGCATCCAGTCCAGGGTTTGTTAAATGATAGGTGTTTAGTAAGTGTTCCTCGAATGAAGCCAATCGTTTTTTGTTTGTTTGTTTGTTTGTTTTTGAATGTTGTATTTCCTAGGAGTTTTAGGAGGCATACCTAGAAATTATGTTTACGTGTTCTTCGGATTAGTTTTAGCACATTTGTATTCTGTTTCTGCTGCTTTCCTTGGTATAGTTTGTTTTTAACTAGGCATATTTCATTGCTCTTGGGGACACATTCTTGAGATTCCAGGGAACCTGTGAAAACTGTTTCCCTGCTCTGCCAATGGCGGGCCTGGAGAGGGCTTTGTGTGCACATCATTTGAGCCTAAGGAGGCTGAAGAAGAAAGGAAGAGATTGTCTCTCTTAAACTCAAGCACAGCTGGCCAGCCCTTTCACGTATCTGAGAAGGGAGAACATAAAGTAGATTTAGATTCAGGAGTTATTTGTATTTTGTGGCTGTACAAAATTAAAGCTGCAAAAAGAGCATTAGTCAAAGAGCCCAGACTCTTTTTCAGTGCAAACAACTGAATTTTCATGAGTCAGTGATTGCTCTGTAACTGGGGCAGCCACCCTCCCAATCCTTGTTATTTGGGTCACTGTGTAATTATTTTTTGCTGATTTGCTTCATGAACATATTCATGTCATTTCTGATGCCTTGAAAAACATTTCTGTTGCGTTATAAAGATGGTGTAAAATATTTTAGTGGTATCTTTATTTTGTACAACCTTAAATAAGTGTTCCCTCCCTCCCTCCCTCCCTTCCTTCCTTTTAGAGAGGAAGGGGGTGGAGGGGCAGAGGGAGAGAGAGAATCTCAAGCAGGCTCCACACCCAGCTGGAGCCCAAAGACAGAGACCAAAACAGAGCTCAGTCTCAGGATCCTGAGATGAAATCAGGAGTCCAGCGGACACTCAACCCACTGAGCCACCCAGGCACCCCTGTGTAACATTTCTAAATCTAAATTGCAGAAATCTAAATTGCTGTTCAAAATACGTGAAGTTTAGCATATTATTTTTAAACTGTTCTCACATACAGTGCTAATGAACAGCCATTTCACTAATACATTACTAGTCAAGTATAGTAGATATTAGGGGCTGTATGCATTCTAGGGATGAGCTTTCTCTTTGCTATTTATACTAAGGAAAGTGTGTTTTACACCTCTGTCCTGATGAACCTTTTTTGCGGGTTTTTGACTTTCCTAGCATCTGAGCCCCTTCTTCCAAGGCTGTGTGTGTGTCCCTGCTGTATTGGTCTGAGTGGGTGGCTGCAAGCTGAGGTTTCTGCTCAGGATTTTGTGTCAAAACTTGATCTCAGAAGTAGGGACAGTGGATGGAGGGTTCCTTCTGGTGCTGGGGGCTTTTTCCACGTCCTGGGCAGCAGGGTTCTTACTAGAGGTGGCCTCTCTAGTGTGCAGGGCTATCTTTATTTGGGGTGAGTCTTGGTTCCTGCCTGTTTTCTCAACATAGCTCTACAGCGTTCTTGGTAATTCTTGGAGTCACCCAGAAGCCTTTTAGTAAATTTCTTTTTGTGTGTGTAAATCAGCCAAAGTTGATTTCCATTGCCAACAGCCACAGAGCCTGATACAACTGACCATTAATTCTTTTTTTTTTTTTTAAGATTTTATTTATTTGACAGAGAGAGGGAGAGCAGGAACACAAGCAGGGGGAGTGGGAGAGGGAGAAGCAGGCTTCCCGCTGAGCAGGGAGCCCGATGCGGGGCTCGATCCCAGGACCCTGGGATTATGACCTGAGCTGAATGCAGCTGCTTAACCGACTGAGCCATGTAGGCGCCCCCTGACCATTAATTCTATCCATCAACCTCCACATCAATGAAGCATAGTCAGTTAATGTTCAAGCGCAAATGTTACATATGCAGAATTTTGTTCTCCTTTTTCTTTAGAGCATTTTCTATGCCTAGGATGTCTGATCTGATTTTCCCATAAGGCATTCTTTTGGTTTATAAGTCTGAGATGTATTCATCTGTTTTTCAGGTATTTTACTGAGTCCTTATTGTATATCAAGCGCTTGTAGTGGCTGGAAAAATACAGCAGTAAACAAGAGACCAGACCCCTGCCTTCGTGGAGTATACACTTGAGGAGGCAGACTGACAAATCAGTAAAATACGGGGTTGCGTTTGATGGTGATAAATGTGATGACAGAATGAATGAAGCACAGGAGGAGGAGTGCTGAGTCGAAGACCATCGGAGTTGGCGGTGAGGGATGGCCTTGGAGGATGGCTGAGGTGTCCTGATGGCCTCACGACAGAGTGGGGACACTGCTGGGGCCCAGGAAGGAGTACGGCTCCCCAGAGTGCTCACAGCCTCTGGATCCTGAGGTTCTGGAGATGTGCTGGGTGCTCCAGGACAGTGACAATGGATATGTCAAGGCAGCAGGTTAAAAGAGCCGCCTGAATTCCCTTCAGCAAGTATAGGTGTGAGGAGATTCAAACAGCTGCATCTGTACATTTTACATGAGGATATGAGAGTTACCATTTTAATCTTTGAAGAACTTAAGCACTTGGCCTGTTAAATGTGGACCAGATGCTCGCTGCCCTACCATTGGCTTCAGTTGTCCTGCCGCACACAGAGCCTGTGTAGGAGCACCAGGTTTTAGAGGAACAGCACCTGCTGCTCTGGGCTCTCCTTACTGAGCACACAAAAGCATTTCACACTGAACCACACATGCTGGTACGATCTATGTCAAAAGTCTAGGGGCTGTAGAGAACGAGAAGCCCAGTGAAAGTTCTGTGTTTCATTGTGAAAGGACGAATAGATGTTATTTGCAGAAAGTTGTGAAGACCTTGATTGTTGGAATGGTGGTTGAGGGAAGATCCTCCCGGCCATCAGGCCTTCTTTCTCACCTGCACTGTTCACTCAGTGCCTGGTGATTGAATATTTATTTTTGTCGGTGTGAAGATTAAAGGAAAGCTAAGCAGAAGCAATCTTAGTATCTTGTTGATTACATTCCAGAAAGAAAAGAAATAGCAGAACATTAAGCCTCACTGCCATTTGCTATAATTACCCTGTGTGAAATAGAGCTGGTAGCTGTCAGGCTTTGATTGAAACATCGGGAAGGTTAGCACCAGCTGCGCACTCTCACGTCTCTGAGCAAATGCACATACTGCAGCCACCACTTGGAAGCACGCTCTTTTCTATTTAATTTGTTGTAAAGTATTTTATGATAGGGTTTGGATGGATGCTGCTGTAAATTCAGATTTACTTTTTGCATCATTTCCAGCAAACGAAAGTTCTTTCAGTTTAATCCTAAGTACCTCTGTAAGTGGTGTTTCCAAATTTTGTAATACTGAGTATTTGGAGGTAGGTAACTTAGAAATGTTATTATTTTAAAAATATTTGAAACATCTTTCTAATAAAGATTTATATATATATATATCCTTTTTGAACTATTAATATTTAACTTTCTCTAAATATATGAATTCTAATTTATACATTAGTATTTTTTAATAAGGTAGTTTGATCATATTAGAATGTTTACTTTTACTTTCTTTTTCATCCTTTTTAGTCAGAAGGATTGAGTTTTTTGTGATAATATTTAATCTTCATAAAATTTAGATCTTTTGAAAAGCTTTGAGATAAACCTGTTCTGTATATCAAAGTGCTGACTATCAGTTTGCAGATTTATTTGGATTGTGTAGAAGTTTATTTTCGTGGGTGACAGTGACTATATATGGCACCGGGTCACCACACTGGAGCCTGTCACAGACTGCTTCTTTGTTCATATGGATCACAATCTGAATTGAACAAAAATTCTAGGTAGAGCCCAAACAGAAGATGTTTGTTTTCTTTACTGCCCTGCAGGGAGCATGTAGCTTGAATTGCTTGAGAGCCATGGCCCTGTGAATATGCTTGAATGCGTCAGTTTACTCACACTGAGAAATATTTCAGTGTTGCTATAGTCTGTAGTAGACATTTGTTGCTTTTTGGCTGCCTAGTGTCCATGCCCCTTCCTGAAAATACCCATTTCCATGAGGGGAACCCTGAGCATGTTGGCGCTAGGGAGGGAGCTAGAGCGCCCCCCAGAGGAACCTTGAGCTCCCAGGTGGGGCTCTCCTCAGGACTCTGCAAGGGCCCCCAGAACCCCCACAGCGTGGCCCTGACGGTGGCATCGCTGGATGGGTGTGCCTGTTGTCTGCCTGTTCTCTGTCAGAGTCCCCTTTGATTCTCTGAGAGTCTTCCAGAAAGCCCCCTTGTCCTTGTGCTAATCAGAGTCAATTTTAGTTGCTTATCACCTTCATAAGAACTTTAATTGGCTAAAGTGAAATTTTAATTTTATCAGAAGTGTCCTGGTGGCTCATAGTATCCAGTGTGTGGCTCAGACTCCTTCCACCTGCCCTGGGGACCCTGCTGGGCAATCACTTTGTTTCTCTTTGTAGTTCATATTTAAAGACATGGTTTGTACTGCTCTGTATAGCAGATCATAAGGGGACTTGGCAATGTTTTTCTGTTCGCTGAATTGTATGTAAAATTTTAGGAACATTTCCCAGTGCCCTGGTATTTAAAGCCATTTAGTTATTGGATGGTGTGTGCTGTCAAGGGGCAGCCGAAAGAATATATTGCTTCCACTGAATTTCCGTATAATACAATTTTTAAAAAATAAGCACAGGAAGTACTTCATGCTTCCTCTTGGAATTTAAAAGTCAGTTTTAGGGTTAGACGTGTAAAGTGACTAAACTTGAAGTGTTACATTTTAAAGATCACTCACATAGAATGAGATACTTTTGTCATTAAAGGCATTTGTGCCCTACTAAAATTAAAATATTGCTGGAAGAATTACGTATTGAAAAGAAATGGAATATTTTTTTCAGTCATTATGAACTAGTGGAATGGAAAATTTGAGTATTTACATTGTCACTACCTGGTTTAGTGTCAGATCACCGTCTGACTCTCACATCTTTCTGCGTGCGGCCTTCTGGGCAGAGAAACATGTCTGCGCTAACCCGTCTCTCGCGAGGGGGCTCAGAAGCACAGTTTCTCAGGCATTTAGGAAGTTTGTTTCTGAATGCTGTCACCTCTAAGATGAACCTGGTGGAAGAGTCGCCAGAAGAGCATCTTGTTTCACATGCTTGTTTATTAAATCCATGCTTCTGTTTTCTTCTCTGGGCTTAGACGTTGTGTTATGCACAGTATCTCTGGATACAGTTAGACTCATCACCATGAAGTGGGTGTGGATTTTTCAGGAGACCGAGGCTGAGCAGAGCACGTGGTGGAGAGGCACCCCACCTTTCCACACAGGACTGGGGCACAGTGGCACCTGGTGTGTGGGTGCCTGCAGTTTCTCAGTGTACATGTGTGAGTGGGTGCGCTCTGCACACTCTTAGAGTTTGCAGACGCTGCCTTCTTCGCCTGTTCCAGCACAGGAGTGAGTTACGCAGGAAGGAGTTTACTCTAGCCCAGAGGACGTTCTCATTACAGAAATGCTACTTAGGGTGAAGAGGCCTGTGGGATAGTCTTAAAGCCTAGCTGATTCAAACTTCGGGTGATAACCGTGTTCTGCCTGAGTCAACTTTCAGTGACTGCATTTTTAGTCTGGTCTTCATTTTACCTTCCTGGAGGGCATCCTCAGAGTCATCTGGAGTCGATGTTTGCAGACCAGGACTGTGTAGCTGAAGCTGGGGGAGAGTGGGACCCATTTGTGAGTCTGGGAATGGGGGTTCTGGACAGGAGTATGAGATTTGGGTGGAGGGGCCGCAACTAGCCCAACCACACTATGTCCTTCTTATTTTCCACCATATGGAGAAGGTGGTCGCAGCCTTAGGAGAAGGAAGACAGCTTTGACAGAGTAGGGAAAAGGAGGAGGAGGAGGGGTGGTTTGCAGCGAAGAGGCGACTGACTCGCTGATGTGGGACATGGGCTTGTTGGAACCACTGACAACAAGGACGGGACCTGGCAGTTTTGAATGTGCTGAGCTCTTTAGTTGCAGCCACGACCAAGGAGGGAAGGCAGACATTTCCAGAGTAGCTTCTTGTCTACTTGGCACTTGTGGAGGACTGAGCACTGCGAGGGGCAAGTAGGTGAGGTGCAAAGGAATTGGAGAATGCGGGCAGCTGAAAACATATATCTGAAAACCGTGGATTATTCTACTTGGCTATCAGAGCCATCAAACAAGAACCGGACACCATGGGAAGGGAGCAGGTAAATGGTCAAGGGAAAGGACAGGCTGCATCCTACATTGTGAAGGTTTGGGGTTAAGTCATTTACTAATTGTGTGGCAGTTTCCTAATCGTGGCCGCTTACCTGGGTCTGTGAAGCTTTTCTTTCTTTGTAAAATGAGAGTGATGATAATATCTATATTGCAAAGCTGTTGTAAAGTCTGTTATCTTTGCCACCTTTTAAAAACTGCTCTGTAAACTGTACAATACCATGCAAATGCTAGTTTTTCCAGGGAGTTTACATTTGCAAGCTGGCGTACCTTTCTAGTGCGTGCATTGCTAAATCTAGGTCTCAGTGATGGATCAGTGGGTTCTGCTGACACTTCCTTTTCTGCTATCTGGACTGACAGTCAAGAGACCTGCATTATGGTGCTGGAAAATTTAGCTTTGCTCCTAACTAGCATTGTGCTTCTCAAACTTCCCAGCAAAGCATGCCTAAAACAGAACACACGCACATAGGCCATGCAAGCAGTCTGCCACTGCTCGTGGCTTTTCTAAAATCACATTTGAGGGGCGCCTGGGTGGCTCAGTCGTTAAGCGTCTGCCTTTGGCGCAGGTCATGATCCCGGGGTCCTGGGATCGAGCCCCGCATCAGGCTCTCTGCTCCATGGGAGGCCTGCTTCTCCCTCTGCCCACTGTTCGGCCTGCTTGTGCTCTCTCTCTCTCTCTCTCTCTGTGTGTGTCAAATAAATAAAATCTTAAAAATAAATAAATAAATAAAATCACATTTTGTTTTACACTTTGTGTATAGTTTGCAGTCTAGCCTAAACAATATTTATATTAAATTTGATATACCTTTTAAGTTTCCCAGAACAAGATGTTAAAAAGAGGGAAGAGGGTCCTGGCTGTTCTGTTAACCAGTGGACAGGATGGGGGTTGCCCCAGCCTGTGCCATCATGTGTCCCTAGACATAGGAGCGCACACCCCTAATTCCTGGGCTGCTCTTACTTGTTAAAGAAGAGGATTGACTGTGTCTTCCCTCCCCTTCTGGGCAGCTCTTCTGTGAAAGCCCATGTAATAGACATTGCAAGGGACTCTTGACCTGATTACGAAATCAAATTATACAACACAATTATTCTTACAAAGTGGTTTCTAGATATTGTGTAATTCTTATCCATATAGGTTGGTCACAGAGGACTTTGCGCAATAGAGTTTATTGTCATCGAGGCCACAAATTATGAAATTTTATTTGCTTAAAATATTCATGAAAGTCATCAGTACACAACATTTCATTAGGCTGTTCTCTCTATTTTTGATTGTAACTTTCCACTATAAGCTTATAAATCATTAAGTCTTCCGGTCAAGAGGGTAAACTAGGCACTGAGCACTGTTACTTGCTACCTGCCTGTTTTAAAGCCTCATCAAAATGATAGCACAGAATGTTAGGGGATAAAAAAAAGAAGGTATAACCATTCATCAATAAATAGCAAACCAAAGAGAGAATTCATCAACAAATGAGATACCAACAAATTTGTTTGGAATATAGGAGATGAGACAGCTCTAGCCTATGTGTTTTGCCATGGGGCCTGTGAAGATGGGGAAGGCATTATTGTCTTCAGGGGAATCTTGGAGGGGCTCAGAGCCAGCAGCTGTTTTAGAAGTTATAACTTAGAGATGAGGATTTCTAAAACAGGGTACAGAGCTGGGTGTAAAATTGTCATACATACCAGCCCCCAACACCCCACCCTCCCAGCGCATGCACACTCGAAGCAGAGGCAGCTGGTGTGTGTTATCAGACAAAATGGGCAAAAACTGATTCTTCTGAAGACATGAAACTAACTTTGGAAAACTGGGACTTCTGATGTGGATTTTGGTTCCACAGTAAAGCCCTCCTCATTCCTCAGGGTCTACTGCTCAACAATCAGGTTCTTTTCTGTTTATGTCAAGTAAAGCCTGCCTATCTTGGTCATGTATAGAGCTCAGAATTTCCACTCCAGAGAAGAGGACTTCCTAAAATACCAGCTGACACAAGAGCACAGGAGAGCAACTCTGTATCTCCATCTTTAATGAACAGACAGATCAGCTGGTCATCGGTTGTATGACAGTTGACAGCATGAAAGAAAAAAAAATGGGCCTTAAGGAAGGCAGCTAATGCAGAAGCAATGATATTACATAGAAGGGCTGTTAGATTTATTTTTAAAGAGGTTTGCTGAAATGAAAATGTAAATAAAAACATGAGAAAAGAAAGTAAAGTAGTCATCCGAAATAGAAACCCAAGACCAATGGAATGCAAGAATAGGTACATGAGAAATCAATCTGTGAGGTTTGATACTTGGCTAAAAATAAGTTAGGAAAGGAAAGAGAGGAGGGGAAATCATCAAAAAAACAAAGAGAATTTGCTCTTGGCTTTTTATACTGAGTTATCATGTTGGATGACAATAGCAACAACAAATTGAATGAGTAACTCTTTTTCCCATTATTAAACTTTTTCCCCCTGAAAACACTTTTGCTTCTATTACTCTCAGTTGTGTGGATAGAGTATACGTGACTTCAGCTCACTTTTATTTTAATATTTTCAGTCCTGAATCTGGTAGAGTAAGTACATTGAGGACACAGATAATAATATCCTGCGTAGTAAACCATGGTACTGGGGTGAGGATGGGCCATGGGATCCTTTCCAACATTGTATTCCATTTGGTCATTTCAAGTTGACTCAAAAGGGAAGATCTGTTCGCAGTACTGGTGCTATTCATATTCTATTCTGAAGATAAACCTACATAGAATTCACTAGAAAGAACATGTGGATTACTTCAAAACATAGATATATTGTGCAGCAATATCAGCACAACCAAAGGGCCTCTAACACTCAAGGGAGACACCTGTTGCCATGGCTGGTCACGTCTTATGTTCCTTTTAAGTGGAATTGATGATTCCTATTTATCCTTCCCCGAGCAAATTTCTCATTGGGGCCTTTTTCCTTTGTCACTGTTTCCAAAAGTTGTATTCCCTCATCCTGGCAGAAACAGCAACCTCTTTACAAGATAGGCCGCTGGCCCACAGGCTGTAGTTTGGACTCTGGACTCTGGAACTAGACTCACTACCTAGATTTGAATCCTAGCTTGCCCACTAATTGTGTTACTCAGTTTTCTCATCTTTAGCTGAAGATAATGGAATTACCAACGCCACATTGTTTTGTGAGAATTAAATGAGGTAACATATGTTAGGTAGTTGAGAACAGTGCCTGGGCCATGCAGCTGCTCTCCAAGTTTAGCTAGTATTTGAAATAGGGTACAAGTGGCCATTAAGTTTACTCTCGTGTGCTGACTTACATGGTGAAAGCACAAGAGGCCATGTTTGTGGAAATAATACTGTCTAATTAACGGGGTTTGAGGGAGAAGGGAGACCATGGCAACTGGCCCAGGTCTTTGCTACCTCTTATGAATGATCCTCTTATCCTCAAGGAATCTCTCTGTGATTAGGAATATAATGCTACATTAAAATAGATTCAACCCAGATTGTCTCAGGTTACAATAAATTTTTTAGGAATATAACTAATGTAAACTTAAGGTTGGCAGGCAGTAAATATACACACCACTCTTTAAAGATGTTTCTGATAACTCTAATGTATTTTGGTAACATTTTGCAAAAAGTATATTTAGAGAACTAAGTTTGTTGAAAAGTATGAACTAAATAGAATATAAACTTGGTATGCTTTTCTTTAAGTGCCTTCAGGTGAACTTTTAAAAATCTTTTCCATCCATTAATGAGTTCTTGATTGATTCAATAACTTTTTAGTCACTTTTTGTTACTCATGAGAGAAACACTCCCCTCTGTTTAGCCCAGTTCAAAGCTTTAATCTTATGTCCAATTCAGAAGTGTATCCTTGTTCTGTTTCTAGCCATGTTGGAGTAACAGAGACCAGCTTTACTCTTCTACCTTAAATAACTAGAAAATTGGGCAAATATATGAAACAACTGGGTACAGATAGTACAGATCCATGGTCCTGAGACAAAACAGTCAATCAAGGGAGGCCGTAAAATCGCCACAGCTTTCTTCCTAGAGGCATTTTCTAGACTATAGGACAAGAAAGTAGAACCCAAGCTGTCTGAGATGGTCTCATGGGAAGTTGAAATGGATTAAATCTGTGGGAAACAGTATAGGAGAGGAAGTAGTTATACCAAAGAATAGTCCCAGAAACTTGCACGGGGTGACCTTGAGTTTGTTGCCGAATACTGTGATGTGCTTCCATTGTCCAGTTAGAGAATGACCTGGTAACTGTAAGAAGAATAACCCCCAGACTTCCACAAAGAGAAACTGAATGAGTTCCACATTCTGAGTAGAGAGGCTTTGTAGGACACACTGTGAATTAAGTATATACCCAGAAGGATTATGCTGTAGGAGGGCTACATTAGCCTTAAAATAACATGTTCTCTAAACCTGCCATAACAAAGCTTTAAAACAAACCTCACAAGGACCATCTGCTCAGCAAAGAACTTAATTGCCTGTGGTACAAAGCCCAGTATGCTTTAAAGGAAAACAAAATGTAGCACAGGACAGAGTCACATAATATCTAGCAACCAATCAAAAATTAGTAGACACAGTGAAACAAAAATGTGATGCAGAAGAATAAACAGTGAACAGGAAGAAACAGATACAACAAAGATGATGGAATTTGCAGAAAAGGGCTCAAAATAGCTGTTTGTATTTGTGCTTAAGGATTTAAAAGGAAAATGAGCATAATGAGAGAATTGCAAAGTTTATTATAAAACAGAACCATGCAGAACTTCAAGGGCTAAGAATTACAGTTTCTGAAATGAAAAAAAAAATGGTGGAATTAACAGTAGACTATATATTGCAGAAGAAAAGTTTAGTGACTTTGAAGACACAGAGGTAGAGAATCAAAACCAAAGCACACAAAGGCTACTTACTGGCTCAGTAGGTAGAACCTGTGACTCCTGATCTCAGGGTTGTGAGTTTGAGCCCCACAGTGGGTGTAGAAATTACTAACATAAATAAAACTTTTAAAAAGTTTTAAATGAATAGAGCCTCAGTGATCTGTGGGGCAGTATCAAGTGGTCTAACATGTTGTACTTGGGGTCTCCATGCTAGCAGTAGAGGTAGGGAAAGAAGAAATATTTGAAAAAGTAATGGCTGAAGTGTTTTCAAATTTGGTGAGGAGCTACAAATTTGTAGGAGCTACATACTGTCATTGTGTCATTGGGAGATTTATAAATATTCATAACATTTCCTGTTACCTTCGTTCTCACAAAACTATTTGAGAAGTGCTACTTTACTTTAGATCAACACTAAAAATTTTTTAGAGAAGACTAATAAGCCAATAGTGAAGATAATAAAATGGAATGGTTAAAAATGATCAATCCTGAAGACAAGAAAAGAAGTAATAAAAGTCAGATGAGAAAAATGGAAAACAAAAGTCAAGATGGTAAATTTAAAACTAACTGTATTGGGCGCCTGGGTGGCTCAGTTGGTTAAGTGACTGCCTTCGGCTCAGGTCATGATCCTGGAGTCCCTGGATCGAGTCCCGCATCAGGCTCCCTGCTCGGCAGAGAGTCTGCTTCTCCCTCTGACCCTTCCCCCTCTCATGTGCTCTCTCTCTCTCTCTCTCTCTCATTCTCTCTGTCTCAAATAAATAAATAAAATCTTAAAACTAACTGTATTGATAATTATATTTAATGTAAATTTTCCTGTAAGGTGCATTAATTAAAAAGCAGAGACTGTCAGACTGGTTGGAAAAGTTAAGACTCAATTATATGCTGTTTATAAGAGACACACTTTAACTGTAAAGATACAGATAGTTTAAAACTATCTGGGTGGAAGAAGATGCCATGCTAACAATAGATAAGAGAGCTTAATAGCTGTGTTATGCCAGAAAACTAGGTTTCAGGATAAGGAATCTGACTAGTCGTAGAGAGAGACATTTCATAATAACACAAGAGTGCATTCACCAACAAGGTGTTAGAGTCCCAAGAATACATGCAAGTATAATAACAGAATTTCAAAATACACTAAGCAAAATTTTCTCAGAAATAAAGGAAAAATAAAAAAATCTATTTTTCCAGAGATTACATAATTGATGGAGCAAATGGAAAGAAAGTCAGTGGGGATATAGAAAACTTGAACTTGAGTATGAAATAACTTTGACCCTAACTGATCTTTTCAGAGAACTCTACCCAACAACAATAGAACGCACATTCTTTTGAAGTTGTACATGGAATATTGATCAAAATAGAAAGATGGAACATTTATTTTATGTATTTAAACATAAAGTAAATCTCAATAAATGTTAAGAAATTTAAAAGATTGAAATAATACAGACTTTATTCTCTGACCCCAACAGAATTGAGTTAAAAATGAGTAACTGAAAAATATACGAAAGTTTCCAGATTCTTGGAAATAAAAGAATACACTTCAAAGTACACCCATGGGTCAGTGAAGAAATCACAAGAGAAATAGGAAATATTTGAACTTTGTAAAAATGAAAACAACATTAAATTTTGTGGGATGTAGTTAAAGCAGTGCTTAGAGAGAAATTGCACTTTTAAAAGCTTACATCAGGAAAAAAGAAAGATCTGGGATCAGTGAACTAAACCTCTACTTTTAAGAGCAGGGAATTAGTAAAAAAGGACTCTGCATGAACATTTAGGATAGGCCATCACTACAAATCCTGTAGGTATTACAGGATAATAAGAGAATACTATGTATAACTTTATACCAGGAAATTCACCAGCTGGAAAGACCTGTGAGAACCAAAACTGATACTACAAGAAATAGAAAATCTGACTACTAATGTATTTTGTTTAAGAGGTTGAATTGTAATTAAATTTTTTTTTCTCAAACAAAACTACAGGCCCAGATTGCTTCACTAGTGGAATCTATCAACCTTTCAAGGAAGAAATAGCAATCTTACCTAAGTCCTTTCAGAAAGCACAGGAGAAGAAAATAGGTCCTGACTTTTATGAGGTCCTCATTACTTTCCTGCCAAATCAAACAAAGTTATTAAAAGGAAAGAAACCTACAGACTAGTGTCCCTCATGAAACGAGATGTAATGATTCTTAACAATTTAGGACATCAAACCCAATAATATGTAAAAAGGAAAGTTGGGTGTGGGAGGTAAACTGATTGACCTATTACAAAGCCCCTGATAGATGCTCCATTTGTGAACATTACTGTGAATGCTGGAAAGAGGGACTCTAGTGTTGAGCTTTTTGCTTCTCTGAGTCGGAACTCTATGGCTGTATTTCAATCCTTCTGTCTTTTGCCAAGAGGCTGGGGGTGGAGGTGGTGAGTGAGGATTAGGACTCTGATTGTGGGGCAGAGCTGATGCCATGCTACATGCTGGGAGCTTGAAGACCTCCTGTCTGTCCTGCTCCGCCACTTGTTCAATGAACTCAAGCTCCATCACTTACCCACCCTGATTAAATCGCAGAACGGTATATTGAATTAAGTGACAGGGTCTGTTTTAAATGCCATGGATCCAGTCCTCAGTCAGTCAACAACCAATAAACACTTATAGAAAATAAAAAGAAATTTAAAGAAAGATAGTACATCACAACTAAGTGGGATTCATCTCATTTATAAATCAATCAATATAATTAATCATAATAACAGAGTAAAAGAAAAATTGTATGATCATCCCAATGTTTGCAGATAAAGTATTTGACAGAATTAACATTGATTCATGATTTAAAAAAAAAAAACTCTTAGTAAATTAGACTAGCAGGGTACTTCCTCAGTCTGACCAAATACCTTTATAAAGTACCTACAGCTAACTTACTCAATGATGAAAAGCTAAATCCTTTCCCACTAAAAATGGAAACAAGGCAAGAATGTTCCCTCTGATCACTTCTGCTTAACACTGCACTGTAGGCTCTAGCCAGTGCAGTAGAGCAAGAAGGAGAAATAAAAAGGCATGCAGATTGGAAAGAAGAATAAAATTCTGTATTCACGGGTGCCATGATCATGTTCAGAGGAATCTCACCAAAAACTGTTAGAATTAGTGAATCCAGCAGAGTCTCTGGTTATAAGATCATACATAAAAATCAGTTGTACTTCTGTATACTAGCAGGGCACAATTGCAAAATGAAATTTTAAATATTACTCGTATGTAATAGCATTAAAAATATGAAATATTTTGTTAATATATGCAAAATCTGTGCATTGAAAACTATCAAACATGGCAGAGAAATGAAAGAAGACTAAAATAAATGGAGACACATAACTTGCTCATGTGTTAGAAGATGAAATACTATGTTGTCTGTTCTCCCCAAACCGATCGATAGATTCAGTGCAATCTCAGTTAAAATCCTAGCAGCCATTTTTGGATGAAGTGGCAAAGTGATTCTAAAATTTACATGGAGATTCAAAGAACAAAGTTGGCTGAATTACACAGCCTGATTTCAAGACTTAGTGTAAAGGTAAAGATACCAGGACATCCTGATGCTGGTGTGAGAACAGAGCTGAGGAGTAGACTCAGGCAGGAAAGGTCAGGGAGCGGGGATCAGGGACGGGCAGCAAAGGAAGTCTCTCTTGTCTCCTTGCAAGAAGTGTCAGAATTTCAAGTAATCTAGGTCATAGTTTTATTAGCAAATGTTATTTTAGGATAAGTTATATGAAGTGTTATTTTATGCCACTAAGTAAAGCATAAGCTTACGTGGTGCAGTCTGGGAAGATGTGTATTTGTTTTAGAGTTTAGCCTCACTAACTGATTTTAATGGATTAGCCAAAAGCAATTTTAAGTACTTCCATATATTACATACAGTCAGTTTCTGTTGTTTCTATAATAAGGTGAAACTGAAATAAAATGTTTTTATGACATATTTTAAATTTAATTGTGTTTAATTCCTGTAAATAACAGATAACATGCCAGAACTTAGAACTTGTTCTATATCTATGTTTAGAATAGAGCCACAGAATTTATAGCGCCTCACTTCGTAAGCAATTAGGTCGTTTTTGAAAATTAAAATAAGACATTTTCTAAGTTAATTCACGTTATGCTTTTGATTTTAAATAATAAACGTCATTTCTAAACGATTACTGTACAAGTTAGCATTTGAGAGTTTAAAATGCGCAGTTTTATGATTCTGTGACGTCGTAAGGGGGAGTTATAAATAGCTTTCCTAGGAAACCATGCTTATACATGCATAGGCACATTTAATTATTAAAAATTGCTTGTCAGGACAGTCATGGAAATGTCCTCTGTGACAGTTTTTCTCAGATCTATTTCAAACTTATACATGTGTTACTATATTTATCTTTATCTAATCAGCCTTTGCTGCGAGGTTTGGTTATTTTATTACAAGCAGCTGTGCAAAGCTTTTTCTTTTAAAAACTACATTCTTTTGTAGTGCTGCCATCACTCACATCTTACTCATTTGGGCAGCAAATTAAAAGCAAGTAAACAGTAGAACTAGATAAAATATATGATGTCACTATATTTCATGATACCTTCATGAAAAAATACTCTTTTGAGACCATTTAAAATGGAAATACTAAAAATTTTTTGACCAAAACAAAAATAATCAGAAATGTGGATTATCATTCTTAAGTTTTTGAATACAAAACTTCGTATGCTGAGTTTAGCTATGACTGTACTTACTATCTTGAGGGTTAATAGCCTGCAAGCATTTAATTCGTTTGCTCTAATGCTGAGAAATAGACGTATACATGTTGGTATATACATTTAGTGAATTTATAAGACTGTCAGAAGTCTAAAATTCCAAACCTGTGACCCAAATGGAAACTTATGGAATATATAAATTATTACATAAACCTAAACTTAAATCTCAGTGCCACTTTTCTGTGACAGGTTGAAACATTTTCAGTTCCAGGCTATAAATCGATTCAGTTGACCTTTGAGTTTGTTCCGTATGTGAGGTACTATGATGGGCATTACTTCATTGTCTCGTGTTTCTCCGTGAAGCTAAAGAGGTGGGTTACTCCCATCTCGCAGATGCGGGAGCTGAGTCGAGACCTTCTCCAGGGTCCCATCGCTAACTGAGGATATCTGATCCTACTAGATGTCTGGATTGACCCACTCTACCACTCAGGATTGTTGTTAATTCATAGAAGTGGTCTGGCAGTAGGGAACTAATCTTCACTGGTAAACAGAGTGCACTGACAGCCCATACATGGTTGCTAGCATAGCTAGTTGTTTATTTTTCGTATTAACTGAGGAGGTGCTTGGACAATTCCTGTTTTGGATTAGCCGTCTCTTACGTTAGAATTCATTCTTGTTTCTTCTGCCACTCTGTTAATCCAGACGTACGTCACTTGCCACCTGAGTTTATCTAGCTCTGGGCTCTGGGATTCTCTCCTTTCCTTGGTACATTTGTGTCATATGATGATTGCCAAATTATTTTTACTCCAGAACCTTCCAGAGCTTACATTGCTTGCCAGAGAAAGCATAAACTTGTCTTGGCATTGAAGACTTGAGTTTTGCTTCCCAGTGTTGCACTTCACATCTCTGTATCCATGCCCCATCTCAGTCTTTGGAGACCTTTCCTGTTATCACAGAGCCTTGAGCTGAGCTGCAGGTGGACGACCCCTGCCTTCCCTCCCCACCTCCACGCTGCCCCTTGCCCTTCCTCCCAGAAGACTCTCCCGGGTCCCAGCCATGGCACTTGGTTATACCACTTAGAGTAGCTTGCAGTTGTAGGCCCAAATCACAAAATCTAGGAAATTGAGGTGCACAGAGTAAGTTTGCGTATACCATCCAGAAATTACCCTCTTGACACTTTGGCAGTTTTTCTTCTGCCTGGTCTCTGAAATTAGCCTGTATGTTCAAGACAGTCCACAGATCTTTTAAGATACAGATCTTTAAGTTTGCCAAAACGGACAGTAGTTCTCTTTCATTTTTAATTAGTTTGAAATGTAATTCTATTCACT
This sequence comes from Eumetopias jubatus, assembly GCF_037043125.1. Lineage (NCBI taxonomy): Eukaryota > Metazoa > Chordata > Mammalia > Carnivora > Otariidae > Eumetopias > Eumetopias jubatus. The sequence goes on along the minus strand of NW_028274821.1, from coordinate 4,092,214 downwards.
CTTATCTTACTTGACTTTGTTACGCTAATTTCTTACCTAATTTTAGTTTATTTCCTTGAATCATGCTCTGTTTAGTACCATTAAAATATGGTTTGTGTGCAAGAGAATTGCTGGTCTTAACACTTTAAGGAATACAGAGATTATCTACTGCAAAGAGACGTAGTTAGATAACCTTGATGGACTGGTCTTTAGAAGGGTTCTGGAGTGTTAGTCCACAGGAGCCCCGTGGGGATGAGGAAAACATTCCAGGGAGCAGCCTGCAGAGCTGTGGCTGCCTTCGTCCTTGCGGCTGCACAGACCCCAAGGTTTGGAGTCATAGAAGAGCCCTAAGCCATGAGCGCCAGCGCCTCGCTGTGCTTGACAAGCCCCTCGTTCAGCGGAAGCAGAGAGCGGGCTGCTCTGGCCGACGACGCATGCAGGGCCACCTCTGTTCCATTAGCAATCTTGCATGTGTCTCTCGAGTCTTAGCTCATAGGCCGTAACTTAGGTTCTGCTTTCACAGAGTGTGTTTATGAACTTAGCATAATACAAAGGAAGATACTGTGTACAGGCTCAGTTTTAAGGATATGTCATGATCTCTTGACAAGTATGGAAATCTGAAATCAGAATATCTACTAAACCCTGGGAACTGTAGTTCCTTCACATTTTACCATGTAGATGGCCCTGCTCTGTGCATTTTATTAAACATGAGAACAGTGACCGCAGAACTAATTTTTCCAAATTCCTCTTGAATAAGAAAGAAGTCAATTACGTATAGTCTGAGGTTGGAAAGTTCAACAATAACTTTGTTCCAGTTTAGTCCAAACATGCATTATGTCCACATCCAGTGGTATCTTACCCCCGGTAGCGTTGACTTTAAGTATTCTTTTGCTTTTATTTCTAACATGTGACCCCTTGCTAGCCCAAGTGTCCCCTACCCTTTGTGCTCCTGCAGCCCGTGGGGAGTTTGGGTTTCTGTGAGGTCAACTACACAGTCTCGCAAAGTATTGATGCTTGTGTACGAACACCAGTGCTGCTCATGGTCACCTCTGGGGCCTAAAGTGAGGGTGAGGGCACCACCCCACAGAGCTGGTGTGAGAATGAAATGAGTTTATAAAGCACTTAGAGTAGGGCCTGTGACCTAATAAGCACTAGATAAATGTCCCCTGGCTGTTGTTTTCTGTGTGATTTTTTACAAGGCACCTCTTTTGTCATGGAGCTGTTCCTTGATCCTGTGTGAAAGTTTTAAAAAACGGCCCCTCCTTCTCTCCCCCATCCCTACCTCTCAAGAACATAGAAAGAGAGAAAAGACAAGACAGTGGACTGGTAGATTGGTCGATGTCCTCAACAGTGTTGGTGCTCAGCTTGACATAGAAAACCGTGTTAGGACCGCGGGGACTTGAAGGAGCTGGGGTGGTGTCCGTGTTCCGTGTTGGTGTGAGCCGGTGCCGCGGTCTGGCCAGATGGCCAGGGCCCCGGGGGGTGGTGTGATGCACCGTGTGCTTGCTGAGCCCAGTGCTCGCAGGCTGCAGGCTTCTCAGGCTGGGAGCACTGTGGAGCAGGGGCAGGAGTACAGGGCACGCTCCCTCTGCCCTGGCCTGTGGCCGCACTCGGCTCCCTTTTCCTTTTTCTCTTGCATAGACTCAGTGGAAACCATAGCTCCTGGCTTCTGTAGTGAGTACACACTGAGCCAGTGACTGACTTGTGTTTCCCACTGTCCGGTGACTCCACCCAGAAACCCAGCTATTTTGCACGTAGTACAGACCCCACAGGAGTGAATGTATGAGTACTCACACTGTATACTCCACGCACCTGCACTGGGGAAGGACTTGTGAGAGGAGAAAGTTGGGTCTTGGGGGTGGAGCTGGCCAGAGGAGCTCGCTGGCATGTTTTGGCAGAGAGCCCAGCACTTAGACGGACGTGCGTTGGTGCACCCGAACTTTGGGGGCCCTTTGCAGCTGCACTTGGAGGGACTGGCTGGGAGCCGGCGTGCTTGATCGTGCGGAAGAGTAATAGTGGCAAGGTCGTCCATCTTCCTCCCCCTAAAAGATGATGAGATTGGTTGACAAAGGGGAAGTGTCCTCCCTAGGGCAACCCTGCAGCCCCAGATCCCTAGACTCCTGGGGCAGCACCCTTTCTCTGAGGACACGGCAGAGATGTCGATGGGCTCACGGCTTCTTTGTGCACTGAGGCAAGTTGCCAGTTTGTCATGCGTAATTTCTTGTCGTTATCAGACCCTTGCATGCCTTCACAGCTCCCAGAAGGGTGTGTTGGTGTATAACGTAGGAGTCCTTCAGAAAGGAGATGGGGATTCCTTTCTGAGTTGGAGGACATAGAGCTCCTGGGTAGCGAGTCAGCACATCTCCGCAGCCCACGGTCTGATAGGAGGCTGGATGGGGGGGTGGCCGCAAGAGGGGGACGCCCGTGACTCATTAGGTGCCGCAGACTTGACATTCTCTGGTGTTTAATGAGGTTAAAATTATGGGTGTTGTTTTCCGGAGAGGAGAAACAATAATGAACATGCCCTCAACATCAGAGGTTTTAATGACTGATTTAGAATCAAATACTCACTAAATACGTGACGTCAGCCCGTCGGTCATGTGTCTTACAGCTCCCTGGGGGTGCAGGAGACTCCTCTGCATCCATGTGTGGAAACACGGACGGGGAGGCTTTCTTGTTATTACCGAATCTTACGTCAGACCCGGCAGAGAATGAGAACTTTGAAAACATAGTAAATGTTTGCTGAGTGATACAGTGACCTTTATGGCCCTTTGCAGAATGGTGTGATATGACTGTGCTGTGAAAGTAGCTTTCCAGGGGAGTGGGCAAGGCCTGTAGCACAGGACGAGCGGGGCGGGCAAGGCCTGAGGAGTGCGGGGCGGAGGGGCCGGCGGGGTGGTTGAGGCTCACAGGACGCCCTGGGTCCCCTGGGACTGCCTGTCATCTCAGGTGCAGACTACTCCCTTCAGAGCTTCTCCACCCTTCACGCTGGACCTGGAGACAGTTTTTTCCGTTTTCCAAAACAAGGCGTTAGTGGAGACTACAGTTTCCAAGGAACCCCTGAGGTTTTTAATTTAAAAATTTTAAATTTAAAATTAGGAAAAAGTGGTTGATAAACATATTTTGAACATGGTCTTTTTATCTGCCACATTCATACTTATGAGCAGAGGTATAAAACATGTTTGATCATGGAGTATATATTAGTGTATCTGTTATACTGTTGATTTTATGTTACTGCTACAAAAAAAAAATCTGAACAAACAACTTTTGTGTGATCAGCTAAAAGAACAGCTGCAGGGGTGAGGTAACAGGAAAAGGGGGTTGACATGGTGGTTTGTGAGATATTGTTTCCTTAGTGTGTCACAGAGCCTGTGGCCTTCGTATTCCCGGAGCCACCTGAGCTTTTATTGAACTCTAGGCCAGTGTTCATTAATACTGCTTTCTTTGCTTATTTCTCTTTTTTTCTCTTTTGTCATTTACATGGAGCTCTCCCCTGCAGACATAGACGCTCTGTTATACTATCGACCATGAGCAGAAATGCCTTTAGGCTAGCCTGCTAATGATGGCAGCGCTATAATTTGTGGGCGCTCGTGTAACTACATTGTAGTGGGAAGCCGTAGGACAAACACTAGTACTCTCTGGGAGGTGGTCAGACTCTAAGGTTCACCTGACGACTCTTGACGTTTCAGTGCCGCAGCCCGTAGCCCCGACACTGTCCCAGGTCCTGTGTCCTCTTCCGCTGGAGCCACTTTCCTCTCCCTTGGACTTTCTTACAGCCTTTAGGCTACAGTGTCCTTTGTCCAACATCCAACATTGTTAAGAATTTATGCCAGTGGTATTTCTTTGCTATATTCCTAATACTTTTAGACATTTTTAAAAAGATTTTATTTCTTTATTTGAGAGAGAGAGCGGGGGAAGAGCAGAGGTAGAAGAACAAGTAGATTCTGCACTGAGAACTGTGCCCAACACAGGGCTCGATCCCACCACCCTGAGATCATGACCTGAGCCCAAATTAAGAGTCGGGGGCATAACTGACTGAGCCACCCAGGTGCCCCTACTTTCAGACATTTGTAGGAAGAAGGAATATATTTTGAGACATGCTCAGTAGGCCCCTTACAGACAAAAATAATGAATAATACAAATGTAAACATTTAAAATAAAGCTTGGCCTAAAGGTAGAAAATTGGGGGAAAGAATAGTCTTTTCAACAATTGGTTGTCCAAAGAAATTAACTTGATCTCTATCTCTCACCATATATAGAAATGAGCTCAAAGTGGATCATAGATGTAAACATGACACCTAAAAATATAAAACTTACAATCTTTTTGCTCTTCAGGTAGAAAGTTAAGATTTCTTAGATATCAAAAGCACAATCTATATGGGAAGGAAGTATAAATATTGGACTTGATCAAAATGAAGACTATTTCTAGTCAAAAGACACTGTTGAGAGAATATAGAGAGAGTTCCAGATTGGGGGAAAATATGTGCAGATCATAGATTGGATGAAGGAGCGGCATCCGTTATGTGTATGTAAAGAACTGTATGTAAAGAACTCAACACTCAGTAGTAAGAGGGAAAAAATGCCTTAATTAAAAACTAATCAAGAGATTGGAGAAGATATTTCACCAGAGACGTATGACTAGAAAATAAGTTCATGAAAAGATGTCCAGGATCACAAGGGAAATTCATACTCAACCCATACTGCTAAACACCTTAGTAGAGTGGCTAAAATAAGAAGATGGACTGTCCCAAATGCTGACAGGGATGTGGCATCTGGAACTTGCACACACGGCACACAGGAATGTAAAATGGTACAACCAATTTTAGAAAACATTTGGCATTTTTTAAAAAGTTAAGCATAGGGGCGCCTGAGTGGCTCAGTCATTAAGCGTCTGCCTTCGGCTCAGGTCATGATCCCAGGGTCCTGGGATCGAGCCCCGCGTCGGGCTCCCTGCTCCGCGGGAAGCCTGCTTCTCCCTCTCCTGCTCCCACTGCTTGTGTTCCCTCTCCCGCTGTGTCTCCCTCTGTCAAATAAATAAATAAAATCTTTAAAAAAAATTTAAAAAGTTAAGCAGACACCCACCATATAGACCCATATGGTAGGCATATGGGAAGACGCGACAGCAGGGTGAAGTGATTGAACACACTTACCTTTACAGCTGCAAAGATGTCTTCTTGATTCCTTTTTTTCTGTCGTATAGATGTGCTCTAGTCCACTTAGCCTGGCCGCTACTGACAGACACTTGTTTTGTTCTTTTGCAATGACAAAGTCACAAGGAAAAACTGCGTGCGTGCGTGTGTGTGTGTGTGTGTGTGTGTGTGTGTGTGTGTGTGTGTGTTAGTGTCATTTCATATTCTTACTAGTCTGTCTTTGAGTAGAGTCCTGAGGAATGAGATGGCGGAGGCTCAAAGTGCTCTCCCCGGGTACTGCTAACCTTCCTGCACAGGTTTATAACCCCGTGCACTCCATGCGCCCCACTAACACAGTCGCTGGTCTTTGGGATGTTTGCCAGTGTGACAGGTGAGGAAGGGCATTTTTGAGTTCATAGAACTTTCATTTTTCTTTATAAGCAAAGTTCGTAGTTTTTGTATTTTCAAGGGCCTATAGGGGAGGTAAAACACTTTCCTCTGCCCTCCGAGGGCCTCTATCTGGGGCCTTGAAAGTCACAATGACAAAGGACAGATTCGCGAGAAAAACAGTGTATTGATACATGCGGCATGCATTTACCTGGGAGAAAACTCGGTGATGAGTAACTCCAGGAGGTGGTTGGAATTCAGGAGCTTATGTGCCATCTTAGGCTAAACACAAGGAAAGAGGTTTGGGTTTCTGTGGGGAGGTAGGTGATGGAAAAGTATAGTAAACGGGCTGTGTAGTAAGGTTCAAAATACAGATTTAAGTTACTGCCTTCTCCACTGATAGGAATTGTTAAGAGTTGTACTCCTCTTCCTGGTGCTGGAGAGGGGGACACCTTTACAAATGGAAGTTTCCTTTATAAATGTACCTTTTACAAAAGGAAAACTTATGTTCTATTTTTAGAGCTTTTCCTATGTCTGCTGTTTCTCAGTTGTCTTCAGCCCAAAATCGTCCTCATGCAAAAGTGGCATTTTTTGGAGTAGCATATTCTGGTCTCCTGCACACCGTTTGAATTTTCCATTGTCCATAGCTTTTGCTTTCTCCATTATTATTAAATTGCTTTATCAGTCTCAAGTCTTAGTAGTTTGTTATATATTAAGAATTTGTTCTTTGTGCCTTTTTTTCCCCAATTGCCCATTTTTTTCCCTCTTTACCAATTTCCCTCTTTATTAATTTGTCTTTAAAGTTTGCTTGGTGTGCGCTCTCTCTCTCTCTCTCTCTCTCTCTCTCTGAGCTTTTTAAAAAATCATTAATCTTTTTTACTACCTATTGATTTTGAGATATAGGCCCAGGTGATTAAGAATTTATCTCTTTTTTGTATGTTTGTGTGTTTGTTTTTGAATGGCTTTGTTTTTTTACTTTTAGACCTCAGTCTGTTTGGAATTTTAACCTGACATGTGCTATGAGAAATGGAGTTTTATCTTTATTTTTTTGCCTTCATTCTTAAAAGAATATGTTCACTGGGTGTAGACCCTGTTGAAAAAAGAAAATTCGGCTGAGTAAATTTGAAGATTTAATTGGCCTTACTTAATGATTCATGAATCAGGCAGCATCCCATTTTAGCAAATAGAACAGAGCTCCAAGGAGCTGTACAAAATGGAAGGCTTTATAGGCAGAGGGAGACAGAAAAAGGAAGTTTCTGGCAAAGAGTGGGTTGTTTTAGGCAAAGTCACATTCCTTTGGGGGAAAAGGGGTCTGTCAGGCACATGGCTTCACTAGTGTGGACCTGGCAATTCCAAATTGATTGGTTAAAGGTGACATATTTGGGAGAGGCCAAAGCTTGCAGTTAGGGTAGGTATTAAGTCTTGGTTGGTCGAGGTGGGGCTTGGCACAAGTGACTCCCATTTCAGGCCAATTGTTTCTTTTTTAAACAATTCCTCCCTTTTAATTAGATTCTCAGTGTAACTGAAAGATGTGATCAAAATTTAAGGCACTAGTGCCACTCTGGGTTACTACTGCTCTGTACTTGCAGCTTTTAGTGATCCTCTGTGTGACATTTACAAGTCATGGTGGTGGGTTTTTTTGTTTGTTTGTTTTTCTTTTTCTTTTTTTTGAATCTCTCTGGTATTCATTGGTCACAATTTCAGGTTCACAATTTCTTAGGTGGTTATTTTTTTCATTCCTTTCCTGGTATTCTAGTCTTAGGGAGATCATTTGCTTGGTGGCTAGTGGCTGCAAACGTGCATTGAAAGCTTCTGAGGGCGTACAGGGTCCCAAGGAGATTTGCTATGATTATTACAAGCAGGACAGCCCCCGTGTCTGGAGTATACCTAAGAGCCGTGGCGCCCAAGGTTCTAGGCACGTTTGCCATAAGCATCTTTGCTGCCAGCATTTGTACCACAGACATTTTTGCCACGTTAACTAATTGCTTGTAGGGCATCGTTGCCATAAAGCATAAAAAAGTTACCGGTTGGCAGTTTCATTTCTCCATCAACTCGGTACTCCCATTTTTATGTTTTCTAAATCTTAGACCTCGTGGTGGTCTATACAGCGACGAGTCGATGTGGTGGTCCCAGAATAGTGGATGGCAACCAGCCACGTCCGTCTACCTGAACACAGAGTGGTGAACCTTCCTGGGAGCTCAGCCGGACCGCATGCTGCATTAGGGGGTGATAGCAGGTTAGTCTGCTGAGCATTGGTGAGAGGTCGTTCCCTCCCGCTCGTCACAACCAGAAGCTTACTAAGGTATGGCAAATAGGAAAGAAGCAGCTGGTAGGTCATAGCAGTTTTAGAGAGCACGAATTATGGACTCTTTACCTAACTTAGATGCTGTCTTTACCAGTTTACCTGGTAATATTCATAGTTGGAGCAAAAGAAGAATCAAGTCCCTCTTTTCCCCTAGAAAGAAACCGTTGCACGATTCCTGATGAGTATGTTTCTTGAAATGTTTTGCTGTTTGATAGCGGAGAACATGATATAGTCAGAATTAAGGTATTCACACAGAATCTGGCTGAGATGATTTGGTGAAACATAAGGACTGGTCATGGGATGGAGCACATGCATATATACCAGTCTAGTCCAGAGCTGTCCTGCCAGTCACGTGTGTTACGTACCGTGGTAAGAAGCAGCAACATCTCTAGTCTGTTCGTTTTACCTCCAGGGAAGTCGGAAGAGACTTACAGCAGATTTTTTTAAAGCGGTGGTTATCATAAAGCACTTACGTTGAACATTAGATCCTGAATCTCTAATGATTGACTTTGAGGCAGGAAGTATTGTCTCTTTCCTTGACATACACCTGGGTAAAACTAACCTGCTGTTTGCTTCACATGGCAAAAAACACTGACTGCAAAGTAATCGGTACCAGATAGAAGTTGTGCTATTAAACAGATGCTAAATTCAGCCAAAGAATTAAATGCATTACAGTGTTCACATTTCTAGTTTGCAACATTATGATGACTTTATTGAGCTAACAGATGACAATGATTTGCCACAAACGTTGGTTTCTTATCTTGAAACACTGCATTGGAGGAGAAAGGCTGAGGGACTCGAAGGCGCAGAGTTGAACCCACGTTTCCCACAGAACTTTGGAACGTTTGTCAATGGACATGGGACAGGATGCCAAGAACAAACAACAGTGTGGAAGGCTTTCATAACGCAGCACAAAGCTCGGTTGCAAATATGCATGCTGGCGTTTGGAAACAGATGCCTCTCTTAATGATGGGAGAAATTTTATCAAGAAAAGAAAAGGTCCGATGCAGAACAAGGTGACAAATCAACAAGCAAATATATACGTATGTACTACTATGAACAAAGGAGTTTTAAAGACGAGTGCTTGGGTACAGTCCACAAAACAAAATCAGTCATTTGTGCAGTCTTGCCATAAATCTACACACATTTTAAATGTAATAAATATTTTGTATTTCATGATAAAATCTTTTTAGTTTTGTTATTTTTCATGCTTCATTATGTCGTTTTTAATGACTGCCCCTCTTTTATGTTATTTTATCTTTTATGGCAAATTGCTTTACAGTAATTAGTTATGGGGCAGAGATGCTTGTCGCAAAGATGTCAATGGCAAAGAAACTTCTGGTAAAAACACCAGACACGGGTCCCTAAGACCGAACCACTCAAATAAATCAAAGAAAGACCCCTTTGAAGGAGTCACTTTCTTAAGCTAAATGGCTCTGTCGGTGATCTTACGTAGCTGAGTTTCAACTTCCCCGAAAGTGTTAATCCAGGTGTGGGCGGTGGTGCTGGCCACAGCACAGACACCTCCTTGCTGGGCTGAAAGAAAATCCAGGGCTCTCCTGTTTTCAAGAACATCCCTGGCCAGAGGGTCTCAGGGTTTTTGTTGGGCAGCTGTCTTAGCAGTGGATTCTGTAGTGTTTCCAGGGGTTAAGGAGAGAATCCCAGTCACAGCCTTGTTTACACGTACTCCTACCCAGGGAAGTAGGGGCCTGCCAAAGGGTTATGAGAGGGGCTGGGAGATCCTTTTTAACTCGATGATGTAAATCCTGGAGAGTTGACCTGTCAGGTATCTCAGTTTGTTTGTGGTCAGGGGTGCAGTTAGATAAGAGGCATTGCCCAGTTCGGTGCCAGCCGTCTAGGCATTCACAGGTCTGAGGAGAATGATGAGTGCCACAGACAAAAGTAAATCATGTCAGGGCACACACCATGCCCACCCAGGTGGCACTGTTAATGGAATAGAGCATCATGGTCAGATCAGAGTTTTTGTTTCCAAATCCAGCAGTCTGAAAGGTTATTTCATTTAGCAGTGGCTTGCGAAATATGGCTGTTGGCGTGATCTTTATGGGCCAAGTGCCAGAGGAAGGAAAGAAAGAGGAGAAGAAGACAGTGTTTCATGTTTGAAGTATGATATCTTGATTTGATGTCTTGGGAGTAAGCAGTCTACCTCAGTGTCAGCTACTTCTCTTCCTAGTCGATTTTATTTGGGGGTCTCCAGCAAGTACATAGGACCAGATGTCAGATGGATCCTTCTTCAGCGGTGAGATGTATGCGCAAGGTTCAAACCACTAAAGTTTGACTGCCATCTGAGTAGTGAGGAGGACCTGGTATAGCTCCTTACAAGGAGATTCAAGGGCAGTCTTCGTTCTTAGTCATTCCAAAGAACATAGGGAATACTAGTTTAAAGTCATACCCAGATATTTGAGGAAATCAGAAGAATACAGGATGCAGTCCAGTTTGAAGGTATATAACAAAACCTCAAAGACAGTTAACAGGAGGACTAGGATCTGATCTTTACAAAGGTACAGACATAATTTTTCTTTCTACTCTCACCCCCACTCTTTACTAAAGATAGTCACAGTGAGACTTAATTTATTTGCATTCAGGTTGGCCAGACTATTTACTTAAGTGCAGGAATAGATTTTGACCATGTAGCTCTTTTTGGAGACTGCTTTGCTGAAAACTTTTACAAGGATCTCAGATTGAACCTTTCCGAGCCCCTGAGGCCAGGAAGCCATGCCAAGGACTCGCCATCAGATTTTACCTGCAAATATCATTCCAGTCAAAGCCTTGGTAATATAGCCAGTGTTTCCAATTGTGTCCTGTTACAAGGAGAACAGATTACTGTTAAACTGAGGCAAATAACTGAATATATTGCCATGAAAAGAATACTCAAGAATGTCTGAAATCTGGGTGGATCAGAGAAGGAGAAAAAGTAAATGTTTCATCTTTGTTTACAAAGATACACTTTATTAAATTACTGCATTAAAAAAAGGATTATAATCTTCCTCCTAAGAAGTTCATGCAGTCCCATGTAATTAATCTTTGTTTTCTTGAATGCAGTTTTTCCATTAGTTCTAGAAATTCTTACCCAGTAGTTTTGTCATCTTAAAGTTATCAGAAACCTGTTGTTGTCAGAGTCCTGTGAATCTCCTTGAAGATGAAGCACGTTTGCAGGAACACTTATATAAAAGCATCTAAGTGCTCTCTGTAAATGACAAAAACTTAAAATGCCCATTGTTAAAGACCCGATGAGAGTTCATTTGACAAGGAAATGTAGTTCTTTCTGTAACATACAATATTTTAAGATCTATAGAACATAAAGAGGGCTCTGTATTACTTCTTACTCGACAGTGCTTCCCATGTCATTCAATATGGTACATAATTAGCCTAATTAGTTTAACATCTCCATTCTTATAAGGAGAGAGAACAAATCTCTTCAGATGTTTGCCCTTTGGAGAATCCCAGAGCTAGTTCAAGGTCAAAAAGACTTGACAATTTCATTTGGGGAAGTTTGTCAAAAATACCTGAAGGCTTTAACATACATGGTCAGATAGGATCACGGGTGGCTATGAAACAGTCGTTACGTATTTAACCATAGTGACAATTAGAGGCTTTGTAGGCAAATACAGAAAGTTAAATCGTAAAAAATAAACCTAGGCTCTTTTAATTGAGAAGACTCAGTTTTTAAAAAGCAATCAAAGAAATAATTGTGACAACATGAAGTATAGGAAATTATTTTGATGAAACACAGACTTGTTTTCTAGGAAGATTCAGAGATAAAACCCTGCACGATCTCTTATCAGGAGCAGACAATAATCTAAGAAAACTTTGTCCTTTTGACAGAAAGGAAACCAATTATAATTTTGTACTAGTGTAGTTTTGATAATAAAATTCATTTTTTTAATTTAATTTGATCCATTTCAAACTTAGCTTGATCACAGATAAAATTTCTTTCTCAAGATTCCTTTTCTACAAATCTGCCACTTTTTCTTTGAATTCAGATTTCATGCTATTTTCCTTTTTCCCATTCTGAAATAACTAGCTTCCCTTTACAACAAAATGACTTTCTTTTCCCCTCAATAAAAAATATATCTTCTTCATACCTTCTCTTATGGAAACACACATCCTACTTTCCTTATATACAGAGATGTTTCCTTTATTATTTCTAATGTCTTTAAATAATTATGAACAGCCTGTTACTGGCAAATTTATGAATACATTTCATAATTCCTAAACATATATTTTCCTCATACCAGATTTTCCAGTGTGACACAAAACATGTTTACTGTTAGACCAGAATGTCTTTAGTTCATCTGTAAGGAAACCCAAAAGTGGATAAACCTAGTTTTAGTATGTTTAAGTATTTTATTCTATTTGAAGATGACATAGATATTCAATGAATTTTTCACGTAACTCTTCACTTATCAAAACTTTAAGGTTTCAAGTAACCAAAAGATTTTGGAAACTACTTGCTGAAAAGTCACCCTAGAAACTGTTATCCCATTTGTATCTATTTAAATAATTTGTTCCTTTTTTTCAAGTTTTTATTCAAATTCCAGTTAGCTAACATGGAGTGTAATATTAGCTTCAGGTATACAATGTATTGATTCTACACCTCCATACAGCATTCAGTGCTCCTCACGACAGGTGCACTCCTTAATCCCCATCACATATTTCACGCATTCTCCCCACCCAGCTCCCCATTGGTGACCGTCAGTGTGTTCTCTGTAGTTAAGAGTCTGCTTCCTGGTTTGTTTCTTTTTCCCTCTTTGCTTATTTGTTTTGTTTCTTAAATTGCACATATGAGTAAAACCATATGGTATTTGTCTTTCTCTGACCTGAAACCATAAAAATCCTAGTGGAGAACACAGGTAGTGATCTCTTTGACATTGGCCGTAGCAACTTCTTTCTACATATGTCTCCTGAGGCAAGGGAAACAAAAGCAAAAATAAACTGTTGGGACTACATCAAAACAAACAGCTTCTGCACAGTGAAGGAAACCATCAATAAAACTAAAAGGCTGCCTATGGAATGGGAGAAGATATTTGCAAATGACATGTCAGATAAAGGGTTAGTATCCAAAATATATAAAGAACTTGCAAAACTCAATGTCAGAAGAATGAATAATCCAATCAGAAAATGGGCAGAAGACATGAATAGACCTTTTTCCAGAGAAGACATCCAGATGGCCAACAGACACATGAAAAGATGCTCAGCATCACTCATCATCAGGGAAAACAAATCAAGTCCACAACGAGATATCACCTCACACCTGTCAAAATGGCTAAAAACAACGGCACAAGAAACAACAGGTGTTGGCGAGGATGCAGACAAAGGGAAACTGTTGGTGGGAATGCAAGCTGATGCAGCCACTCTGGAAAACAGTATGGAGGTTCCTCAAAACATTAGGACATTTGTTCATAATGGTTTTGTTTAGATTACCTACAAAAAGTTCATTAGGCAAAGTCAGTCATCATCTAAAGTTATTTTTCTGGCTGATAAGTTTTGTAATAGCGATAACATGAACTTTTTTGTTTAGTAGACCTGGTGGAATTAAAGTTGTGTGTCTATATTGTATCTAATATTGATAACTTGAAGACATAACTCTTTTAATTAAACTACACTTAAACTAGCTTTAATAGCAAATTATTTCCCCAGATCATGGGAACCTAACAAGTGTTTGGGTTAGTTTCTATTGTATTTCTGAGAATTTTACTAATACTTAATTCATACAAATCTCTTCATTTTCTTTAAGCCAGTTAAACAGAGCTCTTTTATGAGCTAACTTTGGCAGTACCATCCAGAGGTAGAAAATGCTGCATGTTACAATACGTGTATATAGACACCTAAACATACAGACTGATGTAGTCAAAGACCTTCTAGTTTTCATTCCAAAATTTTAGTCATGAGTTGAGTATTATAATGCAAAACTCACTGGCTTATACAGAAACAGCTGGGATAAGTTAACTTTACCTGCTCAGATGGCTAAAGGCTTTTCTACTAACTAACAGTTGTGAAGAAGACACTTAAGATTTTTTCATTTGCCTACACTTCAAAATAAACTTTCCTCCTTTTGTTTTCCTTCTGATAATGAATTATCTCCTTGAAGTTTGTACTTCAGAGAGTCGGCTTAGGTAAGACTTCCTGGAGAAGACCAGGTAGAACATTCACACTTCAGAGGCACAGGGAAAGAATACAAGTTTTGTTCCCTAAAGCCAAAAGTTTTACAATACTTAAAAAGCTTTTTGGATTGGAAAAGGAATAGGTGGACTTTGAAATGTTTCTGGAGCCACGTTTCTGGGCTCGCGAAGACTTATTGAATAGGGGTAGTTGCTTCTGATTGGGCTCTGGTCTGGATAGTGTCACAGGACTGGCATTGCCCATTCCCCTGTGCTGGAGTGTTTCTTTCCCTCTGGTACATTTAGCTTAGGGGAGAAGGCCAATAAAAACCTCCTACTAGGCTGTGGATATTATCAGCTTCCACTTGGCCAAATTTCTGATCATAATGTTATTAAATGCTTTTCAGCGTCTTACCAGTTTTCAGCCTGGATGGACTGTAAATATTTCTGACAGTAGTAAGCCTCCCAACGATCAATAGCCAGTGGCCTGGATTTGGAAAGGAAAGGACAGTATGGCGTTTTATTTTCCTGTCTTTTGGGCACTGCAGAGATCTGGGGATGCTGCCTTTGGGAGGAATTCTCAGTGCGTGAGCCAGCCTCTTTGTTTCTCCAGGATCTCATCTGCAGGCTCCAAGTGAGGTTTGAGGTACAGAGTGTAGCTCCAGTATCTACCAGAGTTTGGCCAGTTTTTTCGCTAATTTTAATTTTAGTTTCCCCTTTGCTGTTTTAAGGGAGTTACTGATAGCAGTTTATTGGAGAATCCCATGGAGTCTTTCAACTCCAGGGGATTCTCCAATAAACTAGGGGCCCTTCCTTGGGGGTACCTATGAGGGCATTCCAGTTGGTGTTGACAAGTTTGCATAGGCCCTTTGAGGACAGTCTGTTTCCCCATGGCTCAGTTGATTACAGCAGGGATACTGACCCCTGGGCCAGTGTTTCAATGGTGGACCCCTAGGAAGGGATGAGGCAGGAGGTCCAGGTATAATCCAGGTCTCTGGCCTTGTAGCTGTAAGGTTAACAGTCTGGTGGACTTTTGTTAATGATCTTGCTTTTCAAAATTTTCAGTATCCTTGTGCAGTGAGTTTTTTAATGAAGCTATTTTGACATTTTGAAGCCTCTTTAAAGTCCAGTATACCAATAAAAATAGGTATTCCATTCAGTTTGTCTGAATTGAAAACCCTTGCTTTCAAGGGTGGTTTTTTAAATGAGTGATCTCGTCTAACTGGAATGGTCCCCATAATGGCTGTTCTAATTCTAGGTTTTTAGTGCTGCAAAGTGACTTGCTCAACTCTTTGGAATTTAAGGATCCATTCTTCTTATTATTAATTGGTTCAGTTTAGT
Organism: Eumetopias jubatus; assembly: GCF_037043125.1. Classification (NCBI taxonomy): domain Eukaryota; kingdom Metazoa; phylum Chordata; class Mammalia; order Carnivora; family Otariidae; genus Eumetopias; species Eumetopias jubatus. The sequence goes on along the minus strand of NW_028274821.1, from coordinate 4,076,954 downwards.
TATTTTTAGCTAAGCCAGACTAGTACCTAAAAGGAATGTGCTGCTGGGTGGGGACTTACGTGATGTTTTAGTTTACCTTGTTACGGAAGTTTTCTGGAGGTTGACAGGTAACTATTGTCAACCTAACCTCTTCCATGTACAACTTACCCTAACACGTGAGTCTTTACGTTGGGTGGTGAGTACTGTAACGACTTTTAAATATTCAACCTGGGCCCACCAGTGTTTGTGGCTTTTTAGCCTCTGAAATTCTCATTGGCAGTAGCCCTTATGTATACAACATACGACAAGTACGCGTGGGTCCTGTAGGCACACCAGCAGAGGTTATTGTGGTTTGGCCAAGGGAAGGCCCTGTATGCACCACCACCAATTCCTGCAGAGCCTTGGATGGGGAAGGACAGAACCAGCAGACCCCCCAAAGGGGATTGTGGACCGATACCAGACAATTGGGGAACGGCAGCTGCTAGCTGTTCCCAACATGGAATCTGGGGAAGGATTTTGAACAAATGGTGTTACAGACCAAACCTCCTGCAGTGGGGCCAGAACCAGGGTCTGGGGTGTTCCAGTCCTGTGGGGGATGGCGTCTGAACCAGTCGCTAGTGGCTTGGGTTCGGGGGAACTGCCTGCTAGCTCAAGCTGACCTGCTTGGACCGTAAAGCTGTTTACATTGAGAGCTTGATGCGAAGAGAGCAGAGGTCAGGTGGAGAGGAATGTTCCCAGGCCCTCAGAAAGGACAAGAAGCAGAATTGGAAAGGATTCTTGGGTGCCATGCCTGTGTTTCTCATTGTCTTCGAAGCTGACGGAAGTCTCCTTTGATCCTGCCGCTGCCGCCGACTCTTTTAAACAAAATTCACCTGAGTTAATGTGAAGATATGATTGGCTTTGTTCAACCACTCATGACAGCATCGCATCCTGGCAGACAGAAGGGAGCTCTGAGGAGGCGCTGTCCAAAATGGAAGCCTGTTGTGGGTGGAAGGAGTGGGAAAAGGGTCCATTCAAGCAAGGTCGCCTTCCTTTGAGGGAAGGTGGGGGTCTGCCAGCCAGCTAATTGCAGAGGGACTGGGTAAAGGTCACCTCCTGGGAGAGGCTGAAAGTGCAGTTATGTTAGGGATTAAGTCTTGGTCTGCTCAGCTTGGGCCTAGCACAACGGACTCCGTTTGGGGTCTGTCATTTCCTTAGTTCATAGCTCCTTAGGTTGGCTTGTATGTCCTTTCAGCCCTCTCTCCCCAGGCTTCTGTTAGGCCAGAGAACTTGGCTCTAGTGTAGCTTTTGTTTCTTTGAAGATAATCTGTTGAGGCTTTGCTTTTCTTCTTTTTTGTTTGTTTGTTTTTGTTTGCCTGCTTCCTTTAAAAAATTCTTTTCTTCCTCTCTGGCTTCTTGGATTACTGTTTTATTTATCTTGCTAATTCACTGGCACTCTTCATAGGTGAACTGGTGCCCTTCAGCGTTCTGGAAATATTCAGCCAGTACCTCCTCAAGTGTTGTCTCTGTCTGTTCCTTCTTTCCTTTTCTTCTCAGACTCTGATCAGTTTTATGCGAGACCTGATCACTGTTTTTCCTTCTCTGTGTGCTGGATTTGGGACAACTCTAGTTACCTGGGCTGTGCTCAGCCTGCTGCTGAATATATCTGTGAAGTGTCTCGTTTTAGTTACCGTGTTTTCCCTTTCCAGAAATTCTGCTTATTTCATTTTAAAATCTCTGTATCACTTTTTCTAGTTTTATGTTTTCTGCAAATGTATTTAAATTTGTCATTCATTCACGTATGGTAAACATACTTGTTTTAAAACCTGCATCTGATCACCTCACCTTTTGTCTGTGTCAGTCTTTTTACCCCCTTCTTTGTTTCTTTTGGTTCTCCTTCTTGTCTTTTTGTGTCTGAGTATCTCTGACTGCTTGCTGAAGATTTCCTCATGGGCTGTTGGATTAGGGTTCAGTGTGCCCTGTCCCAGAGAGGTTTGTATCTCCTCTGCTGTTGGCCCCGGGGACCGTGCAGGTTGGACTTCTCATCACATTCAGTTCCTCAGGGTCCGCGGGTGCCCAGGTTCTGGGACGCTGGTGGGCGGAAATACGTGATTGCAGGTCTGTGGCCATACTTCCCCTAGCAGTTTTCTTCTTTCCTTTTAACCGCCCCCCGCCCCTGCCCGCTTGTTCTCTTCAGCGTGAGTACGAGAGCAGCTTTTTATGCAGTCCTTTGCGGTGGTGAGGTTGGAAATCTGGTTTACCTTCCTAGAACGGAGCCTCTGTAGTCCCACCTGGACAGTGGGCAGGTCTCCTCTGGCCTCCCCCACCTGGATCTGGCTGTAGCTCTTGACTTCTGTCCCACAGCCCTGGGCCCTGGGACCTGGACCCACAGCCGGGGCTGCAGTACTGGTAAGTTACCCTGAGACATCATGACTCAGGGGCTCCTATATTCTGCTTACTTATGTGATTTCTGGTTTTATCCCTAAAATGGCTTAGGTGTTCCTTGCTGTTCTTTCAGATCTCTAGTGCTTTTAACTGATATATATATTTAAATCTTGAAACCCAGCATTCTTTTTGTTTGCTTTCAAAGGAAAAATTGCCTGCTCCAAATATCATAGTCCCAAGACTGTGTTCGACCTGTTAGACTTTTCTGTTTTTCATTAAACATATAGATACATTTTAGGATTGAGGTATTTACCATATTAGGTACTTTCTTGTAAGTCACTTATTTAGAAATGTCATCTGTTTTTTTTTTAATTTTTTATTGTTATGTTAATCACCATATATTACATAATTTGTTTTGGTGTAGTGTTCCATGATTCACTGTTTGTTCATAACACCCAGTGCTCCATGCAGAACGTGCCCTCCTCAGTACCCATGACCAGGCTAACCCATCCCCCCACCCTCCTTGTCATCTGGTTTTTAACTGTCCTATTTATCATATTTACCCATCATTTAACTTATTTGTATGTTTTTAATGTGGAAGCATAGATAGTTGTGAAGACTTTTGGTTTGGTATCTGATCTTCATGACTTTGTAGATGACACACTATCTGGTATAAATTACTTTGTCATTGCTGAGAGTTTCTCTCTGACCTAGGGTACAGTTAGTTTTCATACATGTTACCTGCATATTTGAAAGTAAGATGGGGTGCAGGGTTCTTCAGATCGAACTTGTTATTTGCATCTATGTCAGGGGTGGGGAAACTTTCTATAAAGGACCAGATGGTAAATTTGTCAGACCATGGGGGCCATTAGTGGTTATGGGGCCAACTCCTTATCTCAGCTGCTGTTGTGTGGGTCTGCCATAGACCACACACCAAGGTGGGTGTGGCAGCGTCCCAGTACAACGTCATGTTTGGAGTAGGCAACAGACAGTTAGGCCTCTGTGTGTGTCCTTACGGTGTCCATCTGCTTCCTGTGCTGGATTCTCATAGGGCAGATCAGAATTTCCCTTGCTTATTGTGTATTAACTGTCTGTATTCTCAGGACATGTTTCAGTACCGTTGTGTCTATTTCTAGTCATTGTTCCCTGTGAGGGATTTTGTCTGTGTTCCAGCTGTCTGTTACCACAATATCACAGTTTAACAATCCACTCCTGGAGTTAGTGGCTCGAAACAATAACCATTTCTTTAGCTCTGGTGCATATGCGGGAGTGATTTAGGCTGGGCCCACCAAGCAGGCCTAGTCCTGCTGGGCAGCCCGCTCACATGCCTGGTAGCTGGTCCACGTGGCTGGTCCAGGACAGACCCCCAGACAACTAGCATGACTCAGCCTTTCCCCATTTTCTTCCTCCTGCATGCTGGCTGGTTATGGCATGTTCTGAGTGCAGGTGGAGGAGACCTGTAGGTGTTGGTGAAGCCCCATTTGCACCACTAGCTGATGTACTTTACATGACTGTCCTTGCCTGGGAGCTGGGGGAAACCGTGCAGCACATGTACTCAGAGCCAGCAGGGAGAGCAGCTGCAGTCTGTTCTTTTTCTTGGATACCCCTTATCAAAAAATGTTTATACCATTCTTGGTTTTAATCCAAAATTGATGTATTACTTTGTTTTGAGGGAAACTTTTCAGAATTATTTGAGAAATGTAAGTTAAAAATTGAAGGAAAAAAACCATCTATTTTTATAGCAAATTTTTTCCTTTTCTTTTTCATCCTGAAGCATCTCATATGTCTTGTTATAATGACAGACCACTTACTAAAATAAAAATAATAAAATGCATAAACTTAGTTTTTCTGAGATCAGCTTACTTATATGAAAATGTGTGAGATTCCCAGTCAAGATGGCATAGGAGGATCCTGAGTTCACCTCCTCCCATGGAAACACCAAGACTGCAACCACATGTAGAACATCTCTGTTTGAGAAGGACCCGAAGACTAGCCGAACAGCTGTTCCATGGCTAAAGGTATAAATAAAAAGCCACATTGAGAGGGATAGGAGAGGCAGAGATGCTATCTAATCGGGACCCATGTCCAGGCACGGCAAACCCACAAGAAGGAAGAATATCATGGATGTGGAGTAAAAATGTAGTGCATTTAGAATGTATCCGAACTGAAGCCGCACCAACTTAAAATAGACTGCTATATTCATAGGGTGTTATATGAACCTCGTGTAATCATAAACCAGAAACCGATCATAGATACACAGAGAGGAATCTAAACGTAACACTGAAGAATGTCATCAAATCATAAGGAAAGAGAGCAAGAGAAGAAGAAAGGAATGGAGTACTATAACACAACCAGAAAGCAATGAACAAAATGGCAGAAGTACACCTAATAATTACTTTAAAGAGATTAAAGGCTACAATCAAAAGATACAGGGCAGAAAAAAAGACATAGGGTAACAATGGATAAAAAAATAAGACCCATCATATGTTGCGTACAAGGTACTCACTTCAGACCTAAAGACAGACTGGAAGTGAGGGGTTAGAAAAAGATATTCCTTACAAACCTTTACAAAAAAAGATATTCCTTACAAAGAAAATTTCATTTTCTTTCCTTGAAATGAAAAGAAAAGCTATGTATATCAGACAAAATATACTTTACAACAAAAACTGTAACAAGAGACAAAAAAGAGCACTGCATGAAGCTAAAGGGATCAGTCTAACAAGTGGATATTACAGTTGTAAATATCTGTGTATCCAACACAGGACCACCTAAATGTATAAAGCAAATGTTATAGACATAAAGGGAGAAAATGACAGCAATACAGTAAGAGTAAGAGTCTTTCATAGCCCACTTACATCAGTGGATCAATCATCCAGATAGAAAATAAGAGAAGAGTGGCTTTGAACAACTCATTTTACCAGATGGACTTAATAGGTATATACAGAACATCCCATCCAGAATCAGCAGAATACATAGTATTTTAGGGCATGTGGAACATTCTTCAGGATATATCACATGTTAGGCCACAAAACAAGTCTCAATATATTAAAGATTGAAATCCTATCAAGCACAGATCCTTTTCAGAGTACAGCAGTATGAAATTAGAAATCAATTACAGGGAAATGTGGCAAGAGCACCAACACATGGAGGCTAAACAACATCAAATCAACAAATCAAAGAGGACTTAAAAAAACTCCTTGAGACAAATGAAAATGAAAACATAATGTTCCAGAATGTCTGGGATGCAACAAAAGCAGTTCTAAGAGCGCAGTTTATAGCAAGACAGGCCTGCCTCAAGGAACAAGAAAAATCTCACATAAACTAACCTTACACCAAAAGGAAATGGAAGAAGAACAAAGCCCAATGTTAGTAGACGGGAGGGAGGAAATAATAAAGATCAGAGTGCGAGAAAAATGAAACAGAGACAAAAATAATACGATAGAAAAGATCAAGGGAACTAAGAGCTGGTTCTTTGAAAAGATAAGCAACATTGATAAACTTTTAGCCAGACTCATCAAGAGAGAATGAGATAGAACTCAAATCAGAACTGAAAGAGGAAAGGTTATGTAACTGACACCACAGAAACACAAAGGATCATAAGAGGCTAAGACAAGCAATTACAGGCCAACACACTGGACAACCTAGAAGAAATAGATACATTCCTGGAAACAGAGAGTCTTCCAAGACTGAATCAGGAAGAAACAGAAAATCGGGATAGATGAATCACTAGTAGTGAAAATGAATCAGTAATTAAAAAAAAAATCTCAACAAAGAAAAATTCAGGATTAGTCAAGTTCACAATTGAATTCTTAATAAACATTTAAAGAAGGGTTAAAACCGGTTTTTCTCAAACTGTTCCAACAAATTGAAGAGGAAGGAACACTTCCAAATTCATTCTATGAGACCAGCATTACTATGATATCAAAACCAGACAGACACTACCAAAACTAAAAATTATAGGCAGATATCTTTGATGATAGCAAACCAAATTCAGCAATACATTAAGAGGACCATATGCCACCATCAAGTGGGATTTATCCCAGAGATATAAGGATGATTTAATATCTGCAGAGAAATCAGCGTGATACACCCCATTAATAAAATGAGGGCTGCAAACCATATGATCACCTCAATAGATGCAGAAGAGCATTTGACCAAGTCAATATCCATTTATGGTAAACACGCAGCAAACTGAATATAAAGGAAAGGTACTTCAACATAATAAAGGCCACATATGCTAAACCCACAGCTAACATGCTCGGTGTTAAAAAGCTGCAAGCATTTTTTCCTAAGATTAGAAACTGCACAAGAATGCCTACTCTTGCTGCTTTTATTCAACATAGTACTAGAAGTCCGAGCCACAGCAGTCAGACAAGAAAAATAAAAAGCATCCAAATTGGTAAGGAAGAGGTCAAACTGTCACCATTTACAGGTGACATGATAGTATATATAGAAAACCCTAAAGACTCCACCAAGATGCTAAAAGTGCTATTACAACTAATAAATGAATTCAGTAATGTTGTAGCATACAAAACTAATATATAGACATCTCTTGCAAATACATACAAACCAGTATAGAGAAAACTCAAGAAAACAATTCTAGTTACAATTGCATCAAAATAAAATACCCGGGAATAAATTTATTCAAGGAGGTGAAAGACCTGTACTCTGAAAACTCTAAGACATTGATGAAAGAAATTGAAAATGATACAAATAAATAGAAAAACATACCATGTTTGTGGATTGGAAGAATTAATACTGTTAAGATGTCCATACTATCGGATGCAGTCTACAGATTTAATGCAATCCCTATTAAAATAGCAACAGCATTTTTCACAGAACTAGAATAAATAGTCCTAACATTTGTATGAAACCAGAAAAGACCCCGAATTGCCAAAGCAGTTTTGAGAAAGAGGAACAGAGCTGGAGATATCACACTCCCTAATTTCAAGATACATTACAAAGCTACAGTAATCGAAACAGAATGGTACAGGCACAAAACCAGACGTGTAGTCAGGTGGAACTTAATGAAGACCTCAGAAGAAACCCACGCTTATGAAGTCAACCTATGACAAAGGGGACAGTTAATCTATGACAATATACAATGGGGAAAATGATAGTCTTTTCAACAATTGGTGTTGGTAAAACTGGACAGCTACATGCAAAAGAATGAAACTGGACCTCTTTTTTACACCATCCACGAAATAAGCTCAAAGTGGAGTAACTTAAATGTACAACCTGAAACTAAAACTCATGAAAGGAAACACAGGCTCTAAGCTCTTGGATATCAGTCTTAGCAATACGTTTTTGGATCTTTCTCCTCAGACATGGGGAACAAAAGCAAAAATAAACTATTGGGACTACATCAAAATAAAAAGCTTTCGCATAGTGAAGGAAATGATCAACAAAACGAAAAGCAACCAACCTAGTGAATGGAAGAAGATATTTACAAATGATATATCCTCCAAGGGGTCAGTATCCGAAATATATAAAGAACTCATACAACTCAACAGGAAAACAACAAGCAATCCAATTAAAAAATGGGCAGCAGACCTGAGTAGACATTTTTTCCCCAAAGATCGATTGATTGATTGATTGGAGCACGTGAGCAGGGGGAGAGGCAGAGGGTGAAGGATAGAAACTCAAGCAGACTCCTTGCTGAGCACGGAGCCATTATGGGGTTCAATCTCATGACCCTGAGATCACGACCTGAACTGAAACCAAGAGTTGGCCGCTCAACCGACTGTGCCACCCAGGCACCCCTGAGTAGATTTTTTTGTTTTTTTAAGCAGACATATATACAGACAGGCAATCTACACGTGAAAAGGTGCTCAACATCACTCATCATCAGGGAAATGCACAAGGAGATACCACCTCACACCTGTCACAATGGTTAAGTATCAGAAAGACAGGATATAACAAGTGTTGGCGAGGATGTGGAGAGAGGGGAACCCTCCTGCAGTGTCGGTGGGCATGCAAGCTGGTGCAGCCAGTACAGAAAATGGTATGGAGGTTCCTCAAAAAAATTTAAAAATAAAAATACCATATGATCTAGCAATCCCACTCCCGAGTATTCAAAGAAAATGAAAACACTAATTTGAAAAGACATCTGCACCCCCATGTTTATCATAGCATTATTTACAATAGCCAGGGTATGGAAGCAACTCACGTGTCCATCAAGGGATGAATGGATAAAGATGTCTCTCACACACACACACACACACACACACACACACACACACAGGAATATTACTCAGCCATAAAAAGGAATGAGAGCTTGTCGTTCGTGGCAACACAGGTGGACCTGGAGAGTATTGTTCTACTAAGTGATGAAAGTCAGGGACACATGCCTTTTACTTAGATGTGGAATCTAAGACACAAAACAAATGAACAAACAAAACAGAAACAGACTCCTAAAGACAGAAAAGAAGCCAGTGGTTCCCGGAGGGGGGAAGGTGGGAGCAGGGGTGAAATAGGTGAAGGGGATTTAAATGTATAAACTTCCAAGTTATAAAATAAGTAAGTCGTGGGATGTTAAATGCAGCAGAGAGAAAACAGTTGATAATATTACAATAATTATATATGGTAATGAACAGTTGCTAGACCTATCATGGTGATTATTTCATAATGTATATAATATTACCTGTCAGTGACTTCAATGCAGAAAAAATAGAAAAAGGGGGAAAAATGGAGAAAAGAAGCTATGTGATATTGTGGCTGTAGATAAGCAAAGTGTATTTCTGAAATGCTGCTTTGTGCCATTGTATTTTAAGTGTCTGCCAGGTGCCCTATAACTGAAGGCCAGTGTGTTAGTGAAGCCTTACCTGTGGAAATGCAGGGAGCATGCTTACAGTCCGAAAAAGTAGACCCAGGAAGCAGGAGGCATAGTTAATACAGAGAAGATAAAAACAATATAGTGGACCTCAATGTGAGACAGGAATCCATCAAAATCCTAGAGGAGAACATAGGCAGTAACCTCCTTGACATCGGCCACAGCAACTTCTTTTCAAGATACATCTCTGAAAGCTAGTGAAACAAAAGCAAAAATGAACTTTTGGTACTTCATCAAGATAAAAAGCTTCTGCACAGCAAAGGAAACAAAGAGGCAACCCACAGAATGGGGGAAGATATTTGCAAATGACATTACAGATAAAGGGCTGGTATCCAAGATCTATAAAGAACTTCTCAAACTCAACACCCAAAAAACAAATCATCAAGTCAAAAAATGGGCAGAAGACATGAAAAGACACTTCTCTGAAGAAGACATACAAATGGCTAACCAGACACATGAAAAAATGTTCATCATCGTTAGCCATCAGGGAAATCCAAATCCAAACCACATTGAGATACCACCTTACACCAGTTACAATGGCAAAAATGGACAGGGAAAGAAACAACAAATGTTGGCGAGGTTGTGGAGAAAGGGGAACCCTCTTACACTGTTGGTGGGAATGCAAGTTGGTACAGCCACTTTGGAAAACAGTGTGGCGTGTACCTCAGAAAATTAAAAATAGAGCTACCCTATGACCCAGCAATTGCACTCCTGGGTATTTACCCCAAAGACACAGATGTAGTGAAGAGAAGGGCCATATGCACCCCAGTGTTCACAGCAGCAACGTCTGCAATAGCCAAACTGTGGAAAGAGCCGAGATACCCTTCAGCAGATGAATGGATGAAGAAGAGGTGGTCCATATATACAATGGAATAGTACTCAGCCATCAGAAAGGATGAATACCCAATTTTACATCAACATGGATGGGACTGGAGATCATGCTAAGTGAAATAAGTCAAGCAGAGAAAGTCAATTATCATATGGTTTCACTTATTTGTGGAACATCAGGAACAGCATGGAGGACATTAGGAGAAGGAAGGGAAAACTGAAGGGGGGGGAATCGGAGGGAGAGATGAACCATGAGAGACGATGGACTCTGAGAAACAAACTGAGGGTTCTAGAGGGGAGGGGGTGGGGGGATGGGTTAGCCTGGTGATGGGTATTAAGGAGGGCACGTACTGCATGGAGCACTGGGTGTTCTACGAAAACAATGAATCGTGGATCAGCACATCAAAAATTAATGATGTATTGTATGGTGACTAACATAACATAATAAAAACAAAACAAAATAATACGGTGACCCAAGGTCTCGGATCCTGGTAGAAAGAGAGGGATTTGGAAGAGGGGCACTCCCTGTTTCTGAGACCAGCAGTGTGGGTGGATGAGGAAGGACGCAGGAAGTAGACAGCGCCTATGCAGATAGATGGAGATGCTGGGAATGGAGGTATTGCTTGAGTGCCTGTGTGAGGCCAAGGCAGATGTCCATGAGAGAGCGAGGGGACTCCGGAGACCCTGCAGAGCCTGTGTGACTGGAGAGGAGACAGATGCCTTTTGGAGACAGGATACAGGAGCCGTGCCACATGGGTCCACCCGTGGGGGGTACAGGAGAGGTGGATACTCACCAGAGCTTCCCCTGACTAGGGTTGTGCCTGGGCACCTGGGCTGAACTCTGGGTGGCATCATTCCATAGACCTTGAGATTTCCTGCAGCCATGTGGTGCTGTCCTGTTGCAGAATCAGAGGGGAAAAGGGCGGCTTTGTGCATGGCCGAGGGTTGCCTGTTGCATGCAATGGACAATGAAGGGAATGTCAAGGTTAAGGAGGAGATTTAAGATTACTCCTAGCCTGAATGCAGCGGAAGACTTCCAGTAGCGGTAAGACTAGAGTGCAGAGGAGGGGAGCAGAGGCTGAGGGGGCTGAGGGCTGGGGAGGGGCAGGCAGGAGGTCCAGGGAGTGGAGATCTGGGCCAATCCAGCCAGGACAGGGCCTGGGCGTCTCCTCTGAGGATTCGGGGAGGCAGTTGCTGGTGTGCACAATGAGGGACCCAAACCCCTCCTAGCCTTCAGTTTGCCATCCTCATCATGAGGCTTTTCATCCACAGCCTGTGGGCTTATGCTCCATAAGGAGCAGCCATTTTCATTGCTAAACAGCCGTCCTGTGTTTGTTTACTTAGCTTCTCATCTACTCGTGCACAGAGTACCTTCTTTTCCAGTATTTTGCCTTTAGCATGATGTCTTTCACCTTATTTCTTTTACGAGATGCTGTTTCTACTTCATTTATTAGTTCTGTGGTAGTGTTATTTTGGTCCTTAGTGGTTTCTTAGCTCTGCAGTCTTCTTCATGTTTCAGTTTTGATTTATCATCACCTCATTGTGTCTCGTGTATTGATTTCATGTCCTCTCTGAATTCTGGGAGCTTTCCATTAGTTCTTGCACTGGGCTTTCTTTCAGTGAAGAACGGTGTGTCTGGCACGCGTGTGCCTTTGCTCTCCTCTGCAGGGGGCTGCTGTGGTGCCCTGGAGGAGCGGGGACCCTGGTGGAGGTTTCTAGAGCTCCCATGCCAGGTCTTTCATCACCCGCATGCTTTTTAACATGAGCCTCTGTCGGGATTGTTGTTCTGCTGCACAGTGAGTGAACTTGGGGTTGAGGGCTGAGTGCTGCTGTGTTCCTGTCGTCGGAGAGAACGGGGAGCGGAGAGCAGGGTGCGCCCCTGGGCGACGGAGGCAGACCCTTGTGCAGCGTGTGGAAGCCCTTCCCCGACTCCCTCCGCCCAGTCGGGGCCATACCTGTCTCGCATGAGACGCACCTGTTCATCACTGGTTTATCACTGTGTTCCCTGGCTCGGGCCAGGGGCCAGGACTCTGAGGACAGCAGCGCTCTGCGCCCATCCCGTCTCCAGCCCCTGTACCCCTGTTGGCAGCATGAGGCGGAGAGGCTTAGCGAAATCCAGGTGTGCACATGGGGGGTTGGGGTGGGGAGCAGGGCTGGGGACCCCTAGTGGACTGAGGATATAACAGGAGGAGCAGGCCCCGTGCCTGACCGGCCCTGACTCGGGGCCTCTGTTTGCCTGTCTGCGCGAAGGGCACTGATGGTGCTGCTTTCTAAGGGCCCTGGGAGGAGTAGATGCGCTCGTAGCCCTGAGTCTGTGGGCCCAGTTTGCTGCCCTCAGCAGGTGTTTGCTCCCCGTGGTCACTCACTTGGGCACTTTTCCCACTCAGGTTATCCTTGGCCCCTCCGACCTTGCTTCCTTTATGTTCACTTCTGCCTTCTCTTTCACTAAATTCTTGCTGATGGTTGAAGGTCATTAGTGGTTAGGTAATCATGATCATTTCTGCCTTTGTCCAGATTTGCTCTCATCAGATAAAAGCCAAAATGGCATCTGACCATTCTGTGGGACGGCCCGTGAGAAGAGGGGCCTGTCTCTCTAAAAGTGTTTCAGTTTTTAGATTTGTCATGGGGCTGCCTTCACACCCTTTGTCCTCACCTGGGAGACGGGTTGTGGTGGCAACCAGCACAGGTCTTGCCCACATACTGGCTTTGCCCCACGTGGCCCGTCCTTGAAATCTGTCTTGTGTGTTCCTGGCCTGCTTCTCAACGATTATGCCATAAGATTGTGGCACTTCTCACCCCCCACATCAAGTTTTCAACTAATTTTTGTTGCTTTTTTTAAGAGAGTCTTAAGAATTAGCAGTGAGCTAGCTGAATATCTGTCCTAGAAAAATCTGCAGTATACATTTTAAATTTGTAATTGATGCATGTTTCCAGTGTTTAAAGGGTTTTCCATTTCAAATACTGACAGTATGGCTTAATTTTAATATTTGCATTTCAAACTTAATTTTTCAAAGGAACATCTTTGTCAGTCCATTGTTGACATAAGCCAAATTTGCACAATGATGGTAAAAGAACTTTCATTGTTTTTGCTAGGATGGTAGTAATTAATAGCTGTCATGTCTGGAAGTTCCTTTCAGATGTTCTCCTAAAACAGGGAGAAGACAGGGATTGTCTCTCTGGAGCCTCTCATGTGTGGTGTGTAGTCAGCAGGACTCTGGGAGAGGGCAAAGGGGCGTGGCCTGTCTCCTCCGGGGTCTTTGCCCACATCCTCAGCAGCATACACCAGAAGCTAGCCGTGAGATTTGGGGAAAAAGGGAAAAAACGTCAGCTAATTTAGCCAAGTTAATTTCACATATATTTTATGTCCATGGGTGCTTTAATGTCGTTTGAAATGTGAAACTCTAATATATAAAGCCATCTTTAGGGGCCCCTGGGTGGCTCAGTTGGTTAAACCCCTGCCTTCGGCTCAGGTCATGATCCCGGGGTCCTGGGATTGAGTCCTGTGTCGGGCTCCCTGCTCAGTGGGGAGTCTCCTCGTCCCTTTGCCTGCTCTGCCTGCTTGTCCTCTCGTTCTCTCTCTCTCTCTCTCTTTCTGGAAATAAATAAATAGAATCTTTAAAACAAAACAAAACAAAATAAAACCATCTTTATTAAACCTGCATCTGAAATTTCTCTGCATTTATGAGCAACCTAACTAGGAGTAACGTGAGTAACTAGGAAGTCTACAGGTGTACAGTGTTTGGGGTTTTCCCCCCGACATTTTATTGTGACAGCTTTGTCATTTTAAGTGATATTCTGTTAATACTATACAATGAACATTTGAAAAATACATATCAGATAGTTATTATAAATTAGCCAGCTGAACATGAAAAAGCAAAAGCTGTGGGAGAACACATGTGTGTTGTTATGATGAGTTGTGGGAGTTGCTGGTTCAGGAAGGGATTTTAGGTGATGCATAGTTATGTTTGTTTTATTTTGTTTCGGGTGTAGAGAGAAGGTTACTTGTTTTCCGCAGGTTTCCTGTTGGAGTTATGAAAAATTGACTGGGTGTTGGATGTATCTTACAGAAATAATTTGTTTCCAGTAAGTTAGAGTTGCTTCATCTTGCCTGGATATGCTCTGAAGAGTGGCTCATTCCCCTGTGTTAATGTGAAACAGTTGTTGACTGTTCCCCTAAATAACAAAATCTTATACTGTCATTTCACAGGCTGGCTGGCACTTCTCCCAAGAAGGAGCGATGCTGATTAGTTCATCTTTATAGTTTCAGCCACTATGAAATGCCATGCTTGTGTTATTTTGCTCATTTTCCTGTTTGTTTTCTGTTCACAATTTAAAATAAATAAATAAAAACGCGGGCTGTTCCATGGAGGAGACCTCAGAAAGTGCCAGAGTGAAGAGCCGGCCACACTGGCCCGCACCCTCCTCATGGGATCTGTGCCTGGTGCTCAGCTCCGCCACTCCTGTACCTCCGGCCTTTCCCTGCAGTAAGAGCCCTTAAGAACTGCAGGATGAGGCAGAGCTGGGCCTGCATGGGCCAGCAGAGACGGAGGGGAGGGAGATGTGCCATCAGAATGGAAGGCAGGCTCGAGTGCCTTCTGTCTTGTGGACCTGGCATTGAAATACACTTCTCTGCAGCAGCACCTTGCCAGTGGGAATTGACCCCTGTGTGCTCTTGTTTTGAGCTTTCTGCCATTGCTCACTGCCCTGCTACTAATAATTCACTTTTTCTTTGTTCCAGTTACTCAGTTACATTCCTGTGCTAACTCCCACTAAGGCTTTGCTCTATCAAAGGGTAACTGTTGGGGGAGCCATGCCTCTTCTGTCTTGTAGAGGGAGCTGGCTTGCCGGTAGGAGAAGGAGGTGGGCTGCAGAATCAGACTCCCCTCATTCACCCACTGGTTGACCTGGTGGGCCCGGGGGACCTCTCCGAGCCTGCGATCCTCCGATTTGTTATTTATCTATTAATAATGGTTCCACTGTGCCAAAATCTTCAAATTTTTATCATGTGACCTGCTTTTGATAAGGAAAAACAAAGTATTCAGATCTTCACGTCCACTCCATTATTTAGTCATTTTGTCAAATATTTGTGTATATTGTTTCATTTATTAGTAATATCCTACAGTGCCCGTGCTTACCCAGATGTTTTGTGATATCCAGAGAGAAAACGTGCACACGGAGGATTTTCCACCTATGTCTTCAGCCCTCTCTTAGGCCCCTCATTTAATGAAGGGGTCAGGTCCAGTTTTTATGAAGCACCAGTCAGAGGGTTCACTCTTTGTTGATACAGATAAATTAATACATTTTAGAAAGGCTAGAAGCACCACTGATGTGCGGTGTCACTTACTCTACTTCTGATTATCAGAGCTGACAAAGACTGTGTTTGTTACGGGATGAGCTTTGCAGGACGAACATCTTCCGTATTATACTCTCCCCACCTTCCCCCCTCTGTTACTTTTTAAAGATAATGGTTAACGTGTTCTGTCCATCTCTTCCTTCATGATTTTGCAAGATTGGAGGATGATTTTGAAGTTTTGGAAAATACTGTGTGAGTGTGGCCTGGAAAAAATGCTTTCGGTAAAGGACAGATGAGCAGAAGAAGAGATGGCTTTTACAGCATGGGCTGTCCACTCAGACCTCATCCTTGTGCTTGGCAGCCTCTAAATGTCCACACCACGTGGGGCTGCTTCCCTCGTGAGGCTTGGGTGTATATAGATAGCCAAAAGATCGTGGCAGAAGACATGGGAAATCACCTCCCAGGTCCATCTTGTGCATCTGCTCTCTTGGTTTGCTCACCCTGGGGGCCACTTACCACATCAAGGTGCAGCCCTGTGGAGTGGCTGGTGGGGTGGGGGATGCAGAAGAGGAGCCGTCGAGAGGCAGCCTAGACGCACAAGGCCATGGCCTCCACGTGATGCCTGGATTCCTGACCCACAGAAACTGTGAAAGAATAACTGTTGTTTTAAGCCACTGAGTTTTGAGGTAACTTGCAACACACACTAAATTACTACTGTGGTACTTACTGAAATCTTTGAAGCTGATGAAATCGTTTCTTCCTAAAGCACAGACTGTGTGCTTTATGCTTTGCCATGTTCACCATTCATTTGGCTTAGGGGCTCTTATTGCATAATTGTTTGTTTCCAATGTTTATGAGATTTTTTTATGAGATTTTTTTTAAGTATAAAATGGTGGAAGAGGTGGAATTTAGTGATATCTATAGGTATCAAGCTATTAAATTTGGTATCTTATTTCAGGAATTATATGACTTAGTGGGGGGTAAACATGAAACAATTTTAGTAAATATCAACATTAAAGAAAATCAAGAATTTTCTTTAAGGCTGTCATGTATATACGTACATGTATTGATAGTCATTTGACACCATAATTGTATACATGGAAGTCATGTCAAAAAGGAAGGGAAATGCAGCCTAGTCATAATCCTTGTGATGTACTTATAGATACTAATATGACTTTAAACCAGTTATATTTACCATATGTAATGTATAAAGTATATTATCTGTATAATTAACTAGGGGTCAAAATGGAAAAGACGTAACACATATACGGCAGGTGTAGTGTTACGGCACAGAATTTTTACTGTAGGTAGGAAATTTCTGCTACTGCAACAATAGTAATTTGTTTGATAAATGTGTACCACTAGATGGACATCAGGATACGTAGGAGCCCATTGGATCACTTCTTTCCACAGGCTTCATTTTCTCTGAGCAATTACTGTGTTTAACTCCAAGCAGACCTGGGATAGGTTTATGTTGTAGGCTGTTAGATCTTTGTTGCCATCCAGTTTGCTGACACCCACTTTTCCTGCATATGGCTCAGCTCTGGTATAAGAGCAGGTGAATCATGTACCTTCTGGCTGTCCCCCTTCTCGTGTTGGCATGCCAGAGGTTAGCGAGCCTGGAGGACACACGTCCATCGCCAGACATGTGCTGCCTCCTCTCTCCCTCTGTGTGAAGGCCTGTCCTCCTGCCAGTTGGGCAAGCTGTGGGGAGGTCCTGCAGACCTTGCACCTCCGCAGCACTACTGACTAAGGTGCTCTGCACGTTCAGATGAACTGTAGATCTTATCAGAGTTTCTTTGGTTTTGCAACAGAAACAAACATTGCAACCAGAAAGGAGCTCACGGGAGGCTGAACGGACAGGAGACTCTGACCTGCACGGTCCAGCGCTGGGCTGCAGACCACATGTCTATTTAGATTGATTAAGATGCACTAAAGTTCAAACTTCAGCCGCATTCATCACGTTTCAGGTGCAGAGGAGTGTAGTGTGGCCAGTGACTGCCGTGTTGGATGGCCCAGACACACACTGTTGCCACCATCATGGAAAGTTCTGTCTGGCAGCACGGCAGTATCCGGGCTTGCCTGAAACCCAACACTCAGTTGGTGAACCCACCTACTTCCTTCATTCTCCCTTTGCTCCATGCACGATTCCAGCTGTGAGAGATCATTCGCCTGCTGCTTGTCCCTGCTCCGGTGGGAGAGGGCTCCGGTGGATGCCGCCCAGAGCTGCCCCTTGCCTCCGGGCAAGCACGTGGGTTCAGACCCCTGCAGCTGCAGAGAGTAACAGAGCATGGTGCAGTGCAGAATGGTAATGCGTGGGCACAGGGCGGTCTGAAATGGGTGGACGTCCACCATGGCAGTCTTCAAAATGGTTTTAAAAAGTTAGATTTCATCTGTCATCTGGTATATAACAGTATCTTTTTCAAAAGTTAAAATAAATAGAACAGTGCTTCAAATATTTGTTGTAAAAATTGCACTTAACCTTTAAAGGAAATACATCTTTTTTCTTAATGAATAAAACCTTTGCATGTCTGTTTCTATAACAGCGAATGGGACAATAGTCAAGAAAGCTTTCTAGAATGCATATTGATGAAAACTATATCACAAAGGTTTTGATTTGTTGCCAGTCAGCTTAATTTGCTCTGGAAAAGTATTTTTGATATCCAGCCTGTTTTCCTCTGCCCCAATTCTGGAAAGTTTTTAGCTTTTGCTAGCAATGCTCCTTAAGAATAAAACACATAGACCTCGAACTGATGTATTCCTGTTAGGTTTTGCTGGGGTTTAGCTAGTTAGGTTTTTCTTCCCACTTACCCTTATGTTATTTCTTTCAGTGTGTGTGTGTGTGTTTTCTCTCACTACTTTACAACATGCTAAAAATCCTCAGGGAACAGAGAGTATCACAAGACTTCAAACATTGGTCACAAAATTGAAGGATAAATATTTTTATGGTTTTTGTATGATTGTGACATGATCTATCATGAGACCAGTAAACATGCCATGTTTGTTCACGTAGCGCATTCCTCTTTGACCTTGATGTTTCATTATAAAAGCAAGAGGAAGTCAGTTTTGTAAACATCTGGGCCAGATCTATCAAGAAAGCTCTTGCCTAAAGCCCTCTGACAGAGTTTCATAGTGATCAGTTGCAATAGGCATTATAATCCCAAAATAACATTTTCCTGCAATATTTCTAACACAATTCAAGGAAAAAGTATCCTTAATTGGCTTTCTATTTATGAGAGGGTACTTAGACATAATTCAAAAGTGATACTTTAGAAGTCAGAGATTGTTTCTCATTATAGCAACAAATACCCTTAATGTGGTAGCTACATAACTTTCAACTTGGTGTATTTGTTAGAACTGTCTTCCCCGGTATTACTGTGGCTTCTTTTTTCATGAAGTTGTAAGAGCAGAGAAAAGATAAAGGCTAAAAAAGACACTTAAAAAACAAAAACAGAAAATTTGGCACTTTCTATCTTGTAAATATTACTAAAACATAATTTGTAATCCATAAACTACGGGAGATATTTATTTACATATTACATTATAATTGATTGTGAAATGTCAAATAAAGCTTGCTTTAAACTGTTTAAATAATGTAGATATAACAAAAGGAAGGTAGCATCTGTGTTTGGTGTATTTTAGACTTTCAGTTTAGGACTTTGGTTTGGGAGGACAAGGGCAGCAGTCCAGGCTGGGGCAGATCTCCCCATGGCACTGGACACCAGCAAGCCCACGAGGCCACAGGGAATACACGGCGCGGGGGGGGTTTATTAGATTGTATGAAAATGTTCACCTCTTGCCTTTGCTGGCAAAAATCAAACTTGCTGTGTTTAAGCCATCACTTTGCTAGCGGTTGCTACTTTAAAGTAAATTCAAGTGGTTTAATCCCAGGAGAGATTATATAGGGGGGAAAACAGTTCTTTTCCTAAGAAGGAAATGATGCCTTCTTAAAATAATAGGTGTTAAATGGGAGAAAATTTTGAACAGGAATATAATATTTCAAATATATTTCATTCTATCCAAGTAATAGGTAACAAAATGAAAACATTTTGTTACATGATTAATACAGTTTTGCCACTTGGGGTAGCAACTGCTAATTGCTTACCTGTTTTCATTTTCCCTTAGTAATAAGAGCCCCAATTTTATTCCCTATTCTGGTGGCAAAACATTTGAGCAAGAAGGTGACCTTTCCCATCCCCCGCCACTGCTCGAGACCCGGTTCCTGCCAGTGAGTTGTCGGCAAGGGCTTAACCAGCGCCTCTGCAAATACAGTGCTCTCTTGCCCTTCCTTCCGCCTGGTTTGCAAACATGATGACAAGGCTTCAGCAGCCTTTTTGGACCAGGAGATAACCTGGAGGACAGAGTGTGCAGGTCGAGAACAGCAAAGGAGAAACACCAGAAACTTGGACTCTGACTTTTTAGGGCGGCCCCTTACGATCTTTATGCAGCCTTGAGAAAACTGGCCCAGGTTTTGTGGTTGACTTCTAAGGTTTCAAGGAAGTGGTTAAACCAGAGTAATAAAATTGTAGGTCCTGCAAAAGAAAGAGGCTGGATTTACTGGAGTGGACAGTGGAAAGGTTGAAGACATGGTAGCATCACATAGCGAAGTCCTGACTGCCCAAAGGACTTGCTCCCCACGCGCACTTGTTGGCACTCATCCTCCATGCTCATCATCATCTGTTGGGAGAGAGGAGCCTGAAACTCAGCACAAAATCACGGAGAGAAGATACAGAATATGCATTCAAAATCATGGCTGCTGTAGGCATGCTGGATCACAATACGAGCAGAAGTGTCAGATATTTATTTATTTTTTTATTTTTTAAAGATTTTATTTATCTGACAGACAGCGAGAGAGGGAACACAAGCAGGGGGAGTGGGAGAGGGAGAAGCAGGCCTCCCGCTGAGCAGGGAGCCCGATGTGGGACTCGATCCCAGGACGCGGGGATCATGACCTGAGCTGAAGGCAGACGCTTAACGACTGAGCCACCCAGGCGCCCAGAAGTGTCAGATTTTTAAATGCAGCCCCACGGAAAGGAACCAGGACTCTGGTTGTGGCTGATTGAGGGTCTGGTGAGGAGATGTACAAGATGAGCTTGGAAGATGTTGTGACCCTAGGCCGCAAGAAGTTATCGAAGAGTATTGAGGTCATATCAGGACTCTAGAGCCAATCTAAGTTCGTTCTCACTGGCCAAGGATGGGCTAATTCGACCATCATTATAGATGAAACCTGCAGTGGTTTCTAATGCATCAGATACGTTAAAATCTGTAATTTCATGATGGTTCTCAGAGACTAGAAACTTACTTGTCACCTTTGGAGGATGTTAGGGAACCACCTTGTTATTTTGAAAATTAGTAAATAAAGGAAAAGAATCAACCATGTAAAAACTGCAGTTACAAACTCATTTTTATGTTACTGGTAGATCACAAGCAAAAGCAATAAGACAGATATCCATTGTGAGCGTTTGCATCCTGTTACTTTTGTCTGTGGCATCTGACAGTGGTTCATAGCTACCTGCTTCCAGAATCTGAGTGCTGAGAGCACACTAGATTTGGATGTGCATGAGCCCTGGGTGCTTGCGGTTCCCACTCCTTTACCAGCGCTCGGTCGCTGACCTCCACCCTTCATTGGGTGGTGGCAGTGGCTCACTGCTCTCCCTCCGCTCACCACCGGACTTTTCATTGACTCTTTACTAACAGTTTTAAAATTCTTTGTTTATTTTCCCTATATGTTTAATGTCATGAAGGAGGAAATATAATTCATACCTGATAGATCTGTTTTCTGCAACCAAACATACTCCCCCAGTGAATTCCTTATGTGTTAAATAATTAGGTAATTGGTATTTAGAAATGCTAAATATTATGCAGAAATCATGGTGAACTGTTTCCTGGCAGTTTTAAAGAGGTTTTTTCCCAGCTATTTTATTGGTATTTGGGGACATTAGTTGGAGCTTTTGGATGGACCAAGAAAGTATTACTATTTTTCCCATTTAGAATGGTAGATTTCCAATATCCCAATGTTAGGTATTGCACAGGTTTTAAAACACACAGCCTGTTCCAGGAGCTGTGATAATCAGCGTCTTGGTACATTATCCCCTTCCGTCCCCAGCACACGTGTGAGTTCTGAGTCTGTGATTGCACCCACGTGCGACTTGCCCTCCTTCCCATCCCGCACCACCAGGGTTGTGCCTGTGATTTGCACGCCATCACCACCCGCTGCATTCCAAATTGAGATTTCCTGCATTTCAGTCTGTCCATCCTTCTTGGACCTCACTGAATCATCAAGTCCGTGGACACTCTCCAGCTCAATACATCTCTGCTCTGTCACCCAGCTTCAGTCTCATGGTCCTTTGTCACAATGACTTCCTTACAAGGAACCTTACCTCCCAGGGGGGTCAGTAGGCTGCCATGAGTTAGTTCTCAGACAGGAAGTGCTCAGATCCACTCAGTGTGATATCATTACACAGTGTTGCTCAGTCGCTATCACCTCTTGCTGTTCCTTATCTGCGTCTCTCTTTGCCTACTCACCCAGCTTATCTGCCTTCTCCGAGCCTGCACCCAGACAGCCACCACTTGCCAGGAAGGAGCAGATGGCGATGCTACCTGGTCTCGTGAGCACACGTCTTGGATGCGTGACATGCTTTGCCTAGCAGCCCCACCATGCTTCCCTCAAATGTTTGTTTCCCACTCCCCGGAAGGTGTGTTCAGATCACTTTCCTTTGTCTGTCTACAGTCACAGACATTCTTGGTACTAATAATAGGAAACCCTATTTCAGGGAGCTGAAGCACTAAGAAAGTGCCAAGTAATAATCATAGGAAGTGGCAAAGTAAGGCAGTGTGGGGATTGCTAAGTTCAGCAGCCGAATGATGTCTTTGTGCTGTGCCATCTCTAGTTGGGAGACTCTGCCCTTGCAGGCTTCCGTCGTGGTCATGAGGAGTGGCTGGCCTTGCTCCGGGTGTCCCACGTGGACATGACCACATCCTGGGAGGACACCTGATTGTTCCTGGATGCCTTGATTCCTGTGAGGACAGGCTTGCCCAGAAGACCCCTTCAGACTTCAGTGGAAGAAGGCTGGGATGAGCCGTGGTGGGTAGACGTCCAAAAGTGGTTGGCTGCAGCTGAGCACCACCTTCCTCCTGCATTTCTGCTACCTCACGCACTCTGCTGGACCCCACCCAGGGTCTTGCAGACACTCCCTGCTCCTTTCTATTCTAACTGGTCTCCCAAGGTGATCTCACGCAGGCCCTGGCTCTGAATGCCATCTGTGTGATAGTGATCATTAAGAAGCATTGGACAGCATATCCAGGCACATTCTTGACTGCTTCACTTCTGTATGTAAAAGACTCACACTTAACACAGCCTGAGCACACCCCACAGCCTCTTGTCTTCCCAGCGCCACCTTCTCCTGCACTCCAGTCAGAAAACCAGAAAGATTGATTTCCCTTTCTCCCCATATCTTTTTCACTCGTTTTGGATGCTTACACCAAATTCCCCTCCCCCACCCCCTACGCTGCCCTTGTTCCGTCCGAGCCGCCATCATATGGCACTTGGAGGACACCAGTAGCCTCCTGCTGGGCACCCTGCTTTGGTCATGCCCCTGTAATCTGTTCTCTGCCAAGCTTAAAAAGCATCTCTTAAAATGCAAATTGAATTACGTCACCTTCTGCTCAGAACCCTCCAGCGTCTTTGCATCATCTACAGAGTAAGATGTAAACCTGTACTGCGTCTGTGTGATCTGCCTGTCCAACCCCCTTCCACTCCCCTCACCTCCCTCCCCTTGTGTTCCTATAGTGGCCTCCTACCTCTTCCTCGAACGTGCTGAGCCTGGCTTCACCGTAGGGCCTTCACATGGCTGGTGTCTCACTCACTGGGTGTTCTCCCTGATCTTCGTGGGGCTGCCTTGTTAGCATTCAGACATGGGCCTCACTTTTATCCAACAGGCCCTCCCCAGCCACTCAATCTAAAGTAGACATCTTGTGGTTATCTCACAAGCTATTCCCCTGCCTTTATTAAATTCTCTCCATGACACGTGTTCTGTCTTGTCCGTGTGCTTGTTTATTGCCCCTTTCCTTCCCTCTCTGCCTCCAAGATGTAAGCTTTTTTAAGATCGGCAATCTGTCTGGTGCACCACTGTTTGTTCAGCACCTGGGACAGCATCTGGCACATAGTAGGCCACTAAACCAATACATTTGAGATTGAACAAATGGATCTTACTTGCAAAAAAATAACAACAGATAAACTCCCATTTGGCTTCATCTGTTTTTGAGAAAGAGGAAAACAAAACTACTAGTTATGTTATTGTGTCCTTCATGACTTGGGAAACATACAATAGAAGTTGACTCTGGCTATCCTAAAAGGAAAGGACATTTATTGTAAGGTTCCCAGAATCAGTAGATGGCTAGAGAGCAAGGCTTAGAACACAAGCCGGAATGTAAGAGCCCTGGAATCAGATAGCCCACACTGATGGGCAGAGCGTGGCCCTGTGATGGGGATCACGGTATAAGCACAGGGATCATCAGGTCCGCACATCACTACCTCTGCATTGCCTGCAAGCCCTCGAAGTCTTCATGCCCCAAGGCCACCCATTCAGGATGCCCGGTGCTGAGAAATCACACCCTGTGGACCTGACCTCACTTGGATGCCTGCCCAGCTGTGCCAGAGCAGAGAGAAGTAGGATCTGGGCCCCTGGGCCTCCATTGGAGGGATTTTCTACTGCCCCAGGCTACATTCCATTATCTCCAGAAGCAAGATCAGGATTTGAACAGGGGCAGCCAAAACATGACAGATATTGAAAGCGTTTTGAAATTTCTTTCCAAAGCTGTTGGAACCCTACTACAAACAGTATGAACATACCTACCTTCTTCATCTTGGCTCGTCATGACCATAGCTCGTCCTCAAACCCAGATCTTCACTGTAGAAGGATGATCTCACCCCTCTTTTCAGAGGCTGCTCTCAGATGCTCAGTGACTACCTGTCACCCTCAGAGTAAACCCTGGGGCCCTTCAGGTGGGCCCACCAGATCTGGTCCCGCTCCTCTTGGGCTGTATTTGCTGCCACTTGGCATGTCCCTACTCTGTGCTGTAGCCCCTCTGGTCTCCCTGCACTCCTCTGTGAATCAGACATGGTCTCCACAAGACCTGTGGTGCTGGTGCACTCCCCACTTTCTCCTGGTCTTGGCTCCAGTGTCACCTCCTGAGGGCCCCTCCCTGGCCATCCTAAGCTGCGTGTACTCCACACCTGGACACTCTACCGTTGTACTGTCTGACCGGATGGGTTTGTTTGCTCGTTGTGGGCTTCCCAGTGAGAGTGTAAGATCCAGGAGGCAGGGGCTGTTTATTTCACAACTGTATCTATGTGCCTAGGGCAGGAAGCTGCAGTAAGTATTCATTGAATGAGTTGAACAAATGTGTTGTCATCTTGGAAATTACACTATTACGGAGTCCTGTTACCTATATGTTGCAGAACATTTGGGAAATACAGCAAGGCTGTATGAATGAAAAAATGAAAAAAAAAAAAGAGCTATTGTCTGACTCACAGAGACAACTTTCTGGACACGTTTGATACGTTGTATACGCCTATGTACATTATTACATAATGATACATAGCAGACACACACACCTTTTATTTTCTAAAATAAGCCATTAGTTCATTTCATAAGTTGCTCTTTGTACTTTCTTACCACATAGTAGATAAGAATCAGGCAGAAGTAAGTTTGAATCCTATTTCTGCAACCTAACTTTCAATGATTAAAGTTCTCTGAGCCTCAGAGTCGGGTGTGACCAGGAGTCAGGGCTCCGTGGTGGGGCTGACAGTACTGGAAGTTCTGAGTAGTCTGGTAGAGCGCCGTGGTCTTGAATGCATCAGGGCTGCCGCCAGGGTGGAACAGTTCTAGTTCCACTGGGGACAACCTCATGTTTAGTCCCATGTTTCATTTTGTCAGTCCCCGAGACTATCTAGAGGTGGCATTTTATGATCCTAAACTCAAATCCTATGGAAAGTAAGCCGGTTGTGTGATCTAGTAGATGAGCCTGGTGTAGGAAAAGCAGCTGACAGATGCGACAGGCCGTCTTTGTTTTTTTTTTTTTTTAAGATTTTATTTATTTATTTGAGAGAGAGAATGAGAGAGAGAGAGAGAGAGAGCACATGAGAGGAGGGAGGGTCAGAGGGAGAAGCCGACTCCCTGCTGAGCAGGGAGCCCGATGCGGGACTTGATCCTGGAACTCCAGGATCATGACCTGAGCCGAAGGCAGTCGCTTAACCAACTGAGCCACCCAGGCACCCCAAGGGCATCTTTGTTTTGACCTAACGCTAAACTGGTATTGGAATTTAGTATTCAGCAATTAATGAAAGGTGAATTGAAATAAATTTTCTCGAGTACTTCTCTTTGCATTTGGAACTGAAAATTGGATGTTTTTTCCCTCATGGCAGGTCTCCACTGCGCATCTTCTCTCTCTGGTTGTGGGGTGTGCTACTGTGCTGAGCCTTGATTCTCCTAACGGGCACTCGTGTTTTGTTTAATTTTATAATAGAAAATAGCTGTTCACAAACAGAAGCACTTCCAAACTGGAATAGAATGTTGACATAAAAATATTTTCTATCCAGGGTGACTGTGAGATACTGGTGGAAATCTGAGATTGCTCATCGATCATGTGTAGTTTTTGTATCATAATGCCCCGTGGTTTAGTAACTTCCATTTGTACTTTCTGTCAATGTTAACTGAGCAAGGCAAACCGAACAGGGCACATCCTTTTCATAAAGTTGGAAATGACCAAGTTTAGGTGCTGGGGGAGTAGGGAGGCAGTTACCTCTAGTTCTACCATCAGTCTTTGATTTCTGCAAACTGATTGTAGCAGGGGAAAATGGGCCAGATAATTTCTCACCAAACAGGTTTTGTAAAGATAAGATTTCAGTAGGAATGAGTGAGTTAAATAATATATTTGTGTGACTGTTTAAGAGTGCCCCTTTCAATCAGTGGTGTTGGGAAAACTGATTTCCACATGCAGAAGAATGAAGTTGGACCCTACCTTACACCATATATAAAAATTAGCTCGAAATGGATCAAAGACCTTAATGTAAGAGTTGAAACTACAAAAACTTAGAAGAAAACAGTGGAAAAACTTTATGACATTGGGTTTGGCAATGATTTCTTGGATATGACACCAAAAACACAGGCAACATAAGAAAAAAAATGGATTTCATCAAAATGAAAAACTTCCATGCTTTAAAGGACAGTCAACAGAGTGAAAAGGCAATCCACAGAATGGGAGGAAATATTTGCAAGTCATATATCTGATAAGTGATTACTATCTAGAATATATACAGTATCCCTACAACTCAATGCCAAAAAGCAGCCCAATTAAAAAAATGGGCAAATGACTTAAATAGATGTTTCTCCGAAGAAGATACACAAATGGCCAATAAGCAAATGAAAAGAATTCAGCATGACTGGTTGTTAGGGAAATCAAAAACCACAGGGAGATACCGCTTCACACCCATTAGGATGGTTGCCATCAAACCTTCTCCCCCCAAAAAATAAAACACCCCTGAGAAGAGCGCATGTTCTTGAGAATGTGGAGAAATTGGAATCCTTGTGCCCTGTTGATAAGAATGTAAAATTGTGCAGCTTGTAGGAAAAAGTATGGCTATTCCTCAAAATATAATAGATTTTCTGTATGACCTAACAACTCCGCCTCTAGGTATCTACCCAAAAGAACAGAAAGTAGGGTCTCAAAGAGATAGTGTACACACATATGCATGGCAGCATTATTCCTAGTAGTCAAAAAGTTGAAGCAACCCAAGTGACCATCCCTGGGTCAGTGAATAAACGAAACTTGGTCTTCATGCAGTGGAATATTTTTCAGCCTTACAAAGAAAGGAAATGTTGACGCCCTTCAATAGAACGAAGCTGGAGGACGAGATGCTTCATGTAATAAGCCAGATACAAAAGGACGAGTACTGTATGGCCCACTTACGTGAAGTTCCTAAGGTGGATGGCTTGTGATGTCAACCCACAGGCCAAGTCTTCAGTGTTAGCTGGTGAGCCAAGGTGAGGATTTTCCTAGATCCTCTGGTGCGTTGTTTCCAACAAAAACAGAACACTCTCTTCAGCAGCATGCCTTTCGGCCCTCACTCAGGTCATGTCCTCCAGCAGACTGTTCTGGTATGCATCCATCTCACCAAGCAGAGCTTGACTTATATGCTGTTCAGTTCAGGGAGTGGATGTGTTTCATGGTCTTTGTTTCATTGCTGTTCCTTTCTTTAATGTCTACAAAATCCTCATTCCTGGAGGATGGTACTGTGGATGAACTGATAAGATGAATGGGCATAAGTTTTACAGCCTTTGCAATGCTCCATGGTTTCAGTTGAATAAAAAGTGTGACATTAACAAGGATCATTGAGGGTCACATTCGCTAATTTTGACCAGTCTACGTCAGACTTTTCACAGAACACAAAAGAGAATCATTTCCTAATGTTGTGCTCATCATGAATACTATCTCCATAACTTCTTCCATCTCATGAAAATTCTCATCAGCTCCATGAGGAAGTAGAGCTGTCTGGGTTGTATTTATATTTCTGTTCTAATCAGCTGGCAATGGGAACACCATAAATAACTCGTCTTTTCCTTGCATCTCGTCCCATAAGTTCTCAGACCTGTCTTTACTACACTGAGCAACATCACTGTTTATAGTTCGATTTAAATTTGTCAGTGCTTCATTTTTTTTTTCAGACACACATTTTCTGCCATATCAAGTTATAAATTCACCATCTCTCACTGCTTGGGCACTGTACACACTCAATAAACTCTATTTTACAGAAGCAGTACTCATTTATGTTCAAACCCAGTCCCTATCGAAAATAGCAGTCCTTTCCAATTCATTGAGGTTTGTATGTGTTTGTTTTTCTAAACCACCCACATTTCCTAAATAACTGCTCATGGTTCTTGATGTAGTTGCTTAATAATAGCATCTTAAGCCATGTTCTTCCAATACAGGCATGCTTTGTGTGTTAAAAATGTAGGAATATACTTCATTACTGAAGGGAAATAAGCTTTCTGGAACTTGTGATCTTTATTTTTCACTTTGCCACTTTTGATTGAGATGTGAAAAAGAAAAGATTTTGCTTTCCTTTTCAAGTTGTTTTTAACAGAAAGCAGAGCTTGTCCATCTCAAGCCCTGCAGGAGTGGCGGGAGGCGGGGTGGGCACAGCCAGCTAGAGCCCTTGCATCTGCAGGGGGCTTCCAGATGGAAATTAGTTTTTGTCAGAAATCATCTACCCACTTTTTAAATGTTGGTAACTCATATAGAGAAAAAAAAATCTAGACTTTGTGGGGCGGAACAGAACCCAGTGAGCTTGTTCAGGTGAGCTCTCTGCAGCCCACCAGTCCGCTGTTCCCTGACTCCTGGCAACCAACGCCCTTGGCAGCCCAGCAGCCTTCCTGAGGGTGAGATTTAGATGAATCCTCACGTTGCAGTCACTCCCATAGTCTTATTGGTAGAAATTGAGGCTTCCAAATAAGAATATTACCTGCTTTTGTCTAGCTTTCTTTTTAACGAGATCCTGGCCTCGTCGCTAGAACGTAATGGGGGGGAGTGATCTGTGCTCCTGCTGAAAGCACCAGCACCACCAGGACAGAGCCTGTTTTCACCAGTAATTACCTGGTTTCCTTTTTATTAAGTTAAAATTAGCCTGCAGTTCATTTACCATCAGTGATTCTTTACAAAGCACATGGTGAGTTGAATGTCTCAGTCTCTGACAAGTTTTATCTGAACTGAAGCACCTGTCATCCCTCTGGTGAATGGACTAAGGGCCGCTGCTGCTTCACCACCACTGTGCGTTGTATGGCCCCTGACGTGGTGATGATTGTGGTTTCGATTCGGGAACATACCAGCTGTGTTGCAAGGAGTAAATAGTGCCAGAATCCCTTCACAGTTGCAGAAGGATACTCACGTTCTTTTTTGGGTAGTATTAATTTGATAAACTAATTAGATTCTGCTTTGAAGTAGTTCTCCAGTTACTAATCCTGACATATAAACTTCTGGCCCTGGTTTATTTTGTAAACCGAGAAGTGAAATGTTGAAATGTTAAAGACTGAAAGGTATGAAATCATTGCCTGCATTCCCCCCCCCACTCTCTCTCTGCAGGGGGGACGCAGCGCCTGCCACGCGCTATCGGGATGTCCCTGGCCAAAGAGCTCATCTTCTCTGCACGCGTGCTTGATGGCCAAGAAGCCAAAGCCGTGGGCTTGATCAGCCATGTTCTAGAGCAGAACCAGGAGGGGGATGCTGCCTACCACAAGGCCTTGGACCTAGCAAGAGAGTTTTTACCTCAGGTATTGCTAATTACATTTCCTTTTTTTTTTTCCTGTTTAAATAACTTTATAGCAAATTGACAAAACAGTCATCTCACACGCCTATGATGTGCTTGTCTTGTTTTCCAAGCAGAAAAGTAGATGGTAGCCCTAAAACCAGAAACAATAAACTAGATTAACATGAAGGGCCTTCAGAATTAAAATTGAAGATTTGAGGATGATCTGAGGCTCACACTGTACCTGGGCTTGATAATACATGACGCACACATTGGCACGTGTGACAGAGCTTCCTAGGAACTTACATCATCAGCCATCCGACCCTTCTGACCTGAGCTGTGCACGTGGAGAGAAACAGCCATGGATGCGCTGTCACACTGAGTCACCCCCAAGCTGAAATCCACTAAAACATGCGTGCTGGGAGACCAGAGCCGATTACACCAGCATGGGCTCTCCTTGCCCCAGCTGGGTGTGAGATGACCTGCCTACACAGCAGTCATGTGTCTCCTTGTGTTCGTTAGAGGAGGAGGGAGAGAGAGAGAAAGGGAGAAGCAGGCTCCCAGGGAGCCCGATGCGGGACTCGATCCCAGGACCCTGAGATCATGACCTGAGCCGAAGGCAGATGCTCAACCAACGGAGCCACCCAGGCATCCCTCCTTGTGTTCGTTTTTATGGTAATATAGGCACTGTTTTAACTCCTTTGTGCACAGTATTCTTCCCCACATTGAAACTCTAAGTCTGGAATACACTGCATTTACTCGCAAGTGACAGTTCTTATGAGTAATGTTAGCAATGGTGCATCCTGGGGCCTGTTCCAGGGGTTCCTTGGTTCTCTCTTTTCCATGTATTTTCCAGATAGTCCTTTCTTCTGAAATCACATATTAGAGGACTGCTGCTATGCAAGTAATTAGTGATTTGTCTTCCTCCCTAGTGCAGTTTCAGGTTTTACAACTCCCTCAACAGTACTGGAATCAGAGTTACTTCCTCTCGAACTCCGCTGGTTGATGCTAACAGGACTCGTAACCTGTTTCGGGGCTACGGATCCTTCTGGGAATCTCATGAAACTTCTCTGTAGAAAAATGCATGTTCTCCACATTTGTTCAGAGCTTTGCATCCAGTTTCAGAAGGTGTTGTTAGAGTTCCCAGTGGCCAGACAAGGGCCCAGGTCCGTTGGGACTCACCTGTACCCCGATTGCTGACCGGCGGGCCTCACCATGGAGTCAGTTCCTGGAACCACACTGCCTGGTGTTGATACTTCAGTCCTGCCCACTTAGCTAGCTCTATGCTCTTTTAGGACACGGCTCTTACATAATTTGTTCCCCACGTAAGTAACACAGAGCCTACGCTCTGAATTGATGGAGAGAGCAAATAGAAAAGATGTTTAGTGTTTTAGGAAAAACAAAGAGGCTTTCACTGAAACTTTGGTATTGATATTTCCCCAAAATATTAGAGTAATGTGTGTCTAAAGAGAAGTTAAAGGTACAGGTATCGGGAGAAGCAGCAGTTTAACGAAATATTGACTTCATGACTTCCTTTGGCTTACAACCCTAAGACCAGTGCAGGTCTGCATTGAAGTAAGAGGTGTGTTTAGGAAAAGTCATGGTATCCTTCCAGTTCTGAGAACTACAGCCTCTCCTGGTCTTTGGACTGGAGTGCTCAGCTCTGTGCTGCAAGCTGCGTCCCTGGCACATCTGTGCCTCGTCGCTCTTTCTCCGGTGGCCCTCAGTGCCCACGCCTCCCCACCTGCCGCCTGGCAGCCGGCGGCACTCCACCGCAGCACAAGCCAGGGGTGTCTCTACTGCTCTTCCCTTTTGTCTGGAGGACCTGCCTCTGAGAACATTAACCCCTAAACTTTTTCCCCAGGGCAAGGGAGATCCTGAATGGTTCAAAAGATGTGAGACTGTACAATATGCCGGAGTTTCAGGACAAACTTTGAGGGGCGATCGTCTTTATTTCTAGTTTCTGTCACTGAATGATTACTCTTCCAGATATTAGAAAGCTTCTATAAAATTAGCATTTCCATCTGATTTCTGTATTGGATGTTACTTCCATTTTCTTGTTCGAGAAAAAAATGTTGGTCCAGAAGAAGAGGTGTTGTTTTATATTTTGAAAGAGGCCAGCTAAATAATCATTGCAGCTACTAGCATTTCCATTTTCCTATTTTACCAGTTTTGTAAGCTTTGCTGCCCAGTGCAGCCCAGGCATCCCACAGGAGCAGGTCTGAGACCTGCTACATTTTCCTAAGGGGCTGGGGATTTGTGCGCACATGTAAGTTGGACAGGCACCTTGTCTGGGTCAGCTGGTGGATACAGGGGAATAGAGAAGACTCTCACTGAGAGGAGCACTCTTTAAAAAACAAACAAAAAAGATGATGATCTTGAAAACATGGTTCTAGTATATGCTCCACACCTGCAGGTCATGTTTCAAGAATTCTAACAAAGATACTTGTCTGAGCCTCGAAAACCTGTGGCCTCTGAAAAAGATTTTAATAAGTATTTGAATTAGGAAGAGAATTTAGATGGGTTAAAGTTGATAATTGAAGCCCCTGTATGGGAAAAATGGCATTTTTCATGCCATCCCGCATTTATTCATTCATTTATTGGAGTCCTAGAGCCTATTTTGCATTTTAATCCAAAAGACACTTGAAAAGATACCACTGAATTCTAACTCATGACTCATAAACAGTTTTTAGGAATCTCAAATGTGATCAAACAGCTAAATTCTATCTGGAGCATTGTGGTTTTCAAAGACAACAAAAGTCACGTTCACCTCCCAGAGGACACCCAGTTCTTTCCTCTGTGACCCTCACACATCCTAAAGGACTTCTCTGGCTGTAAGCTTTTGTGTGGTGTGGGCGCACTGGCTGGAGGACACGTCTTTGCCCGCACATCCTCACTGTTCTTCGTTCTGGAAGCCCACGGAGGACAGGTGCAGAGCCGGTGTCGCCTCATCGCCAGCCCAGGCTCCTGCCCGGCCGCTCAGGGGTGTGGTATCGCACCAAGCACAGCATCTCCTTTTCCCTGCTTCACTCCGGGGGGCGGGGGGGGCGGGCGGGTTGTGCTGGAGAACGGTGAACCATCTCCTGGGCACACAGCCCCTGCTGACCCGCAAGCACACAGAATGGCCAGTGTAGTAGAGTTGTACCAAGCGCTGTGTAGACCTTGCAATGGCCTTAAGAAATTTCCCATTAACTGTCCTATAGCTTTTGTTGCTTCTTTGCCATGGTTCCAGCAATGGGGATTTCTGAATTTTACTGAGCTGTACAACATAATTCGCATAAATAGTAATTAAAATCTATTTCTCTAATTGAATTTTAGGGACCCGTTGCAATGAGAGTGGCAAAATTAGCAATTAATCAAGGGATGGAGGTGAGTGCCTTAATATTTGAGTTTGTTGTTGGAGGAGGTAGTGGGGATTTAATTTAATTTATTTTTTAATGTTCTAAAATCCAGCTGTTTCAATGCTACTATTACCACAAGTTACTGGGGGTTGTTTGTTTGTTTTTAGCTACATTATTGATTTCATTCTGCTTAGGCTGTTGTTGATTCAGTATCTTAATCACAGAACTGAGGAATTTCAATGATGTCCTGCAGCTTATGACATGCTCACTGTTTTTGCCATCCAACTAATAGATTTATTGGCTAGTAGTTCATAGAAAACCAAAAGAAGAGGTCATTCTGTGTATTCTCAACACCAGCTTTGCATTATTAAAGAACGTTCTGAGGAGAACTTCCGGCTCAAAGCCGAGCCAAACTCTCTCCACCTTTAACTGCTCAATGTGCTTTGTGCAGGGAGCCCATATTAACAAGGCAAGCCTTCAGGGTGTCCTGGGGTTCCCCTGAGGAGGCGTCTTCTAAAGAGTGGAAGCCCCAGGCCAGGAGAGAAGTAGGCAGGGCAAGGGAGCAATGCAGGTGCCTGTGTACGCTGGGCTTTCATGACCCCAGTTGTGTTTTGGTTAAATTAGGGAATTTTGAAGAGAGATACTTCTTCCGTGCAGACTCAGAGGCCACCATATCTTCATGAGCTTCATAGCAATAAAAAGAGGTTGAATTTGTTAGCAACAAACACAGTTTTAAAAATTTACAAAGTAGTTAAATGGTTTTTAAAAACTCTAACATAATTGTAACAATACTAACAGCAAATGCCTTATATGATCCATAGTACATGCCAGGCCATATATAGGTGCCTTATAAAGGCTTCACCTAGATTATCCCCATTTGGTAGATAATACAATTAGTCTCTCATTCGGATGTGCCTCTCTGAGGTACAGAGACCATAACTAACTTAGCCAAGCTTACACAGCTCCCCTGTGGTAGAGGCAGAATTTGAACCCAGGCAGCCTGGTTCCAGACTTCTCATGCTGGTCATACTTCCGATTTGCTGTATTACATCAAAGGATTCTGTGCTTTTGGAGAAGTGTTACTAGTTTGAATTTATATTGAGTGTTCCATATTTTAAAAAGTAATTCCTGCTGAAATTTAATTATGTTTTTATCCTCAGGTTGATTTAGTAACAGGATTAGCCATAGAAGAAGCTTGTTATGCTCAGGTATGTAATGCAACTACAAATTCAGCAAGGATACCTCTTACAAATTGCGTTTACCTTCTGTATAAGTCAAATGAATTATATATCTCTGAGCAAGATTACACTCATACCTCTTCTAAAATCATACAAATGGGTTGAAATTAGCTGTTTTTGCTCTTTGACTATTACCAGCTCCTATTACTGATTCTGTTCCATATACTAATGTCTCTTGTCTACGTAATTTAAAAAACTCTTTGTTAAGTTAGTACCATTCATGCGGTGGCCGTCTCTCTGGCTCATGTTGTATTTATGGGTGTCGATTTAAACCCTCACTCCAGTGTAGACAGGGACGGGGAGGAGGGCGGTGGGGGAATGTGGGCCTGCTGGGGAGCATCAGTATTTGAGACTCATTGGTTCTGAGTCTTCCCTCCCGCCCACTGAAAGTTCCCTAATTCAGTGTGTAGTTTTCTCTTTTGCACACAAATTAGTAGGACTTTGTATAGAGGAATAAATCTCCCTTTTTTCTTTCCTTCCTTGTTTTCTAAAAGATGTAACTTTGTTCAGGGCATCCAGTGTAGCAAAAGAATTTTGTTCTACCTTTTGTGAGAATTGAAAACTACTTCAGCTCCCATAAAGCATGGCAGTGTCCTGCATTAGGAGGGACAGCTAGAGTGTTCCTCTGTGCCTGGTTTGTATGTATGAATTGCCACCTGTCGTTGATGAGCCATGCCATGAATGAAGTAAATTACACACTTCTTAAAAATGGACAGCCTTAGAGTCCAAAGAAAAATTTAAAAAGTATGTTTGGCCATAAATCATATCTTATGAAATGTGAAGGAACAGTAATCATAAGAAGCATTTTGTCAGACCACAATGGAATTACACTAGAAATCACAACAGAAAGGTAGCTGGGAAATCCCACCTATTAATGGTGGGATTAATCTTTTTAATGCAGCTTAAACAACACATGAGTCAAAGAAGAAGTCTTAATAGGAATCAAATATTTTGAATTAAATAAAAATGAAAATACAACTATCAAAATTTGTAGGAATTTATTGAAAGTGCTGCTTAGAGAGAACAGCATTTTAGCATTGAATGCATATATGAGAGAAGAAAGATCTGAAATCAGTAGTAAGTTTCCACTTCAGGAAAGTAGAAAAAGGAGAGCAAATAGGACTCAAAGTCAGCAGAAGAAAAGGAAAAATAAGGTTTGGGACAGAAACCAATGAAATTGGAAATAGAAAAACACAAGGAAAAAGTCAACAAAACAAAAAAATGGCTCTTTGGAAAGATCTATGAAGTTGACAGACTTCAAGGCAGGCTAACCATGGAAAAGTGAAGATAAAAATCACCAATATCAGAAATGCAAGAAAGGCCATCCCTAATGATCCCATGGACATTGAGAGAATGATAAAGGGATACTGTGAACAACTCTGTCTACAGATTTGATAACCTAGGTGGAATGGACCAATTCCTTGGAAGGCACAACATACCAAAACTCATACAAGGTCAAATAGATAATCTGAATAACCCTACGTTTGTTAAAGAAATTAAATCAATAATTAATAAACTTCCAAAATAGGAAGCACCAGGCCCAGATGGTTTCTCTGGTGAATTCCACCAAACATTTAAGGAAGAAATCATATCCATTTTTAGTCATCTTTTCCAGAAAATAGAAGCAGAAGGAACCCTTCCTAACTCATTCTGGGTCGGTAGTATCCTGATACCAAAACCCAACATTATAAAAAAGGAAAACCATAGACCATTATCTGTCATAAATTAGTAGATGTAAAATTTCTCAGCAAAATATTAGCAAGTCAAATCCAACAATGTGTAAAAAGAATGTTTAAAAACAATTTCAGATTGATTTGTATAAAATGTATGTATACAATGTATAAAAAGAACCAAATGGATTTTTTTGTAGATATGCAAGCCAGGTTTGACACTCAGAAAGCACTGTAATCCGTTACACCAACAGGTTAAACAGGAAAATCAGATCATATCAATAGATCCAAAAAAAGCATTTGACAAAATCCAACACCCATTCATAAGAAAAACTCAGCAAATTATGATGGGAGATTCCTTACCCGATAGGAACTTCTATAAAAGAACCTACAGCTAGCATCATACTTAATGGCCGAGAACAGGGCAAGGACATCCTCTCTCACAACTCCTTTTCAACATCTAGAAATCTTAGCTAACGTAATAAGACAAGAAAAAGAGAGAAAGATATACAGATTGGGAAGGAAGAAATAAAACTTCATAGAAGATGTAATTGTCCATGTAGAAAATCTCAAAGAATCAAGAACAAAAAAACACTAAGAAGCAGTTAGAGCAAGGTTGCATGATACAAGGTTAATAAACAAAAGTCAGTTGCTTCCCTGTATTGCAGCAATGAAGAATTGGAATTTGAGATTAAAAGCATAACATGATTTTCATTAGTACAAAAAATACAAATGCTTAAGTAGAAATCTAAAAAAAAAAATGTATAAGATTTATTGGAGAGAAACTACAAAACTGTTGAAAGAAATCGAGATCTAAGTAAATGGACAGATATACCATGTTCATGGATAGTAAGACTCACTATTACTAAGAAGTCACTTCTTCTCAATTTTACTTAAGAGAGTCAGTACAATCCCAGTAAAAATCTCAGCATGTTACTTGATCTGTGTCGACAAACCAATTCTGAAGTTCATATGGAAAGTCCAAAGACTTAGCCAGTCCAGTTACTCAGAAGAACAAAGTTGTGGCACTGACACTACCCAACTCCAAGACTTACTGTAAAGCTACAGTAATCAAGACAGTGTGGAGTTGACAAAGGAACAGACAGTTGGATCAGTGGAACAGAATAGGGAGCCCAGAAGTAGATTCGTATAAAATAGTCATATAGGTAGACTCATAGAAAATAAAATGGCCTTTGACAAAGGAGCAAAGGCAATTTGGTGGAGAAAAGATAGTTTTCAAAACAAGTAGTACTGAAGCATCTGGGCATTCGGCAACAAAAAAGTGACCTTAGACACTGACACTACACCCTTCACAAAAATTAATTCATACTGGGCCATAGACCTAATGTAAAATGAAAACCTCTGAAACAGCTGGAAGATCACATAGAAAATGTAGGTGTTCTTGGGTTTGGCAATGACTTCTTTAAGATACAACACCAAAAGTATAATCTATGAAAGAAAAAAAGTGATGTTTCACTTCATTAAAATTAACAGCTTCTACTCTGCAAAAGACATTGTGAAGAGGCTGAAAAGAGAAGCCACAGGCTGGGAACCGGTCTTTGCAGTACACAACTGATAAAGGACTTGTATCTAAAACAGACAAGGGACTTTTAAAACTCAATAATAAGAAAACAACCCATTAAAGAGTGGGTGGAAGATTTGAACAGACGCCTCACCAGAGTAGATACACAGATGGCAAGTAAGCATAGAAAAAGATGCTCCACATCATCTGTCATTAAGAAATGCAAATACAAACAAGATACCAATTTGCCCATTTCCTACAAAGCTAAGCATAATCTCAGCACATGATCCAGCAATTGTACCTCTATGTGTTTACCCAAGTGTGTTGAAAACTTATATCTACACAAAAGTCTGCACATGGTGTTTTAGCAGCTTAGTTCATAACTTCCAAACTTTGAAGCAACCAAGATGTATAGATTGAATGGATAAACTAAGGCACATCCGTACAGTGGAGTATTATTCAGCGACAAAAGGAAATGAGCCATCCTGCCACAAAAAGGCATGAAAGAACCTCAGGTGCATACTAAGTGAAGGATTTCCATCTAAAAAGGTTATGTACTGTAGGATTCCAATTATGTGACATTCTGGAAAAGACAGTAGGGGCCAGGGATGCGTAGATGGGACGTAAAGGATGCTTAGGGCAGGGAAGCCATTCTGTGGATACTGTTGGATCCATGGCATCACGCCTTTTCAGAATCCATGGTTCCTCAACATAGTGAGCCCTGTGTGAGCTATAGGCTCTAGTTAATAACAATGTATCGATATTGGTTCATCAGTTGTAGCAAATGTACTTCATTGATGCAAGATGTTAATAATGGGGGAACCTTGG
Source organism: Eumetopias jubatus (assembly GCF_037043125.1). Taxonomy (NCBI): domain Eukaryota; kingdom Metazoa; phylum Chordata; class Mammalia; order Carnivora; family Otariidae; genus Eumetopias; species Eumetopias jubatus. Next base: position 4,038,757 of record NW_028274821.1, on the reverse strand, counting down.
GGGCTTGAGGGAATCTGTGGGAACTCTGAACTTGCTGCTCAATTTTTTGTAAACCTAAAATTGTCTAAAAAATACAATCTGTTGGTTTTTTAAAGTACATTTGAAATGGGGGGAAGTGTATTTGGAATTAGAATGTAAATTTAGTCACATAAGTAGAATTGTTCAAATGATGAGTAGATTTCAAAATTTTAGATTGCCTTCTAGTTAGTTTTTTTGTTGTTTTTTTACATAAAGCTTGTTAAACTTTTATAGTTGTTTTTACTTTTTGGTATAGGTAACATAATGTTTTGTTTCTCTAGACTATTCCAACAAAAGACAGGCTTGAAGGTCTTCTTGCTTTTAAAGAGAAAAGGTCCCCTCGCTATAAAGGAGAATAGAAGACACAGAAATCTTTCAAATGCCAGTGTAATAAATGTACCTCTGGAAGTATCTTTCAGATCCACATATGCCTCAGCACCTGGAATCCCAATGACCAAAGTGAAGAGCAAGTTCTCTGCATAGTGAATTAAGCATCTGGAGTGGACCCATCTGTGTACTTTGTTCAAATGTGCATCTTGTCATATTCATTCGGATGTATAAAGCTAGTAGTGTATAGTCAAAAACAGATTCAAAATTAGGTACACATTTTTAAAAATTTCCTGCATATGAGGCTTTCTGTTCTTAATTTTTTAATGTGAATAATTTATATATTACACATTCTAGGAAATAATATTGATTGTATGTCTACTGTGCTGCAATACGAAATAAAATTATTTCTATATACCAAAAATGTGAAGTTATACCAAATAAAGTTTCTAAGGGATTATACAATACATCCCACCCATACATACATCTCAGACTGAAAAAGGAATTGATAGATTCTCTGAGCGAAAATTACCAAATATAAATAAAATTGGTGAAAAGAAAACTTGGAAACTTTTCTCTTCCCCCATTCTCTTGAACCGAATAAATCATTGCATGTTGGATTTTAGAAGAAGCCATCTTTCCGTGTTGATTCTGTCAGATGACCTCAGTAGTCTTAGAATACAGTGTGGATGGGGGGAAATGAGCCCGCTCAGCCTGGGGCCCACAGCCTCGGGAGGCCAACAGGAGGCCTAGAGCGGGTGTACCTGTAAGATCGCCCAGCACGTTGCCTGGCCATTGGTCTAAGTCCTGAAGAAGCTGGTGCTGCCAGGGTTGGGCTGTCGAAACAGCTTGGGGTCATGGATTCGAAGTGAGGTGCAGCCTGCTCTGCTTCCTGCCCCCAGCATTTGCACCTGGTTTTAGTAAGGAACGGAGGTGAAGACAGCCCCCCTCTCTCCCTCTTCTAACCCCGGGCCAGGCAAAGTGACTAGAAACAGAGGGGCTCGGGGGCACGTCTGAGTTGATAGCCTCGCCTGGGGAGGAGACAGATAGGAAGTATGTGGGACTTAGCTGTGGGATTCAGTGTGCAGCGTGGAGAGACCTTTACAGGTCTCCAGGTTCAGGCTAGCTTTATTTTGTATTTCGTCAAACCAGACTGCCTTCTGAGGCTGTGTCCAGGGCTGAGTCAGCTCTGGGGAAGACCCGCTTTTCTGGGATCTGCACCTCCTTACTTGTGGACTGTGGGGGTGCCCACTGCCCTCCGAACAGCACGGCTGTGCTTTGTTGCAGGGAAGTGACATTCGGCATGGGGATGACTGCCTGTTCCGTGCATTCCCACATTCAGCACTGCAGCTTCCTTGCTCTTGGAAATCACCGAAACTTTTTTTTTTTTTTTTACTTTGGGGAAATTGAGCTCTCAATCTCAGTTTGAAACACCTTGAAAGAGGCAAGCATGGAGTCGCCATCTGCTGATGCCCACCATGCCGGGGGCGGTCATTGTCATCACCTGTGAGGCAGATCCTACAGACTTATGGCCAGGGCCCAGCTGAGTGGCTTCCTGGGGAAGGGGCTCACTAAAGCCCACGTTCATCTGCTGATTCCATCTTGGGGAGATGCATGCTTTGTCTTCTGATAAACTTGTGCCATTCATTTCATGCAGGATGATTTGCAAGTAAAGTGCTGGCCCTTGTCTTCATAGTCCTTTAAAGATTTCAGGGCCATCTTGTTCTGCCTGCGACACATTCAAATGCCACTTCCTTTTCACTGCACAGGAAATAATTATGTTAATGGGGAAAATACTAAGAGTGCTGGATGACTGGACTCTCCTCACGGACGCATAGTCTGTTGCTGATGGAGTACCACTGAATGTCCTGCAAGTTCTGATTAAGTCACTGGAGTGTGTCCGAAAGCAAAGACATCTTCCTGTTGTGACTTCAGAGATTACGGACTTCTGTATTAGAGCAAGGGAAAGTGTGTAGATGTCTCCCTTTCCCAGAGTCTTCCCTTCAGCAAAGCGGCCTTGCTGGGCGTGGTCCTGATGCTGGGCCCGGGTCAGGTCGCTCTTCGGGGAGAGGACTGCCCCTGTGGCTGAGCAGCTACTCATGTTGCCCTCCAGCACACTGCATTCGAGCGTCCTTACACCGAAGCCATGGCCAGCTGATGCAAGCTGGCAACACGGTGGCGATCCGCATGCATCCCGATTACGTTGCAGAAGACCCGGAGGAAGGACGCCTAACCAAGCACAGTTCCAATTCAGGGGAAAAGCATTTCACATCATCTCAGAGCAGGCGATCCCCCTGGCCCACAGTATGGGAGTGCCAGTTAATTTATCACTTTTCTCTCAAAGAAGAAGAGGCCACGTCACAGAATCTCTGGGACGAGAAGGGCTGTGATGGTGGCCCAAAGAAGACTCAGATTTTCTTGACTCATTTCAATTTACGTTGTGTTCAATAAAAAATAGATGGTTTTCCTTAGTCCTTCGCCCCCTCCCTTCTAGTTGTCAAAAACAGCTTGTCACTGAGTGTCACTTTCCTGGCCACACCTTGAAGAGAACTCTCTGTAGGTGGACTGGAACAGTGGGGTGTCACTCAGCAGATGATGTGCTGAACAGGAAATGCTTGTGTTTGGTGCAGGCTTGTCCCTGGCTGGCCTGGCCGTTGACCCTTTCCCTCACTTGACCACAACTCTCTCTTCTGGTGATAGGTCCTGTAACTGCTCTGATCTGGGGTCCAAAAATCCTGGCAGACAGATGGTCTTTAATATTTAATCATGCTGCTATTTCTTCGTCTGCCCACCAAGTTAAATATTAACGTCTGTGTCAGCATTATTGGGCCTTATCAAAACAGCAATGAAATTATTTTCTTACATTAAAGAATAATTGTACATTTGTCGCAAAAGAAATACAGAATTTTGCAGTTATTGGAGAGCCACTTTTCTTCATAGGTGGCACAGGCTGCAGATTGCATCTGGGGGTGCTTGGGGTGTTAGGGATTGAACCCTCTGCTCAAAATACCTGTGGGTCTCAGGTGCTAAAATCCCGCCATCTCCAATACCATCCTTTGGACTTACCAGAGTCCTTCTCTTCGGGAGCCTTCCAGAATCTAGCCACCCCTTAGAGGGGTGGCTCTCAATCCTCAAGCCCTTGGTGTGCGGCCTTTGTTTTTCAGATGAATTCTGAAGGCAGTGTGAGAGCAGGGTGCCTGACGGGGAGAATCGAGGATGCCGAGACACGTACCTCAGGTGGTCAGGGCCAGCCCTCGTGGCCCCCGTCCACGCAGCGCGAGCCTCGGGAGGCAAGGTAGGAGGACAGCTGTCCGCAGTGAGCTGACTCTTCCCTGGGGGCAGCAGACTGAGCTCAGAGCCACCAGCGTGTCAGTGCCTCTGTAAAGTACAGGAAACACTGTATTCCGCGTCTGTTTCGGTTCAAGGGGACATGGCCAAGATCCCAGAAGATACGAACATGGATAAGAGAACTCGGGCGCCATATGTGAGGCCCCGAACATCCCCAGCTGTTCCCACGTGCTGTTATGTGGAGTCTTGGGAGCACCCAAGGGGAGAGGCGCTGGTGACTCAGGGAGCGGAATCGGGAGCACAGAGTGGTGGCAGGAGGGCGGTGGGGCCGGGAGCCGTCCCTGGGGCCGCTGACCTGGCCGTACTGGTCGGCCCGCAGACAGCTGGTCCACGCACGCGTGCGTGCGTGTGTGTGCTCGCGCGCAAGCCTCTGCCCTGATTGGTTCAATGGTTCTCTCATGACTTGGGGGTTACCGAGAGCATGCACATCAAACTTTGGTCTGAGGACAGCAGGCTGTCTGCCAGCTCCGTGCTGCGTCCACATCCAATACCCGGACACCTTAGGGAATGGGGTTCTCAGCTGATAGGCCAAGAAACTGGAAGGCTGGTTTGGTGGCAGGTGTTCTGTTCGGAGCCCCTGAGGTTTCATCACTGCACCCTGGGGTACATGGGGCCAGCCTTGGCAGCTGTGAGCGATGCGTCACCTCCCTCTACCCAGCTACCGGAGTGTGAGTTTGAGGTCTGTAGTGATAATCATCAGACCCTGTGGGGGTCAAGAGCACCCCGTACTTTGGGGACAGTGTCGTGAGCGTCTTGCTCTCTTCTGCACTGGTCAGACTCACGCAGAGTCTTGCATTGAGTTCCAATTTGGTCAGAGGTTCACTCTGCTTTGCTGGATAGCACACGGGAGCTCTTTGCCCAAATTTCTTCTGAAACCAGTGGTGAGACCAACCTCAGGCAGAGCATCTCATGCCTCTGAGCCTGTTTGTTCATCTGTGAAAGAATCTGGTTGCTGCTCCTGACCAGTTGCAAAGACAGATTGGACGAGTCTGTGCAGAAGGGCTTTGTGGGCAGAACTGTCTTCCACAGATGTGGTGGTGTTTTGTTTGCTGCATTTTTCAGAAGAGACTAGGGAGGGGTTCAGAAGCTCAGAAGCTAGGACAGGGAATGGGGTTCAGGAGTGCATGTAGAAGCCTGGCTTTCACCCAGGGAAAGAGAAGTGGGGGAGAGCTGGTCGCTAGCTGTCTTAAGTTAGAACTGCAGTGTGGTGCTGGGGCCTTATAGGCCGTCCTAGGCCAGGGCAGCCACGCCGGCCCCTGGCCCCAGTAACACCTCCCCGGGCTGTTCTGCACTGTCCACACACTGACCTGAGGACCGTCGTCAGTGGGGGAAGCTGGGGAGGCCGAAGCAGAAGGTGGGCAGTCGGGGCAGGACCGTGGGCAAGGCAAGGTGGGGCAGAGGACAGCTCTCTAACTCAGCCGTGCTCGGTCCCCAGAGACCCCCAGATGGTGCCCCTTCCACTCTGACGTGGACCGAGATGTGAGACACGCGGCTGCCAGTGCTGCTCACTGGTGGGCCGGGTCAGAAGAGGCACAGGAAACAGTATCCGCCTAAGGCCGACCCGAGGCTGAGAACTACTCTGGCCCTCGAGCAGTAGATCCTGTAGCATTTCAGGAAAAGGGATCATCCTGCCCAAATGCCCTGTTCACAGTGCTAGTTTTGAGGGCTGGGGAGGGACAGATCCCTGAGAAAGGCAGCCCCTCTCTTGTGCCCTGTTGGCTCTCCCCTGGCTGGCAGAGGAGGTGCTGGGGGACTCTGGCCAAGGCTGCGAGCCTGCGTGGCCAGCCCAGGAACAGGGCAGGCTCCCCGCACGGCCGCGGCCCCCACCTCACTGCCGAGGCGCGGCCCGGAAGCCCCCCGTGTGCAGATTCATCAAACACGGTGAACCCATTTCACAGAGTGGGATCGAACACTGCCGATGAGGGAAATAACGGCATCACTGTGGCATCCAGTGACGGCCCGGGGCTGGACTCCCGTCTCGGTGATGTCTGCTGGCAGAGGGTTCAGAGGAATTTGAAGATGGGCAAGTGCTCTCTCCTGACCTTTTCAAAAATAGTCAGATCACTTTCACTTCCAGCCTCCGAGCCAAGCTGAATGAAACCTTTGTGCCCTTTACAGAAAGTGAAGAGCGGGTTGGCCAGAGAAGTTCAGACTCCTCACAGCCTCTCTTGGATTGAGTCACAGTTCTTTTGAGTTGTCTGTTAACACTTTCTGGAAACACACTTTTCATGCAGCTCAGAACTTGCTCACACGTGGCCCAAGTTTGAGCGCTTTAAAAAATACAAGAAATGTGTGACGTGCCGTACATGACAGGAAGTGTCAGCCCCCAGCCGACTTGGTGGAAAGGTATTCGGATGGCTGGAGCGCCGTGGTGGGTGTAGTGGTCGGTGGCTCTCTTAGATGCTGGCACGCACCAGGAAAAGGCACTTTTTCTCCCTCTGGTCCTTGTGGGAGTGTGTGCGTGGCATGCGACTGTCAAACCACTCTCCTCAGAAGACCAGCAGTTTATCCCGGCCCGTCCCCTGTGCTGTACTCCCAAGTTCAGGGAGAGTGTGTGACCTCTCACGCGGGCTGCACGTATGTGAACGTGTTGGCATGTGTGGATAGGAAAATTGGTGTTGAATTTCCCGTAAAACTCAACAGAACTGACGGTTTTGATTGTATCCAGTGTCCCCCAGGGATGAGCTAGTGTTGGAAAGTGAACGTGAGGAGGAGTGTCCTGGTGAAGGGAGCCAGGGAAGGAGCTAAGTCCTGGCCTGGGACAGGTCCTCCTTCCCTTGCCCCATGACCTCCAGCAGATGCAGAATAAAGGCTCCACGTATAAGAAAAAGACCTCATCCTGTCTGTCACATACGAGAACAGTTCCCCAGTCCTGCTGGTACCTGGAAAAGTTGTGTTTAGGATGCATTTCGGGGGCTCAGTTTCATAACGTTTGAATGGATTCTGGGTTTGGAGCCCCAGTGTCAGAACTGAAGAAAAAGACACCTTTGTGATTTTTGTGCATTTTTTTGTCTTTTTTGTTTTTAAATACGTAATTTACACACCATAGTAGTCACCCTTTAAACTGTACAGTTCAGTGGTCTTACTGTATTCACAGAGTTGTACAGCCCTGGCCACTATTTAATTCTCGAATATTTTCATCAGCCCCAAAAGAAGCCCCGTACTCATTAGCAGTCTCTTCCACTTGCCCTTCCTGCCAACCTCTAGCAACCGCTAATCTACTGTCTGTCTCTGAATTTGCCTATTTTACACATTTTGTATAAATAGGTTTATATGATATGTAACATTTTATGTCTGGCTTTTTTCATTCACTGTAATGTTTTCAGCGTTCATCCATGTGTAGTATGCATCCATACTTCATCCTTTTTATGGCTGAAAATACTCCACTGTATGTACACACCACATTATGTTTATTCAGTCATTAGTTGGCGAACTCTTTGGGGCTGTTGTTGTTTCCACTTTGGGGCTATCATAAATGACACTGCTACAAACATGCATGTACAGTATTTGTGTGGATATATATTACCATTTCTCTTAGGTGTTCACTCAGAAGTGGAATTAACTGGGTTATACGACCACTTTATGTTTAACTTTTCGAGGAACTGCAAAACTGGTTTCCAGAGTGGCTGTACCATATTACAGTCCCATCAGCAACATACGAAGGTTCTAATTTCTTGGCATCCTCACCAAAACTGGTTTCCAAAGCAGCTGCACCGTATTACAATCCCATCAGCAACATAGGAAGGTTCTAACTTCTCGGCACCCTCACCAACACTTGTCACTGGCTTTTATTTTGATTATGACCATCCAGTAGGTGTGAAGTGGCACCTCATTGTGCTTTCGATTTGCATTGTCCTAATGACTAATGATGTTGAAGATCTTCACATGTGCTTGTCAGCCATTTGTACATGTTTTTTTGGGAAAATATCCATTCAGACCCTTTACCCATTTCTAATTGGGTTGCCATTTTATTACTGAGTTGTAACTGTTCCTTATATATTCTGGATACAAGTCATTCTGGGTACGAGTATCTTATTGGATGTGTGGTTTATAAATCTTTTCTCCTGTGGGTTGTCTTTTCACTTCTTTGATGGTGTCCCTTAAAGCACTAAAGTTTGAGATTTTGATGAAGTTAAGTTTATTTTTTCCTTTGTTGATTGTGCTTTTGGTGTCCTATCTAAGAAACCATTGTCTAACCCAAAGTGATAAAGATGTGTTTTTGTCTAAGTATTTTATAGTTTTAGCTTTTACATTTAGATTTGTTAACTATTTTGGTTAATTTTTGTGTATGGTGTGAGGTAGGATCCAACTTCTTTCTTTTGCATGTGGATATCCAGTTGTCCCGTGTCCCAGCACTGTTTATTGAAAAGACTATTCTTTCTTCTCTTGAGTTTTCTTGGTAACCTTGTCAAAAAGGTTAATTTCTAAACTCTTCATTCTACTCCATTGTCTATCCTTATGCCAACATCTGTTGATTTGAGAATGCAGTGGTTCTTTTTTATTCTACTGATATGTTATTACCTTAATTGACTTTCAGATATTAGACCAAACTTGCATTCCTGGGATAAATTGCTTGGTCATGATGTACACTCCTTTTTGCTGGATGTGGCTTGCTAATATTATGTTCGGGATTTATGGATTTATGTTTAGAAGGAATATTAATGTGTAGCTTTCTTTCTTATGATGTCTTTCTTTGTTGGGGTATCAGGATAATACTGGTTTCATAGAATGATTTAGGAAGTGTTCCCTTCTTTAAAAAAAAAAAAAGAGTTTGTGGTGCTAATTCTATTATCATTATTTGGTAAAATTTATCCGTGAGACCATCTGGACCTGGGCTTTTCTGTGTTGGAAATGCTTTGATTATTAATTCACCCTCTTGTTTTACCTATATACAGATATTCTTTCTTTTTGAGTCAGCTTCAATACTTTGCTTCTTTTTAGGAATTGTAAATTTCATCTGGGGTATGTAATTTCACATACAGGTGTTCACAGTCCTTATTTCTATAAGGTCAGTAGTAGTTTTCCCTTCTTTCATTCCTGATTTTAATATTTCAGGCTTCTCTCTTTTTTTTTCATTGCCCATCCAGCTAGGTTTGCCTGTTGCTTTTCAGAGTCAACTTTTCATTTTGTTGTTGTTGTTTTTCTCTATTGTGTTTCTGTCTTCTTTTTCATTTATTTCTATTCTTAGCTTTATTATTTCCTTCTCTCTACTTACTTTGGCTGTAGTTTGCTCTTATTTTTCTAATTTCTTAAGGTAGAATGTTAGGTTATTTGATTCGAGATCTTTTTAGTATGGGCATTTACAACTATACATATCTCTCTAAGCATGCTTTATTTGCATCCCGTAAGTTTTGATATGTTTGTGGAAAAGAGTTAACATAACAGGTCTGAACTACTATCCTTGGGAAGGGCTGGCTGCAGGATTGGCCCCTGGCCTTCATTTGGAAACTTAGATTTGGGGAAGTTCCCACCATTTCCAGAACTGATAAGAGTTATGCCTTCACTGTACAAACAATATGGTTTATGGTTTCCTTTTTGGAATATGGAATTTGGATATCTGTCAAGCAGAGTATGCTTGCATGTCTAGCCCCAGCAGAAACCCTGGGCTGAGTCTCTAGTGAGGTGTTGACAACACTTCACACATCTGGTTATACTTTGTTGCTGGAGGAATTAAACTTGTCCTGTGTGCCTCCACTGGGAGAGGACCTTTGGAAGCTTGCAACTGGTCTCCCCTGATACTCACCCCTACACCTTTTCCTTTGCTGCCTTTGCTTCGTATCCTTTTGATTATATAATATGTCATAATCATGAATAGACTGTATGCTAAGTGCTGTGAGTCTTCCTAGTAAATTACCAACCTGAAGGTGGTTTGGGGACCCTGACACATGTGGTTTTGTTTTCATTCATCTCAAAGTATTTTTAAATTTCTCTTGTGTTTTTTTTCCTGTGTCCTTTTGGTCTTTTAGGATTGTGTTCCTTAATTTACATATACTTGTGAATATCCCAAATTTCCTTATATTATTAATTTCAAGTTTAATGACATTGTGGTTGGCAAATGTACTTCAGTCTTGTCATTGTACAATTTCAGTCCTTGGCAAATTTTAATGAGACTTTGTGGCCTAAAATATGATCTATCCTGGAGAAATCCCATGTGCATATGAGAGGAATGTGTATTCTCCTGTTGCTGGGTGGAGTGTTCTATTAAGTCTGGTTCATTTGTGGTCTTGTTTCATTCTTTTTTTTTTTTTTTTTCAAGATTTTATTTACTTGACAGAGAGAGAATAAGCAGGGGGAACCACAGAGGGAAAGGAAGAAGCAGACTCCCCACTGAGCAGGGAGCCCAATGTGGGACTCGATCTCAGGACCCTGGGATCATGACCTGAGCCGAAGGCAGATGCTTAACCAACTGAGCCACCCAGGCACCCTTCATTCTTTTTTTTTTAATTTTTTATTTTTTTTAAGATTTTTATTTATCCATTTGAGGGAGAGAGAGTGAGTGAGAAAGAGAACACAAGCAGGGGAGGGGCGGGGGAGGAGCAGAGGGTAGAAGCAGACTCCCCGCTGAGCAGAAGCCTGATGTGGGGCATGATCCCAGGACTCCAGGACCACGACCTGAGCCAAAGGCAGACACTTAACTGACTGAGCCACCCAGGCGCCCTTGTTTCATTCTTGTATTTCCTTGTTGGTCTTCTACTTGTTCTATTCATTATTTAAAGTGAGATAGTGAAGCCTGCAACCACTGTTGTTGAATTGTCTATTTCTCTCTTCAGTTCTGTCAGGTTTTGCTTCATGTATTTTGGGACTCTATTGTTATGCATATGTATTCATTATTATTATGTCTTCTTGATGGATTGATCCTTTTAGCATTATAAAATGTGCTTCTTTGTCCATAGTAGCTGTTATTTTTTTACAGTGACATATATATTTAATCATTTCACATTATAATATAAATTTACAATTAGTGTTGGCACCACAAACAGTAAATTTGGTCATCTGTCTTCTGATGTACATGTAGCTTATCTTAAAGTCTGTTTTGTCTGATATTAGCATAACCACTCCAGTTCTCTGGGTTACTTTTTCATGATATATTTTGTCTATCCTTTTGCTTTCAACATATTTACATCTTTAAATCTAAAGTGTATTTCTTGTAGACAGCATAAAGTTGGATCATATATTTTAATTCTGCCCATTCTGCCTTTTGATTAGAATGCAACTATTGATAAGGAAATATTTACATCTGCCACTTTGCTATTTGTTTTCTACATGGCATGTCTTTTTTCCCCCTCTCTTCCTGCATTACTGGTTTTCTATGTTTAATAGGTATTTTCTAGTGTACCATTTTAATTTCCTTATCATTTCATTTGCTACATATTTTTTTGACTCTTTGGGGAATTACAGTTAAATCCATCTTTACTTATAAAATCTATTTTGGGTCAATACCAACTAATTGCACAGACTTTACTCCTGTGTAGGTTTGTATCCTTCTGCTTCCTCTGTGCTATTATAGAAGTTAAATCCGTATGCATTATAAGTCTGTGAGAACAGCTCTATAACTATTGTTTTACACACTTGTCTTTTAATTCTGACTGGAGGCAAAAAAGGTAAAGATGAAAAATACATCTATACTGTGTGTTGTTGTTTTTTTTTTTAATGTGTTGTTACCTTTACCAGTACACTTGATTTTTTTCAGTGGATGTGAATTACTCTCTAGTTAGTGTCCCTTCATTTCAACCTAAAGGACTCCCTTTATAGGATTTATTGTAGGGAAGTTCTGGTAGTGACAAATTCTGTTTTTGTTTATCTTGAAATGTCTTAATTTTTTCTTAATTTTTGAAGGAAATTTTTGTGAGATATCTGCTTCTTGCTTGACAGTCATTTTTATTTCAGCACTGTGAATATGCCCTCTCACTGCCTTCTGGTCTTTGTGGTTTCTGATGAGAAGTAGGCTGTTAATCTTTTGGGAGGCCCTTTGTGAATGACAAGTCATTTCTCTCTTGCTGCTCTCAAGATGTTTGGCTTCTGGCAGTTTATTATGGGCCTTGGTGTGGATCTATTTGAGTTCATCCTGCTTGGATTTCACGGAGGTTTTTGGATGTGTAGATCATGTCTTTGGCCATAATCTCTTTAGATACTCTTCCTACACCTTTCTCTCTTCTCTTTCCAGAACTCCCATTATGCATATATTAGTACACTTGAGAGTATCCCACAGGCCTCTGAGGTGCTGTTCATTTTCCTTTGAACTTTTTTCTCTCTGCTCTTCAGATTTGATGACTTCTTTTGATATGTGTTTAGGTATATTGATTCCTCTGTTATGTCAAATCTGCTCCTGAGACTAGTGAATTTTTTTGTTCTAGTTATATTTTTGAGTTTAGAATTGGTCTTTGGTTCTTTTTTGCAGGTTTGTGGTTTTTTTTGTTTGTTTTGTTTGTTTTACTTATAGTCCTTGTTTGGTGAGACATTGTTCTCATTCTTTGGTTCTTTGAAGATGTTTAAAATAACTGATTTAAAAACATTTCTAGTACATTCAATGTCTTGTTTTTTTTTCAGGAACAGTTTCTGTTGGTTGCTTCTTTTCTTTGTATAGGGTCACACTTTCTTGTTTCATGTCTTATAATATGTTGTTGAATAATGGGTATTTAAAATAATATGGCAAATATGAATAAAATAATATAATATGGCATCTCTGGAGATCAGGTCCTTGCCTCCCCTCCCCCAGGTTTTTGGTTGCTGTTTGTTATTATTGCAGTTTGTTTATGTATTGACTTGTCTGACATAATTCTGTGTTCTTTGTTGTTTGTGGTCCCTGAAGTCTCCACTTGGTTAATTTAGTGATCAACTAATGATTGGACGAGATTCCTATAAATACCTTGAAGTAGGAAGTCTCCAGGTCTTGCAGAGGGGCACTGTGTGCATGTTGGGGCATGCTTTCAGTGCTTTGCTGGGCATTTGGCAACCTTGCCTTAGCCTTCACTTCCTTTCTGTGAAGAGCATCAGTGTCAGCTGAAGATGAGAGTTGGGGCCTTCTCAGGTCTTTCCTGAATGTGCATACAGCCCTGCACATGCATACTGCCTTCTAGATTTCTAGGAACATGTCAGAGCCTTTTATAGCCCTGTATGGGCATCTCATTCCCCAGTTTCTCCTTTTAAGTTTTTTGGCCTGTTTCTTATTTGTACCAGCTGCTGTCACTGCCTTAGGTAACTTTGACACTAAACAGTTGCCACTGATTGTTTTCTACAAATACCCTATGGAAAAAGCTGTTTACAGTGAGGGGGCTCTGAGTCAGGTCCAATAAAGACAAGGCCCATGAGTAGGGGTTTTCCTCAGTCATTGATCCTCCAGGTTGCTGCCAGACAGGTCAGATAATGACAGATTTCTAAGAAAAGAGCTTCGGGTAGGTTGCAGACACAATGGTGGTCAGGTCATGGCTACCCTGACTTTAGAGGGGTTGGTTTTCAAGGGGTTGAGAAAAGTGGACTGGACATATGGCAAATTAAAATGCCACAGAGCTTGATGTTTTTATTGAGATGCAACTGTTTTTCCGGAATAAATGTTCATCAGATTATTGCAAGCTTTTGGTTAATTTTCGGGTTTTGTAGAAGTTGATCTTGAAAATTCCTGCTTATACGGAGAAGCAGATTTTTGGATATTCTCACCGCACCGTTTCCACTGACATTATACCCACACAGACGATTTTAATGCAACCCTGTGTATCATAGATGTTATTGATAAATAAGGTGTGTAGCCATCTGACTTCTGGTACATCAAAACTGATGTTTCATGAATAATAATATGATAATATATTAATCATTAATACTAATAATATAATATTAATTATTCATATTATATTTGTTGTTGTTTGTTACTATAGCCCTAGATATTAAATATACCTTTCTTCCCAAATGTTAAGTTTACTTGCAGTCACAGAAGCATAGTGTTTACTGCGCTGTTGTCCTTTAAATGTGTGCCCTGAGGGTAGGCCCAGGAAACAAAAATTTGCTGTTCCAGCTATGGCTGCCCCTGCCTTGTCATGAGGTTGTCTTGGCCTGTGGAGGATCTGTGTCTCAACCACCAGTGACAAAGCTAATAGCCATAAATCAAAGCAAATCGGTGCATAAATGCAGAATTCAAGTAGTAAAAATCAAGCGTTAATTATTGAAATCCTGGCATTTTTGTGTTTCGTGTTTTAGGAGGAGTATACACTTTCCTTCCATGCTATTAAATTCATGTTCTGCTGTTGGGCATTAAAGTGATGATGACCAAACAGTTTATTAATTTGAACCTGTCAGACCTTGGACGGGATCTCAAGTACAGTAAGAGTTTGCTAGTGATAGAATCCAAGAAAGAGTTCCTTTCTTTTCTTTCTTTTTTTTTTCATAATTTTTATTTTTAAAAGAGTCCTTTTCTAAAACAAAACAGAAGTAAAATGAAAACAACCAAGATGCAATTTGATGATTTATTATTTCTAATACATGCCAGGAACCAGATATATTCTAATAGGCTACTAGAATGTATAATGGACCCTTGGCTAAGTTTCCACAGAAGCGTCTGGTCAAGGTGTCATTGCAAACAGGAGGTTGGCGCCGTGCACTCCAGCACTGCTCAGACACAGTGGTCATTGTTGTTGCTATGGCTAATTACCGGTCTGCTCCACTCGGGTCGGCATGGATGTTACAAAGGCAGTTTCTGCCACACAGGCTCTTTATTCATGTAATAATTACGGCATATTTGTCTTGAGTATTTCGCAAGTGTTCTCTTTGGATACTACTGGCAAGATTAAGTAATAGTTTCTCGCTAACATTATTGCTCAAGAACATCAAACACGATGGGCTGGGATTTGATGTATTATACGTATGTCTTTGGCTCCTGGCGTCTTTGATTCTTTTCCTTTTCTTTTCTTACGTATAAAATAATCTTATTGTGGGGCCATGGCTATTGTTTCTAACACAAATGCCAGGAACCACTTAGCAGAATATTTTATTTCAGTTTTAATGGGTGGTTCTCATAACGATCAAGAGTAACACATTCAAGTCGGCCACAGCACTGGGCCAGAAACCAGGGACTTCAAAGAGGGTTCTTTTTAGAACTCTGAAGGAACTGAAATTTCTATTTCTATTTCTCCACATTATCCAACTTAATTATTGGCAATAAGTGACTGTTGGCAGGAAGCGCCCGTCACGTGTTTCCAGTTCTGCTTCAGAAAAGGTCAACAAGAGGCAGAAACGCTGGGCGCTGATCCCCTGACTTGCGCTCCGGAGCACATTATGCAATGCTGCGCTCACTGATTCATGGCCGCTTGCACAAGAAGTTTTTCATTACCCCAAATGCAAGCATCCTGGGAATGATTAACTTTGTGACATAACTCTCAGCACACAAATATGAAAGATTCAAACAGAGCTTCAAAATAATGTGCTTCAGAAATAACCAAATGTGTTTTGGCGTCTTAATGGGTACATGACTAACAACTGTTTTAAAGCCACTGAGTGAAAGGGAGAAACCTATGTGAGGGTTTGTTTTTTGTTTTTGTGTTTTTTTTAGGAGTAGGAGTTTCATGAGGTTGGTTCGTGTGTGAACACTCTTCTACCATATTTTAATTTTACCTTTACGTACTCTAGTTTGCTGTGAAAAATGTAGATCTATTTTAGAGTGCTCCATCTTGTGACCTAAACAGTGACAATACTGTTGCTTCTTTTTTTTTTTTAATTTTATATTTAATTTATTTGACACAGGGAGAGACAGCGAGAGAGGGAACACAAGCAGAGGGAGTGGGAGAGGGAGAAGCAGGCTTCCCGCCAAGCAGGGAGCCCGATGCGGGGCTGGATCCCAGGACCCTGGGATCATGACCTCAGCAGAAGGCAGACACATAACGACTGAGCCACCCAGGCGCTCCGTTACTGTTGCTTCTTTGGAACTTTTTTTGGGCCACAGAGCTGGAACTCTCCTATGCCCATGCCTGATGGACAGGTAGTATGACAGTTGCTACTAATTTCAGGTGACTAAAAAGGTAAATTAGAGTTCTGCCTCCTGTTAAATGTTTTCAAATCTTACCAGTTGCATGCAGTCTGAAATGCTTGGTGTAATAGGACTTTGGTTGTGAGTGGCAGGAAATCAACCAGGGTAGCTTAGGGGAGAGGGAGCTTTGTGACTCTCAGCATGGCATGCGGGTGGAACAGGGGAGCGGCATCCTCGAACACCCCTGGAGCCAGGCTCTCGGCTGCAAGGATGGGACACAGTCCGTGTCTTGTCACATGTTCTCTTTTTTTTTTAAAGATTTTATTTATTCATAAGAGACAGAGAGAGAGACAGGCAGAGGGAGAAGCAGGCTCCCCGCTGAGCAGGGAGCCCGATGCAGGACTCGATCCCAGGACCCTGGGATCATGACCTGAGCTGAAGTCAGACGCTTAACGACTGAGCCACCCAGGTGCCCCTGTCACATGTTCTCTTGCATGCAGCCTCAACCTCTGGGACTGGTCTTATCTACTGGCTTCGCCGGATGGCAGCTCCCAGCTGCCTGGCTCACCACTGGGGAGGAAAGAGGATTCTTTTCACTCAGCTCCAACTCAGAACTTTCCCCAGAGAGGCCTCTGCTGGCCTGAAGTAGATCACATGTCCTCCCCGTGGCTGTGGGAGTAGGCTCTATGATTGGAGGGTCACTTTTCCAACAGAAGGGAGGGCCCCCAAAATCATGGCGGCCATCATGGCCAACCTTGACCCAACCAGTTATCCTTGCCCCCAGGTGGCCCCCACCTGCCCTACGGCACTGCAGAGTTCTGCCCAGCAACCAAGCCCAGCTCTAGCCCCAGCCCTCTAAGGCTCATCCACTGATCTTGAGGCTGGGTATCGCTCTGCAGAGTCGGCTAGGCTGTGGCCTCCATGCTGTTCAGCCACCCCAGCACCCCGTGCCAACAAGGGAGGGAACCTGTTTATAAACAGGGAATGAAGCACAGTGAGCTCTCTGGTTCCCAAATACTCCACGTCAGAGGAAGGGACATGACAGGACCAGTGGATGTCAGACGTCCATGTTTGACCCACTTCCCTTAGCCAGTCTCACTGCCTAGGCTCCTACTGATGGGTTTTTCCCCTGATGGGTCACTGGAGAGAACTTTTTTGTGGGGGCCTTTATACCCCTCACTGGTTCACTTCGTTGGTGCCATTGTAGAGGGTCCTGGAGCTTGTCATGGGCTAAGGGTCCCCTTACAACTGTATTTGGCTTTTCACGGGGTTAGTGCAGGGATGGCAGTGCATGGTCCAACCACCAATAACGTGATTCTCATCAAATTCATATCAAATTGGAATCTGGACTGGGAGGAATCTAAAGGCTTCGCCTCTTAGCTGCGTGCTTTGCGATTCGGCTCTCTTTAGACCTCAGCTTGGTGGTATCTGCTTTTGAGCAACAGGACGTAGAGGGCTTGGAGAGGTTCCTAATGCACCCCAGCATGTGTCCCTGTCATCAAGGACGACATTAGCCAGAGAGGTACGGAATGCAACCCATTGGCAGGGAAGGGGGTCAGCCGACGGAGGGGTATGGTCAGGTCCTGCGTCGGATCTTGTTATGTGGCAAGTATTGTTATGTGGCAAGTAACACACACCCAACCTGAAGTAAACTAGACCAGAAAAGGGAATCCACTGAGCGGCCAGCTTCTGGGACAACTAGACCTGTGGTCCCGTCTTCTCCCAGCGCCTCCCCCCACCCCCGGCCAGCTTGCAATCTTCCAGCCTTGCCACCCAAGAGCAGGTCAACTTACCTCTGCTCCACCTGGATGTATTTGGAGGAGGACTTGGGCCCTGTGGCTGGGGGTGAGGACACCACGCTTGGAGTGGAGAGACAAAGCAGGTCACGTCCACCGCACTAGGTTTGTAAGGACAACAGACAGCTGCATGGAGTACCACTGGGCAGGTCTCTGCCTGTGTCTCTCAGTTATTCATGCATTTTCTCATTCACCTATGCACTCGCTCTACGGCTAGAACCCCCAGGAAACCGCTTGGTGATTTCAGGGTTCTTCAAATCCACGTTGCCACCAACAGAGTTACCTGTGCGTGGCACACATTTTCCCAGTTTTGTGAGAGTTGTGTTTCACGTGGTGGTCCCCTCAAGTCACCACCTAAACCATGTTTGCTATTTATCGTTCCATTTTCTTTCCCGGAGGATAAGAAATGTCCAGTTACTTTGACGTAGGGCCACTCAGAATAGCTGGGTGTTCACTGAGAAGCACCAGAGCCACTGTGTCTCTTGCACGTGGGGCAGTTCTAGAATCTTCTGCTAGATGGCCAGGTAACACCAGTGGACTTTTCCTGAATAACACATCGCGTTCCCTCGACAACATCTCTGAAGAAGGGGGCATTTGCTTTTCTTTTTTCTGAACGACATACATGAGGGACGATCAGTTAGCCTACAGCGCTGCCCCATGTGGCCATGAACAGTGAAGGGGGAAGGAGAGGAGGGTGAGTGAGGCTGCTCCCCCCAGCGACACACACACCCCCTTCCAAAGCCCTGGGGGCTGGCTCTCTCTGAAGAATAGACCTTCTAGTGACCTGGCCCCTTGGGACGTAAGCTTGCTTTCTGTGACAGCACTTTTCAGGCGACCGCCGTGCTACCATGGGACTTTCTCTGGCGCCGGCCATAAGCCCGGCTTATTCTGGCCCTGACTTCACTGCTGAGGGCTCAGCATTCGGAATCCTGTCAGCACTCACCTCCCATACTCTGGCTTTCCCGAAGGCCAGTGAGGTGGGTAAACATTGACTTTGGAGTTGTCCTGAAGTCCGTGCAGAGGCCCAGGAAGCAGGGCCCTGGGCTGGCTGAGGCTGCCTACGTGCCGGCAGCTCTGGAAGGGGCGGGGACCAGGTGCGGGGCTCCTTCCTGGGATGGGGCGCTGATAAGAGGTGGCATGTTGGCTCCAGACTGCAGATGAACTCTACCTCGAGTTGCAAAGCCCTGTGTCCTAGCTTCACTTAGGATTCTTTTAGTACTTGTTTCCCCAAGAAGGACTGTGTATTCAGGGAGGAGAGACAGACGGGGTGTGTGTATGTGTGAGCAAGCATGATTTCCTTTTGGGAATTATTTTAGAAAACATTCGGAGAGGCCAGAAATGGTGACCATCGGGGGGCTCCCTTGTCGTGCCCTCGGTGGGTTACATGGTCTCCGTAGACAGACACCCCCCCTCCCCGGGATGGGCATGTTCGGCCAGCGCCTGGTGGCCACCGTCCCTGAATCCTGCCTGGTCCTTCTCTGAGGCCGAGGGGCTCCCTGGGACAGCCTTTTTATCTTGGTTGTAGCATCTTATAAAAAAAGCCTGTCACTGACCATCTACCTCTACAGTTTCCCTTGCAAAGGTTCTTTGGACCCAGAGGAGAAAAGTGGTATTTAAATCTAGGTTATTTGAGAGGGTGGAGTGAGCTAAGTTTAGTGGAGGCTAAAAATAGTGGAGCACTGGGGTGGGTCAGGCCTGTGGGCTCACGGCCGCCTGCCCGGCACCCCGGCCCTCCTGGCCCTCCCAGGGCACCGCATGCGAGTGCTGGTTCCAGAAGGTGTTGGGCAGCCCGTTACTCATATGTCAGATCTCCTCTCTGATGAGGTACGTCATGCACCAACTGCATTTCCATAGAAAAGTGTGAGTCACCAGCCAGTGGGGCCTCTCTCTGAGCTTCGAGAAGGAACGGGCTGCAGCGGGAGGCAGTGACTGTCAGACACCGGAAAGCAGGGGAAGGGGCCTCTTTGAGCTTTCTGCGGTGGCTTTTTGTTTCCATAGGTTAATTTTTATCTCAACAACTGAGATAAGGTTGGATGGCCTTTTTATAAGAAATCTATTTAAATACCAGGGATTATTTGAGCTCCCTTTTTAAAAGCCAAGGGCAATTCTTGGTGGTACTCAGTTTATAAATAAAATGTATTAGAATTGCTGTTTGATGGACACTCACAGTGCTCACGCCTGTGACGCCGTTGGAACGCCCCCTCCACACGGTGCAAACCGTCCCTTTGTTCTTGTACGTGGGGACAGCCGTGAGCGGCCAGGCATGCCTACCCCGGACCCCGCCAGCCGGGGCTCGCTGCACAGAACAGATGGTGATTCTCAAACCGAGTGCTATTCTGGTGCACTTACTTAGGAAAAGGATCTAAAAATAGACCTGAATGAGCATAACCTGCAAAAATAAGTTGTCAGCTTCTTTTTACTCCTGCTGGGCTGAAAACAAAGCTGTCAGCAATTTCTGGGAGTTGAGGAATCTGTGTGCTTTCTTATTTTAGAGAAAGCTTTTTCAGTACGACTGTAACTGAGTCCCCTTAAATCTCTCAGTGTCAACACATTCCCATCTGTTGTTCTAGAGACTCTAAGTGCTGAGACCGCTCCTTGCCTCGGGGCGGTCAGGCCAGAGGGTGGGGCCTGCTGTGAGGGGCCAGGTGCACAGCAGTGGGCAGTGGGCCCTCCTGGGAAGACAAGGCTCTGCAGGGGCGGGCGGTGGGGGGTCCGGCTGGCGGGGCTCCCCGACTCTAACACCTGTTGTGACTTGGGCTGGGCTTTGGGAAGCACGCAGCCTCCTTCCCAAGGTACCTGGCGCCATCAGGACATCTGTGAAATGACCTGCATGCCAACGGCGGGTGGACCTTGGGCCGGTCAGGGGAGGCTGGACTCGTTACCTGGGGGAACGTTACCTCCCGGGGCAGTCCCTGGGCTCAGCCCTCTGAAGGCTCCCTGTTGGACCAGGACCAGCTAAGCTCCAAGCAAGTGCAGGGTCCCTGCCAGGTGCTGGCAACAGGAAGGGGCTCTCCCAGAGCCACCGCCTGTTCAGTAAGCATGCCCCCAACACGAGCATACCAAACTCCAGCTGCTCACCGACAGGGTTTGGTTCTGCTCAGAAGCTGAGCACACTCGGTTCCACTGTGCCTAGCCCGCACATGCCTTCTTGGAATAATGGAAACAGCTCCGGGGCCCAGCTCATGCAAGCACACGGCACACATACACACACACTCCAAACACATACTCCCCCCCACATACACACCACACATGTGCATACACACCTACACACACACCCCCACATACATACACACACAGTGTGCTGAGAAGCATGATTTCTCCTCGGACGGGGTTGGTAACGTATCTGAGGATACGAAGGAACGAGGCAGATGCCTGGGGCAGAAGGGCAGGGGCAGAGAAAGGCTGGGCCAAGTCCACGGGGCCATCAAAGTGGACCCAGACGCCGGGCTCCAGCTGATGGCCAGGCCCAGATGGAGGGTGTCGGAGGCTCTGGGAAACTGCGCAGCATCACAGCATCTCATTAGCTGGTGAATTAACTTAATTTAACCTGTTTGTGCCGAGGGGGTGTTAGGTTCACCACTCAGGCTTTTCCCAAAGGCTGAGCTGGGACAGAAGCCCACACGCCTGCCCGATGCCACCCTTGGGCACAATCACCGGATGCTGCCAGCCAGGGGCTCCAGGCTCCTGAGGGGACAAGGTTGTGCCCCCAGCTTCCAGCGGGTGACACGAAGAAAGAGCATGATGAGCTTCTGCTTGTGTTTCTGACCCCAAGTAACAATGCTTCCAGGCGAAGGCACATCAAAGAATCAAAGCTTTATATTTCAAAATAATGTGAGAGAATACCAGCCACAAATCTAGGTCCCAAATGCATCGTCCTTAAAGGAAATGACGTTGTGAAAGGAAGAGAAAGGACACAGTACTTCAGAAACAGAATGGAATAGACGGGTGCAGCCAGTGTGGGTGAGGGTCCAGGGCCACGGGTGGGCTTGCGTGGCGGTGGTGGCAGAGATCATACACCACCCACGAGGAAAGGAAGCTTCTGTCCTTCGGCAAAGCACCTTCTGTCGTGGGAATTCATCCTGAGACGCTGATCCAGTTCTTGCAGCAGAACATCAGTCTCTGAAACAGACCCACGGGCTCCGTCAAGTAGGCAGACGGGAGGGGCACGTACACGGTGGTCCACGCACTCCCGCGGCTGGACCCCCAGCCCCCAGCAGCTGGAAGCGCGGCTGTAGTGGGCACATGGCCAACAGGGAAATGTTCACCTGGAAAAGCAGGGATGATCCAACCCGACTGTCATGTGATACACCTGTAATATATACGCTGTTCCTAATTTTCCTACGACGTGTGCGTTCTCTCCTGCGACCAAAACAAACCGCCGCAACGCCGCAGCCTCCAATAGCACACACCTGTAATCTCACAGTTCTGGAGGCTGGGAGGCTGGCCTGCGTCTCCCGGGGCTGAGGTCTGGGTGTCAGCAGGGCTGTTTCCTTCGGAGGCTCCAGGGGAGGGTCCTTTGATGCCTTTCCAGCTGCTGGAGGCCTCCCGTGCCCCTGCGTCCCTGGACCCATGTCACCACCCCCACCTACAGAGCAGCAACCACAGTCCGAGCTTTCTGCCCACCCCTCCCTTCTGCCCTCACCCTCAGCCGGGACTCGTGACCACACTGCACGCACTCACGCTGTCCAGAATCATCTCTCGATTTTTTTAAAGCTGATTAGCAATCTTCACTTCTCCTGATGACCCTCCTCTGCTACCCCTAATCCCCCAAGGCCAGAAACCGAGCATTTTACAGGTCCGGGGAATGAGGACGCAGACATCTTCGAAGGGCCGGTGTTCTGCTCACAACAAGATGCATATGCTTGACTGACTGTAATCAGCCGAGAAGGGGAAAACCAGAGAACTCTGGTTTTCCAGAGATGCCCTGTGTTCATTTTCCTTCCAGCTTTACTGATTCCCTTTCATTTCTGTAACCCGTTGTCTGGTTCTCGGCTTTAATGCTAAATGTACAGTAATTCACTCATTCATTCATTTCATACCATTGTTTTCCATTTCTGTGTTCTTGATCAACCAGGCAGGACAGAGGAGCCCGACTGTGGTTCAGTTATTGCCCTGTAACAAGCCATCCCCAAAAATCGGTGTTCAAAACAACACAACCTTTTTTTTCTTGCCACTCTGCAGATCAGAACTCGGACAGTGCTCAATGGGGCAGCTGGGCTTTCTCCCGTCCCCAGGGCCTCACCATGGGGCCTCTTATCCGTCACGCGTCAGCATGGGGGAAGCTAGATGCCCGGACCCTCATAAGGACTGGGCACTGGAGTCTCAGAAGGACACTTCTACAGTCTGTGCTCAAAGCAATAGCCAGGCCTGTCCAGTCTCAAGCACAGGAAGGAGCCAGACCAGGGATTCAGTGAGACCACATCTGGACAAAGCATGCCGACACTCAGTCAGGATTCCCTGCACAGTGGCTGTGTCCATCTCTGGGACCCCCTTTGGTCATCCACTAGCATTCCCAGTGCCCCCCCCCTTGTGTGCGCCTTCCCAGGATGCTTGCATGTGGGGTGCTGACAAATGCAGAGTCAGGGCACACGGTGTGTGCAGGGTGGGGCAAGGCCAGACTCCTGGAGTGCCCCTTGGCCACTCAAAACCTAGAAACAATGACCTACAGCCCACACCCCACGCTCGGAAGGAGGCAGATCCTGCCCCTAAACTCTGCAAAACCCCAGATTGTTGTTCAGGGCCCTGGATTCCCGCAGAGAGGTTCAGTCTGTATGGACTGCCATCTTGGTTCAGTCTATGTGGACCACCCCTGCCCCACCCCCTGCAGGTGTGCGCAGGTGACCTTGCTCAGGTGTGCACCTCTGGGCTGATGCAGGGCTGCCTTGTCATTGCATAGCTGCAGGGGGTACCACTCATGCCGCGTCCCTGGTCTTCCGGGACTTAGGGGTGCACCCAGGAAACACAAGGGCCTCAGAGCGGCTGGAGTGGTGGGTGATGTCAAAGAACCGTGGGCCTGTGGACCTGCTTGTTCTTAAAGGTTCCGAGGCCGCACATCCACCACAGCTCCCCATAGGGGACCCAGCCTCTGTTCCCTTTGCTCCGGCCCCCACAGGCCCCTCATTTTCTGAGCAGGGCAGTGTGTCCTTCCATTTATTGTCTGAAGATGTGGCACCCACTGCCACATTCCCCAGCATGGCCCTCTGTTTCTGGGGGGGCATCCAGGGGCTCCCCAGGATAGAGGCAGCCCATCTCCCAGGGTCTCCGGTGGCTGCTGGTAATGCAAGAACTATTCACCCTGGAACCAGCACTACCGGAGGGCGTCCCCAGGGCCACTGCCCCAGGACAGGCAGTTCATGTGCATTCAGACATGAGACGAAGCAGCGTGCACTTCTCTACTGGATTACGTAACGCAGAATTGGAGCCTGGGACCGTGAGCAGGCAGATGTGCGGGGCTGAACTTCAGACACCGTTGGCTGGCTGGGCCGCGAGGCCGAGCAGCTGTCTACACGCCTGTGCTTGCGTTCGCGGCTGTGACACGGTAGTAGCACTTGGACACTCAGTGTATCTTATGAGTTATGCAGAATCCACTTGCATGCCCATTTTGGTAGCAGCACCAAAAATAGGAATCAAAAAATCCTGAAGTTAGAGCATGAAGAGATGAGTAGAACAGGCTTCCGGAGAGAAGCCAAGTGGTATTCTTGGAACTTCATGCTCCAGGTGGACAGCTGAAGCCTCGAGACTGGACAGATCTCTCTTTTTCCTGATTAATTATAGGTTGCACGGTCAGGGTGTGGGCCGGGTGTATTCCTTCACAGCTCCCGGCCTGAGGATTTCATCAGCATCTCCATGGGCGCTGTCACTCGTGTGACACGAAGCCCGATTGCATAACTCCGCGCTCTTCCTGCCGAGTCTCCGTGGGGCCTGCTTACGTCATCCCGTGGGGGAGGTCAAGGGCCAGAGGACATCCCACAGCGCCCGCCTACCCTTGAGGAAGAGGTGTCTTCTTTCAGCTGTTGACGTAGTAACTTGAAATATCAAAATACTTCTGAAAAGACAAAAAGAAAGTAAAAAACATCCATACTCCCACCACTTGAAATGTCGGACAGTCCGCCTCCTCTTTGACGACCAGAATGATGGTGGTCTGGGTTTTGGAAGCAGGTCTCCTGGATTTGGATTTGCCGCCTACTGGCTGAGGGGCCTTGGCGGTGGAGGGGGGGGGTCACTTGGCTATTCACTGCCTCGGTTTCCCGATCTGTGAAGTGGAGACAACAGTAGTAAGCCCCTTGCAGGATGGTCATGAGGATGGAGTGCATGCATATATGTAAAGTGCTTAGAACGGTGGCCGGCACAGGGCACAGCTCAGCACTTCCAACAGCGCTGTTACCATACCTGTGTCATCGTCATTATTCCTGACTGCTTCCCATGCTTCCCAAAGCAGACACGTGCACACCCACGTGCGACAGACTCATGCACGTGCACACTCGCACTCACGCACACGCTCATGCGAGCGTGCATGGACACTCACACACATACCTTTTTCCCCAGAAACAGTAGCATCATACTTTCCGGATGGGCCTGTGGCCGACTCGCTCGCACCTCAGAATAATCATGAACGTTTTCCCCAGTCAGGTACATAGGCTTCCGTATGGGGCTGCCCTTCCTCCTAGTGGCTGCTCTCTTGCTGGATGTTGTGGCTGAGGTTTCGCAGCTGCAGGCCAACTGCTGCAGGCCTGGCCTTGCGTTGAGGATGCACTGTTTTAATTTTCCCAGATACTGCCAAATTGCTCACTCGCCTGCTTCCTGCCAGTCTGCCTTCCCCCTGACCGTGGGGGGTCAATGTCTCCACCTCCCAACA
This sequence comes from Eumetopias jubatus, assembly GCF_037043125.1. Classification (NCBI taxonomy): domain Eukaryota; kingdom Metazoa; phylum Chordata; class Mammalia; order Carnivora; family Otariidae; genus Eumetopias; species Eumetopias jubatus. Next base: position 4,013,463 of record NW_028274821.1, on the reverse strand, counting down.
GGAGGGGATGTGGCCTCTGCGCACCGCCAGCCCAGTCATTGAGAAACACGCTGTCCTGGTTTTATTTTGCGTTTCTGCAGTTATTATACATGGGTCGGCTCCTCCTTTATCTTGGGCAACGTGTGAGCACTGTTGTGAGCAATGTCACTATATCCTTTGGCCTTCGTGGTTTGGTTTACAGCTGATCCCCCTTTTTTACAAACAATAACAACAACAAAATAACCATGTACAGATGATCTACAACCTGCTCAAAACCTATAATTTGCCAAATTAGCACATTTAGGTAAAGATGAGGTCTAAGTTGAGAAGCTTAATATTATTGCCAGTAGTAATATTTGTGAAGTGCTCACTCTACAAATAATCAAGTGTTAAGTCATCCGTCCACAAAGTGGTTCCTGAACACCTATCACAGGAGGGCCAATGTTTTTCAGCTTTGCGGTTACATCAGAAAACAAACGTTTAGAAACCCTGCAGTGTGGCATTTATGGTCTATCCCGAATCACGTGGGAGCTGAGATCAGGGCTGTGGGGCAGAAGGTGGCTGCTCTGGGCTAGACTGGCCTCATGTGACCCTCGCCTGGGGCCAGGATGGAGGCCACGTGGGGCTGGGGTGCAGACCTGGCCGAGGACCTGGTCTCCCGATGCCCCTGGGGCTGCAGGGCAGGACGGACCGATGTTGTCTCAAGGCATCTGAGCTCTTCTCCATGCAGTGGGAGAATGAAGCCCAAAGGGGCTGCCCAGCTCCTGGTGCACACCCACCCTCCTTGCCTTGCTCTGAGGGACACTCCAAGGAGTGAGGTCCGCCTAGCCAGGCGCCTGACCATCACACGCTTGTTTGAATTTGTACGCACGCAGCCAGGGTCCTTCAGCTTGCTGCGTCCGACCTGGCTGGAAGAGCGATCGGGCTGCAGTGGGGGGCCCTGGGCCTCCTGCGCCTGCCTCCCACACAAGGTAGCAAGTTAGCAAGTTATCCAGGGCTGACCCTGTGCTCTCGGCTCCCAGTGGAAAGGACTGTGGTGGCTCGCCCTTGGCCAAGGTGCATACCTCTGTCCCCAGCAGCTGTGGCCAGGAGGGTGGCCCTTGTCCCTGGGCCGGATGGTCGCTGGTGGGGCTGTCTCAAGCTGTGGAGCTGTTGCTGCACAGTGTGGCTAGGGAAGGGACGTGGTGCCCCACTTCCTCAGGGCGTCCCCCTGAGCATGGAAGCAAGGCACAGGTGGCCACTGTGGTCTGTGGCGAGCGGGGGGCCGCCAACTCCTGGGCGTGGTGAGGCCAGTCCTTCTGTGTCGGAGCCTGTGCTGTTGGGGCTCCGCATGGGCTCCACACAGGTGCTGGGGGTCCTGGGGGGACATGCCTAGCTTGCAGGGCGGGGCAGGCCTCTGAGGGAGCTGGTGGGCGCTGTATTAGTTGTCCCGCTGACTACGGGACTGACCGGCCGTCTGTCCCCACGCCCACACACCCTGGGGGCGGGGAGGAGCAGGGACTGGGCTGCCTTCCTGAAATGCCAGCACAGCCTGCCCCTGTGCCTCCTGCAGATCCCTGGCAGGTCCGAGAGGCCCATCGGGGAGGAGGGTTTAAAGGGCAAGTGTCAGGCGGGCAGGTTGCCTGGGTGGGTCCCCAGACACAGGCCAGGGTCACTGCCCTCCTATACTGTGCCGCCCACTTTGCACCGTGAAGAGCCCAGGTCGCCCTTCCTTTGGGGGTGTTTAACCAGGGTTGATGGGAATAGGGGACACTGAGGGCACAGCCATGCAGCCAGGGCCTTGGCCAAGGAGCCGTGCGGGTGGGGCCACAGTCTTTTCTGTCCAGGACCCAGTGGCTGCCCAGGCCTCTGCTCGCCTGTCCGAGCCCAGGACTGCCTGTCGGCATCCTTTCTTACTCAGCCAGACCTTCTCACGGCCTGACTTTGGTTCCCTGCTTCCCCAATCCACCCAGCTTGGAAACTTCCCTGCCAAACCACAAAATGATACACGGCTGGCCTCCTGGCAAACACACCTGCAGCCAGCCTTGACAAGCCCCAAGGTGCGTTCATCAGGAAATCAGAGACCACACCGAGGTTCACTGGGTATTTGATTGTCCTTGAAAATGAGAGGGAAAGAGGGGTCGGCGTGTTTCAGAGCAGAGTAAGCTGCTTGCAGCCTGCTCACTTTGTAAAAGAAAACCTTGGGGACGTGGAGAGTTGAAGCGCTGGCCCCCGGGTCCATGACCCCAGGCCGGGGGCTTGCACATGCTCACTGTGGAGATGGCCCCAGAAGAAAGAGCCGCGGCATTTCTAGTCTGTGTGTGTGAGTAAGCATATTTAAGAGAAGTTGGGGCTGACGCGGAAAAACAAACTCGTCTCAGGCACTCTTGTGAGATTGGAGGTGAGCTGGGCCTCTGTGCTCCCGCCTCCCACCGATGACCGGGGGCGGCCGGTGAGGGGCCTCCCACCCCGCACCCAACGCCCAGTCCAGGGGCCATGGGAGCTCCCCTGCCCCTTGCCACCGGCCGAAGCTTTATTCTGCTTTGTCATCGCTCCAGGGATGACGTGAGGGCAGGTCCCCTGCCCAGGTGCACCTGGACCGAGACCACAGCCCCTCTGTGTCCTCAGAGAACATGGAGCAGGAGAGGTTGTGGGCATGCGGGAATGTGTGGGGCGACTCTGCGCTCACGTGGGTCTGTTTTAAACCCCCGGTCGTGGCATCAGGAGCTACCTTCATCAGTAGCCCATTGCCCGCTGCTCCCCCAGAACCCACGGCCAGAAAACCACACTTCAGAGCTGCTGTCCCACAACAGAGCATCACACTCAGTCTGTGTGCAAGGACCCGTTTCTTTGGACCAGGACTTGTGTAAAATATCGTAAACCTGAATTACTAAACCCCGTGCCACGCCTTGTGGCTGCAGGACCACGGGAAGGCCGTGACAGTTCTAAACCCCAATCTCTGCTTTCGGGGGTCTCATCCCGGCGCGGGATGTGCAGCTGATGGCGGGACCTCAGACCCTGGACCCCACGGTGATGGCGCCCACAGCCCCAAACCAGCCTCTGTATGGTGTTCCTCTTCCAACTGTGAACCACCTGGGTAAGGTGCTTACAAACCACCGGGGCTGTCAGAACGCCAACCACAAAGTCCTTTGTCAGAACCAGGGCCCAAATTTTCAATCAGAAATGTGGTCGCTCTTGGTTTTTTCATATCCGTTGTGTGTCCCCGTCTCTGGGGACTGACTTCTGAGGGAGTGATTCCGGGGAGGCTCGGCAGTGCCGATGCCCATGCCTTCTGCGGCCCCCGAGGGTGTTCATGTGCTGGCAGTCACGGTGGACCTGGGCGCCGGCTTCCAGGCAACATGCTGGCTCTGAGTAACTAGTTAAGAAAGTTCTCGTGTGTTACCATGGCACATCTTCAGAGCCAGAAGGTTCCCTCAGCTCGCAGGAGAAACCACACTGAGAACATCTGTCGGAGTAGAAGTTGCAATGCTGTCTTCAAAGAACTCACCTCTACACATTTAGAAAATTCTGCGCTACACACCAATGAAAAGGGTCACGGGCCCCTTTCCCTCTTGGACTTTTCTGTGTCATTCCTTCCCGACACAACAGTTTTTCTGGGGTCCTACTTACTATATTTGGATTTCTGCTAAGCCAATAATGTGGTTTTCTGTGTTTCTTTGCGCAGAGTTAGGGTTGGTTTGTTTGTTTGTTTTTCTCTCTCTCTCTTAAAAAGATGACTTATTACCAAACATGGCAAGCTCTGAGGAGACATCATAGAATGAAGTTTAATATTATGATGTCAGGAGTTGACGTTTGTGCTAATTGGCTTAAATTAGTCATTTCTATTGCCGCGGAGCCAGCAGACTCTGAGACTCTCACGAGCGCTACCTTGTTCACTTTAGTGCTTTAGAAATAATCCTTTTTTTTTTTGTAATATTTTGTAGTGTTTTGGTGTTGATTTTATGCTTGTCTCAGGAACACATTGCAATGTGTTCCCCCTGTCTGTATTTCCTGAAAAGGTTTGCGTATGCGGATTGGTGTTATTACTTCTGTGAATATTTGATGGGGTTCACCGATGAAACTGAGTGGGCCTGGAGTTTCCCTGGTGGGAGGGTTTATGATGACAAAGTCAGGGTCTTTAATGAGTACAGGGCTCCTCCCATTTTCTCTTTAAGCTTGCCCAAATTTTGGTAAGTTATATTTTTCATGGCATTTGTCCAGTTCATGAAGTTACCAAGCTGATTGGCATAAAGTCTTTCACAAAACGGCTTGCTATTCTTTTACTGTCTCTCATATCCACAGTGATAACCAGTCTTTCATGCTCGATATCGATGGTTTATGTTCTGTTAATGATTTTTTTCTTGACTAGTCTGGGTATCAGTTTACCTACTTTGTTGCTTTGAAAATACTAGGATTTCACTTTGTAATTTCTTGGTAATGTTTGTTTTCTATGTTGTTGATTTCTGCTCTTTACTATTTCTTTCCTTCTACTTCCTTTGTGCTTACTTTGTTTACTTTCTTTTGTAGGCTCTTGAGATTGATCCTTAGGTCACTGACCTCAGACAGTTCCTCTTTTCTAACATAGGCATTGAAAGCTACAGCTATTCTTCTAGCCAGTGCCTTGGCTGCACCCCACACATTCGGATATGATGTATTTTCACTCCCACTTAGGTTTGAAATTCTTTCTAAATTATTTGCAACATCCTTTTTTGAAACATATGTTATTTAGAAGTGCATCATTTAGTTTCCAAATATTGGAGTTTTTTCTGGATATCATTTGGCTATTGATTCCTAACTTAATTCTGTTGCAGTCTGTGAATCTGCTTCATATATTTTCAGATCTCTTACGTTTTTTGAGACTTGTGGTATGTGTAACTTTTTCTGTGTACCTGAAAAGAATATGTAATAATGTATTGATAACAGGTTAAAGTAAATGGTGACGTTTGGCTCCTCTATGTGTCTACTGATACTTTTTTCGTACTGATTGATAAATTGCCAAGAGAGGAAGGTTAACATCTCTTACTATGATTGTGCAATTGTTTTTTTCTCTAGAAAACTAAGCAAAAAAAAAAAAAAAAAGGACTTCTTTCATCTGATAAAGGGCATCTGTGAAAAACCTAGAGTTAACACAATACTGTATCTACTGTTGAAATATTGAACACTTTCTCTCTCAGATCAGGAATCTGATAAGGAAGCATGCTCACTCTTATCACTTGTCATCTCACTGAGAACCTATGGCTATAAAATAAGAAAAAGATATAAAAGACATTAAATTGGTAGGGGAGAAGTAAACCTGGCTGTATTTAAACATGGCGTGGTTACATGGAAAATCTCCAGGAATCTACTAGTATAAAACCATTCGTATAAGTTGCAGGATATAAGGTTAATATGCAAAAATTAGTTGTACATGTATATATCGGCAGCAAACAATTGAAAGATGACATTTTTTTAGAAAAATTCCATTTATAACACCAAATGAAATAGTTAAAAACACATTTAACAAAAGATGCACAAGTCCTGTTCCCAGAAAACTACAGAACGTTGTTGACAGAGATGTCTAAAAAGACGGGAGTACGTGGACAGATGTGCCACGTTACTGGACTGAGAGACTCAGTGTCACTGAGACACCAGCTCTCCGCAAAGTCATCTGTAGATTCAGTGCAATCCCAATCAAGATTCCAGCAGGGTTTTGTGTAGAAAGTGAAAAGCTAATTCTAAAATGTACTTTGAAAATACAGTCGAGCCTTGAACAAGACAGGTTTGAACTGCATGGGTCCACTTTGATGCAGATTATTTTCCAATAAATACAGGACAGTCCTGTAAATGTATTATCTTTTCCTTATGATTTCCTTAATAACATTTTCTTTTCTTTAGCTGACTTGATTATAAGAGTACAGTATATGATGCATGTAACATAAAAAATATTGTGTTAATCAACTGTTTATGTTATTGGTACAGTTTGTCTGGTCAGTAGTTGGGTATTAGTAGTCAAGTTTTGGGGGAGTGAAAAGTTCTGTGTGGATTTCTGAAAACATTTCTGGCACCTCTAACCCCTACATTGTTTGAAGGTCAACTGTACAAATGACCTAGAATAGTCAAAGCAATTTTTGAGAAGTTGGAGGACAGGCACACTTGAGTTCCAGAATTCCTACCAAGCTACAGTAATCAAGTGGTGTGGATATATAGATCAAATGGACATAACTGAGAATCACACGTAGGCAGTCAATTGATTTTTAACAAAGATGCCCAGTCAATTCAATAGAGAAATGAGAGTTTTCAAACAGTTGAATATGTGTGTGGGGAAAAAAAAAAACTGTCAAACCTTCCCCTGCTGTATACACAAAATTAACTTGAAATGATCATAGGTGTAAAACTCCTAGAAGGAAGTCTTTGCGATTTGTCTGTTTTTGCCTAAGGCACCATTTCCAGCTTGTGGTGCAGAAATCTAAGAGAGGGGGGCGCCTGGGTGGCTCAGTCAGTTAAGCGTCTGCCTTTGGCTCGAGTCATGATCCCAGCGTCCTCAAGATCGAGGCCCCCCCCCCCCCCCCCCCGCATCGGGCTCCCTGCTCAGCGGGGAGCCTGCTTCTCCCTCTCCCTCTGCCTGCCACTCCCCCTGCTTGTGCTCTCTCTCTCTCTCTCTCGTAAATGAATAAAATCTTAAAAAAAAAAAAATCTAAGAGGTTCCCCCACGCCCTCCATCCCCCCAGGATTACTCCCAGGGCTCTGTCATTTGCACAGCAAAGGGATTTGCATCAGTTGGACCTGAAAATAGGGAGATTACCTGGGTGGGCCTAAACACATCACAGTCTTTTCAGAGTAGAGGGTTTTCCCTGGCTGGTCACAGAAGGGGACATTAGAGATGTGATGTGAGGGAGGTGTCTGTTGTTGGCTTTGGGACAAGGACCTGTTCTCCTCCCTATCTACGACAGCTGGCAAGAAAGCAGGGAGTCCAGTCTAGAGCTGCAAGGTAGGGATGAGCCTGGAAACGGTTCTTCCCAGTGCCTCCCGACAAGCCTCATGAGGCACCAAGCAGAGCATCTGACCCGCCTGCCTGGACTGTGGCCTCGCGGAGCCGAGAGTTCGTGACTGGGTGGCTGAGACCGCTGTGTCTGTGACTGTCATGAGTAGAAGAAAATGAACACACCGCGGCGACCCTATGATCGTGGCAGTAAACCATTTAATTTGTTCCTGTTTCATCGCTGTTTCCTGGAACAACAAGTATCATTCTGTGTGGTTTTTTTTTTTCCTTTTTTTGGTATGGAAAGCCTCCAGTTTCCAAGCTGTTGTTGGTGTTCGGGTAAATAACGGCCCATCTTCTTGGAGAAGCGCTCTGAATCCTGGCCACTCCAGGTATGGCCCCTGGGCCAGTAGTAGCCGCATCGATGCACCTGGGAGCTTGTTAGGGACTCGAAATCCCAGGCCCCACTCAGGCCCCCCGACACGGAAGCACGTTTCAGGCAGACCCCTGAAGGCACTGAAGTTTCCAAAGTGGTACCCCACCTTGCCCTGAAGTGTGGCTCTCATGGCTTCTAAACCTAACGTGTCACCAGGTGGCCGAGGTGGCCATCTGGACCTTCCCCCACCGTGGTGGCACTGCTCCTGCCACAGGGTCTGGATCTCTGGTCTCAGATGTGGGATCTTCCATTCCAGTTAGCCCTCTTCTTGGCCTGTGAACCGCCTCCGGGATTCGTGCCTCACACGTGGCACTGAGCAGCACCGGTGCATGAAGATGTCCGGTCTTCTCCGCTGGAGTGGGACCTGCGGCTCCAGCCACCCTCACCGCTCCCTCTCAGGGGAGTGCAGGGTCACCCGCTCGCGGCCATGAGCTTCTCAGGAGTGCCTCGGAGAGAGGTCTCTAGCTGCTGATGTAGATACCCGTTGTCTCTGTCAGTCAGATAGCAGAGCTGCTGTGACTTCTCTGAGGCCATGGAGGGTGCTTCTGCTTCCCTCCAGAGGCCTCAGATGATGGCTGGGTGCTCCTTCACCTCTGCACTGCAGTTAGCTCAGTGGGGATTCCAGAGTGTCTCTGGTAGACACTCATCTCTGCCAACATCTTCACCATCTTTCCTCTCTCTTCCCACAGACTGCATGTCCCCCGGAAAATGGAAATCCCTCTCACCACTAGCCCTCCACATGGGCTGTTTTCTCTCTCTCTCTGAGAAATCGCAGCCCCCCATCTCACCCCCTGAGATACTACTTCTTCCAGGAAGTCTTTCTAGAATTTCCCATCAGGACTCCCAGTGAAGTGTCCCTGAGAGTCATATCCTCAGTACTTTGATCATCCCTTACAGCACAAAACCACTCTGAATGCAGTGCTTAAAGCAACCCATTTAATTTTACTCCCAATTCCACAGGTCAGGAATTTAGGAAGGGCTTGTGGGGTGCTTTCGCTTGGGGTCTTCCCTGCAGGTGCCATCATCCAAAGGCTTGGCTGAGCCAGCCATCCAAGATGGCACCACATGCTGCTGGCTAGTGGTGCTGGTGGATGGCTGGAATCTCAGGTGGGGCTCTGGCTGGAGTATCTACGCTTGGCCTCTCTCCATGGCTGGGGCTGTCTCATGGCGCCTGGAGTCTTTTTTTTTTTTTTTTTTTTAGATTTTATCTTTTAATTTTTTATTGTTATGTTAATCACCATATATTACATAATTTGTTTTGGTGTAGTGTTCCATGATTCATTGTTTGTTCATAACACCGAGTGCTCCATGCAGAATGTGCCCTCTTTAATATCCATCACCAGGCTAACCCATCCCCCCACCCTCCTCCCCTCCAGAAACCTCAGTTTGTTTTTCAGAGTCCATCATCTCTCCTGGTTCGTCTCCCCCTCTGACTCACTCCCCTTCATTCTTCCTCTCCTGCTATCTTCTTCTTTTTCTTTTTTCTTAAAATATGTTGCGTTATTTGTTTCAGAAGTACAGATCTGTGATTCAACAGTCTTACACAATTCACAGCGCTCACCGTAGCACATACCCTCCCCAATGTCTATCACCCAGCCACCCCATCCCTCCCACCCCCCACCACTCCAGCAACACTCAGTTTGTTCCTGAGATTAAGAATTCCTCATATCAGTGAGGTCATAGGATACATGTCTTTCTCTGATTGACTTATTTCACTCAGCATAACACCCTCCAGTTCCATCCACATCGTTGCAAATGGCAAGATCTCATTCCTTTTGATGGCTGCATGATATTCCATTGTGTATATATACCACCTCTTCTTTATCCATTCATCTGTTGATGGACATCTTGGCTCTTTCCACAGTTTTGGCGCCTGGAGTCTTGAGGGCAAGAGTTCTAGGACATAAAGGCAGGAGCCTCAAAGCTTGTTGTCACCCAGTGCAGAGGTCTCATAAGCCACTGATCTTGTGTTTCCACTGGTCACAGAGGCCTGCCAGCCAGCTCAGATTCAAGGGAGCGATTTCGACCTGCCTCTTAGTGGCAGGAGCAACAAAGAAGGTGAGGCGGTGTTTTTTCCCTCACACGTGGCCCCAGGTCCTCCCCACCATGGTTCTCCACCAGGCCCAGATGGAATGAGTCAAAATACAATTCAGCAAAAGTGGGGGAGAGGCAGGATCGGAGACAGAGTAGCCTGTCTGTGTGATGTGTATGTGTTGTGTGTGCAAGAAGGCTTGAAGTTCATGCAGAGTCATTCACTGGTCAGTCCCAGTGTAGGGTCAGCAGGCCACTGGAGCTGTCAGTTTAAAGGATTGTGAGCCCCATTTATGGAACCGTATGGAGAGGCAGCCTGTTACGGAAAGACTTCGGCTTGGATGCCAGGGTCCAGGTGGGTCAGTGGCCCACAGCACACAGGCAAGAGGAGGAACAGGGGCGGCTTGCTGGTCTACCCAGAGAGACGCTTCTCCAAGGTTCTCAGGCTCTGGCCCTGGCCCCTGACAACACCCCTTACCACAAAGGTACCCGAGCCCTCAGCGAGAAGGGCATCTTTGAGACAGGGTCATACTGAGCTTGTTTTAGGAAAATAGCTCTCTTGTCAACGTGCAGGCAAAAGAAGTTTCTGCAATCCTCAGCTCAAAATTTTATTTACAGCAAAATGTTGATTTACCCACAAACATCCTGCTTTGCTAAATATACCACCCAGCTCCTAGAACAGGGTTGTGGTTTTCGAGCGTGGGTTCTGCCCTCCCTTCTCAACACTGGCATATTGTCTTATGTACTCTCTGCTGTGGTCAGCGTGCACTGTGGGAGACGGGTGGTCACCAGAGCTGCAGGATGGGCCTTGGTCCGATGGGTCTCTGACAGAGGACTTGGCTGGGGCCAGAGGACTAGGCAGTGAGTCTGGTGCCCACTGCTGGGCATGGCCTGCTTGCTGAGCATCTTTTTCCTCTTATAGGCTGGCATGGTTGATGGTCACCCAGGCTGTACGTGCACTGCCAGGTCTCCGTGGCCAAAGGAAGGGCTTGGAGCTGATCCAGGCAGGAGGGAAAAGCCTGCCCTCCCATGACACGGCTCCAGAAGCAGAGGCCCAGGGCCCTGGGTGAGCCTGAGCTCCAGGAAGTGGCCCGTGAGGCCCCTGTCCTTGTCACCCTTGTAGAGAGAGACCCCGGGCCAGCCGCGGGCAAGACGGGCCAATGAGAATGAGGGCAGGGATCAAATCACAGGGTTGTTTCTGCTCACACAGCAGGAAGGCAGGAGGGGAGGAAGCTCCCAGGGCTGCGGGTGAGCTTGCAGGAGAAAGGATTCGGGGGTGGGTGGGCAGCGAGCGCAGAGGTGTTGTGGCACCCCCAGCATGCGTTCTCATCGGCTCTGCTGCAGCAGCAGCAGCGGTGGGCCCACTCCGAGCCTCCTCTCTGGAGCTGCAGGGTGACATCGGCCAGACTCGGAATGTCATCTTTGCGTGTTGTTAAATGCCCAATGATCGCAGGCACCAGAGGCGGGAGGGAGGCCTGTGCCTGTCCCCACTGGTAACCTGAGACCCACAGTCCAGCAGCACACAGGGAAGGAGGAGACCCAAAGGCAGGAAAACCGTGAACAGACTTCCGTGGTGAGGGCCGTCGCAGGCTGCCTGGCAGAGCCGGGGTGCGGGAGCTTGGGCCCATTGCAGCAGCAGCCACCTGCGAGGATAGCTGGGCCCCCCAAGCCCTGGGAAGTTGGTGGCCTTTCCGCCTGCTCCAGCCCCGTGCAGAAGGAGAGCCGGGCAGAGGCAGCCTAGCCGCATCATCTGGGGGACATCACAAAACGCCTCTGCTATTTTCTTGGAGCTGTCTGCCGAGAGGAGAGTTTTTATTCCTCTCCGCTGTGGTCAAGAGATGTCTGATGATGACGAGAAGCCAAGTTCCCTTGAAGGGGCATGGCGCTGGTGTGGGCATTGGTGTCCCAGGGAGCGACATTCATGGAGGTGAATGAGCCACCAGCTCCTGGGATCTGAGCGAGGATCAGAGGAGTGCAGGGGCCTTGTGCGTGATGAAATCCAGAGAAGCTTTGACTGGTCCTCCCCCCCAACCAACTGATGCCCAGATGGTGGGATCCTGCTGTGCTGGGGGTCTTGGGAGATTCTTGACTGTTGCTGCTCTAGCCAGGCCAAGGACTGGCAAACTACAGCCTGTGGGCCAAATATGGCCCACTGCTGTTTTTTGTGAATAAAGTTTTATTGGGACACAGCCACACTCATTTGTTACACATAGTCTGTGCCTCAGTGGTGGACTTGAATATTGTGACGGAGAGCTTAAGGCCCACAAGGCCTGAAATACTTATCATCTGGCCCTTTGCAGTAGAGTTTCTGACTCCTGGTCTGGGCCACTGATCTTTCTCGAATTCTGCAGCATGGTCTCTAATGCTCACCTGCCCATCCCCGCCCTTGTCAGAAAAGCGCCCTGGTGTAGGTGCCCAAGGTGCAAAGTACCTCTTCCCAAAGTCACAGAGGCAGCCAGAGACCATCTGCTTATGTGATAAAGAAAGCTCAAAGCTGATTTAAGATCAAAAGCCCCAGTCACATTAGCAAAGGCCCTTCGAGGTCGCCTGGCTGCTCTCTTCTTTGGTGACAGGGGGACGGAGGCCCCATGAGGGGTGGGGGGCTGCCAGGTGCCAGAGGGAGCAGGGACCTGTTTTCCCAGTCCCTGGGAGTGGGGCGGCCCGTGCGGGCAGGCCACGGAGCACGGGTGAAAGCAGGGCAGGGCCTTGGGCCCCAACACTTGGTTTCAGAGTCATTTTTAATTTCCTGGTATGGTTTTCAGGCATCACTGAAGGAAGATGTGTGATTTTTATGTGAAACGGTGAGGGGGCTAGGGTCAAACATACATAAATAAAGCCTGGGAAATGTGGCTCTGTGTCCTGGCCACTCGAGTGCGGTGCGTGGACCGGAAGCGAGTCAGAACCGCGGACGCTCACCTCCCCCGCAACCCTGCAACACCCTGGGTCTGAATGTGCAGGTTACTGGACCCCCAGGGAGGCACAGGCACCAGGGTCTGAAAGCCGTCCCTCAGCAGGTGCTCTTCAGCTCTGTGCATCTTGAAACCCCCCTGGGCAGGTTTTAAAATTCCTAAGCCCGGTCCCCCCGCCACCCTCTTCCCCGAGCTTCTGAGGTCACGGTCTGGCCGAGGCCGGGGCGTGGAGGGTTTGGAGAGTCCCCATGTGGCGTGAGTGTACAGTGGAGGACGAGAACCTCAGGCTACTTTTGCTCTGAATTTTGCAGCCAGGAACCCATGCTAAACGCACCGGTGGAGACTGCCCTCAGCTCCAGACTCGCACTGCCGGGAGCCCGCCGTGTGTCCCCCTGCCCGGGAGGGTGGGATGCCCCATCCTCTCTGGGTTCCCTGCACCGCTGGTGGAGCTTCTGAGAGATGTGGTAAGGAGGCTGGCTGACCTCTCCAGTGACGGGAGGGGAAGTCACAGGCCTTCCACGGGCTCCCACTCTCAGGGCCGGTCTGACGTCCCCCTCCCTTCCCTCCAGCGCAGATGGTGGGGACTCGTGCTAGAAGGAGCCCTTGGTCCCCCGCAGTCCCTGGGTGGCGGTGATGGACCGGTCCCGGAGCCTGGGGGCCGCTTGCCTTCTCACAGACCTGGCCTGGCCTGATGATGGGCCTGGATGGGCACGGGGGGCAGGGGGCGTCCACACATACCCAGCGTCACTCAAGGCCTGTCTGGCTGTGGCCCTCCAAGTCAGGACAGAACCCCGCTCTGTTCTCTCCCAGCTCCCATTCAGACAATACTCTAACACCCAGCCTCAGGGAGCTCAGAGGCCCTTCTGATGTCCAGGCTTCCGTTCTGCCCACGGTCCTGCTGAGCACCCCTCCCTGCCGTGCCTTAGGCTGCTGCAGCCTCAGCCTGACCTTCCCACGCTCCTGCAGCGGGAAGGGCAGGGCAGGGTGCCCTGACCTGGCCGGGCTGGGGTGGGGCAGGCAGAGAGCTGAGGTTCGTTGGCAGGAACACAGCCCTACAGGGCATCTGCCAGACACCCTTTGTAACCGCCACCGTGGGGCCGAACAGTCCTCCAGAACCCAAAATGCATCCCAGAGGGAACCCCGGGCAGCCACAGCACCCACAGTGGCCGCCTGAGGCTCAGGAGAGCAGCCCCGGGCCAGGGCCGCTGGGGTCGGGACACTCCCGCCCCTCAGTCCCCCGGCTCTCCTTGGCTGGAGCACCTGCATCTGCTGTAGCCAGGAAGCAAGAATCAGCAGTGCTAAGAGATTTTGAGACAAACTGCGTTCAAACAAATCTGAGCCCTTGGTTTCAAACAAGGCCTGCATGCGTTTTGAGGTACTACGATTTTAGGTGGTTAATGGTTCTTTCGTGCAGGTACTTTATTGCATGGATTGATTCTTTTCCTTGAGCGTGTAGTATTAAGTAAAATCCTAAAGATTTCTAAAATTGTAAAATCCAGTGCTAACTGTCCTGTGTCTTCACTTCCCTCCTGCCCTGGCTTCCCCTGAAGGGACTCAGCAGCCCCTTGCTGGGCCTTTGCAAGGATGAGAAATAGCGCACACAGTGGAGCTCTTGGTCGCCGGGGCAGCAACACCCCCGGGGCCATGGAAAAGGGCCCATGCCTTCCAGTGGTGGTGCGGCCTCCACCCTGCTGAGTAAACGCTGAAATTTTACACTAGATATAGGATGGACACTTCTAGCATAGGGCACACCTTGGTGAGTAGGTGAACGCGGACAGGCAAGACTTCAGTGGGTGGGTGCGCAGTGAGAGGGGGGACTGGCGCTTTCTTTTTCCCTTAAAGAACTAACTCCCTCCTTGGAGCCAGCTTCGTGAGGCCCAGAAGCATCTGTGCTTGTCAGAGTCAGGGTGACGTGCTGGATTTCCTCGGGAGGAGACAAAAATGTGACAAACAGCAGAGCCGTTCAGCCCGATCCCGGGGCCGGGAGACTGTGCTTCCCAGCAGAGGAGCTGACTGGGCCGTGCTCGGGGGACAGTGCTCCTGGAGCCCTCAGCTGGCTAGGTGCTGCTTGTCCACGGGGCCTGCCCGGCAGCTGACAGCCTTCTCCCTCTTCCCCTGCCCTGGCCTCTCCAAACTGAGCCCCTCTCACGCTTGCCCTTTCCGAAGCCACCTCCTGTCTTTGTGCCAGCCAGGAAGAGTTTTCTGGTCCTAAGGGCACGTGTGATCAGATTGGTTCACCCGGAAGGCAGGACAATCTCTGTTTAAAAGTCTGTCACCTTGGCCCCATCTGCAGAGTCCCTTTGGCCGTGCACCAGGGTGCCTGTGGTTCCAGCCTTGGGGCGCACGCGTCTGTGGGGCCTCCTGCCTGACCCGTCGTCTGGGGAAGGGATCTGCTCCCCCGGCGGGCAGCCCCACCGGCGTCTCCTGCACCAGCCACCACGACCCTGCCGTTCATCTTTTGTGAGTAGCAGCCTCCACCACAGGAGGGAAAGGGTCCCGAGCCTTCTGTCAAGATGCGGTGGAGCAAATACGACAAATAGAGTCTGTTCTGATTTACACTTAAGTCCAGAACAGAGGTAGCTGATGGATTTACGAGCTAACCATGAAAACCGTGGCTGGATTCACAGCGCTCCTCATCTCTTTACAGCTCGAGAGACCTTAAGTGACAGGCTCATTTCTTTAAGAAGGCGTTCTAGAATTCAGTACCTCTACAAACAGCCACGAGTGGGTATTCTGTGGGAGGGGGAGGAGTTCCCATCCTGGGAGACCCTTCGGGTGCTCAGTGCCTTCGTAACGAGAAGATTCATTTAAAAGGCAAAAACCCACAAACTAAAATGTGGTCAAACTGTTGCTGAGAGTAGGGGTGACGTATGAGGTGAAGGAAACAGAAGTGTGTGGTTGACTAGCTGGTTTCACGATGAGTTATGCTACTTCTCCAGAAAAGATCTACCCTCAGTTACGTCTCACTATTGGGCAGCATCAGGAATGGATTCAGCCACGGTCACATGTCTCATCTTCGTTGGCGCCCAGGCTTCTCATTCCATTTTCACAGCCGCAGCCCCGTCATTTTGGGGGGGCAAGAGGAGGAGGGTCCAGGTATCTGTCGTTGTGTGATAACTGACCCAACCCAGTGACTTAAAGCTGCCATTCCTCACCCCTGCCTGGCGGGTTGCCTGGGGTCCACGGGGCACTTCTGCCCGTCTTCTTTGGGACGGCTGACCTGGCGGTTAAACGGCCAATCCCCGGGCGCCATAACTACTACGTGGAACAGTGGGGCCTCTCTTTCTTTCTGTGGTCTCAGATGTGGTAGATGGACTCCTCCATGTGGTAGCTGGACTCCTTAAATCAGGGTTTGGGAAATTTTTCTGTAAAGGGCCAGAGAGAGCAAATATCTTTCACTTTGTGAATATGGCCTCTGCGTTCAGCTCTCCTGCTGTAACACAGAAGCAGCCACAGACACTACATGAATGCATAGGCATGACTGTGTTACAATAAAACTTTATTTACAAAAACAGGCATCAGGGGCCAGATTTGTCTGAAGGCTGTAATTCCCTGCCTTACACGGTCACCCAGGACTCCTAAAAGCACAAAAGCAGACTCTGCTTCCAAGTCAAGTCTTAGTCCTGGAGCAGGCACAGCACTGCCTCTTAAGTGGGTCACAGGGTGAGCCCCGACGTGGTGTTGGGGTGGCTGCGGAGGCCAGCTGGGGGCAGGGACCCTGGGCATCTCTGGAGATAACACTCCTCCCCGGGGGTGGTAGGGAGGGAGATACGAGATTCCACCTTGGTGACTGGTTTTAAGGAGGCATTAGGGTGACATCCCCCGTATTTAAAGCAAGGCCTGGAATTCTGCCCTAGGCCTGCCGCGTGTGTACCTTGCTGTGAGTTACTAGGTGAAATCTCCGGGCCTCGATTCGCGCCTGGTAAGTGCGACGCCCCCGAGATGAACGGAAGGACCTGCGCTCACAGGATTTCACGGTGAATGCGGTCTCCTCTGCCTGCCTCCTCTCGTGGGGTGTTTTGTATTTGGATACGGGAAACAGAAACGCGATGTGATGGTGACTCTTGGAGGTAGTGGTCACTGGGGCCACTGGGACATCGTGTCTTGTTGGGGTCCAGATGGACCCTGCCTGGTGTTCTGCCTTCTCCCTGTTCAGCTGTTCCTCAGGTGCCCCGGGCTGTCATATTGACAGAGGTGTTTCCATGGGTAGCTTCTAGAGCGCTGAGAGCACGTGGGGGAACTCCAGTCCTCTAAATCTTGCCCACAGAATTTTGTAAGCCTCCCCTGTCCTGCCTCCAGGTATCGCTGCTCCATAGCACCGTCAGTGTGCATGTTTTTATAGCAAATTGGATCATGGTGCTCCCTTTGGATGATCTCCTGACTGCTCTGCACTGCTTCAGACTGCGGTTTCCTCCGGGCTTGGTGCTCCAACCTCCCTGTGTCCTGGCTTCGCCCACCTTCCCACCCTCCCATGCGCACTGCCATGACCCGGGACTCTTCTGTATTCCCAAAGGAAAGGAGCCACCCTAAATCCTCCGGCCCGAGACCCTCCCCCCATTGAAGGTGATTCTTCAAATCCCAACCTAAATGCCACTTCTTCCAAGACAGTCTTCCTCATTCCCCTTAGTTGCATCAAGTGCTCCTTCCTGGGGGCGCCTGGATGGCTTAGTTGGTTAAGCATCTGCCTTCGGCTCAGGTCATGGTCCCAGGGTCCTGGGATCGAGCCCCACATCGGGCTCCCTGCTCAGCGGGAAGTCCGCTTCTCCCTCTCCCTATGCCCCTGCTTGTGTGCTCTGTCTCCTGTTCACTCTCTCTCTCAAACAAATAAAATCTTAAAAAAACAAAAACAAAATAAAAAACAAATGCTCCTTCCTTAATGAACCCAAGCACAAAAGGGAGGGAGGGAGAGAGGGGGAAGAGAGAGAGAGAGTGAGAGAGGGAGAGAGGCAGATCCTAGGGATTTTACTGACCCTGAGTGCATCCCCACGTAAACCCATTAGAACACTCTTACCTCCATGGAATGCAGGCTGGGTCAACTGAGAATCCTGAGCGATCAGATCCTTCATGATTCACCTCTGGCCCGGCGAGCAATCTTGTGCCTGACAGGAGAGTTTCTGAAGTGGTTCCCAAGCTGCTTGCTGGCCTTTCCCAGGTAGGGCGTGTTGCGGGGGGGGGGGGTGCATGAACGGCCAGGCCAGCAGTGGAGTCCCATACTGCTCTCCCATTTCCCCCAAACCGTCTCATGGATCCATGCGGAGGTTGAAACGAAAGCAAAAACAAAGATACCAAGGCAGCTGGCTCTTCTTTGTCCCGGGGCAGCTCTGCCTTGGTGGCAGCTAGGGAAGGCGTGGTAAGAAGGCCTCTCTGCCTGGGGCTGGGGAGAACATGGGCTCCCGCTCTTGTTTTGTTTTCTAGGAGGAGGTCTGGGCCAACTGCCGCCCCTCCTTCTCTGAGCCGGGCTGAGGCAGGAGAAGGGAGTGGGGCTCTGGCCGCTGAGCGGGTCCCTGGTCCCTGCGGGGGAGGTGGAGTGGGGCCAGGCTCTCACAGTGACTGGGGCAAGGGGCTGGGGTCAACTTGGGTCACGCTGATGAACGTGAAATAGTACGACCTGGTGATCTCCGCTGCAATAGCAGCACCAAGGGGTCTCCGGCCCCGGGGGTCAGTCCAGACGCACAGACCCTTCGCAGGTCGCCCTCCCACCCCCCACCCCGTGTGCACCAGACCCAGCCAGATGACCTGCCAATTTCGGCGGATTTGCCAGCGGGAGGACAGTGCTCACAGGAGACCTTCAGGTGGGGGCGGGCAGCCTTCACCGGTGGTCCAGGGACATATCACGGTGGTGGTGTTAAAAATCTAGATTGGGGCGCCTGGGTGGCTCAGTCAGTTAAGCGTCTGCCTTCGGCTCAGGTCATGGTCCCGGGGTCCTGGGATCGAGCCCCGCATCGGGCTCCCTGCCCGGCGGGAAGCCTGCTTCTCCGTCCCCCACTCCCCCTGCTTGTGTTCCCTCTCTCCTCGCTGTGACTCTCACTGTCAGATAAATAAAATCTTTAAAAAAAAATGTAGATTGGGATCCATTAACAGGCCATGAAAGTAATCTATAGGCTATGACTTACATTTTTTTTTTAAATGGGAGCAAAAGATCTGAGTAGACATTTTTCCAAAGAAGATATATATGAGTGGCCAATGGGAACATAAAAAAGATGCTCAACATTACTAGTCATTTGGGAAGTGCAGATAAAAACCACAGTGACCTCTCACCCCGTGCCTCTTAGAACAGCATCACCAAAAGGACAACAGGTCCCGGTGAGGATGTGGGGGGGCAGAGCCCTCGTGCCCTCTTGGTGGGAATGCAAACTGGTACAGCCCCTGTGGAGAACAGCGTGGGAGCTCCTCAGAAAGTTACACATAGAGCCACTCTACGATCCAGCAATCCCAGTTCTGGGAACGTATCTAAGAGAGACGAAAACAGGATTTTGAAGAGATCTCTATACCCCCCTGTTTGTAGCAGCATTTTTTCCAATAGGCAAGACATGGAAACAAACGTGTCCGTTAACAGATAAACAGATAGGGCGCCTGGGTGGCTCAGTTGGTTAAGCGACTGCCTTCGGCTCAGGTCATGATCCTGGAGTCCCAGGATCGAGTCCCGCATCGGGCTCCCTGCTCGGCGGGGAGTCTGCTTCTCCCTCTGACCCTCTTCCCTCTTGTACTCTCTGTCTCTCATTCTCTCTCTCAAATAAATAAATAAAACTTAAAAAAAAAAACAGATGAACAGATAAAGAAGTTGTAGTGTATGTACATCATGGAAGATTACGCAGCCATGGAGAAACGAGGAATTTCTGGCATTTGCGACACCACGGATGGATCTTGAGGGCGTTACGCTAAGTGAAGTAAGTCAGACAGAGAAAGACAAATACCGTGTGATCTCTTATATGTGGAACCAAAAAACAAAATAAAAACCCTAAAACAAAAGACAGCCAAACTCCTAGAAAAGAGATGGGATTCATGGTTCCCAGGAGCAAGGTGGGGGAGGGGACACGGGAGGACGGTGGTCCCAGGTACAGACCTGCCGTTGTAAGGCAAACAGGAGCTAGGGGTGTGCTGGACGGCGCCGTGACCCCGGGAAAGCTGCTCTGGGAGAGTGGATCCTAAGTGTCGTCGTCACCAGGGGAGATTTTTGGGTTTTTTGGTTTTTTTTTTGCTTTTTCTTTTCGCTGCATCTGTGAGGTGATGGACGTTCCCCACACTTATCGTGGTGACCACTGCACAGTCTATGCATGTGAAACCATTGCACTCTGCACCCGGAACCCATACCTTGACGCACGTCAGTTCTATCTCAGTTTGCGAGAAAAAAAAATGAAGCAGAATAAAAAAATAAAATAGGACTTTTTTTGTCTGAAAATGTTTCCACTTTCTCTGTCTTCAGACCTATCATATGGCATCAAAAAGCCTGCTTCAGAAGCACTAGGCTCCAAGCTCTGTGTACCTCACATGCTCTTTTCTCTCCCTTCCTCGGATGTCTCACCCTCTCTTGGGTGTCTCCTTCCTAGTCCCTAAAATGAGCATGTTTGGAGTTCTTACCCCTTCCGTGCAGGCTCCCTGGGTGCCTTCTGGAGCCATCTTTCCCCTTCCTGGCTCTGTTGATCCTGGCCCAAGCTGAGTCCCGGCGCCCCCAGCCCCAGCCCCTCCATGCACAGCCTGCCACACATGCCCCATGGATGCCCCCATGGGCCGCACCTGAGCACCTCCTCCTCCCGGCCCTCCTGCTTCCCTCCTGCACTCTCCAGCTCGGCGGGGAGAGTCCCGTGCCATCCCTCAGGGTCCCACACCCCAACCTAGACTCCTCATGTCCATGAAACTCTCCCCGGGTGCTGTCATTTCTGCCTCTGTGCTGTCGCTCTTCTCTCTGGCCCAGGCCCAGCCCGGCTGGGAGCAAAGTCCCACCTCAGGTGGGAGACCCCGGGGCTGCCACACCGGCCCCTTGCCACCTATCTCACCAGCCTGCCACACTGCAGAATGCTTGTCCTCCTTGATGCAGATCCGGCCATCAGTGCTCGGGCCACTTGTGAAAGGGACGTGGACCCATGGGCAGCTGGGGCCCAGGATCACAGCCACCATTGTTGTAAAGTGTGAGGGCGTGCCCTGCTCTGGGGCAAGGGTCTTGGGGCCCCACCTTGTCCATGTGATCGAGTTAGCACCCCTTAGAGCTGCACCAGCATCCTGAAGACACAAAGCTGAAGTGGTCTCAACAAACATGTTTAACCTGAATTTCGTGGAGGCTTCAGATCACCTTTCAGTTTACAGGAGACACAGGGAATAAAGAAACAAACCAAATGGTGCCAAAGAAAACAATGAGACAAATCCAACCTGTGGGATGAACCATGGGCATTCTTCAGCCTCCCAAAGGCCCGGACTCTGCAGGAAGTCAACGTACCAGGGAATAGCATGGTTCTAGATTCTGAGGGATGCAGGGACCCAGCCCCCAGACGCTGTGGGGGAGCTGAGGTGGTGTCCTGGAAACACTCTCCGCTGACTCTAAAGGACATTCTGGGGACAGGCTGGGGACATTTGAACATGGATTGGGCCTGGCATGGTAGTAGGGGGTTCGTGTCCGTTTTGATCGGTGTGATAACGCTGGGATAAGGTCCTCATTCTTCGGTGCTGACAGTTTGGGGGTCAGAGGCCCTGACGTCTGCTACTTGCTTCCAGATGACTCAGTGAACAAGCAAGCACAGAGCACCCCAAGTGTCCACACAAGCAGTGCAGGAAAATGTAAGCAGTCATTGAATCTACTTGCGATTTTCAGGTATTTCCTATTTTTCCAACTTTTCCGTATGTTTGAAATTTTATAGCAATAAAACGTTGGGGGGGAAATAAAATGTATATGTAAAACTAGCCTGCTGCTCCTAAGCCTCAGAGTAAATCCTCAGGCCTTCCCTTGGCCTGACGGGCCCCCATAACCACACTGCTGACCACCTGCACCCCTCACCCCTCACCCTGGGCCCGCAAGCTGGCTGCCTCTCTTTCTTTCAGACCTTTGCTATGTTGCACTTTGCTGTGGGCTGGGGAGCTATGTCACTCAAGAATCGGCCCTCCTGGCTACTCTGAAAAGCAGGGCCGGCTGTGACAGCAGTTGGGTGCTGCCGAAGCTGCTGAGCTGGGAAAGCTGTGCCGTCAGTGTCTTCTGGAAGTGATTTTGGGCCCCGGTCTTCTTTTGAGTTGGTCAGAACAAGTCTGCACTGGAGAGAATGGCAGAAGGCTTTCTGATACCTCTAGCCCTCCTAAGTTAGAGGGTGGACCCACTTCAAGGCTTGATACAACTGTGGGCTTTTATTTGCATTGCTGAGTAGAAGATGATTCCAATTTATCTGGTATGTAAACAAAGTAGAATATCAAGATCTTATTCTTATTGGCAAGCAAGGAAGACAACACTGGAGCAGAAGGACATATTTGTGCATAGATAGTTGGATGGACAGATGATGGATAGCTAGATGGATCGGCAATGGGTGAGTGCATGGATGGATGGATGGATGGATAGTTGGATGGATAGATAGATGGATGAATGGATAGAAAGATGGGTGAGTGCATGGCTGATTGATGATAGATGGATAGAAGGATGGATGATGATGGCTGGGTGGAGAGATGACAGAATGAGGGATGGATGAGTGCCTGAACAGATGGGTGGATGGGTAGAAGGATGGATGAGTGCATGGATAGATGGATGGGTAGGTGCATGGATGGATAGATGGACGGATGGATGAACAGAAGGATGGGTGAGTGCATGAATGTATAATGATAGATGGATAGAAGGATGGATATTAATGGATGCATAGATGGATGGATGGATGGATGGATAGAAGGATGGATGATGATGGATGGGTGGAGAGATGACAGAATGATGGATGGATGAGTGCCTGAACAGATGGGTGGATGGGTAGAAGGATGGATGAGTGCATGGATAGATGGATGGGTAGGTGCATGGATGGATAGATGGACGGATGGATGAACAGAAGGATGGGTGAGTGCATGAATGTATAATGATAGATGGATAGAAGGATGGATATTAATGGATGCATAGATGGATGGATGGATGGATGGATGGAAGGATGGATGGATGGATGGATGGATGGATGGATGGATGGATGGATGGAAGGATGGATGGATGGATGGATGGATGGATGGATGGAAGGATGGAAGGATGGATGGATGGATAGATGCATAGATGGATGGATGGATGGATGGATGGATGGATGGATGGATGGATGGATGGATGGATGGAAGGATGGATGGATGGATAGATGCATAGATGGATGGATGGATGGATGGATGGATGGATGGATGGATGGATGGAAGGATGGAAGGATGGAAGGATGGATGGATGGATGGATGGATGGATGGATGGATGGATGGATAGATGCATAGATGGATGGATGGATGGATGGATGGATGGATGGATGGATGGATGGCTGGCCGGATGGAAGGATGGATGGATGGATGGATGGATGGATGGATGGATGGATGGATGGATGGATAAATGGGTGAGTGCCTGGATGGATACATAGAGGGAGGAGGGGGTATATGTAGATATAGATACAGATCTGTGTATATTAATCCTGGATATGTTAATTTCTATAAAATGAGAGGATATCTTACTTACAGACTTGTATCTCAGCCCTCTAAATGTCTGCCTGAAAATCACCTAGTTTTCTAAAGATAATTATTTTGCCCAGGTACCATTTCATAATGGCCTAAGCTCAGGCACATCTCAAGAGTTTCCCTTTTGGGGTTTTTGTGGCTCAAGAATGAAGTCATTGCATTTGGGATTATTGTTGCTTTAGCTTCAGAATCTCCGCTTCTGAAGTGTGAGAGATTTGGCTTGTGGATCAACTTAGAGATCCTGGGGTGTCCTAGATCACCACCTGAGGGTCATACCTGTGCACTGATGAATATCTGGTGGTAAGTGTCCGGCTGTAGGCCCAGGAGCAGGAAGGTGAGGCTGATTTCAGTCTCCCTCACAGTGGGAGCAGAGCCAGGTCACAGGGAACTAAGGACTGGACAGCTGACTCAGTTGGCACCACTGTGGCCTATCCAAGGATATACTTGCAGGAGCAGGGAAGGAGAGTGGGTGGGGGGCTGGGAGGGAAGTCTTTCCACAAATGGAAGAGGAGTATGGGTCATGTGTGGACAGCAAGGATGGGAAGAAGTGGCTTCGTCAGGGAAGGCCTGAACAGCCAAGGAGCTGGGGTTTTAGGGAGGAAGCAGGAGAAGTGTTTTGGAGGCTGTGATGGGGAGTTTCCTGTGTCATTCTGGCTCTACTACCAGCTAATCAATCAAACACCTATCTGGGTGCTGCTCTGGAGGTATTTAGCAGATGCAGTCAGCTGACTCTAAGGAAAGGACATTACTCTCGATACTGAGGGTGGGACTCATTCAGTCCATTGAAGGATTAAGAGAAAAAACACTGAGGTTTCCTGAAGAAGAAATTCTGTCCCAAGACTACAGTGTCATCTGCTGCCTGAGTCCCCAGCCCGCCCTCAGACGTCAGACTTGCCAGCCTCCCAAGCACGTAAGCCCATTCCTTGAAGTAAAACTCTTCATCTCTTTCTCTCTCTATCTTTATGTCTTATCTACATCTGTATTTATGTCATGTATCTCCTATTGGTTCTGTTTCTCTGGAGAGCCCTGACCAAATAGAAAAGGGACCTCGTTCCTGACTGCGGGGTGGACTGCAGAACACCCCAAAACAGTCTGAATTTGGGAGATGTGCAGCCTGAGTAGCCCCGGCCTTTCCAGGCCTCAACCCTTTCATACGCAGCTAACTTCTTTCTGGAATTTGCCCATCACTCCATCCGTGCATTCAGCCAGCAGGCCTGTAGCTGGCACTTCCTATGGGACGGGAGCTTTGCTAGACAGTGGAGATATTTCAGGGAAACAATGCAGTGCACTGCCCCTTCCCCTTTGTCTCACTTCTTGGCTTGCTGGTTGAGACCTTGTTGAAATTCTGGCCCCCAGGAGACTTCCCAACCCCTTGGCCAGTCTCTGGCACTACAGCACCCGGCCCATCTGGTGTCCATGACCCTGTGTTCTAGGTGTTCTAGGTGCTGGTTAGTATGTCTACCTCATTGGCTCTACTGAGTGGGACTTTCCTCTAGAAGTTTCCTAATGGATCCTGCAATACTATCTTGTTCTTGCCCCCAGACTTCTATGCTAGTAACTGCATGTTTATGAACTCCCTTTATTTACACGTACATTTCCTGTATGGAACCATAGCAGCCGAAAAGCAGATACTGGATCTCTCTTGTTGGGCCACTCAAGATACACTGGTTATTCTACGGTGACAAGAACCCCTTCAGTTAGGAGACTTCTTCTCTTGCTCATGCTGTGTGTCCACCATGGGCTCCTGGGGGGCTTTGTTCCTTGTGACAGTCACTTGGTCTCCTAGGCTGTTGGGATAGTTGCTGCCTCCAGTGTGGCCGTCGCCAAGCAGAGGGAAGGAGGCTCTAGAGGAGAAAGACCCCACTCTGGCAATGACATGTTCTGGCCTCAAGGGAGACACACCGCTCCGCTCACAGCCCAGTGGCCAGAGGCAGTCATGCGGCCCACCCGTCTGGGGGCATCAGGGTGTGTCATCCTACATATGCTCAAGTTAGACAGTTGGGGATATGTGGTGAACAACATTAATCCCTACCCACTTTGTTTGATCCTATAACTGCCTTGATCCACGAGCATCTCGAAAGTAGAAGCTGAGACAATGCATCTGTGTGGCCCAAACATCCAGCAAAATGTTGCCTCCTAAGTGCTTCATCAGTTGTCGATAACTGAATGATAGGAAGCGTATGCTAGCCTCTTAGCTATGCCGAGGGTTTCTGGGGCATAAGTGACTGCTGTGTTCCCTATGGGGGATCCTCTTTCTCTCTGGGGGTGCTTGGCGACTACTTAGCTGTTCAAACTTATGTTTTGGCCTCAGGGAGGGGTGTCCCCATGACCCAGATGCCACCACTGCCCTGGTGGCTGGTGCGCTGGAGGCCCCGACGCTCAGGGCCCCGGAGCAGTCAGTCCTCAGGTATTCCTCCAGTGGCTGGCTCTGTTGCAGCCACACAGCATTGCCCCATGTGTTTCTGTGTCCAAATTTCCCTCTTCCTGTAAAGACACCAGTCCCATTGGATTTAGGTACCAGGAGTAGAACAAAGGCACAAGACAAGAACAGGAACAAGACAGCTAAACTATGCATCTGGTCAGAGGCTCAATGTCACCTTTATAAGGGCATCGAATTGTTCCAGATGCACTTTGTATGTTTTCTCTTTTGCCTTTCCAACCCATCAGTGCATACAGATCAACCGACATCTTCTCAAAATGGTTGGTCCGCATGAGCTCCGTGCATGTGCTTGTGTCTGAGTAGGCATACAACACACTGTGGAGCCGGGCTCCCTCTGGCAGCTGCTGGCTTCTCGTCTCCCAGGGGTCCTGCCGGGTCATGTGTCCTGCTGTCTGGTCAGCTCTGCTTCATTTCTGAAAGCACTCCATGGGTCTGGAGTAAATGCAGATCCAAAAATTGTAGACCCATTACGCAGAAGCCAACTCCAAATAGTTACACAGTACAGGGATCAGAATTAAAGTAGACCCTGGGAGCCATGTCTCTAATGTTGTTTTTGTAACTTTTCCATTATGGAAATAGTCAATGTTCGTGAAAAATTTTAAATCTAGAAAATTTCAGAAACAAAAATTTTAAAATCATGGTTAACAAACTGATATTTTACTCCTACCTCAGGTGATTTTTTCCAGTGCTTAAATTTAAAAATTTTAAAAAGTAAGTAAATGCATGAAAAAGATATACTACTCTTTGAGGGAAAGAAAAAAAAGCTAGAATCTGCTGACAGTTAATTGAGAGCAACAAGAGATCCAGCTGGAAAAGTGCTGGAAGGGGCTAGAGGTAGTATACTTAAAAAAAAAAAAAAGGAGTAAACAGAAACTTGATAAGCCATTTCAGAACTGCAAAGTTATGGCCATTAACCAATACTGTTTAAGCAAAAGGTAAATTACTCACTCACCCAGGATTCACTTAGGAATAAAATTAACCCCAAAATGAGTAGGAATCTCAAAAGGCCTTTGAGCACCCAAATCAATGTCACTAAGATCCATGTTCTGAAGTCTGTGCCTTTTTTTTTTTTTTCAATCAAGGGAGATGCCCTGCTGATCCTCGTTCTGAGGGCTGGTTTTAGCTCATTTCCCACACATTTCTAACAAGACTTATGTTAGGGTCCTACAGTTAGAAGTCACAAACTGGAGCACAGAAACCCCACTCCACCACAGGCGGTTTGGCCATACGCAGAACACGGCCCCAAGAGAGCCCAGGGAAAGAGGACAAAAGAAAAGAAAATGAATAAATAGCACAAATAGCAAAGAATAAATAGCACAGGGGCAAGAAGATGCATCCCTGTGCCTGAGCACATGTTCCCAGAAAGGGAAAGCAAAAGAGGCAGCCGGGTGAGGTCCTTCCTTCCCCGGGGGGGGGGGGGGGGGGGGGCGAGGGGGGGGGGAGTCCTGAGACAGCTGGAAACTCGAAACTTCCTGAAGAATTTGCTTCTCAAAGTTTGATCTTGTTTGATTTGTTTTCTTTTATTTTTTCATTCTGTCATTTTTAACATTTGTACTGAGCTCTGTTATTACACCGTACAAGTTACCCGTTGAAAGCGTACAATTCATTGTTTCTGGTATATTCATGGGCTTGTGGAGCATCTGATCTTACAACGTCGTTGTCCCCTCACAAAAAGAAACCCCATATCCTTTCCACCATCAGACATTACCCATCCCTCCCACCAAGCCCTAGGTGACCACTAGTCTAGTTTCTGTCTCTATAGATTTGCCTGTTCCAGACATTTCCTATCAATGGACTCATACAATAGATAGTCATTTGTGATTGGCTGCTTCCACTTAGCATCATGAACTCAAAGTTCATCCAAGTTTTGTCTTTATCTGTACTTCATTCCTTTTAATTGCCAAATAAATAGAGATTATACATATAATATAATATATCCGACTGAATGGGTATATCACATTTCATTTATCCACTCATCAGTTGATGTAGATTTGAATTGTGTCTCCTTCCTGGCTATTATGAATCATGCTGCTATGAACAGTTTTTGCGTGTGTTTCATTTCTCTTGAGTAGATTTGGAGGAGTGGACTGCTGGGTCATATGGCAATCCTGTATTTAACATTTTGAAGGACTGCCAAGTCATTTTAAAAAGTGATGGCACCACTTCACATTCTTTTGAGCAATAAATATATGCAGGTTCCAACTTCTCCACATCCTTACAACTCTTACTATTGTATTGATTCTAGCCACCCTAGCCATGTGGGTTTGATGTGTATTTTCCTAATGGCTGATGACATTGAGCACCTTTTCATGTGCTTACTGGTGTTTGTACTTTTTTTTTTGAGAGTGTATAATTAAATCCTTTTCTCACTTTTCAGTTAGATTGCTTGTCTTTGTATTGTTGAGTTGTAAGAGTTCTTTATATATTCTGGATAAAAGTCATGTGTGTATGATCATGTCCCATTCTGTGGGTCGTCTTTTCACCTTCTTGATAGTCTTGTTTGCAGCACAGAAATGTTTAACTGGATGACGTCCAATTTTTTTTATGTTTTCTTTTGTCACTTGTGCTTTTGGTATCGTATTTAACAAACTATTGCATAACCCAGGGTCACAGAGATTTTACTCCTGTATTTCTCTGGAGAGTTTTATGGTTTTAGTTGTTACATTTGTATCCGTGGTCCATTTGAGTTAATTTTTGTATATGATGGGAGGTAGGGATCCAGCTTCATTCTTTTGCATGTGGATATCCAATGGTCCTAGCACCATCTATGGAAAAGAGTATTCTTTCCACCACTGAGTGGTCTTGGCACCCTTGTCAAAAACAAATTGATCCATAAATGTACAGATTTATTTCTAGACTCAGTTCAGTTTCATTAAACTATATGCCTCTCCTATGCTAGTACCTAGATCTCTTGGTTGCAGTAGTTTTATAGTATGTTATGAACAGAGAAATGTGAATCCTTCAAGATTGTTTTGGACATTGCATCCAAAATTTTAAAGAAAATTAGTTATAGAACAATCAGATGTGTCTTCATAGCTGCAACAGTGGGCATTTATTACCAGACTGTCATGTGGTAGCCATAGTGCCAGCAACTCCACAAGAACCTTGGTTTATAAATTCCACACAATAGTCCTAAGATTCAGAGGATGAAGTAACTTTCCTAAGTTCTGTGACTCAGTTTGAAATATATATTTGGTTTCTGCCCCCAGTTCCTGACACAGAGTTCCTAAATCCCTTGAAATTTCATGGGTGATAAGAGTATCTTTTATTCTAATGAGGCAACTCTTGGTGGGCTCCTGGATAGTTTCAGGATGGCGTCTGGTCACCAGAATGACCAAGTCATGATTAGAAGCTTGGAATTGTCAGCCCCACCCCAACCTCTGGGGAGAGGAGAGAGGCTGGAGATGGAGTTAATGATTTCTCGTGGCTACATGCTAAAACCTCTATGAAAATCTCTGAACTGTGGGGTTCTGGAAGTTTCTGGGTTGGTAACAACATCCTCATCCCAGGAGGGTGATGCACCCAACTCCAAGGGGAACAGAAGTTCCTATGCTTAGGACCCTTCAGACCTTGCCTATGTACCTCTTTTTCTGGCCATTCTTTTGTGTTCTTTACAATAGCATTTATAATAAATTGGTAAATGTAAGTGTTTCCCTGAGTTCTGTCAGCTATTAGGGCAAATTATTAACTTGAGGAGTGAGTCGTGGTAACCCCCAATTTGTGGCCAAGTTGTACAGAAGTGTAGGTGAACCAGGGACCCACTATTTACAAGTGGCATCTAGGAGTGGGGGCAGTCCCATGGCTCTGAACCCTTCACCTATGGGGTCAACATTCACTCTGCGTAGTTAGCATCAGAATCGAATTAAATTGTAGGATACCCAGTTGGTGTCCATTGAAAACTGTGTTTCTTGGTATGGAAAACCCACCCCTTTGGTGGTCTGAAGTGCTATGAGTAAAGGACAGTTTCTTGTAGGTCACACAGCTGAGCAACAATGGGGCGAGAATGGGAAGCCTGTCTGTCTGTCTGTCTGCCTCTGGAAACTATACTCTTATGGTACTGCTTCCCCATAGAAGAGTGCTGACCTTCAGCTGCCATTGGGAGAGGCAAGACAACACGCCAGTGTGAAAAAACAGTTAATGTGTTTTTTTATTGTCATAAAATTTACATAACATAAAATTTACCACCTTAATTATTTTTAAGTGTACAGTTCAGTGACATTAAGTACATTCACATTGTCATGCAGCCGCCGCCACCATCCATCTGTGAACTTTTCCATCTTCCCAAACTGAAACCATTAAACACTAACTCTCCGTTCCCCTTCTCACCATTCCGGGCAACCCCCCTCTGCTTTCTGTCTCTAGGAATTTGACGAGTCTGGGTGGCTTATAGAAGTGGAGTCGTAAAGTATTTGGTCTTTTGTTTCTGGCTTATTTCATTTAGCAGAGTGTCCTCATGGCTCATCCTTGTAGCGGGTGACAGCATTTATTTCCTTTTCTAGGGCTGAGTAATATTCCATTGTGTGGATAGACCTCATTTTGTTTATCCATTCATCCAAGGATGGACACTTGGGGTGTTTCCCCCTTTGGGCTGTTGTGAATAATGCTGCTGTGAACATGGGTGTGCACATACCTATTCACGTCCCAGCTATCAATTCTTTTGGGTGAATACCCAGAGGTGGAATTGTTGGATCATAGGGTAATTCCATGTCTGATTTTTGAGGGAATGTTCAAACAGTTTTAAAATGCTACTTTTGAAAATACTCTCAGACCTGACAATATTTTGTTTTGACTGTGCTCAAGAAGAGAAATTTTTGTCATCTTGAGATGGATTGTCATCTTGAGATAGATTTTTTCTTTTTAAAATAATAAAGTCATCATTCGAAAGCAATTCTGGTGAATAAAATGAAAGATAAGGTTGAAGGTATGATTTGTGGAACAAAATTTAGGTGTGAGATTTCTCTTTTGTGTGTGCTTCCCAGGGAAGTGAGCAATATTTACTTTTTAGGGATGGTTAATTCCAATAAAAATGGTCACCAGAGGCAAGAGTAAGAAATACCTGAGAACCTGAACATCTACCTCACGGATCTGTAGGAGACTTGAATGGACAATTCAGAATATTCACCTCACACAGTGCCAGCCAGGCACAGAGCGGGGGCTCCGCAGATGCTGGCCCCTCTCCTGTCTTATCCCAGCAGAGAGGAGATGTAGGCTGGGCGTCTGGAGGCAGAAGCCAGTTCTGTTAGAGGAAACAGCCCCAGATGACAGAGGTGTCCTGCATGCGGCTCTGTCATCCAGGTTAGAAGCCACAGGTCACACACCAGAGATGGCTCAATAATGAAGTATCCTGTTAAGACAACTTGTTGAAACTGAGCAGCAAGCATCGCATCTAGCAATGAAATGCTAAATCCCCTTTTCCCTTCCCTTCCATCCTTGTGAATAATACTTATCGAGAGTTTACTGTGTGCCAAGCTTGGGATATAATATAAACACAAAAACACAAACTCCTGCCCTTATGGAGCTTATGTCTAGTGAAATAAATGTAAAAAAAAAAAATCACAGGAAATTTGAACCCTTAATTACAGATGATGAGATCATATATTCAGAAAACCTAAGGGCGTTTGCTAAATGATAGAATATTTAAAGAGGTGGCTGGAAGCAAAATTAACTTACAAAAATCAACATCTTCTCTTTTTAAGTAGCAACTGGTTTTCTCCTGGGAGTGAGATAAAACATTGCACCAAACATAAAATCCCTGGAAAAAATGAATTTTATAAAAAAAAAGTTCAAGGCACACCTGTAGAAAACTATAAAATCTTTTTTGTAAAATGTAAATTCATTTTCAGATAAAGGGAGACATTCAGCCCATGTTTCTGGAAAGGAATGTCTAACTCTTAAAAGTACAAATCTCCAACAAATATATGTGTGTATATATCTCTCTATATTTTAATACAAAGCTAGATTCTGCATGTATACATTTCTTATAGGTCTAATCTACTGCAAACATTAATGCATTTTGTGTATTTATTTTATAGATGTGATGCAGTTCCAAATATAATCCCAATGAATTTTATTTGAATTAGCAGAGGTTATTTTAAATTTCCTAAAGAAAAATGAATGTGCAAGATTTGCCAGGAAAAGTTTAGGAAGAAGTACGGCATTGGCGGCTTGCTCTCCCTACGCGCAGAGCTTCGTAGAAAGCTACTGGGACCCAAACAGAATAGAAGTGATGGGGAAAAAATGAAACAAATCAGTAGACCAGAAATAGACCCATATCTTAATATATAATAAAAGAACCATTTTAATGGAGTGGGTCATATTGGCCTTGCAGTAAACACCCACTGAACGAATGAAGGCACGTGAGGGTTTGAGACACAGAGTCTCCATCCGTGACTGGTGGGGATGGGAGTGCTAAACCCACTGTGAAGAGCTATCAGAGGATATTTACTAAACTAAAATTCCTTATGTCCTTTGTCTTAGCCATTCCCCTTAGGGGCTCTTCTTCAGAAACAAGAGTGTCAACAGATAAGGAGATAGTTATGTTTATGTGGCAGAACACTGGAAGTGACATGAAGCCATCCATAGGAGAATGGCTGATAAACTCCAGTACAATCAGAAGATAGGATGTTGGAATATTATGCAGCTCTTAAAGGGTTATACATCTATATATCTAAGACATATCCACAAGGAATTGTGAAATGGGGAAAGCCAGTTTCAGGATAGCACTTGTGAGATGACCCTGTTTCTTCGTAAAGGTAGGAAGGAAAACCACACAAGTCTGTGCACCTGTGTTTTCGGAGCACGGAGAAGCGTGGAGAAGCACAGGGAGGCTGCCGGTCCATGGGTACCTGGTTGCCTCTGGGGTGGGATGGAATTGTGTGGAGGTGAACTGTTTACTGCTGTTTCTCTCATTCGTGTGCTTTCTTTAACTTTTTACGAGGAGCACTCATACTTTTGTCATTTAGTAAAACCCAGTAAGGACCCCTCTACATGCCCCTCAAATAAACAAATGGTCTCAGTTCTCCAGACAGTGGGACAGAGGTGGCTGAGTGCTCTTGATTCTGGCTGCCACGGGGCAGGAGGCTGGAGGCAGGGGGATGCACAGAGCAGATGACGATGGGCTCTGTGCAGGTGACTAGAACGCCGGCCTGAGTGCATCTGGCCTGGACCTCTATATCTGTATCAACATTAAAGTTTTTCAATTTATTTAAATTCAATTAATTAACATATAGTGTATTACTAGGTTCGGAGGTAGAGTTCAGTGATTCATCAGTCTTATGTAACACCCAGTGCTCATCACATCACGTGCCGTCCTTCATGCCCATCCGCCAGTTACCCCATCCCCCCACCCCCCTCCCCTCCAGCAACCCTCAGTTTGTTTCCTATAAGATTAGGAGTCTCTTATGGTTTGTCTCCCTCTCTGATTTCATCTTGTTTTGTTTTTCCTTCCTTTCTCCTATGCTCCTCTGTTTTGTTTCTTAAATTCCACATATAAGTGAGATCGTATGATATTTATCTTTCTCTGATTGACTTATTTCACTTAACATAATACCCTCTAGTTCCATCCATGTCATTGCAAATGACAAGATTTCATCCTTTCTGGTGGCCTAGTAATATTCCATTGTAGATACATAACAAATCTTTATCCATTCATCTGTTGAAGGACAT
Organism: Eumetopias jubatus; assembly: GCF_037043125.1. Taxonomy (NCBI): domain Eukaryota; kingdom Metazoa; phylum Chordata; class Mammalia; order Carnivora; family Otariidae; genus Eumetopias; species Eumetopias jubatus. Next base: position 3,980,413 of record NW_028274821.1, on the reverse strand, counting down.
CTGGGTTCTTTTCACAGTTTGGCTATTGTGGACATTGCTGCTATAAACATTGGGGTGCAGGTGCCCTTTCAGATCACTACATCTATACCTTTGTAGTAAATACCTAGTAGTGCAATTGCTGGGTCATAGGGTAGCTCTATTCTTAACTGTTTGAGGAACCTCCATACTGTTTTCCAGAGTGGCTGCACCAGCTTGCATTCCCACCAACAGTGTAAGAGGGTTCCCCTTTCTCATGCAGGAATTCAGCAAAGTGGCAGGATATAAAATCAGTGCAAAGAAATCAGTTGCATTTCTACACACCAACAACAACACAGAAGAAAGAGAAATTAAGGAGTCGACCCCATTTACAATTGCACCAAAAGCCATAAGATACCTAGGAATAAACTCAACTTTTAAATTTTGATATAATTTGAGACTTGCAGAAATGTTGCAAAAATATCTGAGGGTGACTGTATAACCTTCACACAGTTCCCTCCAATGGCAGCATCACACATAACATGGCACATTTGTCAAGAGTAAGAAATAATACTGGCACCATGAACTTCCCCTCAGGTCTCCCTACTTCCCCACATAGCATTTCCCGTTTTCTCCTTAATTCCCTTGAAGCTATGATAATTCCTCAGTCTTTCCTTGTCCTTCAGAACTTGACACTTTGAAGAGCCCTGGTCCAGTATTTTGGTAGAATGTCCCTGAGTCTGGGTCTGCCTGCTGTGATGATTAGATCGTGAGGTGATGCGGGTTGTCCGTGCCACACGGTAGGGGCACGTGATGTCAATACGTGTGATTATTGGTGGTGTTAACCTTGAGCATTTGGTACCTAATCTGCTGGATTTCCTAGTAAAAAGCAAAAAAAAGAAATGTCATAAATTAAGTGTGAAAAGGTAAATAAATATTCATAAGAAATATTAGAAATTATAAGGTAAAAAGAAATAAGAAGCGGTAAAATTACTCTTTTGGCCTTTATAATTGATAAAGACCTTGGGGGAGATCCTTTGAGACCGTGCAAATATCCTCGTTCTCCACAAACATTTGGCAGATCTTGCCTGCAATGGTGATTACTTTGGTGTTTGATAATAATTTTGTATTTTCCTCGTTCTTTCTGGCTTTATTAGTAGAAATGTTCTGTTGGGCGACCTATCTCTTCTCCCCTATTTACTTATGTGTTCTATTATTTATTTTAGTTAGTATGGGCTCATGTATGTGGATTTTATCCTGTGCAACCCACACATCTTATGACAGGTTGAAATGAGGGGTTCCTGAGCTGTCTCACGTGTGTATGAGAGAGAGTATAATGCAGAAGTGATATGTCATGTGAGGTTGAGGTAACACGTGTCATTGTGATGAAAATACAGAACTTGCTTTAAAAATGATAGGAATAGCTTTATAATTACGAAAAACTCCTTATCCTAAAAGAGGGTACATCACGTATACCATCCTATCCCATCTGAGGGTATCTATTCAAGGTCACAGGCCAATAAACATCTAATGGGCTCCCTGCTGGAGGCCTTAAGAAAGCCTTGGAAGTGACAGATGTATTCTTTTCCTCCTGAGCAGAAAAGCACCAGAAAAACAGAAAGGAAGTGAAGGGCAAGCTGGTCCTGCTTGCTTCCCGGGAGCTGCCATGCTGGGTTGGGTGCGCATGCGTTCTGGGTGAGCATCCTCACAGGGCCCCGAGCCTGTGGTGTCCACCTCATGGCGCTGTGAGACTGGGTGAGTCTTACGGCTGAGGAGGCACCTGGGGGGTGCCTGCTACATGGGCAGTGCCTGACCAGAGGCCCTGTGAATTCAGTTATGGTCATTATTCCCGTGTAGGCCAGTGGTGTCTGTGTCCGTGTCCGTCTGCTACCTGCCCCCCCTCCCAGGGTTAACGGGGCCCCTGCACCTGTGCCGCTCCCATGCCCAATCCACACACAGGTGCGGAGCCCCATGCCAGCCTAGATCTGTCTGTGCACCTTCAGTACACACCCGTGCACAAGCACACACACGCGGGTCTCCCCTTCTGACCATAAGCCCCTTGGGGTTATGCTACGATGGTACCTTCTGTTTATTTTTTAACACTCTGGAACCTGTCACAGTGACTGGTCACTAAATGTTTGTCAATTTAAATAACTGGTTCCCTCGGGCCCAGTGCTGTCTGAAAGACCTGTGCGGCCACATCAATCACTGTAAATGTTCTCGTGGAAAATCTATCAAATCTTAAATAAACTTAAATGCATAAATATTCTAGTAGAAAAAATATTCAAGTAAATAAAAGGAACGGGTGGAATTGATTTAAAAATTTTTCTTGTGGTAAAATACACATAACATAAAATGTACAATTTGAGCCATTTTAAGTGTGTAGTTTAGTGGCATTAGGCGCTTTCCCACTGCTGTGCAGCCGCCACCACTATTCACCCCCAGAACTTCCCATCTTCCCAAAGTGGAGCTCTGTCCCTACTGAACGATAAGTCCCCGGTCTCCCCGCCGTAACTACTAACCTGGGTCCTGCTTTCTGCTGATGACTCTCTGTCCCTCTCCTAAGAGGACTGGCACAGTCCTCATCCTTTTGTGATCGGCTTATCTCACTGGGCGTATTGTCTTCAAGGCTCATCCATGTTGCATTGCCTGGCAGGATCTCCTTCCTTTGTGTGAATACACCCTATTTTCTCCAACCTCTCATTCGTCTATTTGAAATTGACATATACATCTTATTCAGCCTCACCTTGCCCACATACGAGCACTTCAGCATGTAGCCAGGGTCCACGTTATGCACGAGATGTTCCGCGTCCTTTGTTTCATGCCGTCTTTGGGCTCTGGTGTATTTGCACCTAGAGCGCATCCCATTCAGGTGCACACAGGGACGCCCGCTCTTGGCTACCACGCGCGACTTGAGTCCGGGTTCCCTCGACGGAGCACCACCTCCTGGAAGTCCCACTAGCATCCATATGTGGAGATGTGTGGTCTGCTGCTGGGCAGCACCTCTGTGTGGCTTCTAGAGTGTTGTCCGGAGCGCAGGGGGGCAGGTGAGATGGATCTGCGTGGACTTCCACTTTGTCTTCCCCGGAGGGCAGAGGCTGGGAGGCTGAGCCCCGCGCTGCCGAGGTGCCGACACACCTGGGGTTCCTGAGGCTCCCTTGCAGCGTTGGCGGCAGAAGTGAAATCAGCCGTTGTTTCTGCTCGCCCGCAGAGAAGCGTTTGGTCTTCGTGGCAGTGTTGGTGCGGGGCGGCGGCTCCCTTGCGGGCTGGCTGAGGTAGCTTGCTTCTGGAAAGCTGTTTAGTACCCTGCCTTAGAGTCATGACTACTTGAGGGAGCTCCAGTGAAGTCTGCCCTTTTTAAGACAGACACCAGGACAGGCTTGGAAACTATTACAGGCTGAATGTTTGTGTCCCCCAAAATTCATGTGTTGAAACCCTACCCCCACAGAGTGATGGTCGTGGGAGGGAGGACTTGGGAGGTAATTAGCTGAGAGCAGGTCATGGGGGTGGGGCCCCATGATGGGACTGTGCCCTCCAGGAGGGTGCTTGCTTCCCTCTCTGTCTGACCCTCGACTTCCAGCCTCCAGAATGGGGAGAAAGAAGCCCCCCAGCCTGAGGCACCTCATTGTGACAGCCTCAAATGACTAAGCCAGAACCTTCTATCCGCATGAAGGCCTAGGTCTGCATACCAGGTACACAGTTTCATTAAAATACAGACGAGGCAGCAGCATCTCAGATAAGCCTGCCTGCTCTGTATGGTGCTCTGGGTTGCACTGGGAATGAAGATGTGTCCACTTGCCTGAGCAAGTCTGTGACGCTATAAACACCATACTCAAATTTTTGTCCAACTTCCTATGGGCAGCTTCTCCCATTACAGAAAGTACTGACTATTAGATCATAATTCAATTTTACAATAATTTCAGGAGAGAGGTGATCTGAGGGCACAGCCCGTAACTCATGCCAACTTGAAAAATTGATGGAAAGAAGGTTGATCATGGCTTTAGGACACTAATACTGTGGGAGATGCCTAAAGGACAATTTCCTCTATGGACTATAAAGCGATTTAGGAAACTGATCCATAAATATTTTAGGCATAAATTTTTTATTTAAGAAGAAATGTTAATCTGTGCCTCCCATCCCCCACTCACCCCTACCCCCGCTGTCAGCCACATGACTGGGTTGTCTCTCGGGGTTTTAATTTAAATGTGGTACACGTATGTCGGACTTAAGTGTTTCAAGATCGTGTTGCAGAGCCTCTTGAGAGACAAACACACTCTAACCGGTCCCACTAATGTAATATTTATGCTAATGCAAACCCTGTAAAGACAGCCGGGGCATCCCTTTGGACACTGGGTGAGTGAGCACCAGCAAAGCTGCACTTGACAAAGGGGGGTAATGATTTCTGTAAGCCGAGAAACTCTGTGAGGCTGAGGTTGGGCTGGAGGAACGAGATGCTCTATGCTGTCCGCGCACCATCCCCCGAACATGTACAGACACACACATACACACGCACTCATGTGTGATCATGTGCCCAGGCATACACCCTCCCACACACCTGCATACACACACACCTGTGTACACATAAACACAGAAGATGAACATGCACACACACATTCCTGAACACACACATATAAGCATAGATACATGAAGACATGAACACACACATACACCCGCGTGTAGTTTGCCAAATGTTTGCCTGTATTTTGTGTACCTGTAGACGGCTGCTTTTAAAGACTGATGTTCACACAGGTGCTCAGGTGGTTGGCATGTGAATGCTGACCATGGAAGCTTCTAGGCTTCATTTGGACCATGAGGCTGTGAGTGTGGCCACAGCTCTGAGCACCATGCATGCAGGCCTCACAGTGGCTCCATGAAGTGGTCACCTAACTGTTGAAGGACACGAGGCTTGGAGAGGCCCCATGGCGGGCTCTGGCCAACACCGGGAGGGTGGGCTCAAGCCCCTGACCCTCTTAGCAAGGCTTCTTCAGAGTCCTGACCCCTCGGAGTCTGGGGCTGTCTGCTTGAGCCCTGGTAGGGCCGGAGCCATGGGTACGGGCCTCCGTGGCTCCGTCATTTGCTTTCCTCACATTCTCCACTGGAAACAAGAGCTGCCTGGGGTGTCCCTGTGAGACCAGAGTTCTGCTTCAGGAAAATACTGCCTGAGAATCGAGACAGGTGTGCAATATGCTGCAGTCAAATCCACACCCAAGAGCTGCTGATGGCAGGCGTGCCCTGCTGTCTGGTGGGATGTGTATTCGAGCTTCACTCCTTTGTTTAGGCTGGACACCTGCTTAGAAGGAAGCATGCATTTTAAATGGTATAAGAGAGAGTTAGCCCCATGAGGAATGTAAAACATAGCCCAGGGGAGGAAAACACAGAACCGCAGTCAGTAAATCCCTGAGCCCCAGTGGAATCATTCAAAGACTAGTATTTCCCTATAAATTTGTAAAGAATGAATTACTAACATAACATAATAAAATAAAAAAATAAATAGGAGGAAAAAAAAGAATGAATTACTGATGTCTGTGCTAAAAGTTTTTGATATTGAATTACCATGACTGAGCTCTCACGTCTCCTTTTTTTCAGCCTTAATTCCCACAAAATGACCAAAAAAAAAAAAAAAAAAAAGAAATTTTTTAAAAGAATAGGTCCTTGGTAATACAGGAAAGCAAGAGTGCCAAAAGCATAGGAGAGCTTTTGAACAATTTGTGGAAGACAGAATGTGGGCAGATGGATCAGATCCTATGGAAAAACAAAATTGGAGCAGAACAAATGCAGAAGCTGCTGTGAAGGCAGGAGGGCTGGGGAGCTAGGCCCAAGGTCAGTGTGAAACAGTGGGCAAACAACAGACATCGCATGGGCACCAGGGACTCAGAAAATGTCCCACCCATGGACCAACTATGATGGATTCTTTAAAAAAGAACCATACGCCAGCAAAATGGAAATAAATACAAGAGAACCATAAAGACAACACAAAGTCTTGTGAGCAAACAAACTATAAAATGAATAAAGATGCCTAATGGTCATAAAATGGCTGCCATGGCTCTAGATGTTCTGTTCCAACATCCCAAGCAGAAGCAAAGATGTCAGCAAAGCCTCTGTCGACCAATGCTGGTCTAAACTTAAGCATGACTCATCTGCTAGCCTGGCCATATTACTACCCCTAAAAAACTCAGGGTGTGTGGACAAGTATAAGTGGAAGGGAATGGTGGGTGAGCCTGTTTATGCCAGGGTAGACAAAAATAAGAAAGGGCAGAGAAGATTGGAGTAGTGTAATTAACAGGCTTGATTATATATGTATATAAATCTGTGCACTCAGACACATTTCTGTTATGCCAGCAGAGACCACACCTTCTTTTCAAACACGAATGGAACATTCACAAAATTGTTGCTAAGGTAGAACACAAAGAATATCTTAAAAAATCCCAAAATGCAGAAATTATATTTGAAAGTTTGGTAAAATGGTTCTTTCAGGATTTAAAAACACCCTTTAAAATAAAAAGAAAATAAAAACTAAATTTATAAGTTTAATGGATTTAAGAATAAGTGTTAGTGAGAGTACCATATCAAACAATTGTCAGGGGAAAATTTGTAGCTCTCAATGCCAGTGTTAGAAAACAGGAGAGACCGAACAAGAATAAAAAGCCCAAAGATAGTAGAATAAGAAAATAATGAAAATAAAACTAAATATTAGTGAAAGAAAAAAAAAGATTAAAAAAACAAAATGAAAGATAATGCTTTGAAAATGAAAAATAATTTAAATAGATCTCTGACTACTCTGAATAAGCAAACAAAACAGAACAAAAACAATACACAAATAAAAATGAAAACATTAGAAGCGTAAAATGTCCATCACTATAGTTTTGAAAAAGATTATAATTGAATACCACTCTATGTCAACATGCTTGAGACTCTAGATGAAATATAATGGTAATCTGGGAAAACATAAATTGTAGTAGAATCCCCCTTACCTGATACAGTCCAGATTGTAGGCAGTTGGTTTGATGAAGTGGGTCAAAGCTAGGAATCATCAAAAAAGGTCGTTACAGACCTCAAACATTTTACTTTAATCAAAAACATAAAAACATATATTCATGCACCAGTCTTTTAATGTAGGTCAAAGCCTTTTCTTTGAAAGTGGGTCCACTGAGTGGATACCCACAACATCTTTCTTATATAAACCACACCTATAATTCCGCTGACAATTTACAGTTTCGATTTTTAAAGTACAGAGTGAGAATGTTCACAGCTCATGTAATCTGATTGTGGAACCTTCTCCATCTGAGCTCCTCAAACTTTAATGTGTCTGAGCATCTGTTCAGGATCTTGTTCAAATGCAGAGGGTGACTCAGAGGGTCTCAGTGGGCCTGATACTCAGCATTTCTGATGGGTTTGCAGGTGATGCTGGTGTTACTGGTCCATGGACCACATTCTGAGTAGTGAGGATTTGACTGTGTGTGATTTCTGCCCCCACCCATTATCTCCCATTGTATAAGCAAATTTAAATCTAAACCATTTCTTATATTCCACATATGAGTGAAACCATATGATAATTGTCTTTCTCTGATTGACTTATTTCACTTAGCATAATCCCCTCCAGTAGTGCAGAGGATCATAGGGGAAGGGAGGGAAAACTGAATGGGAAGAAATCAGAGAGGGAGACAAACCATGAGAGAATCTGGACTCTGGGAAACAAACTGAGGGTTGCGGAAAGGGAGGCGGGTGGGGGGATGGGGTAACTGGGTGACGGGCATTAAGAAGGGTGCGTGATGTGATGAGCCCTGGGTCTTATATGCAACTGATGAATCACTGAACACTACATCTGAAACTAATGATGTACTCTATGTTGTTAACTGAATTTAAATTTTAAAAAAATTTTTAAAAAGAAATCTAAACCATTATGTTAGTGACTCCACCCTGTCTGGTCCTCCTAAAGCTTCAACTTTACTTTAAATCAAAGGAGCAGGAGAAAGTACATGAGTCCGTAGCCTGTTAGAGCCCCCAGCTTATTGTGAGAAAGCACCCACTGCTATGGTCTGAATGTTTGTGTGCCCACAAAATTCACATGCTGGAATCCTACCCTCCAAAGTGATGGTATCAGGAGGTGGGGTCTTGGGAGGTGATCAGGTTACAAGGGTGGAGCCCTCATGTGGGATTAGTGTCTGTATGAAAGAGAGTGCATAGAATTCTTTCACCACTTCCTCCATGTGAGGATACGATGAAAAGTCTGTAACCCAGAAGAAGACTCTCACCCAGACATGATGGTAAGCTGATCTCCCACCTCTAGCTCCCTGAACTGTGAGCAATACATTTATATTGTTTATAAGCCACACATTATGTTACAGCTGTCCAGATGGACCAAGACACAAAAGCCTTTGGTACCATGGGTACGTATGGGTTTTACCAAACTTTGGAGGAATAAATAACCCCTATCTTAATAGAGAATGAGACATACATTCTAACTGTATGTAGCTAGTATAGTCTATACCCAAAACTAGAGACAGGACAAGAAAAAAAAAATCACAGATTTATTTCACTTATGAACCTAAACGTGAAAATCCTAAATAAAATGCTTCTAATTGTGTAATAAAGAAGTAAAATGTCATGAACAATTAGGGTTTATACCTGGAAAGTCAGGATGTTTCCATATGAGAAAATCTGCTGATAAAATTTACTCCCTTAGTGGAGAAAAACCATATATTCTCTCAATGGATATGAAAAATATTTAAAAATATTCAGCATTCTCAGGGCGCCTGGGTGGTGCAATCAGTTAAGCATCTGACTCTTGGTTTCAGCTCAGGTTGTGATCTCAGGGTCTGAGATCAAGTCTGGAATCAGGCTCCATGCTCAGTGCGGCATCTGCTTGAGACTCTCTCTCCCTCTGCCCCTCCCCACTGAGCATGCTTGCGGGCCCTCTCTCTCAGATAAATACATAAATTTAAAAAAAAATATTCAACACTCTCTCCCAAATAAGTGAGCAATTGAATTAACAGAAAATATTTCCTTAACTTGGTAGAGGCCATCTGTCAGAAATCTACATGTGAGCCTTAAAGAGAAACATAAACAATTTGAATAAACAGTGAGACATACTATTCTTCTGAAGGGACAACTCAATATCATAAAGATTTCACTTCTTCCCAAATAACACAAATTTTGTTTCAGCCAGAATCCAAATAAGATTTTTTTTGAGTTGGCAAGCTGAATATCAAGTCTACATGCAAAAGAAAGTGCAGAAGAAACATTCTGAAAAATTTGGAGAAGACAAGTAACAGATAGGAAGAAAATATTAGCAAGCAAAGGAATAGTATCCAGAATATATAAAGAGTGCCTACAAAATCATCAGAACAGTGAAAGGAGTGAAATAAAAAAAAAAAAAGAAATGGGTAAGATAAGTAGATGATTCACAGACAATGAAATATGGGTGGATAATAACACGTATGAAAATGCTCAGGTCTCGGGGAATTGCAAATGCCAATGAGAGTTTGGGTTTGGGGGCCATTGGATTGGAAACAACCTACATATTTGTCAACAGGAGAAAATTGTTAAATCAATTATATTTCATTCACATAAGGAAAAATATATGTACATACATGTAGTTTGCTCCAAGACACATGATGAAGAAATCATGAGGACCATTACATATCAAGTCCGTGCATCTCTACACGCCAGTGCCCAGCCCAGCCCAGGCCAGCCCAGACGTGCCCAGCTGTTAACTGTGGCCCAGAGACCAGCAGGGTGGGCCAGGAACCGCACCTTTTAAATTTGCTCAGGACACTAGTATATTATGTGAATCTTGGGCATGCGGGTCTATTAATAGTTTTTTTTTTTTTAAGTGCCCTTCAATGCCTTCTAGAAAATGAAAAATATTCTGCTTTTGCTGTTCCTTTATAGAGCCGTTCAGCGTCCAATGTAGATGTTTCTTTCTGAAGCATATCCAAGAACTCTTCAGCTATCAACTTTAGCATTCTGGCTCCGTAGAAAAATAACAATGCTATATTAAGTTCCCAGTGCCAAGTAGGTGGCCAAACCATATATGTGACATTCTTAGTTTTTCAACAAACTAAATATGCCTGAGGCACATTTCCTGAATGCTTCTTCCAACAGCAAAAGCATGAAATTATCAGCCACGCAGCAATTGACATTCCCAGAATGGCAGTTTGCATTCCAATGGGGGAAGAGGCTCAGAGGCCCAGGCCCCTTCCCCGCTGTGGTGAGAAGTCTTCTGGGAAAGTTGTCCCATCTCTGGGAACCACTGTGCAACCTGTGCTCTGGTGGGAGGCGGTGAGGGCTTATCAAGAATCAATAAAACGATTTTGAAAGGAACAAACACCAAGACTTGATCCAACGTTAGTCCTCATTGTAACAACTTGTTTTGATTCTCTTGACTTTTTCCACCTCTAATTTTAGAATGGAATGAAATTATTTTTGAATGTGAGCTTATGAATTTCCTGGCCACTTTAAGCCTTTAAATATTTAGCACTTTCTCTCTCAAGAAAGAAGATACTCTAGTATCATGGAAATTCATAGCTCTGAATAGACACAAGTCGGTGACTTTTTATATACACAGGGTGCCAGACTCCAATTTGAAAATCTCCAGCAGCTTATCTGCAAGCAAGTTGAATCCAATGCTTCCTGACTCATTGTCTCATCAACATGCGAAGTTTTTGAAGAGAAACCCCCTTAACTCCTTGCCCGAGGGAGCCCTGGTGGTGGCGTGGCCGGTCTGTCCTCACCGTGCCCCGGGCGGGCAGCGGAACGAGGATGGGCCTCCGACACGGGAGTGCAGGTAGGACTCCAATATATGCCTCTCTTTGGTTGGTGTCTGACCCAGAAAACCGGGAACATTGCCAACATTATCAAGTCAGACTTTATTGTTTGTCCTTAAGCCAAGAAAACACAAAATGCCCTTTTCTTTGTTTACCATTCAGTTTTAATTTGATAATCCGCCACCACCCCAGTCAACCTAATGCCAGGCAGGGTCCCTAGAGACCGAAATGCCCTTTCTACAAGCTAAGAGGTTAAAAAAGAACCAGAAATGTACCACAGAGCCTCATGGGGGGCGGGGAGGGGAGGTAGAAAAATAGGCAAAACGTCTTTAAATGTGTGAGAAATCCTTAGACTTTAGGGTGCACGGAGGTCAGACCGTTTTCCTATCGAGAGGCCTGCCGCGCTCCCCCGCCTGGGGTCGGGCTGGGCCAGTCCCGGGGTTGGCACCGGATCCCGTGAAATCTCAGGGCACCATTTCGCCCCCCCTGGCCACCCTGATCCATCACCCTCCCTGCCTGGCTGAGTCGAGGGGCCGCTTCGGCTGTGCTGGAGCTGGCCTTCCCAAATGGAATGCATTTCTCCGAGCGAGGCTTCGTTTTGTCGCTTCATGGCAACACCAAACGCACTCGATTTCCACCTGCAGGGCTGCTTGTCCTATTTACTCTCCCTCCCTGGAGCTTAACCTCATTTAAAGGCTGACTTTCGCTTGCATGATGGGGTCACCCGAAGCCCCCTCCTGGCTAGCCCGCATCCAGCAGTCTGGTAGACCAGCGCATCGTCCTCTCTCCCGGGCCCCCCGCACCTCAACCCCAAGACCCAGAGGCCAGGCCTGACGATTGGTGCGTTAGTTTCCACCCTCGAGCTCCTGTCTCCAGCCTGCGTGGCCGGTCCGTACTCAGCGTTTTACAACCAGCCCGTCTCAACATTCCTGAAATCCCAGGGAGAGTCTCAAAATAGAAAAAGAAATGAGAATTTAAATTAGAAACCACAGCCCCTTGCACAGCCTGCCAGCTTTGGGGGCAGAGGGGGTCCCACCTCCTCCTCCCCAGGACGGTCCTGGTTTTCTACACAGTGTTGCAATGTGGGAGCCACCCTTGGGCGCTCGGGACTCAGGCACGCAGGACTCAGACGGGCCTGTTGGGAAGGGAAGCGGGTGTCTGGCGGCTGAGGCTGGGGGAGCGTCCCCCTGCCTTGTGAGGAGGGAGAAGGACGCCCCGGTCCCTCAGCACCACCTTCCTTCCAGCCACTGCCGAGTGAGAAGCAAGGGGCATACGGGGGTAGGAAATTGAGATTGGCTGATTCGCCTTCTCGTCTTGGGTCTGGGGTGTTTAGAGGAATTCGAGATGGGTCACACCACAGAAGAAAGTCACCTTTGCTGCTGGGAGGGGAATACAGTTCTGTCTCTGCGTGTGGCCAGTGTCACCCAGTGGCGAGTGGCAGGGTAAGGCCCCAACCAGGGCTGCCTGCAGGAAGGCATCCTCTGGGAAGGTGGCCCCTCCCCAGCCCCTCCCGGCCCCGGGGGACTCTGGACTCGGCTCCACCTGGACCTCTGTCCGGCCCGGGGCCCGTCGAACTGCAGGTAAAAAGTCTCCTCGATAGATGGCACACCCCTCCTGTGCTCTCAAGGTCTCACTCTCTCTCAAGTCCCTCTGGCTTCTTTCCCTTACCACTTTGGAAAGGGCTGGCCAACTCCGTGTGAACCCGTGAGCTCCCTGGGCCTCCCCACTCTTCCTCACCTCCTCTGTTTTCTGAGAGGAGACCCCAAATGAGGGAGGGTAAAGCCCAGAAAGAGAACTCAGGATGCACAGATCGAACTGACTGGAAACATCGGACTCCAGTTCTCTACTGTGATTTTAGCGGCATTTGCGAAATCTCCTGCTGGCCGGGAAGGCAGTCCTGGGCCCTGTGCTCTTCTTTCATTCCTTGGTTCCCTCGGGAGCGTCTCCCACGAAGTCCTAAAGGATCTCTGAAGGCACAAGAGGTTATGCTGGGCTGCCCGGCACAGAGCAGAGACATCCTGGGTCCCTTCCCTGCTGGAAGTCCAGCCTCGGGGTGAGTGCTGGAGGGAAGTCCCCGTGGGATCAGGGTCTCCAGGCTGTGCGCCCGCAGACCCCCCACGCGCGCTGCACCTGCCCCCAGGGCCCGGTGTGCGCCTGTCCTGGCCAGACCAAGGACTGCAGTGCTGCAGCAGCTGTCGCCGAGCCCAGTGGAGCGCGTCCCTCTGCTCAGCCTCTGTCCTCAAAGCCTGTGGACACCACCTTCCGTCCTGGGCAGAAGCTCCTCTTGACTCACACACGTTGTTAAGAAGAAACAACAAGCTCAGATGGAGTCATTTGCTCCCCAGGACAGCAAACCCAGACTTAATTACAGTTTCGACCTCTCCCAGGAATGTGACCTTTTCACAATCTGACATTTCCCGAGCGGCGCTGGTGAGGTCATCTGAATGGTAAAAGCCATCATGCCTCCTGTCCCGCAGCCCTCCCCCTCCCCCCCCCCCAGAGCTGTCCTGGCCTCAAACAATGCTCTCTCTTCTCTTGCTCACAACTTCTTGCCCCACCCTCCTGCCTATGAAAACTTTCATTTCCTACAACTCCTTACACCATGGCTCCGCTTGCTGGATGGGACGCTGCCCGGTTCATGAATCGTTTGAGAAAGCCAATTAGATTTTCAAACCTACTCGGTTGAATTTTGTCCTTTACCAGTGTAGACCCAGCACAAACGGTAAGGTGTGCCCGCCAGCACCCCTCTCCCCCCAGATCGGGGCCGTCCCCCGCAGCTGATGTTCTGAAACTCAGTCTGTCCTGGCAGGACCCCAGGCTTTACCGCCACCTGAGTCCCCGCCCCGGCCTCCATCACCCTGACTTTCAGTTTTCTGGAGTGGGACAAGGGCTGAAGGGCCCACGCCCTGCCCTTCCCCGGCAGTGCTCTTCGCTAGGGCACCCTGGTGGGCCACGGGGGTGGGAAACCCGCGGCCCTCACTGCCCGCACAATAGGCCTGGGTTTGGGAGTGCTACTCTGGGGCTGGCGTTGTGAAGATGACCGGATAGGCCCTTTTCTCTGATGGTGCTAAAAATGCACGCATTGACTATGGATTGACGTAAGTGGGTCATTGGCTGTGGGTTCACGCGAACGGAGCCGCCGTGAGTTCCGCCTTGCGTGGGGACACCACTGTCCCTGCACCTCCATGTGGCATGCATGCAGTCTCCAGAAAGGTGTGTAGCGCAGATGCAGAGTGCACTCCAGTCTGAAAGACTGAGTTGGTCAAGTCCGCAAACACTAATTTCCTTGGCGTGACACAGGGGCAAAGGTAGTCCCGACTGTGTAGATTTCAGAAACTGGAAGGTGCACAGCCAGGAGCCTGACAAAGAGTGAATCTTTCACCAATGTCATTTATGTCCAAGGTCCTCACTACTGATGTTTAACATCCTTGCTGAATGATTCGGAGCTTTCTTCTCTACAGGAACAGTTGGCCATGTGCTCTGTTGAAACCCATCCATGGGAGCTCGATGCCCTTCTGCTATCCACAGAGTGAGCGGTTTTCCTCTGGAGCAGACAGCTCATCAGTTCTAGAATGAGGAGAAGGAGGCCGGAGGGTTCTGTGCATCTGCAGGGAAGCGGGGGCGCTGCTGGCCTGCCAAGAGCCTTCCTTGGCTCACTTTGTCTTCCGAGGAGACTGCAGATGGCTCTCCATGGCTAACGATTTTTCTATCAGGAACCAAGAGGGAGTCTCCTCCAGTGCGTGGCCAGTGAATATTTGCAAAGAACACAAAGGAATGAATGATTTCCTTCTTTGTTTTCTGTGAGGGTGGGGGTAAGTCAATGGTCAGAGCTGGAGGTCACCTGGTCCAGATGCCAGGCCTGCCGCGGACCTCGGGTTAATCATGTGGTCCACTTGTGTCTTCCCAACCCCACTTACCGAGTTGTTCTAACTCCCACCTCCCAGGAGCAGCAGGTACAGAGAGAGAATACATGTCACTTAGCACAGGAGTGAGGTGTCCTTCCTAACGCCACCCACAGCCTCCAAGCATCCAGCACCGTCCCCCCGGCTCACATCCCCGCACCCCAACTGCCTGGTGGGCGGCGCAGAGCCAGCCGCCCTCCCCTTTTGGGTTTCCAGCAGCGGTAGCACTAATCCTGCATATATTTGCTGGCTAGCTGTATTCGAGCAGGGCACCTATTTATGCTTATGTGTGTGCTCGAGGATCTGCATGTGTGTCTCCTGCGGGCTCTCGGCCCCTCTATGGACGTGTTTTGGGTATTTAGACCTCTTCGTGCCTACCACGTTCCTCACCCGTGAGCATCTTCCATGCCTGGCTGATGTGGTTTAAATTCCTAAAGTTTTTGAGGGAGCCAAGTTCGTCCAGTCGTCTTTGCCTTCTGTAGTGTTCCTGATGAGTAGGGGAAAGGGCTGAATGAGATCTTTTTGAGTGCTGTGAAGGTAAGTCGTTTCTAGGCCGAGAGCAAGCGGGAGAAATGGCAGCATGAACGTTAATTAGGGGGCTAAGGCACACTGGGGACCAAGAAAAGGATCCGAAAACTAGCCTTCTCTACCTGCGCTAGAAGCGCACCCCCACCCCTTCGCTCCCCTCCCCCCACCCCATTAAAACCAGTCCAAGGAAAGATTTATGGCTCGAGATCATGGGTACATTTGCAGAGTCCTGGGCAGAACGTCTCATTTGGGGTTGGAATTGCAGGTTGTAGGTGTGACAGAAATGATCCGTGTTCCACTTGTGGGCACTCTGCTGAGGGCTGCAGTGGGGCTCTTTCTCAACACCTCTGTCTCATCATCTGGGGCTCGGAGATGGGAGATGCCCAGTTATGAGAGGCTGTAACACCTCCCAGGGCCAGAGTGACCAAAGCGGAGTCCCCATGCTTACCTGCTGCATGGGGTACTCGTCCTCGTGGAATCTGGGTTCTTCTGAGAAAAAGGCCAGTGGAAACCATTCTTCATTTTAGCCAATCATACAGTGTTCTTAGTATAAACCTGAGGCAGGGATCACGTGGACCCTCCCTGTAGCCCCTCACTGCTGGACCCTCACTCCTGACCCCTCATTGCCGGCCCCTCACTGATGACCCCTCACCGATGACCACCTCTTTCTTTGGGGCTTCCGGCATCATGCCCCCGGCTTTCCCTTTGGTGTCACTGGCTCCTCCTTGGGCTCTTTCCCGATTCCTTTCCACAGAGTCCTGTTCCTATACCATCTGCTTCTGGCTTTCCTCACAAGGACCCTGACATGAGGATTGGAGAGCAAGGTGTTCGTGTGAGAGACGGTTCCAGAAGCACCCCCTTGTGCGAGGGACGTAAGGCAGAGAGGGGACGAGATGGGAGCAGGGACCCCCTAGCCTCACTGTGGGCATCTGGATCCCACTGCCCTCAGAGCCTTGAACCCAGTGGGCTGTCCTTCCCGAGGCCTGAGGGAGCCGGGACGTGTAGCCTGGCAGGCTCAGGCCCTGGGGCACATGCTCAAGCACAGGGACAGGGCTCACAGAGGGACCACACTGGCTCAAACATCCAGGCCATCCTACAGCCCAGGGATGGACACTGTCTGCAGGGATTAACCTCTTCAAAATCAAATGAAAGCAGTGACAACAGCAACAGTGAGAGAGCTCAGGAATCACAAAATGGTTGGAAGGTCCCGGTGCTGGCCCCTCGTGCCCACCTGGGCCCCCATTGTCCCCGTACTTCACACAGTGGCCTGTGGTTATCAGACTGTGTCTTTCCTTCCCTGTCAACTTCCGTGGGAGACTCTGCTTCTTCTCACTGTTGTTCCAGAACCTAGAAGCATCCACGGTGCTCAGTAGCTATGTGTTTGGTGCACAAATAACCCATTCATCATACTTCATATGAAAAATACACTTTCCATAGAGCTGGCAACTTAATTAGGAAATACAGACATGTTCCTGGACATTTTAGTGGGGATATGTGATTACTCTGGACCAGATAATTGATTGCAAAACCAAAAACGTTTATGTGCCCTGTGTAACTGGCTCAGTGGCTGGCAGCTCCCATAACACACATCCCCGGGGCTGGCTTTGGGGCCCCATGCTTGGAGGCAGCCAGGGCTGGTTTTCATTCTCTGCTATTACCATTCTGAAATTCTTAATAATCCTTGAAGAGCAGGCCCCATATTTTCATTTTGTTCCTGGCCTTGCAAATGAGAACGCTGACCTTTGGTGTCACACAGGTTAGCATTCCTGAATACAGACCCAAACCAGCATTTTCTCTCTTTGTGCATCTTTTCTGGAGGGTCAGCGACAGGGTCTGGGTGGGGGGCGTGAGCGTTGTCTGGATATTTCCTGGGGCCAGCTCACTGTGCTGGTTTACACGTGTGGCTACGGGGCGCCATCCCCCCATCAGATATTTGAGGTGAGGGCTTCTGCTGTTCCAGAGGCTGGAGGCTGGTGATCTGCACCCCAGCACGGCAGCCAGGGTGTCAGACCTGCAGCCACTCTTTGGAGACAGCTGCTGTGGGTTCATGTGCAGAGAGGCAGGGTTGTGCCTGGTTATGTCAGGATGAGCTTTCCCCAGGAGACTTCTCTGCAGGGTCTTTAACACCCCCAGTTCACGAGAACTGCAGCAGAGCTGTGCAAATGCAGTCCTTCGGGCTTCACTCCCAGAAACTCAGATGGGGGCCTGGCCGGTGCAGGAGTTTGTTTTTAACAAGCTCCTTGGGTTTATGAAGGTCAAAGCTGTGAGGTACACTCAGCCACGGGATTTCTCTGACACTTCATTATGAAAAATCTCAAATGTGTAGAAAAATTGAAAGGACGCTGTAGGGACCACCAGTATCCTCACCACCCAGATGATGCAATTAATATTTTGCTACATCTGCTTTATCACTGGTCAGTCCTTCCTTCCATCCATCTATCCATCCATCCATCCATCCATCCAACCATCTCTCTATCCATCCATCCACCATCCATCCATTCATCCATCCACATCCATCCATCTTACAGACTTCAGTATATTCCACTCACAAACACTTCCTGCTCAGATCTCTGATTTTCCATGAATAAGCAAAACGTGTGTAGGCAGCAAATGTTTGTGAATGCATAAGACCACCATCAGGCTTGTAGACTAACCCCCCCCACCCCCACCCTGTTGCATCCTAGTGAGGAGTGACTTCTTTATCTGCCTTTCTGGGCTGTGGTCATCAATCTCTGATACAGGTTTCTTTCATTTGCCACAAATATTCATTTGCCACAAATAACTCCAATTCATATAGAAGTAAATATAAGAAGAAGTAAACACCAAAACCACATATGTACTGTAAAAATAACCTCACTGTTTTTGAGAGCGCTTTGCCTCATTCTCTGTGCTGCTCTTACTCCTGGTCTTCGAAGTGCAGTGTCTCTGAGATAGTGTTGTCAGTCTGTTCTGTGCTCGGGCAGCATGGGCACACCCCTTGACTGGCCCTTGGGGTGATTTTGGAGTTGTCACATCTGCAAAGGGCTGCACCAGCTGCTCAGTCTGTATGGAGTTCCCCAGCTCTTTGCCCAGTGACACTTCAGGAATGCAGGAAGAATGTAGGTCACCTGAGAATTTGAGGGCAATGTGAGGCTTGACAATCCAGCGCTTGGAGCCAATCCATTTGTACTCCCTCCAAAAGCTCTTGTGGGAATGTGGCATAATTTAATTGAGCTAAGAAAGCTCATTACCAGAAAGGTTTGTGGAAGGACTGCCCAAGGGCAGGTAAGATGCAGCCTCACAGGAAAGAGAAGCAAGGCAATCTTAGGAGAACTCTAAACACAAGATGAGCATGGGTTCCTGCATTCTTCTGGCAATCTCGTGGTCCCGTCAACGGGGGGTAGGAGGCGGGTGGGGAGGCAGGGCTTGTTCCTGACCCGCCGTCCTGCCCGGAGCCCTGGTCTGCGCTCTCCTGGTGTCATCCTGTGAGTTGGGACCAAGCATGTACTGTCTCCGGTTCGAACCCCAGCACCCCCGTGTGCACATGGAAATCGATCCACCGGCTAGCTCAGGAGCTCGAGGTCTGGCTCTGTCCTGACAGTCAAGGGAAGACAGAACTCACAGCAGAATT
Source organism: Eumetopias jubatus (assembly GCF_037043125.1). Taxonomy (NCBI): domain Eukaryota; kingdom Metazoa; phylum Chordata; class Mammalia; order Carnivora; family Otariidae; genus Eumetopias; species Eumetopias jubatus. The sequence goes on along the minus strand of NW_028274821.1, from coordinate 3,961,652 downwards.
TAATATTTGATAGATAACATTCTTTAAAAGGCAACTCTCAAACCCTGCATTTGAGCTCCAGAAAGCTGTAGACGAATACACACATACACACCTACATCTATTCAGATCATTGGAGACTGAATACTTGCACATATATTAAAGTTCCAGGTAGTATTAAATTGCCTTTAAAATTAAGCATTTTAGGAACAAATATTTATAAGCCATATTATAACTTTCCTTTCCTTCCTTTTTTTTTAAAGATTTATTTGTTTATTTATTTGAGGGGGGAGGGGCAGAAGGAGAGGGAGAATCTTGAAGCAGACTCCCCGCTGAGCACAGAGCCCAAGGCCAGGCTCAATCGCATGACCCTGAGACCATGACCTGAACTGAAATCCAGAGTCAGCCGCTCAAACACCTGAGCCACTCAGGTGCCCCCTTTTCCTTTCCTTCTTAAAAGGGGTTTTCTGGGGCAACTGAGTGACTCAGTCCGTTGAGCATCTGACTCTTGATTTTGGCTCAGGTCATGATCTCAGGGTCCTGGGATCAGGCCCCTCACCCAGCTCCAGACATGGAATCTGCTTGTGTCTCTCCCTCTGCTCCTCCGCCTGTTCATGACCATACTCTCTTTCCCTCTAAAATAAATAAATATATAAAATCTTAAGAAAAAAAAGGAGTTTTTGAAAACAACTTGACCTTTTTCTTAATGATTTAAATCACTTCCTAGGAGAGGTGCCAGGTGAGCTCCAAACTCCTCAACTCAGGGGCCGCAACAGAGAATTCATAAAAGCTGGCTCTGCTCTCCCCCAACCTTCACCCCACTCCCCACCCCCCACTCAAACACAGAGCAATCAGAGAGGAAACCCAGGGTCCCATGGGCACCATGGATAACAAAACCAGGTGACAGGGTGTCCCCACCAACCGCTCCGCCAAACAAGTGGACAGTGATAAACCACCACCAACCAGAGTCCATGGCGTTGACGTGGGTGTGGGTAGGTAAGGAGGACGGTGGGGGGGGATCTAAGGGTCTGAGGCCGGACAATGCCAACTAGCCTAACAAGTGTTTGCTGGAGAGGGCGGCCAGCCGATGGAGAGCAGCAGCTATAAGCACACGGCGTTGTGTACGGCCCCCCTGAGGTCACCCGGGTGAGGCCAAGAGCCCGACCAACAGGCCAGAAGGGCTGGGCACAGGGCACAGGGCTTCCTTTTGGAGTGATGAAAATATTCTGAAGTTAGATAGTGGTAATGGTTGCCCAACGTTGTAAATATATGAAAAGGCACTGAATTGTACACTTTAAAATAGTTACAACTGGGGCGCCTGGGTGGCTCAGGTGGTTAAGGGTCCGACTCTTGATTTCGGCTCCGGTCATGACCTCAAGATCATAAGATTGAGCCCCAGGTCGGGCTCCACACTCAGTGGGGGAGTCTGCTTGGGATTTTCTCTCTCCCTCTGCCTCTGTAGATGCTTCCTCTGATTTGTTACTTTTCGTTGGCACCTGTGGCCCGAGGAGACAAGTGTGTTTGACTTGACCTGAACTCACTTTCACATTTACTTCAGGAAGAAAGCAGGCTCTGATCACCAACCAAAGGCCACATACTCCAGTCTAGACCAGGGCTCTAGACCTGAGCCAATCACTGAAATCCCCTGGAAGCTGTGGAACCTTCTAACAACAGTCCCACCCCCTAAGATCTTGCTGTGATCTGTACGGGGTTGCAAGTGGCCCAGGGGTGGTAATGTGCATCCAGAGCCAGAGAAATGCCCTGGACCCTGGGCATCAGTAGCCTCGTCTCAGTGGAACAGCCCTGGACCCTGGGCATCGGTGACCTCGTCCCCCTGGACCGGCCCTGGACCCTGGGCATCAGTAGCCTCGTCCCAGTGGACCGGCCCTGGACCCTGGGCATCGGTGACCTCGTCCCCCTGGACCGGCCCTGGACCCTGGGCATCGGTGACCTCGTCCCCCTGGAACGGCCCTGGGGATTGTCTTGATCTTGTAGCTATTCACAGGATTTAAGTCCCTTAGGCTCCCTCTGTCCCACTGTGCAAGTCACTGTTTCATATAATTTGCATACATTCAGGCTGTGTTTCTATCCAAGGTTAATCTTTTTTAATTAGCAAAGCTGCTCTATTGTAGGAGACAAGCCGTGACCCTTAAGTGGTAGCTGGCAGAACTGAAACAAGGACATGATTTCCCCTGGAGAGCTTTCAGCAAAGCCATTCTAGCAGCAGCAGAAGAAACAGCACAGGACACGGGAGACGGTGGCCGGTGAGTGCCTGCGGTCTACTCCAGGGCCCCTCTGGAAGAAGGGATTCCCTCGACACGGAGTCGACTGGTCAACCGCAGCTGTCCTCTGGTGTCCGGACTTCGGGATGGAGAGACGGGGAGGCCAGGACAGTCTGCACAGTGGACAGCTCAGGCTTTGCGGTGCACTGGCAACCCCAGCCGTCCGGGTAAAGCAGCCCCAGGGCACGCTGCTCAGTGACGGGGCCGAACCTAGGTGTCAGCCATTCCTGCTCCCCTGCCCATCCCTTCCCAGCACCATTCCTCACCTGCATCTGGTCCACGACGAGCCGCACCCACGTAGCTGCTAGTAATAATCAAAAGAGACCCTGCAAAGGACCTGGGCTTATAAGCCCAGTACAGGTAAACAACACACACTCAAAATGGCTAAAAGCCAAAGAAAATATTGAGCCCGTGCATCTCCATGAAAGTCAAAGGTAAGAAAAAGATGTGTCCTTTGTAGGAAACACCCGAGGGTGAGATGCAATACTACAAAGGCTGCCAACTAGTCAGGAGCAAGAAAACAACCAACAAATAAGGGCTCAGCAGATGTGGCCCCGGGAGCCCTGCCGACAGGCAACTGGAGGTGGACCCAGCGCCAGCCGCCCAGCTCGGGAGCTAGGATTGGAGACCTGGCGGCGGGCACCGAGTCCGCTTAAATATAGAAGCGCAGGCAGCGCGCGTGTATGGAAACTCCAGATAGGGAGCAGGATGCAAACGCTCCAGCATGACAATTTAGAGATAATTATATAATTAGCAAGAATTTGGAGATGCAGAGAGAGCAAGAAAAAGGAAACCGGTATAATTATGCTGCTTTCCTCGCCTCTCCCAGCATGAGGACAACAGATAAAGCTTCAAAGTTATAATTCAGCATATACTGATTTAAGTATATTATATCAGGTTTCAAAGATAATTGTGGAAGGACTAAAAGCATTGCCAATTATCAGAAACCCCATAACGTTGCCAAGACTGGGCTGGCACGGGGGTCCGACGCTGTCGGTGGAACATCAGTTCGGCCATCTCTCTGGGGGGGAAATGTTTTCAATAAATATGCCACTCCTTGGAATTCGTCCAACAGATTTGCTTACACAGTCTTTGGCAGGGGGGAGTCCTTGTGGCGGGCAGACACCCTGTGTGCACATTCGAGGAGGCCTCCCCCAGGCCAATAGCTGGGCGTGTTTCGGTCCCTGTAACACACTCTTGATAACTATTCATCACAGGGAAGTCACTTGCCCACATCCACCATTTTCCAGCTATGTGGCCCTGAAAAGTCATTGACTTTATCTTCATTGGTTTTTTCCTTTGGTAAACTGAGGATCAACACTAGCTTCTGTTCAAGGCTGTTGCAGTCACCCAGAAATACAGCATCATGGTGCAGCTCATTATTACTCTCATGGGTTGGGTAGACTGGGAATTCAGACAAAGTGAAGAGGGGTGGTTTGCCTCTGCTCCACCAGGCCTGGGACCTCCACTGAAGGGACCCTGAGTCTGGGGCCCGGGGTCCCCTGAAGCCCCACTCCCCCATGTGTCTGGTGATGGCTGTCAGCTGTTGGCTGGGGTCTCAGAGCTTTCCCCCCACCGTCTCCCCGTGTTGGCCGGCTGGGGCCCCACACAGCATGGCGGCTGGGTGCGGAGGGCAAGTATCTGGGAGAGACAGGAAGCCGACCCAGGCCCTACTGTCACACAGTGTCACGTGCACCGCCTTCTGTTGGTAAGGCAGGGACAAAGTCCGCCCAGGCTAAAGAGTTTGCTGGTGCTGCCAAAACAAAGTGCCCCAGACTGCAGCTTGGACAACAGACATTCACCGCCTCACAGCCTGGAGTCCGAAGTCCAGGAACAAGGTGTGAGCAGGGCTAGCTGCTTCTGAGCCTTCTGTGGGCACGTAGACGGCTGTCTGCACCCTGTGTTCTCACATGGTCTTTCCTCCACCTGTACCTCTGTGCCAATTTCCTTTCCTCGTAAGGACACCGGTCGCCTTGGATTAAGGCTCCCCATAACAACCTCATTTAAATTTAATTACTTATTTGAAGACCCCGTCTCCAAACACAGTCACATTCTGAGGTCCTGGGAGTTAGGGCTTCAATAGTCCACCCCAGAAGAGAGTCTAGATCACACCTCTCGAGGGGAAACTGGTGTCACACTCCAAGGAGAGCTGGTGAGTGGGTTATCCCCTCAGGTGTGACTCCCTGTGGAAGATAGAATCTGCCGCCGTGACTTACAGTGCCATCGTGATACAATCCAAATGGTAGATGAAGGTGATTAATAATGACCCCTGGTGTAATTTACAGGGTGGCAGCTTACTGGCCTCAAGGAATAGGCCCTCGGCTTGAAGGGCCCATACATGGGCACGCCATCTCCCATGGGATGACCTTAGCACCTGCTGTGTGGAAAGGTGCACGCGACCGAGACTGTGAACACGAATAGAAGGGTCCCACCTCCCCTGACCTGGGGCTCAGATCGGAGCTTTGGAAAAGCACTTTTGAAGATGAACTCTTGGATGGAATAGCTAGGGCTGCCAGCAAGCCCCCCCCCACTCCCCCTAGGCAGCGCGTTCCTGCTACCTCCCAGCCTCCAGCACCTGCATCTCTAGCAGGGGCGGGACGCTTGGCCAGACTCTTCAGTGCCCAGGACGCCTGCAGGTCATGCCCCCCCGACCCCCAGGAGCCTCCCACCAGGGGCCCAGAGCAGCTTACACTCCCTGGGGACTTCCTTCCATGTCCCACCCTGGCACCTGGGGTCCTGACTGGGATTAGGCTGAGTTACCCCAGCAACAACTATAACAACGGGCTTTCTTTCTGCCTTTCCTGACCCATCTCATTTCCCTGTCTCCCCCTTGGCCCCCACCCCAGCTCTGGGACTAACCCTCCTAATATGCTTCAAGCATGGGAATGTTATCCAAGGGTGGCTTCTCGGGGAGCCCAGACTAAATCAGATATAGAAACATAGCCAGGAACAAGCACTTTGAGGTACACATCCAGTGGTTCATGTTGCGAATGGCAGGCTCCCGGCTGTCAGCTGGGCTCCTCTACGTGAGCTCCCGCCGTATCACAAGAAACCATGAAGGGGCCTCCACACATCCCCTCCTGCTATCTCCAGGGGCTCTAGAGAACAGCTGTAGGATTTCAGAAGCTGCCCCATTTAAGGCACCAGCTTAATAAAATAGCAGCAGGCCTCCCCCAGAGAGTTTATCTTCCCAACAAAGCCAGTACAAATGTTTGGTTAGAATGGGAAGCAAGTGGCATGAAATTTGCATATGAAAAGCCATTGCCAGGCATGGTGGTATTTCTGGGATGACAGGGTAATCATGGCCTTGGGTGATTAGTCAGCAGGGAAGAGGTGGGAAGGGGTGACTGGGCAGGTCCAGAAGGGTTGCTCCTTGACCTCTGCTGTCCCACGGCTGGCCCCAAGCCCTGCCGGCTCCCTGGGACCATCTTCCAGCCCATCCTGGCACCAGTCCCCTCCGTGGCATGCTAGAGAATCCAGGCTGCACAAGCCCCAGAGAGAGGGGGGGGCCCTAGCCCAGGCACCCTTGTTTCCCAAGCCTTACTCACACCTGGCTCTCCTGGGGCCCAGAAGAGGAGGATCTCCTTCCCTGGAGTGAGGGAGGGGCAGCACCAGGGCCCACCACGCCTGGCTGGAACCCGTCTCCATCATGAGCGGGGCTCTGTCCTTGGCCTTTCCAAAGTTCAAGGCCCATTTGCCTCCCTGTGATCACATGAGCCCACGGAAGCCCCCCACCCCGCACCCCTTCCCAACTGCGACTCTTCAGTCTTTACCTTTGGAGTCCATAAGGGGGAGGCTCAGCAGTCCCTGGGCACTGCTGGTGGGGCTGGGTGTGCCTGGTGCTGTGGCTGCCCCTGGGAGCTGGGACCGACCTCTGACCCAAACCTTGCAGATTCCTGCAGCTCCAACTCGGCCCTGGGGGCAGGATCCAGACCCGTGCAGGCTGGGGGTGCAGCCACAGGCACCCAGACCCCACAACACGGTCCCCAGCCCGAATCCTTGGAAACCAAACAACGAAGAGAGGAATGTGCCCCATTCTGGAAGGCATGTGTGATTCTAAAGTGGCAGGGAAATCAAAAAGAAATAAAAGGCATCCAAATTGGCAAAGAAGAAGTCAAACTTTCACTCTTCATAGATGACATGATACTCTACATAGAAAACCCAAAAGACTCCATCAAAAAATTGCTAGAACTGATACAGGAATTGGAAGAACAAATATTATTAAAGTGTCTATACTACCCAAAGCAATCTACACATTCAGTGCAATCCCTTTCAAAAATACCAGCAAAGTCACAGGATATAAAATCAATGCACAGAAGTCAGTTGCATTTCTATACACCAACAATGAAGCAGAAGAAAGAGAAATCAAGGAATCCCATTTACAATTGCACCAAAAACCAGAGGATACCTAGAACTAAACCTAACCAAAGAGGTGAAGGATCTGTACTCTGAAAATTATAGAACAGTCATGAAAGAAATTGAGGAAGACACAAAGAAATGGAAAAACATTCCATGCTCATGGATCGGAAGAACAAATATTATTAAAGTGTCTATACTACCCAAAGCAATCTACACATTCAGTGCAATCCCTTTCAAAAATACCATCGAGCATTTTTCACAGAGCTAAAACAAACAATCTTAAAATTTGTATGGAACGAGAAAAGACCCCGAATAGCTAAAGTAATGTTAAAAAAGAAAATGAAAGCTGGAGGCATCACAGTTCCGGATTTTAAGCTCTATTACAAAGCTGTCATCATCAAGACAATATGGTACTGGCACAAAAACAGACACATAGATCAATGGAGCAGAATAGAGAACCCAGAAACGAACCCTCAACTCTATGGTCAACTAATCTTTGACAAAGCAGGAAAGAATGTCCAATGGAAAAAAGACAGTCTCTTCAACAAATGGTGTTGGGAAAATTGGACAGCCACATGCAGAAGAATGAAACTGGACCATTTCCTTACACCACACACAAAAATAGACTCAAAATGGATGAAAGACCTAAATGTGAAACAGGAGTCCATCAAAATCCTAGAGGAGAAAGCAGCCAGCAACCTCTTTGACCTCAGCCACAGTGACTTCTTTCTAGACACATCTCCAAAGGCAAGGGAAACAAAAGCAAAAAATGAACTATTGGAACTTCATCAGAATAAAAAGCCTTTGCACAGCAAAGGAAACAGTTGACAAAACTAAAAGGCAACCTACACATTGGGAGAAGATATTTGCAAATGATATATCAGATAAAGGGCTAGTATCCAAAATCTATAAAGAACTTATCAGACTCAACACCCAAAGAACAAATACTCCAATCAAGAAATGGGCAGACGACATGAACAGACATTTCTCCAAAGAAGACATACAAATGGCCAACAGACACATGAAAAAATGCTCAACATCACTTGGCATCAAGGAAATACAAATCAAAACCACAATGAAATACCACCCACATTGGTCAGGATGGCTTAAATTAACAACTCAGGAAACAGTAAGTGTTGGCAAGGTCGCAGAGAAAGGGGAACCCTCTTACACTGTTGGTGGGAATGCAAGCTGGTGCAGCCACTCTGGAAAACAGTATGGAGGTTCCTCAAAAAGTTAAAAATAGAGCTACCCTATGACCCAGCAAGTACACTACTAGGTATGTATCCAAAGAATACAGTGTTTATAGCAGCGATGTCCACAATAGCCAAACTATGGAAAGAACCCAGTTGTCCGTCTACAGATGAATGGATAAAGAAGAGGTGGTATATATATACAGTGGAATATTACTCAGTGGTCAGAAAGAATGCCATTTGCAATGATGTGGATGGAACTAGAGGGTATTATGCTAAGTGAAATAAGTCAGTCAGAGAAAGACAAATACCATATGATTTCTCTCGTATGTGGACTTTAAGAAACAAAACAGATGAGCATAGGGGAAGGGAAGGAAAAATAAAATAAGACGAAAACAGAGGGAGACTAACCATAGAGGACTCTTTTTTTTTTTTTTAAGATTTTTATTTATTTTTTGACAGAGAGAGAGAGAGAGAGAGACAGCGAGAGAGGGAACACAAGCAGGGGGAGTGGGAGAGGGAGAAGCAGGCTTCCCTGCTGACCAAGGAGCCCGATGTGGGGCTCCATCCCAGGACCCTGGGATCATGACCTGAGCCAAAGGCAGACGCTAAACGGCTGAGCCACCCAGGCGCCCAAGGAGACTCTTAACTTAGGAAACAAACTGAGGGTTGCCGGAAAGGAGGTAGGTGGGGGGTGGGGTAACTGGGTGATGGGTGTTAAGGAGGGCACATGATGTAATGAGCACTGGGTGTTATATGCAGCTGATGAATCACTAAATTCCACCCCTGAAACTAACAACAATAATAAAAAATTTTTAAAGGTTCCATTTTGACAAAAAAATAAATAAATAAAAATAAAGTGTCAGAGGAAAGAAACGAGGCCACCGAGGCAGGTTGAGGAAGCCCAGGCAATTGAGCATTGTGCTTGCTCTAAGTAGATGAAGAATTTTGAAACACTGAGCCAGGTCGGGCTTTGCAGGCTGAAGTGTTTGACAGAATGCTTTTAAAAGTGATTAAAATGACGTTGCAGAATTCGCCTGGAGGAGGGAGAAATAGCCTCTGTTAGGTTCTGGACTCGGGAATTAAAATGCATTTATTTACGCAGCTCAACCTGAGAGCTGCACCTTCTCTTAAGGAACCTGTAAATTTCTGCCACAGTCAGCCACAAACATGGATGATTAAACATTTCATCAGAGGCCTGATACTCTATTGCAAGTTCATTGCAGCTACAGGAAGAGAGATCTGTAACAGATCTTTAAATAGCAAACCTGCGGCTAAATTTCACTTCATCCATCAAAAGCCGCTGCTATACGATGACCTAATTTTAGCTGCTTATCAATTCCCCAGTGCTTGTTGGTTGATATAACTTTGATCCTCTGATGTTAGATGACTTTTGTGCTGAATATAGCTAGAATTTAATATGAATCATTTGGCCGGCTGCCCAGCTGAGCTCAAGTGTATGGGGGGAGGGGGGGAAGCGGGGGAGAGACAGAGAGAGAGGATGCAAGCCAGTGAGGTGGACGATACTGCTCCGAGCTTCCTCAATCCTGGGACAATCAACTTCACCTCTCGTGTGTTTCAAGCCCAGTGTCCTGGGACTCTCATCTTATTTCCCCTCCTAATCAATGGGACTCTTCCCGTGGCAGGCCCACATGGGAGGCAAGGGGACCCTGCTCCTGCCAAGATCTAATGAGAGTGTCAATAATTGCAAGACATTTTAAATGAATGTTTTCATTCATTTAAATGAAATCATTGCCTTTTCAAAGAGCTTTTATTTCTGCTGAGGAGAGCAGCTGAGCAGCTCCATGGAGCAGAGGACATGCTTCATAACCCTCTCCTCCTTTTCCATTTTCTGGATTAGTAGATAATGCCTTTTCACCTTTTTTACTGTCTGCGATCTCTTGCTGTCATCCTAGCTCTTTAGGATCCTCTGCGTCCCACATGTCATTCCTGGGTGTGCTGGGAGCCTCAGCACACGTATTTACTTGCCCTAGTTGGTGTCATTTCTTGCCGCAAGACAGAGTCCCGAGGCTTGTGATCTCCATTTTCTGAATGCTGTGGGTGAAGCTGAGAGGTGGGGGGACCATGGACACTGTCGGGGGTGCCCTCCCCACCCCCGCCATGGGCCTGGCCCCAGGGCTGCGTGCGCAGTCCACCCCCTTACCCGCACGGGGAGGGTCTCTCTCATTTCTATTCACTTCTTCACCCAGGGTTAAACCACCGCTTGCTCATAGTCCCCTCCACCCTCTGGATTCTGGGCAGTTCCCAGCTATACCCTAGCACAGCAGTCCTACAGGCCAGCCCTGCTGCTGTCTGAAACCCACACATCCCTCCATCCTGTGCGCCTCCCCTGGAACCAGAGAGGAATTGGTGGAGGAAGTCCTGGTGTGCAGGCACCACGCTGCCTCAAACCCCCTTAGCAGAGTGCCCAGGCCAATACAGAAGAGATCCCCTCCACCCTCTGGATTCTGGGCAGTTCCCAGCTATACCCTAGCACAGCAGTCCTACAGGCCAGCCCTGCTGCTGTCTGAAACCCACACGTCCCTCCATCCTGTGCGCCTCCCCTGGAACCAGAGAGGAATTGGTGGAGGAAGTCCTGGTGTGCAGGCACCACGCTGCCTCAAACCCCCTTAGCAGAGTGCCCAGGCCAATACAGAAGAGATCCCCTCCACCCTCTGGATTCTGGGCAGTTCCCAGCTATACCCTAGCACAGCAGTCCTACAGGCCAGCCCTGCTGCTGTCTGAAACCCACACATCCCTCCATCCTGTGCGCCTCCCCTGGAACCAGAGAGGAATTGGTGGAGGAAGTCCTGGTGTGCAGGCACCACGCTGCCTCAAACCCCCTTAGCAGAGTGCCCAGGCCAATACAGAAGAGATCCATCTAGAATCCAATAGTAGAAACAATTTCAGGCTTTGAAGACAAAGTTTCCTTAAGTTTTGAGGGTGAAATTAAAAACCTTTCTGAGACTTAAAAACTGTGTTTGTGATTATTAAGTAGCCAATTATTTGGTGAATCTCTGGCTTTCATAATCATTTAAAAATTTTTTTCTCCTGTTACTTAGTGTGTATTAAGAGTCAGTAACCTCTGGAATAAACGCTCCCGAGTGTAATTACTGGGCTGTATGTTAACTGCACGTTCAGGTTTAGAAAGAACTGCCAAACTGTTTTCTAGGCTGGCTGGAGCATTCTGTGTTCCTCCTTCCCAGCCGTGCAGGAGGCGTCCACTCCCTCTGTGCCCCTGAGCATTCGGTGTTGTCACTGTTTTCTATTTTAGCCACTCTGACAGGTGTGTGGTGATCATGGCTTAATGTTTCCCTGGTGGATAATGTGGAGCATCTTTCCATGGGTGTATTTTGCTATCTGTACCTCCTCTTTGGTGAGATGTGTTATGTATTTTTCCCATTTTCCTTTTTTTTCTTTTTTTTTTGGACCAATTTTCTAATTGGAATTACTTCTTTATTGTTGGGTTTTAAGAGTTCCTCACATACTAGATACACGTTCCTTGTCAGATGCATGTATGGTTTGCAATTAGTTTTTCTTAGTTGCTAGCTTGTGTCTTTATCCTCCTCGCATTAGAAAATTAATAAAGTTTCTAATTTTGATGAAGCCCCCTTTATCGACTTTGTCCTTATGTGGGTGATGCCTTTGGTGTCATGTCTAGGAGCTCTTTGACTAGCAGGAGATCCTGAAGATGTTCTAGTTTTCCTAAGTTTTGTAGTTTTCTTTTTTTTATAGTTGAGTCCATGATCCATCTTGAGTTAATATTTGTGGGTGAGGTGTAAGGTAATGTGTCCTGTTCACTATGAGAATATGAACCATTTCTAACATTTTTATGCATAAAATCTAATTCCTCATAGCCACAGCCACACATGGTCCCTATGGCCACGAGCACACACCGTCGCTTGCCTTATGTTATCTGCACTCCTGAGTGTAGTTCTCCTTCCTTCTTTGATTTCAGACGTCATATCCTTTTTCTTTTTTTAAGATTTTTTTTTTTTTATTTATTAGAGAGGGAGCATGCAAGAGTCGGGGGAGGGGGAGAGGCAGAGAGAGAGGGAGGGAAAGAGAATCTCAAGCAGACTGCATGCTGAGCGCAGAGCCTGACGTGGGGCTCTGAGGTCACGACCTGAGCCAAAACCAAGAGTCAGATGCTCGACCGACCGAGCCACCCAGGTGTCCAGGTCATCTCCTTCTTCTGAATCATGCCAGACCTGTCACTTCCCCAGACTAAAAGGTGGAATGTTAGCTTCGCGGCCAATAGGCTCAGCACCAGCGGCCAGTTGCCACCCCTGGATTTGCATTTCTATTATTGCATGATTTTCTGCTAGTCTATGTTTCGAATAATTTACAACTGATCAGTTCATGTGGATTTATTCCATTCTGATGTGATAACTTTTGTTTGCTTGCTTACCCTTAATTCGTAAAAACCACACCAAACAATTCATCGGGAGCAGAGGATGAAGAATCCTTCATCAGGGGAAAGTGGAAGGAAAAGCCAGTGAAGGGGCGATGACCCAGCCTCATCTCCACTGGGGCTCCTCAGGTGAACTCAGGATCGCCCCACCAGGGACAAGGAAGCTGGGGTGCTTATGCACCAGCCCCCAACCCTCTTTGGCGGAGGGCTGCCCCATGAGCATTCCGGACCGAGGGAGGCAGCCCCAGAGAGTGCCAGAGAGACACGGTGCCCAGAGGCAGCTGTGGCCAGTGTCGGCGCTGGCTCTGGTGAATGGGGAGGGCTACAGGGCATCGTCTCCACGGGCTCACTCATCAGGGAGGGAACAGGACGTGCTGCCTGGTGCAATCCTTTAACTGTTTTTACTCTCAGTAATTACTGCGATGGCAAAGTATCCCGTAAGGTCCCATATCCTGACTTTCTGAAACTTCCCTTGCCAGGCTGCAGTAGAGATCCAGGTAGATTCCAGAGCCTTTGGAGGAACAGACATGTAGGAACCCTTGACCCGTTCTCCAGCGATTACCCCAGACTACCCACCAGTCCTTTGATACAGGCTACAAGGACGGATCATTCCTGTCCTCAGCCATGCTTATGTTTCCCCCAACTGTAGTTGTTGCCGGATCTGCCTGGAATCATGGCACATTCCTGGTTCCCATCCCAGAACGCCGGACTCACTAGATCTAGCAGGGCACCTACAACTTATGCCCCAGGAAATCCTCATGCACAAGGGCATTAGCATGCTGCCCTGTGGGGCATTTATACCTCCCTGGGCTTAATCTCCTCACCCTGCCCCCTGAATCAGGTGGGACCTTCAAAGCATCCCACTGTCTATAGTGCCTGTTAGCATCTCTGGCTATGGTTACAATGAGTTCAGTTCCACTAATAAAATCAGAAGCTAACTGACTACACACCTGCTAAACAGAGAGAAACAGAAAGAGTTAGCCCAAGAAAGAGCTTTGCAGGGACATTCTGAGACAGAGCCGGAGGCACCACGCCTCGGGAGTGCCCGCCTGGCCCCTTCCCTCTCCTGGGAGTGAATTACATCCTCAAAACTTAAAATGTTACTTTTGTGCCACTTCCACAAAGCTCGAGGGCACTTGACCTTTCAAGGGGGCTCTAAGCAGAGGACACTAGTGGTTCTTGGTCCTGTAGCTCCTTGCCAGAAATTTAGAATGCTGTTAAAGTCGTTACAGCATTTCAGTCTGATGAAGAGAAGAAACAGCTAGTGAACCCACAAAGCGACATGTTCAACAACATTTTAAAAACTGCCAAGGAGAAAGAGCCAGAAACTTTGGCCCCGTGTCACCTTGTTGCCCTAAAATAACATGCTCCATTAATAGGAGTTCAGGATTTTTTCCTTATTAAATCAGAAAACACCAACACAATAACCATCTCTCCACTGTTCCCACCCTCGCGCTGCAACCCTGGTCTGTTAATTAACCAGCAAGTTCTTGTGAACAGCCTTGTTGGATTTTTTTCAGCTTTTTTGTCCTCTAGATTTGTTTAGAAATCTGTGGATTGGGGCAATCCATGGGGGCAATATGGCATCTTTGCCTCTGTTGGGTATCTCTCATGTGAAGAGTTGACTGAGCGGAAGAGCCAACTACATCCACAGGCTAGAAACATCTGTGAGCGAGAGGAGAGACTCATTATGAGGAAACATAGAGACCACTGCTGTGTCTTTGGCTCTAGCCAGGTGTCCCATGTGAGCCAGTGATTACTGTATGACCACCGTGTTGTTGCTCAGAAGTTGAACATCTGGACTTTCATCTGGAATTTACCAACATTTGAAGGGCTATTTGGGCCAAGATAAAAACAGAAACCACCCAAGCGCATCTAAGGTTTGGGTGTGTGGTTCGCCTCTTTCTTCAGTTAGATTTGTCTGCTTCTGCTTCTCTTTCTTCCCAGAACTTTGCTTCTACTTAAGTTATGGAATAGTTTTATTTTAGCTCCTTTATTCTCGTGTTACTGAATTTTATTTTATTTATTGTTGAGTTAGGTAATGTATGCATGTCGTACACAATTCAAAGGAAATGAAAAGGTAGATAATTAAGTGTCTTTCCCAGCGCTGCCCTCAGACACCCAGAAACCTTCCCAGAAATATTCTGTGCATACGAGCTGTTTATACATATGTGTCATGCTCTCCCAACCTTCTTGCCATCAGCAGATTCTGACAGTCTTCTCAGTAGAGTTTTAGATTTATAGAATAATTGAGCAGATACTTCATAGAGTTCCACAGACCCAGTTTCTTCTATGACTAACATTTTGCATTCCTGTGGATTCCATTTGCTGTAATTAGTAAGCCAATGTTGATACGCTAGTATTAACTCAAGTCCATCACTTACACTGGGCTCCCTCTGCATTGAACGGACTCACGAGTCATGCCAGCACCGTAGAGGAGGGCTTCATTTGTAGGACCTTGTCTCAGAGCCCCGTCATCCAGCTCAGTGCATCCCTATGGGGAGCATTTAATGAGCAACTTCTGAAGGGACCCCAGAATGATCAGGCTCTGACATGGTGCCAGGCCTTATGGGGCAAGGTCTTCCCAGACATCACTTGTGGTCAGTAGCGAGTGGAGGTGGGCAATGCAGCAACCTCTCTCCAGTCTGGTGGATCTATGCATGAGTCATGCATGACCTCAAGGGCTCTGCAGCGTATTTGAAAATCTGCATTTGCCCAACTAAGAGGGCATTTCTATCAGGGGAACCTAAATCTTCCATAGGATCCGCCCCCTTGTTCTAAAATGCTGGAGAATGTTGGAGCTCTACAAATTTTCCACCTGCTATGCAATGTTCCTACTTTACTCCTCCTGTATGTCTGTATTTCAAACTGCACAGGGTAACCTCTGGTTTTGGCTGGAATTTACTGGAAATAAAAGAAAGTTAATAGCTCCTTTGGTAGGAGTCTCCATTTGCTTCCGGGTCTAGAAATCAAGGTCCAGGACGCTCTGTGGGCACCTGTGCAGAGCAGGGATGCTGTGCCCCATGTTCACCTGTGCTTTGGTTCCTTCCTCCACTTGAGTTTGGAGGTGCGTCTCTGCATGGAAATCATGTCAGGTGCATTCTCCCATGCTTCCACCCTGCACTCACCCCTGCTTCAGCAGGTGGCAGCCAATGGGCCTTGGGGGTTTCTTCCAGCAGAGCCTCTGTGGTTTGACCCACACAGCCAGGTCGCCCTTGCATTTCCTTCTGATCCCCAGGATCACCAGGGATCTGAGACATGATAGTGTCTGTTTTTGGCTCACTGTCTTGACTTTGGAGATGGACTAGCCTTTCCAGGAAAGCCCTTCATGCATGTCAGGTGCCCCAGGGTCAGAGCCAGAACCACTTCTTATGCATCTTTCCTGAAGGATACATGACAGAATCTCACTTTTACAGCCCCCACAGCCTTTATTCCAATGCACACCAGAAAGCTTCCTGGTCAAAACAAGCAACAAGCTGAACTTACGCACATGCATATTGAATCTCCCCTACAGAGTGCAAACCAGTGCGTTTTCATTGGCCATTCTTGCAGGCCAGTGTTTGACTCCCTCCCACTTTTCTGGAGCCTTTTGTGGGACACCACAGAGGAAAAAAGAAGAGGTTGTGATGTGTGTTAATTTTATATGTCAAATTGGGTGGGCCACTGTGCCAAGACATGTGGTCAAACGTTATTCTGAATGTTTCTGTGAGGATGTCTTGGGAGGAGGTTAACATTGAAGTTGGTGGACTTTGAGGAAAGCAGATTGCCCTCTTTAATGTGGCAGGCCTCATCTAAACAGTTGAAGGACTGAATTGAACAAGAGACTGAACTCCTCAAACGAAGAGGGAAGTCCGCAGCAGAGAGCCTCAGGACTTGGACCGCAACATCAGGTCTCCCCTGGGTCTCTGCCTGCTGGCCACCCTGCAGATTTGGGGCTTGGTGGCCTCTGGACTTGCATGAGCCTCTCTTTATCAAAAACCTCCCTCCCCATGTGCACACACCCTATTGGTTCTGCTTCTCTGGAGAACCCCAACTAGTTGAGGGGTAGACAAGGGGCAAGCGAGAGATGTAGTGTATGCCCCTTTGCAGCTGAGGGCCCTGCAACACACGATTGCTTCCCACTGCTGCAGGGTCTTTTAGGAAAGGAAAGTGCAGACAGAACTGCACGAGTAACATTTATTTTCCGATATATAAAGGACTTCGACTTTACCTCTTGTCTTACTTTTGCCACATGACTGATTTACTAGGTCTTGCTAAAATTGAAGATAGAGCCAAGCATTTGATGCTTCGTGACTAAAGCTAAAATAAAAAAATGAAAAGCAGGGATGGCAAATGCAGTGTGGGATCCTGGAACAAAAAAGAACACTAGTAGAAAAACTGGAGAGCCCAGAGTAAAGTTTGGAGTTTAGTTAGTAGTTCCACTGCCCCATCTGTATTGACGGGTGCACGGCAGTTACATGGCACATTACCAATGGGGGAAGCCAGGGGAGGGGTGCATCGCCTTTGCGACTCTTCTGTAAATATGAAGCCACTCCAAAACTAAACATTTATTAAAAAACAAAACTAGGAGATGAATAAGGGTCCGTGGCAGATGGTGGTCAAAGCTTAACAGGAACGACATTATTGCAGATGATACTGTCTTTCAGTTTATAAGAAAGTATTAGCATGAAATGGCTAACTTGTGTGTTCGTAGATCTTGAAGAATCCTTAGTAGAAATGAAATGTTATTATTACTAAAATGGTACAGAATCATCACCTTTCTGTGGTTGGCAGCCACCGCATTCTTGGCTTGGGGCAGATTTTCAAGTCTGGATGGGCATCTGGAAATGGCATATATAACCCATCATTTCCTGCAGTGACCACCAAGCTGGTTCAAGAGACCCATCGCCCGCATGTTTTCTCAGAATGCCTTAGGCGAGCCCTGAGACCCCCTGAGTGTCTCCCTTCCCCATCTGAGAACCGCCATTCTAAACTGATGAGATGAAATGCTTTCGGAATGGAACAAATATGTAACAGGTGCATTTGGTCCACGTGCAACTTCCCTGCAACTTACCATCCACCAGCGCCTTTTGCTCATCTGCTTCCTTCACAGGTCCATGCACCAGGCTCTTCTCTCTACTACCCTGACTCATGTCTTCATTAAGTTAATTGCGTTTAGGAGAGTCACCAGGTTCAAAAGCACTTTCCTCTCCTGTGTCCCCATCCCTGAGTCTCCTTCCCTGGAGCCATCCCTTTTCAGTTATTTCTAGTATTTCAGTTGGTATTTACCTCTGTTGAAAATTCAGAAATAACAGAAGTAAAACCAGCGAATCACCACAGTAGCAATTAGTAAAAGTTTATTGTGCACACACCAAAAAGGCAGTTTGCAAATCAGGAGCACTCACACCAGAGCATGGAAGGAGGCTCAGGGGTAGATGGTCATAAAGCAGCCCATATGGGGAGAAGTCGGTGACTGTATTCTTCCCAGGGACTGGTCATAATGCTAGAATGTTCTCAAGTTATATGGAACTGGTCAGTGATTACCTCATACCAACCTTGGGAAGCAGTTCAGGTTTTGCTTGTGATGTTCAGAGGCACAATTGAGGGATGACCCAGGTCCAGTCAGTCTTGCAAAATAAGTGAAATCAAGCTTTCCCTGCATGACTAAACTTGTACTGTTTGCTCAGGGAACCTTGAAGACTGGTCTCCATTAGCATTTGATTTTAACAACCTCCACATTCCTGTGTATTTTGGATACTACTCTTTCTTGACTTTGGGGTTTTAGATATCATCTACTGACCAACTACTTTGGAAAGTGAGAATTAACTTGTAACCGATTGACCAAATAATTCTGACTACATCAATGCTCCGTGTTGTTACATGATGATAATCATGCAGAGTATGCACAGCTTGAGTCCATGGTTCCTGCATTTCCACAGACTGCCACACTATGCCATGTCTTCTTGCTGTTGGAATGAGCCGCAGAGGGGGGCGGATAATGGTGTGGGCAAAGGGCGGTCTCTGAGAAGGTGGAGGGACGCGTCCGGCACCCAGGGCAGGTAATGCTCTGGTGCAACCAGGCACCTTCATCCATGAGTGGGGCCCCAGGGCCATGTGGGCCCAGGATATGGGCCGTGCTCCCTCAGTTCCCCCAAAGGAGAGCTTGTGGGTGAGGGTGGAGGGCTCATGGGTCCCAGGAGGGAGCAGGCCACGTGAAAGCGTGGCTTCGGTGAGCAGGAGGGTAAGCCCTGTGGGGAAAGGGGTAAGTGTGTACGGCACATTTGAACACCCATGTGGGTCTGTGGTCTTACTGAGGCCGTCCCCCGAAACTCACTGTCTCCCTCAGTTTCCATTCTCAGTAGCCCTGTTCTGTCTCTGAGAGATGACTCTGGCTCAGGAACATTGACGAAACCACCCAAATACAGTTACTTCTAACTGGACATGAAAGGTGCTGCTTCCTCATGCAAACTGGTGTTTGGGGCAAGAAGTGTGTGTTTGCCTTGGGAGAAGCGCTTTGACCGGCCAAGGATTCGGGCAGCTGCTAGAAGAGAGTTCTACCCACTTACTTGTCCCCTCCTGGAGGCTGGGGCTGAGCAGCCTGCCAGGCAGAGTCCCGGGGCCTCAGGCCAGCTTCCCGGACGCCCCCGAGTCTGCTGGTCCATCCCACAGCGCCTCAGCCCGCCTGCTTCGGGGCTCCAGGTGAAGTGACCCTAACTGCGTTTTCTGTAGCAGTGAGGCCCTGGGAGGGAAGGGAGGCCCGGACTCTGGAGAGGGGACCTGTCCAAAGGGCATCCTGTGCAGGGGGCTGCAGTGGGACTCCATGTGCTGGTGGCCGGAGGCAGGGCAGAACAGAGGAGAGGGTGTCTGCAGAGCAGGGTCTGGTCCCCTCCTGGGGGTGGGGATTCTGTCTGTTATCTGGGAGCCCAGGCCCGTGTGGAACATGTGCTATGGGGAATGGCGGATGGGCTTGATCCGGGCCTCGATGATCCTGGGAGAGCAACGGGTTCTGTGACGCAGAGGGACAGGCCGAGAAGCCCAGGGCAAGAGGTGACAGGAGACAGCCAGGACCGAGGTGGCCCCGTAGCTCTCCACAGACAGACTCAGAAGTCCAGGCTGGCCCTGGACCCAGGCCGTGGACTTCCTGCAGGGGCCCGCACCCTGGGCGGTTCAGGTTGCATACATGTGCTTTTCCTGAGCGGCTAACCGTGCTCTTGTGGCACCGGGAGTCAGGGTTGGAGCCAGATGAAGAGAACACCCAAACCCCAAGCACCGTGAATGTCAAGCTTTGTTGGCAATTCGGGTGAAGAGTAAGCTGTGTTTAGGGTAGGCGGGGGTGGGGCTGTCACTGCAATCAGAGCACAATCACTGGAGAGAAAAATAAATACTTTAGAAGGCACTTGACCTTTTAAATGCCGAGCTCTAAAAATAGAGACGGAGGTAGTGATGGCTTTACTGGGGCAGAGATTCAGCCAGGCCCTGCTGAGTCTCTGCCTAAGGACCCGGCTCCCCTACCGGATGTCAGCCACTCAGCCCCGCGCCTGTACCGGTGTGTAGGTGAGCCTCCCGTCCCTTGTACCTGGTGCGCCCATGAGCTGCCCCTCACCTGACCCGAGGTGCGATCGCCTCCTGGATGGAGGGGCTGAGGCTCCAGACCTTGTTGCTTGGCTTCATCACTGCGTTAACCTTCCCTCTGCACGTTGTAGCATGAAGCTAAATCTCCGGGTTAGGAAACAGGACTTGCTTGCCTCGTTGGGCTTTATCTAGACATTTCCTCTCAACTTCTTTCAAGTATTTGGTTGGAGCCTCCAGTGTTGGGGTCCGGGTCAGAGGTCCCATATCCACCGTGCTCCCTCGTCCAGGGAGAAGAGGCAGGGCCGTGGAGGTGCTGTCCTTCTGCAGCCGTGCATCCTCTGCAGTCACCTCTCCTCCCTCCACAAGTGCTGGCAGCCCGTGTCCAGCCAGCCTGACCTCCACGACAAAGTGGGTTCGGTGCTGCCGAGCCCGGAGTCCCGTGGGCGTTGAGGTGCCAGGGCCGTGGGGAAGGCTTCTGAGCACAGTGTGCTGGCCTGTCCATCCCCACATTAGCACATTTTAGCAGAAAGTTCGTCTGAACACTTGCCAACGGGAACTCAGGTTACGTGGAAAGGCTCTAAATACCCTGGAGCGGCAGCCGCTGCTTGCCCTCACCTCCCCAGGGAGATGGAAATTGCTGGGACCTTGTCCGCTCCTGGCTTCTCCCTGGAGCAGGCACTTTAAAAGCGAATCCGATGGAAGAGTTTCTTTTATTCCTCGAGGGCAGGGTGAGGTGTGAGGAAGGGGGACCAGGTGGGCTTTGCTGGCTGAGGGTCTCGGGGGAGGGGAGGACCCCGGACATGCATGCAGTCCTGCCGGGCGATTTAATGCACCTGCTTCCCTCCCGTCCACGCCCCGACCACTCGGGGCAGGGAAGTGGGCTCCGAGGGCTCACGCGCCACGAGGCGCCGCGGTCTGTGCTCACTGTGGCACTTTTTGCCGACTTCGTGGTTCTGTCAGTGGCGGGATGGAGCCAACCGTCCTTGTTTTTGTGACAACTTTCTGCACCGGGGAGGCCAGGCCCCACCAGCCGGCGACTCACTCCTCATCCACAGGTCCTGATCCAACGCCACTTCCCTGGCCCCCTCTGCTCACAGGGCCAATGTGGGAGGTGAGAACCCGACTCCTTTCCTTCCTGAGTCAATCACCTAACACAAGAAGCTGAGAGAGCAGGAAAAACGCTTTCTCCAAGTCCAGGGATTGGCGGGAACCCTTCCGTTCTGTAAGCTGAGCAGGGCCCTCCTGGTTGGTTGGCGTCCTTGGGTTGGCTCCTCCTGGGGGGGTCTGGGGGGCTGGCAATGGGATGTCATGGGGATGGGGAACTTCTGGGTGGTGCCCTCCTAGGGAGGACTCTGGCCTGGATGCAAGACCAGGGGTGCATCCCAGAAAGCAACCTGGCAGCTCTGAAATAGGGGAATGATGGGGATGTGATGCGTTCCCAGAGGTAACGGATCACCCCATTTGCATTTTACCCTTGCCTGAGACTTCTAGAGTGTGTCATTGAACTCATGGTGAATCTAGGAGAGCAAGCACCTCATAGACCCACGAGGCTGCCCTCTCAAGCGGTGTCTGGTTCAGCCAATACACAAGTTAACGGAGTCCCTTTCTCCTTTTCTCCCAGTGGAGTAAACGGGGGGCTTGGCGCAGGGTTCTCAGCCTAGCTGTGCCATCGGCCTCATCGGCAGCTGGGTGAAGCCCACAGGGGCCTGGTCAGAATGATGCTTTTAATAGATGAAGGACATGGGATGGACAGGCAGATCAGACGTTCCAGTGATGGAGGGACAGTGTCCCCTGGGCCACAGCCTTCCTTCATAATCACCTTGTTACCCCCCCACCAAGCTCGGAGGGTCCATGTCCCCACCCCCCCAAATCAGAGGCCCTGACAATGCTTGGACCAACAGAGTAAGGTAGACAGGACACCGTCCCAGGCCCTCCATCCGCCTCTGCTTGGGAAGGGAGCTCGTGGTGGAGGTATGACCAGAGATTGCCAGGTGTGAGGAGGCGTGCGGCCTGGGGTGCCATGTTCAGAGGAAGGCCAAGGAGCACTGAGGAGGCGACAAGCTAACCTGCAGGTTCCCCCAGCCCGGCCCACGCCACGTGGGGCAGATCAGAGCTGCCCAGCTGGACCTCCTTCCATCTCCTGACCTACAGAATCATCGGCAAAAGAAATTGGCACTTTAGGCCATAAGGTTGTTTGGTTTTTATTTATTTTGTGTGTGTGTTTGGGGGGGGGTGTTGTTACTTAGCAACAGAAAACCAAAACATGGGATTCTTGAGAAAATTGATTATATTAAAATACAGGTTTTGATGGTTAAGTTTATGCATCAGCTTGGAGGAGCACCCGGGGTGTCCAGATATTTGGTCAAGCATGATTCTGGGTGTGTCCATGAGAGTGTTTCCGGAGAGATTCGCATTTGGTTCGGTAGACTGAGCAAGGCAGAGTCCCTCCCACCCACCTGGGTGGACCTCGTCTAATCAGTTGAAGGCCCGAATAGCCCAATTAGGTGGACCTTCCCAAGAATAAGAGAGAATTCTTCCTGCCCGACAATCTTGGAACTGGACATTAGCTCCTTTCCTGCCTTCGGGCTGAAACTACCCCATGGGCTCTCCTGGGCTCCATAATCACGTGAGCCAGTTCCTTGTACTAAATCTCCCTCTCCCTCTCCATCCTGTGTCTCTGGAGAACCCTCCCTCACACACAGCTTACACTAGCAGCAGGACTCCTGGAGATAAAGTTACAATTACAATGACAGTGCACTTTGTTCTCACTTGTCAGAGGGCAAGGACCATGAGAAAACACTCAGCACCTGGGGGCGGGGGGCGGTTACACTAGTCCTAGGGCAATACACGGAAGTCCAGAAAACAGGACACCTGCCCCCCCCCCCCGGAGCTTCCACTCCGCTCAGAAGACCCCCAGAACCTGAGCTGATGGTGTGCAAGAGGCCGTGCCGTGGAAAGAGTGCAGTAGACGGGCCAGCCCCTGGGTGGGCTCCCTGGCAGCCTAGATCGGGGGGATGTTCGCTCGGATCCCGCAGGAAAGTGAGTGGTGGTCTGTTTGCTTTGGCGATGACCTGTGCCCTGGGCACCAGCAAGCAGAGTGACGGGAACCGGTGGATACAGCCGCCTCCTCTGGACGATTCTGAGAGACCTTCTGGGGGCTTCTGGGACGCCCTGCAGAGCCGCCCTGGCCGTCCCGACCATGCACTTCGCCGCACCTGCCACTGTCCCTCTTCCAGCAAACCAGCTGAGGGCTCAAGATGCTTCGGTCCTTCCCTCCATCAGGACTTCACAGCCTCCGTGTGTCCCCAGGTGGGAGGGGACAGCCGCTTCCACATGAGCCTTATTGCTCCGGCCAGCAGGGTGCTATGATCAGTGGACTCCATCAGCCACCGCAGGCCCTGCCGAGACTCCTGACGGCCCGAGCCGTGGGCCTAGCATGTGCACGCCCCAGTCCTCACCACTGCTCCACCAGGCCGGGGCCAGAGATGCCATTTGGCCAGCAGCCAGTTACGGGAGCCCCATCTGCCCCCACTGGGGCCCTTGCCACCCTCCGCCTCCAGTCCCTACAAAGGTTCCCCGGGGGGCTTCACCGCACCACAGCTTCCTACTGTTAGAGCATCTAGCGCCACACGTGGCTGACCCCTTGCTGTGCCGGAGGCACGTTGCCTTGTGGCCGGGACACGGGAAGCAAACGCCCTCCCTTGTTCCAGTGCCACGCAAAGCAGCAGTGAGGTCCAGTCTCTCAAAGCTGCCAGAGCCTGGGTAGGAGCTAGCAGAGGAGGCCCACGTGGGAGGTGAGGGCACAGGCCTCCCCAAGCCCCTCCGCACACGACGGAGCACTCAGCCTGCGCCCAGGACGTGTGTGCAGTGGTCACATAATCTCTTCAACTGTCATACTGACTGTCGCACCCATGCGAGGTCTCACTGCACACAAGCCACCTGCTCTCTTTCTAGGACTGTCCTTCTCCAGATGGAGGCCACATTGACCCATCCGGTGTTTGTCCAGGACGGGGTGTCAGCCCAGAAGCAGAGCAGCCTGGAGGTGTGTTTGCTGTGGCACGTGGGCAGGAGAGCTGGAGCTCTCGGCTCGGAACTGGCTGTCTTCTCTCCCACAGACAAGACTCTCGGGGTGCTGCTCCCTGGCCCGCATTCACAGTTACTTTACATGTGGGGCTCTTCCAAAATACACTGCCATGACCTCTGTTTCATATTTGTCTCTTAAGGGCTGTTGACATCACAGCACGCTAACAAAGTTTGCGTGACATGCTGGGGGCCTGTGAGCCTCATGTGCGGCACCCTGAAAGTACTCGACCTGGAGTCTGGGCCGGATTTTGCCATGTGTGTCTTGGTGGGGGTTCTGGCTACAAAGGACACGTGTTCTGATTCAGAGGTTCCCCAGGGTTGTCTTGATCTGAGCTCGTGGCCGTGGAAGCCAGCCAGGTGCTAACTTCCTCGGGCACCACCCGACCTCGCTGCCAGTGAGAGCCTGGTGTCCCTTCCAGAGACTGACGGCAGGCCCCAGGAGACGTCTGCTGCGTGGATGGACGTTGTTCCCTCCCGTGGGGTAGGTGTCTGCTAGCTGGACTCCCTCCTCCTTTCTCTTCCGAGCACGTCTCCCCGCCCCTGGAAGGCCTGGCTCGGTGATTTCTGGAATGTCTGGCTGCTTTCTAACCCATCCTGGGTCCTGCCGCGGCCCCCGCCTGTCCCGATGGCCTGCCGGCTGTCACAGCGGATCAGCACAGCAGGGCCACGGGGAGTGGCACGGAGTGAAGGAGTGGGAGGGTGTTGGCGCAGCTGGAAAATCCCCGACCAGCCCTCCAGAGGCCAAGGCAGGGCCGGACGGCTCATGGGGCAGGGGACTGCCGTGTGCCCCCCCCCCGTCTAGTGTAAGGTGCAGGCCGGAGGGCCAGGAGAGAGCTGGGCGTGGGCCGGGGGGAGCGTGCGGGTCACCCCAGTAATCCACGACCCTCAGGGAGCCGAGTTGCTTCTCCTCTGCCTTGTGAAAGCCCTCTTTGGGCCAATTCTGTGCCATGGGGGGGGGGGGGTCCACAAGACGGTGGCTCACGGGAGGGGGTTCCACAGGAGGAGGTTCCGGGAAACGTAATCTGTGCGTGATCACGTTTAGTCCAGGTTAAATGTACTCCAGAGTGCCACAGTTGGATCTTACCTTTCATTTATGCCGTCTCATGTCTTGCCCAGGCTACTGACCGCGTACTTTTTGAGTGATAGGAAGGAAACAGGCGAAAGGGGCCAATCACATGTTGCCGTGGACCCCAACCTCTGTTTCGGGGCCGCCGGTTGGTCACTGTAAGTGCAAATGTGCAACCCGGTCCTGAGGCTGTGCTGAGAGCAGGTCAGAAGCCGGGGTGCCTACTTCTAATAGCCAGTCACTGCAAGAGTGCTGTCAACATGGAGTCATATGGTACGTGCCCGTGTCAGGTGGTATTTTTCCACTCAGAATAATTCCCTGGAGGTCCATGCAAGTTGTTTTCTGTACTAATGAATTGTTCCTTTCGATTGCTGTGGGGGATTCCACGGCATGGCTGGGCCCCAGCTTGTTGAGCTGCTCACCCCCTGAGGGACACCCGGGTTGTTCCCCGTGTTTGACTCTGACAAAAAAAGCCAACGTGCACATCCATGGACAAGTCGATGTTCGAACGTTAAGTCTTCCTGTGTCTGGGATACACGCTCACAGACACGATTTCTGGGCTGCATGGGAGTTGCATATTTAGTTTTATAAGAAATGGCCTCACCATTTTCCGGAGTGGCTGTGCTGTTTTACATTTGTACCAACACAATTTATTTTTAAAATGAAATGTTATTAATTAGTTGGAGGGAGAAGAATGGTGGCTGGGGTCATAAAAGGTCCACAGGAGGGGTCCCCGGGGATGTGGAAATGTTTAGGATCTTGACCCATGTGCACGTCTGATAAAATTGTGCAGAACTAAACACACACATTGAATGCGTAGAAAACGACCGGAACCCGAATACGATTGATGGGCTACATCAGGGTCAATGTCGTGACTTGACTGTGTGCTAGAGTTATGCAAGATGTTACCAGTGGGGGAGACTGGCTAAGAGTAACTGCGGGTGAATCTACAGTTATCTAAAAAAATAATAATTAAAAAATAAATACAACGTATGGCATTAATTTAAGAATAAGACCATGGAAAACCTGATAAACTATTAAGATTTAGACAAATGTTGTTACTTGCTTTTCTGATTTTGCTGGCCATGCGTCAGTCGCGAAGATTTCCATCCGCTGGTGACTTGGTCCTCTTCTGAAGGTCGTCCCTCCTTCACACACCCATGAGAAGAGACCTTTTAAACCCAGACCCCAACTCCACCCCCCTCTCCAGCCCATTTTAGGGCACAGAAGAGCGAGCTGGGGAGAACGCAGGGAAATGTGTCTCGGGGGGCCGGGTGCTGCCAAGGGCTGTCCCCGGCGGCCGAGGGAGGAGCCGCAAGGAGCTGCATGTGTCTGGGAGGAGAGAGAGCTGCGTCTCCCGAGCTGGATCTCCGTGGTGGGCTCCTTGGCACGCATCAGAGAGACCACCGGTACCTGCAGATTCTACAAGAGAGCCCTGGGCCGGGCCAGGACCTTGATCTCGACCCAGAAGTTCTTGCAGGGTACCACCTGCACTCTGGGGCTCCTGGGGTGGCAGCTTCCCTCCAGGGAAATGGTGACCTTTATGATAAACTATCTTATGACCAAAAGTTTTGCAGCGTTAAAATGTGATCCATCCCATTAGGTTGTCATATGAAGCCTATAAATAACTCCAGAAATGAGATCCTGTGACAGCCGTTCACTGTTATTATTTAAAACAAATATTGGCTATTTATAGCCAGGTCACCAGCCTGGCCATTGCTTTCCAAAGACTCTTATTTCCCTCAATCTATCCTGAGAAACAGGACCTTTAAAACCACCCGGATGGTGGAGAGCGCTCCCGCAGGCTGCCTCCCCTCCTTGGAACCTGGCCTCCTCAGGAAATCCTTGTCCTGCTCTCTATGCTCTGGCTGCCTTCCCAAAAAGCCTACTGAGCCTTCTCTGCCTTCACATCCTTCCCTGGACATGATGGTTTCTCTCCCAGGACATCTGCTGTCGCAAGAACCACGAAGGGTCTAAGCTTTGCTCTCCTGGCAAAGTAACAAGTTTACCTGCACCGTTTCCTCTTCTTGGCAGAAGACAGGAGACTCCCAGGTCAGAGACAAAGGAGAGTTTGCTACTTCAGCAACCACGGCGGCCAGAGACTCAGCGTTTTCATGCTGGTTCCCTGAGCCCCAGCTGGAATTCCCAGCTCTCCTGAGTCAGAGGGTCAGGGGGTATCTGCACATGCAGGGGAGGCCGTTCCAGAAGCAGCAGCCCAAGCTTAGGGAACTTGACTTTTCTGTAAACGTGCCTGCCTTTCGTTCTGCAGGGAGGCATTGTCTTTATTATCTCCAACAGTAAGCACGCCTGATGTTTATTCCAGAGGGACACACCTTGCCTCTCGTCCACTGATCTTTACAAAGATAGTCTGCAACAAAGGACTGTCAGCTTCTCCTTCTTAATTCATGCAGAGTTGCCAGAGACCCCAGAGAATTGACTCCCAGAGGACCATAGAGTAAATTATTTAGTTAAGGTTTTTCTTCCTGAATTAATTCCTCCCCCCATCTTGGCACGAGCCATTCTCACCTCTGCTAACAAGCCACATGGCCCTGTGGGCAGCCGTGGAGAGGTTGTGGCTTGGCTCTCCCTTCAGGGAAGACAGAAGCACAGTTAGCCAACAAGCTCGAGCTGCAGTGTTCAGGCTGAGGCCGTATTCTCCTCGGCCCCAAAGCTATGCGAGGAGGCCATAGGGCCACAGGATCTGGTCATTCCTGCCCAGTATGGGACTTCTCTGAGTCTTTGTGTGGAGCTTCCTGCTGGGCTGGCAAGGGGGCCTTCTCCAGGTTTCCCTGCAGCCCGGGGCTCCCCCCGCCCCATCTCCCTCTCCCCTTTATCTCACACGTGTGACTCCAGAGGAATCTTTTGCACATACGGCTCTGTCTTGAAGGACCCCACGGACACACTTGAGTGCACCAGCCTCTAAATTGCTCTTGGAAGGATTCTCTGACCAATGTGAAGCTGAGCCAGGCTGATCCGGGCTTCCTCCAAGACCCTCCGTCGTTCAGGAAATCTGAGATTCTGTTGTAAGGCTCTGGAGTGTTCCCCATCCCAGGGACATTTCAGTACTTATGCCCCCTTTTGCCAGGAACCTGTCCACAGCCCATCAACTCCTCTTGGAAGCCAGAGACAGACTCTGCTCAAGCCCACGGCCTTGGGTGGACTCACTGAGTGTCCGTAGATCTTGCTTCTCTTGGAGGCTCAGCTAAAGATTGCCTCCCCGGCCAGCCCTCCATGGCCTTCCTTTCTACCACTCTTTTTACGTTCATTTGTTCATAAATATCTATATCTTCCACTCGATGGCCAACTTTATGACTATAGGATTCTTATTTGTTCTCAGTAGCCAGAGCAATGCCTGGGACATAGTGAGCATTAAATAAAAATTTACCCAGTGAATAACAAATGGCAGATACTCCGAATTATTAATTTGCTACATCCGAGCCTAATAACAATTCCAACCCAAATTCCTGGTTCCTAATATTTTTCAATTCCTTGTGCTCACTCCTCTGTCCGACAGGCGTGGAGAGTTCTCCTCTAAAGCATTCTTACCCTTGTGTCAAGAGCTATCAAGTTTCCGTGGTGCCGACAGTGAATGTATCAGTTGTCATCCTGCGAGGCACGAGAACAACAGTTACCTCGGACTGCTGGTGTCACTCAGGAGCCGTGGGCGTCACACAACAGCATTTACGGGCTCCAGGAAGCATTTATCAGCATCTCCGTGGGAGTCATTCCAGCTCCAACTGTGCTAAGAAATGGACTTCCTCTGTGGTCACCTCTGGGAAAACCCACAAAGATGAGAGGGACATCGTAGCCCAAATGACGTCCCCAGAAAGGGAAGCCGTTGGGACCGTTGAAACTCTTAACTCATTTCTGAGACATAAGAGCGTTCTCTGATGGGCCTGATGGCCGTTTCTGGAAACGTGATGCCCCAGCCCCCTCCGCCACCTCGCCATCCCTGCAGTCGGCCCTAGTGATTTCAGAGCGTTCCACTGCTTCTGCAAGCCACCACCCTTCCTAAGCACACCATGTTTCCGGACAGCCCAAGTCTGAGATAATTTTCAAACCACCGGGGATGACAAGTCCACGTCGTGCTGTTCCATGGCACACCCACAAGTCCATACATCACAACCTGATTTTCACTGTGGCAGCTGGGAGGATAGTTTTGGACACCCACCTGCATGTGTGAAGAGTCACCTGGCCCCTATTTCTCGTCCTGACCATAACCAACCAGGATGGGGCCTGAGATTCGGGTGACTGTCAGCAATAATAAGAGATAATGAATGAGTTGGCATTGTGCCCCATAAAACGATTTTGCAAGTACCGGGTAAGCTTGCTCAACGAAACCCTCCCCTTAGCCCACCATGACTAATTCCGCTTGCTGCTTTTGTGGGCTTGGACAACAGTCCTTACTTACCTTTGCCGTAGTATGTGAGCTTGCCCTCATGGCTCGCTCTTACACACTCTGCGACGGCCATTTGTGGATCCTTAATTTTGTGTTTTTCACTGCCGTGACCGCGGCTAACATTATGGAGCCAGCGCTTTATTTTTCCCTCTGAGTTTGTATCAACAGTTTTTTAAAAACAAATGTGATTATACTGTGTGAATTCTTTGATATTCTGCCTTTCTCCCTCAATATTTTATTGTGAGGACACTCCCATTGCTTCTAGAGATATTCAACATAGAAGTTTTATTTGTTGTAAAGTATTTATTCCGGGATTATACCATTAGCCATAATTTATTTGGCCAGCTCCCATTTTCTGACATTTAATACTGTTGTTAAAATTATACTATGATCAGTAAAGCTACCGTGAATCTCATTTGGTATAAATCTTTGTGTATTTGTCAGGATCATCTAGGCTTGAGCCGATGATAAACAACCCACAAATCTCAGTGGGTTACACAGCAAAGGGCTGTCTCCCGTCACTTCCAAGTCCAACCGCGGGAGCTCCGCTCCACACAGCCACGCTATGGCAGAGGCTGTGGGCTCCAGTACCACCAGCACCTCCAGAGTTTGCTTTCGGAGAGCCCAGAGCGCGTGGGGAGCTTGCATGCTCTTCTGGGCTTGGTTGGGATGTGAGGAGCATCATTTCTGCTCACAGACCCTCAGCCCGAGCCAGTCCCAGGGCCCAGCTGGCATGCCAGCGAGGTAGGAGCCCAGCAGAGAGGAGAGCCGGCTGTGGGCGGGCAGTGGTAATATCCCCCCCGCAGAGGGAGGAGAAAAACAGCCAGAAGACATAAATCCACAACATTAGGAAGGAAAGAAGGCGGGTCATTACGGATAGAGATTAAAATAAGACTAAACTAGGAACAATAGAAACAAAACAAAACAAAAAAACTCAGAGAGGATAATTATCTCTAAAAATGTAGTTCAGCAAAATTCAAAAGCAAAAAGAATCTGAATAAACCTTCAACCATTAAAGAAATTTAGAAGTCTACTCTGCTTAATTCTCTACACAAGATGCCAGGACCAGGCAGTTTTATAAGAGAATTCTGCCAAACGGCCCAGGAACAGGTATCCCAATGTTGCACAGAATGTTCCAGAGAATAGAGAGGCGCTGATTTCTGACGCATGTTCTGAGGTGAGTTTATTTTTTTTCTACCAAAGCAGACTAGGACGACATGAGAAAGGATATTCATCGTCCTCATAGATGTGGGCAGGAAAATCCTGATAGAGATTAGCCAACAGAGTTCATTCAGCATTGTGTAAAAACAAATCGATCCTGACGCATCTGGGTTTTTTGAGGAATGTAAGATTACATTTGAAAAACTATTTGCGTAATTCACCACAGTAAGTTTAAAATTCAACATACATTCACAGCACAAACTCATAGGAAATTGTGAATAGAAAGAAGTCTCAACTTCATAGAAAAAATCACTACAAAATACCTATAGCAAGCAGGCTCCACTGGGGAAACCTTAGAAGGAGTGTGTCTGAAGTCTGAGACAAGCTGCGAATGTCTGCCATTACTCTTTATCCAATATTTTGCTTGAGCTACTTATTATCGTAAGATATTGGGCGAAAAAATGACAAATGCCAGAATTCCCCTGAGGGAAGAGAAGCTGAGATTTCCTATAGATGAGAAGATTGTGTGCATAGAAAAATGCAAGGGAATCTACAGATGAAAAAAAAAAAATCAGTGAGAGTGTTTAACTGTTTTTCTGGACACAAGATGAGTGTGCAAAATCAATGTGTCATTCACAACAACAGACAACATAAAATGCAGTTTAAGAAATATGCCATTTATAGCGGCCACCAAAATACATGGTAACTATGCAGAAATCTAACAAAAGCTGTGAAAAGTCTTTATGGAGGACATTTCAAGCTGTCATTAAAGTATGTAAGAGAAGACTTGGCTAGATAGACTAACATAAGATCGATGGATGGGAAAATTCAACAGCATAATGATGTCCATTTTCCCAGATTAACCCAAGAATTATTGATGTCTAACAAATATTTTGGAGAAATTCAACAAGCTGATCCAAAACTCACGTGGAAGGAGAAATTGTATAAAGTGAGCAAAATTAATCAAGGTGGGAGAATTTGCTTATTAGATGTTTGGACTTTTTATAAAGCTATAATAATAGACAAATAGATCAGAGGAAACAGAGAGAACTGGGAAGCAGACCCCTGCTTCTGAGGGGGATTTATATATAAGGGAGGTGGTTGTGTAGATCAACCACATGATGAACATTTCAATCAATGCAGGAAGCGGAAGTGTCAGAAAACATAAAATTAAATCTCCGTCTCACACCACAGTCAAACATAACTCCAGGTTGATTAAAGACCTAAATGTGAAAAGCGAAGTTACAAAAAAATTTTTGATGGCATACACAGGAGATAGTTATGATCTTAAAATTGTCATGGATTTCTCAAAAGACAAAAGGCAAAAACATAAAACAAAACTTCAATCCATTGGACTACATTAAAGTTAGAAACAAGCACAGAAGACAATGTTGAGGAGTGAAAACAAGTTTGCAGTCTAGGAGATATACTATTCACAAACATATAGCAGACCAAGGATTAGTATGCAGAATATATAAAGAACTCTTTCAGTTTCTAAGAATAAGCAAACAATCCATGGAATAATGGACAGAAGATACAGACAGGCAATCCACATGTGACGTATCCTCAAAGACCAACAAAGATGAAAATATGTACAATCTCACCAGTAATCAGAAGGTGAAAATTACAATAACAAGCAGATCAGGAAAGTAACAGTTGGCAGTACTCTTTGAAGGTCATGTGGGGGCGGGGGGCTCTGACTTTGATGGTAGGAGTACAAGGAGCTGATTTTGG
This sequence comes from Eumetopias jubatus, assembly GCF_037043125.1. Taxonomy (NCBI): domain Eukaryota; kingdom Metazoa; phylum Chordata; class Mammalia; order Carnivora; family Otariidae; genus Eumetopias; species Eumetopias jubatus. The sequence goes on along the minus strand of NW_028274821.1, from coordinate 3,929,434 downwards.
TGAAGGGCAACTTGGCGGCATCTAGGAGAAGATAAGCATCCCTTATGACCTGGTGGTTCTGCTGCTGGTGGCTCCTCAGAGAAGCTCATACAGATACCCAAGGAGTCATGCATGGCAGTGTGGTTCATAATAATAAACACATAAATGGTTTTAGTGTACATATCCAGAGGAATGGATCAATAAACTTTGGTAAAAGCCATATCATATGGATGGTATGTTTTTCTATTTAGTAAAATGGACAGATTAACATTAATAAAGCTCTAAAACATAATGTTGATTAAAGCAAGTAATTTACAGAGGGGTAATTCACAACAGGATAACATTTACAAATAATTTTATAAAGCCAGAACATACTGTACATTGTTCATGGATACCTAATAAAGAGGACAAATATAAAAATATGTGTGGGGCTTATAAGCTCCATAATTAGGATGGCAGTTACGCTGTGGAAAGGTAGGGATGTGGTTAGGGATGGGGTATTCAGGGGTCTTTAGCTATAATGCAAAATTTTATTTCTTATATAATAAAAGACCCACCTGCAATATGATAGAATACTGAGATCCTACAAAGTTAGGTAGGTTATCCATGGATTTTGTTATATTATTTTCTATCATTTTCTGTATGCTTGAAGTATTTCAAAGTAATAATTTACAAAAAGAACATCTCTTTTGATCATTTTTCAAATATAGTGTCAGATAGAAGCAACGATGGAGAAATCTTTGTCATCCTCTATGAACATTTTAAAGCAAAATCTAAGACCACAAACACTGTCTTCAAAACTTCATCTCCCTCAAAATAAATATTCCCTTTGACTTTTTAAAAACATTTAAGAGTTTTATTGAGATATGACTAACATACCACCAAATTTACCCTCTTCCAACATGTGTGAATTGGTGGTTTTTAGTATATTCACAGGGTTGTGCATCATTATCTAACTTTAAAACATTTTCGTCACCCCAAAAGAAAATCCTGTGCCCAGAAGTCAGTCCCCATTCCTTGTCCCCCTGCAGCCTACTTTCTCATTTCTGTGGATTTGTCTATTCTGGACATTTAATATCCGGAATAGTGCAACATGTGGCCTTTTATTTCTGACTTGTTTCACTTTGCATATTTTCAGGTTCTGTCCATGTTGTAGCGTGTCAGCCCTTCATTCCTTTTTATTTCTAAATAAGAATCTGTGTTGTGGATACACCACACTTTGTTTATGAATGTATCAGTCAATGGACATTGGGTTCCCTCCACTTTTTGGCTATTTTGAACAATGCTGATCTAAACAGTATCTTACAGGATTTTGTGTGCCCATGTTTTCATTTCTCTTGAATGTGTACTTAGGAGGTGGATGGCTGGACCACACGTAAGTCTACATTTACCATGTTGAGGAACTGCCAAACTGGTTTCCAAAGTGGCTGCACCATTTTACATTCCCTCTAGCAATATCCGAGGGCTTGAATTTCCTCACATCCTCATCAACACTTGTTGTCTGTCTTTTTAATTTTAGTTGTCCCGGTGTGTATGAAACGGTATTTCCTTGTGGCTTTGAGTTGCATTTCCCAATGATTAGTCATGTTGAGCATCTTCTCATGTGCTAATCAGCTGTTGGTGTATCCTCTTTGGAAAAAATGGCAATTCAAATTCTTTGCCATCTTTTAAATTGGGAAGTATGAGCTCTCCAACTCTTTTTCTTTTTCAAGATAATTTTGGCTATTCAGAGTGCCTTGCATTTCCTTAGGAATTTTAAGATTAGCCTGTCACTTTAGGGCAAAAAAAGCCAGCTGGGCCTTTGATAGACAACAGTAAGCTTTTCCTATCTATGAACACAGGATGTCTCTCCACTTACTTACTTTATTTCTTCTTTAGTTTCTCTCAAAAATATTTTGTAGTTCAAAGTGTAAAAATCTTTCACTTCTTTTGTTAAATTTACTCCTAGGTACTTTATTCGATTTGATAATGTTTTAAAATTGGCATTGTTGGGGCGCCTGGGTGGCTCAGTCAGTTGAGCATCCAACTCTTGATTTCAGCTCAGGTCATGATCTCAGGGTCCTGGAATCGAGCCCTCTGTGCTCAGAGGGAGGTGTGCTTCTCCTTCTCCCTCTGCCCCTCCCCGCTCTCTCAAATAAATAAATGATTAAAATCTTTTTTTAAAAAGGGCATTGTTTTCTTAATTTCACTTTTGGATTGCTCATTGCTAGTATACTGAAGAACAATTGATTTTTATATATCGATCTTGTAGTCTGCAAATTCTCTGAACTTGTGTATTAGCACCAGAGATTGTTTTGTGGGTTACTTAGGATTTTCTATATACAAGATAGTGTCGTCTATGTGCAAAGTTTAGTTCTTCTTTTCCTTTCCTTTTATTTACTTATTTATTTTCCCCAATTGTCCCCAGAGAACATCTTTGTCTTTTAAAAAAAATATTTTATTTATTTATATGAGAGAAAGAGAGGGATCAGGGAGAGGGACAAGATTATATGAAGGAGATAATCGTGGGCACAGAGAGGGCAGGTCGGGGCGAGGGCATTGCGATGCCTCAGGTACCATTCTGAGAGGTCATTCAGGTTAACCCTTTACCTGTTCTAGAGGTTCTCCCTACACATCCCCCAGCAGGTGCTCATCAGGACTCGACCTTAATACCTCCCGGGAGAGGTAACCCATCACCTCCTGTGAAAATCCATTTGGCCGTGGGTCTACTGCACTTGTACAAAGTTCCTTCCTAGCACTGGACCCGAATCCCCCTGTTGACCCGCTCCCTCCTTCCCCTGAATTAATTGTGCATGGCTGGTCTGTCCCCTGACAGGTGAGGAATGCCCTCGGCATTCAGGAACCAGTGGGGTTATCACTGTGTAGAGTGATAGAGATGGGAGCCTGTGGCTTGGAGAGGTACGACTCTAGCCTGGAAGAGGTGTCACGGCACCGACCTAGATTGGCGTGGCCCCAGGGGCCAGTTCGTTGTCCTGCCAGGCGCCCCCCATGCTGGAAAGGGTGAGAGGGGAAGAGGGCAGGGCTGGCGTCCCAAGACAGGCAGCTTGGCGAGCTTTTGGCGCAGCGAGACTGAAAAGGCCAGCAGGGCATGTACCTGCTTTTACTCCTGAAGCGGGAGCAGAACACAGGCGAACCTGTGCGGCGGGGTGACCCCAGGCACCGAGACAAGCCCGCCATCACCCCGTCTCCCCCCAACCTGACGGTGCAGACGCGCTCGGGCGGTGAGCATGTGGGTCTGATTTGTGACAACCCGCTGATGTTTTTTGGCAACATGACGACTCATTCTGCTCAATTAGACGGCTAACAATTACTGATAAAGCACAAGGGAGTTTTGTGAAGTTTTTTAAAGTGACTCGAAACTGAAATTGAAGTCTGGTTAAAGAAAAAGGAAAGAAAACCAACGTAGCATTTCCTTCCTGTGATGCATTAGATTTGAACTTTTAAACGAAAGGAAACCATTTGGTGTGTTTCTTCTGGAGCCTCCCTCCCACCGGCGTGATGGTGGAGACAGTGAAAGCCAGCGGCTGAGCCCGCTCTGGGCGGCACGTGGGATCCCCCGTGGCTGACGCCGGGCACAAACCCCCACTTGCAGTGGGGGCGATGACCCTCCAAAGAGGTATCGGAGGAGGCGATGAGTACCAGTATGTCAGGTGTTCGGGACAGGGCCCATCACAGAGGAGCACCCCCATAAACAGGCATCACTCCAGTGTCACCCCGAGCCATGCGACCCCAGCTCACTGAGACTCCAAGTTTATTGTTGTTCACACTGGGGTGAGTGAGACCTTTTATAATACTGCCCTTTGAAAGAGGCATCTGGATGCAGTGGAACAGACACTCAGACACTCCCTTCTCCTAACCAGGGGGTGTCCTTGTACCCAGGTGGGCCTCACATCCCTCACACTGCAGCCTGCCTTCGCTTTGTGACTGTACTGAGTACTTATAGGTACCACAGGAAAAAATTCCTCTGGGATGGAGAAGTTTCCACCCAGTTATGTGGGCAAGTTGAAATAACCATCCAGGATTTCCTCCCATTTTTCAGAGCTATTCATTAAAAAAAAAAAAAAAAAAAATGTGTTGAGCATCTATTTCTAGTATGTTCCAAGACACTGCTCTAAGTGGCAGGGGCTATCTGCAGGCTTCTAACGCTTAAATTCTGTTTGCGATTCCATGTGTAACTCCGTCTCCCTGGAGGTCAGAAACCCGGTGTGAATATACTTGCCAGGGGGGCCATGAACTTTTGGGGCAAATCTGCCCAGGAAGTGGCTGTGTTCTTCCTCTTACCTGTGTCCTGACCCCCCGGCCATCACTCAGGTGCATGGGGGTGGGTCCGGACCCAAGCCGGGACCACGGATTTGCGATAGGAACCAGGACAAAGAGCGTTTGTCAGGTGATGGTGGGTGCTTGCTGGAGGGGGCACCCCGAGTGGTGGCTGGATGTGTGGGGGTGCAGGCAGCTCATGGAGAGCAGAGAGGCCATGAACCAGCAGAGGAAGCTGTTTGCCCAGAGAAGCAAACTGGGATGCTCAGGAGCCCCACACAGAAGACAGAATGGCAGGAGCCTCCTCAGGGCCACTTTGGGAAAATCCCGATCCTCCAGGGCCCTTGGATGCCCCTGAGACTGAGGCTCCAGCCCAAGAGACTGCTCTCCTGCGTGACGTGGGCTGCCTGGCGTGGCCGATGCTCTGTGCCACATGCCCATTTCCCCTGGGGAAGCCGGTGGAAGGAGGGAGTGTTCTGCCAGGAGCACAGCACTGAGAGTCACCCCCAGGGCTCTGTGGTGGCAGGCACAAGGGCATCGTGTTCAGGGGGACAGAGTCCAATACCCAGCCCCAATTGCTGTTAGCGTGGGAATGTCATTGGCCTTGAGTTCGTTTTGCATCTACAGAGGAAGGAAAGAGATACCAGTGCCATGGGGGTGTTACAAGGACTAGAGATGACAGCAAGGGGGAGAGCAGCTGACACCCTGTCGCTCCACTCGTGGGTTTGTTTACAAGAGCATTTGGGTGACTTGCACTTGGGTGCAAAGCTGTGTGGGGGAGAGGAGGGAGGGGAAGGAGGAGTGGGAGGGGAGGGAGGGGGCTCACAAATACACACACACCCTCCCTCGTGTACCCATGCTCACACACATCATATACACACGCTCACACCGTTGCACACTTGCACACTTACACACACCCACACGCATTCACACCAGCATGAACACACACCCACCTGGCCCTGGGTGAGACCCCCCCCCCAGCCGCACACCACCCCGTGCCACAAATCTGGCTGTCCGAGGTGGGCACGTACCGGTGACCCCGAGTCTCCCACCTGCTGGATTATAAGCTGCCTCTGACACCTGTTTTCGGGGACTCAGTCCAGCCCAGCAGCAGGCTGCCCGCCCCTGCCCCCGCACTGCAGAGCCCCTTGGAAGGTTCTAGGCTGCCCAGGGCCATACAACCCGCCTCTTCTGAGCGGGAGTGGCACACCACGGCTTCCTGCCCCACGTCAAGGTGTACGGCTCATTTCTTGGTGGGCTGTTTGTCTTCAGGACCAAGAGAGCTCCGGAACGTGCCGTGGGCAGTTCACGGGGTCCTGCCTGCCAACCGCCAGTCACTACTTTGTTGGAACCGATGGAGGCAGGGGTTTCTCCCCAGGAATATCAGGGCCCCTGCAGCTCCCACCTCATCCACAACGAGCCTCATGCGAAGTTCCCACCAGCACAGCAGCCCTGGGGACATGGAGCGAGCCATGTTGAGGTCCCGGCTTGGGTTGAATCATTTTGCTCAGACCCCTTGGCCCCAGGCTTCTATGAATATATAATCACTCAAAGTTAGACTCTTGATCTGTCTGATCAAACACCGTCCTTGTAAGGCAGGCTGGCAAAGCAAGAGGTCATTTCCGCCGGTCTCCTGTTCCACCGGGGAGCCAGCCCTCCTCGGCAAACATGTCCCGAGTTGTGTGTCCTGCAGCCCATCGTGTAGACGGAGCCGGCGCTGGGTGGCTGTCATCACACCTTAGCTCTGTGTCCTCGTCCCGAGCAAGCTCTCTGACCCCACCCCTGCAGCGGGAGTGCCCATGGCCATCACTGACCGCTGCCAGCCTCGGGTGTCTCCAACCGTCCTGTACCCTGAGCCTCCCTCTGCTCTGAGTCCACCCCCCCAGGTGCCCTCACCCAGCCTTGCAGGCCAGACCCCTGATCTCCACGCTCATCTCATCTGGGGCTGGTTCAGCGGCCAGAAATGGTCTCTACTGAGCACAGGCTCAAGCAAGAGAGACGCTGGTCCTCTCTCTCTCTCTCTCTTTGATAGGTCAGCTAATTTATTTACATTTTTTAACTTTTTAAATTCGGAAGCCATCTGAGACTTACAGAAAAGTTTCAGAGGTCATAGGGGGATGCTGTGAGCATCTCTGCCACCGTCACAGGAGGTGGGGCAACCATCCAAACCGAGAACTGACTTTGGTAAAACAGTGTCAACTGACCCAAGTTTCAGTCCTGCCGCCTGCGGTGCCCTGGCCTCTCTAGGGCCCCACATTGTGTATCGCTGTCATCTCCTTGGACTCCTCCACGCGGGATAGCTCCCCGGTGTGTCCTGTACCTTTTGAAGGGCACGGGTCAGGCGCTTGCTCCCCAGCCTGTTCACCTGGTGTTCGTCCTGATTAGACTGGACTGTGGGGCAGGGAGAGCATGTTTTACTGGTTGCCCCTCTTACTTCGGGCTCCAGTGTAGCTCAGCACAGCGCCACTACGGTCTTGAATGATCATGCATTGTTTTGCATTAATTTCAGTTTTTTAAATATTGCACTAAAATATTATTTGATGACTGAGGTTTTGCCATCCCCCTGTTAACATTTTGCTCCCAAGGTGATGGCCTCCCTTGCCGCCCCTTCACCTGCCACTGGGCCAGCCCAGTACCTGAAAACAGGAGTCAGAGGTAAGGTATAGTCTAGCAGGTAGGGGACTTGGGGTCACCGGTCCGTGCCCACCTCAGTCAGGTTTGTGGAATGGGGTGGTGTACGGCTGGGGTGGTCTCACCCAGGGCCTGGTGTGTATGTGTGTGTGTGTGCGTGTGTGCTGGTGTGAATACATGTGGGTATGTGTAAGTGTGTGAGTGTGCACCCCTGTGAGCATGAATGTGTGTGAGCATGCGTGCATGTGCATGAACGTGCGAGTGCATGTGTGTAGGTATACATGTGTACAACGGTGTGAGGGTGTGTCCGTGTGAGTGTGTGTGTCAGCAACGACCACCCTACAGGGACAGGGAAGGACACTTCTGTCGTCCTGCCGGGTGCCCGGTCCTGGGGCCCTCCGTGTCCCTGTAGGGTTAACGTGGAGAAATGGGCGGAAGCCAGAGGCACTGGTGGGGAGGCCTGGGAAGGACGGGCGGCCCCCTGAGCAGGGACAGCGAGGCACCTGCGGGCAGACGGGGCCAAGGAAGTGGGGAGCCTCTGTGGCTCTTGCACTGCAGGCCCGGGCTCCTCCAGCACCCATGGCACGGCGCTGGCTCGCGGGGCCCCACTGAGCCTCGGGTCCACAAGGATGCAGGAAAGCAGCCTCGCTCCCGCCTGCCCGCACTCCTTCCCTAAAGGAATCACCCGGCCAGTTGGAAACTCTCCAGGAAAGACAACTTCAGCCACACTCTGGGGACTGGGGATGTGTCCATTGCCCTGTGTATACACACTCCGGTGCTCATGCACACCTACCCCTTCTTTCCCTCTGGGCTCTCGTTTGGGCGTGGATCTGAGAATGTTCTCCCAAGGAACCCCTGTCCAGCTTCGGTAGGGCTGTGCCCTGTCACCAAGCTGGCCCTGCCACCTGGAGGGGTGCGGCCGGGGTCATGTGGGGCTGCGTCCCCTTGTGAGCAGATGCCCCAGGTGCAGGGCAGCTGCCAGGCAGACACGAAGGGCAGCATCACGTGGGAGGGAGCGGGCACAGGGTCTTGTTTGCAGGCACACACCCCCCCCCCCTGCTGGGAGTCTCCAAGACCTCCCCCGGGGCGGGCTGCTGCCGGGCCACCATGTTTGCAAAGTCCACTCTGAAGTCCCGCCCGTGAGCCACTGTCCCATCCCGTCCCCCATCACTCGGCTTCCTCTGCAACCCGCCCCCCCGCATGGAGTGTGCCATTTTGTCAGCAAATTGTTCCCTTGTTAGCATTTTGGTCCTAAGGTCCTCACAATACTGCCGTGTGTGTCTCTCTCCAGCTCTCCTTAGAACAACGCCTCTCTGAGCTTGTCCTCTCCCACCACGGCCCGGGCTCTGCGGACGGACGTGATTTCTGAGCCCTGCGGTGGGATGTCCGGCGCTTCCCTCTGAGAGCGCCCTGCAGCCTGGCCAGCCGCAGGGGCGCGTGCAAGCCATATCTGGGGTCTCGTGTGCGGCTGAGGCTCAGTTGTCACAGAGCATCCTGGAGCCCCCAGGAGAGGCTCCGTTCTCGAGAGAGCGGGAGCCACCCAGAGGAGAGTGTGTGCAACGTTGAATGACTGCCCCCAAGTGTCCTTCTGTGGGAGAAGACAGCACCGCGAGACCTCCAGGCTCCAGCCTCCGGGCAGGTGCTGGGAGAAGCGAGCTCAGGGGGCGTGGTGCCTTTTGAGAGCAGAGCGCCCGGCCGTTGCTTCTGGGGTGCAGTCAGTGCCAAATGTCGGCACCTCCTCCGTGGGACCAGCACTGCTTGCTGCCCTGGCCAGTGTGGGTCCCCGCTGGGTGCCATCCACGGTCCAAGCTGCATCTCGGTGGACGTGCGGCCTACAGGGGACTGTGCCTCTGGGGACATATGACTGCCCTTTGCTGATGCCCAGGCCACCTGTCTGTCCGAGTGCGGCTCCGCGTGAACAATAAAGAAGCCCCCTTCCCTGGGGGACTTGCTGCCTTGCGGTGGGCCCAGCCGTACCACCACTGCATCCCTTCCTCCCTCCTCCCCACCCCTCTCTCTCTTTGACTCTCTCTTCCGCATCGGAAGACCTCCTTCAATGCTTGGGAACCCCATTGTCTGTTCATGTTAAAGAGCGAGTGGACAAAAAGCAGTCCGTTTCAGGGCTGTGCCGTGCAGAGCCATGGCACGGATGCCGCAGCGTGTGTTCTCAGGTAGGAAGCCTCACCTCTGCCGCGGGCCCTTCTTCCCCACCAGAGAGGAGTGCACCAAAGCTAGCAGGGACAAGCCTGACTGCCCTGCCTCCTGGAGCAGCGGGGTGGGGTGGGGAGGGTCTGCGTCTGTCTGGGGAACGGGGATGTGGTGACAGGGGGTTTGTAAAACACTTCAATCCAGTGCCCTGGTGCAGCCAATTCCTGAACTTTCTGTCTTGTGGAACACTTGGGCAGGGTTTTCTGCAGGTTTTTGGCTGGTGGGTTCATCTGCCCTGCTAGTCAGTCACTAGGTCTTCACTTGCTTTGTTTATTTTTTAAACAGCTTTATTGAGGTGTAGTTGATATACAAGAATGCGCATATTGGAAGAGTGCGATTTGACGAATTTGGCTAGGCACACACTCGTAAATCCATCACCACCATCAAGATCAGGAACATATGATCACCCTGGAAGCTTCCTCCTGCCTGCTGGGAATCCCTCCCTCCCCTCCCCTCCTCTCCCCACCCCACCCCCATCCCAGGCAATCACTGAGCTACTTTCTGTTGCCCCGCATCAGCTCACATTTCCTAAAATAGACGGAATCATACCTACAGCACATACTCTTTCTCGTCTAGCCCCTTTCCCTCAATGTCATTATTCTGAAGACGGTTGTCGCTACGGCCAAGAATGCATGGCTTCCCGTTGCCAAACACCGTTCTATTATATGGATATATCAGAGTTTGTCCACTTTCCTGTTCATGGACATTTGGGTTGCTTCCAATTTCTAGCTCTCTCCAATAAAGCTGCTGTGGTCATTTGTGTACATCCTTCTATGGACATATGCCCTCTTTTGTCCTGTGAAATGCTTCAGAATGGAACAGCGAGGATGTATGATGTCAATGTTTATATAGGTTATCTGTTTAATTGTTAAGAAACTGCCAAAGTGATGTCCAAAAAGATTGTATCTTGTATTTCGGCACCAGCAAGGCAAGAAACGTCCTGTTGCTCCACATCCATGATGGTATTTGATGTGGTCTTTTAAGTTTTATCCACTCTACTGGTGGGTATGTTGGGGTATCTCATTGTACTTTCACTTTTCATTTTCTTAATAACTGCTGATGTGGAGTGTTTCTTCTACTTGTTTGCCATTCGTATATCTTCTGTAGTGAAGTATCAGTTCAAATCTTTTACCTGGTTCTTTTTGGGGGTGGTTTATTTTCTTATCATTGATATTTTTGTGTGCTCTTTATATATTATGCATACTAGTCTACTTTGTTTCTAACATTAAGGAATACTTCAGATATGAGGAAAATCACAGATATAAATATAAATAATAATACAAAAATCTTATAAGACTGTCACCCATCTTTAATACATGATAACATGTTCTATGTTTGCTTATGGTTTTATTTTATTTATTTATTTATTTATTTATTTATTTATTTATTTATTTATTTATTTATTTTTTATGAAGTGAAAGTTTATTAAGGGAAGGTTAGAACAGGAAGGACAGCTCTCTAGAGGGAAAGGGGTCCCGAATGGGTTGCCCTGATTTTACTTTTTAAAATAAAATGTTATAGATAAGATACAGTGGAAGCCCTCTTCTTATGCCTCCCTGATTCTCTCCTCTTCCTCCTAAAAAGTAACATTAATCTGAATGTGATGATATATCACTTCTCGGCCTTTTGGCTAAGATCAAGTGCAATCTGAATGATGTATATCCATGTTTTTATACTTTTACTACACATACACACAGAGAGTTAGCAATGTGTTGTCATTCCCTAAGCTTTTGCCTGTGTTTTAGACTATATATCAGTGCAACCATACTGTATATATTCTATGTATATAAAATCTATCCGTACATATTCTTTGATTTCTTTTGCTCACGTTGTGTTGTTGAGATTCATTCACGTTGATGCATGCAACTGTGGATCATTTCATCCTTGTAGTTTTATTGTATGATGACACCAAATTTTATTTTCCATAGTATTATTGATGGATATTTTGGTTATTTTTGTGTTGTTGTTGTTTTTGTGGTGGTTGTTGTTTTAATTCTCAGCAGTTCTGCTGTATACATTCTTGTATAGGCCTTCTGGAGCAGGTTTGCAAATGTTGCCCTGGGAACCACCAGGATGGGGCATGGGGCAAGCTTCACTCGGGGACACCAAACTTTGCCTGGCTGGCTACACAAACTTGCGACTCCACTGGCAGAGTTACCGAGACTTACCATTGATTCGCAATCTCTCCAGCACTTGGTATTACCAGACTTTATGTTTTTCTGCCAATCTGGCAGGTGTGGAATGATCTGTTAACACCTTCTTTGACAATATGCCCAACTTAGATCTTTCCTCTCCTCTGTCGTCTGGATCCTGTTGTTACCATCTTTTGTAGATGGCTCTTCTTTTGTAAATGATCTGTTCTATCCTTCATGATGCTTTCAAAATGTTCTTTTTTCCCCCTGGGGTTCTATGGTGTCACTACGATACACCTACATGTGTGGGAGCATTTTTTTTTTCAAATTTATAGTGGAAGTTCATTAAGCTTTCTGGATCTGAGCATTGGTGTCTTAGCAATTCTGGACAATTCTCAGCAACCACCTCTTAAAAACATTTACTGTTTGTCATCCTTCATTATTTTTTTTCTAACTCCAATGAGGCATATTTTAGACCTTCTTAAACTTCCATATCTCTTACTACCTTCTATTTCTCCTGTTTCTCTATTTTTCTGGATTGTATTCTGGATGATTTCCTGATTTCTATCTCCTGTTCCTCTCCCAGTTCTCTCTCCAACTGGGTGTAACCTGATGCTCATCTGTCCACTGTGCTTTCATTTGAATGAAGTGTTTTTCATTTCTAGAAATGCTTCTGCGTTTTTTTCATAGCTGTGAGATGTTACTTGTAGTGTCCTGTCTCCTGATCATATTTTCAGACTTCTTTTTTAAAAATTACTTAATAACATAGTTATTTTAGATTCAATTTCCATACATTTCAAAACCTGTGGGATCCAGGAGTCTGGTGGGGGTTTTTTTGTTTGTTTGTTTTGTTTTTTATTCCAGGTGATTCTGATGTAATTGTTCCTTAGAACACCGCAGGAAACATGTCTAGGACTTAAGAAATGCAAAATGCCCACTTTACAGCACAATCACCAGCAATGGGTATTCCCATCTTTTTTTTTCACAATTTTTAAAAATATTTTGTTTATTCATTTGTCAGAGAGAGAGAGCACTAGCAGGGGGAATGACAGGCAGAGGGAGAAGCAGGATCCTCACTGAGCAAGTAGCCAGATGCGAGGATCCCAGGACCCTGGGATCATGACCTGAGCGAAAGGCAGACGCTTAACTGACTGAGCCACCCAGGCGTCCCTTTTTTTCACAATTTAGTAGAAAAAAATCATACATTGAGGCAAGTTAAGAATGAAAGTAGGCTTTTCACGTTAGGAAAAATGCTAGAATTTTCTAAATTTCTTTTATTCTTCTTTTGCTGGCAAAATTTGCATCCCCTAGTTCTTTTATCTCTAAGAATACCGCATGTGAATTCCTATGTTGTATCTCATTAAACTTTGGTCAACAAGTTAGATTTTGTGGCTAGCAGGCTCGAAATACCAAGGCTTTCTTCGGAAGCACAGAAAGAGACTCTCAGAGGGGCTACTGGGTGGTGCAGTCAGTTAAGCATCCACTCTTAGTTTTGGCTCAGGTCGTGAGATACAGCCCCATGTTGAGCCCCGCGTCCAGCATGGTGTCAAGCCCAGGTCTGGTTCCATGCTCAGCGCAAGTCTGCTTGTCCCCCCTCCCTTCTGCTCCTCCCCATTCTCTCTCTCTCTCTTTCTAAAATAAATAAATAAATCTTAAAAAAAAAAAGATAGAGAGAGAAATAAAGAGACTCTCACCAACAATACTGAGCTATGGGACTATTTCTTTTGGAGTTTTAGGGCAAAATGACTATAGAACCTCTATAAAATTAACTGCCATTTATTCCCTATAAAACTAGATAGACCTAACGACACACAGAAATCCACAGACACTTAAAAGTTGTGTTACATTTCTAAAATATTTTTTTATGAAATTAAATCCAAAATTACCTTGGGCAAATTATGAAAGTCAGTAACATTAACATGGAGAGATTAGCTACTCTACCAAGTGTCAAACTTTTCTGTTTGCTTCTACACTCACTGACCCACATCCTCTTTACAGGAACTCTATGAGGTAGGTGTTATTATTAATCTTATTTTACAGATGAGGGAACTGAAGCACAGAGAGTTTAAGCACCTTGTCCAAGGTCACACAGGGAATGATAGAAAATCCAGGATTAGAAAGGGGGCAATGGAGTTCCAGCATCTGTGCTCTTAGTCACTGTATGACAACATGCTCTTTAACTTTTTACCCTCTGTATACTGCTGAGCTTTGCCAGGTATGTGGATTAACATGTTTAAGGTGGTCAGTAATGGGATAGGGTATATGCTACCTGCAGAATTAGAATTAAATTATCAGAAAGCTTATCATGTTTTACTTTTTAATGCAAGAGGTTGTGGCTACACAATAGGCTAAAAATTAACTTGAATCACATGAAAGTGACCTAAAAAGGCAGCAAATGTAGATCACAAATGGCGGCCGTTAGTACAAAATGGCCGACTCTTGGCAGGTACATGTGGTTCAACCGAATACAAAATTTACATCCACGTGGTGCTCCCTGGTTTATAGGAAATTTTACATCATTCTTCTCTTTGCTCCCTGCAGTCTTGCCAGGTGAGCAAGGATGTTGTGATGACCCTGGTTTACAGAGGAAGGAGTGAAGGCCGTGTTGAGGGACCCGTCCACATGGTACATAGCTGGGAGGTGACAGCACTGATCTTTGACCCAGTTCTCTGGGGACCGAGTCTGCTGCTGGGTTCCTCTTGTCTCCATGTTCCTGGTGCCTGGCCAGTGGCTGCTAATCAGGGGCCAATATGCAGGGGCTTTAGGCAACCCCTTTCCACGGATATGTTTAGTTCATCCAGTATAAGTTTTTTGAAAAGTGAGCAGCAGATATAAAAGGGAGGGTGCTCCCTACAACAAGAGCAATAGCAGCTCATCACATGATTATGTGCTTTTTTAAAAAGTAATTTATTGAGCTGAATTTCACATAACATTAAATTAACCACTTTAACGCAAACGGTAGCTTCTCAGTGGCATTTAGTACATTCACCATCTTGTGCAGTCCCCACCTCTGTCTGGTTCCAAAACATCTTCATCACCTCAAAAGAAACTCTGTACCCATTAAGCAGTCACTCTCTTCCTCCTTTCCCCAGCTCCCGGCCACCAACAACCTGCGTCTGTCTTTGCAGATTTATCTATTCTGAACATTTCCTATAGATGGAATCATACCATCTGTGTGACCTTCTGTGACTGGCTTCTTCAACTTAGCATAATGTTGTTGAGGTTCATCCAGTTAGCATAATGTTTGTAGCATGTATCAGACTTCATTCCTTTTTGTGGCTGAAAAATATGCGGTTGTGTGTATTTACCACAGTCTGTTTATTCATTCATCCACTGATGGCCCTGTGGGCTGTTTCCACCTTTTGGCCTTTGTGAATAGTTCTGGAATGAAAATGCATGTACATGTACTCATTTGATGCCTGTTTTCAATGCTTTTCAAACACGTACGTAGGAGTAGAAGGGAGGGGTCTTATGGTAACCTGTGTTCAACTTCTTTGAGGAAACCCAAACTGTTTTACAAGGTAGCTGCTCCATTTTAGGGTTCCACCTGCTGTGTTTGAGGGTTTTGGTTTATCCACATCCTTGCCAATAGCTGTCATTGTCCATCTCTTTCATTATGGCCATCCTGCTGGCTGTGCAGTGGTCTCTGCATTGTGGTTTTGACTTGCATTTCCCTGGTGACCGATGATGTTGAGCATTTTCTTGTAGGCTTGTTGGCCATTGGTACATCTTCTTTGGAGAATTGTCTGTTCAGATCCTTTGCCTATTTTTAAATTCGGTTGTCTTTTTATTGTGATGTATAAGAGTTCTTCATATGTTCTAGATACAAGTCCCTTATCAGATACATGATTTGCAAATATATTCTCCAGTTCTGTGGGTTGTGGTTTTCACGTTCTTGACGGTGTCCTTTGAAGCACAAAAAGCTTTAAATTTTCACAAAATCTAACTTATGTATTTTTTTCTTTTGTCATTTGCACTTTTGATGTTATATATAAGAAATTATTTTCTAACCCAAGGTTAGAAGATGTACATTTTCTTCTACAGCTCTTTTCTTTTGACAATCTCAGCTCTTACATCTAGGTTTATGATCCATCTTGAGTTAATTTTCGTATAAGGCATGAGGATCCAACTTCATTCTATTTTGGTCAGAAAAATTGTGCGTATTTAAGGTGTACAAGAGGATGATTTGATATATGGGCATAGAGGGAGATGATTACTACAGTCAAGCTGATCAACATACTATCTCGTCACCTAGTTACCATTCAAGATGATCTGTTTTGACTCTTATGTTCTTCCTGTAAGCAGTAAATATTTTGAGCGTAAAGAGCATTTCTGTTTGCTCGCCACTGTTTCCTCAACCTTTTGTGCTATTTCTTGCGTACCTGCAGAATAAATGAGACCTTGTCCAAAGCATTCCACCTCAAGAATCAGCTAATGTTCTACAAAACACGTGATTCTATGTGAGCCTTTGAACCTTATTCATAAAATTATTTATTTTTTTCTCAACTGGGATAGCTTAGTAATGTATCTGTCCTTTAATAATTGATCTAAGATTGCATAACTATCATCTCCTATTAGCTTGAGAGCTCTCTTGAAAAAGCCTACTGTTTTTCTGGCACGTGGTACCTATTGAATAATTCCATTTCATAACAGAGCCAAGAATAATCATCATCTCTCATAGCTGAAGCCTTTGCTAACACCATAAATGGCCATACCTTCTGGTCACCCCAGAGATAGGTCATTTTTAAATTGGCAGTCTTGACAATAATGGTGATTATACAGAGAATGCAGCTTCCTTTGAAACACCCTGAAGCTTTCATATGGAAATCTTTTTTATCTTCACCGTGCCTTTGTAAAGTAGGAAAGGGATGAGTAATTGTTTGTGTCAAATGACCATTTCCTGGGGCTTGGTGAATTGAGCTATTCTTGTACACTTCAGCTATACAGTTTTAGTTTTATGGTTTTATTGTGGCCCTCCTCATCGTGATGGGCTGTGCGAACCCTTTTAAAGGACAATTTCCATTGCTCCAAAAGTGTGTTTTTGTCTCCATGATGCCATTTAATAATACATTTCTCATGGAGAATAATATTGATTCAGAAATATAATTTGGGCATGAAATGTTATTAGATTCTGTAGAAGAGTTGGAGTGCTTTTCTTAATTTTATGTTTTCCTGAAGTGTTAAGATTTATACACCTGGGTTATCTCTCTGCCTTCAAAGAAGCTGTTTATTCAGGCAAGAAAGCACTTGTGGTCCCATGTACACCAGGAAGCACGTCCCTTCAGTTGACAGAGAAGCGGTGCCCCTAGAGGACGTATCTCAATTAATAAAGTGTCTGTCCTTTCCTCGTTATTCAAATATAGCAGATCATAATAAAAAGAAGAAAATTTCTCATTTATTTCATATTTTCCCCACTATACATTTAATACCAAAATCTGACTTCAGAGAGAACAAAATGAGAGGAAAAACAGTGGATCCATTCCATTTGTGAATATAGATGCAAAAACCAAAAATCCTATAAAAATATTAGCAAATCACATTCAGCAGTAAATTAGAAAACACATTTTGTTTGACCAAGTAGGACTTATGCCAGGAATGTAAGAATGATTCAGCATGTTTAGCAAACTCATTACATAAATACGTTTTAAAGAACCATGTAATTAGATCAACAGATTTAAAAATAACATCTGAGTAAATTTTAGCTATTTGTAGCATAAGCCATAAATAAAATAGGACTTAGAATAAGCCACTGGAACATAATGAAGGTAATTTATTAGAACTCTACATATTAAATTGTGAAATAGGAAGCTCCTAAATGTGGACCATGACTGCAATGCCCTCTGCCATCACTATTAAGTGACATTATTTTGGGGATCTAGCTAATGTAATAAAATAAAAAGGAAATAAGTCACACCAATGTTATAATAGAAGGATCAACGTTATCTTTATTTGCAAATAATAGGATTGTAGGCTTGGAAAATATAGCAGACCAAATTAAAGAAAAAACACTATTGAATTAAAAAGATAATTTTGTACACAAAATAAATACATAAAAATCAATAGCTTTAAAAATAATATCAATAAATAGAAATTAAATAGAAAGTTACCTGTTTAGGGTGCCTGGGTGGCTCAGTCGGTTAAGCGACTGCCTTTGGCTCAGGTCATGATCCTGGAGTCCCGGGATCGAGTCCCGCATCGGGCTCCCTGTTCCGCAGGGAGTCTGCTTCTCCCTCTGACCCTCCCTCCTCTCATGTGCTCTCTCTCTCTCTCTCTCTCTCATTCTCTCTCTCTCAAATAAATAAATAAAATCTTTAAAAAAAAGTTACCTGTTTATAATAAAAATGAAAGCTATAAAATAAACGGGAATAATTTTAACAAAGACACATCTAGAGTGGAAAGGAAGATGATGATGCAGTGTTATAGCAGAACTCGGACCTCCCAGCTGTAGAGAGGTACAGCCTTCAGGACTCCCCCTGCCCCACCTCTCTTGGCTCTGCCCTCCTGTCAACATCCTCCCTATAGGTGGTTGATGCTCTTTTGGCCAGAATTGTGTCACATGCCCACTTATGAACCAATCTCTGGGCAGAGCTACGGGATTAGGCAGGTGAGAGTGACCCTGGAGTAGAGCCCATTCAAGTTCCTATGAAGAACATGGCAGAAAACTTTGTTTCCTGGATAGGTCTGGGATTACATCCCTAAGGAGGAAGTGGAAAGGGATTATGGCTGGCCGGTAAGTATCTGGGGAAGAAAACAAACACAGATCCCTACTTTTTTCCATATAAATAAATCCCAGAAGGTTTAAAGAGCTAACTGCAAAACTAACCCATACACATATTAGAAGAAAATGGAGAATATTTGTCTAACCTTGGAGCGAGGAAGGTGTTTTCAAAGAACAGATGAACCTCAAGGGCATAAAGGCAAATAGTGACAGATCCACTGCAGAAGTTACACATTCTCTACGGTAAAATATATTTAAAAGAGTCAAATCTCAAATGATAGACATGTAAAACACTTGCAATGTATGTGGACCAAGGTTTAATATTGCTCACATACAAAATAATTTTTTTTAAGATTTTAATTTATCTGAGAGAGAAAGGAGAGAAGGAGCACAAGCAAAGGTAGGGGCAGAGGGAGAGAGAGAGAATCATAAGCAGACTCCATGCTGAGCGAGGAGCCCAATGCAAAGCTCTATCCCAGGACCCTGAGATCATGAGCTGGCTGCTTAACCAACTGAGCCACTCAGGCGCCCCTACAAACAATTTCTATAGAAGAGAGAAAAGCAAAGATCCATTTGAAAAAAAATCAAAGGACATGAATAGGCAAGCAAATATGCAAAAAGTGAGTAGACATTAAAACTCTCAACTTCACTAGTAGCAGGAAAATTAACAAAATACTGAGTTTCCTCTCAAATTCTAACAATTTAGAAAAAAGGCATCAGAGACACCCATGCTCTGAAATGTTACTGGTAGGGTGTGAGTTGCTATGACTCTCAGGGAAGCAATCTGGCAATCTCTGTTAACTATGATGTAGAAACCCCACTTTCAGCATTGCTGTACAAAAATAAAGAACCCATACATAGAAACATATGTCCAAAGATATTCTTGTGCATTTTTTTTTTGTAATAGCAAAACACAGGAAACCATCTGAATATCCATCAACAGGGGATGAAAAAATCTCTGCCATACACGAGCTACAGACCAGCAGGTCACTCTAAAGGCACACATCAGACCCCATGAGGGTACTGGTGGTGGCATAATTGTGGGATGTCCCTAAATGCCTCGAGGAATCCAGACAGGGCACAAAAACTGGGATAAAAACTCTACTGTGCATGGACAGCATCCACAATAAAACTTAGTGAAAAGGTGTCCCTAAAACATGCACGTGGGGTCAGACCATGGATTGTAACCAGGTCTGTGTGATGCAGGCAACTCTGGAGGGGGCCGTGGAGGGATGGCAGCATATGTGGGGGGCAGATAATCCACGGTGGGTCCCAGTGGCTATGCACTGGCTGGCTCCCAGGCCATCCAAGAGCTCTACAGGTGTCAGTTGGTGGGTGAGGGCAAGGAAACGGGGGAGCAACTGAATGACTTCAGGGTAGTATGGGTTTGGGGGTCCTATGAGCTCTCCAAACTAAACAGCCAGAGCTACCCTCCCAAACAACTCTGCAATACAAGAAGATTCTTGCCACGTTGCTCCAGAAATTCTTCCATGGATCTGCATGAGGAAGATTGATCTGTGCCTTTGTTGTCTAATAAGGACCTTATTTGGTTTCAGAATCAAGGTCATTGAGTTTTCATAAAATGAGTTGGGGGACTTTCTGCCGTTTTCTGTCTCTGGAGGAGTTTGTGTGAGTCAACACTGGCCTTTCACTGGTGTAGCCCATTTGGGCCTGGAGTTTAAAACCTGAAGGGAAGGTTTTAAATTATAGCTTAAATTCCTTAAAATATTTATAGGATCACCCATGTTTACTATTTCTTCTGGGGTCAGCTTTAGTAGGATGGCGTTTTCTAGAAATTTGTCTGCTTGTCTCTTAAAAATTTAAATAAAATAAAATTAAATTTAAAAAATAATATTAAAAAAGGTTGCGATTATTAAGATATTAAGATTATCTTATTCACAGTATCTGCCATTATGTCCCATTAAGTTTCCATATGTGTATGTATGGATATATAGACTTTATATATAATAAAAATATAAAGAAATAAAGTCTTTAAAAGTCCTTTGAATTGTACTTACTCAGTGGTGTAATTACCAGCTCACAGTCTTGCAAACGTGTCTGGGGTCTGCAGTGAGGCCTCCCTGCTGCTCCTGACTCCTGTGATTTGTGTCTCCTTGTTTACGCTGCAATCTCCTCAGAAGTTTAAAGAGTCGGTTCTTCCAAAAAACGAGCTTCCAGCTTTCCTGAGCCTTCATGTCGGATGTTTGTTTTCTGTAGTTTACTTTTTTTGTTCTTTCCTTTTTATTTCCTCCCTCCAACTTTGTCCCTTTGTAGCTCTTTAAATTTGGAGTTCTGTTCTTAGTTCCTTAGATGTGTGCTGGGGTCGCTGATCTTTAGTTTTCCATCTTCTCTAACACGTGTGTTCATGTGTTTTTAAATTTACCCCTAAGCATCTCTTTAACCATATCCTGCAACTGTCTGTATTTTTATTATCATTCAGTTCAAAATGATCTTGAATCATGATGTCTTCGCTGATCCCTGAGTGATTGAGGAATTTATAAATTGAGCAGTGATCAGACAACATACCTGCTATGTTTTGCATCCTCTGGAATTTCCTGAGGCTTGCTCCATGGTCCAGCCTTTGACTGACTTGAGTAAATGTACCACGTATTCTAGAAAAGAGGTATATTCTTCGGTTGTATATAGATTAGATCAAGTGTTTCACTTGTTTTTTCAAACCTGGTTGAGTCATATTATTTTTTTTTTTGGTCAAGTTTGTTCTAGCAATAACTGAGAGATGTATAAAAATCTCTGACTGTCTGTCTTTTGTATATCTTCTTTTGCTTAATACATGTGGAGGCAGTGTTCTTACGTGCATAAAAATTAAAGTGTTCCATTTTCCTGATGAGTTGACTCTTAATCCTTTTTTCTAGAAACTGGGTCTGACCGTGTGGTCTGTGCTGGTTTGAGGCTAACACAGCATCAGCACCTGCCTCCCCCTTATTCTCTGCATTAAAACTCTCTCCAGGGGCTCCTGGGTGGCTTGGTCAGTTGAGCAGCTGGCTCTTGATTTCAGCTCAGGTTGTGATCTCAGGGTCCTGAGATCGAGCCCCGTTTTGGGCTCCATGTTAAGTGGAGAGTCTGCTTGAGGATTCTCTCCCTCTCCCTCTGCCCCTCCTCCTGCTCCTTCATGTCATTCTGTTTTAGAAGTGTTTATTTATGATTTGGGTTTTCTTTTTTCCTCATGTCCGATAATCTTTGCCTTTTAATTGGAACATTTAAGTCACTTACATTTTACTTAATTATTGAGATATTATACTTAAATCTATTATCCTCCCATATGGGACTCATTGCCCCATCTGCTCTTTTTCTTGCCCTCTTGTTGGTTGAATGTTACATATCATTATCCTATTTCCTGCCTCAATTAGCTTAGTCACATAATCTCTTATTATTCTTGTTGTCATTATCTTAGAAATACAACAGGTATGCCTGCTCATATCACATATAATTTTACTGGCTATATTTTACCCTTTGACAATAATGCAGAGACCTTAGGGCACTTGAACTCTATTTACTGGCTCCTGCCTTAAACCTTGTAGGATGCCATATGCTTTTAGAGTTAGCCAAATTTCTACCCTTTCCTTTGTTTTCCTTCCCGTGTTTGCAAGCTTGTATCTGTTGTCATGTCCCTGCACTCTGTAGCATACTCCTTCATCATTCTCTTAGTGAGTTTCCTCTGGTGAGAAATTCTCTAGCTTATGTTTGTCTGAAAATGTCTGTTTCACCCCCACGCTTGAAGAATACTCTCACTAGACACAAAATTCTATTTTGGTATGTAAAATAAAATATTTTCAATATCACGATGCTGTCTTCTGACTCCTAATATCTCTATTGGAGAATCAGGTATCTGTGTAATTATGGCTCTTCTGAAGATAATTTATATTTTTTTCCTTTGGATACTTTTATGACTTTTCCTTTGTTACTGATTTTCAGCAGGTTTTTCCTGCACTCAGCTGTGTGTGTGTGTTTAGTACTGCTTGGGGTTTATACTAATTAAATCTGGGCTTGATGTCCATGCTAGTCTAAGTTTTCAGGAAAGATTCGAAGGTGAAGGGAGGGACGGTCGCAGAACAGGGAGTGTGAAGGACCTATGGGTGAAGGTCAAAGAAAAGAAGTGAATGCTGAAAAGTGCTAACTACAGCTTAGTGGAGAGACACAGCTGGATGCCCATTTGTTCAAGGTGTGTGCAGGCAGCCCAGACCGAAAGGCGTTCTTTAGAACAGTCCATCGGGGGAAGGGCAAGAAGGGCGGCTTACTTGTTGGTGCTCTTGCTTCTCGTCACCCATATCAGAGACCCCTGTGGGTGGGACATCCCTACACCCCTTTCTGTGCTGCCCGGACGATTGAAGTCCGTTCCCAAGCTCTTGCCAAGCTGTTAAGTGCTGGGGGAGCCAGAGCCTCGGAGTCTGGGCCGGCCGAGCCTGGGCCAGGGCTGCTTGCGGTTCCTGCCACATATAGCTGCCAAGACGGATCATGGGGCAGCCTGGCCTTCCCCAGAGTGAGGCCACCACAGCCTGGCTCCTGGAAATGACATGGTAGCAAGTGGGGCTGCAGCCGGGACATCCACACGCACGGGGCCAATGTCCTCTGTGGCAGGAGCGAGGGAGTGAGTCTGGGGAGGGGCGTAAACCGTGCTCAGTAAGGTGACTCTCACCAGGTTGGGGAAATCATCATCTGGTGGCTCTTTATAGTGCGAAGCTCGGCAAGAGCTTTCAATTTTGGTCATTAATGTGCTTGAACATATTAAGGGTAGTTATTTTAAAGTCTGTGACTCAAACTGAGTTTCAGATTCTATGGAGAAATTATCATTAATTGTGTTGGGTGTGATAATGGTATAATGGTTAGGTTGTTGGAATTGTATACTGGAGTCCTTAGAGGGGAAGTGATATGTCCAGGATTTGTTTTGAAATGCCCCCAAAAGTGTGTGTGTGTGTGTGTGTGTGTGTGTGTGTGTGTGTGTGTGTAATTGTTGAAGATGAATTGTTTGTACATGGGGGTTCATGAAACTATACTTTCTTTGACATACACCCCAAACTCTCCAAAATAAAAAAAAATTCAGAAAGTCTGGTTCTGATAACAGCATTTTTGGGGGGAGTTCCTAAGAGTTTGCTTCTGTTTTGTCTTGTTTTTCTTGGTTTACATTCCTTTGCTTTCGTCTCATGGGTTTGGCTATTTCTGAACAAGGGTCACACATTGCATAGGACAAGTAGTAGTAGGAATGATGTGGGGCTAGTCTGATGTTCTTCCTTGGGTGGGGGTGATGGGGCGGGGGGTGGTGTGCTCTCCTGACTGGCAGCTGCGACCCAAGCGGCTCAGATTCACCATAACCCAATTTCATACATGCCCTGAAGCTGGGTTGCTGTCCCTCTGAGAGACAATCTGGTCGCCTGATTCCTAGGATGTGGGTCTTCAGGGTCCCCAACCAGACTGTGGGTGGCCAATGGGGACTCTCCTGCCCTTTGGTGGGTTCCCCCCACTGAGAGGCTGCCAGGAGCTCTTGATTCCTCTTGGCACCTCTTGACTGCTTCTTTTAGAAGTGGCAAACATCTCTGCGAAGAGTGGCCTTAGAAGCTGGGCTCACCCCTCTGTCCTTCCTTTTGTTTCCAGATCTTGCCCAGTGTTTCTTGGCTGGCTGTTTTCTCTCTGGTACCTCCAGGAAGATGGTTCTTATAAACGATATTTGCCCATTATTGCATCTGTTCTGGAGGAGGATGGGGCTAAATTGGCCAGCCCCCCGTGCCTCCTGCCTTACATCTTCTCTCTTCCTCTTCTTAGATGGGTCTCTCCCTCGCCCTCACCATCTCTCCCGCTCGGGCTCCTGTCAAGGCTGCCTGGGGGGACAGGAGGCTGCTCTCATAGTCCTCAGAGCGGTTGATGTCCACAAAGCCCTCTGCGGCCCCGCTATGTGACCCCAGATGGCTCACGTCTTTTCGCACGCAGCCCGTGTGCCCTCGGACAGGCACGGGTGACTGAGTAGACTGCACTTGGAGACTGAGGACGTGGTGCTGGTGCTGGAGCCCCCTGGGCTCAGAGGAAATGTCTGGCAGATAACATCCGACTACGCCTCCAGTTATTCCTAATACTTGCTGCACACACTGGGTGACCCTCTGTCGGTAGACCTGACTGAGAACCCTGAACTCTTCCCGAAGAACTGATGGAGGGCTGGGCTCACCATGGGTGACTTTGCCTGGCACAAATCACAGCTCTTTTGGCAGTTGCTGTTCGGATGCTTTTGGGACATGGCTTGAATTAAAAGTATCTCCAAGTTTCTAGAAGGTGGTGTCGAACTTTGGCTGGGATTCAGTTTAGTTCTGCAGATGAGAGTGGGAGGAAGAGAGGGAGGGGGGAGGGGAAGAGGAAGGGGTGAGACTCACAGGTCTGTTCGTTGGGCTGTTCTCCCACCTGCCATCCTTGGAAACACCAGCAGATCCAGGGCTGAGACGTCTCATGTCCACCTGAAGAACAGCCACAGCTCAGATACCTGGGCCTGGAGACACTTCTCAGGCGGGAACACTTGGGCAGGAGGGAGAGATGAAAGTTTCCCTGTTGTGCTCTCTGCCTGAGAGGCAGGTCTGGTCTTGAGCTGTATGTGCCTTCTCCACTGCTCGCCCCTCCACTAGGGGCTATTTTTGAGAGAGAGGCTCATTTACAGAAGAAAGAAAAGGTTGACAGATTTAGCATAATCTTATCCAAATTCCTCACAAGGGTAGGTGAGGCCCAGGTAAGTAAGGTAAGCCCTGTTTGATCCTGTCTTCACCTTCTAGATCCCAATCCATGCCACTGTCTCCCATCACACTGATGAGGTGTCCGTGGTGTGGAGCCTTGGTGTGCAAGCATGTTCGTGATGCTTTGTGTGAATTCAATTATTTAATCTCTGAAACAGTCCTATCAGTGAGGAACTCTCCTGTCCCCATTTTATAGATGAGGAGGCTAAGACACAGGTTAAGCAACTTGCCCAGAAAGTGGTGGACGTGGGATTCAGACTTGGGCACTTTGGTTTCAGAGTCTGTGCTTTTCTGTTAAACTTACCTGGGTCTGAGCATGAAGCCATCCTGTTGGGTGCACACCTTGCTAGGGGCGGTGAGTGAGCTCCATGTTCATCGCCGCAGACAAATGAGAACCCCAACCCCCACCACCTCCCTCCTTTAGCTTCCAAGTCGAGCCTCGTGGAATCTGGAATCCCAGACAAATGGCCCCAAATCGTGAGACTTACAAAGTACATCTGAGTTTGCAATCACAACGGTGATGTGTACGACACCTTAAACTTCAGCTGAGCGTTTATTAGTTTTCTGATTCACAAAAGGTATTTAATTGTCTGCTCCACTAGTTCTGGCTGTCTACAGGAAATGCTTCTGTAAGTCCTGCTGACACCTGCTTTATCAGCAACCCCAGCAAGGAGGCAAAACTCCAAACGGTGCCAACTCAAATAATTCCAAATTTTGAGTTTGCCATGAGCACTAAAGCACAACAAAAACCACAGGTTTTCATAGATATCAGTCAAATAGAAATGGGAAAAGAAATCAAGTGTGACGTTTGCATTAAATTCATCACAGTTGTTTTATTGAAGAAATTAAAAAGTCGAAAGCTGGCTTACATTTCCATCATGATCCGTTGAGCGGCAAGCTTTCCTGTGGGTGGTCTGGAGAGAAATGCCACTGGGCCCTCACTTCAGCGGGGGGTGGGGGAAACCAAGCGACCCCTGCTGAGAGACTAGATGAGGGTCCCCGCTGTGGCCGGCAGCAGGTCCAAGCTGGTGTCAAGATGTCTGGGCCATGGTGTCCCTGAAGTGGATGGACACCCTGCCTGATCTCTAGAACTGAAAAGCACAAAAGCCTACGTTCTGGAGCTTTGCATGAGGGAGTGTGTGGAAGGGCCTGGAGGGAGGGGCTGCCCGGTCCCTTGAGCTCATAGCCTGGATTGCTGCCATGCAAACATGCTGTGAGTGTTACCCTACCTTCCTGAACGTGACTTGTCGCCGTTAACTAGGAAGGCTGTGCATGGGGGAAAGGGACACTCAGATTTGGGGGGAATAATAGACACAGGCTCTGAAGTGAGAGAATCCACCCCAGAATCAGGACTTAGTTGGGGAGAGGAGAAGTGGGAGGGTCAGGAGATAAATGAAAGTTTGGCCCAAGTCTCCAGTGGCTCTGGAAACCCACCTTGTGGTTATTTTCCTAGTTCCTGAATGTATAGTTAAGACAGAAATACTTGACAGTGGGCTACATGCTCACACTGAATCCCTTGCTTATAGGGGGAGGGCCTCCTCTGCCAAAACTGTTGAGTGGAACCCCCTGGAACCTCCCCTCCATGTAAAACCAAAGTCAATACAGCATCTCTGGGAGAATTGCAAAGACAAGAGCCATTGTCAAAAACTTGCAAGTTGTAGAGGCGATGGCTACCATCTCCTCTCCATTACCGACCTGTGCACAGGACAGATGGGCTCTTGGAGAGTACTAGTGAATTATCATAAATGTCATCGTGTCTGATTATTCTTCAAGACGTGGTCTCATCACCAGGGAAAATCAACACAGCCCCCGATGCTGGGGGCACACCTTTCATTCTAGCTAGTGCTTGTTCCTCATTTAAATAAATAAGAAGTTGCAGAGGCACATGCTTTTATCAGGCAGGAAAGCAGTCTTCCTTCACTGTCTTGGGCCATTTAATTCAGCAACAAAAACTGCCTTTTCCAGGCTCTCTTGCAGCTAGGGTTCTGGAGATAAATTTGTTTCCACTTAGATCCCCTAGAGCAACGCCCGGCCAAATCCAGTGGACCCTCTGGTTTTGTCAACAGGAGCATGGAATATTCATCCTCTCTTACTATTATCTATGCTGTGTTGTCACCATAGCAGTCTAATTGAGTGGTTGTGACAGAGACGCTATGGCCCGCAAAGCCAAAAATAGTTACTCTCCGGCCCTTTCTGGGAAAAGTTTGCTGAGAACTTGGTCTAAAAGTTTGGGAAGGCAGGGTTGAGGCTAGGTGCCCTTCCTAAGACTTCCATCTTTGTTCCTTTCTCCTCTAAGTGTTCCCTCCCCCATGTTCCTACTCTGAGTTTTGAGTATAAAAAATGTCACTCCTTGGATGTGTTGGGGCATTAGCCCAAACAGCCCTGAACTTGGCCTGGTGTAGCTCCAGCAATGATCTCAGAAGCAGTAATTCTCCCACTGGGCTGGTTCTTACTGTTCCAAACGTCATTCCAAGAATCCTAGCTTAAAATGTTCCTCCCGTGATTTTTAAAACATTTAATTCCAAGTTTTAGACCTTTCCTCAATCAAGTGCCGACAACATTTTTGGTCTCCTCAGCTGGATTCTGACCACCACATACCTTACGTCTGCACACCAGGTATTGGCCAACAAACATGTCCAGTTCTTCGTATACATGTATCAATCATTTATAATTTGTAACATGAATGCACGCACTCTCTGTATAAATCAGAGACAAAGACATCACAACATTTTTATTTAATAAACTAAAAGGCAAAGACTAACAGTCTCTTACAATGCCAACAGGTTGGGTGGACAACCCCCTGGGGGTGTCTTGATTGGAAACAGCGACGTACCGTGGTCAGTTTCCAATTTCCCAGGTACAGTGTGTGATCAGTGAAGAGAGATGTCTCAGCTTTTGGTGTCAGCTCCATCTGATCCCTGAGATTTGTTGCACAAGAGTGGAGGTGGATGAATAGGAAAGATATTTGTTATGCAACCTGGCGTCCTCATTAGATCACCTCTGATGGTAAGGCTTGGTGTGCTTAATTAGGAGATATCAGGGCTAAAGGGAACCCTTGTTCCATCCAGAAAAGAGCTGAGAGTGACAAAAGGGAAGTCAATTAAGACAAGATAACATCATGGCTTCAGGTGTAGGTAGAGGCTGTCAGCCGTCCTCTTTATAAGATGATCTAATTCTGTTTTCTGAGTTACCCTGGGGCAGGGCTAGGGTTGGGCTGCATACCAGAACCAAGGTGTCCTGGTGCTCTGCCTTGATGCACAATCTCCGACACAGCCAAGCTCTACTCCCGTCCTTGAGTCAGAGGACAGGTCCTTCTTGCCCCTGCCCCCCAGTCCCACGTGGCTCAGTCACTGAGTCATGCACAGAGAGCCTTTGGAAGCTGTGGGATCACTCATTCCATTGTCGTGCAAAAATCTATGGATTAAAGTTCAAGAGTCCAGTTCTTTGTTTTTCTCCCCCTTCTTTTTCTTTCATGAGATCTTGCCATCTGACGTCCAACCTCCCCTCATGGCTTTAGGAGGAAAAAGAGTAAATTTCTCCAAGGTCATCACTAGGGGAAGAAAATAAAGGCTTGTTCTGGAAGGAGAAATGGCAGGTTGACCCCTAGTCTGTCAGCACAGAATCTCTATTTAATCCTATATCCAGTGGGATACATTGGGGCACATCATAATAGAAATACACCATGTGCTAACTTGGAAGTGAAATCTGTATTTAGCATCTCCCAGTAGAGAGATTCCAGAAGAGACTCTTGCCAACTGGGATACATTTGGGTCACTGACCAGACGTGGTTTTTAAGACAGAGGAAAAACTGAGAGTAAGACTCCTGGCTTTCATGACCGGCAGCTGATTTATACACAATGGCAGCAGTTGCGTCCCCTGTGAATTCCTGGGACATCACCTATAATTAGAACTTCAAGATGAAAACCCTTCCTGAAGAAACAGAAAGGGGACCCTGGAAACAGTAAGTGCAAAAATGGAAGTAGCTGAAGAGGGGTCGTAGGAAGGACTTCGACCCGCGAAACCCACTCTGCCCACAAGGCTGTTCATGAACCACCTGTCGTCGTGGCTCTGGGCTTCCCTGTGAGGGCTCTCCTCTGTTTTCATGCTGAAGTTTTGGAAGATGCTTTCAAACAGAAAGCCAGTGGGGCCAGAATAGACATTGAACACGTTGACTGTGTTTGGGGAGCTGCAGGTAGAACGGCACACCTTGTACATGGTCTGGAAGATTCCGTGGCCGGGCTTGCTCTCCACAGCTGCTATCTTGGTGCTCACCTGCTTCCAGGTAATGTTATGCAAGCTCACCGCGGCAAACAAGACCCCATTTGGAGGATGGAGTTTTGTTTAGTTCGAAGAGTCTGAAAATACATCTGTTTAATTTCTCTGTCATATTCTGGCCCCGCGGGTGACTGCCCTGTGTGGAGAGCAGGGGTCATCCCGAGCTCCACACGTCAAGGTCGGCTGGTGGGACCCGCGCCAGCCCTGTGCTCGGCTGCTCGAGAGAGGCGAGGGCTCTGCAGGTGTAGACCGTTCTGGATTCACTCCTTTGCAAACATGAGTTCAGAGCCCAAAGGCTAACACTTCCTGCCAGTTTTTGCTGAAGGAGAAGTGCCCCTGTCACTCCCCACGGTGACGGTCATTTCCGCACGGTCCCCGCAGCAGGGCTGGCAGTGCACGGGCGCTCCTGCAGCTCTTGGCGGAGCCCGAGTGGGGCTCCCAGCGGAGGGACGGTGCCCAGTGCGCCCGCACCATCCCACAGCCCGAGGCCACTGGATGTGCAGCAAGGGCCTGAGGTGCTCCTGGCCTGACGGTCTGACCAGGGAGGTGGCCGGTCACAGCACAGGAGCTGGACAGCTACCAATGCTCCTTCCTGTTCCCTTTGCTTTTATTTTGTACACACACACACACACACACACACACACACACTACACCACACTACACACACACACACTACACTGCACTACACCGCACACACACACACACATACACACACTACACCGCACTACACACACACACACACACGAACTACACCGCACTACACACCACACACACACACACACACACACACTACACCACACTACACACACACACACGCACTACACCGCACTACACACCACACACACACACATACACACACACACACACACACACACTACACCACACTACACACACACACACACGCACTACACCGCACTACACACCACACACACACACACACACACACCACACTGTGCACAAACACTCTGCCCCAGGCCTCTGAGCCCAGAGCAACAGTTACTGACTAAACAGTCTGGCTTTTTCTCACGTACTCTCCAAGAAATATAAAGGTAAATGTGATTTTTTTCTAAAACACACCAGACCCAAACTGGCAAAGGAAAGCTGAGCTCTGCACAAAGCCCACTTGTAAGCCGATACACATGATCTCACTTTTTAAGGAATTCCTGAAAGCTCTTTTCTTTCAAGATGTGATCCGAATAAGCACTGAATGTTTATCACAGATTCTGAGAGGTTTTGACTCCTGCCGTCTGGGGCACGTCTAGCCTCCCGAGGCTCCGCCGCTGCCCTGGGGACCGCTCCCCCAGCCCCTCTCTGAGTCCGCACGCACCTTCATGGCCATGACTTTACCCAAAGCCCTTGCTTGGGCATGGGGCAGATTGTATCTTGTAAAGAGGGTCCCATCCCGCAAGCACTTCATGTCATGCGATTCTGACCTCCTCCATCGAGAGGTGAGGTGTTCCTGCCCCTTAAGCCCAGGGGAACCCCCATGTCTGTCTCCACCCACAGCTGCCAGAAAAGTGACGCTGTAGGATTTTCCAGGCTGGGCCCTAAGGGCAGGATGACTTCTGCCTGCCTTCCTTGGGTGCCTGTCCTTGGATCACAGCCACCGTGCTGGGAGCAAGCGCAGGCCACACGGAGGGGCCACGTGTGGGAGCTCCAGCCGACAGCCAGCCCTCTGAGGGACGGCCTTCAGGGCGCCCTGCGTGGCTTCGCATCCCCTGGCTGCTCCCTGTCCAGCTCCTGACCCCACAGACCGGGAAAGGTGATAAAGGATTGCCGCTTGCAGGCGCCAAGTCAGGGGGAGTGTGTCAGGCAGCGGCAGATGACTAAGATAGGGGCGGCTGCCTGTGGCAGTAGGCCTCAGAGGCCACTGAGCTCGGGGTCTTCAAGCTTACCCCCAGGTTCCTCTTTACAGACGCCCCTCATTATGCCCTTCTCTGTCCTGTGATGGAATTCACACAGAACATAATTTCTCTACATATGTGATATGCCTGGGGGTACCCTTCATGTATAGATTTATGTACCTAACCAGGATATGGAGGAGGAAAAGGAAAATAATTCTTCATAAAATAACATGAGTTGCAATATATGGTCCTTTCTCCTGCAAAGCAGAACGTGTGCTCCTAAAAATCACTATGTTATGGAATTTGGGGCAAAATAATAGTAAGGCTTAATGGGGAAAATAAGGTTAGCACCTAAATGCCCCATACCTGTATCGTCTTATAAATAATTTATTACTAAATAAACAAGAAACCTTATGGAAATTCTGCCCCCGGCCGAAACATTTTAAATTCTTGGAAAATAAAGAAATACCCATAAATATGCCAGTTACCTCGACAAGCACATGAAGTTTGGGGGACAGGTGTGGTTTTTGGAGAAGGCATGGACGGAAGGGCCATGTCACTGACAGGATGAGATGCCACCGTGCCCAGAGGGGTACGTACAGCTCCTGATACTGTGTCTTCCGGCCGGCTTGATGTGGAGCTCGTGCCGCGCTCGGGGGTAGACTTGTCATCTTGGACCCACCACAGGTGATTTTCAGTTGCACTTAGGGCAACAGATATTGTCGTATTTTATTTTATCTTAAATTATTTTATTGCTGCTTTTGATGCCATTTCTCTGTGACCGTACAATGTGGATACATGATCTCCATGTCTCACAAAATATTTTCCTCTTTCAAGCTTGTCCTCAATATTCGGGGCTGTCCTTTGTCATTCACACTTGGATTCTTACAGCCAGAACGCTTGCTCATGTATGGGACTCTGTTGTGGATGCTGCCGTATACACCAGCCTAGATGTCCCAGACCAGTCAGGCCTTTGGGTGTCCACAGCCAACACTGTAAAGGTCAGCAAACCTATCCCACTCACACCAGTCAGCTTGCAGAATTTCAGGTGAAGAGAAATAATTTTGTTGCTTTAAGCTACCGTATCTTAGGGTGGTTTGTTGTAATGGAAACAGGTCATTGAGGTGGCATGTGAACAGATTCATTCCTTCACACGGTGTGTTATCACAGGAGAGATGGCAGAACTACACTACAGGACTAGGGGGTAGCAGGGAGGTACTAGGTAGTCATACCTCCTCAAAATAAATGAGATTGGGTCTGAGAGAAGGAAGTCAATATTCATCCGAACATTTTTGTCTCTGTTTTTGACATTTTGAAATACTGCATACACACACAGTCACACATACTCACACATATACTCAACACACATTTCCACATACACTCCCACACACACACACACACACACACACACACACGGAATCACTTTGAAAGCCCAACCACAGATGCAGACTCAGAATATAGGTGTTATTTTTGTGACTCAAGTACTATAAGTGGCTTGTCACTAGGATTGTGATTTTCTAAGACAACAAGCCACGGTTGGTACAGTTCCAGACAAAATAGAGAAAAATCTCCTCTTAATTTACATGATAAATGCTTTCTTGGAGATTTCAAGACATTATCATCCTGTGTTAAAATGTCCCTTGTATTTACATGTAGGGTAGATTATAGCCTCCGATAATTATGAAGAGGTTTGTCCGCCTCTGTGACAATCCAAATGGGCATTGAAAATTCTTGTGAAACAAGGGGAAGTTATTTTGTGGGATGGCTGGCATCCCTGTTTTTTCCCTATTGAATGTCTGAAGCACCCCCATCACAGTGACGCACAAGCAAAACCAGAGCCTTGTCCTATAATAGCCGGATCACAATGCAAATCGATTCTCAACCTCACAGAGTCTCTTCTGTTAAAGCCAGAGCACTGATCTGGAAGGAGTGGCGTCCTGAATATTGGAATGGGGACATAAGATTGGATGCAGGGATGCTGGGGACCCCCAAGCCACTAGATGCCACCTCATCTTCTCAGACAGTTGTGTAGGAAAGAGTTACCATAGATAGGTGTGCTTGCAAGATTGAGCCTTGGTTGACTTCTGGGAACTTGGACTTTGGGAGGGCTCCCCCATTCCCTAAAGGATAAAAGTGTCTCAATGTGGCCAACCTGTTCATGCAAACAACATTATTTAAACGGAGACCTGTTTTTTCCTTCTGGGATGGAAATTTTGCTATGTGCTAGGTAGGACGTGGCCATGTGACCCTCCCCAATAAAACCCTGGGTGCTGAGCCTGCTTCCCCAGCGGACACCAATGCACGCGTCAGCACAACTGGTCGCCAGAGGAATTAAGTGCATCCTGTGTGACTTCACTGGGAGGGGAGTCTTGGACGCCTATGCCTGGCTTCCTCCAGACATTGCCCCACCCACCTTTTCCCTTTGTTGATTTCGCTTCATATCCCTTTGAGATAATAAGTCAGAACCGTGAGTACAACTATACACTAATTCCCGTGAGTTGAATGGGAGGTGGCCTTGGGGACCCTGGAAGCCCTTCTCCCTGCCTGGGGTTAGCCCCCCTTTGCCTGGAGCCTGGTGATGGCCTCCCCAAGACAGTGGCTCTGCGGCATTGCTGAGTCTCCTCAGAAATCCCCCCAGCACCCCTCTTGCCTTCTCGGCCTGCAACTAGACTCATTTCAACAGGCACTGGAAGGTGAGGTGCACAGTGTGACCCACCAAGAGGGTTGCCTTCTCTAGTTCATACTGACCAAAACCCGGGGAATGTATGTGGGAACCTCTGTGTCACCAAGCTGGAAGGAACACGAGGTCAGAGCAGCCCGCATTTCTTGATCCAGGCTCTTTAGGAAGGGGTCCTGGGTGCAAAGTTTCAGCCTGCTGGGCTCGGAGGGGCTCTCACAGTTCAGCTGGTGGGCCGAAATATGACGTCAAAGACTCTGCCGGCAAAGGCGGCAGAGCGTTATAAAGCTAGAGTCACTCTGGTCAGGTTATTAGCAGGAATTGGAGGGGGCCAGATGCTTGTCATGTGGCTACAGAAAGCTCAGAGATGTGGTGTCCTGCACAATGCCTTTGCCCTACTGGATTTGAAAACTGCTATGGACAGACGGGCCCGGTCCCCTTCCATTGTTCCCCCTTCTGGACCAGGACGTGTTGGCTGTATGTTGGGAGTATGGGGGCAGGTACCTCATCTCTGACTTGACGGGTCCCCCAGGCAGCAGGGGTTGCATGCACCCCAAGGTCTGTACTCGAGAGCTGCATCCACACACCTGACCTGGATGGTGTAGCTGATGAATTTTGAACATCGAGCTAATGTGATGTCTATAACGGGTGACTTTAGCTGGTGGGCTTATGGGCTGAAACCCCTGGGGACCCTGGGAGGTGTGCAAATATGTTTTTCAGGAGAGAGAAGTGTGGCTGTGGCACCAGAGTTTGGACTGCAGTGGACAGACCTGCAAGGTCGCCCTCACGACCTCTGTCCCCTGTGTTGCCCCTGTGGTTATGTCAAGTTTCACAGCAAAGGAATTTTGCTGAGTTACTAATCAGTTGATGTTAAGATGGGAATGCTACCAGGTGGGCTTTATCCAAGCACACAGGCTCTTTATTTTATTTGTTTGTTTGTTTATTTATTAAGTTGTCTCCATGCCCAGCATGGAGCCCAACATGGGGCTCAAACTCACGACCCTGAGATCAAGACCTGAGCTACACAGGCTCTTTAAAAGTAGGGTTTTATTCCACCGGCAGCAGAAGAGGACCTCAGAGAGCTTCTGACCATGAGAAGTGTTTGATGCACCGTGGCTGGCTTCAAAGACAGAGGTTGTCGTGAGGCAGGGAGCACGGATGGCCTCAGAGAGTGGCCCCTGGCTGATGGCCAGCAAGGAAGCCAGGGGCTGAATTTGGCCATCCACCTGAATAAGCTCAGAAGCAGACTCTTCCTTGGAACCTCCACATAAGAACCGGGACCACCAACACTTTGATTTCAACCTCGTGAGACCCCAAGTAGAGATCCCACTGAGACCAACTGGACTTCTGACCTCCAGGACCGTGAGATAGCACACGGATGTTGCCTGAAGTTGTTAGGCTTATAGTTGTCTGTTACTGAGCAGAAAAATCCTCTGCCCCACAGCCCCAGTAAGCAGTGCTAACTGCCATACGCAAACATCTGTAGAGCATTTGTTATATTCAAGGCACCACAAAAGGGACATAAAGAGACAGGCAATTACTAAAATAATAACTAGCTAATATTTACGGGACACTTTTACTATGTGCCAAGTACTCTGCTGACTTTATGCGAAGTCCTCCATTCCATATCCCCAACTACCCACGGAACAGGTAGCATTTTTATTAGACATGTAAAGATGATGAGAATGAGGCTTGGAGGAGATGTGTGAGTTTTCCAAGGTTTATTCATAAGACAAGACAGGTGCTAGGCACAACTACCACCATTCCCAAAAATTCTGGAGAGAGCTGATTTCAAATATTCAGCTCCTGTGCCTCCTAGTTACATTTACCATTGTCAAACTGTGTGGCTGGTTCTTTGGTTTAGAAAGCATGGCCATCTCAGTTTGCATAGGAAGTGTTGTTTTCTTATGTATTAATTATTAATATATCAACACATATTTACATATTTTATATCTTTTTAAATTCCAACTTGAAGTTGTTTTAAAATGGGCATGGAATCAATAGTCATATAATGTCATGATTATTTATGCTTTTTACATTAGCAGGGGCTTGGGGGAGCAAACTCTTGAGTCCCTGGGGTATATGAAATTGATCATCTTTTACTATGTTCTGTCATCATATAAAGTCTGATGGCCTGTGGAATGAACAGGATGAAACAGAAGAATTAGCTTACTGTGATAGGAAGACAGGAAGATTCGAGGGATGTCCTGGACCTCAAACAGGACCCACGCTGGTGAGCTACTGCTGTGTAACAAACATCCCAAACTTAGGGGCTTAAAACACCAGCAGTCATTTATTTTGATCACATATCTGTTTCCTAGGGAACTCAGCCTGTAACAGTCATCACCCAGAATAATGTGACATGTTCAGGCTTTCTCATAACCAATTCAAGGTATCCCGCAGTGTTTCGTAAACTCGTAGTAGTAGGCTAAGGAGTATTAATAGAGACTGTGCCAGGAGAAGGACCCCAAGCCACTGTTTATCATGTACCCTGGATTTCTGCACCCAACCTCAACTTAAAATAATTCATTCTCTTTTCTTTGTAAGTGCACCCATATTTCTAAGGTGTGGCTTCTGCTTTGGGGTCTGAGAAAATGACCACCATATTTTTATTTGGATTCATGAATGGGCCTAATGGAGATCTGTATTCCTATCCCAAATAGCACCATGATGTAGTATGTATGAAGCTAAGAGTCTGCTGGAGATATTTGGAGGTGTGTGTTGGGGTGTGTCTGTGTATGTGTGTGTGTCCAGAGTGTTCTAACTTGGAAAAGAGTCTAATTTGCTTAACAATGAATCTAATTTGGTGAGAGTCAACAAACTCATGCAATAATAAATCACAGAATAATTTGGTATGTTGAGAAGAAATTTGATTCTGTATCAAAAAGAATGTTAAGAATAGGAAATCCTCAAAGAAAAATGAATTTGGAGAAAAATATTTTTTTCCAAGCACAAGAAAATGAATGAGACAGGAAATGTTAACAGGTTGATAGTGCGTTAAGAAGGTACATGAAATAAGGAAGCATGTGTCTAGGGTCCAACCCAAATTATAGACAATAACATTGCTTCTCTTCTTAGCTTCTACTTCTATATTTCCAATGTGGTTTTATAAAAATAAATCCCTCTTAACAAAGTTAAACAAAAACTAAGTGGTTAGTTCTCATCGTCTTCTACCCTCAGGCAAATTAAAATAGAGTGTCCTCTAAATCATGTTGTAACTGAAGAAGAAACATAGCTGGACTTTGGACGTGTAAGGGCAGGTCAGGGCAGCCAGCGCAATGAGTGGATGAGATAATTGTTTTCTACACATTCAGACAGAAATCATGTGTCTGTGGATCCACCATGAAAAGGCAGAGAGAGGAAGTCATTTGCTCAGTCTGAATGTGTGAATCACTGCCCAGGAAAAGGTGTTGCCAAGTCCCAGAATCTGTAGGGACATGTAACCCATTTGGGAAGGACTGTCAGATGGCCAGACAGGACCACGGTGTCTGTATAGATGTTTACAGAAAGCCACACTTAGGCAAAAGTCAGTGGTCTTATTCATTAAGGAAGGACAAAACAACTGTATGGGTTACACGTCCCTTAGAGAAGTTCTGGGAATAGTGTTTTCTCTACCTCTTCATCTTGGGCGATGATTTGGCACCCACCCATATTGATAGGAACTCAAGGAAGTTCTCTGAGAGCCTGAGCGAATAGACAACAATATAAGGAAGGAACTTCTGGGTCCAGTTGAAAAGTATTCACTGCTGATAGAGGACAGCTATGAATTAAAGAGATTCTAGAATCCCCACAAAAATGAGATGTCTAAGAGAGATTACTAACAACCGGCTTCAGGGATGGGTGACTGTATGTCTCTGCATTTAAGGCATGAGACACTGGGGGCCACTGCATTGGGGGGGTTCGACAACATATGTTTTCTGCACTTTTATTTTAACCCTACAACACTGAGCAGTAAGTACAGATATAAGAAGAGAGAATGGATGGTATTCTGGGACCAAAAGCCTTACTTGCCCCCCAAATATTTCCTCCTGGATTTTGTTGGCACCCGTTGGTAGCAGAATTTCCTGGGTTTGTCTGTTGAAGGAAAGAGATAGGAACAAGATAAGAACCACCTGAAACCGTGACCTGTCTTCAGTGTGTAAGCACAAATACTCTTCCTGGGGGTGGCGGTAGTGGTGCTCGGGGACAGGCAGGAAGAGCAAGAGGTAGGGGGACGGACGGAGGTGCGGACCACCTTATAACTTGAAGGAAGACTCAGTTCCGTGGGGTGGGGCATGGGCACTCAGCCAG
This sequence comes from Eumetopias jubatus, assembly GCF_037043125.1. Classification (NCBI taxonomy): domain Eukaryota; kingdom Metazoa; phylum Chordata; class Mammalia; order Carnivora; family Otariidae; genus Eumetopias; species Eumetopias jubatus. Next base: position 3,891,698 of record NW_028274821.1, on the reverse strand, counting down.
TTCTATGGACTACCCAAGGCAAAGTGGCGGCGGGGCAGGGAGAGAAGGGTGTCTGGCAGAAAGAGTGGTAGGCAGAGACGAGAGGACTCTAGCTCAGAACACACGGTGTATTTTTGCAAAACATCTAGAGTAGTGCATTGAGAGACCCCTGCACACAAGGGTGGGGGTGGGTGTTCTGGAAGAATACCTGGTCCAGATCGACCAGGAGATCATCCCATACCTGCATCACTTGCCTGCATGTTGGTCGTCAAATAACATCATGCACTTTATGAACGTAAGTGGTAAGAAATCGTATGGTTGCATTATTATTCTTCAGCATTTTGCCCAGAGCCAATGTCAGAGAAGCAGGGTTCTAGTAATACATGCAGGTACATGTGTGTCTGTGTGTGTGTGTGTGTGCACATATATGTCGTTGATCAGATATCAACCTCCCTCAATCTATTTTCCTCTTTAAACACACAAACAAGTAATATGGTCTCATTGAAAAGAACCAAGCAATACAAAAGGAAAGAGTAAAGATCTAGTTCTTGAAAATGACACCTGTTATGCCACCTTAGCCTTCAGGATATTTTCCTCCGCATGATAGATCTGTACATGGGCAAACACGGATCATCTGTGCAAGTCCTACATCACACGATACACAGTATTTCATGACTCTGTTTTTAAAAATATAGCTTGCAGTTTGTTTTCTATGCTAGTCTGCAGGCTCTCCTTTAATGTTTTAAGGAGCTGAATAATATTCTGCAGTATGGATATATCATATTTCATTTAACCTTTGTCCTCTCCGTGAACGTTTTAGTTCTGTTCAGCTTTTGATACTCCAGGGTTGGCGCTCCCATGTTTTTGTGCATATACAAGACTAGAAACCAGAAATAGAATTGTAGGTCAAAGGATCTGCCCATTGTTAATGCTGGATTTACTGATTTATTTTCCTGCAAACAAAATGTGTGAGTGCCTTGAACTCTTGCCAAGACTGTTTATTTTCAATTTTTTAAAGGCTCTGTCAAGTGATGGTCTTTTATTTGCAGTTCTTTATTTATTAATTTTTCTTTTAAATTTTTTTATTGTTATATTAATCACCATACATTACATCATTAGTTTGTGTGATGTAGTGTTCCATGATTCATTGTTTGTGCATAACACCCAGTGCTCCACGCAGACCGTGCCCTCTTTAATACGCATCACCAGCCTAACCCATCCCCCCACCACCCTCCCCTCTAGAACCACTAGTTTGTTTTTTAGCGTCCATCGTCTCTCATGGTTCGTCTCCCCCTCCAATTTACCCTCCTTCATTCTTCCCCTCCTGCTATCTTCTTTTTTTTTTCTTAACATATATCGCATTATTTGTTTCAGAAGTACAGATCTGTGATTCAACAGTCTTGCACAATTCACAGCGCTCAGCATAGCACATACCCTCCCCAATGTCTATCACCCAGCCACCCCATCCCTCCCACCCCCCACCACTCCAGCAATCCTCAGCTTGTTTCCTGAGATTAAGAATTCCTCATATCAGTGAGGTCATATGATACATGTCTTTCTCTGATTGACTTATTTCACTCAGCATAACACCCTCCAGTTCCATCCACGTCGTTGCAAATGGCAAGATCTCGTTCCTTTTGATGGCTGCATAATATTCCATTGTGTATATATACCACCTCTTCTTTATCCGTTCATCTGTCGATGGACATCTTGGCTCTTTCCACAGTTTGGCTATTGTGGACATTGCTGCTATAAACATTGGGGTGCATGTACCCTTTTGGATCCCTACATTTGTATCTTTGGGGTAAATACCCAGTAGTGCAATTGCTGGATCGTACAGTAGCTCTATTTTCAACTGTTTAAGGAAGCTCCATACTGTTTTCCAGAGGGGTTGCACCAGTTTGCATTCCCACCAACAGCGTAGGAGGGTTCCCCTTTCTCCGCATCCCCACCGACATCTGTCGTTTCCTGACTTGTTAATTTTAGCCATTCGGACTGGTGTGAGGTGGTATCTCAGTGAGGCTTTGATTTGGATTTCCCTGATGCCGAGCGATCTTGAGCACTTTTTCATGTGTCTGTTGGCCATTTGGATGTCTTCTTTGGAAAAATGTCTGTTCATGTCTTCTGCCCATTTCTTGATTGGATCATTTGTTCTTTGGGCGTTGAGTTTGATAAGTTCTTTATAAATTTTGGATACTAGCCCTTTCTCTCATATGTCATTTGCAAATATCTTCTCCCATTCTGTCAGTTGTCTTTTGGTTTTGTTGACTGTTTCCTTTGCTGCGCAAAAGCTTTTTATCCTGATGAAGTCCCAATAGTTCATTTTTGCCCTTGCTTCCCTTGCCTTTGGCGATGTTTCTAGGAAGAAGTTGCTGCGGCTGAGGTCGAAGAGGTTGCTGCCTGTGTTCTCCTTTAGGATTTTGATGGACTCCTGTCTCACATTGAGGTCTGTCAACCATTTGGAGTCTATTTTTGTGTGTGGTGTAAGGAAATGGTCCAGTTTCATTCTTCTGCACTTGGCTGTCCAATTTTCCCCACACCATTTGTTGAAGAGACTGTCTTTTTTCCATCGGACATTCTTTCCTGCTTTGTCAAAGATTAGTTAACCATAGAGTTGAGGGTCCACTTCTGGGCTCTCGATTCTGTTCCATTGATCTATGTGTCTGTTTTTGTGCCAGTACCATACTGTCTTGATGATGACAGCTTTGTAATAGAGCTGGAAGTCCGGAATTGTGATGCCGCCAGCTTTACTTTTCTTTTTCAACATTCCTCTGGCTATTCGGGGTCTCTTCTGGTTCCATACAAATTTTAGGATTGTTTGTTCCATTTCTTTGAAAAAAGTGGATAGTATTTTGATGGGAATTGCATTGAATGTATAGATTGCTCTAGGTAGCATTGACATCTTCACAATGTTTTTCTTCCAATCCATGAGCATGGAACGTTTTTCCATTTCTTTGTGTCTTCTTCAATTTCTTTCCTGAGTATTTTATAGTTTTCTGAGTACAGATCCTTTGCCTCTTTGGTTCGATTTAGTCCTAGGTATCTTATGGTTTTGGGTGCAATTGTAAATGGGATCGACTCCTTAATTTCTCTCTCTTCTGTCTTGTTGGTGTATAGGAATGCCACTGATTTCTGTGCATTGATTTTCTATCCTGCCACTTTATTGAGTTCCTGTATGAGTTCTAGCAGTTTTGGGGTAGAGTCTTTTGGGTTTTCCACATAAAGTATCATATCATCTGCAAACAGTGAGAGTTTGACTTCTTCTTTGCCGATTTGGATGCCTTTGATTTCCTTCTGTTGTCTGATTGCTGAGGCTAGGCCTTCTAGCACTATGTTGAATAGCAGTGGTGATAGTGGGCATCCCTGCCGCGTTCCTTACCTTAGGGGGAAAGCTCTCGGTTTTTCCCCATTGAGAATGATATTTGCTGTGGTTTTTCATAGATAGTTTTTATGATATTGACGTATGTACTCTCTATCCCTAACTCTGAAGAGTTTTGATCCAGAAAGGATGCTGTACTTTGTCAAATGCTTTTTCTGCATCTATTGAGAGGATCATATGATTCTTAGTCTTTCTTTTGTTAATGTATTGTATCACATTGATTGATTTGCGGATGTTGAACCAACCTTGCAGCCCAGGGATAAATCCCACTTGGTTGTGGTGAATAATCCTTTTAATGTACTGTTGGATCCTATTGGCTAGTATTTTGGTGAGAATTTTTGCATCCATGTTCATCAAGGATATTGTTCTGTAATTCTCCTTTTTGATGGGGTCTCTGTCTGGTTTGGGGATCAAGGTAATGGTGGCCTCATAAAATGAGTTTCGAAGTTTTCCTTCCATTTCTATTTTTTGGAACAGTTTCAGGAGAATAGGTATTAATTCTTTTTTAAATGTCTGGTAGAATTCCCCTGGGAAGCCATCTGGCCCTGGGCTTTTGTTTGTTGGGAGATTTTTGATGACTGCTTCAATTTCCTTAGTGGTTATGGGTCTGTTCAGGTTTTCTATTTCTTCCTGGTTCAGTTTTGGTAGTTGATACATCTCTAGGAATGCACCCATTTCTTCCAGGTTATCTAATTTGCTGGCATAGGGTTGCTCATAATATGTTCTTATAATTGTTTGTATTTCTTTGGTGTTGGTTGTGATCTCCCCTCTTTCATTCATGATTTTATTTATTTGGGTCATTTCTCTTTTCTTTTTGATCAGTCTGGCCAGGGGTTTATCAATCTTGTTAATTCTTTCAAAGAACCAGCTCCTAGTTTCGTTGATCTGTTCTACTGTTCTTTTGGTTTCTAGTTCATTGATTTCTGCTCTGATCTTGATTATTTCTCTTCTCCTGCTGGGTTTAGGCTTTATTTGCTGTTCTTTCTCCAGCTCCTTTAGGTGTAGGGTTAGGTTGTATATCTGAGACCTTTCTTGTTTCTTGAGAAAGGCTTGTATTGCTATATACTTTCCTCTCAGGACTGCCTTTGCTGCATCGCAAAGATTTTGAACCATTGTGTTTTCATTTTCATTGGTTTCCATGAATTTTTTAAATTCTTCTTTAATTTCCTGGTTGACCCATTCATTCTTTAGTAGGATGCTCTTTAGCCTCCATGTATTTGAGTTCTTTCCGACTTTCCTCTTGTGATTGAGTTCTAGTTTCAAAGCATTGTGGTCTGAAAACATGCAGGGAATGATCCCAAACTTTTGGTACCGGTCGAGACCTGATTTGTGACCTAGGATGTGATCGATTCTGGAGAATGTTCCATGGGCACCAGAGAAGAATGTGTATTCCGTTGCTTTGGGATGGAATGTTCTGAATATGTCTGTGGAGTCCATTTGGTCCAGTGTGTCATTTAAAGTCTGTATTTCCTTGTTGGTCTTGTGCTTAGATGATCTGTCCATTTCAGTGCAGTTCTTTATTTATGAGTGAGAGTAAACATTTAAGGAAAGGCTGTATTTTTCCCATGGTTGTATTCCTGCTTTCCATTGGTAACATCCCTTTGATTGGCTGAGCTTTCTACAAGTTTTCTTATTCTTATTAATTTGCAAGCATTTAAAAAATTATCTAAGGACACTATCCTTTTCATTCCCAACTTATATCTTATCTTTTAAATTTTTATGTCTTTCATAGTGCAGCTGGTTTTAAACTTCCCATGGTTAAATCAGTTCATTTTTCCATTTATGGCTTTCCTTAGGGAAGTCTCTTCTTGTTCTCTTTATATTTTCCTCTTTTCCCCAAATTTATATTTAATCCATGTGTGATAGAATGCCTGCTTTCGTTTAAACACATTTCTCTTATATACATCAGTCTGTTTCTTGACTTCTAAATTCCATGCTGTTGATTTATTTGTCTTTTTGGTGCCCAAATCCAGTCTTACTATTATAGCTGTGGAATGTGCTTTCATATCTAGTAGGGTGAGTCCCCCACCAAAGAGATTTCTGCTTGGTCATTGTCGTACCTCTTGTGTGTATTTTTGAATTAGCTTGCCAAATCCCACTTAAAAACTATTTGAGATTTTGTCCAGGTTTTCTCCCATCATTGAATGGATAGCCATACTGTGGCTGATTTACACACTGTAACGTTAGGCAGAAATAAAGAAGGATTGAGCTATGGTTATATACAACCACTTGGCCAAATCCCAAAGCAATTATGCTGAGTGAAAGAAATTAGACACAAAAAAGCTGTAGAATTCCATTTATATAAACTTCTAGAAGAGGCAAAACTGACCCACAGTGGGAAATGTCAGGATTTTGCCTCAAAGTGAGAGGGGGCATTGGCTGGCAGGTGCATAAGAGAAACTTTGGGGAGCTGTTAATGTTTCATCCTCGATACCAGTTTGTGTTACACATAGGTGTATCATTCCAAATCTTAGGAAATGTTCACTTAAGATTTGTGCATTTAATTGTAATATAAATTTTCCCTACAAAAATCCTGTTAAAATGTATCAGCTCTAGTTAATGATAAGTATGGGAAGTATTTGAGGTGAGATATAATGATGCCTGCAACTTGGATATGCATTTAAAAAGATGGGTCGATGTGTGCATAGAGGAATGGATAGACAGGTAGCTTGTGATAAAGCAAATATGGTAAAATGTTAGTACTAGCGTACTATGGGTATATGGGTATATGGGTATTCACCCGAAGTTTTTTTCAACTTTTCTTTGCCTGAATTTTTTCATACTAAAATATTGGGAGGAAATCCTCTTGGATTTTGGTTAGTCTTCCACTGAATTTACAGATTCAGTCCAGGAGAATTGGTATCTTTATGATGTTGATTCTTCATTAAGATATATGTTTTTTGTGTCTCCAAATATCCAGGGATTCTCTTTGCCTTTAAGTTTTATGGTATGTGTTTTTTGTTTGTTTGCTTTGTATGTTTTGCACAGTTGTTGGTTTTATATGTTTTTATTCCTGCTGTTCACATTACAGTTACTAATTGGCTGTGGCTGTGTAGAGAAAAGCTTGATTTTTATTCGTGGGTCGTTCATCTGGTGAACTTACTGAACTTGTAGGGTTTGATGATTTGTCAAGGATCGTCTTGGGTTTTCTAGGTATACAGTCATTTTGTCTTCATGTTATCTTCAAAACAAGGACTATATTTGACTGTATTAAATTCCCCTGTATTTTTCTATTCTTTTCCAATACTGACTTTTAATTCTTTTTCTTATCTCCTTGATAAAAATGAGTGCCAGGAGCAGTGTGTGGAGGGCATTCCATGTGGGAAGGCAGGGTGTGAGATGGAGCGCTGGCAGGACCGCTGACGCCATGTTGGGTCTCCAGGCCATGGGGAGGACCTCGGGCTCCGAGGCCATGGAGAAGCCCTGCAGAGTATGCACCAGAGGGGTGACTCAATCCAGTTTGCTTGTTCAGAGCCTCCTTTGGGGTCTCTTCAGGCTGGGTGAGTGAAGAAGAACCCACCATCTTCTGTGATATCCCAGCAGGGAGTAGTGGTGGCCTGAACAGTGGTGTTGGCATGTGAAGGAGGGGAGGGGGTCCAGGGTTTTCAGCCTGAGCAACTGGGCGCCATGCTGAGTGGGGAGGAGTGGGATTCAGATTCAGTCATGTTTGTGTTGCCCGTTTGACATCCAACTAGAGACTCGAATTTGGGGTTTGGAGACTGGGGTGCAGGTCAGATTTGGAGGCCGTGAATGTGCAGATGACACCAGGAGGTTGTCACCAGGGCCAAGCCTGCTGGGGCAGGTCAGCACTTTGGAGTTGGCACAAGACGAGCTCTGGTCCCACAGCCCAGGAGGACACTCTGTGTTGGGGGGGGTGCTGGGGTTGGGGTCTGGAAGCCAGGCCTGGGGGGCAGGGACAGGGACCAGTCGGTATGGAGGGGAGAGTCCCCGTGTCCAACGCTGGGCTGACTTCTAGGTCAACGTCATCCTGATGCAGGGGTAGGTGGGAGGGGTTAAAGAAAATGGGGAAAGGGGAAAAGGGCAGCCGGCACAGAAGGACTTATGTTTAGAGTGTTACTCTGTTAGTGGGATTTGGGGGAATGGAGCATAGCTGGGTGGGGGGTCAATAACAGGGGAGTGCTGTGATGTCCTGCAGGCTGACCGAGGTGCCCACAGCAGGGGGCTCACCTGAGCAGCAGACACCCACCGAGGATGGGCCTGTGCCTGAGGGGGTGGCCCCCTGACTGTCTATATCTCTGAGTTGTCCCCTCATACCTCCGAGGGTATCAGTGAGACAGCCATTAACCTGGTTTCCTCTTTGCTCTGGGAATTCTGTTCTGGGGTGTTTTCCTGTCTGCGTGTGTGTTGTGTTGGCACATCGTCCCCTACAGTTCACGTCTCTCAGTGGTGCGCTCCTGGTCATGCCTTTCCCGCTTCTTGACGGGGCCAGACCTGCTGTGCTCCCAGGGAGAGTTCTGGCGCCAGGAACTGTGGCTGTGGGGATGACACCTGGTCAGGGAAGGGACACGGGTGGCCTGGTTCTGCACCCTCCTGCTCCGGCCCGGTGGCTTCCAGGAAGGGCTGGGAATCGGCCCTCGGAGGAGCTAGTGCTCAGACCCGACCTGCTCCCGTGGGCTCCCTGTTGCAGAGGCAGGGCATTGCCCAGGCCCCTCTCCCCTCTGGGTCTGGCGGGATATCTCCTCCATTCTTGTTTCTTTACCAATGTGGATCCCTTTCCCTTCTACCCAGCAGCAATCACTACTGCTTCTGGCTTCCTGACGGTGGTTTCTTACTTTCTGCTGCCTCGTACGGACTGGTTCTTGTGAGTAGCCCTTCCTTGTTTTCTCAAACACGCGTGTGAGCATGGTCTGCCCTCTCGGTCAAATACTTCTCAGTAGTCACTTCCTTGGAGAGCTTGTGTCCTGGGTTGGGAGTGTTCTCCCCTCATCGTCTCAAACTTGGGGTCCCCCAAGCACGTTCACCCTCGTCTTCACCAGCCACAGCTTCTAGAACTTTCCTCTTGGGGGAATGGTCCCTCACGGCCTCTGTGTTTCCTCCATGTCAGTGTCGTGCCAGCCCGGCTTCCTCCTAGAGCCCTTCCCCGGCCGGTCTGGTGCCCTGTGTGGCGCCTCTTGCCCTGCACTAGCCGCCAGCCCCTCTCCTCCTCAGCCCGGGGACCCCAGCCCACACTGAGGGCCCCTTCCTCCCTCTGACAGGGAGCGCTGTGCATGGCTCTGCGGCTCTCTTTCAGAAGCCCCCCGTGGCTCTGCACTGCTCTGTGGCTCCCTCTGCAAGCCCACTGCCCATGGCCACATCTGGTGCATGAGACGTGAAGGGGAGAGTCCTAGGAAGGGGAGAGTCCTGGAAGGAAATGTTACTTTCCTGCCAGTGAGTATCTTGTCCCCAGAGACATAGTGACCATGTGCTGTGCGCACACACGGGGAACTTAGAACAGGAGCTGTTCTTTCAAAGCACGCAGGCCTCGTCTCACCGGAAATCTAAAAGCGCCCCTCCAAGGAAAGGTGAAAACCGGCCCCACAGGTGTGGGGAAGCTCGTTGGGGCACAGGGAAGTCTGTATTTCTGTCCTGCTGCTGTGAGGAAGCTGGTGGCCAGGACGGCAGTTGGAAGGCCCATCTTGGCTGGCACGGGGCACGGTGGCCCCAGGACCCTATAATTAGGACCCCAGATGTGGCCGTCCGGGGCACGCCCACTGCGCGCAGGGCCCCTGCTGCCCTCCCTCCGAGGATATTTTGGAACCGGGGCATTTTGATTTTATTTTTGCCTGAGATTCACCTCGGATGGAAGCACCAGGCTTGATTGATGGCCCACGCCACGCTGCCTCTTCGAGCGCTTCCCTGGGGCGCAGGCCGCTGTGGCTTCAGTCAACGGCAGCAGGAGGCCAGCTGAGGCGGCTGTGGAATCCCACAGCCGGTGCCTGATTTCCGGCAGATGTCCCAGATACCGGGCAGGAGAGCCCACCACAAAGCAGGTTGCGTAAAACGGGTCTGCTCAGCGTGACCTGCCAGCCACAGGACAGTCGCACTGGGCCGGGAGAGGGCGGAGATCCAGGCCAGGCTGCGCCCACAGCCCAGAGTGACCCTCCTTCCAGGACAGCCGGCCCCGGGCTGCCAGGAGAAGCCTCTCCTCTGAGTTCTGTCCTGCGGGAACCCCCGCGGCGCCTGGCCTCCCGGGGGAAGGGGCACGCTGCGGCATTCGCCCCCCTTCTCCCTTCCCGTGCCAAGTTTGGTGCCAAGGGCAGGACCTCAGAGACGTGGGGGTCGGTAGCCAACAAGTGTGCCCAGGACTGCCCGTGGTGCACCGGCGCCCGAGTCTGCCAGCCAGCGGTGCAGGAGGGCGCCCCCACCCCCCACCAGCCTCAGGGTGCAGGGTGCAGGGCGGGGGCATGGCGGGAGCCTGGGTGCTGATGGCTCCGCTCTCTTGTGGGGCCTGTGCTTGGTCTGAGGACCAGGCACGGGCATCTGTGCAGTAGGCAGATAAGCAAGGGTGACTCCATTCTAGGCCAGGTGATGCTGGATGCCCAGAGAAAGCACAGAGGAGTGGAGGTGAGGGGCAGTGGGGTGGGCAGGGTGGCTCTGGGTGAGCTCTGGGAGCTGCTGGGGGCAGGCGCCAGGGCATTTGTGCAGGGAAGGCCCGGGGCAGCCGGCGGCCCCCGGGTTCACACCCCTGACAGCCTTGCTGTCAGAGGGCCTGTGGTCCTGCAGATGGGGGAGCTGAGGTTTGGAGACTGCAGTCTGGGATTTGAGCCGGGTCCCCCTGGTCCCTGTCCAGGAGCTCAGAGCAAGAGAATTGCTCCGAGGATGGAGAAAGCCAGAGGACTTCCGCACATCCCGATGAACAGTTGTAGAGCACAAAGATGAGCCCGGGGAAATAGCAGAATGCGTGGGATGGGCTCTGGTGGCCTCGGACCCTGCTTCCCCGTCTCCCAGGCCGGGCTTGGGCCTTTCCTTCATCCTGTGCACCCTCCCTCCCGCTCCTGCTGCCTCATCTCCCTCCTCTCCTGCTGGGGGCCTGTTCGGTGAGTGGCTGGCTCCTTCTCCCCTTGTGCAGGAGCTCGCTGGTGCACTGGGGTGAAATGGGCCCCCGAGGTCCTCCCTGGGGAAGCCACGTCCTCCCAGACGGGTGCAGGAGGGACGGAGCAGGGAGCGGCTGGGAGAGGACTGCGTGTGTGATGGGGCCGCCTGCCCCGGGCTCCGAGAGGGTCAGACAGCAGGGGGACACAGAAGGGCCCCCCTCGTCCCCACCTGCAAGGGGCCACATGTCTGGTGAGAGCACATACATGGGTATTTGGGCAAAAGAGACAAAGACTCCCTTTGCTGCCCGCCAGCTCTGTGACCGTGGGTGTCACCGGCTGTTCTGTGCCTGGGGGACTCTCACGGTGACAAAGCCTGCCCCTCTTCCCTTTGGCTCCCTGGTGCCCGTGAGTTCCACCATGAGCGGTGTGTTCTGGAGCTTCTAAGGGCATGGGTGCGTCTGATGCATCACTGAGCTGTGGTCTGGTCTTCTTGTCCCTTGAGTCATTTTCACCTTTTTGGACTGGCTCCCTCGGCAACATGAAGCCTTCAGACGCCTTCTCAGCATATTTCAAATACATACCAAATCCATGGGGTGTGTGTCTGCAACAACTTCCCATGTCGAGAGCACACCTGTGATTTCTAAGGCGACCAGACCGTGAGAACTGCTAATCCTGCTGTGTCTTGTCACCCGCATTCACAGCCGGGGCCGATTCTAGATTTCCATGAGAGGCGAATGAGGTTAAGGATTCATGTTTCCTCATCTGTGCCCACAGATGGGCAAGGACCTGCACCCCAGATTCTACGCACAGACTCCCGGGGGACCCACGGCCCCCAGGGTCAGAAGTGTCAGGTATAAGTAAGAGAAACAGTAGGTGCACCAGTGCATTCGTACACGTCTAGATATACTAATTCAAATAGTAAAGGGTAAATGGGATGAAAACTCCATGTTTTTACTGAGATGATTTTGTTTCTCAGTTATCCACAGAGGAAATCCCTCCAGCTAAAGGGGCCGAGGACAGCCTTATCGCTAAAGATGAAGGATGTCGGCTGCCACTTCCCGCGCATCAGGGTGTCTGTCGTGCGCACGGTCCGCGGTCATGCTGAGTTGCCGTGTGTGTTGAGCAGGGTGTGGGGTGTGGGAGTGGAAGGCCTTCCAGGAGCGCTGCAAACCCAGTCAGCCTGGGCCCCTGGGTATACGTGAGCTGGCTGCGGACACAGCTCCAGGACAGACACGGTCCGCACAACCTTTATATGACAAAGACTGGGCTCTGGCTTGAGCAGCCTGGGCATTTCCTTCCTTCGACACCCATTATCCACTGTTGGAGGATGTTTAACCCGGCGCACACCCCCCACACCACTGGCCGAATTCACCCCTTCCTCCCTGGAGCCGGCCCTGGAAGCCGAGAAGGGTCTCCGCAGGTGCAGACCGCCAGGGAAGATGCATCGGACACAAGTTTCATTCTTCTCTGTGTATCCTTGTTTATTTTATATTACATTTCATTTCATTTCATTTTTCCTTAAAAAAAGAGAGAAAATCCCTGATCCTTGCACAGCTTATAAAAATGCGGCCAAGACTCAGTGGTGTCTTCTTGAGAAAGTGCTGTGTGGGTCCAATGTGTTACCCATTGGCTGGCGGCCGTCCGAACCGCTAAGCAGCCAGCTTCCTTGGCATTCCTGCACTCGTTGTGCGGGGTTTCTTCTTACCCTGTTCCTCACCCTGTGAGCCCCTTTGCTTTGGGGACTTTCTGAGCCCCAGCTACCCCCTGCGCGCATGCGGGTGGTCATGCCCAGGGTTGCCCCCACTCAAGAGCCCCCACATCCGGCCCTGCGGCCCCTCGGCTCCCCTCGGAAGCTGCGCTGCACCCCTGCTTCTCCCAGACTGCGCCCTGATTCTCTCCCGAGGCAAAGCCCGCGGGCATTGTCCTATGCGAGGTCATGGAAACAGAAGAGGGAAAAGCTCTCGGGCATCAGTTTGTCACTCTTTCTGGTGAGACAGTTCCACAGTTGCCATGAGACAAAAACAAGCATTCTTGGTGATGGCACTTCTGCTTTTCTTTTTTTCCAAGCTACAGAATAACTTAGTTTCTAATTTCTGGTGGAAGGGTCTTTCCCCCCAGTGAAGGGCTCAGCCAGGATGTTCTCTGGTCTGCTGCTCCGGGCAGGGGCACCTAGGCTTGGCTGGGCAGTGCTGTCCCCTGAAGGGGGTGAAAACCTTGCAGGTGCCCGCTGCCAGCCACCCGGCGGCTTGTGACTGGCTGGGTGTGGGTGAGGCCCGGGCATCGGATCCCCCCAGCTCCCCGTGGTTCTGCGGGCCGCCCGTCTAATTCCTCAGACGCCTGCGGGATGGGGCTAGCCTTCCCACTCTGTCCCCCTTGCTCTAGCGCATCCACCTTCCACACTTATGTTTTCCGAGTGCTTCGGGTTCTGAGTCTGCCCTTTAAAGCTGGACATAGGGAAAAAAAAAATAGTAATTCCTTTGAAAACCAATAGTAACCAATTAACTAGATTGAACCCCTTGTAGAAACTTAGCTGGATTTTCAAGCATAGTCGGAACAACTATGTTCAAGCACGTGTATTTCCAAACTACGGGGATGGGGGTGTGGAGGTGCTTTTTGGCCTATCTTCTTGGCCAGCTGTTCGCCCTCAGATGAGGAACCTGATAGAAGGCGCCTGGCAGGCGGAGCTGGGCCACAGGCAGGGCCCGCTGGCTGGTCAGCCGCTGGGGGCCTCTGAGGCAGGCCCAGGCCCAGGCTGCTTATCTTCTTCCTCCTCTGTGTCTGCCGACAAGAGAGAAGCAGAAGGAGTACCCGGTCGCTGGGTCTTCCTGCCCCCTCTTGTTTTCTCCCTCAAAAAACCACATTCTCCAGGATCAACTGCTTATCCCTGACTCTGCTGAATCTGCCAATTGACTTTGTTTTTTAAGACTTATTTTTTTAGAGCAGTGTCAGGTCCACTTAAAAATTGAGTGGGAGGAACAGAGATTTCCCATATACCCCTTGCCCCCCATACACACAGCCTCCTGCACCATCAACACCCCCACCAAAGTGGGTCATCGGTGACAGGTGATGAACCTACGCAGACCCATCGTCATCGCCCAGAGCCCACATGGCTGTCCCTCTTGGTGTTAGATATTCTGTGGGTTTGGACAAACGTATAATGTTGCGTGTCCGCCGTTACAGCGTCATACAAAGTCCTTTTGCTGCCCTAAAAGTCCCCTGTGCTCTGCCTCTTGGTCCCTCCTTCCTCTCTAAGGCCCAGCAACCACTGATCTTTTTAATGTCTCCCTAGTTTTGCCTTTTCCAGAATATCGTATGGTTGGAATCATACAGTATGTAGCCTTTCCAGATTGGCTGCTTTCAGCTAGGAATGTATATTCAGTATTCCTCCAGGTGTTGCCATGGTTCGAGAGATCATTCCTTTTTAGCACTGAGTACTAGTCCATTGTCTGGATGGACCACACGTTGTTTATCCATTCACGTGCCACGGGACGTGTTGGTTGCTTCCAAGTTTTGGCAGTTACGACTCAAGCTGCTATTAATATCTGTGTGCAGGTTTTTGTGTGGAAAGAAGTTTTCACCTCCTTTGGGTAAATACCAAGGAGTTCAGTTGCTGGATCCTATGGTGAAAGTGCGTTTAGTTTTGTAAAAAAACAAACAAACAAAAACTGCTCAACCGGCCTCCACGGGGCCCCACAGGTGCCCGTGAGCAGCACCTGTTGCAAAGGGCGTCGGGTGAATTCATGCCTGGGTCCTGAGGGAAGGATGTGACCAGTGGCGCCCCCTACCGACCCCTTGCTGATTGTCCCGGGGCATAGGAATTGAGAGGCTCCTTGCAGTTTTTCTGTGCTGTGTCACCTCTTCTGACAAGGAACCAGCCGGCTTCGTGAAAGTCTTTGTTCTTGTGCCCCCTGGCATCTCTTTCCGGAAGAATATACCCCTTCTTGTCTCTGCCTTTCCATGCGGCAGTGATGGAAAAAATACAGTGGTGTGGACACACAGGCCACACTTCCTCGTGGCCACTGGACAGTGGCACTTACCTGCTGGGGGGGCACCGGATTTCTGTGAAACTAGGTCTATAAGAAAGTGAGTCTGGACGCCTGGGGCCAGCACGTATGGTGACCGCAGCAGGTACGATGAACCGCTCATGGGAAGCACACAGTGCAGATGCATTCACGCACATACAAATAAAATGCTGATGTCACAGCTCAGCCTTTGTAATTCGTACAAGAAGTTTCCGTAAACACACCTCCTGATTTAGACCGGTCTTTTAAGGACTGTGAATGAGCAGGATGGTTGTTTGCGGTAAATAGTTTTAAACATGCATGTGATCATTTTTTCCAAATTCCCCTTGTGATACCGTTTTTTGCACTCGCAGAAGAAACATTTTGACTGTTGTTGTTACACTGAGTTCTTACCTCTCCTGGTTTTGTTCTGGATTTGAACAAGGAAGCGGGCCATTTTGCAGAAATGCTCTAAGGCCGCTCCTTCTTTCAGGAGCCGAGACCTTGAGCAGAGGTTGCCTGGCAGCGAGGGGACGGGGTGGAGGCAGCAGCAGGGGGAGCACCAGTGGGGGCGCTGAGGTCCAGAAAGCCTGCCTCTGAATCTCATCCACTAACCGTGACATGTGGCTAATTATTCAACTTCTCTGGGCCTCAGGGTGCTCATTTGCAAAACGCGGACTGGAAGATTCTACTCCAGTCTTTACTGATTAAAGTAACCACAGAGTTGAGCTGGAAATGTATATAAGCCACCTGCCAAATAGCAAATAGTAAATAGGAGCAATTGCTATTTTGCCCGTGTCTGAGGGAACATACGACCACCCCTTCAGGAAATATATGGACACAATAAAACAAAGAACAGAATCCCCCAAGAAAACATCTAAGTGGGATCCAATTTGTTAGCAACTACCATTTGCATTATAGTTTTTTATTACACATCGGACATATTTTTTTTTTATTTTACGTTTTTAAGGTTTTTAAGCTTTTAACATTTTCATCATTTAATCCCTGCAATGCAGCAGTGGGACTTACTTAGTTAATAGAGAAAAATGGCTCCGTGTTTGTAGGGGAAGCGACGCCACTTTTTAAACTCGGACGGAGACTTGCCGGCCTTCGGTATGCACAGAGCAATGACTCAGAGAGGCTGGGGTGGCAGGCGCAGGCTTGCAGCCAGCTCTGTGACCATCACAGGGGAGCCGGGGCCTTGAAGGGTCACGTGATGTGTGGCAGGAGCGAGACACTGGCCTCCTTTTGAAGTTGCAGGGTTGTCCCTCCAGGCAGAGCCCTGTCTCACACGTCTGCCTTCTAGAATCTCACCAGGCATGGAGCAGCACTGCCGTGAACCTGGCGACCAGCTCAGCATCATCTCCACAATGTTAACACCCTCTGCCTTTCTAGAATCTCTGAGTCGGCCATAAAATTTTGCTAGGGGCGCCTGGGTGGCTCAGTCAATTAAGCGTCTGCCTTCGGTTCAGGTCATGATCCCGGGGTCCTGGGATCGAGCCCCGCATCAGGCTCCCTGCTTGGCGGGGAGCCTGCTTCTCCCTCTGCCACTCCCCCTGATGTGTTCCCTTTCTCTGTGTCAAATAAATATATAAAATCTTAAAAAACAATTTTTTTGCTAAAGATAGTTTTGCCTCAAAATGATTTATTTCCTTGGTGCCCATAAACTCCCAGGAACCACTTTCTATCAGTCTATTTTTAAGAATGAACGGAACAAAAACATCGAACTTTTGTTCAGCGCAGATCCTTTGCCTTCACTTTAGGACACACTCTCTTCCCCACACCATACACATATATTTCTATGGTTTGTTACTTGTTAATACTTCACCCTTATGTGGTAGCTCCGAAGGCCTGAAGGAGGGCCGGCTTGGTTTCCAGAGCCTTGGCCGCCATCCGCGGGGAACGGGAGCGTGTTGTGACGTGAGACAGGATGCTGATGGAGGGCCCGGTGTGGCCATGTGGCCTTGCCCTCCTGCCGTTTTAACAACACGTGGGGCACGGCCGAGTTGTCACCCATCTACGTGGGAGCTAGAAATATGGGGTCCCTGGGGGGATGGGCGTCAGTGGCCCACTGTGCTTTAGGGCACTGAGAATACACGTTCTTGTTTCAGATTCTGTGCACGGGGTGGGACTGGGTCTTTGTGGTGCACATCTGTGAATAACACTCGGATAATTCCACACCGTGCAAGCACCATTCCCTCCCACCCTCCCTCTCTCCTTCCTTTTTTTTTTTTTTTTTTTTTTTGGCATTTTGTTATTATGCTGTGAGCAGTAAGTGAACAATAAGCATCTGTTCTGGTTGAAATAGCCCCAAAAATAAGAACTCTTGAGTTCCAGTCAAGTCTGTCTCTTACTCATTTACAAAACAGAAATGACAGAGCTCCTCCTGGGGATCTTAAGGACCTCACGCAGGTGTTAGCAAAGGTCTCGCGTTACAAGCAGGACCGCTCCCATGCCAGGGATAAACTCTCCCGTACCGACGTAAAAGGGCCGGCAAGATCCATGTGCAGAGCTCCCCTTTGATTTGGGCGCCAGGCAGGATCTTTCATAGACAACATCCGGATATCGGGATGGGTCTCCCTGCTGGCCAGGGCTGTTTGTCACTCCCTCCAGGCTTCCCATGGTTGTCATGGAGACCGTCAGAGCAGATGCCCTTAAACTGCCTGAGGCATCTCTCAAATACGGGGAGGCCACCTGGGGCCCCCAGACTCTATAGCAGGGCTACGTGGAGCTGAGGGGGACAACCCCCAGGGCCCACCCCCAGGTGACGCACCTCCCCATGACTCACCTGGAGACTCAAGATACTCCTGGCTGGTCCCCTGTCTCACTACATCCCCAAGCCAGGCGCTGGCTACCCGCTGTGTTCTCAGAATGCTCGGCTTAAAGCCAAGTGGGGCAGGGATCGGCAGGAGTCCATACTATCTTTGGGGCTTACACTGTACAAACTGGGAGGTGAGAATCCGGCAGAAATGAATCAGGCCTTCCCGGAAGCCATTTCAGTGGGTCAGACACAGACCCAATAAATACTAGTAGAATCAGCCTGGGAGAGGGTTCCAGAGGAATCCTTCACCACCCCTGACACAAACCATTTGTCCGACCGGTGCACCAAGCTCTTATTACTCGATGTCCCGTCCAGCAAAAACAATAAAGTCTCTCTGTTGAGTTTTATTGTTATATGCCAGGCACCGCACTTTACGTCCGTTCTTCCATCAACCCTCACACTCACCCTCGGGGTACATAATAGGATACCCAATTTTTAAGCAAAGAAATTGAGGCCCACACAGAGCCCATGGCAGAGCTGGGATTGGGCTCTGGAGCTCATGGCTTTCTCTGCACATCACCCAGCAGCAGGACTAAGTGGGCATTTTCCAACAGGGCCTCATCAACCTGTGTTTTCAGCTCAAATAAATTTGACAAACATGTGGTGTAAACATCTATAAGGTGATTTTTTTCATGGAGAGTCTCTAATCTTCCCAAGTATGCTGTGCATGTCCAGGACAGAGGGTGCGATTTGCATAAATTATATGACTTTGCTGTTGGAGTTCCCGTTAGCATCTTCCAAAACAGTAGCCCACAGAGCACAGCGTTACGGAGTGCCAGGCAAAGGCACTCATATGTCAAGAGTGGGAAGAGGTGTGGGTAAATACTGACAGGGCAAGGATTTGAAAAGGGAAAAGAAAAGAGGGCCCCCCCCCAAAATAAGAGATGGGGCCCAGAGGACAAGCTTCACTCGCTCGATCCCCTACCCTCCACCACACACAGGGCTTGCTAAGGTGGGCTGTACACGTGCTTGTCAGTTCTCATCCAGAAACCTGGAGAGAAAGATATTAGGAAATCACATTTCTGCTTCTCACGTGCTCATCACATTCTGTCCACAAAGAAGAAAGATGGAGACTGACAAAGTCAGAAAGAACCAATGACCAGGAAACCGTGGGCGTTCCATGCACAGGATTTCTTTCTCACAAAGTTGCTGGTGTAGAGAAGTCATGAAGCCAAAGGTGCAGAAGAAAGAAGTGGTGTTGTGGGCCCCACCTGCCCCACTATAGAGACTGGTAACCAACGGATGGCTGGCAGGTGATGAAGAGTCTTCTGAAGCTTCCACCTGCATGCATGCCGCGAGAAGCCCCAGCCACAGGAGAGTGCATGGCTTCTAGATGATTTCAGCCACAGCAGTGTGCCCAGTGGCAGCCCAGGGGTCACGGAGGAGAGGTGCCTCTCTCCCTAACACCCCCAACACCGACCCCTGACCCCCAGAACCTGTGAGCGTGAGCTGTTACTTCACACCCCCAAGTTTGGGGTGGCTTGTTAGGCCACAGTAATAACTGGAACAGAACTTAATACCCTTTGCACAGGGCACAGTGGTGGAGTGAAATGAAAAACACATCTTGAAAAACATACCTTGAGTTATTAGTCATCTGGAAATTTCCTAGTTAAAATATCGGGGCGGAAAAATCGTCCCACACGTAGATACTGGGTGTCTGGAGGAAAGGTCATGGAGGACAAATACCGACAGGCCCCTGTGGATGAATGCAGAGACACGGCTCCTGAACCCAGGGAAGGTGGCAGCCCCATGACCGGCTGAGGGCAGGGGTCCTGCCAGCTCTGCAAGGGAGACAGGGTGTGACGAGTTCGGGAACCAAGCATTCCCACGTCTTCCCCTAAAACACACTTGTTCTCTCCCAGGGCGATCCCACACGTCTTTTCCCTGCCCACCTCCCGGAGCAGCACCCTGGCGGGCGAAGTGGTCAGCTTGGGGTCACGTGTGAGGGTTGTCTGCGGGCCTTTCCCCAGAGGCCGCTGGGTCTCCCGCTGAGGCCAGGGCTGTGGGATGCAGTCCCATACAACCCAGAGGGCCCGAGCCCCTATGCAGACCCCCGATGCCGCTGTAGGTCAGACCCCCGCCCCGGCCTGGCTGGGCCCCAGGACCCACCAGAACCCATGCGGTGAGTCCAGCTGGCTCGGGGCTTCCCACGTCCTGCTCTTGCTTGCTAAGGATTGGGGAGAGCTGCAGCTACCAACATTTTGTATGTTTACAGTTCTAATTTCGGGTTTTTCTCCTTAGGATAGATTCAAACATTTGGGGGGCGAGTCCTCCATTGGAGAAATTAGAATCAGTTTCCCTGGACCACTTTCAAAAACATGTTGCCCAAGGTCAAAATTAGATGTAACAAGCAAAATAAAATTCTCTCCATACTAGTATTTTGATGAGATTTGCTGAAACAGACCTCTTCTTTAGAGTCAAGCAGAATTTCCCAAAGTGATTCAGAATGTGACATGAACAACCATTGTCACCTAAAAGCTGTGTATTTATGTGAGAGCATCTTATAAAAAACATAACAGGCACGTGAAAGCTTTGACTTGAGTAGCGATGTAAAGCTTTCTTTGTAATTTTACGTAGGAAGGATCACACAGTAAGGTGGTAACCTGCCGCACTCTGGCTTGAGTGGGCTGGAGCAGTGATTTGCAATACAGAGTTTTGTTTTGTTTTTGTTTTTCTAACTAAGGATTAGGCTCTGTTTGATATCTTCCCTTTCACTAAATAAGCGTCTCAGTCACGTGGCTCCTAGGTCCCTCGGGCCCCGAGTGACACTTTGTGCGTGAATCTTTCTCTGCCCCACCCCCCTGCTCTGGGGCTGGTCTCCACCTGTTCCAGCTTTGTGTGAACCCTTTCACGTTTTCCGTATGCAAGCACAAGGGCATGCAGTAATAGCCCCTTTATTTTCCTGCCTTTGCACAGAGAATAACATTCTCTGCCTTTGCTTTCAAGGGAGTAAGTACTGAACCATAAATTTCAGGCTATTATGCAAGTAATATTGCTTTTAATGGTCTTATGACTGGGATAGTTAATTTTGTCACCTTGGTTCAGCTACAGTGCCCAGCTGTTTGGTCAAACACTAGTCTAGATCACGGGGAAGGTATTTTTTTTAGATGTGATGAACACATCAGCAGACTTTGAGTTAAAGCAGACGTGCCGGGGACAGCCGTGTGATGTGTCAGTCACCACCCGGACAGCCTGGCGTCCCACCAGGGTGTACCTGTGACAGTTCCCCGGCCGGCCAGGCACGGTTGCTCCCCACCTCCCCAGCACACAACCTCCAAGGCAGTTTTTGAGCCTCGCGGTGCTCTCCCGTCTCCAAGTGTGTTCTTACAGAGTTCGGCTTGCTTAAAAATGACACAGCTTAGCAGGATCTGCCCCAGGAGAAGGTCATCGTTGGCCTGCTGCGGTGGGCGGAGGGCAGAGCTGTTTCGCCAGTCAGTTTGGTTGTTGGTTGGGGAAATAATCGGTGGAGAGATTATCCGATGATTGTCGACAGGCTGTCAAAGCAAAGCTCAGAGTGCCTGTCACTGAAGCTCTGCATGGACTCAGGTGAAGTGGGAAGGACCTGGCACGGATGCCTCATTTCAAGGGCACCGTGGTCACTGCACGTGTCCCCCGTGGCTGTGTAACAAATACCACCAACTCCGAAGCACAAAGCCCTGCAGATGCATTGGGTCACATTTCCGTCAGTCACCTGGGGCCCCTGCTCGGTGTCTCCGGCTCAGACCCGGTGGCAGCAGGACAGTGGGACTGAGCTCTCGGCTTCCATTGTAGTGGCTCCAGAGCCGCCCCAGGGGCTCACTGCTTCCTTTCTCAGGCCAGCAAGACCACCTCCCACCTCCTCCTCTGCAACCAGCCAGGGAAGTTCTGTGCTTTTAAAAGCCTCGCGCGGTTAGGTCAGACCTAGGCATGGAAGGCACCACAGTGATAGGTGTGACTTCCATCACGTCCCAGGCTGGCCTCGGAGTGTTCCAGAATCCTGCCTGCCACATCGCCGCTGGGACTGGGGTCTGGAGCAGGCTTTCCACCAGCATCCGCCACGTACACCTCGTTTTTGTCTGGTATAGCTGGATTCAGGTGTTTGCATGACCCCCCCCAAACATCAAAACACCTTTTTCATATTTCTGAGCTTGAGGAATATGGAAAAACTGAGATTTTCTGTGCTCGGAAGAAAAAAATTCACATTTGTGCACACAGCGCGGTCATCTGTGGGGTTTTGTTGTATTTTATTTCAGGGCCCTCGAAGACCCGGGGCAGGTTACCAGCTTAACATGATTCTATGTAAAATTACAAAGAAAGCTTCACATCACTCCTAAAGTCATAGGTTTGATGTGCTAGTTCTGGTTTTTATAAGATGCTCTAACATAAATACACAGCTTTTAGGTGACCAGGGGTATTCACGTCACATTTTGAATCACTTTGGGAATTCTGCTTGACTCTAAAGAAGAGATCTGTTTCAGCAAATCTCATCAAAGTCTTAGTATATAGAGAGAGAATTTTATTTCGCTTGTTCTGTCTAATTTTTACCTGGGGTGCATGTTTTGAAAGTGGTCCAAGGAAACTGACTCATTCTGGGAGAATAAGGTCTTACAGGCATCAGGGTCCGTCCCTGCTGCCTGTTCTGCCTGCCCTTTCTCCAACAGAACCGGAAGTTTGCGTTTTTCAGAAGCCTCTGTTATGAAGTCCATAGGAAAGCTTTCTATTTCGGTGTATCTCAGACTCAACCGTGTTTGCGGTGGGAGCGCCACCTGGCTTACACGGGGACGGAGCTGCCATGCACTGGGCTCCCACACAGGTCAAGTGTGAGTGGCTGTGGGTACCTGCACACAGATCTGCGGGATTCTTTGTGCCGCCTAACGTTTTCACAGATGCTGACTCTACCCAGCCTCTCTCCTGAGCGGTGCCCACCCTTCCCCCGACTGCTGGGGGCACCGCCTGCCCCCTCATCCTGCAGACCACTTGGGGGCCACTGCCACTTTCAGGCCACTCTGGAGCCGCTAACAGGGGTTTGGCGAGTCCTATGCCTGGTGCCACCCTTGCAGAGGTGGGCGCTGCAATCGGCCCATGGGGATGAGCTCAGTGCTGGGAGAGGAGACTGCTCCAGCGTCGACTGACGGAGGACACTGCTCGGAGATACTGTGGGTTCATTCCAGACCAATGCAATGAGGCAAATCGTGCAAGCAAGCAAGTCAGATGAATATTTGGTTCCCAGTGCATATTAAAGTTATATCTGTACTGTCATCTGTGAAGTGTGCAATAGTGTTATGTCCAAAAAAACATTGTACCCACCTTAGTTAAACATATTTTGTTGCTAAAAACTGCTAAACATCACCTGAGCTTTCAGCGGGTCATCACCACGGATCACAGGTGAGTGTAACAAATATCATTATAATGGAAAAGCTTGAACTCTTGTGAAAATGACCAAAATGTGACCCTGAGACAGGAAGGGAGCAAATTTTGTTGGGAAAATGGCACTGGGAGACTTACTCGATGCAGGGTTAACACAGACCTTCAATTTGTAAAAGGCGAGGTATGTGCAAAGTGTAGTAAGACAGGGTTGCCTGGGAGACTGAGCTGGTCCAGGAGCCTCGCACCCAGTGCCCACTCTTCAAGTTCGAGGGACAGAAATCCCAACCAGGTCACGTTTCTGCGATGCCACACCATCTCTTTCTGAGCTGAACACTTGGCTGCATCTGTGGCCCGGTCAAGCCCCGCCTGTCTCCCCCACGAGTGTCAGGGTGTGATTGGATTTATGATTTACACCCTCTGGGCTGTTTGTGCACTGGAAGGAGTGGCCGGGCTGCTGGTGCCGGCACCTGGGGTGTTTCGGGCTGGAAGGAGCAGACCACAGCCCCAGCCTGGTCTGCAGGCTCCTTCACGAGGCACGAACGGCACACAGGCTCGAGGTGGGAGGGCAGGAGGCTCTGTACAAAGCGTCCAGGCAGGCTCCTGGGATCGCACCAGACCTCTAGCTCCCTCGACCGGTCTGTAAGTAGAGGCAAAGTACTGTTTCCCCATCCGTGGAATGGGGAGGTCGCGTAGCTACTTTGTCATAGGGCAGGTTGTCAATACTAAAGAGGGTAACGTGCAAGGTGTAGAACCGTGCTTGCTCGGCCCACGTTTTGGATGAGTGGGTAGCTCACGCCAGCACCTGCTCAACATTGTTGATTTAATCGCCATCTCTGACACATCGGGGAAGACAGGGCGTTTCATTGTTCACACTCTCCCCAGCGTCTGCCTTTGATTAAAAAAAGGGGGAGCTGTGATCAAACGTGGGCAGCCCTCCCTCTCCCATGGACTTGACCTTGAGTGAATCTCGGTGCTCTGGGAGAAGCACTGCCCTAGAGGCTCATTCCTCAGACTTCCACCCCAGGGGACCCTTCCTTCCCCACGGGGCACATGGGCGTGCCATCCCTGCCATCCCTTTGGGATGAGGCAAGACCGGGAGGGAGACGGTTCCCTGTTAACATCCCATTCCCCACGAGGAAGTCCTATATAGGCTGGACATAACAGAAGTTACCGTAGCCCTGCTAAAGCCCCAGAGTGGTTCGGGGTGGGCCTCGTTAGATCAGGGAGAGAATCCGAGTCTTTTGTTCACTTCCAGGACGTTCTCCCATCGACTCGCTCGCTGCCCCTCCCCCGCAGGTCCCAGGCTCCTGACCTCTCTTCTCCCTGCCGATGCCCCCCAACCTCTAATATTCCTCTCTGATCTTCGCAGTCTGGTCCAGCCCCCCTCCCCTTATCATGTCGCCCAACTCCACCAGCCACACAGAGGGTCCTCCCTGCCCCCCAGTGCCCTGGCCCCCCGCGCCCATCCGCCACCCTCCTCCCGGGTCTCAGTCCTGCCCTTATGAGGACGGGTCCTTCCGATCCTCACCATCGGGGGTCCTGCTCTCGGGGCCCCCTCCTCCCGCCTTCCCAGCTCACTTCCTTCCGTCCGTCTGCTGCCATAAGTAATCCCCCAGCTGCACTGGGGTCCCCACGGCCTCTCCCGACCCCCTCGGCATCATCCGTCCTCGTGACCACGCCCTGATAAACACCCTTCACACACATATTCCTCTCTTGCTTTGTCATATACTTTTGGGAAAATTCCCCAACGAGATACACCCGATCTTCCCAGGACTGGCATTCTGGCTGCTTGTCGTTGATGTGGTCCCCGTGCATCCTGGCTGGTCAGTGCCTGGGCCATGCTGACTGTGGGGTGTTTAGAACTTTCTACCGTCTGTGCACCTGCACCTGGCAGCTGCTGGTGGCTTGGAAAAAAAAAAAAAACCAGTACATTGATGGCCCGCACTTTAATTCCATCACGTCCGACGAGCCCTTCGTGTTCCCAGCTGTCGGCTTACATTTCCTGGCCTGTTCGTCCCCTGTCCTAGAGGATCATTTCAGTTCTGCTCTCCTCAAACCTCCACAACCTCCTCCCCATCTTCTTTCTTAGCTCTTCACCTTGCTTCCTATTTCACTGGAAAAATAAAGAAAGGAGCAATTACAACACGTTCCCAGCACTGCATAAACCGACACGTGGACACATCGGACAAGCCATTGCCATGAACTGTCCTCTCTCTCATCTAGAAAAGCTTCTCTTGTGTACTAGATCCTGTGCCTTTAGCACTTTGCTCCAGAAACTCTCCCCCTCTTTCCTGCACCATAACAGCGTTCCTATGGAACATTATCATAAGCGTAACAATGCACTGTAAACTTATCATTTAGAAGAAAAACACTAACAACAATAACAAAATTGTGACTTCACATCCATCTCTAGCTGCAGCTCTGTGCTGGATCTAGTCTATGCTTCCTTTCCCCTGTATTGAAGGACAGGGGTCCCAAAATCCCTGCCACCAGCATTCTGGTTAGATTCCTCATGATACATGGAGGGCAGAGGGATATAGAGTTCTCATTTAGGAGCAAGAAGCTCCTAGTACCCTGACCTCTGTATTCATGCCTCAGGACCCTTGCACATTCTGTTCCTGCTGCACAGGAACCTTTTCTCCCCAGAGAGACACATGGCTCCCCTCCTTCTTCGTTCAAATGCCATCTTCTTAATTAGACTCTCCTGACTATCCTCTATAAAATTTCAACCTGCTCCTCCTCCACCCCCAGGACTTTCTAATTCCCTTTTCCTAGCTATTTCCTTTTCAAGTGTCTATCATCTTATGATCCTCTATGTGAATACATGTTCCTTTCTTTATTGGTTGTCTTCACTGGAATGGATGCTCCTCTGGCAAAGGGGTTTTCATCTGTTTTACCCACTGTTAGGATAATGCCTGGCATAGGATTGATTCTCAGTTTGTTTGCTTTTTAAGATTTTATTTATTTATTTGAGAGAGGGAGCACTCAGGAGCGGGGGTGTAGGGCACAGGGAGAAGCAGACTCCCCGCTGAGCAGGGAGCCCGACACGGGACTCGATCCCAGGACCCTGAGATCATGACCCGAGCCAAAAGCAGACGCTTAACCCACTGAGCCACCCAGGAGCCCCTGATTCTCATTTTTTTGTCGAGTGATCCAAATGAATGAATATGATGTTATTCAAAGCGATAAAATTTCTTTTGAGCACTTCCTTAGGTGTAACTTATAGGTTCTGATACGTCCAGTTTTTATTACTGTCATAGTTTAGATATTCTGCCGTTTGGTTTTCATTTCCTTTTTGAGTTAAGAATTGGTTAAGGGGCACCTGGGTGGCTCAGCGGCTTCAGCGTCTGCCTTTGGCTCAGGTCGTGATCTCGGGGTCCTGGGATCGAGCCCCGCATCGGGCTCCCTGCTCGGCGGGGAGCCTGCTTCTCCCTCTCCCACTCCCCCTGCTTGTGTTCCCTCTCTCGCTGTGCCTCTCTCTGTCAAAAAAAAAAAAAAAAAAAAAAAGAAATCTTTAAAACAAAAGTCCCTATCGTAGGGATTGTTTGTTTGTTGATGGCCATTTCGATTGTTTCTTGTTGTTGTTATTAATTTCTGTTTTCCTGCAATTTGACCGGAGAATGATGTTTGCGTTTGTTTAATTTCTGGAGTATGTGGTGGTTCTCTGTGTACCCTATGAAATGGTCAATTTTTCTGCATTATTGGCACTTGAAAAAAGTGACTCATTCTGTTATTCTGGTCTTCTAGAACTTATTTTTGTCTGCTTCCTCTGTTACCAACTGAGTGGCTCAGATCTCTAGTGGCATACCTTCTGTGTAGCTTTCCTGGTACGGCTCGTTTTATCCTTTAGGAGGGGGCTGCTATGTCATTCGGCAGATGGATATTCATAACTGTTATGAATATGCACTGGCGTGTTTTCACTACGGATCGTCCATTGTGAAGCATCTTCCTTTGTCTCTCTGTCTCTCTCTTGATGTACCTTTCAAAATCCTCACCTCGTTAGACTGTGACCCACTTGCTTTCTTCTCTGTATTCACTGGTATACCTTCTGCTTGTCCTTCTACCTTCAAACATTTCGATTCGCTTCAGGTGTATTTCTAGTATACAGCATATTGTTTGATTTTGCTTTGTGACCCAATATTTGAGTGGTTTTATCTCTTTCTATATTAATTTAATGCATCTACATGCCCTTATTTGATATAGTCTTATTTCTGTTCCATATTATGCACTCTATTTTCAGTAGCATTTAAATCTTGGTGTGTAGTTTGCTGTAAATGTTTCCTTTGAAAATTTGTTAAAGTGGTCAACTTTTAATTATAATTGAATTTAATGTGCTTAACCCTCTATTTCTTTGGATGAAACCCACTGACTCCTGGGGTACCCCGGGTGGCTCAGTTGGTTGAGCATCCGCATCTTGATTTCATCTCAGGTCGTGGCCTCAGGGTCGTGGGACCAAGCCCCATGTTGGGCTCCACGTGGAATCTGCTTGAGAGTCTCCCTTTCTCTCTGCCCCTCCCACTTGTGCCGTCTCTCTCTAAAATAAATAAATCCATCTTAAAAAAGAAATCCTTTGACTCCTTATCATAAGCGATGACAAACCTACTGTATTTCCTCCCCTTTCCCTACTCCCACCACCAACAAACCATTTTAATCTTATTTTTTTCTTAATGTTTCCTTTTGTATTTTTTTTTTAAAGATTTTTTATTTATTTGACAGAGAGAGAGACAGCGAGAGAGGGAACACCAGCGGGGGGAAGTGGGAGAGGGAGAAGCAGACTTCTGGCCGAGCAGAGAGCCCGATGCGGGGCTCGATCCCAGGACGCTGGGATCAAGACCCGAGCCGAAGGCAGACGCTTAACGACTGAGCCACCCGGGCGCCCCAATTTCCTTTTGTATTTTTAAAAACATATTCATCTTTTATTCATCAGCTTTATTGATCTGTCCCGATCTCTGGTTCTCCCAGACAAAGAAACCACGATGCTTACCATACCTTGCAAATTTTGTCTACCCTCCTCTCTTGATTACTGTTATATAAATCTTCACTACCTTGTTACACTTCTGCTACATTCTGTTTTGTATCCACCTTCCTAGCTTTGTTTTCAGCTTAGTCCAAGAGTTAAGTAGGCAATGCTCACCGCCTGCCCTCTGCTGTGGCTTCCCATGTATCTGTTCACGGTCTCAAGTGTCTCCTGTGGTTTCTCAAATTATTATATATTTTTTAAAAAAATACCTCTTGCCTTTTAAATTAAACAATAGTCTGCTTGAGTTCAAATGACCTTGGCTCATTTTTCTGTTCTCAGGGACTCCGTAGACATTGCTTTACTGTCTTTTCAGTGTTGACTGCTGCCATGGAAGTGTTGGAGACCAGCCCAAAGCTTCTCACGTCCAAAAACATGGTCATTTTAGGGATAACTTGGGTGGCTCAGTTTGTTAAGCACCAGCTCAGGTCATGATCTCAGGGTCCTGGGATTGAGCCCTGCATTGGGCTCCCTGCTGGGCTCCCTGCTCAGTGGGGAGTCTGCTTCTCCCTCTGCCTCTGCCCCTTCCCCCCTACTCGTGCTCTCTCTCTCAAATAAATAAAATCTTCAAAAACATGGTCATTTGGCAG